>NC_133934.1:74035224-75472570 GCF_031877795.1 Strix aluco | reverse complement strand
TTAGCAAGGGTGTCTGAAGTTTAAATATTTAAACTGTATTCAGCTGACGCAAGCACACAGTTCTGATGACCTCACTGGAATTACTAAAATTTCTGTGTCTGATAACACCTAGCATTAAAAGAAAAGGCGGCAACCATAATTGAACTTCTAGACATCTTTCTATAAAGAAACATTCAAAAGAAAGGCTGCTCATCTGTCCAAGGCGGGTGCAGGTAAGTGCTGCCATCTGTCTTATGATTCTCTTTATAATATCCTTACAATTACATTGTACTTCTGTGTGTAATTCAGTCTGCCTCTCTCAGAACACTGATCTGCCCAGAGATGAAGTGCAGGTATTTAGCAGCTGTTCTTTATAACACTCATCTACCAGTTTTTTTTCCCTAGACTCAAATGTAGTGGATTAGGACAGAAAAGTCTATTCTTTGCTGTTCAACTATTCAACAGCCAACATCTATTAAGGTATAATTTAAGCAAGGAATATATATGCCATTTTCTTCTATATTCACAGTATTTTTAAACCTCATACTGCTACAGTATTTAATAGAGATTAACTACATGAGTTAAGCAAAAGGCTGTTTTTCTTTTAAAAAGAAAACTCTAACTCAATTTACATCTTTTTTTTTTTTTTAGTTGGCTCTCAGCTAGTGTTATAAATAGTAGACAAAATTATCTATTTCACAATTCCTGGTGGTAAAGCCGTTTCTTAATTAATATCCACTAGTAATTATGGAAGTTAATGTCAAAACACCACTTGAGAAATCACATGTGGTGTCAAAGAATCTGTATCGTTTAATTTTTCCCTTTGTCATCTTGCATACAAGATGACAGCAAGGGCAGCAAATAACATCTGAACATTAGCTGTAGAGCTGTATTATCAAAACATAACTGCAACATATACATTTCTATTCCAAGAGAAAACAGTCTTAGGTTATTTTAGAATCTCCAGCAGGGAACATAATATCAAGGTTCAGTTTGGGTTTTCTGCAAGCAAACGGTCCATCAAATTTAAAAAGAAAAAATAAAACCACCCCAAAACAGAAAGAGTGCCACAGAAGAACACTAATCAAATAATATTGATGGATCTCCTGTTTCAGTAGAGTAGAAAAAGTAAAATCAAATTCCCCAAAACATAAGGAGGCCTTAAGCAATGCTCAGGGTCCCAAGTCACAAATTATTCTTACTTTTGTATTTATCTGCTTTGTGTAATCAACACTTTTTTTTCTTCTATCTTTATTTCCATTGCCACTTATTCAATCTTCTCATTTTTAACTGGAAATCTATGTTCCCTCATTGCTGACTTTGCTTCAAAGCCGGGTCTGCAGTTTGGTTTCACGTAAGATTTTAACGAAAAAACTATCAAAACCATTCATGCAGTCTACCCTGTTCTCAGGGACGAAAAAGAACATCAAAGCACTTTGTACTTATTATAAACATGTGACTCTTCTTCCCAGACTGCCAAAATGCAAATATATAGCTGCGTTCAATTTTGATGAAATTCTCAAAGCACACTAATGCATCTTGAGCTATGTGCTTCAGAAAAGAAATTGAATGCAGATGTAAAACTCTGAAAATAGTATTGTTCTTGCAACACAACCCTTTTTACATTACTGAAGGAAAACATACATTTTTAACTGTTTTGCATTAACCAGATTTTTTTTTTTATAACTTTAATTTCCCATTTTCAATATTCAAATAGAAAGCATTCAGAATTTTAAACAAAAATCACTCTTGACCTTTTCAGTAAGGGAAAGTACAATAAGACTTGACTTGTATACGCAATACTCCTAAATCATATTATCTGACCCTGATGTTTCACATTAGCAACTTCTTTATTACTTATGATTTCTTTATGATCTTTTAAGATAATTAAAGAGGCCATATCACTCTTTAAGTCAGTAGCCCATAAGCTGAAGATAAAAATGTAAAACAAGTTACCTATCTCTGTTCTCAAAAGCTTAATCCTTTTATTTTAGATTTCAGCAAAGGAGGACCCATTTCCTACAGTACCATACTGGAGAAAAAAGGGGAAAAAAAAAAAACTTCCAGTCACTAAGAAACAAAAAATATAGGTTGCAATATATCAAGGTTTTGTCCCATCTGGAAGTGTGAAAGCATGCATCATTTGAAGTTATACAACTTAAAGTACCTAAAATGGGTTCTATTTAATCATTTACATCTTGCAGCACTATTTTATTAAATAGTGAAATATTTATAGCTTCTAAGACTCTAATTAAAACGTTTTCTCAAAATTATCTTGCTTATTTTATATGAAGACTTAACATATGAAAAAGACAACCCAGTAAATATTTGAAATGATCCATGAATACGCACTCATGAATGGAAGAGTGAAAGAACAAGCACACAAAAGCTACCCTGAACATCATCTTCTCCAAACCAGCAAAGCATAACCAGATCTAACTCGTGTGGCTACAACAACTTTGAACTGTCTCTTGAAAATGCTTCGTTTATGAAGAACTGGAAGAAATTCTCAAGATAAACAATTTTAGACTGTCACAATAGTAATAGGCCATTTTTGTCCCCCCATTTTCAAAAGCAACACTGCTAACCCTTTAAACATAGAAAAGCAGAAAAGCTAGATAGAGGCACAAATTAAAACTGAACCACTAGATTAAAACAACTGGTCCCACAGACATTGGACAACATTCACATCTCCTACAACAGAGATGCACGTTCCTGCTTATGCTGTCTCTACCACCACTGGCAGTCTTCACCCTTCCATAGGTGGAAAGAGTTCTCTCTCACCCTCCCATTACTCTGCACTAGGAATCTCTTTTCTGTTCTGCCTTCTCCTTTTAAGTTGAAAACTTAATTACATCTTTATCCAGAATAATGGCTCCCAGGACCTTTACTCTCAGGGGAAAGACTTTCATTTATTTTAAGCGAAGAGCAGGGCACACCAGCATTAGCAGGGCTGTGGTTACCTGGCTGCTTTCCTAAATTGTTCTTCCGTGATTTAACTCATCTGCATAATGGCCTAGCACTTACAAACAGAGACCTTCACACAGTTTAAATACAGGGATGCCCGACTGGCGGAGCCTATACGGGTACCAGCATGAGACAAGTGTCCATCAACAGTCATACCATGGCAGAGATCCCGCTCCTACATGGATGCCACCTCCCAGACACCTACCACTCACTATTCAAGAGCAGCCACGTGCTTACGGCTTTCCTGGGACCCAAGGTCAGAAGAGGAGCAAGGAGGGCCGTGCAAATGACTCAAGTGCAGACATGGGAAAGAGAGAGGACCAGGAAAATACTGTTACAGCATTATTCATGTCGTTTCTCTGTCCTAACAGTGGCTGGAAGGATACCAAACTTCTGCATTTGGATAGCTACACTCCTTTTGGTGCCCAAAATGGAACTTAGGAACCCCTGTGAATCTTGCACCAAGCCCCAAAATTATACAGATGATTTGTAGCATCTACATAACTGACTGTCCTTTGCTTTATTTAGAAATGGATTTGTAATAAGATGCCTAAATAATTACATACCATTTATCAGCTGCATCAACAATTTACTGACTTCAGCTGTCCAGCTGATTTCAGATAAAGTCAGTTTGGATTTGTATAAGCATAGGGACTAAATATTTACCAGACATAATGGCATTCTTTGAAAGAAATTACTACATTTGCTAATGCAGGCAATGCAATAAAAATTACTATTCTTTAATATTTTATTTATAGTAATTGTTGTGGGTTTGGGTTTTGTTTTCTTTTAAAAAAAGAAACTGGTGAAAAATCCTGGTTTTACAAAATGTAATATTTTAAAGCCTTATTTAAAAATGCTGGAGGCATTTTATTTGACATTTCTAAACACCATTTACATTTCTCTCCAAAAAGGAAATACAAATGATTGTCATCATTCTTGTTACGTTTCTTTACATTTTCAGCAGTAGTTTTTTTTGTTTGTTTGGAGTTGTGGGGTGGGGGGTTTTTTTTGCTTGTTTGGTGTTGTTTTTTTAAAGAAATAGGGTTATAGAAGGGCTTGTGGTGGGTTAGCCTTTGCTGTCTGCCAGCCGCCCACCCATCCGCTCTCTCACTCCCCCTCCTCAGAAGGATGGGGGAGGAAAATAAGATAAAAAAACCTTGAGGGTGTAGATAAGGACAGGGAATCACTCACCAGTTACCATCACAGGCAAAACAGTAATTTAATTGATTGCCAATTAAGAACAGAGTACGACAATGAGAAACAAAACCAAAACCACCTTCCCTCCTCCTTCCCAGGCTCAACTTCACACCTGAATTTTCTGCTGCCTGCCCCTGAGGGGCTCAGCCATGGCCTGCCGTGGGTTGATTGGAGCTGGCTGGAACGGCTGTGCCCAGCACGGGGCAGCCCCAGCCCCTCCTCACAGAGGCCGCCCTGCAGCCCTCCAGTACCAGCACCTGGGCACCCGCACCCCATACCAGGCTCAAGAGCAGTTGCAGTTTCCCCATTTTGGGCCTTTTCATTCTATAGCCCCTCTTAATAACAACCTCATATTCTCATTTTGTGCAAATTCTCTTCCATCATCATTTGATTAAGGGGAAAAAAAAAGTATCACAGACAGGAGGAGAGGAGAGGTGCAGCACCAAAGGAACAGACAGTGTTGGGTTTTGTCCCCCCCAAGGTTCACTTGGGTGAGGTATTGCTATTAACAGAAATATCCATTAAAAAGGCTATCTAATCCTCCAGTAATGGACAAGGATGAAGAAAGCACCTAATTTCCAATACTAACTTTTAGATTCTGTAAAGGGCATACCATCTTTAAATGTATAGAGAAATCAGTATCATCTCAGGTTTTGTTCTTCTGGTGTCTATTTAATATAAATACATATAGATAGGTACAAATATTTCATGCACAACCAAATCCTCGATGCCACAAATGTGTGGGGAAAAACATGCCCCGCTTTACCGTTTGAAGCATTCAGTACTGCACATACTTTAACTCATTCAACAACCTTGAAATAAACAGTACTAAACCCAAGTATTTTAGCCTCCTTCCTTAAGTTTTGGGCTTAATTTCTTCTATCACAGAAGAAATTAACTGTCTCAAATACCAGGGAATTAGTCAACAATATATTTTAAGTTTTGAAATATTACACTGAAGTGATAACTGATTAGGATTCCCATTTTCTGATCAAGAGAATATAAAGGCAACACCATTAGAGATACCGAAGGAAAGGACCTTCAAGCTAAGCACACAATTCAAACTAATAAGATACAAAACACTAAGGGTCATGTTCACTTCACGGAAAATCATGAAAGTCAGAAGGTTAGCATTTTGAAATGGGTGCTCTCCAAAAACACAAACAAACCTGAATTTGGTATTTTTTGACAAAAAAAAGATAGAAGCCTAGTGCCCATGAAATAGTAAGTTTTGTAGAATTAGCTACACAGCAAATATATTCCTATAATGTTATACGAGTATTTGGTGGCAAAATTACTTTTTATTCCCTGCTAAATACCAAATCAATGACACTTGTGCAAAAGCAGTAACAATTAAACTGATCTACTGTCAAGACTGTTGTGGTATCACTAAAGGTATTTATGGAGACAACTTGCACAAAGCAAGGACCTAGCTTAATCTTTAGATTCTAGATTAAATTATGTTTCTGAAACCATAAAAGAGGACTTGGCAGCCTTTAAAAAAAACCCAGAATAATCTTATCAACAGATCGTATCTGATACTCTTGAACAAAGTTACCCATAATCCTCTAATACGCTTCTATGGAGTTCACCTAAACATTAAGATCCTCAATTCTGCATGTGCACATCTTCAAATACTGCAAGAATTCTTGCGAGATAAACCCGATGCTAATCTATTACCATGATTTGCACATATTATTACATCTTCACTCCACTAAGGACTACAATATACTCCTCCATCTTCTTTTTAAATGATTGAGAAAGTTCTGGACTGTTACGATGCATGCTCTGGAAACTCATCCCAGCAATAAGATAATGGCTACTCTGTGTTAAAGTGAAATGTAAACCCCATCATTACTTAAGGAGGTGCTCTCTAAATGTATAAATCCTGACTGGCAGTCAATTAGTTATTACTTTTACCACTTGCCCACACACCCGTTGTTAACTTAATGTTTTTGCACTCCCTCTCCCTAAAGACCCAGTAGAACTTTGTGAAATACAGTGACACAAAACTCTGACACAGTCCTTGTTACAAAATACACCTCAGATGGCAATTAATCAAAGGATGCCATGAGCTCAACAAAACCTTCAATAAATATGACAGGACTGAACATCTACAGCTATTGTTTCAGCTGTAAATCTTCTGAATGCTTTTTACTGTAGCAACAAACTGCTAATAAATTCAACTTGCATTACCAGAAACATATAAAGGACAGGATACACTTCATGATGTTTTTTCAGTGTCCTCCCCGAGCCCGTGCACTCAGGCATATTGTTTCCGGAAATATTTTATAGTTAGCAGTGATACACTGTCCCCCCTACCCTCTCCCATGACTGATGAGACAGAGAACATTGACTGAATGCCATTACCTGGCACTATGTCC
The DNA here is from genome assembly GCF_031877795.1 of Strix aluco. Classification (NCBI taxonomy): domain Eukaryota; kingdom Metazoa; phylum Chordata; class Aves; order Strigiformes; family Strigidae; genus Strix; species Strix aluco. Next base: position 75,466,040 of record NC_133934.1, on the reverse strand, counting down.
CTCTCGCTCAACAGAGATGGGAGGCTTTATGCTTACAATTCACATTAGCTTTAGCAGCAATCATCAACATTAATTGCACATGTATCATTGGGCAAACAGGCTTCTTTCCTGAAAAAAAACAAAAACAAAACAACAATAGTAGAAGTGCTGTCCCTGCTACTGTGCAAACATGATGGAATTTTCTAGCATTCTTCTAATGCATATATTCAATAAATGGGACTGACAAGCCAGCCACAGCTAAGGTTACACTGTGAAGAGTCTCAAATTTTCAAAGTACTTCAAATACTAATTGAATAAAGTAGCACAAAAGATAGGAATTTCTCATCTACGCGCGTTTCATTTCAAAGAAGTGATTCCTCAAGCGAGATTTATGGAAGCGTTCACGTCCCACGTGGCTTTAATCCCTACCAACTACAAAGGTCACTGCCTTGTTGTTACCTTCACCTCATATTACCACATTTTGTTCTGAATGAGGACATGGACATGGTAGATCCGAAGAGAAGAAGAAGAGAGAAACTGATATTGTTGAACATCAACAGAAATGCCAGACTAAACAAAGGATCACAACTCTTATGCCTCAGGTCAAGAAATCTCTATTGGTATTAAGCTGGTTTAGATTCAAACTGAGCCAAGGTTGAATGTACATGGTTTGTCAGCAAGCTGTGCTCCACATAATACATCAGTCAACTACTGACAACAGCACACATCAACTGGGAGGGGGAAAACCATTCAGACAGAGTTAGCAGGACAGGTGTTGGCTCTTCAAGTATTCCAGTGTAATCTTGATGTTGTTCCTCAACTTTTTGTTTGTTTCTTCATTTCTTGAAGGTTTGAAATCCACCATCATCTGTAGCTTTCAGAAATGTAAAGCTGGCTGAGCACAAAGGATTAAAGTGTAAGGTACTCAAGGTCTCTTCCTCTCTCTCCCTCCACAGCCTCACCTACTTACCAACAACAACAGAAGAGGCAAATAGAGAACTGTTCCACAGAAAGTAACTTGTTGCCACCTACCCCAAATGAGGGGAGGTAAAGACGACATTATAACTGTTTCTCTGATACAGTTCAGCCCAACCTGTTGAGTCAGGAAAGACTGCAAATTTAAAGTTTATCCCAGAAACATATAATCTGTTTTCTGAGATCTCAGCATTTTGCTGGTGTTCACACTTAACAAGTTCTATGCAGCTCTGCTGTACTAGGGTTTTCACAGCTGGCCATCTGCTTTCTGGAAGTAGAGCCATCTAAAGCTATGGGGAAGCAACAGCTTGGTAGACTCAATACTAACGACAGAGATGAAGAGATTTCAGTAAACAAAAAGGCAGAAGAGGAACTGGAGAAAAAGATGACTCCCCCGTATAAAACTTGTTTCAAAAAACCCAGTTTATTTTCTCAAAATCTTACAAATTCCATTCTATAGAAATACTTGTCGTTGTGAAGGATACTAGACTTCAGAGGCCAACTGATTTTGCAAACACAAAGGAGTGACTGTGGTCACTAACACAGTAGTAATAAACAAATAGTGCTGGTATGTAAGGAAGCAACTTAGTGCATCAAACTATTTTCTCAGTTAGGAAGAGTTACCTTTCCAAAAGATACATTTTTATGGAAATGATATATCAATTAGGCATTTACTCCATTAAGTTCAAAACCAGCAGAAAGCACCTTCTATTTCCAGGAGAATCATTAGTATCAGTGCATGACATGGGTTTCAAGGCAACTTTTTAGTAGTTTTTGTTCGGTTAAAGACATGCAGGTGGAATTTTCTGGAGAAACTGTAAACAGCTGCATTACAGCAACAGATACCAGCTCACAAGAGGTTTGATTACCTTCTACTTGGAGACTGAGCAAGCGATTGTAAGAAGATACCCAGTTTTAGAAGGTGCATCCACTGGTGTTTTGTTAGTTGGCTAACAGAGACCAAAACAGGTATATATGTTTGGTTCAGGGCAGTTTAAGGGAAAGCTGCTTATTCTTTTATAAACTAATCCCTCTTCCCTTGTGTTCAGTCACATAATAGTCTGCAGTTCACAAGTACCAAATACTAGCTAGCATTGTAAAGATGGAATCAATAGTATAATCCTATTAAATTCTGGAATGCAGGCTACTTTTCAGATATATAGTGGAATCCTCTTAAATTGATTTTTTTTTTTTTTTAAATAAAAGGTAGCGTTATGTGAGGCTTTAGCTAGAAACCTAAAAAATATTGTCTATGTAATGCTCTTAAGGTAGCAGTTCAGTCTGTTTTCCTCTGTACAATTTCTGTATAATGGCTGCACGTAACTGATACTTTACTAGATGATCTTCCAAAATAAAACCAAAGCACCACAGTGCAATGAAATAACTGATGAATTTATTCACATAAGGCTTCAATGAGACATAACACCTCAATTTACATGTCAGCTATTGACACCTATTGCCAAAATTCCTTCACTAACATGATCAGATTGTTCTTATTTATATTGAAAGCTAGTGTCAATGTTTGCATGTGTCCTTACAGATATTTGCTCTTGTACAGTTTACTCCATCCCAAACTTCATCTGATTATATTTGAAGATTGCAAGATCTCGAAGTCTGTTTTGAAAAACTATCATGTTAAATTAAATCTTCCTATACGTTCAATTTCCCTCACATAGCAGGAGGGTAAGTACCACCTGTGGCATTACCTACCTGATTCTTGCATCAATGAAAACAAACATTATCTACCCCAGTCCACACGCAGGCCACTGCAGCTAAGCAGTGTGAGTTATGGTGATACTTGCTGAAGGGCAGACCTAGACTTCCACATCTATCGCAGCATCCATCCAGCAAGTCATACCATAGTCCATACATGTTCCAGGACAGCCTGATATTTTTCTCATGTCCTTCAGAGCAAAGAAACTACACATAGGAATTAAGGAATTCTTTCTCTGCTTCCCTAGAAAAGATCATCTTCAGGTGTCCTGTTTCCTATTTTTCCCTGTACTACCAATGCTTCTCAGTTGTGCAGCCACTATAGATCCTGACGATATCAGCAGATGTCCAAAATATTAGGGCCTTTACAGTACCTCAACTTCCCTAAAAGGCATATAAATATCTGTAACTACAATTTGCAACTCAGAAAATCATAGCAACTCTATGATCAGAAGGATACACTGATGTTGCCAAAAATATGACTGATTTCTCATTTCTCCAAGCAATAAAGGCACATATTCAATGTTTTCTAGACTAAGTTGATGCATTTTGAAGATGAATTTTTATTGCCATTGGCCAGAATTTCTATATCTACAACTGAGCAGCAGCACCGCTCACACGTACAGCACTAGCTAGACACCTCCTTTTCAGAAATGGAGTCGGTGGAAACAGACAGGAGCTGAAGGCCAGGCAATGCCTCTGCTTGACCCACTAGTGCAACAGGGCCATGAGGGAGCTGGGGAGAGCACCCAGAACCCTGCCTTCTCCCCATCCATCTTTCACATTTTAAGTTAATCTCTCAATAGATCACAACACGTTACAAAGGTTTGGGATTGACAGGAGGAAAAAAAAGCACAAGTGTAGCAACCTCATTAGGATTCTGCTCTCAAAGGCTCCACACAGCTTTGTCTTTTGAAGAGTAAAAGCTGCTTAACAAGTCAGCAATAGCTCGGTCCCCCCCCAGAACAGCTATGGTAACAGTCTTCATTGCACAAACACGTTTCTTGAACTACTTTCCCAAGTCTCTGCTAATGCGAACCTGTGGAGTGAAATAAATGCAAGACAGCTCTTTTGTCTCCCTGTTTTTTTTAAAGACTTTGCATGACAAGTATATCATCCTGTTTCCTGTCTTTTGCATTCTGTTAGAAATAATTCATCAGAATACACATTTCTGAGATTAGGGATAAGTAGTTTATGTGACTAAGTCCACAGAATCAGTTGTCACAACCGCAGTCAAAGTTATCCTAAGATTTCAGAGGATTTCTGTCCAAAAGCAGGCAGTGCACTTCAAGATGCACTTGTTCAAACATTTGAGCAAACTTTTAAGGCTAACAAGAATGTTTTTGGGTGGTTATGCAATTATGCTAATCAGAGGACCACAGCAAAACCAATTTACCCACCCCAAACAAAACAGTTGTAGCTCTTCTCATTTCTGGAGACAAACAAGCAAAAGTGTTGATTTTCCCCTTTACTCCCATTTTATCTGAAAATCTGGACACCAGCCTCTCCCAGAACGCAAGCACCTAGCTGTCCTTACTGGAACGCCTGCAGCCTGCAAGGAAGTGCACTCAAGTGCCACATACGCCCCAGGAGGAGCCGGCACGTTGCTTTTATACTCCAGACACTTTGTGGCTACTTCACCATGTTGAGATAGCATGGCCAGAGAAATAAATTAAATGACTTAAGCATTGTCATATAGATGTATTAATATTAAAACTCGATGCACTGCAGTCCTCTCGCCTTGCATGAAGCCTGAAAAGCTGTGGCTTTGTACAAGTGAGGGGCATAGGGTGGGCTACATCAGGCCTACCCTGTCCAACAGGTTATGCAATCCTCTATGGGAACTTGATCCCTTCTGTACAACTTTTGTCCACCAAGCTTCAGTGCTCTATTACAAACATCACAAAGATATTAAACACTTGCCTTTAAAACCTTTCTACTGTACTGTACCCTTCTGAAACATGAACCCTGGGCATAAAGGGCAGGAAGCATGCACTTATTAACAAAATGTGTAAAAAGCAAATGCTTCTCTGATTAATAAATCACAACAGCAGCATTAATCTCAAGAGTAAATGAATGAAAACCACAAAGAAGAGGTCATTTTTTTGAGATTTCTACTGATAAAAACTATATGTTAGCTGTAATAAGATGTTAATTGTCCCAATCCTTATACATATGCAAGTTTCTGCATAGTGGAATCAGGGCTGAAAATAAAGAAGCACTTAGAAATTTATATACATTTGCTTCACACACAGTTCTAAGCACAGGAGGCAAACCTAGCCTTTTTTGAAGGGTTCGTAATGCCAGTATTGTTTCTCTTCTCCCTGCTCCATCCCTTTGCCTTTATGAGATATTTGAATTGCAGAAGTAGAAATCATACTGTACCCCCAAAAGCACACCACTGACATACCCGGCACAGCTTGCATACCTAGAATCACACATTTTATTTATAAAGCACAGGAAATCCTAAGCATTTTAGAAATTCTCAAAATGACAAAAGTCAAATAAATATACATGCTTAGGGTAGCGTATGCAGTGCTGTGTTCATTCAGAAGATGCTCAGGGACTGAACTCTTCAAGAAGTCCATGAATTTCTAAAACACATCAGCCTTGCCCTTTGAACAGGCACAGAGGGATGAGCTCATAGCAGAAAGTCTTTCAACACCTCTGAAAGTAAGAGGATCGTTTAAAAGCAGTAGTTGGAAAGCTCTGACACAGGACATAGCAGTAGCGCTTATTTCCCTGAACAGCACAGAGCTCTTCTAATAGGAGCTACAGGATTAACAAGTCAGATTTCTCATGATTTTGAACACTACCTGCTTAAATTTAGTAAATGTAGAGGCCTGTACACCCCAGGAGTGAGAACACATTACTGTATAAAAACCTTCATTCAGAACAGCTTGAAGGTCAACATACTTCCAATGAAAATCACTGTCATTTCTTTCTTCCTTCCTCTTTACTTTATAAGCAGAATGAAAAAAAAAAAAAAACAAAACAAAACACAAAACCAACAAAAAACCCCCCAAAAAACAACAACCCCGAAACAACATTTTCCACCAGGCACCGACAAACTGACAGGGAAGAGAGAACAGTCACATTTCTAAGATCACTTTGTGCTATTTTTACATGTACACATCGGTGATCTAGAAGTATTATATAGAATATGACTGATTTAGCTGGTGCTACTGAGGCAAAGAAGATGAAACACACCTTGCACTTTCAGTGATTCATTCCAGATACAAATCAGAGAAAACAGAAAAACATGTACAGATGGTGAGAAACAGGTGTGGCAAAGAGGAAGTGCTCAAGCAGGACACACAGGTTATAAAGACTCACCTAGGTGAATAAAGTGAGCAGAAAGTCTCAGTGTTTCCAAACAGCCTGACAGGGCAAGAGCTGTGCAGTGCTTTGGCATTTCTTGGCAGCTGATCACTGCAGGAGAGCAACAGAACTGTGGTGGTACAGGTCAGCAGCAATCTAAATAGGAATAAATGAGAACAAGATATGTCCACACATGAAAATGCTTTAATGAGTTCACAAGTTAGAGAAATGCTTGTGTAACCAAGTATGAATATGAAAAGTATTTTCAGTGGAACACTTCTGATATTTAAAAAAAAAAAAAAAAGGCAAGAAGTGTTCCTGTAAAGATTCATTTTGCAAGTGCTACAGTTATATCTTGCCCTTTAAGGCTAGAGGGAGAAGGGGGGAAGAGGAATTCTGATTCAGAAATAACTCTGAATCATTTTCCCCTAGAACTATGCCCAGAAGAAGATAGTATTAAATTTGCTGTGTTCAGAGTTAATATCACAAAATAACTCTTAGGCACAAATATTTCTAATTTGTCATCTAAATTCTCTAATTCAAATGTTTAACCTGGTGCCTTTAATCTACATGACTTGAACATCACCATAATGATCTAATGAAGAACCTGATCTGCAAACCAGCAAAAGAAGTTGGAACCAGAATCTAGTATTCCTTTGAAAAGGTAGTATACCAAAGGCCAGAGTTTTGCTGGAGCTGCTTCAGACTGCCTCAGCTGAACTTGATACGAGCAGCATCCACAGCTCCCAATGAAGCAATTACAAACTGATTTCATATCCTGCTTCTATGCTCCTTCCACCCATCCTGCACTTGATGAGCTGGCTTCTCATCACCCTTTGGCAGGTCAGCACCCTCTGGAAGAGGTGGCAAATAGTTTTTTTACAGCTTCTTGGAAACCCTCTGTGTCCTTCAGGCAGCATGCTCAGGTCAGAGAAGCAGCAGCATTCATCACGTAGGTAGTGCTGTGTCTTCACAGCCCTGGTTCTGCTGCTGGTGGCGTCCCTTTGGCCTTGTGTAAGAACAGCAGAAGGTAACTTTTTCTGAGTACAGCTTAGCAACTCATGGTCTTCATGAACTGCAATACAGAGTTTACAGATTGTGGTGACTTCTCTATTATTGTGAGGTTACACTCAGAATCAGCTTTTTCAGAAAAGGAAACTTACAGAGTATTTAATACACTTACAGAGTATTTTAACACATCAGAGATCTTTCTGGGTTTTATATACATAGCATGCATTCTAGAAATATACACTAAAGTGTGTACGTATATATACACACGCCCATATATATAGCTACACCTGGATCCTGTACGCTTTGCTATTTGATGATTCATTAACATGAAGACAATCATAAGCATGTTTTGCTCTCAATTACAGATATTTGTATTTCTAAATATTTAAAGCCAGATTTTCTCAACACCTACAGCATCTAATACATTTTTTTCCCCAACTCACACAGAAGAAAACCGCTCATATCATCCATAAAAAATGGTACGTCTTGAAATCAAAACATTTTTAGCTAATTGCCAAATACAGAACCTTTTATTCAGAGTTCAGTAAGTCTAAGTAAATGACCATGAGAGCAGAACTTTGGTTTTGTAAGGACTGGTTTCACATTCTTCTAAACACAGATCTGTGAACAAAATGTGATTTAACTGAGTAAAAGACTTCAAAATACAGACTTTGAGTATCACAGTGAAAGAACTATGAAAAACTATTCTGTCAAAATTGGAGACAACCCTAAAGCCTCAGTTTATATAATTCAAATAAGGCATATTTAGTTTATTTCCATATGCAAGTCTTGAACTTCTGACATTTTTCAATAAACTGCTCACATACCCTACAAAATCAAACCTTAACCACGCATCCCGAACCAATTTCATACTGCTCCCCCAATCTGTCTTATTAACGTTAAAAATGGTCTTTCTCTGTACATAATTGATAACTATTTGTACAAGCCACAGACTGTAACCGCAGCATAGGAGAGGTTGTGTGTTCTCGCCCCACCTACTCAACCAAAAAGGGCAAGCAGGCTCGAGCAAACTTCACATTAGCCCAACGATCAATGCTGGAACATTTGGCGGGTTTCTTCCTCAAGCAATCAAAATCCTATTCCAAACACAGTTCATGTTTCAGGGGGGATATGTTTGATAAGCCACCTACTGCTCGTAATAAGGAAAGAGGCCATAAATGTGAAAGGCAACCTACCTAAGAAAGGCAGCCAGCATTTTCTTTCTAAACAATTTGATTAAAAAAAATTAATGACTTTTACTATCTCAGAATTAGTGCCACAATTGGACTCTGTTACCTTCTGTGGAGGTTTACTCTGCAAACAGCTGCCATCCCCTCTGGGGGTGGGAGGAAACATCTCCAGAGGAGCAGCAGGACAACAGCTGTCCCTTGAATCCCCTTCAACACAGTGGTCTGTTTCTACTGATAGGAAAATCCTTTCTAAAACAACTAACACACCAGGAGTTTATGTTCTGCAACAGATAGCATAGCAATGAAACTAAAGCTAAGTAGGCTGAGGACAAAAGAAATTATTTGTGAACCTCACAAAAACATGTCATTTCTTCATTTTACTCTCTATTTCTCCTGCAGACTTTACATCATGTCTAGTTTACCTCACAGCTTGGCTTTCCCTATTTCAACTGCCCTCCTTTATAAAATACTCAAACTCAGGAGGACTGTTAAATAAAGTATTTTCAAGAGCTTGACTACCATGAAGGTATACTTAGAAATTCACGGGAAATGGTGAAACTGTATTACTAGTTTCCTTAATTCAACTTTACTAACACAGAAGGAAAGATTTCCATCTTTCCTAGATCTAGGGCATGACATTCCTAGACTTGAATTATTGGTTTTTTTCAGTTATTAAGAGAACACAGAAGCGACAGCATCTCTCATGGCTTACACAGTCAAGTATAAACCGTTCCCCTGTATCCCTACCCACTCCATTACTACCAAAGAGCAGATTTTTGAGCCTGCTCCAGAGGATCTTTGCCTTCAGTAATGCAACTAGTTAATTAGCAGGTCTTTCCTTAGGCGGTGTAATGTGGGTGAACATAGCTCACTACTCTCCAGTTTTTAAATTACACATTCAGGAGACGACACTTAGTTGCATTTGACTTTTTTCTTGTGTCTTTCATTCTTGTTTCAACTCGGAATTATAACCTAGTCCATCTATACCACTTCCTAAATGTTTTAATGAGGATGGGTAGCTAGTGAATTATCTAAAGGTTACAGAAACTGTTCTTGGCTCATTTCTATCCTTCACACCCCCATTTGTGTTTGAAGGCCAAGGTCTCTCTAGGACAAGTATTTATCACTGTTCTACAAACTTCCCTACACACATTTATAGTAAGAGGGTCCGTGGTTCTTCCATCCACTCAAATTAAAATTTAGAGCGAGAGAAGATATCCAGCTGCCTATTTGCCTATTGATAGGCCAAAAGAACCATACACATCCTCGTTAGGATTTTCTGTACTTTAAGACTTTGACAATAACCCCATAAATACTGAGTGCTTCCTAGTCCCTCATTAGGAAGTTCTGTAGCCAGAAGATACAAATTTTTGACTCTGACTAGTGATTTGAAGAGGTCCTATTTTTTTTAAACTAATTTGAGACAATTTAAGATGAATCAACCCAAGGAAGAATTCTTTCCTTGAAAGTGATTTGAAGATGATCTCCAAACACTAAAGCATAAATTTATTGGTCAATTCTGACAATTGAAGGCAATATATTTTGTTACTCTTTTAAATTATTCCACAGGGTACAATTTATCAAAGTTAAAATTCTTTAAAGCAAAATCAATATTATCACTGAAGCACAGCAATGTATTATATCTTCTGTGGTAACGCCTTCAAAGAAGCAGAAGACATTAGGTTAAGACTGGAGGAGGAGACAGTCCTTCCTGGAACACATTTTACATTTAATCTGAAGAGATGCACAAAACTGTTGATACATTTAAACTGAAGTACTGTGCTGAGCACCAAGATGTGTATTTTATCCAAGTCACTAATTATTCTGGGGTTTTTGTTAAGCAACTTTTTTTTTTTTTTTTTTTTTTTTTTTAAGTCTTCTGTATTTTCTTTAGCTCCTGTCATCCTCCTAGGTCCCTCAAGTTACATATTTGAGATTTAGCAAATGTGTAGAAAATTCTAAAACCCTTAGCAAATGGCTTCTATGGCATTAATGGATTAGGCACACTAATTTCTCTCTATTGGTTTACTTCTATACTGACAGAAAGAAAACTGTTCTTTGCTCTTTACAGAAGTTACTGTATGTTGTCGCAGTAAGCATGCCAACCTACACTGATACTTTTCTGCCAGCTCCAAAGTATTAACATAGTCTGTTGTTTAGCTGCTGTTTTTAACTGGCGTTTCAGAGGGCTGTAACATAGTTATTACGTGCCAAATACAATGCAGCACAGCTGCTATTTGAAACTGTTCTGTAGGTGTAGCTCTCCTTTACAAAACGTGCAATGTATTTATCTTTACAGAAGACAATTGTTCAGTAAATGATGAACATTGGTCCTTATTTGAGAAGTGGTGTATTATTAAGGAAAACTGTTGTCTCCCAGCAGTGGATATTAGGAGGAGGGAAAGAGGAACCGACCATGTGTACTTAGAACAAGTATGTTATTGGGTACAGGTTTATTCCCAAGCCTGAACTATGTAGAAGGAATACAGGGCACAGCCAACTAAGAAAAGCTATTTATTTTCAGACTCCATCAGTGAAAGCAGAAACAGCTTCCACTAAAAACAGGCATGATATTCACCAAACATCTTCAGTAATAGGACTATTAATTAATGAATGAAGATGCAGCTTACAACTGCATCCCATGCCTGTGAAGAAACAGCATTCTCACGAACTGCTCATATGTGGCTTCCAATGTTTATACAGACATTTTAGACAAATAATTGTATGGCTTCATCTAATTATCATGATTCCCCTGACACTGTAGTTTTAAAGGTCAAGTACGGTATTCTTAAGCAGTTCAGTTTTTGAAGCAAACTAAGAAAAAATTAAAATTTAGGGAAGGAGTAAGGGTGCATGATCTTCTTTTGAACTCACCCATGTGGAATTCAGTGATTAGAACTGAATTAATATACTGAAGAATAAATTAAGCTCAAGTTTATTTGCAAGTAGTTCATATGATGTACATCTCCATCTTAAAATAATTTTTGAACAGTTTACATATTTGCAGATATCTTCACATTAAAGGAAAGGTATAGTGAAAATAGAATGCAAAGCAAAAACATTGCTACTTTGCTAATCCCCGGCTTGCCTCCATGCTAGCATTAAATTACTTGTTCCTTCAAATTCTTCTTCATCTCTATTCTTTTCCAACATATACTTCCACCTAAGATAGAAGAGTGCATTGTTTAAGGACTGGAGGATCAAGGAGGTTTCTTACTAGCTTACTAGCTCACAAGCTTACTAGCAATTGCTAGAATAAGAACAGTTATAGGAGAAAATCATATTTTTTTCAAGTGTTTCCAGTATAGCATCGGTATTCCAAAACACATGGTTCATATAGATAATTGCTTGCTTTCATGTACTTGCCAGGAAGTGCTGGAAATTTATCTTTGATATGATATAAAAGAACAGCATTGTTGATATTAGCAATTTTTTTTATTTAGTCTTGTTAGGAGACATTCTTAACCTACTGAAAAAAAAGCCTTTTCAAAACTCACTAAGTTACAAGCAAGGTAAGAGTACACTGCATAACCTTCTTCTACAACCCTTTCAAGTTATTAACACTGCAGCACTACTACTCAGTGTCAAACATCTTTCGCTTATTTTCGAATGAGGTCTTGGGCAAAACTGCCATCCTGTTGATGTTCTGTGGGGAAAGTTATGTTGTCCCTTAAGAGATCAACTCTCCTCCTTCCAAACCTGGTATCCTCAAGATTACTGACCACAAATATATCTGGTCTCAGCCAAGAGCTAGTAACAATCCCATTTTATTAATGTCGTCTAACTGTTAGCATCATTCCTGCATGTTCATCGACAAAAATATGGATACAGACATCCACTTAAGTGGTAAGTGGGGGTGGAGAGGCCAAAAGGTAGGCTCCACTGATCAGACGGCTGTTCACAGTCTCTGGTCTCCTATAGCAGCCCTTTGTTTATCAGGGGTTTCAAACATCTCTCACTTTCATAAAATCAGTAAGTGTCTGAGGAAGATAAGAGTTTACACTGAACCCAAGGAAGACTTCAAGTCAGTCCCTGAAGCAGCTTAGGTTTTACAAACAGGAGCTGTCTCAGGGATGCGTACCCCAGCACTTCAGGACTCCAGGGAGGGGGCCAGGGAAGTGGCTCAGGAGGTCAGAGGAATGCAGGTACAGGGAGAGCAGTCTTCCCAATCTTATTTCTGTGTAGAAATGCTTCCCTTATTTCTTCACTGAAGTCTAAAAACATTAGTACCCATGTTATCTGTTTCGGATGCTGCAAATAATTTCATTTGTATTTTAATCTAATCTGCTTTGAATTAAAGGTCATTTCCAAGTGAAAATCTAATTGCCTACCAAAGGATAAGGTATCCAGCTATCAGGGATTAAATAACAAGCATGGACATCCCATATGCAGCATTTCAGGAGATATATGGGTAGTAAGAAAAGAAAAGCGGCATATAACAATGAGAACTAGTATAACAAGACTTTCAAGAGCAGGAAGCATCTTCCAACAACAAATGACATCCAGGATCTCTGTCCCTATTGTCAAGGTAACAGACCTTGGAAGTGTTTTGGTAGTTGGTTTAGGGTTGGGGTTTTTTTGTTTATTTCTAAAGGAGTTTATACCAGCTTCCTTTAATGAAAAGAATATTGGGCTCATCTAGTTCTACTTACAGCAGTTTCTACCTTCATACTTCTAGCTGCAACATGGTCAGTCAAACCTTTGACAAGCAAATGAAAATTGGCTTCAAGCAAATGGATAATACAGAGCTAGTCCTCAGATCAATCTCATGCTGCCCAAGTATTAGGGTATATCAAGTGGCAGCTATGAACTTCCAACATCACCCACTGCAATACAGTAAGTCAGGCAACTGCCATCCCATTGATTCATCCCCTGAATAAGGCTCAAGAAGCCAGTTAAAAATCAATGTAGAGAAATTGAGGGTTATTTCGAGCCTCCACTGAAATGGATAAAATCTTTTACACAAAAGTCTTCCTTGATCTACCTATATGCACTGTCATAATTATTTATGTTTAAGAACATTGTATGGAATTGATTAGAAGTTCAATAATAGAAAATTACTCTTGTCCTTAGGAACAAGGACCACCTAAAAATAGTAGGGGAATTTGAAAGTCTAATTGATGCATTTTGTCATGACAACACTTCAGTAAACAAGTTGGAACTTGAAGAAATGAAAGCCTTTGGTACCATTTTAAAAAGGTACCAATTTTCAAGTAGCAAGATGATTAATTAATAGAACAGTCTGAAAGCTACTAAAGAGTTATCCATCTTCAGATTCTGTAACCAAGGCATAATACTACAATTTAGTCAAACTTGTTACTTGGATCAACCCACACACACTTTCAGCAGCTGTACAGAAATTCAGAATGTTAGAGATTATTCTCTATGGACTTAATTGACGAATTTATGCATTACTGGATTTAAGGTAATATTTTACTAGAGATATATTTAAGTGGCTTCACTGTGTATACAGAAGACAAAGTACATTCAGCTGGTTGTCTCAGCAGGGCAGAAGGTCACTGCCTTGCTAGCTGAAAGACAAGACTTTCTTAGCAGTTATAGCTAGAACAGCGGGAACAGATCTACCTGCTTATATCTCAATTCACAGACTGTTCCTGTCATCATTAGCCAGTGTTTTTACAGTCAGTGAAGATATTGGTATAGCAGACTTTATAGTTATCCAGCTTACATTACTAGAAATATGCCCTTCTATTCACTAAAAAAATACTTTAGCCAAAAAGAAAGGGGAATAATTCTTGTCCTAGGATAGCAGACAGTTTAGTTTCCTTCATTTAAAGGATGTTTTTCCAAGATTCAACCATGTTTGAGAAATGAGTGTGTATTATGTATCAACATCAGACATTCAAACAGATCAACAGCAGATGCTCTATTAATTTTTTTTTTCCTTCATGTTGATCATCCTCAGAAAAAAGTGCATGACCACTGTGCACACTGTAATGGGACTAAATTAAATACCAGAGGATAGAGGACTCTTGACTAGTCCATCTTTCTCTTCTGCATGTTCTCTTGAGATAATAAGATTCTTTGTGCCATTTGGGTAGTAACTCCTTAGTTAAAAATTTTTGGTTTTAAAAGGTAAGTTACCTTTTAACTGCCTTTTGAAGAGAGATTAAACAGACTCAGTTAACACTAATATACCCTGTTAGGTTCCTATGAATAAAATTTCACATCACACTAAAAATTACTGCAGGATATAGTACCTCAGTATTCAGGAAAAGGTTAACAACTGCTAAAGGAACTGATTTTGATTGCCAGTATGCAAACAAAAAGTGTCTTTTGTTTTTATCTACTTTTTTGTTTTATCTACTGTAAATGTTCATGTTCCAGACTTGCAAAGAAATCACAATTGTTAATACATGAATCTGTAACTCTTCTGGCTACACAGGTTGCCTCAGTCTTTTATCAACATTTATGTTGCTGCAATTATATTAAAAACATAAATTTGCTCCTGGCTAATGCTTAAGAATAATCTAGTAATCAGAAAGTTGTATCCTAAAAAAATAGCAGGTCTTTTCTTTCATTTCTAAATGATAGATCTCTATAATCTTTTCAGATAATAATTTAATTATTGCATACAACATATTTGCAATGCAGTTCACCTCTATGAAGCAAACTTCTTAGGCTTAGTTTTTCCTAATTACCTTTCTCTGGACCAAGACACCTTTTAGGGGTTGATAAGACTTTGGTCAAGCATGTGAACTACCTTGAGCTCATCCTGAATACTTGATTTTTTTGCTTTAAGGAAAGCCCAATAATATAATTAGGATTTATACTCCTTGTGTAAAATTACTTATGCTATTTTGTATGTCCTCTTTCAGAAGAGTAGTACAGTATTGACAAAATAAGCTTTAAAGGAAAACTGTTATCTTCTTATACATAACTTAAGTACTTTTTGTAGATAAACTTATTGGGAGCAAGCAGTATTTGCACCGATTGTCATGAGTTGATGCTTTTAACAGCTGTAGACAGCTATGGCCTTTAGCTTAAACCCCTGCTGGTTTGCAGATTTGAATGATGTCCTTCATCAATATTTCTCTGCTCTACTTTGTGACAGTAAGAAACTTACTGAGTAGTAAAAAGCATCTTTACTTCCCTAATGTGAACAACCAGTGACAACTGCAAAATCATTTTGACATTTGGAGAGTTGTTAACATGCTCACATTCTCTTTAGCATCTTGAACATGCTAATTAAAAATTTCATTACTGGGGAAAAAAAAGTAGTAAGCTCAAAGCTTGAATTCTGCTACATCTTCTTCTCACTGCATGATCACATTAGAATGATGAATTTGGGATAAAGAAAGGTACTGGCTTACGCCTCTTCAGAGCACTACTGCATTTAGGAAGTAAGACTCTTGCTAAAAATTGCACAAAGCTACTCTAACTAAAAGAACAAAGTCAGTGATATTCACGTAGCAAACAGCATGACGGTTCCCCCCAGTGCCAGCAGTGATGTGCATCCTTCATCAGCTACACACTGAAACTTGTGATGCCTCAAGAAAACAGGAGTGGTAAGAAAGGACACAAAACACATGCACACTGCACCCTTCCCCTCACACAGCCTCTGGGCAGAAGCACAGACCCAAATCTTGAAATCCCAGTGTGCTACTGCTCTACTGCAGTAGAGAAGAGTCTTGCATTTACCATATTCTACCAGAAAATCCTTAAATGGGGCATATTTTTCCTCCGGATATTTGCCCATAAGATGCTTTAACTGAGTACCACATGATTAAGTCATCAGTTCATAGCTTACATCAGTTCATGTTGCTTTTTGCAAACTTGTTGAAGGGCACATTATTATAACAGATGAAATTGGCAACCTCACTATATGCCATAAAACTTCCGTTCAGCAGGACAGCCGTTTATATGAAAGCTTCCTTACCAAAAATACTTATCTCCTATGTACGCATATGAGCCGTATCTATATAAAAAACTGACTTCTGTTCTACCATACAAACATTTGATATACATAAAAAGTCTTTCCTAGCTTAAAACAGTAAAGAAAAAGCTATAGTACAATCGAGCTTTTTAAATCAAGAGAGACATGCACAGAAATATGCTGTTACTACCGAGTCACAATTGTCTAAGCAAGGCAAGGTTTAGAGAAAACTGAGCAGAATCAGCTAACGCAGCTCAATAACCAGGCATTTGAGCACAGGAGCCCTTCTTTGGGTCTAAGACTGAAAGACCCTGCTAAGGAAAAGCAATCAAGTTCATCTCCAGAAACAGGAGATTGAAGTTACTGTTTCTCCTCCAGACCTGAAGAAAGGCTTGCATGGGTCTGGTACACATAACCCCCAAACTGCTCTCACTGAGAGTAGTTTTCTGGGAGAACAGTCCTTAAATGAGAGCATGTAAATAATGTCCCTGGCCCTTCACTTGGGCAGGTGGCATTGTAAACTAAACAAGATCAAGCATAAAACAATAATCAATACTCTATTAGAAACAGTACACCCCTTCAGAGGCAAGGCACTATTTTACATAATAAATAACCATGGGGAAAACAGCACCTTATGCTGCATCATTAAACTGTAGCCCCCAAATCAGCTGCACTGTTGCCTGCATTCCATCATAGTGGGACTGAATCATGTGCTGCAAAGGGAAATCTCCCATTTCCTTTCGTTTTAAAATCCAGCTTTACTACATATCCAGTAGATAGAGCTGATTGTTATTTCTCCTTATCTGCTAATTGCCACAGATTGTGATATCCATTTATATCTTCAAAAATACTCCTAAACGCCCTGCCTAAACGCCCTGCAAAATGCTTGCCAGAGGACTCAGAGGCCAAAAGGGATCAATGATTTGACAGATACTGTATTTTTCTGCACAACCAAATTATATTGTCGTTTCATTAAAAAAAAACCACACCACAGTTCATGTGGAGAGAAAAACAAAAAAAAAAAAAAAAGAAGAACTGAACAAGAATCTTTGCTTTTAAATCTAATATAGAATGGAACTGTAACCAGTCTGCAGATTTTTATGTAATCATTTTGTCTACATGTGGCAGGTATGCACATTTTACATGACAGCCATTCTAGAAGACTCATCTCTGAAGGGGCTATAGCTGCCATTCTGAAGCAACAAGTTTCAAACTTACAAAATGGTAAAGCATTATCAGACTGCAGTCCAACATGGAGATCTATAGTTGGCTGTGATTACCCAACTTATGTCTGGAAAGTCACACCCCAGCAGCACCAAGCACCCCTAACTCAGTCCTGAGAAATGTTTGTGTCCCTGACCCATCCTGATCACCTCCACTGACAGTGACTGCCAGAGGAGTCACCCAACGTGCTCCAGCATGCAGCTGCCCCAACCACTGGCGGGTAGCCTCTAACCTACTCCCCCTGTGTCGTCACAAACCATTTACAGGTTGTCCTCTGCTAAGCATACATGACAAGACTTCATTCCTTTTGCTACAACTTGCCTTTATGATACTAAGCAATAAATGGCAGAGCAGGCACTTGAACCTGATCAGCACATCTGGGCAAGCACCCTTTCCTCCTAATCCCCATCCCAGTTACTATGAGAATGCTGAAGACACAGGAAAAGGATTTGTTACACAGAAAGGATCACTTCTGGGTTACTGCACTGCTCAAGGCTTAGCAAGTTTATGGCTTATGAAATAGAAGCAAACCAAAAATCGCCACATACACATTTCTTTGTCTTTTCTTGGTTTCTCCTTTCCAAGAACCTGCTTGGTATCATACTGTTTCCACCAGTTTTAATTGATGTCTGTCAAACTCTTCCACTCAGAGGAATGACAAACACTCGACTTTGAGGAAGATCAGGTTTGTAAGTTTAATAGCACTAGCATCTACTTAAGTGACAATAGTTGAATCTATTCAGCTATACAGACAGAAGGAGGTCTGGTATCCTACTTTACATGCTTTCAGTTTCCCTTTTTAGCAGCTGTAAGGTTATAACATGCATTTTAGAGCTTGTCAGCGAGAGAACGGAGGAAAAGTGATGCCTGTAAACAGGTCAGCAGTTCAAAACTCAACTTATCTGCATGTTTTGCTTTAGGTGATAGCCTGCCGTTGTTTCTAACGTAGCCTGGTTCTTACTCTAGAGTAAACAGGTCATGTAAAAGGCAGTAAATCACAACTCAAATGAGAATGAAGGCAACTATTTTGAGGATGCAAAAGGCACAGAATACTGATGCATTTTTATTACTGAAGCTTTAATTAAAACAATACCTCTCATACCACAGCACTGAAGAATTACCTGTTGACTTTTCATCCTTAGGAACAATCCTAGCAACTTAACTGCAAACATGAAAAAAAAAATGGACATTGGAGTTTCAAGCAGCTTTTGTCCTAACTTGATAATACAAATGCAAACACAAAATATGCCTCTCTGTTAGCAGCTCTTTGAAGCTTAAAGGTGATTAGTGCTATTACATTTCACTTTAGCATTGTCAATATCCTTCCGCACAGATCCTGACAAAAATAAGATTTTAGAAGTCTGTATTATTTATTCTGAAAGCAAAGGGCCTTTGCAAGTGACAAGATGAGGTCTTTGCCCAGGAGCTGGTTTTGATTGCCAAAATCAGAGTCCTTCCCACTTTTTGTTCCACACTCATTAGCACTGTCAGAAATAGTTGTAGGTGAGAAGCCATATTATTCTGCTCCTCCTCCTTTGGGATGCTAGCAAGTCTTAAGATTGACTGACATGATCCATCTTCCAAATCTATTAAATTCTCTTGTGCTTTATAAAATGCATTTTTTTACAGCTTTATCATCTCCACTGCACTGTAATCTTTTTCATCTCTCCTCCACAATTCAGCACTTTCTAGCATATTTTGTCCATATAAGAGGAAAAAACTCCTTGTTAAATCTACACAATATTTGTTTATTTATAATTAACTCAGACTTTTCTATCTACACTGGATCTGGCTGGAATGGAGTTAGCTTTCCTCACAGCAGGTCATATGGTGCTGTGTTTTGAGTTTGTGGCTAAAACAGTGTTGCTAACACAACAGTGTTGTGGCTATTGCTTACACAGCACCAAGGCTTTCTCTTTTTCCCCACTCTCACCCCCCCAGCAAGTAGGCTGGGAGTCAGAAAGAAGTTGGGAGAGGACACAGCCAGAACAGGTGACCCAGCCTGACCAAAGGGTCATTTCACCCCATCCAGTGCCATGCTCAGAGCTCACTGCTCCCTCCCATTACTCCCAGTGCGAAGCAGGGGGTGAACAGGAAGAGCAAAGGCAAGAGAACTCATGGGTTGAGATAAAGACAGTTTAATAACTGAAGGAAAGAGGGGAGGGGGTAAGGCAAACAAGTGATACAAAAGCAATCACTCACTACCTCCCACAAGCAGACTGACACCCAGCCAATCTTGGAAGCCAGACCCCTCATCTTCTTCCTCTACTCCATTTTTTTATGTTTCCGTTTTGTCTATTTTCCTACAGTGTTCAGCCATTTGCATTTCTAATAGTAACAATTGACAAAAATCAGGAATCCAAAATTTTTTCCAATCAAAACTCAGAAGATGATCAAGAATGATGCAGGTTATTTGCTCTCCAAGGCACAGGTTCTACCTTTGCATATGAGCGCTTAGTATTTACCATACTGTGGTTATTACACAGTACAAACTTTGTGAAGGACACTACATTACATTTTACCACACTATGGATTTTTAGAAGATAAGGTGTAAAAAAAAAAAAAGTATTTGATTCAGAACAAAAAAAAGTTACTATTCTTGGCTGTGTGATCAGATGGCAAAATCATCCATTTGTCAGGCTCTTCATAACAGAAACAAGGTCATTTTGAAGGAAAAAATGCCATTCTAATCTTATCTGCACAAACCCAAATACAATTAGAAATTGTATTTACAATTGCATCAGGAACAATGGCAAAACTCATAACAGTGTAGAAAACAAGCGCACAACCATCTGCCTGATATGTAGTTTGATACATTCTTGGGGATGGTTAAGGAGAAAACTCCCTAGGTACTACAGCATCAATCCATTAAGCTCTAAACCAACTTCCAATTCAATTTTTAAGAAATTCTGTAAGTCCACACAATATATGCATTAATTTAATTAATGCAATCAGACAAACTAATTCTGCCCCCAGTTCACATGTTTTTTTTAAGATCTCAAGCAATCTACAATAATTTGTCCAAGAAAATTATTTGTTCAATTCAACTTTAAAAAAAAAATCTCTGCCTCTTTCTCATTTGGGCTTTCTCACATCTGACTGCTGGCAGATGTTACAGGTAGAGGCAGACAGAACATGCCATCTGCACTGCTCAATGTCTCAGGCATATCCTAACAGGCTGTTGGCTGCATCTGAACATTAATGGCTGATGGCAGCACAGCAGGTGCAGTGGAGGACCAGTGGGAAATGTATTGAGAAGCCCAGAATGGGCTCAGTACTTATGTGCCAGATGAAAGCTGGGAGTTATTAAAAAAAGGCTATGCAGTACAGATTGAAAGACTGCGAATACCATTTCAATCACGACTTTCATTTCCAAATAATACCACACGGTGTTGTATTTTAAAAAAGAAAGTCTTAGCCTATTGTATTCCACAAAAGTAGGAAATCGGAAACATAATTACTGAGATATTTATAAACTGAAGTGCATTTTAATAGCTTGCTTGACATGCTGCAAAAAGGTCCAACAGTATACATTTCAAACGCATCATTGTCAGATAACACGAGATGAATATATGACTACATACATTTAGACTTATTCCTTGTTTTTAAAATACAAAGCTATCAGAAATAAAGAGCATTTGTTATACTATTGTGCTCTTTCTAAGCAAACAGTTCATGTACGAGTGTACAGGACCCTACACCTACATTCTTTCAAAACTGCATAAAAATCAAAACCTGGGGGTTTATTAATCACAGTGTATCAAAAACTTTCTTCTATGAGGTTGTATCTAAAGTTGATAAACGTGGCAAGAGAAACTCACTTTATTATGGATGTATAAAGTTATTTTCTGTTACTGTTATCCTTCAGTCCCTCTGAAACTTATACCATTTGTTACTTTGTTTTGCAAGAATTTCTCTGCCCCTCAGGATTTGCAATGAATTATTTCACCACAAGATGCTAGAGAAAGAGTTACAAGCTTCAGTTACTCTCAGCAATCATCAAATGTATTCCATAGCTCTCTAGAGA
Source organism: Strix aluco (assembly GCF_031877795.1). Taxonomy (NCBI): domain Eukaryota; kingdom Metazoa; phylum Chordata; class Aves; order Strigiformes; family Strigidae; genus Strix; species Strix aluco. Next base: position 75,444,703 of record NC_133934.1, on the reverse strand, counting down.
AATATATAGCTCAAGGAGACTTTGCTCCAAGACTTTACTAGTGTGAGAAGTCCAATACATATAGCAAATCACATCTGAACTTTTCTGACATATCACCGAAGCTTTTTGATGATACTCTGTCAGTATACCCGTACCTACTGTGAACAAAATGTCTTTAGAGAATGAATAAAACTAATCACAGCTATTACTCTGTTAAATGCCCAAGTTAGTTCACAGTCTTTGCATTAATCCCAACTACATTATTTGATACGTAACATTTTCACATCTTTACCAGCAACTGAACCAAGACCTACTCATTTCACACAAACGAAACTGTTTGTTTTTAAGGATCACTGTAAATTAGTTTCCTTAAAAGACTGAAGTCACCATATCTCACTATCTGTTCTTCTCTGACCTTACCAGTTACCTGGCACAGCTATAAGAAAACAAGTTCACAGCAGAGCCATAATTCTTAAGGTCTTTGTGTGCCTACAAATCTTAAAGAACGGGAAAGAAGTAGGTATAAAAAAAGACTAGACACAAATCTGATGAGCAAAGTGATGTGCCTGATCATTTTTGCTCATTAAAAATTTAATGACTCTCTACCATTGCCTCTCAGTCTCTAAATTAAGTTCAAGACTCTCAATGCACCAGACAAATTCTAATTCAAGTTACAAACTTTGTGCTGCTGCTCCTTCAGTCGAAGTTCTCCTGTAAAAAAGCCCACTGCGCATAGCGCCAGTGACACAGAGCACCCGCGTCCTCCCCTGCCGCCGCACGGGGCCAGGGGTCAGTGGCTGGCAACAGATCCCATTACTGCACAGGCTGTCTGCGGGCACATTGGGATCTCTCTTGATGAACAGCTCTACTTATACATACTCCAACTGTTACCACAAGCAATTTCAGACCAATCACTGAGATATGTCACCGGTGTAATAATAAAATTACCTGCTTTGCTTTGGTTTGCTGAAGTGAAGGTGAAGATCACACTGCACTCCATCTATTCTACTTTGCCCGATTGCTTTGTCAACCAGCATGGTATCAAAATGCAGGAGGACGCTCTTATTCCTGTAAGTCAATCCCAGTAGTTCAAACAGGGGGGAAACAAATACCAGAATTTCATCACAATAGCTAATGGGTTTTGAAGCCTTTGCTTGCTTCCCCCATTTCGGATTTAGTTTATTAAGCCTTGATCAATACTTAAATTACATTCTGTACTCCCTTGCATCTGCCAAATGCAAATAAGGACTTTTATTAAACAAAAAAAGTAGGATTCATTTCCCAGTCACAGAACATCCTGGATGTTCTCCAACTGGAACAGAGCAAACTTCTGGCTTTTCTTTTGTTTGGGTTGTTTTGATTTGGTTTTTTTGTGTTTTTTTTTTTTTTTTCCTTTGTTGGGCAGGGGTGGGGGTGGGGTGGGTGGGGGGCAGGGAGGGTGGCAGGTGGGATTTGGTTTGGTTTGTTCGTTTTTTAAAGTTAAAAACTCCTAATGTTTCCAGCAACTTTAAAATATTTAATTCACTAGTCTAAACCTTTGGCTGCCTATGTAGATAGGTTATCCCTTTCTCAACATTTAATTAGTTAGCACACAAATTGAGAAGACAAACTCTTAATTCTCTAATTCACACAATTAGCTTTACTCATGTCAGTAGCTCCATTAGAGTCAATGGAAACATTTCTTTGAGGTAAATTCATAGTTTTTCTTTACTTTTCTTTTAGGCAGACAGAGGTGAAACAATGGAGTAAGTTCATTAACTTCAAAATAGCTCCATAGGGTTTCAGTGGCATGAAGTTGATCCATTGTTTAACATTAAATTTTCTGATGCTTTCCTTTATTATCCTTTCAATAATTAAAACACCCTTGAAAGCCTGTTCCATTAAACAACTAACTTTCATATCATTAGTTGCTTGAATAGCTGAAAGAGCAAACATAACATGAGCTATAGGTAGTTTGAAAAATCTGTTCATTTATTTATGTTAAATGACACCCACAAACTCTGTCAGAGGTCTTCACAGCCTATGTTACCGAAAGGTAGCTTCTGCAAAATGTGCATACAGTATTAATAGTAGATTTGAGCTCAGCAGGAAAATACCACTGCTATTAATCATAATCTGATACTAAATTAAGGGATATTAGGCTCTTCAAAATTTAAGATTTTTGTTACCCCCATTTGCTCCATTTCTTCCCACATGCTCAAGTTACAGGGTACTTTTAATTCAGCAGGACAGGTAATGCTTCTCAGATTGAATCAATATTAAGGCAGGTATCAGTTACCTTAAGAAAAGAAAGCTGGGGCCCAAATGCACGAAGGCAAAACAGGAATTGATTCCTACCAATGAACAGGGTCAAACAGGAATTGTATATTCCTTCTTTTTTCCATAGAAACTCTTACAGTCTATATATCATCATTAGTGAAGGGGGAAAAAAAAAAAACCAACTAACTAGAAGGGTACCAAAATATCACCCCACACTTTCTTTAATCATATAAAAAAAAGTCATCCCATAAGCATTATTCATTCAAAAACTGTCTCATTTTCAACAGCCTAGGGCTAAAGGGAGATACAGATGGGAGGAAGTTTAACAGAACAATCTACAGAGAGGAACTTGTCATGCAAAGCACTATTTCAAAGGAAATAAAGGATAGAGGAAGAATATTCTGCGCTTGCTCCACTGCTAAATATAGGCTGGAAGATAGCCATTTAAATGAATTTAGTACTATTTATATGCACATATATGCCAATTACTTCTGTCAATTTGTTTCCAAATCAAGAAGCTTTGTAGGACTATACTTCCACTTAAAATACTAGAAGATTAAAGAAGTTTCCAGTATTGCATTTTCCTTCCTCCAATGGTTTATTTAACCAGTCCAAGTTACTGGATCTTTTTCTGCATGTTAGTTATAAACATTCTTTAACATAATTTGTTTTATGGCTTTATGAACTGTTGCAATGTCTTTGAATATTTAACCAGTAGCAAAGATTTGGCTTTTGAGAACAGGGCTACATGATGCCTCTACCGTAATAGTAGCAGTAATACGTTAATCATGTCATCTCTCCAAGTCCAATGTGTCCAAACATAGCCTAGAAAGAACCTACACAGAAGGACCCAATGTGCAAAACCAGTATTCCCAAGTAAAATATTCCATATGTAATATACGTTTCACTATTAAAACGGAGAGATCAATCTCCTGCTGCTGGCAGAGAGGAGACTATTACAAAATCACTGAAGATCCATGCCAGTAACTTACTGAAAGCTTTGCTGTGTTGCTAGCTCAGAGCTCAGCATCCCATATCATCTTTCATATCAAAAGTGACATGGTTGAAATAAAATTCTGACACTTGAGAGCTACATCAATCTACAAACCATGAGTCCATACAGGTAGCATAATCTGCAATTATGTAACCGATGTCAAAATTTAGCCCCTTATTTTAGAGACTGATCTGACTGGGAAGAACAACGTTTCAGGCAGCACAATTATTTATCCTGAAAAAGAAAAGTTAGAGAAGACCCCTGTTAGTGATGAATACTTCACAGTATATAATGGACACTGGTTAAGCGTGAGCATAAATACATCTGACCGTGTAAAGATCAAGTCTGCTACATGTTAAATTATAAAGGTTTTCTGAACACAAAATTAAATGAGAATAATGCTTGTACAAAAGCAGCTATGAGATAAATTCTGACTTCACTCATTATCTAGTAGAACCTGATGAATATTTAAAGTTTATGGAAGAAAACCAAGAAGTCTGGCTTTTTGTGTATGCAACATTTTGGCATTGTTTTTTTCAGGATGTGAAAGAGAAAGAATGATTCTTTTTGTTACATCTTCAACACCATCCATTCCAGCCACAGCAAAAATACTTAAACTTTGATTTGCATGGGCATGCATACATTGGCATCTTATTCACAATACTGGATGGGAAATAAACCTCTCGTGATCTAAAACTGTTTCCTCTTCTACATGAGCCTGAAACTACAGAAAGACATCTTAACCACAGGAGCAGTCCCCTCCACCCCCCAACACATACAGTAGTGTTAGGCAGTTTCCTAAAAAGCTAAGGCCAAAAAATCCAGGCTATATTCCCTCTGGGGAGATCCAGCTTCAGAACTCCTGGTCCAAACCGGACCAGGACAACTCATCAGTGGTCATTCTGTTTGGGTTTTGACCTCAAATTGCTGGCTGCTCTCAAAAAGCTCTCTCAGATATCATTTCACTGAGACCAGTAACTAAATTGCATAGACTATAGTACAGGATGTGAAATAACAGTAAAGCAAACTTATGATGTCCATAGTTAATCATTCAGGAGGAAAACTAAGGCTCTATTCTGGCTTTTTGACTACTATACTGCATATCACAGCAGGGCTACTGGCATTAAAGGCCAGGAGCAACCTGATAATATCTAAAGCCTATAATGGCTTTCACTGTGCTCAAAACAGTTAAGTGCTAGGACTATTGAGAAATCCTATAGCAAAAAGCTTCCTCACACTTGTTTTCTTCTTTTCTTGACCCTATAAATTAGTCGTGGTGTCGCTTTTCTACCACCAGTCCGTTCTTACCTCATGGTACATCAAAAAAAAATCTCTCTCAAGCCAAACTGTTTTACAAAGGTATCTTAAGTATGACTGGGGTACTGGGTGATTTGAAAGCACATTTAAAATGTAAGCGTACACTTGACAAGTCCATATTATGACACAGACAACATCCCCCCCACACACTTTTCATGCCATCATCACTAGAGACCCCCTTCCAGCTGCACGGAAGAGGCTGGAACCAAACAGCATGCGTTAGTGGCAAGCAAAGGAAGAGCTGCTCAGCACAGTCTGCCTGAGCTGCACCCCAGATTATGCCAGCTCGAAAAAACAAGAAAGATGCTGCCTTCTCCAGTGGCATCTCAGTTTTAAGATTACATTTTGCTGCTAAACTCCCCTTGATAGACCAGGGCAGCTACAGAATACAGAGTGCCTTGAAGGCAGAATTCTCTCTCAAAAACATAAGATCCTTTATATCCTTTGCTGTTTTTGCCAATGCACAATATGGCAACTTCAGGCGTATTAGCCATTGGAATATTACACCACTGAGCAGCACAAGATAGCATTCCCTTGCAGTGGCACTAAAATAAATTTGCTGAAGAAGGAAATAGGCAGTAGGAGATGAAATGCACGCTCCAGTTTCCAAGGAAAGCATGTTAATGCCTAATACACAGTGGGGGGAGGAACAGCAACAAAAATAAGAAAAAAAAAAAATGTATCCATTATAAAAATGTTGCTTAAGTGCTGCCAGGGGAAGATCAGCAGGACCTGTAGTGATCTGCTGAGTAAATGCCGGTCATGCAAGCTAAAACTGCCCAAGAGCAGCTTTCAGTGACATATCCAATTTCAGCGTTTACAACGCATGAACTATTAAACTCAACCAATATGACTCTTTATGGCAGCCTTTTTCAGAGCTATATGCTGACTAACACTTTAATACAGAAGAGTATTTTGTTTGCTTTTCAGAACATATTTCTCAAGGAAAAGTGCTAGCTTGTAGTACAGACTGATTAAGATCCTGATGACAGCAAGAAAATATCCCAAAACAAACTCTGTTTATATCAAGATTCCTATTCACCCGCTATCCGCGCACCAACGTGACTCCTCTTTTGTGACGTTTTCTTTGAGAAACAGGGACATAGTGGGTATAATTTAAAACTAACAAATTAAGTTTGGCAGGCATTCTTGTCTCAACCAAATGAATAGTGCTGTTAATAAGAGGCCAAGATTAAGGTTAAGTATTTGCCTAAATAAGTACGTACTTTTACTTTTTAGGTATGCTGCTAATAATATAATGATATCATTTAAATATACACCTTTTATCGGTACAGGTTTGTCACAGGCTAAAGGTCAGCCAAAAGCACTGTTCAAATAAATGAGATCTTGACCGTATCTGCCTGGCTCCAAGTGACTAGATCAACCCATTATGAGCTGAAAAAACAAAAGGAGGAATAGACAACTTTGTTAGTAACACTTGGGATTGGGAAACCTCAAAACAACCACTAACTGGCCTTACATACAGTAATAGTCAGAGGGATTAGTCTGGGGGGCTACACAGTCATCAAGACCACTGGCAGACCACACCAGCAATCTAAGCTAGAAAGGCCTAAGTAGTTAAAACAATAGCTCATCCTGGGGTAACACCACAGACTGACAACCGACACCCTGTAGAGAGCAGGGCCCTAGGTGGAACCACTACACACTGGGGCACAGCCAGCAGCCTGGGCTCTAACACATCAAGTCGTCAGAGCGAGTGTCCTGTTCCCCTGGGTCTGTGGTGTCAGTCTGAGCTGGACTGGAGAGAAATCACTACCCATCCACTGTACCTGTCCTGCTCAGTAAATATTTTTCAGGTGTCCTGGTTTAGCCAGGATAGGGTTAAGTTTCCCCAGCAGTGGGGGGAAGCTCTAGCCGGGTTATTCATATATCATGCTGACGTCACATCCTGGCGTAAGTGCGGGAAGAATTGGTGATCGTGTGGGTTGGCACAGCCGGTTCTCTCACTGCTGTATCGGTATATACTTTGCTCTGTTCATTATTATCACTGTTATTATTATTGTTGCTGTTTGTTGTGTTGCTGTTGCTTTGTTGTATTAAACCTTTCCTTATCTCAGTCTCGGGGCTTTGTATTTCACTCCCTTTGTGGGGGAGAGGCAGCGGCCACGTGGTCTCAGACCCCGGCAGGGGCTAAACCACCACATCAGGTTATACAATCACCAAGTGGTATGGTTCTGCTCTCCCAGCCTGCCAACCCAATCCCCTGTAACAAGTGCTCTTCCAAAAGCTATTATAAGTTACTTTTAAGCATCATTTTATCCTTAACTTCTCACTAGCAACCTAGATTTAGATGGTGGATAGGAAAGAAATGGAAAATGAGTGCAGCAACAAAGTCTGTTATCCTGGGTTAGTTCTTTGGGCTCTTTCTACATCATTTGACATGCTAGCAAGAATTGCAAGATGGTATTACAAACTGTGGATTCTAAATTGGACATTGTCACATCTGTGGAACCAGGCTACAGACCCACCATTTACCACACTTGTGTCAACCATATAAGGTTAAATTCCTGTGGAGTTTAATGGCAGAAGTACAACAGATTTCAACAAGGTTGAGATTTCACTCTTAGAGGACATGCACTGCATAAGTATAAATCAAGAATGTGCAGAAAAGTAATCAGTAGTTCTAGACTTGATGGTTTTGTTTTGGTTTTTAAGCTGCATTGGTACTACCATTTATTGGTTAAAACTTCAAGTGTGGTTTCATCAGAGGGTTGAATTGATTTAAGTTTGGTTTCTGAGTAAGAGAGGCTGTCTACCCACTTTTTGGGACAGAATTGTTTCCACCTATATCAGCACCTTTCCTAGGTCACCAGGCAATTATACTAGCAACACCTTAGGAATGTAGGTGTGGGAAAGCACATTTGTGAGCAGGACCTCACGGGAAAGAACCCCTTCCAGACTTTAACGAGGTTCCTAATATTCTAATTATCCAAAATTCTATTTCCATGTTGGACATACACGCATAAGTCCAAATATGGACTGGGAAGATCAGTACTATTGGATCTGCTCAGCTGTGGTGCAGAATACTCCAAAATCCCCATAAAAGTCACAGAGTTATCCGAGTCTCACATAGACAGCACATTACTGAAACTTGCTCTTTATTTGGCACTCTGTACAAAGAAATGCTTAGCAAAACACAATTTTTTTTAATGGACTGTTCAGTGACTCATGTCAGGCTAAATTAGGTTTTAATTTGAAGAAGAAGCAGAACTAACTGCCACAAGATAAGGATCAGGAACAGCCACCAGGATCAGTACAAAACAGCCTCTCTCCACAGCACTACCCTTCAGGCTAACAGAGTGCCATGCACCTCTTGCTAATCTTTGCTTCGGGAAATTCAACAATTCTCCTGCAGAATTACTTATTATAAGACCAAATATTTTCCCCGAGCATCTAGTACTGTATTATTTTGTACTTGTCATACTGAAAAACTTCTTCTTCTATTATCTACTGACCTAAATAAAACATCACCACGCAGGGAATGCCCCAGGTCCTCTCAACACAGATTTGGTAGGTTCCCCCTCTCTGTTTCCCTTCCCCAGCAGGGACTGGTAATTATCAGCAACGCGTTTGTTCTCACTTCACAGAATGTGTCCTGTTGAACAAAGAGTTGTTGAAGAATATTATGTTACCAAAACACCTGCTATGACATTAAGACTGACAGAAATCCAACAGCTAGACTCCATCATTATCTAATCTAGCAGATTGATTTATTTCTCTTTCTATTTCCACCTAACTTACCATGGTAACCTTTAACTTAAATACTTTAGAAAATATTTTCCCCCCTACTTATAGTGTACAAAAATTCAGGTTTTACGTAATCATGTGTTTACTCTCATTGTCCATCAGCTTACTCAAATAAATACTCAAGTGAGTTCTTCTATTATTTAGAATGAGGAGATTCCAGTTACTTTTCAAATGTTCTCAGATTCCTACAGCAGGATAAATTCAGGTGAGTTCTATTAAATACACATAGCAACTGTGAGTCTTCCCCCTGGGGACAGATTAGAACTGAATATTCAACCCATGGTCAAAAGGAGAGTAAGAAAAAAGCAGCAACAGCTTATGAAGATTCTTTGTACACATGTAAAGACCTGTTCCTTCAGTCTGGTCAAGCCAGCCAAGCTGGACCAAGCATTTAAATAGCAGTGGGAGGATATCCAAAGCTGAGAGAGGCAGAGCTGGGTGCTTTGATGGAAGCAAATGTTACTGAAGCTTCAGAGGAATCTGAGCCCAGTCTCAAAAAATGACAGACTGCTGGATTCCTTCACCCTGGAAATGTTACATGTTCCCTCCAAGTCTACAAGGGTATAAGAGACTAGAGAGGACTTCAAATACTAGCTGGTTTATCCTCCCTTATTTCAAGACATCATTAGCAACAGCTAGATGAAATAAAACAAGAATTATAATCCATCAAGGAAATATTCAACACTGTAAACACTGAGCAATACCAGCCCTTACTTGCAAGGGTGTTTTGCTACATGCTGAGCCCAGTGGAGTAACAACACTATGGATACATGCCTACCATATTTAAACTGGCCCATTTCAGAACCATGCAAGGCAATCATATCACCACCTGCAATTACACTGTCCTTTCCTAAAATGGAAAGTCTGGAGAAACTGCCACTCACACAAATAAAACAGCCTAATAAAGTGTCATTCAAAATGTTGCTGATATTTTTACAGTACAGAAAAAGACTGACCTTGCTCAATTTTTTTCTATTCTCTGAAAACCACTATTCAAACACAGCATCTAGAACATGGCAAAACACATTAGCAACATGCACAAACTCTTCTCTTCCACTCCAACCTGTTAGGAGTTCAAGCGGCGCCCAATTTAAAAAAATAAGCAGTTGGACTGGCTCTATATGATCCTTTTGCAAATGTTTGGCACGCTAAGATCTTCACTCTTTACAACTTCCAGAAAGTGTTACCAGTCAACAAGCCTTGTCAAGCCTGCTGACACAGAGTGAAGTGACATCAGTTTGTATACAGGAACTTTAAATCTCTGAAAGAGCGTTGTATGACTAACTAGAATGCTCTAGCACTTTTGGCATTTGTCTACATAGACTGAAATATTCATGCAGATGGTCTTCACAAAGAACGAGCACATTGAAGCATCTTGGAGATACTTGGACATCGATGCATTGATCAGGCAACATATGAAGTTAACTAATGCCAAAGTGTTAAAATAATGCCACTTCATCTAATGGCACAGATGGAGACTCATACTATCACCGCTTTAGGTGGGTGTACAATCACCCTAATGCAAGAACAAACAAATTGTTCAGATCCTATAATACCTCTCAGCATGGCGACACCCGACACTCCCCATTTTCTTCACGGGTACATGATAATCACATTTTGTACAGAACTGCTGGTGGTGTTGCTAATGAGGATGCCTGTACTTAGCTTACAGCTATTAGATTTAGAGCAAAAAGTTGAAAACAGCACCCACAAATGGAGAGCACAGAATTCACCCTGCATTTTTATCATTAAATCCATGCATGCAAATAGCTGAATGTATTAAAAACAAAAGAGCCTGGGGGCAGTAAAATATTTGCTTTTTTCCAAGTAAGCTTGATATTAAAAATCGTTGTTTCATTACACTGACATTTTCTCTATAATTTGACTGCGTGGACTTGAGAAGAAACTAAGGTCTGTGCTTCTTAGTGCACTTACCATTGGCATCCACTTCTGAGAGGTGTTACTAATTTCACCCATGGGCTGCACATTAGCCTGTCCTCTGCAATTGGATACCTACTCTGTCCTCCTGAGAAATACTGTTTCTGATCGTACTGCTTATTAACTATGAGAAAGCCAGTTTCAGTGCAACCATATTTATAGTTTTCTGCATAAACTCAGAAGACCCTTAAGCTGATAGTAATTGAAGAAGGAGAGGAAGAGTTGGGTTTTTCTCCCTACGTTTAATAGAAGTAATATATTAGGGCTTTAGGAATACCATTCCCAGGGAACCTAACTATGCTTTCTTAATTTACTTCACATACATTATTATTTTGGACAACTACAGGATATGCCTACCAAATGGAAAAAATTCTTTACTGTATATGAAAGGTAGACTTTGTATTTTATTCACAGAAAACAACGAGGACTACCACGAAATTTTGGTAAAAGAGAAACTGACCTGTCTGTAAGAGCTAAAACACACATAAAGAAATTACTTTTTAATGAAAACTGAGTCTCAACCATACAAGTCTTAGGAGGAACTCTAAAGAATCATGATTTTGAAAACTCAACTCAGCACCAAGTTCAATTAAAAAGCCAACCTACGAACAGAAGAAAGTCTTCTTGTCCTTCCCTTACACAAACATGTATTTTTCAAAATATTTCTAATAGGCATAATCCCTCCTTTAAAATACTTACCCATGTCTTTAAACGTCAGTTGTAAAACAGAATTCTATTACTTCTCAGGGCTTCTCTGCTAAGTATTTCACATATTTTGGCAGAAGTTCTTTTTGTATATACTCACTTGTCTTTAATTTAAAAAGTACACATGCATTTTGTGTAATATTTCCCCTAAAACACAGTCTCAGCCAGCCTGGATCCAGTCCTGCTAGCACTGATTCAGCAACATGGCTATTCATGCCAAAGGCTAAAACAATTAGATGTGAACTTGATGAAATAGCAGCACTTTCCATTTACAAAATGATGTTGAAGTGTTTTCATATCTTCATGTGTTTGTAACTGCATTACATTAGCCCTGTGCATTAGCCCTAATGTTTGCCTTTGCCACTCTGACTTGTAACCATGAGTACAAGGAACAGATTATAACCTTGATAGTCTGATTATCTCTGTTGTCACATTTCTCTGCAGTACTGCATAACTGTTCCACCGACAAGTACCAGTGATGTCTTAATGCCGACAACAGGATGCATTTCAGCTAAACTGTCTAAACATTAGTTGTTCCACAGAGAGGAAAGAGAGGTCCCAAGGGTCAGAACATAAGGAAGACAAACTGTCAGATACTTCCCAACACCAGGCAACAGGCAATGAAGGAACATCATGCACGCAGACCATACACGATGTACATTATTTTCACTACCACGGGTTAGCTGAATTTCATCAATAAAAGTCGAAGGTCTTTCCAACATTGAGTACAGCTAAGAAAATGACTCAAATTTCTATTCATACAACATGCAGTGATGAGGAAAAAAATACACCAGGCTTGCAAAAATTAGAACAGAACAGAAAATAAAATAATCTCCTGATGACAGCGGAAGGCAAAACTGACGATGCTGTGTTTAGAGGTAGAGAGCCTTAGCAAGGTCAGTTAGTTTCCATCTCATACATGGCAGGGATTTTTGTCTCTTGAAAGCCCAGGTGAGGGACTTGGATGTACTCCTCTCTAAAAGATTAAGCAAGAGAAGTTAGGTCTCTTCAGACCCAGGATTTTGATTTTCAGTTGCTAATCTTTTTCTCTCAGAGCATACGAAGCACTTTACTCCCCCAAAGCCATTTGCAAAGCAAGGTTGCTGAGCAGACAAACACATGGAGCAGATGTAAGGCTAAGTATGTACCGTGGATCCTTCAGCTTTATCTTTGGAGATGATTTACTCATCATCCATTTCTGCTGTGGAAGCAGTAGAATTTATTTTCTAGTGAAATAGTGGGGGGTTTGGGTGGTGTTTTCTGGTGCATGAAATGCAGACTTGAAAAGGAAAATATGAATACTGCCAAAGAACATTTCAACATCAAGTAGCATCCAAAAAAATAAAAAGCTTTGGGAAATCAGTGAATTTAACATTGTTCCATTTCTTGTCTGCAGATGTTGTAGAGAGGTGAGATTCAGGAAACAGCAACTGAGAAACAAACCAATGACTTATAATTAAATATGAAGACACAAATGAAGAGGCATATAAAAACATTCAGAATTATATTTTAATCACTGTATCAGTCATGTAAGTATTTAGGAAATGGTGTGTCTACAGAAGAAATTTAAAAGCTCAGAAGGCATACCTGGGAAGCATCCTTGTGGGGCAAACCAGGATATCACCCTCAAGCTTCTTCAGAGAAACAACTTCAATTAGGAGACTGAAAGATAATCACAGCGTAAGACCAAAGACAACAGAATGGTGTTCAGTCTGCCAGAACAAGAAAAATAGAAGCGTGGTTGCCGGAGTAAGCTGGCAAGTATCTGGTATTGATACATACTAACATCACACAAACCTTCACAGACAACAGAAGAATTTGGAGACCCTTACTTTAACTTCACTTTTATTTCAAATGGGAAAAAGAGTTTCTCTGAGAAGATTCTTCCCCCGTGAGAGAAATAGATCAGAAAAAAGTAGTTGAGCACTGGGTATAAGGTAAAGGATGAGTATAGTTATGAAGTTTTGATTAAGATTAAATTCAGTAAGAAAATATTTTTTTCCTAAAAGCATTCCACACTATGACCAGGTGTTGAAAGATAAGGAAGAGGCATTGTATTTGTCAGAGTTTGAAATAACATATTTAACTCACCAGCAGTGCCAGTTATGTCAAGTCATATGACAATGTTGAACTCCTTGATAATAGCTAGTTGGAGGATTGAGAGGACAAAAGGAAATGAAGGAGTGCAGCAGCTGCTTTGTGAAGCCCAACCTTAAAGAAAGTAGGGCTTGATTTTCAATCACTGATCACCCAGAAAAAGGAAATAAATAAAAATACATACAGATCAAGATACTTTAAGTCTAATAGGATATTTTCAGGAATGATCACCAAATCCCAGGTAGAGAGATGATTAAAATATTCTGAGGAAGCTATCATATATTATAAATCTCATTGTTACAAGGAAAATTTGCAGCTGTACTAGTAAGATGCACTAGAAGGATTGGTTCAAGAAGAGGATTTTGGCATCACTTAACCCACATCATGTCTGTTAAAGATAGGTAATAAGAGTAAAACCGAGTCTCAAAGTAAGAGTCATCAACATTTCTAGCATTAGCAAGTGCTAGGCAGGAGATGTTGCAGTCCAACAGACATAGCCAGAGATCCTCATGTACTTAACCCCTGTGTGTATATGCATACACTCAGAAACACTGCAAGAAATTTCTAGATTTTTAGCTCTTATCTAAACTTTGTTTTGATTCAAGAGTAGAAGATATGCCTAACTGCCCTTCAGTCTTTGAAGTCCAAGCCATTAGCCATGGCCAGGTTGTGCCTAATATGTTGATGCTGGAAGTGAAACCCTCTTTCATACAGTATTCAAAAGCTTTCAATTAAAAATGAGTAGGATAAGGAGATGATTGCACTATTCACCTATAGCAGGAGAGCCATTAGCCATGAAATAGGGGTGCTAAGGCCCAGATTCAAAGGCAACAAACCAAACTGTAATGCTGGCTTAAGAGTTTGCTCAACCTTATCCACTAGTGAGCCACATCACTCTGTCAGTGGTTATTGCCCCACTGCACTATCAGTACCTCAATCAACATGCCTCACCATCCAGCTCATCACAAACCCACATTCACCAGTAGCCTGAACTAGGAGGCTGGACCAGAATTCACAGCAACTGAGGCATGAGAATACATTTAATTCAGGGTAGACAGTTGGGACTGAACGGCACATTACACCAGTACAACTAGGCCTTTGTTGAGCACAGCTCTTGGGTTGTAGGCCCAAGCTGAGATGTGTTTCCTATGAGAGCTCCCTATTCAAGGACAGACCCCCAAGGTGCAAGCTATATGCTAGCTTAAACATTTTATACTCCTTTTGTTGATGCTGAGCCATACTGCAGAAAGAAACTGTGTTGCAAGAGATTCATACATCAGCAGAAGAAAACCTAACCAAGAGGAAGCAGGATTCTCTAAGTCACTGGAGGCTCAAACCTCTTCCAAGGGCTGTTTTTGTATTTTTCCCAACAATCCTTTAACAAGAACATGCATGTGAAAGTGAGTTCTTGCTTTAATTTTCCAGAAACAGAAATAATTACTTTTTAAACAGCAAAACAAACCAAAGCATAAATTTGCATAACATGATCTGATATTAAGGGAAAATACAGTAATTAATCTTCCCTCTATCTCATAATGAATGAGAAGAAGTAGGGGCTTTAGGATCTCAATAGCAGTATATTAATTATATAGCCAAGCTTATAAAGCAAGAGGAGGACACAAGGATCCAATGATGGGCAACTGGGACAAGGGAAAACAAATCCAAGTTCTCTTCCGAAGTCCTCCCAGATCTCTGGCAGGTGTCCAACATGCTTTGAAGAACAAGAAAAATCAGGATGTTTGAAAGAGAAAGCTTCCCAACCTCAGAAAAAAAATTCCTTTCTAGCATTCTTCTCTTTTCTTAAGCTCAGACATCTGGTTGTACTGATGCCCAAAAAAGGAAGAGAGAAATTAAAAAGAAATCCCACATTTCCTAGCTCTTCCTACAAAACAACCTCCGCCCAAAAGCAGAGTGACAAACTGAGACATCACTTCAAGGAGAAAATCTTCCAAGTACCCAAATCATCACTGTAATACAAGTTCATCTGAGCTTGGTTACTCTTCAGTCTCTTGGAAGAAAAAAACAACACATCAGATGTCTCACTCTGGACATTTTTTACTGACAGAAAAAGGTCTTATGCAACTGTAACACTAAAATTATATTAAAGCATTCAAAACAGTCTTACATGAAGCAAGCAAACACAGTAATTTATAGCAGTGTTTTATTTAAAAAAAAACCCACAAAACAGTACTGTAACAAGTTCTAACTTCTGCTGAACTAAGGCAACTTTCTCACGTAGTACCTGTACTGAGGAATTGCGCTTTGACACAGTTGTACTGGCTAGAGATTCAGAGAGAGATTCTCAGGATTGATTGCATTCAGTTCTCTAAGAAACCGAAACAAACAAGTAAAATATGCTATTTCTGAATTATTACCATTTTTCAGAAACAACATATTCCTACACTTCTGGAGCTTACATACTACTTTCTAATGCCCCTGCTGCTTCTGCACTTCAATATTTTCCTTACAGCCAGTAATTAGCACACCAAAGTGTAGCAAAATTGACAGGTAAATTATCCTTTAAGAGCATTAAAAACATTTTCCAGATAAACAATTACATTAAAATATGCTAAAGCAATGATTTTTCTGTATTAGATCATGAAAAGTATTTCTAAAAATCTACATTGCAAATCTGCATTCCACCTTAAGTTATCATTCGCAATTTTTTTCACATAATGTACCTCTTAGAGTAACAGGAAGCCTCGTTGTCTCCCTCTGCATACACTGCCCCTTTAAAATAAACAGGACCAAAAATACCAGCCACTGCCTGTACCTGACACAAGCAGCTGAACCTCCATCAGCTTCTCTTTGGTGATAATCCATTCCTCCCTCCTCCTCCAGCACCAAAGGCAAATCTGCACTTAGATGCCAAGGTCCTTCTTTACAGAGTCAGACTTTAACCCATGAAAACATTCATCTGGATTTGTGCTAAAAGTGTACATGTAGAGCATGTATCTACCTAATTTTGCCTTGAATCCAAGATAAAAATAATAAAAGCATATTTTTATGTTGTCAGATTTCCCAAATTAACAATCATTGTACTACTACAAGAAGGTAGTAGAAGTGGAACAGTTTTTCTTTTAAACCTATAAAACATGATAACAGTCTGCACAGAGCTGTTTTCCACTACTAAACTATCTTAAGTACAGCATGTTTAAAAGCCAGTTAGGTTATTTCTACATTGCACTATACCTCAAAAAAGCAAATACGGCCAAGCTTTGCCAGGATCTAAACCAAGCATGCTGATTAGAAAAATTACTGAATAAAGTTATTGTTAAATTGAGGGAGCAATTTCAAGTGCCTTTGACTTCAGCTGTCCAATTTAAAACTACATCTTCTGAGAAGAAATAGAAAAAGAAGGTAACTCCCACACATCACAGGCCCTTAAGTTCCCTCCAAACAGGACAGACAAAGATTCTCATGTGTCTAAAAACTGAAGGAACATCACTGAGGCATAGCCTCAGAGGCACTCTGTTACCCATTATAGCTGGAACTGCTATGTCAAGACAGACATAAAATTGTAGTAAACATGTATTTGCCCACTGAGGCACATTCACGCACCCTTTTGGACAACGGGACATGTCACAAAGCCTTGCCAAGCCCCTCTCGAGGGAATTCTATTAACTGCACATCTGTTCAAGACCATGTCTTTCCAGTGGTACTTTGTGTGCTGCCTGTGATATGTCCACAAAAGAGCACACAAACAAATCAGTAAAAACCCTGTAACATAGTAAGTGGTCTTTTTTGTTTTGTTACACCAAGTGGAAAGCAGTTTTAATTAAAAAGATTTGTTAAAATATTGATAGGACTATTACACTGAACAGTAACTGTTGTTCATAGTAACACACTGCTACATGCACACATACCTAGCTATGAGCCAAGCTGTATACAAAGGAGAAAATACCAAATTTAAGTCTCAAATTCTTCACTTGAAACTTCTTCCCTTTCTAAATATTGTTCTGTGGAATAAGGAAAGACTTTCTAGTTTAACAGTCAAATCCCCAGGCAGAACAGTCTCACAGTGAGAAGTGCTATAGGATGTGTCCAATAACACTCCAGGAGAACCCCCAAACCACTCTCTCCTCCCCTGTCCCAGATGAATACAGATTTCATTTGGAGCACAACAGCTCTGGAGCATGAGCCTCAGAATAGTCACAGGCAAAATTCTCTTGAGAGATGGCAGTTTGACTAGCCTCAGGTGAAGAGAACTGAGCCCAGTTTTCCCCACAGCTCCACTATGTGTTTTAACAAATCAGTTACTGAGTAAGAAGGAAGTGCTGCAGCTGTGACTACGGCTGCTACAGCTATATTTTACAATATACCAAAAGTTATCAAAAAATTCAATTCTTCCCCTTAAAGATTTTATTTGCATGGAAGTAGTATTTCCCTAGAGCTTAACTTACGGCCTTGCAATCCAGAGGACTGAGTTGCATTGGAACCCATTGGCTGGGTTAAAAACCCTTCAGCAGTGTTCTCCATCAGCACTACAAGAAATTCAGGTGTCTCACCCAGAGGCACTGTGATCTCAGTTACTTAAACACAGGCTTTGCAATATACCTTGTCACAACATCTGTCCCCTCTCTAGATCTGACTCTTGACATTTACACTGAGTCCTATCTTCTTTGTGAAAGAATTTAGTACACACAAGGATTAATCATTTCTTCTGTTCTCAAATCCCTTTCTGTGATCCAATACACACAGCTGCTTTGCTGCTCTGGTGTGAATAACTCAAAGAGTAACTAAAAACCCTCTGAAGTCTAGCTCATATATACACTGGACAACTGACCAAAACTTGTTCCCATGTCCCCTCTTTCACAGCCTCTTCCAGACAACTGCACTCACAAGTTACACACAATATAGCTCTATGTACTGCCCCTGACACGATAGCAGCATTTGGCAGTTCAGGCTGCAACATTTCATGGTACATGGCGTGCCTCTCAGCGAGGTAAAAGACTTATCACGAGCTAGCTCTTTGGCTGCAACATGCCTTAGCCTAGGTCTCCTAGTAGAAAAGAAAACAAACCAACCCAAATAAATAACCCAAAGCATGACGTGACTTTCACTCCCCTGAGAGGCATGCCATACATCACAAAACACTGCAGTCCTGCTCTGTACAGAAGTATTTGCCATTGTTATGCTCTCAAAACAGTTGTCACCCCTTAAAATCTTGTTTGATTTCATTAAATATTATTAAAATCCCAACTGCAAATATAATCAGTGCAGGCACTTACCTTGGTATAGTGGTAATTGAAGAATAAAGGATATAAGATTTGCCATGCAGACCTACACACAAAAGTAGTTCCAGCATAACCAAACACCTAATACTGGTATGCAGGTTTAGGTTTAATCAACATTATGTTTTTGTCTTTCAGAAGCTGAAGCAGTCTCAAACGGATAAGATTAGGGCTCTGGAACGTGCTTAGCAAGGCTGAAGAAGATATTGCCAGAAACAATCTACTTGTCAGCAAGTATTTATTCTACCTAACCATCCCTTCATCATCAGAACCCAAATCTGAAAATACCCATTTCATAAATGACCTGATGGCCTGTTCCTTTCCATCTATAGTCTTAGAGATTATCAAAAAAACCTAGAGTACTGTTAATGCACAAGAAATTCCTTGACTTGAAAGGGCTTGAATTATGCTGTTGTAGAACTACAAAGGTACTATTAAAAGAAATCTTTAGAAAATTCTGTCTATGAAGGAGGAGTGCTCTTTTATACCACCCAAACAAGCTTTCTGGAAGACTGATGAGCACATACAGTTACTGCTCCATCTTCTAGCATTCTGTATTTATGTTATATTAGAGATCAAACATGGACCACCCCCACAGTGCAAAGAATGAATCATTTTCACTTGTTTCTTAGATGTTTTCCTCAGATCAGTATTTGGAAAGCCACAAAATAAAGCTAGTTTCAAAATAAGTTGTTAGCAATACAATCAATCAGAGATTGTCTTTTCCACCTGCACACATGGAAGGTGGGGGGGAAACCACAATATAAGGTTCCAAAAACCCGATTGTATCCAGTGTTCATTCATGCTTAGATATAGGTTAGGATGAGATAAGAGTTTAGATGTATTTAAGCCTTTCATGACCTAGAAGAACCCTGCCTAAGCTATTTATTTTTTCAGATAAATTCCTTGATAATGGATAATATGTTGCAAGATTGTAACAAACAATATAAAAACAACACCCAGCCTCACAACTACTGATCCAGTCAGTAGGGCACTGCTTAAAAAGCTCGGTTGGCGGGATACAGAACATAATACTGTATACTTTTACATCCAGCAGCACACAACCACTTAAAAAACTCCGAGTTTTTGAGTTCTTGCCATTCAGGAGTGCTTTGTGCCCAGGTCTGAACCTCCTTCATTCAAATACTCCTTACAGAGTTCACACAGCCTCTCACGAGTTCACTGATTATCGCTCAAGTAGTTAGTTTATTCAGGCAAATAAACACTTCGTGTGCTGAAGTGTTCAGCAGCCGCCCCATAACATAACAGGGTGCTTACTGACAAGTTCTGGTAAATCTTACTCCAGTAGTTTACAGATGCCAAACCTGAGTTCCCACACGCTCCCCTGTTGCCTGTCTACCAGAGAACAACTGAAAGGCTTCACTCCAGACGCCAGCTTCCTTGCATGGAGCCAGTTTAATTGATAACTTAATATTCCATACTTTGTGATGAAGCACATATATTACTTCTCTTCATTACGCCCTAGAGAGTAGATTAACAAAAGGAATCATGTGGAAAGGCAAACGTTAACCATTCCAGCAGGATTCTCCAGGGCTCACCAGTTAGCAGCCATAGTCAGAAGTACTTATTACAGCCAAAAGGATCATTGTTATTAATGGGGGATTTTAATAGCCAAGTTTGATTTTGTTTTAATTTAAAATTTAAAAAAACCCAACCACAAGAAGAAGGTCGTGCATGCAAAAAAGCAAGCCGCATCTCCACAGACCTGAGTGCAGTTGGACTCCAAAAGCCTATAAAGGTGACATGGGAAAGGCTTTGGTAAGGCCACTTCTCAGCCTGGTAAAATCATTTCCCTTCTCTTGATGTCCTCCTTACCTTAAGGAAGGGATATTTTCTCTACCCTCTCCAGATCATGGCAAACCAAACGAGGATTTTAGTGACAAAAAACCATGGCAATTTATGGTATCAATATGCTATCCTGCTGATCCCTGGAGGAAGCTGAAGCACAAACAGTCGGTCCCTTATTTGATCCAAGTATTTTAAGCAGCCAAACTCTAATTCAGCTGCACATGGCTCCTTTTCCCCAAGGAATCAAAATACCTGGGTCTTGCATTTGCCACAAGGGAACTTGGAAACACAGCATCCAAGCCCTCCTAGGTTTTACCTACAACAGACCCAAATCTGCACAACGCGATAGATTTAGCCATTAGACATAGACACAGCCTAGCCGTACTAGCACATGGGCCCTGTGAATTCAGGTGTACTATCATGCTGTGGTGATAGACTGTCTCGACTCTGATAACCTTCATGTTGCATTATACTTCACCTTTACCACAGAGATTAAATGGCTGAAGTGTCCTCAGGCTCTTCACCCAGCTGAGCAAAGGAACAATTAGATTTGGAAAAATAATAAAAGAATTTACTAGTGCTGCTCCACCAACCTGGAACTAGCTTTCACAGGTGACAAGTGAGATCAGCAAGGGGGAATGAGAAGGGAAAAAGAGCTACTACTCTCAATTCATTCTTCTCAGGAAATTTGACAACGCTACCACCAAGTTACTATCAGTTTCAATGAACTACAAATTGTTTCTGCCTGCTCATGAAATCATAGGCAGAAGACAGCTATGCCAGATAGAAAAATACCATACAGGCTATTCCTGTTGTCTTCTAAGATGGTCTTAGAGATACAGAAAGAGCTAACAAGGTCTTAGTAAAAGACACTTCCAGCTTCTTCATGGACTGCCCGTGTGCAGTTTCCAAAACCCAAGAGTTAACCTTTCATTTCAGGAATATTGGCACTGGTTATGGATGAGCGATACATAACGTAGAATTTACAAGGGAACGTATCTGACCTTGGGTTTACACCTTGTGACTCAGACTGTTATTTAATTTCTGCAAAAGCATGCTGCGTGTCTATCTTGTTCAGATTACACTGCGTCTGCATTCTTTCTTTCTATGAACTAGGGGACTATGTGAAGACATGAAAAGTATAATAGTAGGTTACTGGTAATTGCTCTTGTTCAAGGATAAAAAACTATGCAGCCATTGACAAAACTCAAGATGTAGGAGTTAATCCCCCCTGTCCCTCTCTTTGGGTTTGTGGTTGGGTTTGGTCTTTTTTTTTTTTTTTGGTAAAATTTCGAAAGCTTTGAAGAATCTGAATGGCTGGCTTCAACTTCAAAACTAAAACTGGTCTTGATTAATGCTTTTAGAATTAACCACCCAATCACTCTTACCATTTCTAAATCACTCCTGCTAGCTTCAGAAGAGGTGCCCACCAACTGAGATGTAGTATCATACTGCTAAACACGCTGGCTGCCTTTCCCATCTGACAGCCCCACTCGAAGTGCAAAGCAAGCTTCAAGTGTCAGAATCAGATTCCTGCAGAGAGATCCTCACAGACATACGGATCCAGCAATGGAGACTGACAGTTATTTATGCACTTGCTTTTCTATGGAGTTTTTTCCAGTCATCACAGCTGTGCACATCAGGACTTGGCAGGTTTTAGGCCTACAGGACATTCAGGTAGGAACAGCAGTCAGAATCTGAAGCACAAAGTCTCACTTACCAAGCCCCTATGCAAGGAAGAATGTTAAATTAAGTTTTGCTCATGCAAATTGCTTACATCTTTCATAGATAGAATCTGACAATAAGCAAACACTGTAAGATATAATAGCTTTGAGTGAGGTACTTCACTTCATGGGGGGACTTGATTCAGGAACCAGATAACACCTTAATGAAGCAACTACTGTCACAAGACAGCTGATGATCTCTTCTGCAGCATTTCATGTATCTCTCAGTGTACAGAAAAATGTCTGAGTCCAGTTATCTTTGCAAATGTCAAATAAAACATTTAGGGAATCTTATCTTCCAAGCAGTTCAATAAACAATGATGCTTCTTTGTTAGAAGTCTCTTTAACATAAATTCCACCTGCTATTTTGCAAATAGTGACAATTCAAGAGTTAAACTTAGTAATAGATTTGGTGGCCTTTATTCAAAAATAATTTTACTCAAACTAGGTTTCATGAAAACAACTATTACTTGCTCTTGCAAAGTCTAACATAATTAATGTAATTTCCGCCAGATGTAATAAGAACAGTTTCAATTACCCTACTTTTCAATTATTCTCCATAATATCTTTTCTTTTAGAAAGGCTAGAGTGTCTTTTATTAATAAAGTGTTAAACTGATAATGATGATTGGGGAAGTTAGGGGAAGAGGGGAGGAACTGTCTACATAGGAAAAATTGTATCATATATTATTTACCCTATCTCACTCAAACTCCAAAGAAAAGGAAAAGACAGAATAAGTGACTTAATGTGAATATCTGAATTGGACACACAGATGAGTTATAAGGATTAAGGTCAAAGGATAGATAAAGGGCATAAATCTGCTCAACGTTCATTAAGATGCAGATGTTTTATTTAAAGACACTCCTAATTCAGACCAATGTTAATAAAAAAAAAAAAAATCTGTAAGACCAGCACTGTCAGATTTCTACTAAAGCAAGCTCTTTTGAATCTTTGCATATGACTTAAGCTAGCAGCACAAAAACGTAATTAGAGAAAGCTCCTTTTTGACGAGGTGCTTAAATCCCATTCTGAGGTACTATAGGTGGTAGGGGGTGGAAAACATTGCATACTGTTACAAGTACTACGTCAATCCTTTACAATCGAAATTGCTATTTTCTAAAATAACTTCCTTACCTGACATAACATACCAGCTAATTAGCAAGTGTTCACATCCACGTATTAAGGATCTACGAGTACATTGCACCAGCGTAAGCAATTGCATGTCCTGTTCTCAGGTTTCTAAAGCACCTTCAGAACACAACAGAAACACACTGAACTCAACCACTCATTCCAGCGGTGTCGTGTGTATGCTAATTTGACCATCAGATACTAAAAGGCTTTTTTTTTTAAATCTTAAAGAAAAAAGGTTTCTGTGATTGCAGTTCTGCTAAAGTGCTGTACAGAACTCTACAAGCCATGAAGTACAGAATATTTCATTCTATAAAAACTTTTCACATATTGGCTTATGCAGGGTTTTAATATGCAAAAATCAGCATGCATTCCTTGGGGGTTTTTTTGTTCCTTTTATTTCATGTAATCTTCTACTTCAGCATTTTAGAATGCACCGCATTCATTTTGCTGGCCATTCCAGAAAAAAAATCACCATCAACTTAAAAACACTAAATACCTTTTAGTGCTAGGCTTGGTAGTTACAAAGAGGTCAAGCCTATCTTATAGATTAGACATAGCTGTTTAGCAATGCTTTATTTATACCATGCTATCAGATAAGTACAGAATAGAGAACAGAGAATTAAGAAAGCATAAAGACTATTAAAGGTAAGTATTGGGCTAAAACTATAAGAGAAGTCATATTTAAACAAGTAACACAAAGATAATACAATATGTATGAGTGGCACCTCAAAAACATGCTATATATTCAAATGCCTATTCATGTTTCCATTATAAATCCTGCTTTGTAGCAATTAAAGACTTATCAAAGTCGATTTCCATCAGTGTGAAGCCTGGCATTACAGTCCTCGATTTAGATGCATCTCCCCTTTCCTCGAACAGTTGATGTAAATCATTCCAGACCTTTCTCATTATTAGATGAGAAGCTCATAACCTTATTGCTTTTCTAACCAAGCGAAAAAGCCTAATAACAAAGAACTGATATAATCAGTTGAATTGTTCAACATTTTTTTAATGTCTAAGAGTAAATGGAGTCTCCAAGACTTCTATTTCCAAAGTTCCTTGAAAAAGCCCTCACACAGACTATATGCTAAAATAATACCACTGAGTATGTAGAATCAAGAGGATACATGATTCGACACAATTTATAAATAAAAACATACAAAGGTCTAGTATGGCATCTCTTACTCAGACAAAACTGCCTTTTTGCAGGATCAAGTCTATGATCAATCCATGTTAATGGAGCCTTGTAATGGACAAGTTCTCTCATGGTGAGCCACAGTTTTTCACAGCCTTTAGGTAAGGTCCATAACAAGACTTCTGTTACAGCTTTGAGTCAAATCCTCACCCCACTTTGGGTGCACAGGTGACTCTACGCAGCAAACCTGCCCATGACACAGGAAAGCAGAGAGTCTGGAGCCATCCTTTCACACAGATCCAAGAGGAATTACAGTTACTGAAGTCTTCCTCAAAGCCCCTTCACAATCTATCCTGCCTTGCCAAGAACTGGGGCAGATTTCACAACAGTATCCCTGCGAATGTCAGGTGCTTCAACATTTAGGAACCAGCAGATTGGAATTGCACTTTTTAAGAAACTTTCAAACATCACATTTACCGTGCTTCATTTTGCACAGTGAGGTGGACACAAGGTTCCTTTTTGATGAAGCTAAATCACAGCACCCCTTGTACTCCAGACAGATACTCAGCCCATGGAATGAGATTAAAATTAATCCAAAGTGAAAAAGAAGACAGAAATGTGCATTGATATGCTTCAAGTGTGCACATGAAGTCCTCAGCTCCTCCCAGCTCACACTACACATCCACCTCTGTTGGCTGATACCACTTCACAAGGTCAATGCAGCCAGAGACAGTCCAGCCAAACAAAATACTTCAGTCAGGAGGAGAAAGTCCTGCCCTGTGTATGAGACCTCATTCATTTGCTGGAAGTGCCAGCCTTCATTTAAATCTAGCCAAAGCTTTACTAAATTGCTCTGTATTTTAAGATATACAGAGAAAAAAGACTATGTTAACCCATAACATCCAGGAACCAGGCTACTACATCACAGCCCTCAGAGTCATTCACTCACATTTTCACTACATTGCCAGTGTCATTATTTAACAGCTGAATCTGAATACTTGACACGGTTATCAGTAGAAA
The DNA here is from genome assembly GCF_031877795.1 of Strix aluco. Taxonomy (NCBI): domain Eukaryota; kingdom Metazoa; phylum Chordata; class Aves; order Strigiformes; family Strigidae; genus Strix; species Strix aluco. The sequence continues at coordinate 75,419,593 of NC_133934.1, read as the reverse complement.
ACATCTTAGAAGAAACTTGTGAAATGAACGTAAAACACAAATGACTGGGACAAGTCACTCAACTGTTCATCCAAATGGCCCTACGGGAATCTGAATACAGAGACTCTGAATAACTGCATCCTATAACTTGTCACCTGCATGAGCACATATGGAGGAGGAGTTGTATCTATTTGCCAGATAACAATCTTTAAAAATGGTTTCAAGAGAACAGTAAATTTTAATCCATCAATTGTGTGCAAAGCAAAAAGTAAAACCCATAAAAAAAGAAAATTATCAGACATGAACACAAACCAGGGAAAGAGAAGTGATTTGTTTGGGATAAGAAATCACTTCTCAGTTCAAGCTGAAGCCCTTTGAAGGGGTCAGGGAACACATGGATAATCTTGTCAATAAAGTATACTTGTGTTTCCTAGAGGCTTTTGTCACAAATACTCATTAAAGGCTCCTAAAGAAACTGAATTGTAATTAGATAAGATCCTACCCTTTGTTTCCTATCCTTTGATCACTTATTAATTAATGAAAAAAGTAAACTGTTCTTTCAAAGCAGTTGCTAAGATGGTCCTTAAAATATATATATCTGGTCCTTCACTGTTCAATGCACACAAGTGATCATGATGGGGCAGAGAGGAAGATGATGCATGAAGAGAAAGGAGAATAGGGTATAGAGTTTGCAGTTTAAGAGCTAAGGATTCCTGTGACTGGCTGGAGAGTACCTGAAGCAGGAGAACGAAGACAAAGATGAATGCAAAGATGTACATGAGAAAAAAAAATTGGTCTCTGTCTCACACAAACACTTAAGGGGGAGAGTTACCAGTAAGGAAAGATAGTAGAATTAACTCACTATTCAGAAGCAGACAAATAGAAGGTTTGAAATTATTAGGAAAAAAACAGTAAACCAGAAAGCATCCTGATATCCCTCTGAAAGACCGCACATGCATTTATGAATGCGTATTGCATGCAGTTCTATTAATCCCATTTCAAAAAAGAGATCGAAAAAGTAGAAAAGATGCAGAACGTTGTGAGGATAATCAAAGGTATGGGAAAATCTTCTTTAGAAAGGGATTAAGTAGATTAGTTTGCCATCTGAAGAGAAAAACTAGGGGAGAGATAGAGTGGTAGTCTACAAAATTATGCTTTGTATAAAGAAGCTGAAGAGGAGATTACTCTCTTCTACAGCAGGGCAGGAGGAAAGAACTAGGTAGCCCCCAGTAGAGAGGGGGTTTAAAATCAAGTAATTCTGCAAATTTTAATCAAAATTTTGGAAGTCACTGCCAAAGAAGAGCAAATCAGAGATTTGATCAATTTGCAGAGAGTTACTGTGACCAGTACAATATGACAGCCGAGATGTAACTTCCAGATGGCGAGACACCGGTCACGCACAGCAGCGTAAAGCCCATGCAATGCACCACTTGGCACCTCCTCACTCTCTCCTTGGTAAATGCTGCAAGCTCCAAGGTGGCAGGGTAGGAAGATCCTTGGTTAGACCTGGTATAGCAACTCATTAGATATAATGGAAAGACAATCAGGTCTTTCTCTTAGTCAGCCTTGTTAATGTCTGATTGAAGAAAGAACAAGTAGCCCTCAGCCCCTTCTGCATTCTTAATCTACAATTCTGTATCCATGCAATATGCATTGTATCTGCAGTTCTGTAAGGAGTCAGCATGCACACAGTCTGTAACACTAGCATTTTTATTCACATTAGATGTGGTTCGGAGTTTTTTGTCTGGTTTGTTTTGGGTTTTTTGTATGGGGTTTTTGGGGGGTTTTTTTGTTTAGTTGGGTTTTTTTAAGATTTCAAGCTAGCCTGGAAATACTTTCACTTGGCTAGTTCTTGTGCAACACACAGAACCCCAGTCTGCATAATGTTCCAAGAAGGATGGTGGAGGAGTTATTTTCCGATTCAACTCAAGTCTTTCCTAAAGCATTCGCTAGAATTAATTTTAGCATAAGACTTATTTGATCACTGCAAATGTTAAAACTTCCAGAAAAAAAATAAAAACTAGTCATTGGCAAATATTTCATTATTTGCGCTTACAGAACAGTTATTTATTTTCTATGAAGTTTATACACTCAAAACTATTGACAGTCCTCTAACAATCAATCCAGTTTCCCTATTTCATGAGAGATAGAAGGGAAAGCATGAGTGGCAGCTCTTGTACCTCTCACCCGCAGCTCCTCTTCCCTGGGTATGAAATTCACTCTGGCAGAGAACTATTAAAATTCCACTGAAACCACCAAGACAAATACTTAGATTCCTAGTCATATATGCATGTGCTGCCTGTGTGATGCAAAATTTCATTTAATTTTGACCCTGACTACCTCAGCTAGAGAAGGGTAGATGAAAGAAGCCTTACAAAATTTAGGAAGTATTCTGCCTATCTGTAACAGTAACCTAAATGCTGAAACTAGTCAAACAGCTGCCTGAAGTAAGATTCCAATGTTACGTAAATGCTGAACTGAAGGACACAATTAAAAAAAACCACCAAACCAAAGAAAGTAATAACCTGTCAGAGAATTAGCAATTGCTGGACAGATTTCCTCATAAAGGACTAGCCATGGCCTTCTTTGGAAAGAAGAAAATTCACAAGCAGTTGTCTGATCAGGAGTTTTTGCACCTATTAATCCATAAGTAACTGTGATACAATTGCTGTTTTTTACTATGGAGTTCTTGGGTGCAACAGTTTGTCTTTCTTCCCACCAACAGCTATTTTTAAAAACAAAGGCTACTCAGTGCAAGTTTGCATAATTATATTGATTTCAAAAGTAATGCATCAATTTATATGAAGCATTGACCTCTTTCACAATTTTTTTTTTTTTTTTAAACACTAACAGGAAGATAGTGAAAAGATTAAAGATCAAGGGCCATCCATTTCATACAAAAGGATTCCCCCTTCAAAATCATTTTGACAAGGACTGGAAAAACATAAAAGCATTCCACAAACTACATTTCTTAAACTAAGCATCTCCTATAGTTCCTTAAGAAAGCAGAACTGAGAGGCATACCTTTCATCGCAGGAAAAAGATAATATATGAAGACCAAGCTCTAGCTTGACCTTTATCTTCATAAGTGATAACTCTCAAAAGTGACCAAAAGGTTAACTAAACTCTAAAAAGGTCATCTGTCTTTAATCTGGCTATATAGATCCTCTTCTGATGTTCAATAATACACAGCTACTGTTCATTAAATATCACCCGTCTATTCTGTATTTTCACCTTCTGTTTTCAGCAGCAGCTAGATTTTCATTCTGTCACATTAAATAACTTGCAACTTCTTCCAATCCACCACATTTTATGCTATAGGAAGTGTTTTGGAGTTATGTAAATAAATTCCTAACTGTTCTTCTATAATACTTCTGCAATATCAGATATATGTATATATACATACATACATACTAGTTCTAAGCACATTAGTGCCTTCTTCTTTGCCCCAGTATGAGTCTTTCATACTTTTAAGACACCGTAATCATCTCCCTTGCTCCTCAGAAGTGATGCAACTCAAATCACATTCAGCTAAAGCTTATTTCGAAACAGTTCTATAATCCAAAATTATATCAGAACTGAAACACTGAAGTCCAAATTTAATATGCAAAGTAATAGTATGCAGGATCAGGTTCTTCAGATGTCTAGAGTGTTAGGAAAGACCTGTGAATGAATATAAGACATCAGGGTTGCTTCCTTTCTTTAAAAAAAAAAGTATTGCTGTATGTGCAAATACATCATCTTATTGAATTACACAGGTTATTCTTGTCTCTCTTCTCTTTCCTTTTTACTATTTTGCAAGCACTGCTAGTTACAGTTTACGTTCAACATGGCAGGGAATGAAGTTTACCACTTTTTTCCTCCTTTCAAGGACAACAGTATTCTGAAGGTTTAGTTCCTTCTGCTCTTCGTTAATCAAAATCCAGCTGATCAAATAGACAAATGTTATCTTCTCCTTTTTCATCAGGTATGTAACAAAATCCATGAAAAAGACTATCTAGCACTCATCTGGTTAGCTTTCATGTTTTCTGCAGATATCCCTTAAAGTCAGTCTGGAATATTCACTGTGAAGAACTTCACTTTTCAAGTTGTTTTATAAATTTTAATCTTTGAAAACTGAGTTTTGGAAGATCATCTAACATAGAAGAGAAAGCTATTTAAAAAAAACAAAACAAAACAATTCTTCAAATTACCACCATTAACCTGAAAAGAAACTACCTATCAAGTCACTCAAAAAATGTGCTGGATGGACTTCTCCAGTCCTCCTTGCTCCTGGGATTAAACAAAACATAAGCAATCCACAGGCACATACTACTTGTCCACTTCACCTATAGCAATACATGAGGAAATGGGGTGTACTTCCCCATCTAGACTACCAATTTTCTTCCAGCTCTCTCCTATCTGTACAGTAATTGTTGTTATAATTATCATATTTATTGCAAAGCTCAGAAATAATTCTTCACTGTCATGCCCAAATTTGTGCATGAAAAGTCAATTTGGTCATCAATTCAAACCTAGCTCTTCACAGGAAGAGCCAAATAGCAATCATCATCCAGTCATACAGTAGTCTTGAATTGCTGAGAGAAGACATTCTTCCAAAGGAGTGCCATCTCTTGAAGGTAATACCACCATAGACAGACATCTGAGAGACTCAAGAAAAGGGCAATTTAATCAATTTAATCCCCAGCAACCACAGAGTAGCAGACAAGGCTGCTTGTAAGTCCATCTTTCCTAGACGCAAAGCATGTAATGGCTCCAATTCCCAAGGGAGTCAAGGTTTAATGTGATGAGGAGTGGTCCTAACAGCACCTGGATGTCTGTCCTCTCTACTGTTCCGACAGCTGTACAAATCTTAGCATGTCTCCTAAATTATTAGGCAGCCTTTCATTCTGTTTTCTTCAGGGAACAGTTATGAGTGAAATATCATAAAGTACGTAACTCTCACTTGTATGCAATTGGATGTACATTCTTTTACATGGTTGTAGCCCAGGATCTGAATCACTAAGATCAAGTACCACAGTTTACCTCCTGAGATACTGAAATCAACAAAAATGAAGCTTCCCAAACTACAAAAGGGCGAAACTAAGCAAGTTGTGGGCATTTCACAACCCTGTATGCTTCTGAGCAAGCCTGTGGAGGGTACCTTGTTAACCTACACAGTTGTACTTCAAGAGGAGGAATGTGGTTTATGGATCAGTGGATGCAAAGAGCTGCCTTCTCACTCTTGCCTCTCACTACAGATAACACAGCTCACGTCAAAGATAATCTAGTTTTATGAGTCAAAGTGAAAGGAAGGATGTTTTGCCAAAAGCAAATGAGGATAAGAGATAAAAGGGATTTAAGAGGAGGAGATCAAGATCTCAGACTTACATCTAAGTTTACTGTTGTTAAAGAACAATAGGAAAGGATCAGAATGGATGGGCTGTAGTTTGTGGGTTTGCATACCCATTTCTTCTGCCTACAAAAATCAGTCTAATAGCAAAATTACCAGGGTGTCCTCAAAATCCAACCTTTTCTCATTTATTCTATAGCATCTGCAAGAAACAGAAAGAGGCTTAAGGGATGAACAGCACAGCACGCGCTACAGGTCAGCATCTTAAGCTTCAGGAATGTTTGAGGCTAATCACAATCTGACAATTGCTTGGTGACATATTATGAAATGAATTACCTGCAAACTGTGGGACTGAGCCCACTGGTGTTCACACCCACAGACATCACCCTGCAAGTGGTACTTACCAGCCCACCTGCTTGTATTTTCTTGTAAGAGAGCAAGGAATGAAGAGCTTTAGTCTTAGCATCTACCTTGTTTTCTACACAGCCAGTTCTCAAGCATAGATTTTCAATGAAATAAATCACTGGATAGTGAGATGCAACATACTAGGCCAACAGTGTAGCATCCCCAAAATAAGTCTAATACAAAGTAAATCTCAACAATCAGACGGGTGGATAAGGGTTGGAAATCATTAAATCGCTTCTTGAACCTTCCAATGGCATGTTTGTTTGTTTACTTACATCTGAGCTCACAAATATAGTGGGGAAGATATATATTAAGCAAGAAGGAGCACTAGGGAAAATTACTTTCTCCCCAGCACGATTAAAGGAGTTTTCACAGAAAAAGACTTTTAAGCAGCAGTTTTATTGTATGCAATGACAATAACCAGGTACTTCAAAAACAGCAGTATGAAATGCAATTTCCTTCAAATTAAATGAGGTTATTTTGATCAGACAAGTTCAGAAACTTTACCCTCTACAAACTAAATTGCCTTACAGATTTCTCTTTTCCAAAGTAGTCTTTTTCTTAACAAAAAATAACAAGATCTTTATGCACCAGAAGACACAAACCCCCCTATACATCAAGAAGTAAATGGCCAAGCATCTGTAACTTAAATTTCAAAGTCTGCATCTTTGTTATTCAAACAAATTGTCTCCTACCCCTCTTCTCCATTCAAATTTTTTCTCCACTTTGAAGGAAAGAGTCCAGGTTGAAACAAAAATCTAGAACCATATCGAGATTTGAACTCTTCTTCAAAGAGAGCAGGCTTACAGACTTGAACAGTGTTTTATTAGAATGACCAAGACATCGCTTTGCAAGACAGCACATAAGCAGGAAAAAAGTCTTAAATCCAGTGGGTGATCAGATTAAAGAAACTGCTGAGGTAGGGGGAACATCTCCCTCCTGCTACTCACATCTCTGAAATAAGGGGAGTGGTCCCTCCCAGTCCTGATTACTAGCACAACAGCCTTCAGCTCTTTCTCAAGTTGAGCAGACACCAGACAACCCTCTCTTAGGTCTCTAAAGTCTGTCATCACTCCTGAGGTCGGGCTTGGCTAGCAGCTCCCTGCTGAAAGCAGGATCTCCTCTTGCTGCTCATCCCACTAGCTGGCCACATCACTCTACTCACCAGAGCTTTCCCCAGCCTGAGCATTCTAGGAAAGAAGAAATTTCTCCATCTTTCCCTTTCCAGGGAAAGTAAAATTCGTCCAAGAGCACAGGAGCAATCAGGACATCACATACAGTTTCTCTTCCCTGTCCAGTCACAACTTAATGTACACTGTTCAACTTGTCTGATCAGCAAAACACCCTGAATGTGCTACTCCAAACACCGAGCATTCAACCCATTCTTTCAACATCTCGCCTCTTACAATTTATGCTATCTGAACTTGATGCCACTTTTTGTGATAATTGCTAAATCAAAACCTTGCTTTCCACATTTCCTATGTAATGAATAAATAAAAGTTAAATCATGGGCACTAAAATGAGATTCACATAGACACTGGCATCCTGTTTTCATTCAGCATTCTCTGTCAGTTAACTGGAGAGGTCTTGCATTCAGTGCACTCATTCCTCCAAATCCAGTTTTTAACATCTATCATACTCTACATACTACGTAAAGATTCTGCAATGATTATTCAACTAAACAGAAACAGTCAGGAGCCATACTGTATGTAGACACGAGTTTGTACATCTCAGTTCAGAGATCTCAGCAAATAGGTTGATAAAAAAAGTCAGCATAATGTACTGCCCTGCAAAGATAACAGTTCAGGTCCCAGAAGCAAAACAGTAGCTACAGCACAGGATTGCATCTCTCTCCAGTGGCAGGGGGGCGGGGAGGAAAACTCCTTACTGAGGGCAGGGTTTCATGCTGGAGACATCTGAGCTAGCTCAAGGATCTTTGCGTTGTTGTGTGTTAAAGACGGGATGTGCGGTATTTCCCCTTCTGTCTTTCGCCCTTTAAAGTACACACTGAACACCGGATCAGTTCTCTGCGAGGTTACAGGACCAATGAGCTGCTGAACATGCCCCCTTACCAAGGAAACACAAACCTTTGTAATTACTATTCCTAACAAACACTGATGTGTCATCTTTCATTTGACAGGGTAAGTGAAGCTACTACACACCTGTTGGGAGCAAGGATTCACTTTCAGAATGAAAACATACATCCTACTGCTTTCTCATTTTCATGAGGATCTTCATGCAATTTTCTGAAGCAGTAAGCCAAGGGCAGCTTCTTTTTAAAATAAATTTCTTTCACTAAAAGCAAAAGACAAACTCTTACACCAAATAATTCTAAGATATAAGATTTTAGCAGATAAATCACACTTCTCATTAAGTTCCCTCTCGCTTCCCACTGCCAGAAATTTGTCAGTTACAGAGGAGAAAATGTATTGTTCATACTGGTGTTCTTGTCACTTTTTTCATTGCTGAAGAACAGCTTTCAGCAAAGAATCAGCACATAAAAATGAAAGCATAACATATGCCTGAACTTCAATATACAAACTTGTGTCCGGTTTCCCAGAAATTAATAGGTCTTGATCTCAAAATCCCTTCAAAAAACTTTAAATAACCAAGTTTTCAGCTATTGCTGCAATCCAAAAACTTCATTAAAACTTCTTGCCTTTGCAAAACTTGAACTTTGGAAGCAGTTGCAAGATAACAATCATAGCAGAGAGTATCAGCAAAGGGTATAACTAAGTTCATTAAGTATTTCCACAGCTGAGCCAAATTCAGTTCTCACTGCCAGTGAATTTGAATTAGGGTATTTGACCTCATGAAGCTGATAACCTAGCTAGGAATTTGAATACAGAGAAAAGGGGGAAGGAAAAGAGGGTGACAGAAATAGGACAAAGAACTCTACAGTCATGAAAGCACTTATTTCAAATTACATCATACTTGTTTCTACCACACTGAGAGTTGGTTTCTTCATTTGGTCAAATATAAAGACGCTCTAAGTCAATGGTGGCCAAAGTGGGGTACACACACCCCAGGGAATGTGCAAGACAAACCACTAGGGTGCAGGAAAAAATATTTTTGTACTCTTAATAAATAAGAGTATTTCAAAAATAGAATTTGTTTCATCTTTATCTCATCGTTTTTTTGATTTCTATTTTTGTGTATGTTTTATAACATTCATAATAAACACAATATATAAATACATAACATACATTAAAAGTACAGTGGCTCATGTATATAATTTATAACTATGTGTGTATTTTCACACCGTTAGGGGTGTGCGATCAGAAACATTTGAAGAGCTGCTCTAAATAGCACATCCATCCGAGAGTAACTTCCTTAATATCTGTAAAATATTTAAACCCTTCTCAAGCATCCAGAACTATCACAATTTTCTGTTCCATCTCCAAGCCCTACCAAACAACAACAGACAATTCAGTAATAGTACCAGTTAAATACATCTAGCTGTAACACAACCAAATCCTAGCGGACATTCAGTTTTCTCTTTGTTCCTTTAAAACCTCTCAACACAGATAATCAATTTTCAAGTACTGAAGGAAAAATGAAGGTTTTCAACTGTCCTATTCATTAAAGTCTCCAAACTGGCTAGATCAAGGCAGAGGCTTTCCGTGGAAGTGGAATGAAAAAGAAGGGGGGATATTTCCCAAGCTTATACACAACCATCCCCACTTGACCATGACAGAGCAAGTTTTTTAAGTTCTTAGATTTCAGCCTGTGCTAAGTCAAACCAAACCTCCTATTGTTTCACCCTTAAAAAAAAAAAAAAAAGCTTTCATCAATATACATAAAGAATTTCAAGATTCAGAAAGTATTACCTCCAGAGTAGTTATTTTCTACTCAGCTCTATTTCATTATTTATTATGCCTCTATTTTTAGAGTAATACCAATAAGAAGAGCACAGAGGTTGGCTTCTATCAACCAAAAAAATCCCAGTGCTGAGGTCCAACACCTGATACAGCCTTGAAGGAAAATGCACCTGGAGTAACACTGTCCTACATGAATCCAAGCCTACCCCAGCCCCTCGACTATAATACCTCATTGGGGCTTGGGGGGGGGGGGGGGGGGTAGTGGGTTTTTTTCCAAACCTCATCTAAAGGCAGGGTGTGACCAGATGTCTTTCCAACCTGACACTGCCTTCTGGGCAGACCAAGCCCACCCAGCTAGAGCTGTTTGCTCTAGCCCAGATAATACTATTAGCCCAGATTTCCTACTGTTATTATCTAACCTACTTTTATTGCCTTTGAACATCGCCACCCCAGAGAAGAGCTCAGGCTTCCAGCGGCAGGCGGCTCAGCCCGGCTGCCCGGCCCTGCGGCCACCGGCGGAGCACCGCGCCCGACCCCACGGAACAGCCGGCAGCCGCCACCCACGACACCGTTTCCCGCCCCACACCAGCCACGCTCGACCCTATTAGACCCACCCACCTCGTCGTGGCTGCAGCTCCTTGTCAGGCCCTACCGCCCCCCTCCCCCAAATAAGCCCTCCCCGCCCAGGGCGCACCGTGCCCCAGGTGCGCCGTCACGGCCTCCCCAGGCCGCCCTTAACCCTCCCCTATCCGGCCGGGGCCGCTCCCCTTACACACCCCCCCAGCAAAACGAGGACCTGGCCTGAAACCTTTAGACGCTAATCGAAATAGAGTAACTTAAGTTTTCTAAAAGCCCCTGACTGAAAACTTTACACTTGTGTGCGACTCAATGATTTAAAAAAGTGTGTGAGTGTTTTAGAGGGCCTGAATGCAAATCCCTTCTATGCAAATGTGAATTAAAAACGCCATGGCTCTGTAGACAATACATTTTAAACAAAAAGTGAATATATATATGCACATAATCTAGCAGGCTGCATTAAAATGTACACAAGGAAACACTTTACGTACAAAGGGACCTGGCGTATTTCCGTTCACGGGAAGAATCTGCATGCCTTTTCAATCATGGAGCAGGTAACTACCTTCTCAACATAACGTTTTTACACTGCTAAAATAGCATCGTGTGGAACAGGGCTTATATGGTTCCCGTTTCTCCTGCACTGCCAGCCCAGCACCGGCCATGTCAGGGAGGCAGCGGTGGGCCCCTCTGTGGTGGAAAGGCAGAGCCCCACTGGTGCCTGCCTGGCAGGCTTTAAGCACCTTTTGTCTGTTAGGGCAGGGAGTAGTCTCTCTGTGTAAACAAAAAGATAAAGTAATAAGTAAATAAAGCCAGAAGGCGGTGGGCGGCTTTGTGAGGGCCCTCAGCCCTCAGTCCCTCACCCCCAGGCCCCTCCAGCCACTGCGAGGGTGGCCCCAAGGCCTGGGGTGAGGGGCATCCCGGGCCACAGCCTCCCCACTGGGCCACAGGAGTATTAAAAATATAATATTTTAATATTATATAAAATAATCTAATAGCCATGACCTCAGGGGACCACCTGGGGCAGCGGCGGCCCAGCTGTCCCCCTCCCCAACCCAGGAGCCTGGTGTCAGCCTGGGGCCTGCCTGCGGTGGGGAGGATTGCAGCTTTCCTGGCGGTCTGCTTCTCCCGCCTCGCTTAGCACCTACTCACATTTCAGTATTAAAAAAGAAAAATGTAAGCTGATAAGCTATCCCTAGGCAGCATTTCTGTGCTGCCCAAGACAGCCTCTGTGGCTACAAAGATCCTTCAATAACCTGTCAAGAACTGACGTCGCTGTGTAAAGCAAAGACCTGTTCGTCCCTATATCTCATTTTAGATGGATGTACGTGCCACTTTCATATCCTTCAGCTCAGCGTAACATTTGCCCTTTCATGTTCTCTGTTTAAGCCACAGGGAATTCAAAGCTATTTCAAAGCATAATTATAGCAATCTGCATATAAAAGGCTGTATGTCCTATGGAGGGTTCAGCGGAAAAAAGCAAACTCCTCGAAAGAAGAAAATTAGGAGTAAATCCCACAACTAAGATTCAATAAAGTTAATACATTTTTCATCTGATGTGAACAGTCTGTGGATTCATAAAGCCACTGGAAAATTGTCTAAGCCAAAGCACCAGTCAGTCTGCGTACATTAAAAAAACGTAGCTGCTACAAGGAGCCCACAGCTTCAAAGCTTACTGGCAGCCACCGTGAGCAGCGGGTCCCTTGTTGACCTCAAGGCACCCAGCAAGGTGGGTTTGCTGAAGTGAGTTCTGAAGGACCCTCCCAGAGCTTCAGCACCTTTCTTGCTGGTGGCCGTCACAAGCTGTTGAGGAAGGAGGGGTCTGTAGCACCGCTGCTTGCTTAAGATGTCATGAAAGAAATACAGAAGAGGACTTTTAAATAGGTACATCCATCATGACATCTTCACCAAAAAAAATTTCTGCTGTGATAATGAATTGCATAAAATTGTTTGGGTTCGACTGTATCCTATCACGCTTTTATATAACAAAATTGAGATACAGGAATTACAACCACAAGTCCTATACATGCTGCATCAAAGAAATCAGTTCATTCGTGATATTCCTTACACTGAACACGCAGAGTTAACCTCACAAAACTCATAAAAATGCTAAAAAATCATTGGAGTGTTTTTAATTTACCTTACTTGCTTTACACACTTGACTTAAAATCTCTCTGACAGTTAGAAATATTTTTTTTTAAATTTGAAGTTGAGCTGCATACAGTCACAGGACTTGAGGCGCATTATAATAAATTAAAATAGGAATATCTGCAACATAATCATGAGCGCTGGTAATACTGATTTTCTGGGATTATGTTTCAGAGGTGGTTTCCCTACCACACATCTTCTCCCTCTCCCTCTTTCTAATTTTCCTGGGATTATGTTTTCTGGGAATTATGTTTCTGGGGTTTATGTTTCTGGGATTATGTTTCAGAGGTGGTTTCCCTACCATATAGCTTTTCCTTCTCTCTAATTTTCCAGTCTCCTCCCTGTCTCCCCCCCTGAATTGTCATCACAGTCTCCTTCACGCCAGTCACTTTTCAGTTCTCCTTAAGGTCAGCCTCCTTCATCAGCTTCTTTCTTCTTCATGAATTTAGACAGTATGTAGAGGTTGTTTTCAAAGGAGCGTAAAGGCGCTGGGAAAGCAACTCCAGCGGAGCTGCCTTTTGCCTCTCCCACTACCTTCTGCAAAAGCAGCCAGCCATTTCAGCCTCCCTAGGTGACATGCTGCAGGCAAACCCATGCCTTCCTCTTGTTCTAGAAAGAACTTGGTAACCATCACTTGGCTGAGAAAAGCCTCGCAGAAACTTAAACCCAATATTATCAATGATACCCAAGATTAGAGAATTTGTATCCTGGCTATTCAGAAACAGAGATATATGACTTTTCTATAAAGCTATATTGTGAAGAGGCTGGAACACAAGATTTCATTTTAATAATGGCAGATGACAGTAGTCCGGACCCTCAAAGATACTGGAACAATTTAGGGAAATCAGAAAAAAACCAGGAAATGTACAACTAACATTTTTGTATTTATAGCCTCTTAGTAATAAAATGCATGTCTGTTAATGTTTACCAACTTTTTTCTCCTTCTTGAGAAAGATATTGTGTTGATTTCTAAACTGTAAGACTTAAAGATCTTTCAGTATGGGTTCAGCTATGATTACATTTTCTAGGCCAAACTACAGTACTGAAATTAATAACAATGATTGTTTATTTTTAAACAAACTTTAAAACATCCCTTTGGTTACAGGCAATTCCAGTGTAAGCGTGTATTGCTAAACATGTATTGCAAAAAGTAAAATGCTGGCAGAAAAAATGCAACTAGAAAGAGGGAATTTCTCAGAAGTTCATGAGAGGCAGCATTCAGTCCTGATTAAAAGTGTTTTCTTCCTTGTTATTTGCAACTGCCATAATTTGCCTTTATTTTAAAATCCTGTATATTTTAGAAAATGGATAACTTCAGGCTTTTAGCATAGAGGCATTGAACCATATGGTAATCCCAGTCCCAAACACTAAAATGTGCCTGTCTGTGCCAACTCTTAATTACCAGCTCATTAACACTCAGGTGTCAATTGCTGGTGGCAAAGGCAATACTCAGTTGGCCTGGTTTCTGTCATGCACAATGTAATTAAATTGACCTCCGCAAAAGGAGCCCAGTAGTTGCCTGATACCACTTGGACACCGATTGCCGCACTAATCACAATCGTGTAATTTAGTGAATCACACAGTGTAATGAGGGAAAGACTCTGGAGAGTACCAAATTGTACTTGCATATGTAATAATGACTTTAAGGACAATTAGGGAAATAATCGCTGCTCTGTTTTCTTCCAAGCTAATAATGAACTGCAGTAACTATTTGAGTTTCTGTTGTTGATTTAAAACTTTAGCTGCTATCTTCTATTTTAAAATAATGGTTAGCAGCAATTAAAATGTAAAAAAAAAAATAATTTAATACTAGTAAAAAAGCTCCATCTTCATTGTTAATAGCTCCACAACAGATTATAGTTTCAAGTAGTACTGGCTGCCTAGATGAGCAACCTGTGTTACTTAAATGTGCTTCACTGATCTCCAAAACAGGCCAGCATGCAGTGACCCTCATCTCATGTGCCCTGTGCCCATGAGAGTGATGTGGAGGAAACGAGGCAAGGCTGTGGATGGGGACAATGATGGGCATGCCACTTCCCAGGTAAGGGCTCTAACTTTGGCACCAACATCTAAACAATATGTATGGACACAATTGCTCGGTTTAGCCAAGATTTAAAAAATGCAGACTTCTCTGGTCAATGTACAGCCTCTGAAGAGGACTCTCTGCCTTGGGACTTGAGAAGATGGGGCTCCTAAGCCTGAGTTTGTTGTATTGAAGTTTTGGTGCTTAAATGTAGCATCAAAATTTAGAGCATAGTTATCTTTAGCTCCCTCTCAGCCAGGTAAGCGGCACCAGCACTCATTTCAGTGCTGCTTCAATTTCGGCTTCCCCTGATACTCTTCTCTCTTCCCCTGTATTATTTAGCACCTTACTGCTATATCCTAATGAGGTCACTTAATGTCGATGTCTGAACTTGGATGAGATGGATCTGGGCTATGACATACAACCACGACTCAAACTTGTGAATTTCCAAAAGGTCAGCCACACCTTAACTTCAGCATTTTGTCTTCATTAGTTCTGAAGGCTGTGAGTCCCTGAACAGATCTCTGGTCTTACACAAGTACTGAAACTCCGGGCTTAATATTTCTGTGGAGAAAAGTTCTAATCTTCAACTTTTTCATCCCTGCTCATCATCTGCCAGCAGGCCATCTTTCTTACACATCTTTTATGAAGTACCACTGAATTTCAGTACTGTATAGATTAGGTTCCCACTTCTCATTATTGGGTATTTTCCCTTGTGTTTGTTTGTCTAAATCCTGCTGTTGACTTTCATAATTAAACTGCAAGACCAGTATGGTGAGGGCATCTTTTATTAGTGTGTCTGTGCATTCACTAGTACAAGCGGCTCTGCCTATGAATGGGTTTCCTATGTGCTATTGTTTTACCAATACTGATGAATAAAAATCTGATGTCCACACCTAAGTATGAGTAAGAAAAGGTATTTTGTCCTTGTACTGATACATTGCATGCATTTCATTAATCAGCAACTCACATACAATATGAATCAGAATTTTTATGATACATGCAAGTAACTTTTTTATATATAATACAGAATGTCAAGTATATTTGCATGGGAACATTGGATGGTGTCAATTTGTAACACATGCTAAAACTAAAACTTAAAAATTCAAGACTCTGCTGCAGGTATTTTACATATAATAAAAATTGGGATCTTAGATTTTTCTTTTACACTGATACCAGTGGAATATCTGAGCCCTGGGCTTGTGTACGATCAATTCAATTGTCATGGTTAAAAAACCACTGCAAAGATTGCAAGCCATCTGATGAATAGTTACTGAGCTGGGAGAAGAGCAAAGATTTTTTAAAAAGTAAAAACTTTAGTTCTCTGAGAGTGAGATAAACAGATTTGCTGACAAGTTTATGCAAAACACATAGAAGGAGCAAAATAATTTCTAGAGATGTTACAAAATCTAAAGAATAGATGAAAGCATTTTGTCGATGATGTGTTTATTAAAGATTCTGAATTCTGGAGAAGTGATCCATCTAACAAAGAGAAAGAAATGCTGTGCAGAGACTAGGAACAAAAGGGAAGGATCTTTCTTGAAGAGTGACAGGCCATCAAGGAAAGACACTTTCCAGTGAAGTGCTAACAGATGTAGCAGGTGAGACTCAATCAGTTGAAAGGTACCCAATCTACAAACAAGAGGAATTCAACACTGTTTCATGCATAAGTTCCTACCTGCAAAACAGTGCTCAGCATGGATTGCATAAATATGCAGCTAAGGGAGGAAGAAAAATTCACGTACCTTCCCAGCAGACATTTGTAAATGTATCTTGTGTTTGTTGAACAAAGAAAGCTTAACATTGAAATAAAGATGATGGAAATACTGCATCCATAATTGTGGGAGAAAGGAAGTCAGACTCTTTTTTAATGTACTAACTTTTGAAAAACATCGAGTATACCTGGCACCCTTTGACCTCTGGTTGCTCAGAAATTTTTAAAATCAGTCTTTGGAGACATGAAGTATTTTTAGATCAAAAACACATTCAACAACTAACTTATTTTCGGTTGTGAGTTTGGAGGAAACCACTCTCCAGCCTGAGTTCAGACCAAGTGACAGTTCCATAGGAATGGCCTGCTCCCCAGTTCATTTAAAGAAAGGTACCCAAAAAGCAGCTTCACGGTGAAGTCCCAGTGAAGTGAGCGCACTGTGCTAAGAAGCAGATGGTGTTATCCCCCAAAAATGAGAGTTAGCTGTAACCTTCTGAAACTCCAACCTTTTGTTTATTGTGGTAACGATTGCACAACATAAGCACACGTAAACAATCCTAATAAAAGTGCCTGACATTTAAAAGCATTTTCCGTTCGCTTTTTGAGAGGCAATACACAATACAGATTCTGACAGAAGTACTGAGATATGTAAATGATCCTTATAAAGCACTTGCCCCATATTCCTTTTACATTTTGAGTTATTCACTCACCACCTGTATTGTCTATACCACTTCATTTCTATTTCATTTTACCTTCTTCCCCTAAGGAATCAAGCCTTCATTTTTGCCTGTGTATGTTTATTCCCTCCAACACTGACTACCACTCTTTCTGATCATGACAGCTGCTGGTGATTTAACGTACAAATGGCAGCCAGAAATCAGCAGGCCACAGAGTGTCATTTGTTATGCTATTTTGTCTTTGACTCCCCACACTCTAAGGGCAATAAAGAGAAGGATGGTACTGATATAATTCAAGGTGATGAGCAGATTCTTCTAACTTGAATGGACTTCTTGTGATCTTCCATATTATTTAAGGGTTCAAAGCCTTCCGAGATTTTGATCTTTTAAGAAAGCCATTTCTCCCAATTTAGCTTCTGTATGTTGAGTAAGTGCAGGGGAAATACAACAGGGTGTTAAAATACAAGATCAATCCAGAGAGGTATTCTCATCAGCAGCAAGACAGAAGAGTCTCTGTTGCTCTCTTCTTCTTCAAAAGCCCTAAGGGAACACAAATCCTGGGAATAGGATGGGAGAGGGAGAGATCTTCAATTCTAGCAATATAGTCTGGAAGCAATATAGTCTGGATGGCTGCTGAAAAATTGACAAACTTCTGGTATAATCACCTTATATTAAGAGTGCAGAGGGATTAATTCAGATACCCTTTCATACTATCTCATTTCCTCTCTAAGTTGTGAGTTCTGTGCTATGACTTTGAGAGGGACAACCCCGTATCTCACCTTTTAGTGCAGTTTGCATTGATTATTTATGTATATTCACTCAACTATAAAATTGTAGTTCTACATAGATGTTTGGTATTTTGCTTAATGGGTCAGTTTACCTTCTTTACAATGGACCTGGGCAGGGCAAGATGTTCACCTGGAGTGGTCTGGAATTGCACAAATATACACTAGGCTAAGAACCTACCTTTGTTCTCCTTGGTTTATTTAGACTAATCTGGAACTGACGTAGGATTTTACTTGCACACCAACAAGTGTACAAAATTCTTCAAATGAATTTACTTTCATATGTCTCCTACAGCTTCTCTCATTATCTTACTTGTTCAGGGTACTGTCAGGCCAATTTAAGTGTCTTGGAGGGGGAGGAGATTGGGGAAAGAGGAAGAGACAGAACTGTTACAGGTACAAGGTTTTTCTTTGTAAGAGCAAACCAAGACCAAGAAGATAGAACAAGGACCTCGAGTAACATCAGTGACAACATATGCACAGGAAATGTTCTTGTTTGATTTATTTGAAACAGCTATTTTTCTGCAGTCTAAATACTCTAGTATTTTACAATAACATAACATCAAGGAAATAAAATGATCAAGACAAAACTCCATCTCAAAGTGAAATATTCCTTTTTCCATCCTCTTTGGAATCTCTCTTTTACAGCAGAGGCATGTTGTGCCTGGCATTAGTACAGTTTGTAAGAACAGATTAGGGAAATGTGTATTGGTAATGGCATTCAATGTGCTGATCCTGCAGCAAGGCAGGAGAATTGAGAACTATGACCTCCCAGTGTCAGGGTGCTGAGGGGCTGGGGGCTCCCTTGGATGGGGGCTCCCCAGGGGCATCAGGGCAGGGCCCATCCCACTGCCCCAGCCAGGAGCAGGGCAGGCAAAAAGCAGCCAGGGACAGCCCCAGCCCTGGGCATCAAGCACCTGCCCAAGGACAGGGCTGGGCCAAGGAAGGGCTGGAACACTGGCCCATGGGTGGAGGTCAGCATCAGGCCCGGTGAGGGGAACTAGGGTGAGTTGCAGCCCCAGGATGTCTGAGGCCACTGAAGTGGTCCAAAGGAGCCAGAGGGATGGTTCAAATCTTCTTTATATACCAGCAATTCAGTAAGCCACATTCTTATTTTTTCTCTGTGTCTCTTCAGTTTATAATGCTAGTGTGTGGGTACTTATTCCAGGGAAATGCCAAAGAAGTATTGCTTCCCAACTTAATTGGTACAGTAATTATGTTGTCATCAATAGGATGACTTAGGAAAGACTTACCTTCCAGAAATTTACCTAATTGCCCAGAATCTCTGAACTTTTCAACATCTGCCATGTAAATATCAGGTGAGTCCTTCCCAGTAATACATTCTGTTAGTGTAAGATTTTTAGACTGCCCTTACCACCATTATGTCCAAGTATTTTCTGATAATACATTCATCTATATGACTAACATGCCAGGTGTGGTTTGCTCTCTTGATCTCTCCCTTTGGCAAGAGGGCAAGCTCTCTAACAGTCCTGTTATATGCCTAGTGGCACTCAGTGTGTCATCTGCAAATACCTACTGAGCAAAAATTTGTATACAATACTAAGTACTCACTGGAGAGCAAGTAAATGAGTCTATATTTAATCAGTGATTAGCTGTAGAAGGTGGCACACGTGCCTAGTTCCTGCACCAAGAGATGTTTAAATGCTTTTGTAGAACAGCAAAACAGGAGATAACCCTCCAACTTGCTGTTTAGAAACTTCTAAGCTGGATATGGATGCAGAAATTATCTGAGATGAAGAGAACTGAATACAGATTTCTCACATCCTGAAAAAATATTCCAAAACTCACACCATCTGCTCTGGAAATCTTAGGTACTTAGTTTTTAACATCTTAACAAACATCTTAATAAAACAGGTTACTATTTTTAAGTATTCTGGGAAGAAATATATTGAACAGAAAACTACCAGAGAAAGAAATGCTGATAGAGGCCCTTTTTATACCATACCGATCATAGTATTTGCCCATGGTGATGGCCACCGAGGACAAACGCCTCTTTTATATGATGGGGTCTAGACCCAATTTTCTTTTCCCAACCTTCCCTAATCATCAAATCCAAAAGGATTTAGGTTCTGAGTGGAAAGATGAAGAGCTCTTCATTTTTCTCTTTGAAGCTGTCCCATTTTGCAAAAAATAATTATACATTCTTTTGACAGAGGGACCAAGGGCACCAAATTACATATTGCTCTCTAGATTACTAGTTAGCTCATTAACCTGCATGTGGGGAGATCTCAGTATTGTAGCACCCATGTGGTTTTACATTATTTTATATTATAATCACTGTTGTTGTGGTGCTTTTTTTCTTATTATTTTGATTTAGGAAAAAGGTTCTATTCCCACCTCTGCAATAGAATGCATTACAAAATTTCTCAGTTATGCTTCAGTAAAATAAGGATAGTGATACAGGCATCTGTTTAACACTGGAGTATATTTTGCTTACTAATAATGGATATAAAGTGCACAGAACAGCAGTTAATAGAAATCTAACTTTGAAATAAATGTGGGGTTTTTTCAATTTCCAGCTATGCACAGATTTTCCAGTTCTCAGGGTTATTTTTTGGATGAGAACTGTAAGACAGATTTTTGGTTTTGTTTTTTCCTGAAGCTTTAGATCTGTGTGTATTAGCAATGTGTTCAGTGAAGTTGTAGATTTCACTCTGCAAATGAAGAATTAAACACCTGACCAGTTTGCATGCAAATGGTAGTTTCCAGTTACTCCAGATAGAATGGGAACAGGAAAGAAATTTCCCCAGTCCAGTAAAACACTTTTCAGACTTCAAATATTTCCTGTTACTGCTTTTCATGTCCTTATCCCTGAACAGTGAAGGTCTGGAAATTATTTATATAAAAAAGAAAAAAGGTAAACTACCTGGTTTTGCCTGGATCTTTTTCTGGATAAGAGGTACTCGTTGGATAAGATTTAATAAATAAAACAAAATTTTATTTCATTAATAATAAATGAAATTAATTCCTCTGTTGTCACACAAGAAGTGACAACAGGAATTAAAGTAGCAAAATTAAACCCAGAAACCTTAATATTAGTTTCTATATGATAAGGGATAATTGAACTCCACCTATAATTATAAAGGTATAATTTAAAAGTTAGGCTGGTTACTTAATGCCAGGAACCCCCAAAAACCAGCTGACATAAATGGTGAAAAGCACAATGAAGCACAATGAAGTAACACATCCATTAAAAAGTAGCATTTGAAGCAGAATATGATAATATATTTGGAAAGGAAGTTTGTAAATTGTTGAGTTTTCACAATAGGGTGAGAAAGCTTCCTGGGGGTTTGATTCTGGGGGCTCAGGGCTGGCTCAGCACCAGTGCAGCCAAGGGTGGTCCCATCCTACTGCGGGCTGTGGAGAGAGATTCCTTGATGTGCTGTGCTGGGCCTGATCCTGACCCCAACCTGTGGGCCAACAGCCCATCTTGGCTTCAGCCCATCCCTGGCCCCAGGGAGGTGCCAGATGCCAGGGTTGTCCCCCACTGTCCCCTGGAATTACGTGTAAGAAAGAGTATGATACTTCACATGCCATTATTGTTCAACTCAGCTGTGATTGATCTAATTTAAATGTGTACTTGGAGTGTCAAGGACCAGATTTATTTTTTATTTGGGGGGTTTTGTTTGTTAGTTTGTTTAACAGATTGATTCCAGAAGCTAAGTGAGGTTTAATGATATCATTACAAGGTATAGTACATTTTCTCCCTAGATTATATTAACTACCTTTTACTTCGAGCACTCTGTCTCTCTTCTCTTTGTTGACAGTCAGAACATAAATCAAACCAAGCCTCTCACAAAGACTGAATGGCCGTGAGCTCCAAGGGCATCATTTAGCCTCATCTTCAGGGGGTTGAGCAGGAGAATGTTTGCTTGAATTCATGATTTTTTTTGCAGATAGCATAAGCCACAACAAATATATTGCTCTCATGGTGAAATTTTTCTCTTTTGTGATATTTATGTTCCTGAACAAAGCACTATTTAAATACCAATTAACATCATCTGTGAGACTAGGAAAAGCAGAGAACATTCTCTCTCTCCTCTCTTTTTCTTCTTCACAGAGGAACAGTGCCACACCACTGCTCTTCTGTCAGTATCCCATAAAGTTTCTGCCCTAAATTATTCTGATACCTGTCTAGAAAAGCTGTAGTGATGGAGATGGAATTACTAGGTAATTTTGACATCAGATTTCATCTAGGTCTTTTTTCTCTTTCATTCTCATCAAATGGGAATATTCTCCTTACACTGAGGTGAACATGCAAGCCCTTCAGAGGACTGCTTTTATACTCTAAGAAAAAGACCAGAAAAGATGATAGGAAACATCTTTCAGTCTAGGTCTGAAAGGAGATAATGTGCTTAGGATGTGTTTGTTACCTTCCAAAGCAAAGCTTTCTGAAACATTCATTGTTGAGGTTGATATTTTCTTTGCTTGCTTTGCTCACATTTTCAACCAACAGTCTGGCAGTGTAAGAATACTCTGCTCCAATGAATTTTTAATTGTCTGCCCTTCTGCATAGTAAAGACATGAATCTACCTTTTCAGATAGATTCTGCATTTCTGTCTTTGTGTTGTTAGAAAATCTGAACAGTTATATCATTTAACTTCTTGCATTATTTTGCTTTGAGATAAAATTATTAGAACATGTCTGTTTTAAACTGGCACATAGCCGTGTCCAAATTTCCAAGCTTGATTCCGCAGCTTGTTAAAAGCAGAGCTAGTGAAGTTTCCCTTTTTCTGGTGTCAAATAATTTTATTGTAGGCTGCTCTTGCTTAAAAATGCATGTGCATATAAAGAAAGAAATTAAAACTTACTTTTGCACTCCTTGAAATCACTGTGGCTTGGGCTATTGCCTTTAATGGAATTAGGCTCTGATGCATATAAAGTACAGTTCAGTTTTGCAACTGAATGTTTGGATCTAAGACTTCTAAAACTTAAAGTTGGTTTGGTGATTCTTTATCATGTTGTCATAAGGCTTTTTTATACAATACATTACTCTTCACCATTAGTGCAACTCAAAGGGGAGTTATCCAAAATATGCTTTTAAGTTGAGCATCAGATAAACTTTAATGTTTGAAGTGCATGTATTTGGAAGCATACCGCTTCATTAATTGTTTGGCTTAACTGAATTTTCCATATGGTATAAGAGACATTAATATTTTAGGATATATTCACCTATATACTTTCTTCAGTAAGAATGGTAAATGTTATCTGAATCCCGTTTGCCATTTTTGATATCTTCTGATTGACTGCAGTGGTTAACATCCAGAGGATACTTTAATCAGTGCTGACACAGCAAACAAGAAGGCTTTAGCACAGTATGTTTCATCTTGACTCAGCAAGATTTCCAGCACTCGCATTTATACATTTTTGACAGGATGCTTCCTAAATGAAGCATTTGCCTTCTGCAGAACTACACCCACATAGATTTCATTTTTCCTGATGTCTGTCAATATCATGAACTTTATTAACAAATTCAGATTCAAAAACAATTTCAATTCAAGAAAGCTGTCCAAGTTAATTCTTGCTCATTTCTTACATATGAGGATATCTACAAAAACACAGATGCTCAACAATGGATTTTAATGGATGTGTGTATTTGTTTATATATATGTATCCATTTCATACCAAGACAGATTAGCAGATTAGAGACAAAATAAAACGAAGGAGCTCTTTAAGAAGAATTTGAGCTCTGATTGTAGGGATCAGTGCAATGGATCTAACTCACAGTTTCAGAATTTCTCATAGCATAATATTATAATAAAGTCATACTGGCTGTCTTTTACATTACTGCAAATAGAATAAACAACTTTCTATTCTTTATAGACATCTGACGCCAATGTTTTGCAATCAAGTTGCAATAACTAAATGTGTATCAGAGATGCTTATTTTGGCCCCTATGCCTTTGTATAGATTTTAATTCAAAAGTCCAAGTTCCATAAAACTCGAGACTTGAACATGGAACAACGGCAAGATATGATCAGCTTTCTCCATATAAGACATACAAATATTTAACCGCCTTGCAAAATTGCAACGACAATTTATCAGCCTAGGAAGACTATCTATTTATCCACCCTTTACCCTGAGGAATGACAGTACTTAAAAAAAGGGGAAAAAAAGCCTACTATGAGCAGGTAAAATCTTGAAAGTCAAATACTGTAATGTGTGCTTGGTTGTGGGTATAATGCACGAAGAAGGGGCTGAATTCAAATCTTGAATGCAAAACTCCATTCTACACTAAGGACCAAGTTAACTTTGTAGTATCATAAATGTGTTTCTACCCTTCTGTTTGCATTTACTGATAGGAGCATACTCCTGTAAGAAAAAATCCAGTGGCAACTTACCAGATTTTGAACTATAATTATATACACAAACACACATATCTCCCCCCACACATATATAGTAACTATAATGCAGGAAGCATAATCTTTACAAATTGTATTTATCTGCGCATTGTCATTCCACTTAATTTTGCAACAACACTGATGAAGAATTACTACACCTTGTTCAAATCAGCTGAGAATATATTAACGGAAATACCTCTTCTTTTTTTTTTTTTTTTTCTTTCTCTCAATAGGCAGCTTAGTAAAAACTTGCATTAAGTAACTGGAATTTTATTACAAGTAGTGAAATGTTTTAGTATTTCTAAGTTTTGGAAGAATCTGTCTGGAAGAAACTAAGGTCTGGTTTTGAAGAAATTAAATAGGCAAGCTGCTTAGAAATCTATTGCTACACATCTAAATCAGGAAATTGAAAAAAAAATATTTACAGATCTGATTCCATTTTGCTACCCTTTATAAGATCCTTTCTTCTGTGTTGGAACTCTAATTTACTCCAAAGACAGTTCTTCACACAGACAGCTTGTCCTCTTATGCTCATAAATTGTAAATTTAAACACTAAATATTGCTTCTGATACCTAATTGAAGGATAGAACATTCTTATCCCTACAGCTGTGTACAGATGACATCCTCTAAAGCTTAGCATGCCCTACTAGGAACATTATAGAACAACAGGACTGAAAGGCTAGTCCATGCTTTTCTCTGAGGCAAGTTTAAGTACACTTATATCATCCCTGACAGGTATTTTTTGAACTATTTTTGAAAACTTTTAACGAGTGAGATTTCAGAATCTTCTTTTCCCAGGTTATGGGTATAGATATTTCCCCTTAATATCCAATCTAAATATTTTCCGACTACTTCAGTTTACTTTTGTGTCCAATATGCAAATCAGAGTCCTTAGACATTTGCATCACATATGCTTAAAGGAAGAGGCAAATACAATAGCTAATATTTAAAGGCATTTACGTACCTATCACTGCAGATAGGCAACACAGTAGCATGATGAAATATATGGGAGATGCTGAACAATTCAATTTCAATGGGAGTTGACTGGATGCAACAGGTATCTTCCCCACTAAAACAAAGAAACGGGAGAAATTGAGCCTCTGTACCGCCCAATATGCTTCTCAGCACTTCTCTTGGGACACAGCAGCTATGTACTGTTTTTTAATGTGTCCTAAGGCTTGTGTCATCAAATGTTATCATACTAAAATTCACAGTGAGCTAGAGAAATCAGCAAGTTTTAAATATCTTGGGAGCCCAGGTTGTAGTACTTAAAAACTTCCTTTTCCTCAACAGTTCTGCATCCTATCATGATTCCTTCTGGGACTCTCCAATGAACTCAGAAGGATTTCTGTGCATACACGAACCAGTGTCTACATTATTTAACATTAAAAAAAAAAAGAAAATAAATGGGTATGTGTATAACATACCCATGGAAAGAGTTCAGTTATGGAAAGGAAGGACAAGGTATGATATGGTTAAGTTTTTCAGAAAAAATGGCATGCAAAATGTGAAGGCAGTTTCATTAAATAAAACCACTTCAGCTATCCATGAAATAGAAAGGAAAAACATTTCCTTTTCCTCCAAAGACTGAAAAAAACCTTAATTTACAGTGTATGTCTAATATTAAAGAGATACTTAGAAATAAAAAAGAGTTCTAAGAAGGGCAAGGACTTTCTTGCTTTAAAAACAGAAAATAATTTAACAAACTCCTTTAAATGAAGTATTTGTCACAAATTTCATTGCTTTTCTTCATAAAATTAACAAAGCCTGTAGGTGACTAAAAGTCCTGCTACCTACAGCTAAAGAAACATTTCACTGTTGTGTTTGCTCAAATCAATAGTGATTGTTGGTGCTTTTTTTTGATTGTGTTTTGTATAATATATACATTTTAAAAGGATCCCACAAAATATTTTGTAGTTATACAAATGTGCTAGACGTACACAATTAAAAGTGTTTAACAAGCATATTTTTTTTTTGTTCAGAGTATTAAATTAACAACTTCAGGGCTCAGTCCAGTAGCTGTTTGTATAAAGAGCTCTCACAAGTTGATCAGGAGTTTTACTTGGATCCATAGCAGGATGGTTTCCATACAGATAATTTATATGCTTCTATCTAATAGAAACTGTCATTATAAACAACAACAAAAAAATATCAAAAGGAAGAAACCCAAACTCTATTACGACATAGAAGTGGTTAAATTCAGCTTCTCACACATTCATCCTGTGGCAGTATTGGTGGGGATATCAGAATTTCTATATAACGGCATGACCCAAATTCCACTGCCATCTGAGAGGTTTTCTCTTGTCTTACTTAATATTGAATCATCAGTAGGAATTTGTTCAAATTTGGCTAAACATTAGTTGATAACACAGTGTTCTTTCATTTGTTTTCAATATTTGACATATTAAGATACAGTGGGGAAAAAAACACAATACAAAAAGAAAAAAAAAGAAAAAAACATTTTACTAGATTTTTACATTTAGTAAATGGTACTTAAACTCTATGGACATGAAAGTAATTTTAAACTTTACCTTTGAAATTTTACCTTTTTCAATATTTCATAGAAAAGAAGTGCTCTAAGATACCATTTCAGACCACAGAATTATTACAGAACATAAAGATTATATGCGAGGGCTTAATCCTTTTCCCAACAAAGATGGTATCCAACCCCATTTTAACTCCAATGGGAGAGGGGTCAGCTGAGAATGTGCCATGTTCCTAATTTCAAATCTCCTTTGTGATAAAAGAGTCAATATTTTGGCATATACTTTGCCTTTGTAATTTGAATTCTATCAACAACTATTCCTAGCCACAAGAGAAATATTTTTAGGCAATATATTTGTATAGTTTCACAAAACTATGTCAGAGAGAGATGTGTGGGTGTTTGTGTGTGTATGTATGTATGTATGTATGCATACTCATGAGTTTGGGATGATTTTCTTAAAATACTTAACTTCACTTACATTATATCTTACATTGCAAAATGTACAGACACCCAGTGTTCTTTTTAACAACATATACAGGTGAGTTTATAGAGCCTTATAAAACATTTTGTGATTCCAAATTAAAAACCATAGAAATATAATCAAAATAATGGAGAGTGATTTATACCTCTGATAGTACATAGCGCTCATTCTGGTAATATTGACAGCTGCATCTTTGGCATTGAAAATTCATTACAACTTTCAGACAAAATGTTGTTGCTTACAGCTTTTTTTTTTTTTTTTTTTAAACAAGAAAAACAGGATTGACCAAAATACGAATATTGGGGAAGTACTATTAAAGGTTTATTTTATTTTTGTTTTTAGCAAGGATAGCTTAGGAACCCTGAATTACCTTCTCACTTTAGTGTATGGTGTAGACTGTATGAATCCATTTAAAAATCAACTAAGTTGTACCACGTTTTTCGGAAAATTATATATAATATAATATATATATATTTTATATTTATTTAGAAGCTTTGAAATAGTACAGTAAACACTTTGCAACACGGTGTATAAACTACAGAATGTCTTTGATAATTTTGTGGGTCCTCAGTTAACAACATTTTTATGACCCACAGGTGAAAAGAACATGATCACAATCTCTCTTGTAAAGTTGGAATAGTTTGGGGAACACTTGATCACACAAAAATAATATAAAACAGTCAAGTTTAAAACAGTGATATTGCATTTGTAATGCACATTTCTTTTATCTGTACGATTGGCTTCTTGTGGTGAATATAAACATCTAAAGGGCTCAGTGACATTTTGGAGAGAGAAAGATATATAGTGCTGTAAACAGGCACACACTGATCAGAGAGGCAAGATCAGTTGCCTCTGAAGTTTCTACAGTTCTACACATTTCAACTCATTTCTCAGGCCTGCTGAGAGCAATTAGGTCCTATTGTTGGCCATGATGTCTCCAACAGCACACAAATCCTTCAGTTACACAGAACTGGATGGCCAAGATAATGAAGTTGAAAGTTGATGCTTTTTGTTGGTCGACTTTTGTGCAAATCATGCTGCTTCAGGTAAGTCCTGTAGAAGTGACTAGCATATCCTTTTCCGTGCTGCAGGAAAGAAAGAAAGACACTTCTGAGAGAAAAAAAAAAAAATCAGTCTCCAACAGTTCTTAGGTTTAGTATTTCTTAGAGTGTAGAGAAACAATCAAAACTTGTCACAAACTGTCGCTTAAAATTCCCACTTAGCAAACAGTTTAATGCTGATTCACTTTTCAGAGAAAAGTCTTTTTGAGGCTTGATAGCCTGAAAACCAAACTTCTCATGCTGTTTTATTATTCTGCCTAACACGTCATGGCAAGTATTCCAATGTGCCTATACAAAATCAGTATAAGAACAAGGCAAATAGTCGGACTTGCAGGTTCAATATTACTGGAATTTCCAAGCCTATTTTTTAGTAGTTCAGCTTGTTATTTGAAGCAAGATCTAGAATCCCCCAAAGATTCAGAAGCCGGTTTTCCTTCTCTTTCAAAGTGAACCATTATCCTCATCATCAAATGACCCTTTAGTCTGGTTTGACAGAGATGAAAAAATGGTGCATTAGTGCTACAATTCAAATTTCAGCATTTACTGTCAGGCTGGAAATTAACTCGTGTTACACAGATGAAGAAGGTCAATGCATTAGCAAACCCATATCCTAATCCACCAGCTGTGGTAGCTATATTACCTCAAGACACTGGCTATTTTAACTGTAATTGGGAGCAAAGGTAACAAATGATTTGTACTAGCCTTCAGGAAGACCCTGGGTTAAATTCTGATCTCAGCCACACATGAAGTTGAGACAAGGAACTAACTCACTTGCTGAAGTATTATTATTATTATCATCATCATCATTATTGTTTAGTAAAGCATGTAATGATAAAATCAGGTTTTACCTTAGCTCCAAATCAACTAAATCCCTACCTGAAGTTCAGTATTTTTCTGTGCATGAAGTGTTACAACTAAAACAAAAAGGAATCTTAACTTTAGAATGAATCTTTGGATTGAGCCATCCATATATACATGTCGATGCTTGCATGCTGACACACAAACACATCCAGTCTCCGTTCCATTTAACATAAATGTATACATTAACCATACTTATTCACTGTATATATTTGCTAGTAAACATATTAAATGTATCTACTGTATCACAGGGAAGTTAGATTACTTACAGGAAAATGTTAACATGGGTGTTGTATGTTCGTCTAATCTAGCCTGCCTATTCCGTAGGATGCATGCAGAAAAATGTGAGAAACATTTATGTATAAGCTATCTGTTCAACATACAGACAATTGCCAGACATTTTATTAACAATACAATTAAAACATCTAATATATTATGTTTTGGATGTTTCAGTTCTGTAGCAAAATAGTAGCAGAATTAGAAAGGATTTTTTAAAAGCTTCCGCAAGATATTTTTTTAAGATTGTAGTTAAAATTAATGAGATCAGAATCTTCATGATGTTTTGATGCAGTATACGATCAGACCAATCAAGTTTCTAGACATCTTTTAAAATATCTATTAAAATATTACAAGAAACAATCAGTCCAATAATAGTAATAGCAATAACAAGACATATTTGATTCAAAACTTTTTTTCCAAAAGTTCACTAATAATTTCAGTTTTCTTGTAAATATGTAAGTACAGTGGTCTAGATTGCTGTCTGCCATTGAGGAACTCATGCTGCAGTAAGATGCAGTAGGACTTTAATGGGAGAAAACTATACAGATATGCAGCCGGGGCAATTTCTGCTTTCATGCAGCACTACTGTCCTCCTACTCCCTGTCTGACACAGTGCATTGGTGGTGTTGATGTGGCACTTGAGGTGCACAGCAAAATCTGTTTACAGTATTCTTTCAGATAATACAGAGATTGAGTTATTGGCTGCTTCTAGCCTTTTGCCATGTAAATTAGTGCATTTTTAAATTTTTAAACTTCAGTTAATATGCTTACATTACAAAACAATTGGGGCATTTTATAGCAGGAACCAAATATTACACATTAGGGTGCAGAACACCTGTATCTCTCCCCACCTACAAAAATCCTTGTCCCAAATCCTGAAATATCCTCTGCCAACACATAAAATGCATTGGATTTCACAGGCAACTTTTGTCCTTCATGGGGTTTTTTTCTGTATTTGCACAGAAATTTATGTGCAAGCAAATCTCTCCATGTCTATACCAGTTTCCGTCTTTTTACAGATGGGGAATATAAATCAGAGAGGTTAAATGGAAAGGAGGATGGACTTAGCTTAAAACAGAGGGCAATGAAAGTTCTGACATCTCTTTCTGGCTCTGTGTGTGTGCATGCATGTGTGATCATAAATAAACTTTAATAAGAAACACTAAGCCTCTCTGTATCACAATTTCTCCATCTGTAAAATGGGAATAATATTGCTTACCTATCTCCTAGAGGTGCAGGAAGGTTTAAATCACTATTCTTTATAATCCACTTTGAGATCCAGAGATGGCAAGTGCTATAGAAATGGAAGTATCAGAGTCAGTGTAAGAGCTGGAACAAGAACACCATAATTTCTGGTGCCTAATATCTCCTCTGAGATCACAGCTCTCTCTTTCATCCCTACTTTATCTCCTGTTCCGAACTCTCAAACTAGTGCATAGGGAAGCTTCAAGTCTGCATGAGCACAGGTACTAGTCAGAAAGAGGGTTTTAATAATAAGCAGTTTCTTAATTCTGTTAATGTAACTATATTATTTGTACATATATTCTAATAGTGTTTGAGGTGAACAAGATGATTAAAGAATCCCAAGTATTCCAGTTAAAATTCTTAGGGTGCACGATTTGTGCTGTGCTGACTATTGATCCTTCCCCAAAGACCTTAGCAAAGATTTTGAGTGTTACAGTAAGAGCACTTGATGCATAAAATTTATATGGAAGTGAAATTAAAATGGAAATAAAACCCAGCAAAAATATATTAAGATTCATTTGTTCCTCAGTACATATTAGTAAGCCTCCCATTCACAGTGAGCTAGTTCTGTATAGACTGATGAGAAAAGACATGTAAAGACATCAGTGGTAGATGAACAGAAAAATAAATGAAAAACACCAGCATAAGAAACAGAAAAGAGAAAATAAAGTGTGCAATGATTATTCCTAGCTTATAAATCAGAAATGAACAGAAAATACTGTAAAGCCCTAGTCTCTTTAATAAATCTTCCTTTCATCCTGTTGTGAATCATCCTATTGCCTCCAAACTTGATGTCAGACTACTGCTTTACAGCCGTGAATACAGTCATATACATTTCCTCTTTTGGCAAACCCTAGTAGGGATTGCCTGTACTTGGAAGACCTTCAAACTCTCTGAATCAAAATTTTCTCCTGCTTAGTATTGCTAGCTAATCTAACTAGGATGGAGAGAAGGCCCACTGCTTCCCTCCACAGCTGGCAACCAAAGCAGCAAAAGAGAACACATACTATACCTTTAATAACTACTGCCACTTTCACTCTATACTATATTTAAGAGCTCCATAAACTCCCACACCATTATATCTGCTATAACAGAATGACTGCTGAGTTCCCCCAAGTGCCAACAGTCTAAAGATTCAAATGAACCCCTAGATAATAAAATCCCCAAAGAACATAAAATGCCAGGCATGCTGCTGCTCTTACAGAAATATTGCTGATCCCCCTTCACTTACGAGAAAGAAGACACTTGAACCTAAAAACCTCTCTTTTAAATCAAAGCTATGCAACAGGAGAATGGGGAAAAGCCAGTATGTAAAGTGTCGTCTTGCTACTTCAGATCCAAATTCTGTAAATTAGCACAATATCCAAGTAACATTTGTCTTCATATGGGCTTTCAGATATGGACTTCTACACAAGCACTCAATACATTATGTTTTTTCTTGTGGGTCCCCCGTAAAAAATGTGTGCCTCCCCATGCCAAATTTATACAGATCAGGTGGTCCCCACACAACACTGCAACTGATACAGAGATTATGGGAGGCTGTAATCTCCTGCATTCCACTCAGAAATAGCCCAGCTATTCAGGC
Source organism: Strix aluco (assembly GCF_031877795.1). Taxonomy (NCBI): domain Eukaryota; kingdom Metazoa; phylum Chordata; class Aves; order Strigiformes; family Strigidae; genus Strix; species Strix aluco. Next base: position 75,387,782 of record NC_133934.1, on the reverse strand, counting down.
TTTGCAGTGAATGCCTTTCACTTGTAGTGAACAATGATTTTAAAAGGCATTAATTACCTCACATACATTATGGCAATGTTGGCTTTAAATTTGCATTATTAATTTTAACTCTCTCTGTATTTTTACCGCTTGCTTTACAGTCTATATGTTAACTGTAGCAGATGAATTATCGCCCTTCACCAAGTCCCGCTAGTTTTGACAGAGACAGGAATGGATAATTCTAGTGACAACTAACAGACTACAAATTCAGCATTCTTGTTTTAACTCAGCCCAACTGAATAGAGTCCAGGATTTAAGCAGTGGTAGAAGGTATTCTATATGAAACAACCTGGCTGTTTCAGTTAACCTGGAGCTCTAGTTCAGTTATCAGCAACTATATTTTTCAGAAGAGGTCAACAAGTGAATGGGAATGCAGAGTAAACTACCATAGCTCCCTCACCCTTTGTAGCGGTGCATCCAGGTAAAGGGTGAGACACACGGCTGGGGCTGGGGCTGGGGGATGTAGGATGGGGATTACTCTGCTGCCACCCATGTTCTGTGGATAAAAAAGTATTCCAGTCATTGCAGGTTTCAATTCAGTATCTTTTTCAATCCATAAAGTCAGGGTTTTTTAAAATGATCTATTACTTAAGTTTTTTAAAGCATTACTAATAATATTTTATGAAAATTCCATTAATGGCATTATAAAAAGAGATTATCTTAACCAGTCTGATAAACTTTGGTACACAAATATGAAAATAATATTTTTCTCATATATCTGTTCCTCATGAATTAGTTTAAGGGAAACTTTTTTCTTTTCTTTCAAGACTTTAATGAACAGATTTTGTGCTTCAAGTCTATGTACTCTGTAGAACACACTTGGACAAAATAGCTTGCAGTCTAGATGCCTGTTACATTTTACACAATTAATGTGGTTTTGTTTACTCTGTATGATATCAAATAGTTGAAAAAAGAAAGATGGGACATACTTACTTTTGTACTTTAAAAAAAAAGATTAAAAAGGGCAACTCTCTCCTAATGTCAGTGAGTCAGTTGGCTCTGGTGGCCACTGTTTATGTGCTTATGTATATGTCTGAAGACTCCTGAAGGCCACCACCAGAGTTAGGTAAGAATGAGAGCACATTCTATCTGGCCATTTCTGGCACGTGACAAGATAGGGAAGGCAGGAAAAGCTCCCGCATGTGAACAAGTAAGTTGCACCAAGGCAGCATTTGTCCCTAATAAAGATATGGAATTAAGTAGGACTGAAATGTTCTTTCTGGGATCTGAAAAACCCAAAATATAAATATTGTTTCTAAAATAAACCAACAGCATTTAGACTTGATGGGTACAATTACCCAGTTTTCATGTGAAACAAAACCAAAAAAAATGTGAGCATTAGGTCTTCAGGCTGTGAATAAATAAAGTAGGCCAAAATTCAGAAGTTTGTAATTGTTGCACTGAATCTTTTCTGGAAACAGACTTGCTTTTAGCTAAATAAATAAACCCCACAGACCATTAAAATCTTTCCTTCGTTTGAGAATACATCTTTACTTCTGGAACAAAGATGATTATGCCAAAAAGCTATCTTCTGTATAAAGTAAACAACGTAACCACATATATTGTCCTTTCCTATTCATTTCCTATTCATCTAAATCAGTTCAAGAAACAGTGACTCCCAGTCAAGCCAAAATTTGACAGTGGTGGACACTGCACTGACCGTAATCTAGTGGACATGACAAACAGTGTTACCTACTCCATGAAAAGGGGGGGAGAGGTTTGTCCTTTGCACTTGAGTACAAAACTGACACTTTTCAAATTTGAACATAGTGTTGAATTCTATATCAACAATTTAAACAGATTATCACTCTTTTTTGAAAAAAGTTTATTGACCAGATTTCTGATTGACACATATTGCCACTTCTATTAACTTCATTTCAGGATCGGAACATACATACTTAAAAGGTATTTTTTTATGTTTGGAACATGTCTTGGTAAATATTTTCATAGGGCAAGTGGGGCACCTGATACAAATGTTGACACATCATGACAGTCACTGAAATAATATTTCTCTGAAGCTCTGCAATTTATGTTCTACCTGGGCTTAGCTGATCCTCTGGAAATAAAAAGCATTTCAGTTCTTAAGAATAAGTATCCAAGTCCCAGTTCATGTAAGCACCAGATAAAATTTCTCTCTGTTTAGGACTATCCTCAAGCATAGGCTTAAGTTTAAGCACTGACTTTAATCAACATGTGCTTTACATTAAACATACGATTAAGAAGGATTTTCTTTTGAATCAAGTCCTGGATTTTGTCATCAATGTTCTGTGGCACATAAGATACTTTTATGTGCGTTTGGTTTTTTGTTCTAAATGCTGACAATTTTTTTTTCACCGTCAGCAGCAGCCCAGTGGCATAGTACATGTCAGATTTGATTTATCTCTGGTTGCCATTATTTACTATAGAAACAATGCTTTTTAGTTACTACAATTCAGCACAGAAAGTGCTAAGCTATATTATATAATGTACCATAAAAATACCAAAGACAGTTTTTCCACAAGATACAGTGAGCAGAAGAAAGCATTTTTGTCTTTTGGTACTATTATAACTGTATTATCTGCCAGAAAACACTAAAGATAATACATGACATCACCATTATATTCAGAGAATCATGGAATATTTAATTTTGCAAGAGTTCTTGTAATTCTGTACTGTATTAAGACAATTAAATAACTCCTAAATTATTCCTGATGTATGTCAAACTTAGCACAGAGCATATTCCCTCAGAATATTTCCAAATGCTCCATCAACAACTTATTCTAATTGTATACATATTCTAGTAGCAAATTCACATTCTTCCTGATTCACTGTAAGCTAATAGTTTTGGTACTATCCTTTGTAATACCAGTATTTAATTCCTTTCTTTTTTAATAGAAATTGCTTATGTATTTGTACACAACAATCATTTCTTCCCTTCAATCTTCTTCTTCCTCCATGCAGTTTTGGGTAATTTTTTTTTCAAAATTCACCATTTTATTGCACTCTTCTGAAATCTACAGTATACATCTCTTTAAGCTGACAAGCCTGAAAATGAACATGTCAGTTTGAGAGTTAACCAATGCAGAATACACTAAAGGCTGGCTACAATATGACTTAAAATTTTCAGTGCCCTGGGGAGAAAAGGAGGGGTATGAACCATTCCTCCTAAATTGCTATAGTTCCCTATAGATTCAAGGGAGAAGCAGACATGTATAAGTCACCATTTGGTGGCCTTCAGAGGTGCTTAAATTAATCATGCTGGATTTGGCCTGAAATAATTAAATTTGCTTGTTCTTACACGAGGTACATGCATTACAGTATTACATCAGCATCACACTGTGTATTCCTATTCAATTTATCTTTGCCATGATGTTTTTTCCACCATCCCTCTCTCCTAGCAGGGATTAGGTGGCATTAGGATCTGGCAGGTATGTCCCCTTTCTTTTTGTGAAAGTTTTATTTTCCATTTCTAAAGCGCAGTACTTTAACCGTTTTTCATGAGCAGCATACACTCAGATTTCAGACAGTCCTTCCCAGTTTACCAAGATAACATACTTAAGTGTATCATATCAACTTCTCACAATCCTTTCAAAACTTCTCTTATTCAAAAAGACATATTGGCTCAGTTTCTATCCAGGAATGAAGATTCCCCATGACCGTTCTTTGACACTTAAGACTATCAGAATGGAATGATTTATATCCACATTATTAAAATTTCTCAGCCATATTGAACAATATATGGGGACCATACAGTGTGATCATACTCAATCTGCTTTCAGGAATGGTCCCTGGCCCATGTTCTGACACCTGCACCATGTCCAGGACTTGTTAGGGAAGAAAGCTAGTTGAAACAGGCTAAAGGCATGCCAGAGAGTGTAAGAGTACAGACCATAAAATACTGGACATAAAGAGTATTGCAAATACAAAGCATACAGCACTATCTCAAGTAGAGTAAAAAAAAAAGTTATTACTGCATGTCATTTGTAAGCGAGAACTTTTTTAGATCTCAGTTCCTATCAATACCCACAGTTGTGTGCAGCTACATTCTATTGTCATCTAAATTCCAATTGAGAATAGAAGGATATCAAATTAAAGCACAAATAGGCAACTAAAAAAGTCACAAAGTGACAGAATTTTATTCTAACATAAGATGAATCCACAATATCAGCATCTGTAAAATTCCTTATGAATAAAGAAAGGTTGCATTCAAGCAGTTTCATAATGAATCCTTTTCCAGTGCTGAATGCAGCCATGATGCTGGAGGTGAAAAGATAAAGTCAGAGGACTCAGGTCACTTGCTAAAACAGGAGTCTGTCATTCCCGTAACTTCTTTGGTGAATCTACTCTGCATCCAATTTTTTTTCTTTCTAATCCACATTACTCCTGATAACCTGTGAAAATGTCATGTAAAATAACATCATTTACACATATGAAATAGATTCATGTGTATGCAAGAAATGCAGATTTACTCTTGCAACTCATACATGCACACAATTTTCAGGCAGAATTTAGGAAGCAAGTGCTGAAGATTTGCTTCCTCATGTCCACAATATTTTTTTCAACCAATAAAGACCATTATGCAAGAAAGAAATTAAATTACCTTAGGACAGTTTGGATTTCCAGTGAATCCACATTGATTACTATCACCGTATTTAGTTCTTCCAACAATTTGCTAGCTATTGAAGTTAAAAATTATATTCTAATTGTCTGTATCTCCTACTTCCCGTCTTACAAGAAGGTACCAAATACATAATTTTTCACTCTTCTGACTTCACCATACTATGTTTCGAAAACAAATTAAAGATATTGACAATTACTTCCCAGCAGCAGTCATCCTACTTCTAGCATGAAACTGTGGGTTCTCAGTGGCTAGTGTACAAACAGAGCTGTTCACAGGCTTGCCAGATAAATAACAACACTGATCCCTATAGTGTGCTTGTCCAAACACGATAAATAGATGGAGTCCCTTCTCTTACTGGCTATTTGTTGCATTCTTTAAATGTGTTTCCCTATTTTTCCTCCTTTGGTCAAGAGAAAAAAAAAAAAAAAAGGAAGGGAAGCCATCAAAAATTAAAGCAGTGGAAATGACAGTGGAAAATCAGAGTTACTGTGTGCAGCAAAAGGGCCAGAAACAAGAATACTTTCCTCTGCTGCGGAGGCCAAGGAGTTCCTCAGATAGAGGCATGCAGAGAGGAAAAGACTTTGCTGCACACAGGCCCAAGATCAGACACACATTCATTCTTCAGCTCCTGACTGTCACAATAAGGAGGTTTGTACATTTAAGCATAATGAATAGAATTTGCCTATAAAAAATAAATAACTTTAGTGCCTTTGAAAATTTTAACTGCAAACATGTCATTGCTTTCCAAAGAGACTCCTGTCCATAAGTGGCTAAATTACTTTTATCATAGGATTTAAATTTATAGGACAAGAGGCATTTTCAAATTTTAAACCAGCATAACACAGTAATCTCAAAAATTACTCCTGAAGTTTCAAGCAATCTTTCTGCTGGTCTTTTCCATATTCCACTGGTAGGAATCCAGAAAATGGTATTTCATTATTTTAAAGAAAATCTCCACAGATGGTATATTCGTGGCAGACAGACATAAGCACTCTCAAAATTGACATAAATGAATAAATATAGCACCAATCTGAGATAGTTAGATACAAGACTTCTATGTCTTCCAGTCAGGACTGGCAAATACAGACTTTTACAGCTATTAGAGGAAAAGAAATAATTGAAATTACATATTTTTAAGACAAACTAAAATTATAACTTTCTTTCAAAGAAAAGTTACTCAAGTTTTTTTAACTTTTTCAGTTATTTTCCTGCACTGTATTTGCAAAGAGCTCTACAGTCATCTAAGATAAAAGATGCTATGTAAACCTAATGACGGGTACATTTTTTTATCAGTATTTCGTACAGTACAGGGTACTGTTAATTCTCCCCAAGATCACAGTTATATAAAGAGATTGAAGTAAACAGTATTTAAATATAACATCTAACACCTGTGCTTTAAAATTAAAAGAATGTTTCTTTTTCTTATATTAATTATTTTAATGAAAATTGACAAAAATAACATAATTTATAGGTTTTATTGGGCTACAGCCAGTTATCTTTGCATGTTTATATATTCCTTTCTAATTTTGCTTTCTCAATTATCCATTTCTTTTCTATTATTGCAGTAATACTCTGTAAGTGTTCTTCCCTTAAGTGATAGCTGCAAGAGGAATACGTTCCGATGAAGAATGCAAACCAGTCATGAATGTGAGATAAAAATACCTTTCAGAAGTTATGCAGTAATCACTGAACAGTGAATCATAAGTGGTTTATTCAAGATCATACAGTACCTACAATAATGAGTAAAAATACATTATAGTCTTGCTCTCCCCTTATTATATTTTAATTAGTATTACCTGTTTAAATTTTATTTCAGGTTTTGAGGGGTTTTAGTAAGCTTTATTTACCTAATAGAGATGATGTATCTGAAGTGGCAAACTTGAGGTATAAGTGACTAAATCTCTTAGCATTTCAGATACAGCAAAAATGGGAATAGTCTATTAGACTTTTTAGAAAAGGAAAAGTATTCAGTTAGGTTTATTAGCATTATTAGATGTTGGCTCTTCAACTCAGCCTCCGTTTTTGCTGAGCAATTTTCCATGTACAAAGGCATTCTCATTTGTGCAGAAATGAGAGCTGTATCCTGTCCCAGAGATAAATTCCTGAATATCAGTGAAGAGTTCCACTATCTGTGACAGGATATGCAGGATATTCAGCTATGCAGATCAGCTTTAAAGTTGAAAGATATCATTTTAACATTCTTTTTGAGCACGAAAATGTACTATTCACAAACGAACAACTCTTACTATGCACATATCATTTGTTTATTCATACCAATCAAAATTGCATTTCAATGCAACTTTTTTTTTTTAATCCAGCATTACAATGTTTTCTTTCTTCTTACTCCAAGAACTGTAATATGTACATTCAATTTATTGGTGCTAACTTTTTTGCCTTTACTTCTGTGTGTTTCTATTTCAAGAATGTGTGAAAATCACAAATTGAGTTAAAAATGATTAATGAAGGGATCAGACAACTCACAGATTTACCTGATTTGTATTAGAAATCGAGTAGGTTAATTTTAAAAGCAAAAATGTAGACAGGCCTCATTTTAAAAAATTAATCAAGTATCCCATTCAAAAGAGCTGTTATTTATGTTTATGCAAATGTAATGCTATAATGTCTATCACAGCTGTGATAAAACTACACAAATAATTTCCAGAAATGAGAAACAAAAAAACAAAGAAAATTCTTCTCCCATCATATTAAATGTACAAAATTGTAATTTCCTTCTTATTTTTTGGAAACTTTTCCAAAACAGTGAAGACTTCTTTCTTAAAACATCTTTTCATATATTTATGTTAAACATCAGCAGAAAATGTTGTGTTACATATCTTGCCATACAGAAATAGGCCTTTATGATCCTAACTAGATCAAAATACCCCAAAAATATTTACATGCACTTTTTTTATTCCTTAGAAAAATAATCAAAGGATTGTGAGACACTTCTTGTCCTGGTATAAAGACATGAAGATTCTTCTCCTCTACGTCATTTATTCTAATCTAATTCAGGGAGATGGATAAGATTGTAAGTTAAACCATTCTTTGTGCTAGCTCTGTGGTAGATTATTTGAAATAAATTGATGGCCCAGTTCCTAAACATTCAACTGTACAAAGACTTTTGAAAGCTTTTTAATTTTATTTGTAAACCAACTTGACTTGGGTAGGTCAAATTGAGCAGGTGACAAATATTTTGTAGGACAAGAACCTCAGACTACATCTATACTTTCACATAAACATAGGGACTTGTGCTCAGACCCAAGGCCAATCTCCCTTATTGCATACAGACCTTCATCGTACCTCTACTGCCGAGTGAGTCAATGGCGATCTGGGCTAAGAAACAGAGGCACAGAATGAGGACAAGCTTACCTTTAAATTTTTTGGATGATACAAACAAGTCTCATGCAAATCATTTGATTCTGCAAGCCGAGACCTATGTGCATCTATCAGAGGTGGTGTTGATGTTTAGTAACCATGTCAGTCAAATCAAAACAAAGAAAGGGATTTTTTTTTTCCTTCCAATTCACCTCACTTAGGTGGCCAGCTCTTTGGGGAAGAGACCAGCTTTTTTATTCTCTCTCTGTACATGTCATACCTGACACGATAAAATCCTGATTCATACATAAAATATGTTGGTGGTGTTGGCAATAATTACCATGATAATGATACAGTTTCATTAGTGAAGATGAAGATGCTTACATGTTTGTAGAAAATATAGCAAAGCTAATTAGGGGGCTACTTTAGAACACAACTATTATTCCAGAATGTCTCCTTGTATAAACACTGTTATTCTGTGTAATAAATTGGGCCTTTATGTAGTTTATTTTAACCTGCTTCCAAAGCTAGGCCAAAGTAATTTTTTTAGAGCAAAATACTAATTTCTACATAGAAAGTTAAGGTATTATGGCAATATTTGACTCTTTTCACATAAGAAAAAATCCCTAATCTTAAAAAAATCTTAATCAGTAATGTCAGTATGTAACTTTAGGAAAGCTCTACAGTATTATAACAGAAATGCATATCTAGAATGATCCATAGTTACAGGAAAAAGAAATAAAGTTACTTTTTATCATCAATTATGGACCAAAACACTACTGAGATGGATGTAATGGTGCTATCTCCATTGTTACCGTCTCAGGACCTGGTCCAAAGTATTAGAACCAGATCAGAATCAGACTGATCAGGTATTCATTGTGAAGATAGTCTCTGTTAGATATCCCACAGAACCTGGTACAACAGAGTTTGAATATTGCATTAGGGTTTTTGGTCACAACAGTAAAAATATTTATAAAAATAATGGCTAATATAACCACCACTGAATGAAAAATTAGATAGAAATGGTTAGAATCTATTTTAAAACTTTAGGAATTGTTCAAAAGCTACATTTTCTTTTCCTCAACAGTGTTATTTCACTTCTTTTATTTTCTCCAGTCAAATTCAGATCTCCTTCATGTTTTCATAACATGAACATTCAAGTCATTATGAAAATTTCTTAACTGTTTGCAGAAAGGCAGTGTTCAAATCACATGGATGAATAAGAAGAAATAAGTGTAAATTATCCAGTAAGAAGAATATGCAAGTTAGAAGAATCCTGGAGTCACTCTGTGGGAAAACTGTTTTCAAAACCACTCCAATTTAGTGATCTCATCACAATTTTATGACTTGTATTCATAAGAAATACTTAAAACATATGTGAAAAATATATTCTTCAAAACATATTATTTGAATACAAAGCGATCTACTTTTGGTGTATTCTGCTCAGAAAAATATACAGAATATGAATGCTTATGTGGTGTATGAATTAAGTCCAAATGGCTTAGACCAGTAAGGGGAAAATTTGATAATGGGACATAAAGAAACCCTTTCAAATATGAGGATTTATATCTTTTTCTACATTATAATTTGTAATATAGCTGCTGCTGTTTTCATTTATCCATGCGATGACCTCAACCTCAAACAACAAAGCAGCAAACACCCAAATCCCCGCTATTAAGCCTTTGGTTTCAATCATACCCCATAATCATAAGTTTGACAGATTACTGTATTATTTGTGTCAAATGCGTATCATTTTATCAAATGTGTATGATCTTATCAGTTCATGACCTGGTTGCCCTTGAATTGTTTTGCTGCCTTGCTGCTCTCTTGTTATTGAGAACGGCAAACAAAAGCACTCAGCTTACCTTCTCTGTTTTCATGCAGTCTCCTCTTTACTTCATGTCCCTATCACAGCTTGTCTAAATTAATTAGTACTAAGCTTTCGATATGAATTTGCATAGAAATATTTTCAGTATTTTTGCCATTATGCTATGTATTTCTATGGAATGAAGAGACTGGCTAGAGCAACATAGCAATACGTTTTGTGTAAGGGTTTTGTAATACTTTTTTAGCGTATTTTCAATTCAATTTTTTTCTACAACCTAGCATTTTATTTCCTTCTTGCTGGCCTTATACATTGGGGGACACTTTTCAGGGAATTATTCCATGGTCTTTTTTCTCAAGAAGAGTTCAGATTCCTCATGATAATATACATCACCTTCCTCATTCATCTTTTCTAAGGTTCTGCACTGAACATACCCATTGGAACACAGCACAGGAATCACCAAGCAGATGCAAACTTGAGCAGATACACTCACAGGGCACAGTGAAAGCTCCACGTAGAGCTACCAGTTGTCCTTTGTAGCTATTGCGCTAACGGCACAGCTTAAGCGAGTAAGTTTGCTCAGCTATTCCGCCGTGCTGATGCTGCTCTGCAGCTTTCAAGTCCAAAGCGAGCTAGGTCAGAAGCAGACTTGGTTTTCTGGACCATGCTTCACTGAATAACATGGGCATACGTAGTCTATTAGAAGCTTGATTGACCTAAACCATTTTATGTCATCTGCAAGTACCACCCCCTTTTTCTCATTTCCATTTCTAGATAATTAATTTTTTAAACTCCATGGATCTTCGCATAGACACTCTGGGGAACTCTGCTCCTGCTAAAATGTTCCATTTATCCTTATGATTTTTTTTCTCTTAGCCACAGAGAGTCTGGTAATGCTTTGCCCTGTGACAACACTTGCTTACTTTAGTAACTTCTTCAACTACACAGAAGCTATGCTAAAGGGTTTTTTTGACAGTTCAAATACACAATATTGATTAATTCTCACCCACTCTATCAAAATTCTAATAGATTGACAATCTTTCTGTGCAGTTTCCTAGACAGATGCCAGCTATCTTGTTCTTAAAACCACTGAGTTACAATTTTATGTCCTGTGCTTGTCTCTCATTTACAAGATTTTCAAGTACATTTTTAAAGAAAAAGACAACTTCCAACATTCTTTGGTTACTACCTTTTGTTAGAAACTGAAAATTAAAGAAATAGATAATCCACTGACTTCTTCCTATTTGTTTTAGTCAATTTTTCACCAACATCCTCTCCCATGACTCAGTCTTGCACATTTATTTCAAACGGTTACCTGGGACGGGTGGCTTCCTAAATATGCCTGTCTTTCATTCTCTGTCCCTCCTCTGGTAAATACAAATGCAAAGAAATAGTTTAGAATATCTGCAACATCCTTGTCCTCACTAACTGCAGCTCAAGAGACCCACCAATCCTCTCCTAGCCTACTACACTTGACATCTTAAAAACTGTCTATATTTATTTTCATGCCTTCAGCTATTTGCTCTAAGAAGTCTCTCTCACCTCCACTAATTATTATCCTGAAGTTTACCTGCTAGAACTTATGCTCTTTTCTGATCATTTTGCTTAAGACTCTTTTTTTGAGAGACCTTTTTAGTTCAGTTTTTGTATTCTGCAATATATTTTTTCTTCTTTGCTACTGATTTTTCATATGGCCGTTTTCATACATGCTGCAACTTTTTACACAGTATTTTTGCTGAATATGAGGGTTCTATTTCACACACTTTAATCACTCCTTTTAAAAAAATCGTTCTACTGACAAACTGATTTTGATGTGATCTTCTTTGCTAAGCAGTTGAATTTAATTTTCTTACAACTGCAATTACCAGTGGCTCAACTAAAGTTCCTTCCTGAATCAACTTCCTCTTATGCATTCCTCTTGCTTTACTCATTGAATACATTATTAATAATTAATTATTTACTCATTGCTACAACTGTTGTGCTCACTTTCTTTTCTTTGCTCCTGTTACTTGCTATACAATTATAATCTAAAATTTTACTAAAGAAAATACTAAATAAGGGAAAATAAACCAGAGAAATACTACTCGCTTTTTGATAGCAATTTTAGCTTTCAGGTTCAAAGAAAAAAAAGCAAAACTAAACCTGGATTCTCAAGTGTGGATTACACAATACCACTCATATTGTTTACTTCTAACATTTTACCTTCAATTTTTTATGCCATACCAGAAAAGTGTAAAATGTAGACCAATGTCTATATGTAAACACATTGTTCAATGATACTTATGTTAGCTGAATAAAATTTTAAATCCCTGAACTATCAATAAAATAAATATTTCATTGTTATTTGAAATAAAACTCCCAGACCCAGAACAAAAGAGAACAGAACTATCACTGTGGTGTCACCAGATATAATCATCACTGTAATGCACATACTGCATCAGAACTCTGGAGACCATCAGTGCTACAAAACTCAAATTTTTAACTGAAGTGATAGAGATGAAATTAATACTGCTAGATTACAGTTCAGTACTAAAGAATGTTTGTTAGAGGTAAATGATGGAAGACCAGTTAGGGAAAGACAGAGTCATAAGTAGTTAGGGCACAGCTAAGTGAAATTTGACATTGGTCTTTGGAGTAGGACCAGATGATTGACACCTGACATTTTACCCTACACAAAATAAGGTGATTGTCTCAGGACAGGTTTTATGGGAATGACTTTCACATATCAGAATTGGTGTCCAAATTTAGAAGCTTTCAGTAAAGCAAATCTAAAGAGTGAAGTGGTAAAAAGACCTCTCTGAAGGACTGAAATACCTGGACAGCTAATTACAAAGGGAGAACTGAGCTGTTTGTGCTGAGAATGATCTGCAGCAAAGATCTTCACACACCAGGACTGCACGTGCATCACCTTTCTGAACAACTAAATGCTTTACAAAAATAAATAAATTAATACCATTCAGTGACATTCTTTTTTTTACCCGATCTGTTGTCCTAAAAGATTTTTGTTGCTTTAAAAAAGGTCAGTATTCCAATGCTAGTGTCTTTGGCTTATTTGGATGAGATAAACATCATAAACTCTTGAAGTCAAGGAGATTACAGTCTCTAATAAAATACAGAAGGCTGCTAAATAGAGTGAAAAGACATGTTAGATCAAAGTATTACTCAAGGGTTCTACAACTGGCTCAGGCTCCAAAAGGAATTATGAAGGTCTTTTTGAGATCTATCACACTCTTTCATGCCACCCAACCATAGTCAAAAGGTGACTAAATAAAGAGACAAGATTTTGGAAGATGACAGAAGGCACGGAGAAGCACTGACAAAAGTCAATACTGTGTAGGCTGAAAGATGATCAGACTGAAAAGTTTTGTTTTCTTCCTTCCAAACCCTTAATGTTAACTACGTAAATAGTTACTTCAAAATAATACACATACTGTTTATTCACAAGATACTGCTCAATCATAAAAAGAAGATCCTAGGACAGTTCTCTCAATTTTAGTCTTAAAAAATGTTAGCCTGGCAACGTCAATGTTTAAACTATCTGTCTAAGAAAACCTTGAAAATAATCCAGCATCAGAAAACAAAATTGAGCAACTCCCCCACTACTATCAGCTGACACTTTCGGTGTTGACAATCATGTCACACTAAAAACAATCAAAGTTTTGTCTTTTTTTGAAAGTATTGAATAATGCTTTCTTCAGCGGTGCCTGAATCCAAGAGAAACCATTTTTCCCCACTGCTCCTAAAATTGTGTCTGTATTATTCCTACTGTGAAAAGCAGAAAGAGCTAATTTTTATTCCCGCAAAGGGAACAATTTCATACAGCTTTTTGAATAGTACTTACTCAAATATGGTGGTTTGTAAGGCGCTCGTGTATTAGACAGCAGTCCGTCCAACTCCTTCCTCTCCAGAGTGTTGTGAAGGGCCTTCTCTTTGCCGAAGGTGGAGAAGGACCTTTCTGCCCCCGGCTGGGCTTCTGGTGTTTCAAACACTTCAGTGTCTGGAACGGAGTCCATGCCAGGTACGTGCAGATTGCTGCGGTAATCTGCAGCTTGGCGTCCATCAGATGGAACAAAGGAAGGCATCCAGCACCGATCTGAGTGGCCCAGTGCTTTACATTCCTCCGTGCAATTGGAGAAGAGATCCATGCCTGCAAGTATGAGAGAAAAAGAAACTACAGATATAAGCTTCAGCATCATGAACAGCTGCTCACAGATAAAAAAGATTATGCCGAGAAAAGAGAGAAGTGGAAAGAGAAATGTCATAAGAAATTCTTCTACTACTTTCATCTCCTCAACAAAAAAAAATAAAATCTGATTGTCCAGTCTTCAGAAGTCAAAGACACCATTTAATAAGCGTTAACTAAATGCCTGAATGTCACACACACAGACAAAAATAGCACAAGAAGAAGGGTATTGGTGGTTCTATCTCACACAATCACTTGCAGATCTCACTGTTTAGAACCCATTCAAGTAAGGTTCAGTTCCACTTGTAGGTTGATGTCTGTGGTTCACCAGTTGAAAACACTTGTTTAAGAGCATGAAGGAATTGTTTCCACATAAATGTATCTCTGACCAAAGAAAGTAAATGTCCTGACTGAGGAATCACAGATTTCATTTATGAAAATGAAATATTAATGAGTCCTATAAAGGAACTATCTGTGCATACATTAGTATACAGATAGAGCCTATTGATATTAAAGGCAGATCTTAAAAAGTAGGAAACCAGCTTTCAAGTGATCAGGATGCTTATTTAATCAATTGTTACATCATTCTTTCAGAGAATTTTCATTGCTACTGCAGCAGTCCTCCAAGTAATGGAACAGAATCCTATAATAAATTACTGTAATTAGTGGTACAAAGGTAGCCATAGTCCGATGTGACATGGCTGTGGATACTATTGACAAAATTCTTAATGCTTCCCCTATATAAGCAAACACTTGTCCCTGCCAACACGGAACTGTTTGCTTACAAATCCTTTAATGCTATTAAGATTTCAAATGACAAGCTATGCTTCTATTGACTACCTTCAGATCAGCTTTCCAAAAGAATATTTCCTGTCTGTGAGTCACTAAATTGTTGGATTATACTTGTTTTGAGAGGAATGGTGTATGAAATCATAGGCATAGAGTAAAATAAATACCAGCGTCTCCAAGTTGATGTTCAACATTATACAGAAAAGCAGAACAATAAAGAAGTATCTTTTTCTTGTATTTATAAAGAGAACGTAGTGTCTTAGAATAGGTGTATGTCAAAACTGAACTAAATCTGTTATAAACATTGCATTTACAAGCACTGCATTAGAATTACAAAAAATTACAGTACTTGCAAAAGAAATAGGAAAAAATTTTGAACAGCTGTAATAAGATTCATGTAACGTAGCTCATTCACCAGCCAACATTGTAAAGAACTGGATTAGCTTGATCTCCAATATGAGGATTAGTATTAAGAATTCTACCACTGTTTTGAACCATAATTTGACCTATATTAGTAGCATTTATGAGATATCTCACACTACAAAAACCAATCTCTTCAGCAAGCAAGAATCTTTCTGAGCTATCAACAAGTGTTTGAGTGCTAAAGGCAGTCACTTAGACATAAAAAAAATAATGAAGAAACAAAGCTCTTTATCTCACTTTATAATGACTTTTTAATTTTAAATTAAGTAATATACAATGCTAGGTCCAGTTTTGATTAGAACCTTGCATTGATAATCGGTATGCAGAAATCTGAAAAGAAATTAATGATCAGTGGACTGTTGAAGAATGAAAGCATGAACTGCAGATATGATTAAGGAATCAGATGAAGATCATCAGGCAAGGTGTACAAATCGTATGGTTCTAAATTCCATAGTGGTAGTATCTATCAAAGACTGAAAAGAAAGATTTCGATGCAGGCTTCCCAGAAAGAAATTAATATATAACAATGTCCATAAAATGGGGTGTGTATGTATTTTATGTATTGAAATGTCCGCACAAAAATATCTCTTATGCAAGAAAAGACATATTTTATGAATCTAACTTTTTGCCATTCAGAAGATTTAAGTGACAATTAACACAAAATGGTTACTTCAATTTTCAGATGTCCTACAAAGTTACATGTAAACAACAAATAACCCTACTTTTAATAGGAAATTATTATAGTTACATTTTGCTAACAGTGTATCAGTGACGATATTCATTCAACACTTCCTGAAAGACATCAGGAGAAAGAAAAACTTATGGATAAATATTAAATTATATTCTTTAGTCAGTGGGGAGGGAGATATTATAATAATATTGGTTTTAAGATATATATTCAAAGATAGACTCTTCTTTTCCCCTTCATGGATTATTTCCCCTGGAAAAATTACCCTCCATTTTACTATTTTGTTTTCACATCAGCTGCTAAACTGCAAAATGTCTCTACCCAAATATATTTTTTTTAGTTCCCTTTTGAATACTGCTTGTCTACTGCAGTGCATTGAATAGTATTATATAAGAGCTTATTATAAAAGAGATGTTATAGCCACTATAAATCAGGATTTTGAATAAACAAAGTAATGAATGTAGGGGATATAAAATGTAAGCTTGTATGACAAACTTTTCCCCCCTTGAAGATGAGAACTTGTAAAAAAAAAAATATATATATATACATACATATACATCTGAATTTTAATATATGCTGCTGGAACACAGAGATAGAATGTAAATGCTTGTTTAGGATGGGAACAAAATGTTCAGAGAAGCCTGGGTTGGGTATCGTTCCTACTTGAATCAGTCACAACATTTCCTAAAGAGTTCAGTGAGTGCAGAATGAAGCCCTTGGTTTTAGTATTTTGACAGAAAATAAATTCAAATTAGCAGTCTGATTTTTAAATCCTCGGATAACTATGTATATTTACACCGACTGTGATATGAATGCTGGCTATTCTTCCTCCACCCTTCCTGTGGGTCATGCTAGACAATTCTGCTTCTAATTGAAACACATTAAAAACGGGAGGGGGAAAGGCTATTTGCTGTTTTCCAAGAAGGAAGGATATATCATGGTAAATGAAGTAAGACATTCAGCACAGAACTCCTTCATACACCAAGAATCATGTTCTTGATTTATAACAAAAAGAAATGTTCAGCAGTATAACACTTCCATCTCATCTCCCTCATAAATCTGGTTATATGTATGATCCTTCAGAACTAAACTATCCATCATAATTGCAAATCCACATTAAAGAAAAATGCTTTATATTTTTCATTTAGTTATCATATTAGACCTTGCATGCAGATAAACTGAGATTTTAAAGGTGACTCTGAATTATGAATTTCAAATGTCCTTTGTGGATACAGATAGATAGTATACTGCACTGAAGTGCTGAAAAATTATAAGCATTGCACTATTCTGAATACAGTATACATATAAAAGCTCGTGGCAAAGGCCACAAGTTCACTTCTGTTTGTTCAAGTCTTATTACTAGATAGGCCAGTGGGCAATATGAGCTCTGACACAACCTTAGCTTTGCAGATTTTGAAGGAAAACAAGCCCCCGCCCCTCCCTCAAAGAAAACCAAAAAATAGGAAAGGAGTTAAATATTATGTTTGATATCTGCATCTGAATTTCCTGAACTCAGGTACTTGGTAGTGTTGCATTTCTGAAGCATATTCCCAATTTGCTTCCTTTTCATATTTCAAAAGGAGAAAATCAAAATTTCTATGTGCATGAATTCTAATTGGTTTGAAAGACAGTTTAGATCAAAGCAAAAATTAGGCCTAAAACCATTTTTAAATAAGGTATTCCTTCTTAATTTAATTAAGGGAGAAGAGCCATACACCAAGCCTTTAGAGCAATGAGTGAACACATTCATAAGTATTACTGAGTAAATGATGTAATAAAAAGCAAAAAATACAAATTAAATGTTGACAAAGTATTTTTTGTAGTATTGTTATTGAGAGGGTCTTTTTCCCAACCCGTGTCATTTTTTCATAACTTTGGCTTTTGCTTGGAATTAAATGGCATTTTCTGTCTCTTCTGTGTTAATTTTTCTTAAAAAAGCTAGTTAGATGCGAGATAGGCGTGATTGTAGGGAACCAGGCCTCCTTTTCAGAGCTCCATTACCAGAACAACTATCCATTCAGTTAGATTATCCTTGAGCAAGTTCCTCATTTCCCTGTGATTCATGTTTTGTGTTGGTAAATAAGGCTAACGATGTTAACCTCCTTTGTAGAAGACTATCTACAGAAGAATTGGACTTTATGAAACGGAATTATTATCATTCTTTCGTGCTAAGTAATTGGTGTGCTGCCTTGGATAAAACTGACTTCATCTGCATGAGGACATGAATAAAGACTCAAACTTCTTCAATATTCAGCTCTTCCAAATCTCAACTTCAAAGCCCTCTCTGGACCATTGAGATGTGAACATTATTAAGCATGCAGCCCAAGGAAAGAAGAGAAAAAAAGAAACCGCCCTCAGCCCAAGTCAAAGCACTTTTCTAAGCCATTTTCATGTTCACTCTCACTTTATCCGAGGTCGACTCTTAGCCCAAGTGATCTTCAAAACAGGATTTAGCTGTCACTCTGCATAGGCTCAGAAGGAATACTGGTTTTCTCTGTCCCTTTATCACTAAAATTCTTCTTCTGACTTCTCAAATTCTTCTCCTTATGAACACTGAAATATCATAGCTCTTCTGCAATAATGCATACTAACCCTCTTGGGGTTTACCTAATCTGTACCAAAAAGGTGTGAGGCGATATTTCACCTTGTGCCTTTGTATTAGACCCCTATCAATTCCCTTCATAAAGTCCACTAGCGGAAGCCTGATTTTATATCTCAGCCGGCCACCAGCGCATGCTGTCCAGTACTGCACAGAGGAGATTATCAAAAAAGCTGATGCATTTTGTAGTATATACATGACAGTACATTTACCTAGCTTCACATCTTGGATATTTCTTCCTGAAGTGCATCTGAGAGATCATGCCAAGTCAGTGAAAAAGGTGAAACAGAAGTAATATTGTGAGGAGCTCTGCATGTTCGGCTTGAGAAAGCTGAGTAGCTACTGAGCAACCATATGAAATAAGTTGATGGCATGAGTCCAAATCTTAGAGGACAGGTGTCTAATCATACAATTTAAACATACACACACGCAGAGTATTAATTGGCATCCAAGTCGGCAGTTTCACAAGGGAGGCCAAGAATTTAATCAACCATGGGAAATAAACTAACCTCATGCTTAGAAATTACTCCTACAGAACATGATTGAAATACAGCGTGTTAATAATAGGTAGTAGTGTTGTATTAGTTGCATTTGTTCTACAACAAATAGCAGCATTTGTCCCAACAATTTTCAGGCAAAGAAGAGCACAAGAAATGAGAAATACACTTGGGGTTTGACAAACCCCTCCACTGTTTGCCAAAAACTTCTTGGGCTTCTTCACCTTTGGAAAGTCATTTTCCAAAAAGCTCAGATTCCTACCCCAGTCAATGAAATGACTATCCATGAAAATGAGGCTCTTGAGTATCCCACTACTTGCCATTCCCTGCTAAATGCAGATGACAGTACTTCTGTGCTTCATGGATGTTAAGGTGGATGAGAATGCGGATAATTACGAGGCATTCAGGTGGTACTTTAATGGGAACAACATGAATCCCCTACATACATTCCAGCTCATTTGAAACCATGATTAAATCACTATTATGAAAACAGATTTTGTGAAAATGTGAACTAGAATCTTATTTCAAAATATAATAAAACATTTTATGATACATAGAATAGCTTACTTCAGAATTTTCCCTAAATAATTGTTAAGCATAAATCTACAAAACAGTGATAGATTTTCATCCTGCATGTTTTCCTTCCCAATTAATGATTGACTGTGACTTTTGACAGGCAGCTTGGCTAGTAATGGACTACCATAGAAAAGCTACTTGTGTGCCACAGGACTGTTCACTGGTGACAGTAACAGAAGCCATGTACAGAACAGTAAAAAGATGTTTTGGGAGCAGAACATACTGCTGAATAAAACTGGCAGGGAGTGAGTTTTATTTGTCAATTTGAATTACCTACTAAATACTTTTGGAGGCAAATACAATGCTTTTGAAAACAAATATGATGCTGCATCAAGATGTTCAGGCAACATCTTGAAAAAAACAGTCCAAACTTCTGCCATGTTATCAGCTGGTGTGTTTTCCTTCAATAATTTAGAAAGAATCGATTATAGAGTACCAGAACAACTGAAAACTTGACAAGGCATTCCCTCAGATATTTCCTCTAGCCATTCAAGATCAAACAAGACTTATGGTTCTTTTTTTTTTTTTTTTTTTTTTTTCCATAAAATTCATCACCAAAAGATAATAGCAAGAGTGAAGTTTTTATATCAAAACATCTTGTCATCGCTGAGGTCAAGGGGCACGTTCTTTGCATCATGACAGCAGGATTCAGCGCAAAACTTACAGGAAAACTATATTATACATATGTGGAAGATGAAAGCAATTTCTACAGAGATTTGTATTTAAATATCTATTTGGAACTAGCATTTCAAAAACCTGTTCATGCAAATTATTCTCAAATCACAGCACCAATATATTAAATTGGAAGTTCTGTGTATTTAGGGTTTCAGTTCAAACTGTTAATTGTGAGTAGACCAAATCTAGTTGTCAGCTCTCATTACTTTGTATATAATCACCATTGAAGACATGGAAGTTCATAAATCACATCAGATTCTTAAATGATTTGAAATTATTTTCAAAGCATAGAATGGATTTTTCCCCTAGTTTGATAAAATAGAAATGATGAAGGATTTACCCAGCTAAGGACTAATGCCAAGTTTGACAGTAGTTCCAGTGTTCGTATCTGAGACAGACTACTTTTAAAATGGAGAGAAAGAATAAAGAGCAGAGGCACAACAATAACAGCGCTGAATGCATCTAAAAGAAAATAGCTTTCAGTTGATGTGCAACTATACGATTATATTCCCACCATCAGTCAAATCCAGCCCCTTCTGCAGATGTTTATTCTTTTCTCTCCTGTTTGGTTATTATGGTTCATTATGTTGAGGGACTAAGCTGATTGAAATGTTCATTGAGATGACTGCTGCAGTAAAATGCGTAAAAGAAAAAAAAAAAAGGAATGCAGGGAGGGCAGGAGGAGAGGGAGCTTTTTATAACTCGGTAGCACTGACTGCTGCATCAGAAACAGTGCAAAAGAAAGGGTGGGGGGAGGCTAAATACATGGCTTTTTAAAACAACAATAAATCATACGCCATATATAGGCCAAAAATGAAAGAGGCTCTGTGTTCAGATGTAAACTTCTGGCAAGACCTGGTTTGTTGTCAGGTTCCCAGACACAAAATAGACACTCTGTTCACTTAGCATGAAGCCCTGCAAGAAGCAGGGAGCTCCGGAGACTCTTGGCTCTTCTCGAGTCTCATTAGGTCTGCATATTAATGACTTGCAGCAATATAAAGGGGCCCTGTAGCAGCCTCCTCTTCCCCTGGTGCCTGGGTTTCCCATCGTTAAGGGCACAGTGGCTATAGCAGCAAGAAAACAGAGGACGTTTACAGAGCACGCGGGTGAGGCAGCACTGCTATGACAGTAGTGAGTCCCTTGCCCTGGTATCTTCTAAGACGAGGGTCAGGGGAAAAAAATGCATGACTGGAGAGACTCTGGCAGTATTTTGTGTGATGCACTTGTCGGAAATCCTTACACATGATGGAGCACAGAGGAAACAAGGGGAAAGAAATCACTGTATTGAATGAAGACATACCAGACCTTTGGATACTGTGGTAGGGAAGAAAGCACAAGCAGTTGTGGCTAAAATGCCGTGTGAGGGTGAGAATGAATTCTAATGCACCAGCTCTAAACAAACGTCCCTTTCAGAAGAAAACTGACAGCATGAGAGCAAAGACAGCAAGCCGGACAGATGGGAATAACGCTGCAATCTATATCTTTTCTAGGTGATTCAAGTCATAGTCTTTTAAAGCATTTCTTTCCTTTGTCAGGACTGAAAGAAGTGTCCTTAAGAATACCTTAGCCTCATTAAGATGGAGATCACTTTTGCTATATGGTGCTTCAATTTGAATTAAAAAACAATCCTCAAAAAATGCTAAGGTATTACACATTCAGAGCACCCAATGTGTCGCCACTATCGCCAGCAAAAATCCTCACAGTCTGGCTGTCATTCAATCACTGGGTTCATTCTTTCCCTTGGGAACTCCTCCTGCACTTCACACTGCCATGCCAGCTGAAGTGCCTACTAAACAAAATTGCCTAATGCTCTGAAATTCTGCAAATCTGCCATTTAAAAAAAGATGCACTATAAAATGTACCAATAACTTTGTTTTAATGTGCAGGAAGTTTTCTTACAGCAAATGATGGAGAATAACATACCACCCCCACCACCCCCCTCCCCAGATAAATAAAATAAACTCTGCCCCGTGAATGAAAAGGGTTCAAAATTGTCTCCTTGCCCAGGTAACTGTAGTAGTAAGCTGACTTAAACCCAGCCTCCCATGCGATATGCTCACATTATTTATGCCACTCTTGTATTATATTCCTGTAAGTAACTGCTCTTTCTAGTCTCCCTACTTAAAGATCTACTATTTCCATTCTCTTATCAGACTTACCAGAGGATTGACCTCGATTAGTGGCATCATGATCACTGTCTCCTTGCTCACTGTCTCCATGACCACTGTCCTTAGAGCTTACTATGTCTGCCTCCTGGAATGCAGAACTAGACACAGAAACATCTTTACATTAGAATAAACATGAAAGAGGAGCTCATAAAACATTCTTCTGCCATCACATGGCCAAACACGGTGCTGCATTTACCCACTCCTGCCTGCTGCACTGCTTCTGCAGAGATGCTCTGGCCACCATAAACAAAACTGGCATTTTCAGACCTTGGTAGTCTAGCTGAAACGGGCAGTAAGCGTTATTACTCTGCCTGGGTTTCATGTGATTGGTATAAATAATCTGGTTGCATTTACTTAAGCTGGATAGCTAACTTTTAACTCAGAGAAACCAGTGTTTTCTGGAAGACCCTACAGAAGTATTCCTAAGTATTTAAAGCACGTTTTAGACTAATAGAAAATGAGATTTTGTTCTCTTTTCAGTTGGTTTTAAAACCAGTTCAGAAAAGCCATAATTCAAACTCAGTTGTCAATGTTTTATTTAATACATCTACATACATTCAATTTCCCATCGCTTTACTACTATTTTACATCTGCAGTAAACACATTTCTGCACCCCATTCAGACTTGCTAAAGCATGCATTAGGAAAACAAGGCTAAGGAGCTCATACCTGTTTACTCGTCGGGGTCTGTCAACTAGATAACTGAGCTCAGCACGCTGATGTTTTGTCTGGGAAAAAGAAAATATTGGGAAATATTGTAACTCTTGATATTTCTGTAACCAGCATCAGAAAATACACCAGAGCAGCTCACCATATTCAGTGTAAATGGTAATGTTTAGCTGCAAGTAGGCCTACACAATCTGTTTCTAGGATGTAAGGGGAAAAAACCCAGCTCTTATTCGCACAGATGGAAAGGCACGAGGGGTTTTTTCCTGAGTTTTTTGGGATGAGATTCCAACACTTTTTCTCACAGTGCACGCTGACGAGCATCACAAGGACTCGCACGAAAACCAACAGAACTATTTCCAGAGTTGTGCACTAGTTAGTCTGAGAAAAAAAAACTTACTGTAATCTAGTTTTTAGCCTGTTTTTAATTCCAGTGTATAAAAATAGGGGGAGATGGTACACCCTATGGAAGAAAAGACATTGAGATAGCCTCGAGTCCTTAGAAAGGCAACAGGAGACAGAGTTTTACAGACGTTTTGAGGAAAGGTCGATCTTACAAGCCAGTATTAGAAATTTTACTGCAAAACTTAACGCTTTAGGAAATACCATTCAAACCGCCTTTGCCAGACTGGCCAGTATTCAGGTTTCAGTACTCATGCTAAGAGAGGATGTGTTGTTTTCATTAGCGCGCAGGCAGAGAGGTACTGAGAGCATGTATGAGCTAACCCAGTAGGAAATGATTAACAGGGAGCATTATGGCATGGCATATGCTTTGATAGGAATTCTCTACGCACTAGATAACACAATATAGGCAACATGTTTAACAGAAGGGGACGTTAAGTCTCTGCATATAATTTCACGGAAACTCTTTCTTGACGCTTTCCTTTGCGAACTCAGCTTTGGGTTATAGAGAGCTGTTCAGATAAAGAAAAGTCAATTAATAAACCCTAATTCGCAAATTAATTAAAGTTCCTGCTAACTGTAGCGATTGTCACAGTCCCAGAGGGGGGTTCCCCCAAAGCCTTACTGGCACATGCAAAGATTACAGGAAGAAAAAAGACAAGAGTTTTACAATGTTGCTCCAGAAAACCCTGTGATTACGCCTCACGTCATTTCATTACTGTCAGCGGCAGCGAGTCGGGGAAAAGCAGTAACACCCCCCCACACCCACCGCCCCCCCCGCGATCCGCCTGCGGGTCACGGCTCAGCAGGAGCTCTGCGCCCCGATGCTGCCCGGCCGGGGCCAGCTTCGGTCACCGGCACCGGGGGGACACGGCGGGGGGGGACACGGGGGACACGGGGGACACACACACACGCGTGGCTGCACCGGTGTCTGGTCCCGAGTGAGAGGGGGCCGGCGGCTGGCCGGGGCGGGGCGGGGGGGGGGGGGCTGCCCCGCACCCGCCTCTCCCCAGCCGGCTGCTGAAGCCTCCCAAATATTCGAGGCCAAGGAGGAGAGAGGCGGCGGGCGAATGGATTAAAAGGGGAAAGGAGGAGGAAGGGGGAAGCAAGAAGTGTCTTCCCCGCCGGGAGAGGAGGGGCGGGAGCTCCGGGAGAGGACGGGAAAGCGGCGCGGGGGCTCGGGGAAAGCGGCGCGGGGCACGGCCGACCTCCGGCGGCCGCCCACGGTCCCCAACCGCCCCCCACGGTCCCAAACCACCCCCCACGCTCCCCCGTGGGGTGGGGGGGCGCCCGGGCCTTACCTCGCTGGACAAAATGCTGCCGTTGGAGATGATGTCGGGCTGCTGGTCGGCGTAGCCGGTGACGATGGCCCCGCAGGGGTTGTGCTCGGCGTCGGTGCTGCGGGAGGGGCTGCAGGGCTTGAGGAACATCAGGTCGGTCTTGGCGGACTCCGGGGTGAGGCAGACCTGGTAGCAGTAGTTCTGGTTGTGGTGGTGCGAGCCGAAGCTGCCCGACTCCTCCACCGGCCCCTGCGCCGGGTTGCTGGGCACGTTGGAGCTCTGCACCAGCATGATGTCCGACTTGCTGAGCTTCTTCTTGCGGGCCCGCGCCTGGCGGCTGCAGCAGGGGCAGCAGCAGCAGCAGCCCAGGCAGCAGTCGCTGGCCAGGCAGGTGTAGATGTTGAGCTTCTTCTCCTTCTGGCAGCGCACGGCCAGGACGATCATGGCCAGCAGGAAGATGAAGGAGACGGAGCCCAGGGCGATGATGAGGATGAGGGTGAGGTCGAGCGAGGTGTCCCCGCCGGAGCGGCTGGGGCGATGCTCGCCGGAGGAGCCGCCGCCGCCGCCGCCCCCCGCGCCCGCCCCCGCGCCCAGGCCGCCGCCGCCGCCGCCGCCGCCGCCGCCGCCGGGCCGCTCGGCCGCGCCGTCCACCAGCACCACCTGGATGGCGGCGGTGGAGGAGAGCGGCGGCTGGCCGTGGTCGCGCACCTCGACGACCAGCTCGTAGGGGCGGTGCGGGTCGCGCTTGGCCGGCACCCTGCGCGCCGTCCGCAGCTCCCCGGTGCGCCAGTCCATGCGGAAGAGGCTGGCCTCGTTGCCCCGCAGGATGCTGTAGGTGAGGCGGGCGTTCTCCCCGTCGTCGGCGTCCACCGCCGCCACCCGGCTCACCAGGTAGCCCGGCTCGGCGCCGCGGGGCAGCGCCTCCCGCGCCGGGGTGCCGTTGCGGCCGGGCAGGGGGCTGACGATGGCGGGCGCGTTGTCGTTCTGGTCCACCACGACGATGTGGACGGTGGCGTTGCCGGCCAGCGGCTGCGGCTCCTCGCCGGCGTCGCGGGCCTCCACCTGGAAGCTGAACTCCTTGAGCTGCTCGTAGTCGAAGGAGCGGAGGGCGTAGAGGAAGCCGTTCTCGGAGTTGATGGAGACGTAGGTGAAGACGGACATGCCCTGGATCTGGCTCTCCAGGATGGAGTAGGAGAGCTGGGCGTTGGCGCCCTGGTCCCGGTCGGTGGCGCTGACGGCGTAGATGTAGGCGCCGGGCACGTTGTTCTCGCTCACGTAGACCTGGTAGACGGGCTGGCTGAAGCGCGGCGCGTTGTCGTTCACGTCGCTCACCCGCACCTGGATGGACTTGCTGGTGCTCAGCGGCGGCTGCCCGCGGTCCCGGGCCACCACGGTGAGGGTGTAGGCGTCGCCGCCCGGCTGCTCGCGGTCCAGCGGCCCCTCGGTGACGATGGTGTAGTAGTTCTTGAAGGAGCTCTTGAGGCGGAAGGGCGCGTCGCCCTGCAGCAGCTCGCACGTCACCTGCCCGTTCTCCTCCGAGTCGCGGTCCGAGACGCTGAAGAGGGCCACCACGGTGCCCGGCGCCGCCGCCTCGCTCACCGCCTCCTTGACGGTGGAGAAGCTGATCTCGGGCGCGTTGTCATTGGCGTCCAGTACCCGCACCAGCACCTTGCAGTGCGCCGGCACGGCGTTGGGCCCCAGGTCCTTGGCTTGCACGTACACCTGGTACACGCTGCTCTCCTCGTAGTCCAGCTCGCCGCTCACCTCCAGCCGCCCGGTGCGCGGCGCGATGCCGAAGAGCTCCCGGGCGCGGGCCGAGATGTGGCTGCTGAAGGAGTAGATCACCTCGCCGTTCTGGCCCTCGTCGGGGTCGGTGGCGTTGAGCTGCAGCACCAGGGTGCCGGGCGGCGAGTTCTCCGGCAGCGAGACGGTGTAGACGGGCTGCTCGAAGGCGGGGACGTTGTCGTTGGAGTCCAGCACCCTGACGGTGAGCAGGGCGGTGCCGGTGCGCTGCTGGGGCTGCCCGCCGTCCACCGCGGTCAGCACGTAGCGGTGCACCGCTTGCTGCTCCCGGTCCAGCGGCTTGTCCAGCACCAGCTCGGCGAAGCGGTTGCCGTCGCCCTGCGTCTGCACGTCGAGGGAGAAGTAGCTGTTGGGGGTGATCTCGTAGGTGCGCAGCGAGTTGGTGCCCACGTCGGGGTCGAAGGCGCTCTCCAGCGGGAAGCGGGTGCCCGGCGTGGCGCTCTCCGAGATCTCCACAGTGAGGTCGGGCTCCGGGAAGGAGGGCGGGTTGTCGTTGATGTCGAGCACCTCGATCTCCACCCGGAACAGCTCGAGGGGGTTCTCCAGGAAGACCTCCAGGTGCAGCAGGCAGGAGGGGCTCTGCTTGCAGATCTGCTCCCGGTCGATCTTCTCGTTCACGTAGAGCACCCCGGTTTCCAGGTTGAGCTCCAGGTAAGGGCTGCGGGAGTTGGGCGCCGTCTGGAAGCGGCGAGCCGAAAGTTTTGTAATGTCCAAGCCCAGGTCCTCGGCGATATTCCCCACGAACGTGCCATGCTCCTGCTCTTCCTGCACCGTGTAATGGAGCTGGCAAAGGGCCCCCTCCACCATCCAGAGCAAGGCAAAGAGGAATAGCACAATCATCTCCAAACGGGGAAAGAGATCCCCCCTCCCCAACACCACCTCGTCCTCCTCTTCCAAAAGCCACCACCACCACACCACCACCTCCTCCTCCTCCGAAAACACACAGTACAGTGTGTGTGTGTGTGCCTGTGCGTGTCTATCTCTGCCTGTGTGTGTGTGTCTGTCTGTGTGTGCGCCCGTGTGTGTGTGTCCGCGCCTGCGAGCGTGTGGAGAGAGAGAGAGAGGGATCGGGGGAGGGGGAAGGAAAAGGGGGAGGGGGGGAGAGAGGTTGATTTAGGGGGTGTGGGGGGGTGCTAGATATTATTTCTTCTGATTCATGTTAGGGTTTTTTTCTCCCCCATCTCCCTCCTTTTTGTTACGAGTATTATTGTTTCACACGCTGACCAAATGAAGAAGACAGGCGTCCCCACTTCATCTGTGATCTTCGAAATAAATGGCCAACTAATAACAGGTATTAGCTGGATGTATCTAGAGATACACAGCAGCCCGCTTTTATTTATTCCGAGAGTCTTGGCACTGCACCGCGGCAGCAGCAGTGGCGGCGGAGGCAGCAGCAGCAGCAGCAAATCCCAAGGAGGAAATTTTTGTATTTCAAGATTGTCCTCGGTTTGTCTTCCTGGTGGGAGCTGGAGGGGTAGATGCTGCTGGAAGAGCCGGTGGACATGCCCTCTTTAGATGCAAGAAAAAGGCAGAAAACCGCGAAATTAAAAAAAAAAATACAGCCCGCAAAAAGATTTCGTATCAAAAAAGGCAGAGAACAGCTTTGCTGCCCAAAACTTTCATTCCCTGATTTCTCTGGGATTTCCTCTTTTTTATTTAAATATTTTAGATTTTTCTCTCTTCTATTAACAGTCTTTCATTTTCTTCGTTTATTGCTATTATTATGTTCATCATCACTCTGCTTTTTATGGATGTGCTGATCAGTTTGGTTTTTTTTCCTCTCTTGCTGCTTTTGCGTCTAGCCCCTCTCGCTCTCTGTGTCTGTCTCTGCTTGCTGCTGCTGCCGCCGCCGCCGCCGCTCGCCTCCCGTCCCGGCTCCGGTCCCGGTCTCAGCCCCGGCCCCGGCTCCTCTGATCTCTGCCGGCAGTTTCTGAGCCGGCAGCGCTCGGCTTTTCTGTTTTTGCGCAGCGCTCGGCTCCTGCCAACCAATCAGCCGATAGCAACGCCCCCGGGGGCGGCACCTCATTGGCCGCGGCGCACGTCAAGTAAGTTGCGTCACACATGGGAGAGCGGGCAGGCAGGCAGCGCAGGCAGGCAGGCAGGCAGAGCGAGCTTGGCCCGATCGAGGCTAACCCTGCAGCTCCCGCGGCGCTGCTGGGACTCCCTGCCTGACTCCCTGCCTGCCCCCCTGCCTGCCCGCGAGAGTGGCTGTTCCCCCGCCGCAGTCGCTGGGCGGGAGATCACCGCTCGTCATTAGCGCGTACACACGGGGAATCGTAACCACCCCTCTCCTTGGAGAGGGAGTTTCCACCAGCCACTAACTTTCCTACCCTAGATCGGGCGCGTTTTTCTTTTCTTAGGAAAAGCATAAACAAGGGAAAACTTGAGATTATTATTCCACACCCCCCTCCCATGGGCTGCCGTAGCTAATTAGTTTGTTTGACGGTGGAGAAAGTGCAACTTTTCCATCATAATGTCCGTACAGTGTTTCCAGCTCCAGCCCATTTAAAGTATCGTGAGCCTGCGCCAATTTCCCCCGATTTACACTTCGGAATTTCCACTAACGTAACCGGAGACCGTCGGGCACTGGAGGGGGGGGACGAGGGAAACCGGGCGTGTGCCCTGTGACCGGCTGCTGGGGGGCGGCCGGGGCAGGGCCGGTCGGCAGAGGCTCACGGCCAAGCGCAACGTGCGGTAGCGGGTGTGGGTGCGGGCTGCGCCCGGGCTTCCCGCGGCGCCGGGAGCTCGGAGGCGGCTCGGCCGCCCCGCGGGCTGGCAGCCACCGCCGAGACTCGGGCGTGCGACTGCTCCCGGATTTTAGCAACCCCGGCCGGGCATCCCTGCGCCGCGCACGGCAGCAGGAGCTCTCCCGTCCCCTTTCCCCCCCGGCAGTGAGAAGACACCTCGGTGCTGGATGGAGTCGATGCCACCAGCGGTGTCTACAGCGCGTCAAGCGCTCGACTGACGCGGTCTTGATCAGCGCGGGGGGCTGTGGAGCCCCGCCGGCACCGCGGAGGGGGCTCGGCGCCGGGGGGGGGGCTGCGAAGCGGGTGTTAACCCCCAGCTGTGTCCGCGTCCCGCCCTGGCCACGGGCTTTTTACAGCTGCTGATCCACGTCCATAACTTTACAAAATGAAGAAAGCGTAAAAAGGATTAAATGCAATTTTTTTTTATTGTTTCTAAAGAGGAACACAAAGCAGGCGTGAGCCGCTTCTGCTCCGACCCCATCCTTAATCCGTCAGTACGCACCGGCTCCCTTCCACACCTTTCAACACACCACACGCTCAGATGCGTTTCCCGCGGCGCAAACGCAGGATTTCACATTTCCACACTCGCGCGGGGACCAGCACCCCCCTTCCCCTCCGCGGGAGCCCCCGCCCTCCCCGGGGAGGGGTCCCGGCGCCACCGCCCGCGCCGGGGGCACAGCCGAGCTCACGCCGACGCAGCCAAACCGACCTCGGCGTCACGCCGGTGCCGGTGCCGTGCCGGCGGTTTGTCACAGCCACCCCCCGCGAAGCGGGTGACGGCGGCGCACCCGGCTGCGGGCGCCGCCGGCGGATCGATGCGCGCCGCACCCCCTTCCCCGGGGCACAGCCGCGCTGCCCCGCTTGGTGCCGCCGGCGGAGACGCCTCCGGAGCGGCGGGCTCGGCGTCCAGCGCGGCGGCGGCTCCGGGCCCGCGGCTGCTGCCGGCCCCCCCGCCCCGGGCGCACGCGGCCCCCGCCCCGCCCCGCCCCGCCCCGCCCCAGCGGCCGCACTCGCGGGCGGCGGGCGCCCCCTAGCGGCGGCAGCGGCGCACTGCGCCCCGGCGGCGGCACCGCCCCCCCCCCCCCCCCCCCCTCCGCGGGCAGAGCGGGGCTCTAGTACCCGCCACGGCAGTCCCGCGCTGCCGGCCCTGGGCCCCCTTCGCCTGCCTAACACACACCCCCCCGGCTTTCCCCCCCTCCGCGGGCCGAGAGCGCCGGCCGCAGCGCTCCCGGTACCGCGCTCACGTCCGCAAGGGGCTGCGCGGCTGCGGAGCGCGGTGCAGAGGCAGACGGCTCGGCCCCGCCGCAGGGAAGCGGCAGCCCGGCGTGTGCGCGGGGGAGCCGCCGGGGCTGCCGGCGGCGCGGCGAGCAGGGAAATGCCACCCCAAATAACATCCCGTCTGGGGGGTGTGTGTGTGTGTGTGTGTCCGTCCCCCGCCGCCCCCCCCCCCCCCCCCCCCACACACACACCTCCCGGCGGTTAGAGCGGGTCCGAGCAGAGCCGGCGGGGCGATGTCGGTGGGTGTTTTCCAACAACATGGATCGCGTCGGAGCCCCCCCGGCCGCCGCTGCCGGTCGGAGGCGGGCGCGGAGCTGGCCGCGTCGCCTTCGCCTGCGGAAGCGGCACCGTTCGCCTTCCCGGGCGCCGCCGCCAAGTTCAGACCCCGATACCCGAGTTTGTGCCCGGGGCGCGCGGGGCCGGTGTGTTACCCCGCCGTCAGAGAAACGGCCGCTCCCGGTGATGGACCGTGACCCGCAGCAGCCCGTCTCTAAACCCTCCCCACCGCCGGAGCCCCGGCAGCGGCGATCTCTCGTCCCTTCGAGCAAAGCGGGCGGCCCGGGCGCCACCGGCAACACCCGGGGGACCTGGGAAACAGAGGGACACCCCCTCCTCCCAGCCCTCCCGGGGCCGTGACCGAGACCGATCCCGCCCCGGGGCCGGAGGTAAGGGCGGGGGGGGGTGGGGCGGGGGTCGGGGTTGGGGCGCGGCACGTCCCCGCCTCGCCGCGAAGGCGGCGTCGGGGCGCGACCCCCACGCAACGGTTTTGTAAAGATGGCCTGACTCAGGGGAGAGCGGCCACGCGCGAATAGACATATAGATATTCTTATACATGTGTAGGCGCAGGGGGAGCCGCCCCCCTCCCTCCCTGCGGGCCGCAGCTCCGCGGTGCCCTCCCGCTCCCCCCCCCCCCCCCCCCGCGTTTCGAAGCGCACCCGGGTCTCCATTTTGTGTGAGGCGGGCAGAGGCGGGGGGACTCTGAGGCGGGGGGACTCTGGGGGGGGGATTCTGAGGCGGGGGCACTCTGAGGGGGGGGGCACTCTGAGGCGGGGGAGGGGGGGGGCTCCTCCGCAGGGTGTTACACCCCGAGCAGTGAATTAAAAGCGCCGATGATCTGAGGCGGCCCTCTAATGCAAAATGACAAATTGCACTTAGGCAATACATGAACGAGAAAATGATTTATGGATTTTCACGACGGTCTGAGCAAATGAAGGCGACATGAATTATACATCCTAATGTGCAGTATATCATTTTCTAATAACACTGTTTTAGTTCTAATGCTGTACGCTGCTCTCTTTGATAGGGGGTATTGATTAAATAAAAAGTCCGAGGGCTGTCTTTAAACTGGACGTGTATCTTCTGCAGGCACCAGCTGAGGTTTATATATTTACGTCTCGCTAAAGCAGAGGGCTATCATCGGACCCCTGACACCGTGGCATTTAGTTTTTCCATCTGTCATCATTTAATTTGGCAGTTACTTCGCCAAATGAAGACTAATCTTTCGTATCGCTGCATTTCTCTCCATGCTGCGATTTAGAAATGTAAATAGATGACATCAGGTTTGTAAATCCACTGTGCTGACGGGGATAGCACCTGGGTAAGTCAAACCTTTCCTCCCTGCCAAAATCCTCACGTGCTTCTTTGGCACCTCAAGTACAAAGGCGCATTTTCTAGCAAGGAGAACATATGATAAATCGTCCTGCTCAGCCAGAACTTCCCTAGCATCGCCATTTACCAAATCTCATGGATTATTTCAAAGATAAAAAACTTTGCGTGTAACTCACACACACTGGGAGAGTGAATCAACATGAAAAACTGAGTGCGTGTGCCTAAGGGGAGGAAGAGCTGTCAGATAGGGAGGGGGCTCAGCCCCAGACTCAGTCTGCATTAGTGCTCCAAGGACAGGCCTTCCCCTCTCCCGTCAGTTTTTTTGCCCTTCGTTACAGAGTGGCGATTAAGTCATAGTGACATAAGCTATGAACATTCCCAATTATTTCAGTGGTTCCTCCTCTAAAATATCACTCGACGTTAAGAAGGACAAGTCCTGGCCTTTCATGAAACAATATAAAACAGAGATGGGGAAGATGGGGGTAAAGGATTAATTTGGGGGGGGGGGGTGTTAAATCAGTGATTACTGGGGAAGAGGTGAGGAAATGCTCCATTTCTCACTACCGAGTGTAGTATTTCCATTGTTCAGACACAAAAGGAGTCACACAGTAAGAACACACCCAAATGCTGTGTTTTGGATTAAACAATCCTAACCTGGACAATCATAGTTTTGGGTGTAGAAAGTTAATCCCCATTGTTCAGATGAGTCACCAAGCTGATCTTCTGGTTCTATTTTAGGTATCAGTCTTAGTTTTAGGTTGAGGAACATTGTGGCCTCTTTACTGTTTGGATGTTAAAAACCCATTGAGAATTGGATTTGCTCCTCTTGTCCCATGCTCCCCCCCCCCCCCCCCCCCCCCCATCTCCTAGATTGTCATTACTTGATTTAATTTTAATTATCTAGGTTTAAAAAAAGGCCCCACCAAAACCCACCCATGTTCTCCTTTGAGAGAATTAATAACAGCTCTTAGTGCAGGAAAGATTACTGGAATCAATGATGTGATTAGGATTGTAAATAAGAAGTAAAAGATGTCACCATTAGAAAAAGCCTGCTTTGCTAACAGGAAGATGTGTATGTTTTACTGATAGGGCCGTAGGATGAAAATCCTGCTTCAAACAGAGGTCGATACAGAACAATTTCAGAAATTAACTAAGAGGTCTGATTAAGGTTATTTGTGTCAGAGGGAGAGGTTCACTGCCACCACTCCCTCAATGGATTTCTCTCTTAATTGCCAATGAGGAGACAAAACAGGAAGGCTAGACCATTTGGCTAATCAATAAAAAAAGCCTGCCTTCGTGCTTGCCTGAGGAGCACTCCTTGGGTCAGATCGATGTAGCAGCCACCAAAGTTCTTGCAGAGGTCACCAGCAATCAAGACATTTTCTGATGGCTTCTGAACAACGCTGGTGCCAAGCATCTGCCGCAAGGTTGCAAATGTAAGCAGAACTGGAGATACGATATTAATCATCATCCTCATGCTTATGGGAAGACTCCTGGTGATAAAAACAACTGGTTGTATTTATGACCTTAGACAGCTGTTTTAATAAATGAAGATAAAGTATTACTTCATTACATGCTCTGTATGGCACTAGTGATCAGATGTGATGGAGCCTCTCCAGAAGGTGCTGGGAATCTTTCCGAGTAAGAATTGCAGTGGATGCACCACTCTAATTCTGTTCTGGATTGTGGATGCATCCTATAGGGGTTTCTTAAGGCCAGCTTCTGCCTCCTTTCCCTTGCCCCCAGACATTCATACAGATTTCAGGGAGACCACTCCAGCAATAAGAGGCTGTTCAGTGTGAAGCAGTAGACTGGTGCAGTCCATTGCTATTATTCTATCTTCTCCAGCTTTCAGAGTCTATCATAAGATTTATTAGAAAAAAAAAAAAATCTCAGCCCGTTTTAATGACTTGTGTTTATAGCTGATTCAAGTCTGCACTGAAATAAGTGTAAGAGAACTCTTATTTTTTTTCCACAGTTAAATTGTCAACATTTTCTAGCAACCAGGCCTTTTTACATTGTCTAGATCAGACCAGCCAAGATCCTGGTCACTTCACTCATTTCTGTATGAATGGCTTTACACTAACCAACACACACGGGGCCCGATTCCTATAAGCTTGCCTCATGTCCGATTGTTTTTAATCTATTAACTAGTGGCAAATCTGACAATCTTGAACTTAATGCTTATTGTAGTGCTGCAGATATGTCATTAACCAATGAAAATTACTTTACACAAGGTGATCAATCAAAAATACTTCTTTTAATTTATCTGTCATCTTGCAGATGAGATGACATCTGTATCTAACTTACCTCACAGAAGATATTGTTTGACAAAATACTTTTCAGTAAGGCAAATTACTTATCATCTAACTAGAATTTTCAGAAAGGTGATTTAC
Organism: Strix aluco; assembly: GCF_031877795.1. Lineage (NCBI taxonomy): Eukaryota > Metazoa > Chordata > Aves > Strigiformes > Strigidae > Strix > Strix aluco. The sequence goes on along the minus strand of NC_133934.1, from coordinate 75,353,226 downwards.
TCCATAGAAACCTGGTATTGCATCAGCTGAGAAGCAAAATATTATCAAGACAGGCATCATCAAGCCACTGTTTTCTGTATTTTATTTTTTTTTTATGATAGGGCTCAGACAGCTGCACCCATTTCTTTGAACTTCATTGAAATACAGTTGACCTGTACCTGAATTTAAAAATGCTGCTAAGCTTGAATGATTACTAGAGCAAATGAGGACAAAACTGCAGTGGAAAACTCCAGTTGCTTGAGACTCTGTTAAGCTTCTTATTATACACTCAAAGCCATAGGTAGATGTAGTTACTCATGATAAAGAAAATTGCTGTGTTGATTTTCTTTTCAACAGCAAGTTCAAGCCTTGAACTAAAGCGTAGCTTGTTTTGAGGTTCAGCTTGAAAGCAGTAGTTAAAAATATAAAACTTTTATAATACGGTATGCATAGTGCTTGGCAGAATAAATACAAAAAAACCCCACCCTAGATTGTTTGCCCAGAAGAATTTGCATTCTCTGGCCTCAGTGTTCCATGTATATATAATCTCCAGCATGATTCTCTCATCTGAGTCATCATACCAGCTACACAGCAGATAACAATAGCACCGACTAGGAAGGGAAAGGAGAAAGATGGGAAAAACAATGTTATAATTATGTAGTCACTTAGGAGGTGAGCGCATACCTGTATTTTTATACCTTTTCTAGGTGGAGCTACTTTCACTACTAATAGTTAAGACTGCATTTTTCTATTTGTGTCTTCACGTGGTAAGATCCTATGCTTGGATGCTTGCTTTTTCTCCTCATTGCATCTGGCTAGCATCAGCTTTTCCATAGCGTTACCCTCCTCGATTTGAGTATTGAGGAAGTTTCAGGATGAAAGCAGTTCAGCCATTTATGAGGCAATAATCAAGGAAAATACATTATTTTGTCTATGTTAAAAATATTGCACCATCCAATTCAGAAATTTTACCACCTTCACATTTTGGAAGAGTGACTTTAAGAGATGGAGGTCTCAAGAGTGCTTTTTGCCATTCTCAGGAAGATACACCAAAGTAATAAGTCCTTGAAAAGCTTCAGTTTACACATTCTCAGAAATTTATAAGTTGGTCCTTGAAAAATCTGTACTAGACATCTCCTCTCACAACTCTTGCTTAGTGACTGGACTGCATGACATAAGCTGTGCAAGTTCATATGTTCCACGCAATTGCTGTGGAGGATGAACACCATTTTTCTCAGAATAATTATTTCCAGGGTTCTATGGGCTCCTCTGTAGAACTGGATATAGCTTTGAAGCGTGTGTACACTTATCATCCACACACTTACTACTCCCACTGGTGGTAGGGAAGCAGGAGAAAGTAGAAAAAGAAAAGCACGCATATAGAACAACATACAGAATAGCAGAAAAAGGAGGTCACAAGTACTAGAGAAATGACTATAAAAGTCTAAGTGCAGCAAAACAAACAGTAAGAGGAAAATTTTAAAAAGCATTTAGACTTAAAAGCAATCAGACTATAACCACAAAGCTAAATATCCTACCAGACTTTTCAGCAGCTTCCTAAGTTCCTGCAGCCTAACAAAAAAGCTGTTACAGTTCTCCTTCCCCTTTTATCAGCAGACTTTACGTATGCATATGGAAAAGCTTGCAACTGCTAGCTATTACTTAATTAGGAGTAGTCTGTGCTATAGATCTCAGTGGTCCACACTCTATTCCTTATGCAAGTTGGGGCTTGGTGCTACAATTACAGTTTTTCAATTTGAGAAATCAAACCCAAAGATTGTCTCTCTCCACAGAAGTCCGTGCTAAACTTGGGATCTCTGGGGGCTGTGCCGGCCAGCAGCCACTGCCTCACGCAGCTGCAAGGTTGCTCTGATCAGCAGGAGCTTGCAGCTACGGGGGACAGAGATGATACGCCTCACTCAGCAAAACTTTGGAAAAATTATTAACAAAGTATGCAAGTTGCGTAATCAGACTTAAGAAATGTTTGATCTCAAAGTTACTTATGATGTTGCTCCTAATGAGCCTGTACATTGTGGTGATCTGTTACTAAAAGATCCCTCTCTGCTGCAATTTGTTCATTGGAACGAGGGGCTCAAATGGTACCAGACTTTTATTCTGAGAGAAGATCTTTTCCAGGAGAGCTTTTGTTGTTTGATCAGTGCTGCTGCTGCTGTTGAATCAGCGGTGGTTAGTACCTGCAGGACTTCAGCTTCTGTTACAGTATGCAGTGCATGAGGAGGGAAAAGAAAGACCTTGTAGTCAAATGTGTTGAATACCATATGCAATTGCGTGTTAACATAAGTAACATATCCCCCAGTTCCTTCGTTTTTAGAAGGGCTATAACAGTATTGCCCAATGTATTTTGACATGAATGGATGAATACTTGTGAAGCACTTGAGTATGATGAGAAGCGCTCCGGAGGTGATTACAATTTTATAGGAAGTGGAAGGTTGGCACAATATGCACTAAAGAAGGCTGCAGCCACATGTGACAGTCTCCTAACATGCCCACAAGAAGCTGCTGAATCACACCTGCTTCCTTTAATGCTGGTGTTTTCTCATTTTGCATGCTTTACTCTGCAAACCCTTTTGAAGTAACGCATGCATATACAATCATATACATATGCTTATATGTAATTACACGAACCTTGATGTTGAACTTGGAAAGAAATGACAGTACTGCAAGATGTGCGTGGTGGGGGGGGCAGAGGGGAATGAAGCTGCAATCGAGTTCAGCAGGAGCAAGGGCCAATACAAAACCGATCCTGCCTCTAGCAAGAGGCAGTGTGTTTTAATTCAATGCACCTCCAAGCGCTCGGGAAGAGGCTGATCAGCTCCGCCACTCAAGACAGCAAAACGTTACCCCCGTGACAGACAGGGTCACCCCGCCGTGGTGGAGCTCAGGGCGAGCATCCTTCCCCCAGCGGCAGCCTTTCTGCACCCCTGCTGCACTCAGCGCTCCCAGAGAGCTGCGAGCTGCAGCAGCTGCTGCTTCCAAGGGATGGTCCAGCAAATCCTGCAGCTGTGGGAGGCAGCAGCTGGATTGCAAGAAAGCAGTGTGATGCCCACGCAAAAAGAGGAGCTGTGCTTATTACAAATAAAAGTAGTAATGCAGCGTACTGTTGTGTGGTAATCTGCACTGCTGTGCGGTCACGAGAGGAGCGTCTGTCTCCAGAAGGCAGAGAGCTGACTTAAAGAAGTAATCAATTTAGTGGAGAAAAATACAACACAGGCGCTGTGATAACTCTACGTGAGCTAAGTATGAAAGTAAAGAGATTTGCAGGAAAAGGAGGGAAAAGGAAGACAAGACAGGAAGGACTCAAGTTGTGGGAAGTGTAAAATGGAAGAATGAGTCATGTAAATGTGATTTAGGGTAGAGTGGGAAGATGATAGAAATGTTGTAGGAAGGCTTGGATTTTCTTAGCTTTGAAAAGCATTTGAGAGTTTTCTGGCTTTCAGCGATTCTCATAGGTTTCCCTGTAATTGGGGGAAGCTTGGTGAAGGGGGATTGTTGCTTCCCATAAAAGGCAGTGTCAGGAGCAGAGTGGGAATATTTTGGAACAACTTACTGCTATTACTGGTTCTGGCCTACTACTGACTTTAATTGGGAAAGCCTTTTCTGGAGGAATGTGTTAGAAAGTCATCTGCAGCTCTCCCATGCTGCTGTAATGTTGGGCAGTGGGGATCTGGGGAGCACTGGTGTCTACCAGTTTCCACCACTGTAGTTTCTAAGAATCTGTAGGTGACCAGGAAACTAGTTTAAAATGTTCAGTTTGTTGGAAAGGAAGGATGTATACTTTTGAGCCTTTGCCATATTTTGCTCAGCACAGAAAGGAACAAAAGCACAATTAGGAAGGAAGAAATAGCTTTCACGGCATTACCAAAGTGCCAATAAATAGCTTCAGAAATGTGGTTCTTGTTGCAAGTAAAGATAGAAAAGCCAAATAATAGTTGTACACATTGATTTTGCAATGAAACTATAGGCTTACAGGGCAGTATTGAAGAATATTAACTGAAGATCCTCAACCAGAATTCAGAAAATTATAACATCATCAGAAGTCCTTTATCTACAGAACTGTATATATAAAACTGTAAATTTTAATGCCCTTTTTTAGAATTTTCAATAGGTAATAAATAGCCACCTTGTGTTGTGGTCTCTGTGGGAAGAGGGAGGGTAATACCTGATTGGTATTCTAATCGGAGAAGCCCCAAAAAATGGGGCTAGAAAAAAAAATATGTATCTAACCGTATTATTTTCCTGCCAAAATGAGCTTTCTGGGTAATAATTTGGTTCTGAAAATTTCTAGAGATGATTGCTGTAATAAAACAGTTTCCAGAGCGTATGTGCTTTTAGGGAATGGCAAAAATTGCCATTTGATGTAGTACCAAAGTTAGAAGACAGGTTTGTGTTCTTGCTTTGCTAGTGGTGATGATTTGAAACTGCTTTACTTTTCCATGCCTCAGTCTTTATATATGTATAATGGGCATAATTCTCCCCTACGAAAAAAATGAATTAGGACCATGAGTAAGAAGGTCCTATACAGGAATTGGACTTCATTACTGTGTATGAGTCTAATCTGAGAAGGGTTTTCTCTAAGCCTGCCTACTGAAATGAGACAGAAATGTCTGCTTTGGGCATCCTAACAGCAGAAGTTTGGGAACTTTTTGTAGGAACTTGGTGTGGTTTGGCAGTATGAAAAATGCAGTGTTAGAGCTTCCAGGGCTGCATCAAAAATGCTGTGGCCATGGCCAAAACACAGCCTCATATAAACATGTTTGGTTTATTCAAATATCTTCAGGATATATAGATAAGTTAATTTTGTAGTGGCAAGGTTTACTGCTTGTCCCGTGTATGCTCGCTCATAGGTAACGTCTGTCTTGACTTGGAAGAAGTGAGTAGATTTTCCATATTGCTTGATTTGTCTAATCTACTAGGATTGTAAATGATTAACTTTAACCTGATCCAGCTTGTTATTGCTGGGTGATCAGATAGCATGTATATGACCTATCTACTCATGTAGAGAAGATGCTGATCATATATTAGTGATCTAAAAAGCCTAACAGAAATTTATTAAAAAACCTGTAAAATTAGAATAGAGGTTTCCTCAGTACCATTTGGTTGCCAAATGTGGCATTAGGCAATAACAGCTTTCAGTCTGTGAGAGTGGTAGAAAAAAATTTACAAAATGGTTTAACCTTTCTGGCTATAAGAGCATTGTAACTTTGGCACCTGTTCTAGTCCCACTTAAATCACTGGAGTTTTTGACACAGACTTTTAATTGGGGTAAGATGAGATCCTGCTTTAGACATGGCTTCATTTGTCCTACAAATCTGTGTGTGTTTGTCAGCCAGTGGACAACTGTTCTTTGATCATGTGTTTTGTTCTTTGTTTTCTTTTTTCTCTTACAGGAACAATAGAAACATATTTTCTCTGGCACTCACTGCAAACAGTAGAAGCCTTGCCTGAAATTAGGAATGGTCAGTATCCAACCAGCATAAATTTTAGTTAAAATGTTTTTGAATCATGTTCCTTGTTTTTATCATTTGATGCTATATTCATTTTTTGGCCTTGCTCTACAATATATATACATGCACACACACGCATACATACAAGTGGAAATAAAACTGTCGGTTACAGAAGTCTGACCTTGCATTTAATGAACATGTGAAATTGTGACGAAAAGCCCGTAGGTAGCTGGGACATGGCAGAAATGCAGAACCATGACCCTGGAACCAGCAATACAGAAAGCATTTTCTAGAAAGAAAAAGTATGTCCTCCTGTCCCCCCAATTTTCAGGAGATAATTTTTGGTTTAGCATCAAACTGAGGGATAAAATAATAGTGATTTTCACTGTGAATAATGATACATCTCAGAATAGGGAAACAAACTTCTGTGACTTGTTGTATTTTCCTTTCGCTTCCTCAGACCAAATGAATTGGATTATATTGTGGAGCAAAATGCTGGAAGTTTCCATTTTAAAAATTATGGAAAGTAAAGTAAATAGAAAGAAAGCACGTGTTCCTTTTTATTGTATTTTTATGGAGGTTATAACCAGAGTTGTTTTCTTACAGCTTTAAGCTGAGTTGTTATGAGCAGTTGTTCTTACAGAGTCAGTATGGAGCAGATCCAAAGTTGTTCAAGCAAATAGCAATATTTCCAGCTATTTCAGTGTTCTTTTGATCAGGCCCTTAATCTTCTAGAAAATGGTGAGCTTAATAGGACCATTGTGTAAGCAGTGCTGATGGTGTATGGAGTTTGCTTTTGTGCCTAAAGGAGAAGAAGATGGAGATTTACTAAGTGGTTGTCTGTAAGTATTGTTTTACTTCATTGTCATTCTATTCCCTTTCCAGCTGTTTTTGTATATAAAAAGTTCAAGTAAATCCCCTTTAAAAGGTCTGCTTTTGTGTTAAGGTACTTAAAGTTTAATGTTTTTGTGTCAAAGAGCTTTTATAAAAGAAGATTTGTCCAGGCATATCCTGTAATAAACATCTGGAAACTGCAGGGGTTGGCTAATGGTGGCTGTGTAGCAAGAATACAGTTTAACTAGCTGGCTTTACATCAGGATTAATTCCCCCCCACCCCCAACCCTTTTTTTTTTTTTTTTTTTTTATTTAATCTTCTCAGTTCACTTATTTGTTTTGTAATCTGAATATTTATGCCCTATCGTGGTTAAATGGTCTGAAACAGTCTTGTGGTTTGTAGGTAGTACAAAACGCCTCGTCCTGGATTGATGCAGGGAGGGCTGTATGAAAGCAGATTACATCTCTGCATGGTATTCACTGATTAAGTGTTTGAAGAGCAAAGTTGCTCATCTTTAAACACAACTTCCTTTAGTACAAAATATATAGGAAAATGAGTATTTCCAGATTAGTCAAAAGCAAAAGCTACCACAGAGGTAATAGGCATCATTTGTGTGTGGGCCAGAAGTTTAATTAGGATTAAGCAAAACAGAAACCTAGAGCTTTAGCCTATCTGATATAAACCAGAAGTGAAAGCCCTTAAACAGTTCAGGGTGGGGAGGGAATTTAAGGCTTTTACAAAACGGAAAGGGAAAGACAGTGAATAGTTTCAGTACTAATAATGGAGATGAGGAAGAATTGCAGAAAATACTATAAAAGAATAAGGAAATATATGTTTGCAAAGGTCCCAGAGGGAAAATTAGGTAAGGAAAGTTCTAGCAAATAAGAAGTAGAATATGAAGTGGTAATCCCTCCATTACATTTATAGTCTTGTGAATGAACAAGCGAAAACATAGTCCTTATTTCGGCTGTGATGATGCTGAAGGGTAACAAGATGTAACGACAAGAGTCACTGTCAGAGTTCTCGGATGACAAAAGGAGGTTTTAGAAAACAATTTTAAGTGTATGACTTAATCGGTAATTCTTGGAGAATTATTATCACTGACAGTCCAGGAACAGATTAATCGAGTGCATGTGCAGAAATAAAGTTATCATCTCCCAAATTTAGCTGCACTTACCTAAAGTACAGCTTGACTCTTACGGATGAAATGGGACTAGGTCAGTCAGGGTGGAAGTCAGTCGAGTGAGTCAGCCCTTGGGCAGAGGCGCAAACCTAGATTCAGTCCACTGAGCAGTGGAAGCGGCATTTCCACGTGCGACCGGTGCCTGCTGGGCTGACACCAAGAAAGGTTTGCCAGGAACGCTGCATTGCCAGTAGTACAGCGGAGATGATGCTCACCGAGGACCCGGAGGAAGCTGGTTCACCCCAGGACCTCGTTGTCTCTCAGCACAACTCCCCTGCGATGATTCTCCATGGGCGTTCCAGCAAAAGGAAGATTTTAATTACTTTGAGGAAGAAGGAGAAAAATAAAGATGTAAATGAGAAATGCATGTGGCTACAGATGCTTGCAGGGTATTCGCTGTCAATCCCTTTGTTTGTTCAGGAAGTCCTCAGCCCCATTTGATTCTGAAGGAGGAAAAAATTTGCTTCTGAGATACTTAATTTTATTCCCATTTATGTGGGAAGATAAATCGTGATACTTATGAAACTATTTCATTTTAATTGTGTATTTTAAAGGATGATTAATATTCAAGGATGGTCTAGATTTAGTCCTAGAAAGTTTATCTTACTGCTCTGAGTATTTCACCTGTGGATCGAGTCTCCAAAAAAGCAGATTATGAAGCTGCAAGCAAAGTCTCATTGCATTTCTCTGCTGTGTTACCTCATTTTTTTTCTGAAGAGGTCTGCTGTAAGAGGCCACACTTTCTAAGCCCACAGACTGTCTTGTATCTCAAACTGCTAATAAATGCCTAGTATTAATTGCGGTGTTGGTGTGTGGTTGACGTTGAGAACAGCAGGATTACTTTTAAAACTGGAGTGGCCGCAGTCTGTTGCAACAGCATGAGTGGGTAGCAGGGTCTTCCCAAGTCAGGGTCAGACATAAATAAACTTTCTCAGACCAGAACTGTGCAGATTTGTGCATTTTGAGGTTAATCAGCACTCGCGTGGTGCCTGTCCTTCCATCATCAAGCTTTTAACAGAGAAGAGTGCAGGGAAGAGCCATGCATAGGCATCATCTAAGTTTGGGTTGTGTCTACCCTGTGTGACCTGTGGGCTCATGCTTTTATTTGTATCCTGAGTCCGTAGTGGGACAATACTGCAGGAGAATTTAGCTCTGCCCTTCTCCCTTTCACCCAGTGTAATTCGGATGGGATTATCAGAGTGCTAGGGTGAGTTCATTGCCCTGAGCGTGTGAGGAGGCTGGGATCCCTTGTGTGTCCTCTCCCCCTTCTGCTTTATTGACTTCCTCCTTAACAAAGAGGCATTTTCTCTTTTTCCTTCCTTCCCCCCAAATGTGATTCTGCCATCATTTTATCATGTGTGGAGGTGACTTCAGACTTACGTGGTTTGGGTTTGTCTCTCTTTGCTGGCTTGACAGGTTGTCTGGAGCCTACTTGTCCACACAAACACTTAAATTAAGTGCCCAAGGTTAGCCAGTGGGCAATATGCCTTGAACCCTCTACCACAGACTTCCATATGCTAGACCAGACATAATATGTGCCTCAAATTTGATAACTGTGAGTATTTTAATTACACAGATGCATGCTGCTGATGAAGAAATGTAGTAAAATTTAATATTACTATTAGAGTATGTAGTATGGATTCAGTTTTTAAGTTGAATGGTCATACATAGGGTCAAATTCTTCAGAGAATTCCATATTTAAAATCAATTGATTCAGAGAATTTTTTTCTTTAATGAAAAAGATCTAAAATACTTGTTTGAAACTGTCTGAAACAAAGTTTACTTCTGGTTTTCACAGTTTCTGCAATTACGTGAAATAGTAGAGTTCAGTTTAATTGACCATGCACAGTGTGTTTGCATGTTACTAATTTTAAAATCAAGGCTTAATGTTAAAGTTAGAATTTGAATGAAGTAAGTAGACAAATACAAATTTTTTATATACACTAAGCTTTTCACTCTCTATGATGCTGATGCTTAGATACCCTATTTAATGATAGTTAATACAGTGATACTGATTTTGTCCCTGCTGTGTTCATTATTAACCCCAGAAGGTAATGGAAATCTTATTAGACTCAGTACTGGATATTAATGCTGTGCCTGACTATGGTATGAAAAAAATGAAGAAAGAGCCTGCAAACATTTGGAAGTTAATTGCCTGACTTGGAAACCACTAATGTACATGAGTAACATTTACTCACGCAGACTGCCTCCGTGAATTCAAAATGCCTCCAATGGGTGGTTGTAGAATAAGGCCATAAATCACAGCTTTATGGAAAGTCTAAGAAATGTTAATGGGAAGGCACCCACAAAGTACTATGGAATCTTAATAAGTTTTCATGAACAGTATTTTAAAGGCATATATCATTAAATAAAGACACTGGTCAATGTTTAAAGAACAAGAAGAAGTTGAGCTTAGTTTACCTCTATATATTTAAAAAAAAAGTATCAGCTCACAGTAGTTATTTCTATTCTACGTGACAACCACAGCCACCATGTCCATCTTCCTTCACACCTGATACACCAGACTCGATGGCTGAGTTACACATGCCTCCATGTAGGTTTTTCGTTTATTTTTGTGGCTGGCCAGCTTTGTAGTAGCATCAGTGGTTGAGCTGGCACTTGAGGCGTGGAGGAACCCAGACAAACACTGATGGGGCCTGTCTTGTGGCTGAGTGAAAATGCTGTGATGGCCCACCAGGGTTTCAGCTGTGCCTTGGGTACATGAACGGTGTAGTGAGACCTACTGGAGACAATGACAAGCTCATGGCCAAACACAGTTCCTGTCTCAGGAAAGGTAGCTTTTTTTACCACCTGACTGCAGGTAAGTAGTTGTCAGTCCCCTTCTGGGCTAGTTTATTTGGGTGCCTGTAGCCAAGTGCAGAGATGCTCTGCAAGTGGGATATGCACAGCTTGAAAGTATAAAGCAATTATTTATTGATCAACACACATGAAATGTAGCTAGGATTTAACAAGCTGCTAGGGGCCACCCCTGATCAGGCAGCTGGGGAAGCTTTGTTGCCTGTGTAGATATCAGTTGTGAGGGGAGGGTTTGGTCTCTGGGACTCCTTGAAGTAGGTCCTTCTGTACTGGTCACCTCATCTGATGAATCTTGCTGGCCTGGCTAGATATCTTGGTATGTTTGATTTGTGTATTGGGGTTTTTTTTTTGGATTGTGTATCTTTCTGTGTTGGTGTTTTTGTTTCTGGGTATCTGGTTGGGAGGCAAGGGCACCCTGGGGAGACAGGGGCTGACAGCACCCTAGAGTTGTAGTGAGACCTCATGCAGGAGCAGTACCCATCCACCCTAGGCTGATGCTTGCAAGTGTCCTGTCCTGCCCGTGGGTGACCTGGGCCCAATGTCAGTTGGAGGGTCACCAGCCCCTGTTAGCTGCATGGGCTCTTTGAGCCCAGGCCCAGTAACTGGCTCAGAAGTTGTTTGCTCTCAGCTGAGATGGTCCTTACTGCTGGCCATGTCAGTTGAGCAGAAGGTGGAGGAGGAGAAAACAGGCCTTTCCAGGGGCAAGCCCCAGGGCTGACTTCAGATGCTTGCTAAACCTGCAGAGCTATCATTCAAAAAAGTGAATTTTTTTATGTTGAGTCTTTTAATGTGTTTTCTTCTCCCTGCCTTAGCAATATCTCATGGAGGCTGGGGTGAGGTGAGATCTCTCCTTGGTGCAGGTCCCTTGTGCCCCTGCTCCAGCTGGCTGATGGCACCACAGGGGCCTGGTGGCCATAGGCAAGGCCTCTGTGGGTGCACAGCCACTGCAACAGGCCCTGCCCTCTGCGAGCATGAGGCCATGGGGTGCAGGAAGGCAGACTCTGGCTCTACTATGGTGCTTGGGGAGCTCTCGTATTCAACAGGGTTCAGAGAGCTTGGAAATGAGTGACTGAATCCATATGTTTCCTCTAGTTGATGGTTTGGTTTGATCCATGTATTTTCTGGTTTTGATAGATGACCAAGCATCAGAAACTGGCAAAATTGGCACACAGGTACTTGTGGTGGGTGATGAGGATTTGAGGTTTCGCCACTGGGAGTGTCAGGATGAGTGTGCTGCCTGGAGAGGTCAGTCTTGGGATCAGGAGCCAGGCTGACAGTTTTGGAGATAGGTCTTGAAGTCTATGGACTTTGTTACAGGACTTCTCCAGGCACTGAGCAGCCAGAAAACCTTTTTGGCTGCCTCTCCAGGTGCCCAGGACTCCCAAACTATAATTTCATGACTCTTCAGTTGGCTGCAAGTATACCCAGTGGTTGTTCTATAGCAAGCACTCACTGGTGGTGTTAGTGGCTGGCTTAGGAGGGTCAGGGACAGAGGTGAAACAGGGATATGGGGACAGGCTTAGGGGGTATAAATTACACTGCGTATGGCAAACTTAGATGATTAATTGGTTGTGTGTGTGCTGGTGGTTTGTTTTTTTTTTTTTTTGATTACATGGGCAACTACTTCTGTCTAGAGGCTTGAGGGGAATAGGTATTGAGTTTTGTCTGGACCAAAGTCCTCATTTTAGAGGGGCACTTTAAGTACACATACTAGCTTATTTTGAAAGTTGGCATCCAAGCAGTTATGTTTTAGCTACCCATCTCTTTCTCTGTGTTTTTGCTGGAGCCTCAACAACTGGAATACTAGGCCCAAATAGAGATTCTCTGTTCAAAGTTTGTGGTCTTTTTTCTGTGTCTTCATCAAACTTTGGGTGTTTTTCCTGACAAACTCAATGAGGTTCAGGACTTTAAGCTTGAGAAGTTTGTTGGCAGGCCACAATGAAAATGGTGTAATGGAAATAAAAATGTGTGTAGCATTAAATTAAATGCAAACTTTCTATGCCATCTAGATAATTACTATATTGCTTAATTTCCTTGCAAAGAATCAATTTTTTTTTATTCTGTTTTAAACATTCAAAGTTATGTAAACTCTGTGCCTATATTCTAGGGGTGTGTGGGGGAGTGGGAATAAACAAACAGCCTTCAAAATGTGGGCCAAAGACTTTCTTCAGTAGGAGCCGTGTTTATACAATGCTTATGGATGTGGGAAGTAAGAAAGAGGTAAAACAACTGATGCCAAAGTAGAAATAATGAAGAATTATTTTGTGTGCGTTTGCTTAGTGTTGGTGTCACTTATCACAGTAGGTATGTTATAGACAAAATATACTAGAGAAATCATTATTACTGTGTTACTGCATTTCATGGATTTGAAGAACGAGTCAGTGGATAGAATAAGGGAGGAGCGTAATAGTACAAAATAGCAGACTGCATCAGTGCTGGACAGGAAGAACTCTTGAGCATTAATGGTGTAAATACAATAACAATCCTTGCTTTTATCTAGATTGTATTATCAGAAATAACACTTTGCTTTTAAAACTATCTTCAAGGTTTTTTTGAACTTCTGGGAGGGAAAAAAAATCTTCTCCCCCCGCCCCTTTTGGACTCTGGTCCTATTATCACTTTCACCCATATCACATTAAACTTTCTCTGTCTGTATGAAGATAAGCTATGCATAACACAGGTAGTAGAAAAAAATTCTTCACTACCACAGGTAGAAGAACACCTGTTTAGCCTGGCAGTTGTATATCTAGGTGTAGCTAAAGCAAAGGCTTATGACACTTACAAATTATAAGTGTATTAATCAGGATGTAATTAATGTTAATTTGCTGAACCTGAATAAGAGCAGACTAAGATGGTTAACAAAAACCAGTATGCAAGTATTTTGTAGCACCCATGGCATAGCTAGATACAACATATAACCTATGTGACCGCCAAAGGGGCAACAAAGATGGGTGTATTTGCGTATAGGAAACGTCCCAATAACAAAAAGTTATAAGTGTGCAAAGTGTCCTACTAAGTGCACAGGGGTGAGTGGCAAAACCAAGATAAGCATTACTGGAGGCAGATGAGACCCCCCCCCTTTGGAGGGGTTGGAGGGAACAAGTTACACAGAAACCTCGAGGAGGAAGAAAGGCAGAGAAGAGAAGGCAAGCCTGTCCCTGCCCCAGATTTCCTAGCTGAGGGGCTGTCAGTCAGGCCTGATCACATTCACCTCTGCAATGAAGAACCGCCACCAACTCTGTGGTGCTGCGTGCCACTCGCAGCTGGTTTAGGATAAGTTGTGAAAGGCTGACAGTTCTGCATGCAGTGAAAATGATTAACAAGACGTGCGGGATAACTGTTAGCATGTTGCTGCCAATGAGTGGGCTTAGTACAGTTTTGTTTTAAAGTTTAAAGCTGGCCTGATTTGTCAGTCTTCCGAGCCTTTCCAGCATAGTGCACTCTAATTCCTGAAGCGATATATTGAGATACAGAGACAAGTGGTCCGTACGGTGGGTGGGGAACTAGCTGACAGGCTGCACTCGGAGGGTAGTGGTAAAGAGCTCCTTTTCAAACTGGTGACCTCTCACAAGTGGGGTCCCCCAGGGGTTGATACTGGGCCCAATGCTCTTTAATATCATAATACGTGATGTGGATGATGTCATCAAGTGTACCCTGATAAAGTTTGCTGATGATACCAAACTAAGTGGGGAAGTGGACGCTTTGGAACGGAGAGCCACAGTGCAGGAAGACCTGGATAGGCTGGAAGAGTGGGCTAACAAGAACTTCATGGAGTTCAGCAAGGACAAGTGTAAGGTCTTGCATCTGGGAAAACATAGTCCAGAAGTGCAGCACAGACTGGGATTTATCTGGCTGGAGAGCAGCACTGTGGAAAGGGACCTGGGGGTCTTGGTGGACAACAAGCTCAAGATGAGTGAACAGTGTGCTGCAGTGGCAAAGAAAGCCAACGGGATGCTGGGTTGCATCAACAAGGGTGTCACCAGCAGAGATAAGGAAGTCCTTATTCTGCTCTACTCAGTGCTTGTCAGGCCACACCTGGAATAATGTGTTCAGTTTTGGTCCCCTCTGTACAAAAAATATGTGGACAGGCTGGAGAGGGTCCAGAGAAGGGCCACAAAGATGATTAAAGGACTGGGAAGCCTGCCGTATGAGGAAGGGCTGAGAGAATTGGGTTCAGCCTTGAGAAGAGAAGACTTAGGGGAGACCTTTTCACCATGTTCCAGTATTTAAAGGGTGGCTACAAAGCAGATGGAGACTCCTTTTTTACAAGGGGTCACATGGTAAAGACAAGGTACAATGGGTACAAGTTACTCCTGGGGAGAGTCCAATTGAATGCAAGAGGAAAATTTTTCACAATAAGAACAATCAGCCACTGGGATAATCTCCCCAGGAAAGGGGTGGATTCCTCAATACTGGACATTTTTAAGATTCAGCTGGACAGGGTGCTGGGCCATCTTGTTTAGACTGTGCTTTTTCCAAGAATGATTGGACTGGATTGTCCTTGAGGCCCTTTCCAACCTGGGATTCTGGGATTCTTAATTTGCAGCACAGAGCTGCTTTTTTGACAAAATAAAGTTGCAGCCAGAAGGAGCAGAAGAAAACTAGCATGTTTAGAGGAGAGGAGATGGTTGTGCTCTTTTACTTTGAGGAAGCAACCTGTATGACCATAAGACTATGGTAGGTGGCTTTGGCTTGAAGACAGATGTAGATGAGGAACAGTAAGATAAAGGTTTGAGGACTGACTGTCCCGTTAAGGGCAAGTGCTTCAGTGTTGTTATTTAAAACCCACAACTTCTGCTGCTCTCACAAAACTGAGGCAGGGCTTTAAAACGGACTGTATGTGTTTAGCCAGAAGTCAAAGGACAACAAAGAAGGTGGACTACCTTGGGAGAAGTACCATTTACAGTGGATCGTTCATGTTGGTGGAAGTTAGTGATGTAAGCTGCAGGTGCAACTGGTGTTGCTTTGCTTAGCACTTTGTTTCTGATGATCAGCTCCTTGCTAGGAAGCAGAGAGTCTCAGACCTTGGCCTATAAAATGTTGGATTAGCCTTCAGGAAGGTGGTTGCTTGCAGATTTTTCTGCTTTCAAACAGTTAATGTATAACAGGGATGCTTACATTAATGGCTGCTATCTTTTCATGTCAAGTGGCTGAATTATTGGCCAGGAATGTTACATGCTCACATAGAGAGAAGCTTTGTGTAATGAAAATGCAGGCATCCTTTATCTCCTTTAAAGATGTGATTGCATTTAAAAAAAATAATCTGTTACAAATAGAATATGGAGCAGTAACCCTTGCTCCTAAATGTAGGCAGTAATCTAATTTGAGCTGTAGAAACTGACTTCTTGAGCATTTGGTGAAATTTCTAATCCTTCTGGAGAAATAATTGTGTGTTAATTAAGAGCCAGAATTCCATGAGGCTTATTAGCTGTCTAGCTGGATATGAGAAGCAGAAGGTTGAACAGAGTTTAACTAAAATTTAGAACTGTTAATTAGTTTCCTTTCTTCCCAGTCTCCTTTCTATTTTTTCTTTTTTGGTTTGTGTAGCACACTTTGAATGACCTGTGAGAAACTACTGTGCTTCTGACATGATAGCTCCCAATTGTAAATGCTGTACTTTACTAGCTGTGAAAGAATAAAGCTTTAAAAGAGCTTGGCTTCCCTTATCTACAAGCTAGCTTGTTATGGAAGAAGAAATGACAGGAAGTGGAAAAAGCAGGCTGGCTAATCTTGTTAAATTGGCTGAATAATGTTGCGTTCAAGATTCCTGAACTCCGTGCTGGAACGCACAGATGCTTTAATAAACTTTAGATGGCCTGTCTTAGTTTAGTGCTTTTTACAGGGTTCAGAAAATGTTTGATAGGCGTGTGGAAACCTAAATGTGAAACAGACTTCCTCCATTTTGATAGTTACGAATATGGGAATTTGAACTTGAGGAGGTTTTACTTCACTGATGCGTACCTGGGCAAGATTGGAGAGGGAAAAGTAGACCCTGAAACGAGTTTTTAGTATCCTTGAAAGTTTGTTAACACACAGAGATGTGAACTGTTTCCTGAGTTTTTAATTTGGATATTATGATTAAGTTTGCTTTTTGGTGGGGAGGGGTGAAGGGGATGCTAGCATGCAGTACTGCCTGGGATTCTGATATGATGTGAGGCGAGCTGAGCAAAACAGCTGCTCTTTCAGCTCAATAGACCCTGTACCCTCCAGTGAAATAATTCTGACCCTGCTGAGTAAGAATGGTTTAAAGGCCTATTGTAGAAGGCACAAGAATTCTAGTCATTAATTAGACTTGTCAGTGTCTCCTTTGTATTTCCAACAATGAATACAACTTCATTCCAGGGGTGTAGTTAAGCCCTTAAGCTAATTTGACTTCCGGGACGAGTTCTCTTATATTTAATGCCTCACCTTTAGATGTTTTGTTGTTCTAATCGCTGAAATGTTTATATTTTCCTTTCAGTTTATAGTATGTCTCAACTAAGACATTTGCATTAATATAAATGCATTTGCCTAATACAGATGCACTGCAAAACAGAATATGCATCAGAATGACTAATCTTGGTAATTTAACTGGTTTCACACCAATATGGTGTGTCTGTAGTCACAACTTTGACAGGGGAGGAGGGCAGGAAGAGGGCCGAGAGGAAAAGGGAAGTGCATGAAGTGTAGTGCAGATAGCCCTTGAATCATCAATGGAAAAACTACTTGGATCTGTAAAAATGTCCTAATCATGCATGTTAGAATAGTTGTATAGTATGGCTATTATACTTCTACAGTCCTATTGTTCCGAGTATTTGGCAGTGATGGATTTTTTTTCTTCCATATTTTTCTCACTCTCTTAAAATACATATTTACTTTTTATTAAGGTAGCCTAAGTGTAACTCTTCAAGCTAACTTTGAGGAGCACCTGAAACAATAGGGTGACTGATCATAATTGTGAGAGTCTAGGTCTGCATGGATAAGAATCCCAAAAGCTCTGTTACAGGGTGCACTTACTCTGTGATACTTTTGGCAGTGTTTGAATTATTCCAGTACTAAATCTCAGGCTGGTTTCTTGTTACTCCACTAGTTTTTCTGTCAAGTATACTACACAGCATTCTAATCTGACAGCCACTTGGCAAGAGTCACTTGCTTAGAACTATACTAAATATCTCTAGTTTAATATTAAAGGGTTCTTCTCGGCCATACGCAAATAAGGCTCTAAACTCTGCAGTTTTGAACAACTAAATCCTCTTGAGTTTGATAGTGGAAGAAAACTACCTTTTAAAAATATTAGTGGTTTTATAATTCCAGTCATCTTTAAGTGACCATGATTTGGAGAACACAATATCTGGATGGGAAGAGCTCAGGTTTTAAGGCAGCTTGCCTAACCCTATTTGCTTGAGGAACGTCTCTGCACGTATGCTCTGCTGCTTACTTTGTAGTATCTCTCTTTACTAACCTTCTGTCTGCTTTACCCTCTGATACCCTGACACTGAACTTTCTGGCATTTATTACCTCTTGATCTGTAGAGTCTCTCTGTTGTTGGAATGTCCTGGATATGGTTTATTCCCATTTCTCAGTTACAGACTCCTTTATACAATACGTAACTGTGAGCAAAGATACTGCATTGTTCTCACTGCATCAGTTCAAGACAACACATGTGTAGTAGCTATGTAGGCTGACAAAGCAGTTTTAAGATTATAGCAGTGTTGACAAATAAAGCTGCACTGAGTTTTAACGTTTTGAAGAAATACCTTTATAGTGGTACCAGCTGAGGTGTAGATCCTGTCAGGAAGTAGCTGGTTACTTAAAGGATAACAACAGAAGACTTTTAACATTGAAGGGGGAAAAAAATTTCTCTTTTTGAGAAATATACTAATAACATGAATACATGGTATTGTAGCGTACCATTTAGAGTACTTAGTTACTTACCAGAAAATAACAGAAAATATATGCCTGCCTGCCTGCTAGAAGATATACAAATACAGACGTAAATTACATTGAGTTATCTTGTAAATCTCTGGGGTAATCTGGAGAAAGACAAAATAGATGTGTTCCTTTGTTCTTCTGTTATTTTATAGTCAGGATAAGCTTGGCAACACTCCTTGCTGATAGCTGGTGGACTTAATGGAGAGCAATAGAAAGCCACAGACATTTGCATAGATGGAGATACTGCTTCTGTAATCAACGCTGTATCCCAGGTTCAGCTTCCTTCAGTGGTCTGGAAGGAACTATATGAAGAGGACACTGTAAAAACCAAACTCTGTTCACTTCTCTAACTTACAGTGGGTAGAGGAACATGAGGCTTGCTCTCCATAGCTAGCATATCCACTTTTTCTACTACAGTTAATTAAAAGTGTACCTTCAAAGAAGGTATTAACACAAGAATCTAGACCAGTTCTGAGTGTCCTATTCAAAACCATGCCAAAGACACTGTGACCTTATTTTCCTAGTCTTAGTGTGTTATTAATTTGCTTGGGGTTGTACCCTGTAATTCTCTGTGCTGAAGCAAGCTGAATTTCTGAATCTTTCCTGGCAAATCGAAGGTGCCCTTTTAGGATGTAAGGTAGGGATTGAATCTGTCTACTTTTCAGGCAGAAAAGAATACCTGGTTTCATGAGGTAGCTTTTAAGACTGGATTGCAGTAGTACCCAAATAAGAAACCCATGTACATCTGAAGTGGTGGCATCAGCTTTCTCAGGGTGGGACAAAACAAGAGTGGGCCCCTCTCTGTCATCCAGGGGGTATCTTAGAGGTGAAATACCTGTGCTAAAAGAGGGATAGTCTCACATGGAAGTACAACTTTGTGTATAGCTCTGTGGGATATAATCCAAACTGTAAATCCTCCTTCTGAAGAGAAAGCAAACAAATCATTACAGGTTTGGTATTCAGAATAAATGAACCTGTATGACCTAACTCTTTAACTCTTGCAAGCTGAAGTCAAATGAATGATAAAACTGGAAATCCTGTTAAACTGTTTGCTTTCTAATGGTTAAATGGCTTAAAGGCTTTAGAAAAATCATGAATTTGCAAAGTATAAGTCACTAGTGTTTTATACTGTAGTTGAAAAATGCTGTATCTCCATCCCAGTTCAGATCAGATCTGACAGATATGTTTAGCCTTTGTGCCTTAGTGCTACTGCATATGTATGTGTATATAATATTCAAAATATGTATTCAATGGAAATTGAATTTCAGTTAATATCTGCATTAAAATCGGGGATTCATGAGTGATAAATTGTTCACCTTTCTTTCCTGACCTAAGAGATGAACAGAAGAAAGCCAGTGATGATATGTTGTCGAGGTAAAATGACATTGTTTAGAAAAGGGGAATATTTGGAGTTCCTGTTTCAATGAATAACATCACTGGAATGTTCACCCCATCAGGCAGCTCTGGAAAACAAGCTTTCAGAAGGTCACCAGCTTGAGCTTGTAACCTTGCTGCCATTTGTCTGGTAGGATCTCTCTTCATCGTAAACCTGAATGTGTTTATTAGGATTGCAATGAAGAGAGAGTCTGAAGAGAATATTAAAATAGTCACTATTGTGCCAGGAAGAAAATGTTTGTTTCTGCAAGTAATGGAGCCCACAGAGCTGTTGAAATAAAAGGTCATTTTCAGACTGTGGAACTAAATAGGATATTCTTGTGAAAGGAGAGAGGAAATATTAACGGGGGTAAAAATGAACATTGTTTCTATTACTTCCACAAAGAATCAAAACAAAACATTTAGATGTTCACTTTCTTAAAATGTTTACTTTATTATTAAACCTATAATGAATAAATACTATGATCAAATGATCCTTCAGACAGATGTAAGTTGTTTTGTTTTTTTTAGATGCAGTGAGGTTGGAGAAAGAGGCAGGATAAATGTAAATACTCTTGTTTTATCTGTCAAGTTGATATGGAGTTCACTAAGGCTATTTTTGACTGTGACGGACTGTTTGAATTGGGGAAGATAAGACACCCCACTTGCACTCAGTTTTAGGACTGGAACTATAAATTGCAGTGGAGAAAACAGGTATAACTTGTGCCCAATTTACTTTATTAGGACTCTGAAGTTGCAGAAGTCTGGTCTTACACTGTCAGTGGCAGGAAAAGTCTCAAAGACATTCTTCTGAAAATATTAAGTTGACAAGGAGGAAGTAAAGGTTGTGTTCTCCTTTTCATTTACTTATCTGTTCATATCTCTTTGTATATTATTTTTAAGAGTGCGGGAAAATAAGTTCTCTAGCTAAGAGCTGTGGATCATAAATTGATACCTTTAGAGTAAAAGGGAGCAAAACAAATGAGTGCCCTCCTTTATCCTCATACAGAGGTATGATGATGTATTATCTGACAGAAGCAGCCATGGTTCTAAAGAGAGTATCTTACACATGTTTATTATTCTTCTAGAAAACCTTTGAGACCTAATTTCACATGATCTGCTCTTAAGCAGTGAGCAAGGGATAAACCTGCCAGGAAACTAAACCAAAGCAAACTTTTTTTTTGAGATGCACACTAAACTGGATCCCAATTTAAAGTTCAATGAGAGGAGATTAACCAAATGCCGTTCTTGTATATATCACTCATTTTTGCTCAGACAACAGCGTGGGCCCATTGGACAATTTTTCTCTTCTTAAGAATGCTTGGGTCTGTTGTCCTGTCCTGTCCCATTGTCTTCCCTGCCTGGCATGTCGTGTCGTCCCCCGTCCCCCCCACCCCCCTGAAAAAAAAAAAAAAGGTGGTGTTAATATATTGAAATTTGAGAGTTAGGTGCTCAGACCTTCCTCTGAGAAATTCACTGCTACACAGTGTTTGGGGGTATGTTGACATCTGCTGCTGTAGATGTATTCAAATTCAAAAGAACAAGGACAAACATCAAGAGTTAGAGTGTTGGTTTCATTGTGTTAGTAGCACCTGCAGAAGAAAAAATATCATGCTAGCTGAATCACTTCTTCATTTCTTCATCTGCAGGTAAACAACCTACCGTAGTTCGTAGTTTATATCTATTTCCTAGACTTAGTTCCACTGGATGTACTGATACTCTTAGCAAGTGGTATACCAAGCACCTTGTCATCTTGAAACAGTTACCTTTATGCTCGAGTTCAGTTTTATATCAGTAAATGTGACTGCTTTGGGTGAGAGAGACAAGGATTGAGTTGCATGAGTGATGCTGGGAAGGGTGGACTCTGAAGGTGCCTCCGTGGATATGGGTCATGCAGAATGAGGCAGTTTCACCCACACTGTGTGGAAGATCATCAGCAAGTTTCATTTTTTTTCTTTGAAATGTAAATGATCAGTGTCTCAACCACTTGAATAGTAAACCCAGCAAGATCCGAGTGAGTGTAATGCTGGATTGTCTTTAACCTGTCTTCTGAGGAGTGCTGTTTTGTTTTATTGTTCCACCATATACTACTCCTTTTTCTGCTGTATCTTGATTTATCCTTTCTAAACTTGTGTCGGTGGAACCTGACAGCCTTGAAAAAGCTTTTATTTATTAGTAGGTTTTTGTGGGCACATTATACATAAAGGTCACTCAAACACAGATTTGCTGTTCTGCATTTGAGCTTGATGCTGTGTTGGTTCCAGATTTTTATGTAAATGATGTTAGGATATTATATTTATTACCAGTGAAAAGGCAGCACAATCAATTTAAAGCAAATGGTGCTGCACTAGATCACACACTTTCCTGGCTAAAAATAGCAAGTCAAATGCTGGGAGTTGCTGAATGCTTTCAATCCTTACTCTAAGGTAGAATTTCAAATTAGGAGTATTTCCAAATATTAGGTGCCTGATTTAACTAACTTAAATGTACCATTCTGGGCTTAAGTCTATTGCTATATGGTAAACCAGTTAAATTTCAACCTTCTGTGGAAATATTGGCTGAATATTTCTGAAACTGGCAATGTATTTTAGAAAAAAATTGTAAGATCACAGGAGGTCTTTTCCATTTTTTCCTCAGAACTGTGTGTTTGTAACACCTGCTGAGAGAAATGGGATCTCTAGGTCCCTAATAGCCTTTAAACTCTAATCTTTTGGTATGTAAGAGAACCAGGTGGCTAATCTAAAGACTTTCTAGAACAAATAATGCTTTTTTTCCTGTGTATTAGCAGCAACCTTTATAGGGGCTGCATATATATTTTCTCTTAAAGGTTATTGTGCTAATTTAATTTTTAGTTTATTTTCCTCAGACTATAAACATACAAAATAATCCCATTTGTTTTCTTTATTCTAAAAATACTGGAATACTAACCACAGTATAAAAATTGGAAAATATATTACTTTCATCAGCTGTGTGCTAAGTCAAATGGTAATGACAATGGATTTTATTACCCATGCCAGTTTTTCTTGGCTGCATACTACTAATAGGAAAAGACAGTGGAAGCAGACATGGTATTGCTTTGGAAGAAAAAGAACTGTAGGTGCTTGGAAGAAAGAGAGATTGCTTAGACTGATCTTTCTTCCTTAAATTAAGGCTATTTTCCTTTTTTTTAGGCCTTCATTTTTAAAACGGGCTGTGTTTATCAGTAATGGGAATCTTAATTGAGTATTCTTTTTTTCTGCCTGGATAATTTTTAGCATGTCATAATACTGGCTATAGTGTTCTGGAGGTTGTTCTGACCTGAAGTCTTAAGGAAAATAATTTCTTACATAAGGCAAAATATCTTTCATATGTACCACAGTTGTCCTTGGATTTCTATATACCTTACAACTCTTGCTAGTGTAGTATTCTCTTCCCTTCTCTCATTTTCATGGGGTTCTGTGAAGATACAGCCTACAAGCTATGATTTATTTTTAAAAAAATTTAAAGCTATGAAAGCAAGCTCACTAAATGACTGCACATATCCAGACACACAGGCTTTTCTTGTTTGGCCCCCATAGCCTCCATCCTGGGTCACTTGCCTGCCACTTGCTCCAGGATAGCTTTTTGGAGTTGGCCCTTAATTTATCCCCCTATATTGTGGGGTGATTGGAAACTCCCTTATGCAAGGTTACTGATCTAGACCTGTGTTGTTATCAAAGAACAGCTAATGAAGACAGAAATTGTTCCCTGATGCTACCTGCCATGTTCTCTTCAGGCTGGGGGCCTTCCAAGAGTTAAACAAGATATTGAACCTCCAGAATTAACTTTATTTTTTTGTTGAAGATTAGTAACTTCTGGGTTACAACTGTGTCCGAAATCCTGAATTTTGCCAGCCATAATAAAAAGAAACACTTTTGGATCTAACGAAAACATTGTTCGCTCTTCTAGTGATTTTGGTAGAGTACAGACATACTCACTCTTCCCTTTACTGAATATTAAAAACAGAAATGCTTTTTCAGGAAACTCATCCAGTGTCTCTTGCTCATTTTCTGTTCACATATTAGTCTGAAACTTGCTTAACAATTCTAAGAGAAAACAATGAAGTAAAGCAAAGCATAACACTATGGTGTTTGAACTATGGTGGCAAACGCAAATCCTCAAGAATATTACGTGCAGAAGACTTAGTCCCATTTCCATCTGATATTAGTGTTTTGCCTTTTTCTAAATTTCACAATGTGTTTCTTCTGAGAAGAACAGAACTAGTACAAACACTGAGTATTTGTTTGACAAAATAAGTTTGGAATGAGAATCTTATTTAAAATACCAGCAAGCATTACAATAGCAAAATTGGGATGTGGAACTCTGATGGTGCCAGTTAAACAAAAGATTGTTTCCCTTTTTTTTTTTTAAACCAACAGCACAATAGTGTCTCCTATTGATTTGTAGTCTGGTGCCAGACATTATTACTGCTAAAATATAGTCCATGTAAAAATCAATGCATGCATACTATAGTACATTAATTACTGTATTTTTTTTTTGTTTCTCAACTAGGTATTTACTGATTCCATATCAGGTCTCAAAAATATAAAAATCTAATGAGCCTTCCCTCTGTAATGGTATATAATATTACTGTAGATGTAGCACTGATTTGCTGACAAACTTCAAACTTCATGGCAAGTTATGCTATAATAGTTGCTTCTGAGTTTCTGAAATTATTCAGCTTCTTCAAAGACTAGAAAATGTATCCTAGAAAACAATCACTACAGGATTAGATGACTAAGTGGAACGTGCATGTACCTGAAATGAGGAACTGCTAAAAATTTTCATTTAAAAAAGAACATTTCTTTGTATATTAAACTATACATATGCTTTGCTTTATCTCTATCTATACTCTATTATTAACACCATCAGAAAGGAGTAGACAGATACACAATTTACCATTTTTGTTTTTAAGTGAATGGCCTTCTATTACAGAGCTCTCTTTAGAGAAATAATCTTGCATTAAGGCTTGTTTTTGTACATAAATGTGTAATATTTTTGAAGCACTTAATACTACTTCAACGGGGCATAAAAAACAGCTCATGAATGTACACAAACAAACTGAAAACATGTATTACAGAAAAATCCCTTGCTATCCTGTAAATAGCTGCCCTCTCTTACAAACTAAGAAAATGTATTGCTTAGGGTTACAGCTGGAGTTAAAACAACTAATAAAAACACATTTCACTTTTTCTAAAATGTAGATGGTGATTTTGACTTGGAAATAATTGCAGTAGAATGTTTTTAAGTTGCATAGTCCCTAAACCTGATGTGTTTAACCTTGTTAAGCACTTTTTTTTTTCCTGACCTGAGTGCTTTGAAGCTCAACTTCTACATCTTAAACTTGTTTGGCCTAACTATTTGAGCATCTAGATCCCTCACACATTTTACTGTGATATGAAAATGGTTTGAATGCTGTGGCAAGCAGTTCATAACGTTCTTTGCAGTGATGTAGTTACTATTCATGAACTAGATATAGAAAACTTTTTGTGAAACCTCACTAAAGCCCAGGGAAGTGGTGGAGTCCCCATCCCTGGAGGTGTTTAAGAGTAGGGTCGACATAGTGCTGAGGGACATGATGTAGTTGGGAACTGTCAGTGCTAGGTTAAGGGTTGGACTAGATGATCTTCAAGGTCCTTTCCAACCTAGATGATTCTGTAAAGGTGGAGGATACTTACTATGTTACATTCTATGCAAGACATCTAAGAAGCAGAAAATGTGGATTTTTAACTTAAGGAGTTTCACAGCTGTTTTTTCCGTTATCCAAATATAAAACCTCTCTGATGTGCTCAGTTTAATGTGGTGAAGACACTCAGTATCAACACTTCACATTGTCTGAGTATGTCTTTTGCTGAGCTACTGCTATACCCATTACTTTTTATCTTTCTGGTCCAGCTAACATTGGCAGGTGTATTTGTACTGGATTTTGCTTGTGTCTTCCACTAATTAATGGCTTAATGTTAACAGAAGCATATTGTTTTTTGTTTGGTGTTTTTTTTGTGAGTCCTGTTGGAGTTTAAAGGTACGTACTGGAAAGCTGAGGGTTTGAAGTTCCTTGGTCAAAGAACATCACATGTGACACTTAGAAGAAAAGTTCTGATGGGCTTTACAAAAGGAAAAAGTATATTTCCAATCATCTGCCCTCAAGGGATAATGCTGTAGTCTGGATTTTAAGAGGATGGAGGCATTTCTTCACCCCCTGGTCAAGTTTCTAGGTATTTTTCATGGGAGAGGCAAAATCTCAGATATAACCCTCTTGCGTTTCCAGTTGGGTATCTCTGGACAGGTACCAAAATTGGTGCGGCTTGTTAAATTTATTTTTGTTTTATCATTGTTCTTTAGGTATGTACTCTGTATATCTGATAAATATATAATATCTGTATACAGAGTCTAGGTTGATAACAAGACAAAAACATCTATGCTTTTTGCCTCTAGAGTAACAATAAAAGACAAATAGAAGTAGTGTAGCTGGTGGCAGATTCACTTGAAAAATTTTTTTTACTAAGTGATCTGTTTTTTTGCCACTGTTTATAACTAAAATTCCTTGCACTTGAAATGTCAGCAAGTTATTAATCATGTTTTTAGCGGGTTACATTGTTTGTTTTTTGTATTAAATTTAGGAAGAAGAGAGATGTAGTTTCTAATTAGGAAGACTGACCTAGAATGACACTAAGACCTCGGTACTGTGTATCTGATTCATCCACACATTGTAGTGTAAGCCTGAAAGAAAGGAAACCTAAAAACAGAGTAATGTGGTAATGGACTCCGCCCTTAATGCGTAAGCATTATTAACTGGAAAGCATGCCCAAACTTGCTAAGGTAGGTACACATTTTACCATGAATATTCATTATAGCTACTGCCTTAATTCAGGCAAAGCCTGATTTGGAAGTATTTCTAGAGAAATAGCTCTGAGGCTATAGGCCAGGGAGTTATTGGAGGTAAGATAGATAGAAAGGCTGAATACGGCTCATATTAGAGGTTGTGGAAGATGATTCAGTAAAAAACATTATCTGGACTTTATGTATAAACTTACACTGCCCTATAGGATATTCCACAATTACAGCATAAGCATTGCATCTCCCAACATGTCTGGGAGAGAAGAAATGGATAAGATAGCAAGGCCAAGCAAGCTCCTTGTTGCCTGTGTCAAGAAGGGACAGTATGTCGTATAAGGAGATCTAGAGCACTACAAATGTTGATCTAGACTAATTTCCTGGTGGAAAGATCAGCCGGGTCCCATATGCCAAAATAAATCTTACAAATGTATCATAAGGAAATCCTGAATTGATGCTTCTTCAAATGATGTGACTGTTTCCAGTAATACGTGCAATCTAACAAAAACATTGATAAACCCCTTCATACTACTGAAATCTGTAACTGTTTTAAGATTTCTTCTTTTTTTTTTTTCTCTTCTAGGGATACCTGAACTTCTGTATACATTCTCTCAAAGTCAGTGGCCTTTAGTATAAGCAACTTGTTAGTATCTGCCAACAAAAAAAGTTGTCCTTTGAAA
Source organism: Strix aluco (assembly GCF_031877795.1). Classification (NCBI taxonomy): domain Eukaryota; kingdom Metazoa; phylum Chordata; class Aves; order Strigiformes; family Strigidae; genus Strix; species Strix aluco. Next base: position 75,326,130 of record NC_133934.1, on the reverse strand, counting down.
CGGATCTTAATGCTCAGAACTGATTTCATGGCTGGGTGATGACCAATTATGTCTTTAAATTAGATGTGTAACTGATGTCTTTTCTTATGTAGAAGCAGCAAAGTTATTTTTTTCAGGAGTAAAATTCAGATTACTTTCCCTGTATTTCACTCCTTCAGAGCTATAATCAGAATTACTTAGCAATGGGCATATTCCATGGAAGGCTCTCTGGGCCCAAAATCTTTCTGTCCCTACTTGCTCACCAAGGAAGCATCGCGCGAACAGTTGTCTTAACTCAAGGCCTTGTGTGTGGTCCTGGCAAAAAGGACAGGACCTTCATTACCTCTTCATAGAATTAGTCTGTCATTAAGTCACATCAGGAAGGAACGCTGAGAATATCTGTAAAAAAAAAAAAAAATAGTGAGCAGGAATTGGTTAAAGATGTGACACTAGTCCTTCCTTATTAGGCATGTAACGAGATGAAACTGTTCTATGAAAAGTGGTAAAGAGGGGAAGAGGCTTTAGAGTACACAATTTTAAAGAATTTGTAATTTAATTCACAGCTGATATCATTATGTGTATTTCCATACAAAGATGACTGGAAACTCACTTAATGTTAAAGAACACTTTTTCAGGTAGCATGTCTTGAATGGCTGAGTTGGTTTTTTTTTTAAAAATAAGAGATTTTAAAAAACAGTTTAAGAAAGGTTTGCATGTGAAATAATTTTTTTATCTTTCACATAATGGGAGAAACGTGGGAGGAGTTGTGATCATCTGAATCGTGATTTCTCTATAGTACAGTTGCATGTCCTCATGACAAGATCACATATCAAGAATATAAAATTATAGATTAGTTATGCATATTTGAAAAGTGTTTAAAAGACTTGCTAAGCTCTAAATTGTGGTGGAGTTGTTTCAATAATCATTCAGAATTAATTTGCAGAGCTTATGAAAGCTAAAGTTGGCACAGAGGCCACAATGACAGAGCGCAGATATCTGCAAATACCGCAATATAGTGCATGTTCATTTGGAAGGCTTCTAGTTTTGACAGCGGATTTGGAGTTTGAATCTAATTTTTCCAGTGGTTTGCCATGGGTGTGTGTGTTCATCTATTTCAGACAAATATAGTCACTAAATACAGATGAATTTGTCCTAGGAGAAAAACTGAAATTCTGTTCTTTTTCTATCAATGGCAGATAGCAATCTCTTCCGGTGGCGCCCCCCCCCCCCCCGAGGAGAATGAATTTGAAGACATTTTTAGTATCTGATAAGAATATAGTTTTGTGAATGGTATTAATCCCCCTAAAGGGAGGGAACTGTTCAATATTTGTCTTTTGAATCCATGAAGACTTTTTCTGAGTTTTGAATGATGGCTTACACTGATTGCATTAAACTGAATAAAATTACATCCTCAGTACTGTGTCTGTCTCCTCCCTCTACCTTTCACAGACTGTACAACTTTCAATTAAGTTGGAGGCTGTCAGAATATTTTGTAAGCTCCCGTTTAAGGATCAGTAGATATTGCTGTAGTGAACTGGGCTATTACTTGTTGGCGAGCAAGGAAAACATTAACCTGTGAAGAGAGTTGTTTTGAATGTGTATGATTTAAGTAAAACAGTCATTGCCAAGCCATACTACGGACTGTTTAATTTTTATTATCTCTGCTTTCTAATTCACTTTTTTAAATTGCAGTTCAAATGTTTGGAGAGTTGAACATATAATTAGATTTCACTCACAAAAGGAAGTGCATTATTCTTCCTGTTTGTAGGTTCTCTGTGGGACTATATTGTAAATTCCATAATGGACTATAAAACAGACCATTATGTAATTGTACATATAATTTAGTCTAAAATCTGTAGGCTGTCAGATAATGCCAACATGCCCACAGCCTCTGCTAGCTAGATCAGGCTGAGCTCTGGAATGACTGCATAAACCATGTAGTCACACCTGAGATAGCTGTTGTCTACACCCCTTTAGTGCTACAAGGAAAAATGGGTTTGACAAACGAGGCTTTTGTAGTACCTTCCATATTAAACTTTTCCCAAGTTAAAAATTACTCACTTACTTTACCCCCAACCTTTTCCTTCCATGTGATCTTTTATCTTTCCCCATGACAACACTGCTTCTTTGATATTGCTTGATCAACAGACTTTTGGAGGTGTTTGTCTTGTCATTGTGGTCCCTTTTGTCTACTGCAAGAATGACTTCACTATTAATGAAATGGTGGGGGAAATTCTTGCAGGAATGCTGGTCATTCCAACAGGCATCTGCACATATTGAAATAATAAAACATCTGGAAAGTTTCATTTTTAACTGGCACTTCAGGATTGATTGATGCCTATACTCTGTTACTTGCTTGGAAGATGAAAGAGAAATCTTTATTTCTAATGGGTTAGATCTTTTTGTGGTTAATTAAAACAGAATAATTGAGTTCAGTTGATATGAAATGGTTCAATTTAGTTGGTGATCTGAACAGCTAATCCAGGGTTTTATTGTCTGATACTTGAGGTTGTAAGAAAACAGCAAACAAAAATTGCTGGGTCAAAAAGCATGTGAAAATAGAGGTATAAACACTGAAGCACCAAATGTAAGCAAGTACTTTTGAATCCTCAGAGGAGTCCCTAGAAGGGGTATGTTACAGTACCTCATGTGTTTTATGTGTGATAGGGCAAGGGTTATTTCCACTTCTTGTGTCTGATATTTACAAGATTTTATACTGTTTCCCCAGGTTTTTGTTTTATTGTTGGGTTTTTTTCCCCCTTCTGTTCTCCCCATGGCTAACGTGCTTATCTCTTGCTGCGTTGGCAAATAACTGCTCAGCAGGCAAATGCCTAATGCAAGAATGTGGCAGAAGTTCATGCCGATGACTCAGGACTCCACAGGAAAGCATTTTCTCTGCTGTCACTGCTCAGTGACAATTGATAGGCTGCTTCAGAGATGAATTGTGCTTTCCTGTATCATTCCTGGACAATGCGGGGTTTGGTTTCAATGGGTTTCTATTGTTATGTGAGAATGATGGTCTGTAACTCGTAGCATAATAAAAAAATAAGAACTTCTTCAGGAAGTCTCTTACTACAGATGCTGCATAGTTCTCATTTCATATTTTGAAAGATGAACCCTCGGGGTTCACAGAAATCTAAAATAACAACAAGCTGCAGATTAAGAGCATGTGTGGGATGTGTAGTTTTTTGACCTCCCCATTGCACTCTTTTGATTAAGGACAGATAAGATTAAGTGACCTGTGAGGGACAGAGCAGTAAACATCACTAACACCTTCTGCTGAAGCTGAAGGATGTCTGTTTGATCACTTCAGAAGAGACTGGAGGAGAGAGACTTTCCCAGGTTGGGGTAAAGTCATTCACTGTCTTGCATTCATATTTTGCTATAGTAATTCCACTGGAGCTTAAAGGGGGGTAATGGAGGAGTAAATTAGCCTGTATTTATATTGGATTTATGTATTTAATACAGTAATATATGCCTCAAAAAATCACTGTCCTTTTATGGAGTATGTCTTGCTATGGATAATTAGTATTATCAATGACAGAATTTTGTTGTTAATACAAGCTGTTGTGTTTGGTCATTGAGACATTAAATATTTCCAGACTGGTGCTATCTTTGGATTGATCCCTGTTCTTGAATTTCATGCTTTTTCCAGCCGTGCCTGAGGCTTGCTGGGTTAAATGATGTCTGAGGAAGGCTTTAGCGTTCACTGCTTGACAGCTTTATGTGGAATTAAACATGCTTAATGATAGAGTATTATGGGTAGTGATGAACAAAATATAACTGTGGTGTACAACACTGATTAAATTACTGTGTTTTTCTTAAGCTGAACTTCTACATCAAGATTTATAAGTTGATTAATGTTAGTCATGCATGAAAGCCTGTCTGAATTAGATTCTCAAAGCTGCTATAGATTATACTTAGAGAATTCTGATACATAAGTAATCTAGAGTATGATGTTTGAAATCTTCAGTAAGATGTGATGCAAGTACATGAATATGGAAAAGGTTTGGATTCTACTTTTTTTCCCTCTAAAACATTTAGGAAGGGTGCAAATATTGCCACTGTCAAAGTTATATGTGTGTTTATAAAATGTGTACTATTGATGCTCTTAAAAACAAGTGTGGCCAATTTATATAGTTCAGGAGTTGTACCAAGGATATTAAGATCATTCAGGTGTTGTGTGTTCATGACCTTAATAAACACATGACAGCTTTTATTGTCTGAGGTTTCAAACCCTAGTGTGTGGAAGGAGGCATGTGCTAAGTGAGGCAGAGAGGGGAAGTGAGTGAGCTATTGCTTGTTTGGTTTGCTTATTTGTTACAACACTACTCAAGCATAACTTTCTTCATGACCTTTTAAATTATTTGGTACTTGATGATGTACTTCATTTGAGAGTGTGTCTTTAGCCTTGAGATTTAAAGTGGTCGTTGCAAAAGAATATTGATGTGCAGGCAGTTAATAGATTTTGATTCCATTGAAACAGTGTGGGGATGTGCAGGCAGTTAATAGATTTTGATTCCATTGAAACACTGTAGGGAACCTCAGTCATTTGTTTTTTGACACTGACTGCATTGTGACAGTCAAGTCTTACTGCATAAACTAAGCCATTTTCTTTTAAAGCAGCTGAAACTTGTTATGTGTTGACTTCTATTTTTTTATTTACTCCTACTGAACATCAGGTTTTAATTCTGCTAATGCCCAGCACTACTGTATTTTGTTTTGTAAATTGCTTTCTTGGAATCTATAGAAAAACCTGTTTAATGAGTGAGAATTTTTTTCTGCTCATGAATCTTCTGTGGATTGATCCTACCTTTTAGACCTCACTTCAAAGTTTCATCAAATGTACCCACATAATTCTTGATTATATGTTACTTGCATGCAATTTATTTCAGACATGCCAAATAGTAACGTAGGTACAGGTTGTTATCACCTGGCGAACTCAAGGAAAGGAAGGGATATGTGATAATTTACATTTCAAAAAATTCTTCCATTCTTCTCTTAAAGCTTACACTTAGACTTCATCCTTTCTGAAAGAGGAAATTATTTTTTCTGTATAGCTTTTATTTTTACTTTAGAACTGGAAAACTTTTCTTAAGTTTATAGAATTCCCAGTGGTATATAAACTGATACAATGAGTATAGTTTCTTTTCAGTTTTAATGTCGTTTCTGCATATGCATCCCTGTTAATGGCTTTTTTTTCCAAGCCTCACATGAAAAAGATCTCTTGAGTGGAGAATCTGTTTGCCAAGTTTCAGCTGAGATTGAAATTTCACTGGAGTTATGAACCCCTAAATACAGAGACCTATTAGGAAAATGCTGAAAAACACTCTGCAAATAAAATTCCCTGGTAAAATGTTGTGAATATCCTACATGCTGTTGCATGTTCTTATTGTCATTTGTACAAGTACAGTATACAAGGGGGAAAAGAAATCTGTCACTGTAAGACATTACTTCCAAGAAACTGCAATAACTAACCCTTTTCAACAATTTGTTTCTCAGAAGAAATGAAAGTTGCAGTTTGTTCAGCTCCACTGTGTTTGTAATAGTAACATGCATTAAAAATAAATCTCATTCAACTCTGAGGTCCCTAATTTTGACACTATAGTTTTTGGACAGCACAGGACTTGCTTTAATTGGATTGTGTGGGAAAAGGCTGCCACAAGACACTCGGGACCAGATTCCCCAACAGTCTTAAACATGCCATAATCCTTCTTGCAGTGTGAGTGGGAAGCACTATCCCTTTTGATGTGATTGTGTCTTACGCTTGGCTCACACGTGCATGTGTTGACACAAGGTTCAGAGCACAATAAAGGATGGCTCCTTACAAAGTAATATAAAGAGAAAAAAGATATTCAGCGTGGATCAGGTGAATGTGCAGAGCTACAGGTATAAGACAGATAATTCCTTTTACTGAATAAAAAGTCTAATGATTTCTTTGAATAAATCACTGGTTATGGAGTTCTACTAACATAACAAGGCACATCATTTTTTTTTTAGTACTAATAGTAGTGTGCATGAGAAAAAATGTAACACACATGACACAATTATTTTTCGTTACTGTTTTCTTTAAGGCAGAACATATGAGATCTGAATTAATACTGATTCTCCAGTATAAATCAGATTAATCTTGTTTTCTTTCTTTAACGTGCCTTTCTTGAAGTCGTCTGACTTCTGGTGTTTTAAAGTCACTGAGAGAGTCATCTGCCTTGTATCTTGGTGTCTCAGTTTCTCTTCATGATAGATCAAGATAAAAAAAAGTCTTAGTGCTGGTCTTATTTCTAGGGTAGTGACAGAATCTACTCTGAACATACCTGTCATAAAAGGTGAACTTGTTAATTATGTGTTCAATTCCAGCAACAGGCTGATAAACCAGCATCACCTGGGCTGTACCATGTATTAAATAACATGCCTGACTATTGTTTCTGAAAGTGCAGACAAAATTACTTCGTTGTGGTCGGTGTCCTCTGTTCTTCAGGATGGTTTTTCTAATATCTGTGAATAACTGTCTGTGACATGTGGCCACTAATATTGTACAAACTTCAGTGGGATTATTTCATCTGCAGGCTTTTGTGTGACACAACTTTGGACAAGCTATCCCCTACACTACTTTCTCTTAAAGTCTCATGTTTTTTCTACAGGTCCTTTTTAAACTATTGAGTAATTCCATAATAACATTTCAATTTTGTCAGCCACAGAAAACATATGGTGGTACTCTTCTTTCTGAAGGGGATAGACTTCATCAGTCCCACAAATCACATTGTGCCTTTTTATTTCTCTTTTGTAATTACAAATATAACTGATGCTATGAACAAATGAGCCTTTGATTACGGAGTTTCTTAAATCTTCAGAGTCTGCTGAGAATGGCTACTGGTTTACTACTTTGTTCTTTTTCCTGTACTACTTCAAGAGCTTCTTGGCAATTTAAGACGACAACTTATTTCTTTAATTGGCTATTAAATTTTTGTTAATTTTGGGAATATAGCATCTAAATATCAGAAATATGAGTGAAAATTTGAACTGGATTGGTGTGGTTTTAACTTTTAAATTAGAGTGTATTTTGAACAAGTTTATTATCCAGAATGTGCATTTTCTTAAGCAGCAAGAACAGCAGAACTATATAAACTAGGTTACCAAAACTGTTGGGGGAAAAATAAAAATGTGTTGAAAAGATTCATGTTTGTCTTTTAGGGCTTTAAAATTCAGATGACTTGCCAGTAAATGCCCTTTCAGTCAAGTCAGCCACAGTGGAGTGCTGAGATTCTAACTAGGCTGTCCTGAGCTAGCTTCTTGGGATAGAAGAGACACAAGCCGAAGGCTGACTTCAGACTTAATTTTAAGGACATCTGATGTATCAAACTGGTATTAGCATTTTCCAGTGTGTTGCAAATCTTTGTTTATACCATTGAATGCAATATTAGTAACAACAGTAGTTTTAACAATGAGCTCAAACCATGAAGCAGTGCAACCTCTTTATATCGAACTCTTCCTCAAAGCTTGAGCTAAACTAATACAAATAGCCTATGAAAGAAAGTGGAAACAGGAGAAAAAAAAAAAAGGCCTTAGTGCCTATAGGCCTCACTGATTCTCTAGCTCTGTCAGGTACTATACAAAACCAGAATAAGAGATTGCCTGTCCTAAAAAAAATACAACAAACAACAACAACAACAAAACCCACCAAAAAACAACCACCAAACGACAAACCTTCTACCCCCACCAAAAAAAAACCCCTCACACAAACCCACATTTTAGAAATGCCTTGCTGCTTCTGTGGTGGGAAGAAAAGGGAGATGGCACAACACAAAGGCCTGGGACGAGATGAGGAATAAAATCAAGCCTGTTAGTATTCTATTCACTATAGTGCAATGCCTTTCAAACAGATCAAGAGAAAGAGCTATCAAACAGTGAAAGAGACTTCAGATCATGAGTCCATTAATTATGAAATCTAAAGAATAGATAACATAAACTTTGGTGAAGATGCATTGAACAGTATACACAGTTACGTGTATACCATGCAAATTGCCTTGAACTCTGCATGAAAAGTAGTGGGCTTTTTTTGAAGAAGAAAAATAATGAATACACTTTAGAAAGGTAATGACATGCCTATATATCACTGAAACAGGAGGCAGAACACAAAACAAATTAATGATTATTTGTAAACCTAATAAGGGAATGTCAAGGACAGCTAGTGCACCAGGCAGTACATGAATGTGAATGATAAAAGGGAAAGCAAACAGCCACTAAGAAAACTACAGAATTACTGTGTCATTAAAACCAAATATAAAGAGAATTTATGATTAACAGAAAGACTATCCACTCTGCTTTTACTAATACCCAGGCATGTTTATCAAAAATGTTAATGATGTAATTTTCTGCTGTCAAATAAGGACATTTTAGAGGGTAAATAGGTGGAAAGAGAAAAATGGGTGCCAAACCAAAAAAAGATCTTTTGTGAAGCTTGGTTGCTTGTGCGGCTGCGAGTATGGAACATGCTACCTGTGTACAAAGCTTTTTTTAAACATGAAAAAAATTTCAAAAATGCTAATGTTAAGCTGAGCCTATTTTTTGAAGATTTTTTTGAGCAATGGCTGAGAACATTTTTTTTAAACTTAAAAATTTTTTTTTTTTAAAAATGGGTATAGCACTTTTCCTTTGGGGAAAGTGCTGTACGTTCTGCTACCGCACAATGTAGAGTGTCTCTGATCTCGCAACTCTAAAGCTTCTTGGAAGAAGAAAAGAACAAGAAGTGGTCACCTAGGCTGGACACCCTATACACCCTTTATCTCCTGTGTTTCTCAAAAAGCCTTATGTTACTGTGGATTCTTGCTGTTGGAATGTGTCCCAAAGGAATGCTTTTGTATTGGGAAAACTACGTTTATTTGCAACTACAACCTTCTGAATGAATGGATTGATTTTTACAAAGTATTCTAAAATACAAAAAGAAAATCGTTTCTGAGGAGCACTACACCTTGTCCTCAACAGAGAAGAACATTTTTGTTTTTATCCCATTTAAAAACATGAAGTTTGTAAACTTTATATCTTTATACTGTAATATAAATCTTTAATAATGAGGTAAGAGAATTGTTGCAATTTGTCTGTCTTAGCACTGAGTTTCAAATGACTCTAGTTATAGCCTAATGAAATTCAAATAGCTGGACTGAAGGTTAGAAGGGGGTGACACATGAGGCTGATATTAATAATGTATGTGAGCAAATAGACTTGCAGTAGCAGTTCCAACAGTGTGGAACAAGTTAGAAAGAGAGGTCTGTCTCAATATGACCTGCACTAGAAAGCAGGATTGAAACTCAAGATCTGCAGTTTCAAAACACAGCTTTCCTGTCCGCTGAGTTCCTGTCCAATAAAAGCCATCCCCCGCTGTGCAGCAAATGCCCACATCATTTCATAACAATCTGGCCAAATAAGCAGTTACAGATTTTTCCCACTTCCAAAGCTGTCAACCTTATCAAATGTGATGTGGAACTGAATTAGTATCTACGCTTGATCATTTGTCACAGTGGAAATAACAAGTTTTGGTGCTGGTTTGGTGACAGAGTGATAGCAAAGCATGTGAGCTAAATTACCCCACATGCTAGAAAACATGAAACTACCTCATGTTTTGTGCTTCCCTAACAGGTAGAAAATCTTTGTAGTTCCATTAATTGGACATAGATTTCTGCCTGGCTAAATGGTCATAAAGTACAGTATCAGGACCTTCATGTTACTTTAGATTCTTTGGTTTAATAGTACCACTTTGTTTTCAAATAATGGCTTCTAACTTCCCGTATTGTTCATCCTAACGATCTGAAAGGAAAATAATCTTGTCTGTCATCTCTCAGAAATCCAAGAAAAATTAATGTATCAGATAATTCTTATGCCTTACTTGATTGTTTTTGTGTCAGATTCTGGATATACCTATGCCATTTTCTGGAACAGGGTGGTTGGTTGAATATTCAGCTGAGGATTCATTGGTAAGACAGTCTTCAAGTCTTCTTGGACTAGCCCCCTGCTCATGTTGCCCACCAGCCCCCTCAGGATTTGTTGGTGTCAATTTTTCTTCTAAACACCTGACAAGTATTTTATAGAGTGAATTAACATAAGCTGGTAATTTGGGAAGTCCTGAATTAATGAACATACTTTAAATTTTGATGAAGTGCTTTAGTGATTTAGAAATCTTGGTATTTGAGACAAACCTAGAAGGTAAGGGATGATTTTTATTGATAGGCAATTGTTTATCAACCAGCTTCAATGCCTACAAAACTTTAGAAAGTGACAAAGCAAGCCCGTGATAAAACAGATAACACTTGAATAGGGTATTTGTTCACTTTTGTCAACGGGGATCCATCAGATTCAGATGCAAGTAGTTGATCTGATGGTAAATACAGCCTGTCTTTTTTTATAGGAAAAAATATAACAATCTTCCAGTGTGGTATTCTACTGAGAGCTTTATCTGTTTTCTTTGTTGCTCAGTGAATTTATGAAATCTCTCTTCATACCTCATCCTCCTGACTTGGCAGTATCTGCTGTAGTGCTGAATGTTGTCACACCAGAATGGACTCTTCTTCCACTTTGGTCTGAGCAGAGTCTTGCATTATGTGACAACTTTCTTCCTAGTGACCAAAAGAGCAAGAAGTATAATCTCTTATACTTTTAGCTATGTAACAACTTCAAAAGTATGCCTGTTACTTGATGCCACTGGAAAGGATTGGACGAAGATTATCTGCCTTTCACAGCAGAAAGCATCACAGATGTCAAATCTGTGGTGTTCCCTTGGTGATGTTATTTGACTAGTCAACACAGACTGCAAGATGCTTCCATGAATGTAAATAATCTTTCTCAAAGTGCTTTATTCTCGCATAAGATTTTCTGGAGTGTTAACAGCATCTTGTAACAAGTAACTTGACCTGGTCTGTGTACTGCTATCATCGTGTGCCTCAAGGGATTTATGGCAGTTTTTTGGTAGCTAAGTCACCATCGAAGGAGAGGAGATGAGTCACTCTTTCTCTTTATCTCATCACTGTGTTTATGGTTAATTTAATCCAGGAAAGGTGCTAGCTGATTTACCCAAAGGCAAAGAGCAAGTAGGGGCTAGCATCTAGAGTTGCTCAGTCCACTAACAAGCAGACCTCATTTAAAAAAGATGTACATGTCCTCATGGTCTGTCTTTACAGTCTTCTGCTAGCAGACTTCAGCATGTTTCATAGCCTCTGGGGAACTATGAATAGGCAGCTATGTCACTGCTGTTAGCATGGTGTTGTGCTGAGATCATAAATCCTGCTGAGAGAAAGCCTTTAAAGCTCAAGTGAAGCAAATCACTAGCTATCATCACCCAGATTTTGGGAGTCCTGCTGGTTTGCATCCAAGCCCAGCGCATGGACAGAGCGAGGGGATTAGCCCACAAAATGCTATAGAGGTGTGGTGTTGGCTTTGCTTGCCTAAGACTGTTGCAGGGTTTGTTTGGCAGCAGGTCTGGTTCAGCAGTAGTTCTTCACTATCAGACAGCATTTGCAGGGATGAGAAGCAGTGCTTGCCTTGGGAGACAGAGCAGCCTTTAGGCTTCAGTGGTTTCTGGACCATCCTGTGCTGTGTTAGCTACTCTTGATGTAGTGTTCTTATTTGTCTTTGTTGACTTGCTTCATTATTTTCCTTTTTTTTTTTTTTTTTTTTGATATTTGTTTAAGTCGTGCTTTGGTGCTCATGGAGAATGCAAACAAATTTTGAATTCTTAATGTAAAATTTCATAAACTGAGAAGCCAGCCCTGGGATATAGCTCTCAAAGTATGTCTTTAAAGGTTTTGTGTCCACTGCCCTGCTGCTGTCCTTGCTCTGCAGGCTTATTCTGTTGCTGAGGCTGAAGCCTCGTTATCACTAAAGAGTGAGTTTTGGACTTTATAATAAATAGTTCTGTGAAAACCTCAGCTCAGTAATAATCCAAAAAGAAAGCAGAGTGTTAGGGGCAGTTGGGAAAGGAACAGAGAACAAAACAGAACATCATGTATTAATCACTGTTTTGCTTGTATCTCATTAAATACCATATGTAGCTTTGATCCTGTCATTTTAAAAAGAATATAGTACATCTGGAATAGGTTCAGAGAAGGACAGCAATAATCTGTAACGGTATGGGATAGTTTCTGTTTAAGGAACAACCAAAAATGGAAAAGAGATGGTAGATGAGGGTAATGTGATATAAGCCTGTAAAACAGAGAGATTTAAAGAAGGAAAAGAGAAGTGACAGGAGTTGAATTAGAGAAAAAAACCACCTGCTTAACCTACTGCCCTGGAGGGTAATGAGCAGGGAGGGGGCGAGGCTGTGCCTGTCCTTGCTTCAGGATGGAGAAGCCTCAAGTGGGGAAGTACCAAGCAGTGGGAGAGAACCCCCATGCTGTCCCTCCCTTCCTATGCCTTTTGAGATGCGGGCTCCAGCGCCTGGCCCTGGGGGACATCCCTGCCTTCTCCTGCTTGCAGGGAAACCAGGGGTCATTGGGAAGCCATCCTGGGGCCAAAACTCCTGTTACCACTGCAGCCTGGCTGCAGATCTCAGTGGGCCCTGGCTCTTCCTCCCTGGCTACGTGAAAAAAGGAAGAGGAAAAGGAAGGAATGCAAAAATTAGTTATGGGTTCAGAGCATGTTTTTGAATCCACAATCAATTTTTTATTTAAGCAAGCTCCATTTAAAAATACTTTTTTTCACATGTAATGACTTTTTTTCAGAGAAGAAAACCTGAAACTCTCAATGCTTATTTTTCTTTTATTGCTGGCCTTTTGTTACATAAAGGGAATTCTGATATAACACTTGCAGGCTGACAGTTTTAAAAAACCAGGCAGTTTAATCATTAAAAACCAAACCGACTACATATTGGCAAAACCAGCAAAATTTAAATTGGGTTAACTATTTACCATAGCCTCAGGCTTCTGCATCAACTAGTTTGATAATTACTTTCCTGCTTGTCATAAATGGACAAATGCTAAAGGCAAGCTCTATACCATGTAACACACATGCATGAGTTCTCCATTTGTACTTGCTCACATGCTGACAGTGTGCTCCAGAAAAATTAATGATGCCAAACTTTAATAGCAAATGTCTTTTCAAGAGTGCTATTAAATAAGGTGAGTCAGCCTTGAGAGTATTTTGTTTAAGGTGGGGGGCAGGAAGCAAAACTGATTTGGGTTACATTTTAAAATTTTCCTCTGGGCTTCTGAGGAACAATGCTGGGAAACTGGTTTTTCCATTCTCAGCTCCTCAGCACTAAATTAAACTTTTTCTTTCGATTCAAAGTGCATACAATAACCGTGTCTTATATTTACATTTGTAACCAGCTAAACTAGTTTCAACACATCCCGGTTCTGTTCTTCACAGTAAATAAAGCCCACGCCATCCTCAAGTCTACCTGGTAACTTTGATTTCCACACTTTTCTGAAGAAACTAAAATGTAAAAGTATTTTTTTCTCCACTCTAACCACTTTTGAAGGTAGGCAGTGCTTTGCTTGAAAATAAGCAAATGACAGAAACAAAATAATAATAATTCCTGTTGACATGGAACTGTTGGAATCACAAAGATGTTAAAGTTTTTTGGGGACAGGAATATATCTCCACCCTTGGATTCCTGTTAAAAGTCCTTACAAAGAAATCCGTTTGCACTATGGAGACCCAGTGCATCAGGTGAGGTTCATTAACAGGACTTAATGTTTTTAATAAAACCAAAATTACGTGGAAATCTCTTGCAGAAAAAGATTTGTAATATTCATACTGTGTAAGGCTGCAGATTGTGTGATGTTGTGCAGTTACGAGTGTCAAAAGATAAGAGCCTTTCCCCAAAGGCTTGCCCTGCAGAGGCAAGACAGAACAGACACAGGCCTGGGTGTAACTTGCCACATGCTTCCTGGGAAAGGGTAGGAGCTCCTGAACCAGTGATTCATGTATACTGCTTATAAATTTTTTTTTTTTTAAAAAAAAGTTGCTTAATTCATTAATAATTATAATCACTTGCTTAATAACTGGGTAGCCAAACTTGATCTGTTTATGCCTATGAAATTAAAAATTGCATGCTCTGACATACCTGTCTGTAGCTAGGAGATGCCCGTGTTTTACTCTGTTTGTTTTGCTGGATCTGAAGGATGATTTGATCGAAACTATGGTAATTTAGTTTGTGGCACTAGGTAGCAATATTATTTTAGTGCCTCATGACTAATTGCAGACTCAGAAAATGGTGTTAAGATCCAAAATAGGGATCAGAGTTCAGAATAAGCTATAACTTGGATCTGGTATATCCTGAAAATTGATGTGCTGTCTCTGCAAGATTTTTAGCTCAAACTAGGAGATTCAAATTTTATCTTGGTCGGAAACTCACAACCTCTGTTGAGGAGTAGGAGAGGAGGGAAAGAGGGTCATATGTGGCTGGTCTGAAATCAAGTTCATGTAGATAAATTCACAAGAGGTGAGTATGGCTGTTACACATATGTGTGTGTGTGCTCTGTGTAAATTTAGGTGAGGGAATCAAAGTTAGTTTGTTTTCTATCCATTTCTACTGTATGTAAGAGCAGGTATTTGGTACATGGACAGTTCAGAGATTCTTATGGACAGCCTAGGTGAAGTTTGGTAAGATCTTTCCTACCATTTACTTGTTCAAAGAGGCAAAGGCCGTGAAGAGAGAGGCCTGAAAAGATCTGCTAATGAAATGACTCGAGAGAGAGGAGAAGGATGGAGGGAGATCCATGAGGACACATTTTTTTCAAGTAGGATATAGCATATTAGTGTATTGGATGATTTACACAATACAGAAGTTTGTTCAGGTAGAATGTGGCGTTGGAACTTAAAGGAAGTTGGAACAGATGAGGTTTTTTGAGATGATGCTTATACCAAATCTTTTTATTATCCGGATGTGAATAAATTACAACTGTTGTGCAGTGAGTCTCATTAAGGAAGAAGGTTAAAAAAACCCAAATCTTCAAAGGATGTGTAATTTGGCTAAATTAATTCAGAGCTGGGAAACACAACCACTGAACTTTGTTCCTGCACCTGCCTTGACTGACCCTACCATTGAGTACTAATATGTTTTTATGTAACCATGTGAACTTATTTATTCTTTCAAATGTGTAGCTTGTCTAACTTTCCAGTGAGAGAACTTCAGTCATACAGGGAATATACTGAAACAAAGAAAAGTGCATTTGATTGTTATGTGCAGAAATAGTATCCCTCAAACAAGCCACTTAGGCCAAATCAAGTCCAGAAAGTGTGATGAATGATTTCAAGGGACAGTAGTAGTCATGGAAAAGTTATTTTCTGATATATTTTGAATAGCTACCAGTTTAGGCAGTCAGTTTCCAATGTGAGATCTGGAACTGTGTTCAGCATCTCAACTTATATGGTGTATGTGGAGCATCAGACATCTCTGGTTGCAATACTGGGTCAGTGTGTGTCATATAGACAGTGTATTCCTGAACTTCCCTGAGGGAAATGCTGAGAGTGGGAACGAGTCTTTAAAGTCCTGTAAAGCTAAAATTTAGACCCCCTTCTTGGTGGTTTGGGGGGATGCGCTTTAACCTTGTGATTGACAAAGCAGAGTTACTTTCTGGATATTGCCTGGTCTGTTTTTTCTTGTTTCTTTAATGGATCAAGAGATTTAGGAATGCAAGCATATGCTCCCCTTCCTCTTTTCTACCCTTTGCCCTGCTTAGTTCACCAAACATAGTTCACTGGTTAGTACACTTATGTAGGATGTGAAATCACAGTGGAAATTTCTTCATGATGGGAGTTTGCTATTGTCTGTTTGCTTTTGGTTTTGCCTTCTAAACTCTTTTGCTGAGTTAGTCTGTGGTATTTTCTAGCTCTTGATTTTAATTTTGTTCTGAACAGTGGAGCAACATCAAAGATTAATTGGGCCAAATGCATGTTACTCTTCTTTCCCAGAGAAGTGTCCTGATTATTAAGTATAGGCCTGGTTCCTCCATTTCCTTCTTCAAAGATTACTTATTAATATTATTGAAATTATTTATTCAATATGAAATGAAATGCATGCTTTAGGATGCAGATCTACATAGCTACCAAATGACAAAGTAGTTAGAGCATTCTCCCTCTAGCCTATTGCTTCTTTAATTATTATTAGACGTTATAATAGCTTTAATAAGAGGTCTAGAGAATAATTCTATCTTAGCGATGTCCATTGTTCAGTTTTTAGGATGACTTCCCAGACTGAGACTCATCTTTATTTTGGTCTCTTCTAGCAGAGGATAATCTTGACTCTACAATATCAAGATGAAAGTGTTCCTTGCTTTTGTTTCAGCTGTGTCCTTTCTGAAAGGATATCGTGGGTGAAATATCTGTATCTGTCAAATCAGGTTTCTCAAGAGCAAGGTTGAGAAATTAGGCCTGGCTCATGCCTAACAACAGATGAGAGGCAGCTCGGATCTGGAAAGATGGAGGTGCTTCTGGCTGTATGCAAAAAACTGTAGGTGCCTAAGACCTTTAGCTATCAAAGGCTAAGACACTTATGGTTACAGCTAGGGTTTTTTTTTTCCAAAGTAACCAATAGTCAAGTGGGGACTTTTAGGTGCAGAGCTGTAGACTGCTTTATTCAGTATGCATATTAATTTAAGCCTGAAGTTTTTCTTTTTTCTTTTTTTTTTTTTTTTTCCCTCCCCTGGCCATTTTGCACCCTGAAACAAATGCAAACCAGCAACTATTTGAGAGATCCAGCCCCAAGTGATCAGTTCATGAGATATCGTGAGCTCACTCCTCTAAGAGAAAGTAGTTTATGCATTTTTTGGGATGGTCCATCTGATCTGTCTAGGCTTCTCACCTATCAATTAGGCTTTAGTCTTTACCTGCTTAAGGACATGGCTTTGTACACTTGAACACTCCTATATAAAAATGTAGAGTTATTGAGGATTGCTCATAATATAGACAACACTTTTTTTTTGTGATTCTTTGCAGTATTTTTATGGAAATGACCTTGCTGATTCATGTCTTTCTTTTCGAATGTCACCAAGGAGACAAAAACCCCCAACACATTGGATATGCAAAATTTGCATGAAATTTCAATTTCACTTAAGAGATCCATTGTCCTGAACAGTCACTATGATTACAAAAGTTAACAGTCTGTCCAAATATAGTAATGATGGAAGTTATGAATTTTATCTGTACCCTAAATATCTTACCTTTGAAAGAAATAAATGAATGCATTTCTGATCCAGAAGACATGCTGTTTTATTAATTAGTGTACAAGGAATTGTTAGGTTAGATGATTATGTTCAATTAAGTATAATGAATGTAATTAATATAGATTCTGGTTTTAGGTGGTTGAGTTAATAGTGCCATTAAATGCTTCTATTATGGTACTACTTGTTGTATCAGGGAAACAAAGTTTAAAATGAAAGAAGCAAAAGTATTTTTTCTTCATTACTCTCAGCAAAATAACTTCTTGTTTGTAACATGTGCAGAATAGTTTACATTTCTTTTGTAATTGCTGAAGCTTATAAATCACAATATTAAAATGTATGCTAAAATTTTGCAACACATCCTTTAAAATATTTCATTACAATGTGGTTACAAAATACTGTTCACGATAAGGGGAGTGTACTTGCTTCAAAGGATGCAGAATTTATTTACTAAACACCTCATGTTCTGTTACATAGGTCTAGAAAATGACCAATAACCCACAACAAATACTATTTGAAAAGAAAGTGGTTCCAAGTAAGGATTTCCTCTGGGTGTTTTTGTGTCTTTTTGGTTTCTGCTGTCTTGTTGTGAGGAGCTGGTAGTAGAAAATTTTGTGGATTAAGAGGGTAGTTTTATGCCTCAGAGTTCTTAAGCCACCAAATAAAGAAGAAACTTGTGACCAACCAGATCTGGAAACTATTTCATTTCTTTTGTCATATGTAAATGAGGTGAAATTAAATTTTGCAGCATAACCAAGTGTTGACATAACTCTTTCTTCAGGATTTGTTTACTTCACGCACAAAGGAATATAGGAGTTTTGGAGGCAATGTGTTCACTTCTCTTGGATGTAAGTCTGAAGGGTCAGAAAACTCTGCTGATCCAGTAGCAGAGAACACTCAGCAGATCAGTCTGTCCAGAAAGTGCTCTGATGATAATCTTAGAAAGACTTGGCAGAACACACTGCCTCTTCCTATATTAAACAGCAATAATATTCCTACTTTGAAAAAAAATGAGCAGCAAAAACTTGATTTAGGGAACATATAAATCAGAATCTCAGGAGGTAACTACATAGCCATGTAGAAATGGGATAAAGAAACACACCAACTAGCCATAAAAGAGCATTTGTTTTCACATGGTGATTAGTGCTGCAAGTAACTTGTAGTTTCATTGTGCTAATAAAATGCAGACCAAACATGATTTGAACAATTTCTATTTGACATTTTTAAGAGTAATATTTCAACCTTTTCTGCTCTGCAACTGGTAGTACTGCATCTCTCATTGCTATTCCATTAAAGCAAACTCTAGATGCTTTAAAATTAAAGATAAAATTGACCTGTTACCCATGTTGATATGTGAGTTTTGGATTGAACGACATCTGTTCTAAATACACATCTTGTAATGAAATACGTTGGTTCTATATTTGCTTCAAAGTGCCAATTGACTGGAGTTTTTCTCCTCCTTCCTTTGCTGTGCAAGAATGAAATTTCAGCCTCTGCTAGATGGATTTTCCCACAGTTGTTACCAACTTGCAACATGTCTCTGCGTTGCTGCAGCTGTGGGTGTCCTGTAGCTGGCTTACTTAGACCTCAGTGCAACCCGTTGGTTCAGTTTTCTGCGTGCATCTGGGAAAGGACAAGAAGCAGTTGCATGTCCTTTCATTTTGCTTTTCCTGCTTATGGAAGACACTGATGTATGAACAATGAACGTCTCCAAAAGCAGCCCTTCCTCAAGTGAGCTGTTGCTAGAGGAGTTCTGGTTTTGTACGAATGATCTATAGTGTGAGAGCTAATCACTTTATTTGTATGAGGTCTTTTCATAGCAAAGCCAGAAAGATATAGCCCTAAAGCAACTATTTTACATTTTGCTGCTGCATCTGTTCCCTCTACATCCTTGTTCTCTTAACAGAGAAGATCATATTATGTTTTTTTTCTCCTTACTGCTGAGAAACTCAAAACTATGATAATGTTCTGACTTCATGAGCTGAAAAAAGTGGCCAAAAGACATGCAAATGAGAGAGAGAAGCTTTTCAGTATTGCACAAACTGTACAAAATTATTCTGCTCTAACTTGGGCAGTTGAACTGAAGGAAGGAAGCAGTGACTCAGAGATAAAAGTGGCAGAGGCACATTCTTGTAGATGCTGCTACTTCCATTTTTTTCCTACCCCAATCAGGGGGATGGAACTCAACTTTATGCTTCACATGTGATATTCCTAAGCAATACCAAGATCAAGTGATACTGAAGAGTCTCATTTAATGACACTTATTTCTCTGACACATCCTATATTTCATAAACATTGAATTTATTGCTTACTTAGGTTTTGCTTGAAATAAGGTTGAAAATCATTATGCAATGTCAAATTCTGCCTAGGTTGTTTCATTGTTTAAGGACACAATAAACCTGTAATAACATCAAAGAGATTTTTTTATGGTGGAGGGAGGGTGAGAAACTATTACATTCTTGTACAAAATTAAGGGACAAGAAAAGACATTACTATCAAATGTATCCAGGCTGTTATGTTATAAACCATTTTCCCTTGAAAAATATATGATAGGAGATGCCTGTGTCTTTCAGTTATATAAAACACTCCAAAAGTAGAGCTCTAGTATTAACACTGAAATGTTCAATATCAGATCAATGTAACCCTGAGTATTATAGGAAACTTAAATTGACAGTATGTAACCGATGGGAGCATGAATGGATTTTTTTATGTTGTTATAAACAAGATGTAGATCAGTGCCTGTAATCTAATCTCTAAAAATTCCCTCCTACAACTGCATGTGTGTTATACTATGCCTTTTTTTTTTTACAGAGAAATCCTCTCCTCCTGTGCATACATAATACTTGAAAAACAATGATGATGAACTCTTTAACAGTTCTGTCTACAGCGCCAATCCTTTGAACTTCACAACTGTCACTTGCTCCTTTTTCCGTACAAAAGTGAAACTTAAACACACCGGCTGCCTTGCAAGTTGTGATGCTGCATGATTTTCTCACCAGTTTTGTTCTGAGACCTATCAAATTCTGAATAATTTTCTACTTTTATAAGCTATCATATTAACTTTGATGGAGTGATGCTGCTTGGATCAACATAGAAATTCAATTCAATAGTCCATGATGCAGAAACTTGTTTGTATAGCAGTAACATAAAAATAATAAACTCTGCCACTTCCTTGCTGATTTCAACATAAAGGCCTACTGACCAATTTAAGAGATGTGTTTGAGTTATGTGCCACGAAAGCCTGCACAGCTGAGGAGATGCTACAAAATGAAGTAGAACAGAAAAGAAATCAGAGGTACTTTAGTGATCTGAGTGCATGACACTAAGGTGGTGAAAGTAATGTAAAATGCATTAAATGAGGCCTGAGACATGATTTTCTTGAAGCTACTTGGTGTGTCAGAAGGGGGAGGCTTGTGTTTTAAAGAACTTCCAGTTTTCTTTTGACACTGCTGCAATAATTTAAAAAAAAAGTTTCAGTACCTGTAATTGAATATGGCTTCTGCAGAACCTTGTAAATTCTTCAGATGGATGATCTGTATAATGGGTGTTGGAGGAGGTCCCCTGGGGTCCCTTTTGACAACAAAACAAGATTTATTTGGTATAGATATTTGGCTACTCAAAATTCATTATCCATCGTTAAAGATGATAGCACAAATCTCTATCGGTAGAGTCTACAGGCTGCAGCCAAACCTTCAGCAGGTCTCCTCTATCAGCATGAAAGGTTAGTGCGGTGTTCTGCAGGTTTCTACATCTGTCTCATATGATGTCAACTGCCACTGAACTGAGAAGAGATGAAAAAGGAAATTTCATTAGAGAAATGAATAGGGTAAGATGGCTGGTGGAGGAAGGTGGGAAAAGTTTCCATTCATATTCAACGAAACTTTAGTGTCAAAGGGTCACTGCAACCTTTAAAAGGGCGTTTTTAACAGCTCAGTGTACTTACAGCTCATATGACAAGAGACTTTTCAGAGGTGATCTTCTGTTCTCGGGCTAGTTTTTATGCAGACTGAGCAAAAGCAACTCCAGAAGCTAAGCGAATGCATCTACTTAATATACTCATCTCGGATCTTGACAGTATTGGCTTTTTGGCTGCAACACTGGGTCTGCTTCAGCAACAGAGCCAGCAGCTATTGGTTTCCTCTGTTGTCACCAGTAGATACCAGTGCAGTGATGTGGAATTACTACCAAATGCTTCAAATAGTGACAGGGGCATCTCCTTTGTTCTTCCCCAGGCAGCTGCCCAGAGGCCATTAATCTGTGACGGGGAAAGAGGAGGACTTGGCAGTGATTTGACTTGTATGTTGACAGAAGGCACATGAATGACTGTTTATTTCCAGAGTCTTCCTGGGTAACTCTGAACATATCCTTCCTTTCATGAAAATGTAGCTGGTTATGATCTTGAGTCTAGGGAGAGAGAGGAAGCTGCATATTGATGTTTCTAAGTGCCCCTCTTTACTGTCTTGCCCTCCTTATCAAAAATAAATGTAATTTAAAATTTAAATGATAACATTAGTGAAATCTTATTAAATTTAATTTGATTTAAATTAAAATAAAATTACTAAAAAGTTAAATTTACATCAGAAAAAATGCATAATAAAAAATTTAAACTGCAGAAGTCCTTAGGGAAAAGCACCATCATAAACCTCTTTTTCCTTTTCTTCTACCCTTCCTTTCCCAAATGGCTATATCATGTGCACTCAAATCCTTTAAGAACTCATGCACTTGAAAGAGTAATAGACGTTTCTGTATGTCAATAACTGCAAAAACATGCAATTGCAAATGAAGAAACTGATATGTAAAGGTTCAATGAGTTCTTCAAGGGACAAATGAAGCTGGTGTTAGTCATTATGTATCATTGCTTATATTCACGGAAGTGGGTGTATCTATATCATGTTCCCATTCCTAAATAAACTGATAGTTAGACATATTTAACACGAACAGCTGTAAGTGCAATATTTATATTAGGGTTTTTTTGGTGAAAATCTGTGCATCAAAGTTCTACAAATGTAAGCACAAGATAATCCTTCATCAGTATTACTCATAATGATTGTGAAGAGATCTGAATTTTTATATTGCTCCTGCCCCTGTTGTGTGTTTCTTATGGATAAGCTGATAAACTGAAACTCAGTTTTCAGAGATGTCAGGCCAGCATTTTTTATACCAATGACTAACAGCAATTGTTCTCTGATAGCAATTATTTTTATCTTTCACAGTGTATAAAGGCTTGATGTGCCCTTAACTAATCTTCTTGAGGTAAAAACTTCTTTTGCTTTAGTCTAAAGTTTTGAGTCTTTTAAAGAAAAATCCTCTAGCTGTCCATTAGAAGGAAAAAATGTTTTGTCAGTATTCAGGGAAATGCACTGCTTACCAGTTACCTTATGATTGCATTAATATTGTTATAATTATTTTTAAGCAGATTTAGGGTTCCACCTTTCAAATCCTGCTTGTAAATAAAAAAAAAAGTGTAACACTGTAAGGAAGGTCTGGCATTTTTTTGAGGTAACTAAGCTTGTCATCCATTCTCCTTGGGTAGGGTATCATCTTAGCATAGTGATTTGGACCTAGTTTCACCACAGATATAAAATGTTGTGTATAAAATTTCATGATAATCTGTGACAGACTACTTTAGGACTGTAAATCATTCATGCTAGTCTTGATTATCTGAATGCTTATCTGTCCCAAATAAAATTACTTTTAAGCAACGTATAAAGACATCATGCTACCATTAGTTGAAATTTTAAAAATAGTTGTATTATTTAGTTCAAAAATATTCTTCTGTTTCAATGTATCTTCAATGTCTTTCCTGTTTCATAAATGTTACGAATTTGACTTTAAAGCAACACAATATTGTTCAGAACAGAAAGGGCAAGGTTTGGGGAATACAATACTTAAAATTTATGCTTCAAGAGGAACACATACAGTAACTTGAGGTCAGGAGTCATTCAAAATTCAAGAAGTTAGATTTGAAAATGAGAGCATTAGTCACTTCAGTAATATAACTAAAAAAGATTTTTCAGTTTTAATGTGGCTCATGTAGAAGCCTAAACCTAGGGTTAAAACTTAACTTTTACTTTTGTATTGAAGTATGGTGTATAGCGCACAAGATTAAATGCGTTTGGAACTTTCTTGCTGGCTCAAACTGAGCAGAGTCCAAAAACACTGACAAGAGTAAAGTCTAAAGTTTATTCTCCATGATTTCCTGTGTAAAACCAACTCTTTGGGGCAGAACGGAAACAGAGTATGAGAAAGCTATCAGAAATATTTGGAATAATGTCACTAATAACAGTAAACAAGAATGGCCATTTAGATGTTCATTAAAAAATCAGTACTTTACAGAAATGTGAAAGATAACTCTTGCCACACTTCTCTATCTCCTCCTAAAATATGAATCAGTGATCCATTGTTCCTTGCTTTTATTAAGGCAATAGAAAGGGGAAATCTATAGCATGTCTTACAATGCTATTTACTGAACTGGGGTGTGTGAGGAAGGTGGGGAACTGGTTAAGAAGACCTCTCAACCAAGGAATAAGATTTGAGTTACAGTCTACGCATAACAGTGTGTATGGCAACCAATTGGGATCCCTGGGTATGTCCAGGTATTAGAATTACAGTGTCGTTTAATACTGTGAACCCCCACCTTCTGGTGGATGCTGCCTGTCTCCTTCTGGTGTTCCCTTGCTTTAAATATACTTGAATATTTAAATTTACCACTGGCAGCCTCCTGTTTAATCATGTGGAGATAGGCAGTCTAAACAAGTTCTGCTAGGAAATCAATCTCCCAGCTGAACTGCTGAGCGAATAAAAGACTTGGCTCTTATTTTGTCAACGCTGTTTATTATATGAATACAATACTGTTCACTTCAACAGACCCATGAAGGATAATCGTTACTTTCCTAGCACAGTATTTTTCCTGATTTAAGGAAGGAGGAGTGAGAAAAAAATGCAGCCTGATCTGAGACTTGCAGTCAAACATATTCCCATGTAGGAAACAAAAATGGTTTTTTTCCCCTAAAGTCTTAAATTTTTTCTGTCTTAATATTAGCTAAGAAGTCCTTTCTTGTTTGAAATACAGGATTTGGGGCTTTATTTTGAAAATGTTCAAATGTTCTTGTTAACTTTTAAGCTTCCTTTCTCTTCCCTGCCCCAGCTACACTGACAATAGCATTGAATTTGGTTTATTACTATCTCATTTTAGGAGTTTTTTTTATGAATAGATATTTTCCTGAGCAAGAAGTCTAAGATTTACCAACCATCTCCACTGTTGGTCCCT
Source organism: Strix aluco (assembly GCF_031877795.1). Taxonomy (NCBI): domain Eukaryota; kingdom Metazoa; phylum Chordata; class Aves; order Strigiformes; family Strigidae; genus Strix; species Strix aluco. The sequence goes on along the minus strand of NC_133934.1, from coordinate 75,301,731 downwards.
ATATCTCTCTATTTCTTTCCTCAGATGAAGCAGCTGGTAAGCTTTACATAGTAAAAAGACAATTTGATCATAATTGCATCAAAATGTGCCATTTCATTGAACAAGCTAGTTTTATGTGTTTACTCCTTAAACATTTAATCATGTTTAAGAAGATCTGTTACCTGTAACTCTGTCAAGCTTCATCCATCTTCTATAACAGAAAAAGTCTAAAACTAGAATTTAATAATTTATTTTGTTATATTACTCTGATAACTGCTTTGTAAGTGGTCTAGGATATCAGTTTTGTCCTCAGCATCCTTAATTATATGGATGTCTAATTGGTTCTTATTATTTAAACATCACAACACAGATTATCATCAGTTACTGTCTCATTAATACCACCTGTTTGATACCCAGTGATACCTGTGCAGTTGTTTTCTGTCTACGTATGGGATGCAAAAGCTGTGCAATGGTGTTTGGCGAGCACTACAGAAAGAATAACACTTGGAGAAGCTGTCACTGTTTTGGTGGCCTTTATTTCAACAGCTCTGACATCCCTCTGTGAAGACTGATGTGGCATTGGGGAGGACATGTGCTTTAGACTTTTTTTGTTAGCATGGTTATATTCTTAGCTTCTTAACAGTATTGGAGAATTGGTGGATACCAAATTCTTGGCCCTCAAATTGAATACACAAATTTCAAGTCTGAGAAAATGAGGTGGAGCTGAAAATGCTTTCCTGCAGTCCTGTGCCAAACATAGGTTTGGAAAAGAAATTGGTCTCCAAAAACCTTGTTGTGAAATACTGTTATTCTGAATCAAATACTTTCTTTTATGGTGCTGGGAACAGTGTAGTTTGTTTTTTGCTTTTTGACCTTCTTAGCTGTGCTTGCATTCTTTTACCTTTCTTTGTGAATTTAAAGAAAAAGATACTAATCTCCACCAATACTAGGTTATGATAAATCAGAACATATCTAATTAGACTAGTTTGGAGAAATGTCTCAAAGTTTTTTTCATTTGTTTCACTGGAACTATTTAATCTTGTTTCTGCTCTACAGCAGTCCTCTAAGAATGCTAAAAGCATTTTGAGTTCAGAACTGGGGGATCCTTCCTTTCTACATATCAGATGCTCTTTGAGGTGTAAATGAATAAATTTCAGCCTTGACCACTGGCAACTTTTCCTGTAAGTAACACTTCATGACTATTACTTCCTATATAATTAGGGAAAAAAAGATTTAAGTTTTCCATTAAAACTGAAACATGTGCCTTCAGGTTTTGGAAAGCATTAAAATAGTGAAAGGTACACTTGCACATACAAGTTTTTAGGGACTTTTGGAGAAAATTTCACAGCTCAAATGGAGACTTGAAGAGTTGCAATCCCTTTACAGAAAAGGCCCAATGTATGCATAGAAAAAGACAAGAAGTATTCCTTGTTCAACAGAGCAAGAGCAAAGAAATAAAACATTCTCTGATGCCACTGTGTAAGTTACCATTACATTATGCTTCAACAATGACAGCAGTTGAATGGAAGGAGAAAATTGGAGGAGATAGAGATGGCAGACCATAGGAATTGTGTATGAAGTGAAAATTGAGTGATTGAGTTGGCTGAACAGGAAAATAATTTCTCCTCCTAACCTAATGCATTAAAGGAGAAAAAGAAATCTGAACGGTGGCTGTGGGCCATGAGGCTTTTCAGGCAGCACAGCTATTATCACCCGTTTTATCCTTTTCTCAATTTAGATTTTAAATATCCAGTTTAAAACAAAATATTTTAAAATGGTGCACAATATATCTTAGCACCAAGGTAAAAGTAAAGGATGGATTTTCTTGCTGTTATCTTGGCAGCTCTGCTTGTTACAGCTCTGTGTTTTCATGTTAGATGACTATTTTGAGACTGAAAAGCAATGTGGAATGAAGAGATAACTTGTTTTTTGCAAAAAATTTTAAGCCAAGAACTTGAGACACAATTTTAAAACAACATCTTGAAAATTGCAGGCCATTCCAAAATTGGAAGAGTAAAGAGAAAATATCAGGGCATCTTTTATTAGTTTGCCAGAATGACAAATAACTTTTTTTGGTAAAGGAAATTAAGAAATACAACTTAACACTGCTCTTTTAAGTGTATCTTTCTTCTGCTCTTTCTTGCAGGTAAAAATTAAAATTACATTGAACACAGTATTTTCTCATGAGCTAATGGCCTTGATAACCTTAATAAGTGGTAGCAGTTTAATAAAAATAAATGGTTTTTATTCTCCAATCACTGAATGATTGGAGGGAGTAGAGGTTGTCATTTCAGCGCAATTCCTACATAAACTAAAAGTGAAGAAAAAAAATGGTAAAACTAAAGCAACTTGTAGTTCACCTTAGAGAAAATATTTGTCAAAACACCATCAAAGTCTGCAGTGTCATGAACTGACATTGAGACAGATTCCTCCTGAGAGAGGTATTATATTTAAAATGTCTTTTCTCTTTCATGCCCTCTTTGAAATACTTTACTTTCATAAAAGCTATAGATCCATATTTCATTCCAGGGATACACAACCTGATGTCTATCAAAAGTTTCCATTTTATAGATTAGAAGTAGAAGTTTTGGAACAGGACACCTGTTTGTTTATTTTTTTTTTTTCAGTGCTTTAGTTTTTCTTTAGTTCTTTGCATCCTGTATTTTAGTTACAGGCACTCTGGAGCAAGGACCCAGTTTAGTTTCCTGCTTGCCCCCTGCTTGGCTGGCAGCCAGCTGCAAGTAGACTGGTCTCCGCCACAACGGCAACTTCTCTGAGTGCATGTGTGTAGAACCGATGTAATTCCAGAAGGCTCTGGGAGCTGTACTAAGAATGGCTTATCTGTTTTTATGGCTTCTAAAGAGACATCGTGTGTGTCTGTGTGTGTATTTTTATATATGTACGTGCATGCAGCGTGAAGATGACTAAAAATGTATTTACATTTTTTTAGTACATGTATATACTTGAGAGAATGAGATATGAATAACTGAAAGGGCCCAGGCTTTTGACAGCCTCTTCCTCGTTAGTCCCCTGACCTGCAGAGGTGGACAGCAGTCAAGGCACCGTATATTAGGTGTTGTGACACCGGCTGAACCTTTGGTGCTCTCCTGTTCATTCTCAGGAATGTACAAAATGGCATCTCCCTGAACATAAGAGGAAAAGAGACACTTGGTCAAAGCTCCAGCTCTCGCTGCCCCCACCTCTTCCAAGGGGAGATACCCTGTAGCACTGTCCTGACAGAGTTTGCCTGGGTACTGCTTTTCTCTCTCTGAGCCATCAGTCTGCCACATTTATCTTCTTTCATATCTTCCTATTGCACAAATTAATTTCCAGTTAGAGTCTCTGACCCCAGTTACCTGATTTCCTCAGCGGTCATGTTTGGACAGTTTGAGAATACTTACACTTGCAGCAATCTTAATTAAAGGTGGATGAATGCAGCCGAATTCAGCAGTTTCAGCGAGTTTCAGTTTCAATGTGAAGCACTGTATTTTGGCTCTACACAGAAGAATTGGTTTATTTTAATGCTCATTAAACCTAAACTAGGACGAGGTCTAGGTGCTGTGCTCAGAAGATATAGGCAATATTATAGGGAGAGAGGCAATGGGACGGTAGAGATTTTGGATCTCTCCATAAAAATTTTAGTTTCATAAAAATGCATTTGAAGTTTGTAAATGTCAGTTTAGAAGTTTTTGCATACACAAATTCTCTGAAGCACCCATCCTTCTTTATCGAAAGCATTCCAGCTCATTAGTTTTCAAAATAATTAAACTGTTTGTATATTCTGGGGAACTCATATCTGTAATTTTTTTTTATTGCTGTGAACTAGCAGATAGTCAAAGGTTGCTAGAATTTCATGATCAGCTTTGAATAACATTTCAGCTTTTAAATGTTTAAATGCCTGAATTTAGCGTTAAGATTTTTGTTTCGATTCCATAACCCACTTTTTTCAGAGTGGCCAACTTCAGATTTTCATCGAGAAAGCCAGAAGGCTTCAGAGAACAGGTAAAACTTGTTCCTCTGAGATGACAAAATTTGCATGAGTTTGAAAGAGTTTTTTAAACCTTTGTGCTTTAACCCAAATCCAGCTCTCAAATTCAAATTTAGCCCAATCTAATTGGAATTTTGTTCAGACAGGTGTGTTGCTGTCTTTAACATTTTTATTTATACATATAACTCTCTTCCCCTTTATCTTGTTTTAATTAAAACGTAGTTTTGAATAAAGGATTTTTACTCTACCCTGAGGCTGTGTGTTGAAAAAAAGAATAAACTTGAGGCACCACTATTTCCAGTCAGTTTCTTTACCTGAAGCTGGTCTGTGAACTTTAACGACTCAGTTAAAGAAAATGCGCAAAGCCTGCAGCATTACCTAACTAAGTGTAGTTCCTAGGTTTACATTTCCTTTCCTTCCTTTAATACAAGGATTATCTTGGTCTGACCTGTGTTAATTCTCCCAGGAAGTCTGCAGCTGTGTGATTTACATGTAGACCTGTGTGGCTTCCTAACAGCTGCTGCCTGAAATACACACAGATTCGCAGCAGCCTGCAATGACTTGTTGAATGGTGCATTAAACTGTCTGAAGAAGACGTGCTTATGCAAACCAGTAATGTAGAGTGCGTTGCCAGCTCTGGTTTTAGGGAAATTATTGTTGCAGTTCGACACATCACTGTGCCTTGGTTTATTGTACTGTAATTTTAGAGCCAGATTTAAAGAAGTGAATCATTTTGGTACAAATAAGTTTTGTGCCTGTGGTTGATGTAGGTGTCTACCTGGCCTTTAGCCAGCAAGCCTCTGTAAAAATTAATGTAGTAAGCACTGGCCTAAATTACTGAAGTTCTTGCTTTTGGTGAAAGTAGGATTTGTACTGTCGCTTTGTTTCATCAAATTCATTTGGGTACTCTAGGCTGACTGGTCTAATGTGTTGACTGCTACTGAAAGGCACCGTATGTTGCTGTTGAAAGACTCCCTTCTCCAGAAGGAAGAGGGCAATTTTGTGGAGGTCTGAACCAAGGTGACTATCTTGCTGCCAGTATCTCTAGATCACCTAGAGCAATGTGGAGAGTTTTGTGGCTGAAGCACTCAGAGGTAGATTATCAACTTCTAAATTATATCCTTACTTCTGAGAGCCCTGGGTGCCTTTGGAGACTTTATAATCAGTTATCTACCTCGAACTCCACTTACTGCCTTTAGAATGGTCTTTCCTTTCCTATTGAAAGGCTTTATAAGATAAGGATTGAGATAGAGATAAAAAACATATAAGGGCTTTAATTGGTTGCTAGTTTCTAGTGCTCTGTATTTCCATGTGCATTTATAATGATGTCTCTTCAGTCTCTTAGTACTAAGGGGAATATTTACTTTCCTCCTCCTACTCCCACTCTCTGTCAGAAAGCCAGGGTATATTGACTCTACAATTTTGAAATACAGTAATTTGATTAACTGACTGCTTAGCCAATAATACCTACTCTGCAGATGGTTCAAAATATTTGTTGTATCACTACAGAATAATCTGGTGACTGAGTACTGGCAAAGACCTCAAGCTACGAAATTTGCTGTGTCCCCTAACTCTTGGACACTGCATCGTCTATTGCAATTTGGATACCCAAGTTGCTGAGTAACTTCACACTGTGCCCTGGAAGCTGTGTGATACAGAGCCAATAGCAGGCTGGGTGGGAAAATGTCAATTAGGAAACGGTGGAGCGAGAATTCAGGGTCTGACTTCTCAGCTATGCTGGAGGATCCTAACAACAAAGTGCCCCTTGAACTTTGTGCCAGAGTATCCCCATTTTCATCACAAAGAATCATCTGTATCCATGGTCTAATGTCCCACCGGAATTTATAAAGATTTCAGTCTTATTTGGTGCAGAATTTAAAAATTTTTTGCTTTCACTAAGAATACCCCAACACCACAGTCTGGTATTCTGGGAACCATCTGCCTCAATTACTTCTTCTAAAGCTATTTTTAATCTCTAATCAAAGATTAATTATGCCAAGCTTTGGGCCATGAAGACTGTGGAGGAGAGAAGAGAAGGTGCCTACAGCACTCACCAAAAATATGGGAAAATCAGGTACAAGTCAGTGCTGTGATTTATAGTTGGGATTCAGCAGCAGGGATGCTGAGATAAGCTCTGAAACACCATGCTAAGGCTGTAAACCTGCTGTGTGCAATTGTTTCTTTGTAGGGGGATGTACTTTGCCAAGGTATCACACCTCCCAGATGGTGTCTTTCTACCTGTCCTGGCACCTACCCAATGCTATCTGTCAGTATTTAACTTGAGTGTTTGTGTTTAACTCTCGTGTCCCTGAAGCATAGATCAGTGTCCTGTATGTGCTTCCATATCCCAGTTTTGTTCAGATTTGCTAGGGAGAGTGCTCCCCGAGGTTTTCCTATTTAATCCTGGATACATGTCCAGGTAAAAATCCAATCTGAGGCTGGACCTCTACTTTAAAATTTGGAACCAACAGGTTATGGGAAAGTTAAATGTAAATTTATTTCCAATTAGAGCTGAACAACCAGGTTCTTCTCTGACTGCTTCCTTCATGTGAAGCTGGGGATGAGCCTTCAGTGTCCATAACAACAACTTTCCCTGCAAATGGTGTCCTAATTCTGTCTAAAACTGTCCTGGGGGACTTTGACAGCTCCTCTGAGTTCTCTTTGCTATTTCTCTTCATCTGTTCCCCTTTATCCAAAATTCTTTTCATGATGCTGTCTGTTGCAAATACAGTTTTGATGGGTTTATTTGAATATTAGCTACCGTTTGAACAATTTCAGCCCAGCACTTCATGGGTTACTACTAAAGTTGTAGAAGTGCTCAAAAATTCATTCAAGGTTTTATATACATATTCAGAGGAGATTTTTGTTTAGAATATTCTATATAGCGCTCTAACACTTCACTGACATGAATAAAAAATCTGATCATTGGTTTGTTTTTAGATGGATGGAGAAAGTATTTCCATTTCTTTTCTCTCCTTCCCTATCCCCAGATGTTCAGAATTGGAGAAATCCAGTTTTGTCAGAGCATGCCCATGGTCTGAGGATTGGGCTGTTGTCTTGGAAGTTAGAAATCCCTGTCCCAGAGAGAGGCATTTCAGATTTCAGTGAAATTTCAAAGCTGATTCTCCAGTACTGAAAACAGTTCTTGAAGCACTGGCATTTTAGGACAGCTTTTTTCACCTCCACATTTCCTCACAGTTTGTGTGTTAAGAAATCTGGTGTGATAAGATATTTTGAGAACACCTATCGGATAGATCTGTACTAGGTGGAGACAAGGTGACAGATGAATCTTGCTGCCTTTACCCCTGGAGCTGTAAACATACAAGTCTTGAAATCAAGTGTGTTTTTATATGTCTTGTGGTGGAAACAGTGATAGCTAAGGGATTTTAAGGCAGCTGATGAAAACTAGTTGCTTTGATGATGTTGAATCTCAGCAATACACCTAAAGAGTTCTTTATTTGCCTGAAATTCTCTTGTGATCTACCCAAAAACAATTGCTGGGGTTATGCTGGAAATGCTTTTTTTTGTTGTTGTTAATTATGTTCCTATCTGCAGTTTAATGTTGGCATTCCAATGATACCTGGAGAGAACTGTTCACTGGATTTCTTTCAACTTGACACTTAAATCTGATTTCATATATCAGATTATTTAATAGGATAGAGTTACCTAAGAGAAACAATTAGATATAATTTCATAATTTATTGGAGTTAATTATTATCTAAGGTAAATACAGGTCCATTTGCTGTCATTTGCTCAGTTCTCTATAAGCCAGAACTTGTGCTTTAGTGTTAAAAATAAACATGATTCTATTTCCCGTTTCTTCATCTAGAGTCTCTATCATTATTACCTACATGTTTTGAAACATATAGCAAAATCTAGTCCCTATTCACAAGGCAAGTACAAAAAGGAGATAGAAGAAACAATAGTTAGAGATGAAATGATTCTCATTTTTGGAATAAGTGGCAATTGCAGAATATAATCTGCCTAACCATTGTCAAATTTTTATAAACATCATGATAGAGACAAGTTTTAAGAGTAGTTTGAAGAGAAGGACAGCTGTGGCTTTGTGAATAATCATTTTGTTGTTGTTGTAAATGCTACAAATGATAGCATTACTAAAAACAGAGATGGAATATATCACTCGGTTGCTTATTCTTTTAGTGCTTCCCTTCTGTCAAAGCCCAAGTCCCCAAAGTATGCTTTTGGGGAACATATGCTGTCTGCCAAAACTCATTTGAAATCTGAAAGCAGAATAATGTTTTGCTTAACTTTGTTTTTCAAATGTAAAACATTTACATTTAGGGGGAAACACTCCTTGTAACTACAGGATACTGTAACTGTAGATCATTAAGTTTTCTCCAAAGAAGTTCAGCTGTTTTAAAATTTGGCTATAAAGGATGTTTTTAAAGGCATATTTTTAAGCAATAAAGATGGGTTTTCTCAAATTACTTGAAAACTAAACTGGCTAGAATAGGAACACCAGCCCAAGAATTTTTAAAGTGTTTGTGCCTTACAATAAAAATAAGTGCTTGGGGTGGTTTCCTTACCAGCTAATTCCTGCAAGTATCTCATTATATCAAAAAAACACACTCTCCTTTCTGGATGGAAATAAGATAAAGTTCTAAATGGGCAAGTACTGTCCGAAGAGCTACTGTGAGGGCTATGGAAATTCATACTCTGATGCCACCTTCCTGAAATGTTTAACAAATTGAGTCAATAGTTTTTTAATATTTGCATATTTTGCAGGCCCAGAGTGGAGGGTCATGAGGCAGCAGACCTGCAATGCACCAGGCGTGCAGAGATGATGTGCTCCTGCTGGCTACCATACCCACAAGAGAGATGCAACCCAGCTCTCAGCTAATTGTAAAATATAAAAATCCTTTCAAGGTAATATACATAAGCAGATAACTCAGATGGAGCTCTATTCATGGCTAGAGTATTCCTGATAAATGAGAAAGGATAACTAGGGGGTTTTGTTTTATTTTATTTTCTGTCTGTGTGTAAGATGCAGTTTTTCTAGCAAACTGCTGTCCTTGGAGTACCTGTCTTGCTGCTAGGACCAATGCAGAGGCAAAGGTAGTGGATTATAGCTTTCTGTCATCAATGACTATTTTATTTCCACTAGCTTCAGCACAAATCTCAGCCCAAAAAGCTCCTCACCTCGGTTTAAGTATGAAAAAGGTCCAGAAATCTTTCTCATTATGTCCCAATCTTGGCTTATGTTTGAGGTTATTTATTATTAAATTCAATAGGAGAAGGATTTCACTTGCTCAGATTTGTGCTTTTCAGAAGGTATGTTAAATTAAAACATATCTATGTATGAACGTATATATAATATCTATACATAAAGCCTTATACGTATGGTAATGCATTTTATAATACTTTGCATGAGTTCCTGGATGGATGAACCACTTGTGAATATGGGTATAAATTGCACAGTTGATTATATAAACTGCTTCAGAAAAGGTGTCCGGGGCAAGTGAGAGCACTGAATACTCAGTAACACATGGCACTGCTAGGATGATAGAAGTGTAAGTAGTGCCAGTATATCCAAGTTGAGAACAGCTACTCTTATTTTTTTTAATCACTTACTACACTGTACTGCGGGAAGCCACCATACCCATTTTCATAGCAGAGCACGCGACTGCAGTACAGCACAGAAAGGCGCAGACCCCTCGAGGTTGTGGAATTACAGGGAAGAAAAGGGAATATTTTGCTCAGAGTATCAGCAGGGAGTGAGGTGTCTTGCAGCAAGATCAGCAGGTTTGCTTTCATGATGAGGTTGAAGTTTTAGATAATTTCAGTAGTCTTCAGTTTTGCCTGAACCTGAGCCTCTCAGCTGAACAGTAGGAGTAATACAACATACAAATCCCATGATTTTGGTGCCTCCCCAATCTGGTAATTAAAGTTTATGACTTGGCTTTGCTGAATATTTGCTAACAATATATAATTCTCAAGTACTGGCTATCTTACTGGGTCTTTCAACAGACTGACACTTCATAGTTTTAAGCACTTCCAATCCAATTACCTGATATAGTACAAAAATGCCTAATGCACAGGCTGATGTGGCCTAGGTTTTGCAAGGTAATTTAAAGTGCCAACATACATGTTTATGAAACAAGTTACTGGTAGAATGAATAGCATTTTAATCACCTGCTATTCATTTGTTAACTCTGGGGTGAAACTAAACTTCTAAACTACAATATAGGCATTATACACAGCTACCTCTGAAGGATTTAATTCAGTTAAAAATATCAAATTTTTTAGTTTCTTTATGTTCAGAGAAGTCAGATAATGGAAACGGAGAAACTTGAAATAGCAATCTGTTACTTTCCGAGAGCTCCTCTCTGTCCTCACCGATGAGATTTACAATGCTGTAATGCTGCAATTTCATCATTATTTTGTAATCTTCTTAAATGAGTGTCTCATGTTAGTGCAGGCAATCACAATAACTGCTTGAATAGGATTTGCTGCTGAGCAAAGCTGCTTGTGTTGCAAAAGCAACAAGAAGAACACACAAGCAAAAAAAAATCATTGTGCAAAGGTGTTTACTTTCCCATCGGGTTTAGAGTGAGTACTGAGAAGGGAATTTAGTTATGACTTCACCCATGCTAGCAGGATGCCAGCAAATTGTCAAAAAAGGAAATAATACTCTAATACCAGCTTAAGGCAAGTTCAAAAACAAAGGAGATATGTAACCACAAGGCTTATTTGATGTGGAATACTGTCATGTTTCTATTGAGTAGAACAGAAACTTGCCTCCTTCAAAAATTCCCTCGGCTTTGCACTGCCTACTGCTCCCGTGGTCTCTTAGCCTAGGAGAGGACTTGCACTGGGTGAAGCACACAGTCTGGATGGAAGACAAGCCTTTATACTCAACCGCTGTGTCCTGGGGAGAGGAGGTTCAGCAGACTCCCTTCCCTCAGAGGTGGCAGCTGAGGCAATGGAGGCAAAAAGAAATTGCCCCAGCAGATCGCGCTGGTTCGCATTTGAACACACTTGTCTTAGAAATGACCCAGTAACTCCTTTCTTAAAATAACGTTGCCTCAAAACCAATCTTTCATTAAGCATTATTTATTCATGTTACAGTGTACTACTTCCTTTCACATAAATGTTGGCTGTGCGTTTGATATGTGTATTATCCCGTTGAAATCTTTGAGACTATTCATGTGGGTAAAGTTATATGTATGGATCTGTAGTTATAGGGTCTGAAGACGACATTAAATCACTAAAGTTCGCAGTTAATAGGCATTAACCAGCACAGTCCTAGTTTGATTTTTAAAGGATTTCTTTCCCAGAAGAACATAGCAATAATATCAACATATGACTTTTGTATCATATTTCTCAATTTATTTTCCTCTTCAGACTGAGGCTAGGAAAATATTGCTACTCATTACTTCTTTGCCTGTATGCAGCCTGCTTAATTCTGCTTTTGTTCTTTTTATCAGAGATACTGATCTATGATCTGATCTCCCTTGACTGAGTCATGCTCCAGGCTGTTGGCCCTGGGCCTAATTGTACTTCTGGTTTCAGAATTCTTTGTAATATCTGCCTGGAGGCTTCTCCCATTTGAACCACAAGATTGTAGCTCCTGTACAAGTAGAAATGTAAATGACATAGTACTGGTGCCTCTTCTGGTCTATTAAATCCAGGTTCCTAACAGCAAATATCTTATCCTCATTTTTATTTGCAGATTTTTGAAGTAGTGCGAAGAAAAAGCGAGAATTGTTGTAATCCTTATTATCAACTTTAGAGCCTTATGGATGTTCTGTAGTTATCAAAATAACAGCCCCTTCCCCCAAATCCTGCTCAAGTCACAATTCTGAATTTCTTCTTCTCTGTAAAAGATTTTTTTTGTATGCTTGGTATTTTTAAGTCAGTGTTTCTTGAGACTTCATTTTAAATTTAATTTTATGTGTGAAATAAGAAGTGAAATAAGTAAAATGGTAAAGAGAAATGACACATTTTTCTCCAAAACACCACTAAAAATATGATCAAATATTTTATCTTGATTTTATAAATACATGTACTGATTTCAGATAAAAGTTAACACATTCTAATAACTATTGCATTCAAATATTTTTCTCCCAGTATATCAACTGTAATTAATGTTGCAAAATTAATGTTGCATTGGAGCTACAGGGGTTGGAGGATGTTTATGTACCAAGAACTGATGACAAGAGTTGGAAATGCAGTTGATCTGCCCCTGCACCTGTGTAGGCAGGGTGCTCTGATGTAATAATGTAAGACAAAGTTAGAAGGATTGCATCATCAGACTGTACTGTCACTTGCTGATAGTGTCAGGGCTGCAACCTGATGCTTCTAGCACTACTGAAGGCTGATTAACTCCTTTTTGGATATCACAGGACTCACAGTGGTGACTCAGCCAGAGGTTGCATCTCAGCAGAGTAAAAAATCGTTTGTTGGAAACAAACAGGTTTTATTCTCTTTTTCAACTCCTGGAAGTAAAATTGAGGTTTATTTATGCAATCCACTGGTTTCTCTCACTGACAGCAGTTTCTGTTAATTCTTCAAAGACACTTTAAGCAACAGCTACAATGAGAGATGATGAAAATTTACAGGGAGATTGCTTACTTTGTAGGCAGTTTTACTTGCTAAAAAAAGTACCTAAAATGTAGCTAAAAAATAATGTGTGGGCATCTTTCTTTTATAAATGCAGGGACAGGACAAGGCCCTTAGCTAAGGATTTTAATTATTTGAAGATCATCTCATGAAAGCACTTTCCTCCATCAAGTAGTCAGTTTGCCAGTTAACTGTTCTACACAGGAAATACAGCAAACAAAACCATCACGCAGTTTTAAAGCTAAAACATCGCAAATCTTACATTTCCAAGCTGTGTACTGGAAGACGTGTTTTTATAAAGAGGGGTACAGGTACATCATTGTCTGGCTTTAGATACAGTATCTCTGCTGTGATTTTCACGTGTTAAAATGAAGTGGCTTTCACAGCTAAATACTTTCACATGGACTTTTTAAAAAAATGTATTTAGAAACTGCAATCTTACAGGGGATAAAAAGCATCTTTCTACTCGACCGATATGTATTTCATTTCTGCAACTAGCTCTGTAGGGGCAGACAGCACATATGCAAGTTCTTCAACTTAATGGAGATCTGCTTATGTAGGGCCTACAGAAAAAGCAGTTGATTTTCCACTTGCGGATGTGTGTGCTGGGAGAGATGGGTGTGAGGACAGTATATGGGAGAATACGGAGTAGCTGGAGTCCTTACAGGTGATGTAGTGAAATTTCTCCAGCAATCACAGCAGACATCTTTGACGATCAACTCTGTACCAGTATGAGAAGTAGGGTAAGGATGTAGAAAAAACGATACTGATACATTTTTCAAGCTAGGCGAAGGTGTTTTGTGTTAATGTAAGTACTGAATATTTGAATTTTGCCTGCAAAGATTGAAGATTATTGAGTATTAGAGTCCTTCTCAGCTGATCTTTTTCCGTGCTTTATCTACTCCATTCTTCTCCCCTCCATGCTTACATTTGATATTACAGTTCTCCACAATTATTTACTAAAAAAATAAAAAGTCTTAATAAGATGAGAGCAGGCAGACACACTTAAGATATTTAATTTTCACATCTGAAAGTTCTGGGAAATTCAGGAGGGTAGAGAAGGGGTGAAGATTGGTCATTTGTTATTTCACAGCTGGAAATACAGGTTTTCAGAGAGACAGCAAGCATTGACAAGAAACAAACTCCAGTTCTATTTGACTGTGAGAAGGCAATAGGTAATCACTGCTAAATCTAAACAATATAATTATCAGTGCATTTAAGCAATGTCTCAGATGACTTTCAGTTTTTGAGATAGAATGGGTGACAGATTTAAGGAAAGAAGAGGGCACAGGGAAAGAATACAATTGCAGCCTGAAGTTAACAGCTGAAATTATATTTTAAAATTACTTTTAAGAAACAGGTTGTTGATAGAACATTGATTTTTAGCTCAGAGTAATAATTTCAAACAGCTGGAAAAAGATCTCTTGAATACACCTTCAGCGCTTGGTTTGATTTAGAACATGCAGATAGATGTGGAAAAAGTGCCTGCCATTAAAAATGGCAGAAAGCTTTGTAAAAATAGCAGCTTCAGTTAAGCAATTTCCTATAGGGTACATAAAAACATAACTTGGAAGGTGGTTATTTTGTAGATACTTCTAGTTATTTAGCATCTGGTAAGTACAATATGCTTGCTTCGTTATACCAAATTTACTTGTCTTTGTGGCAGTTGGTGATGCTCCTGATTTATACAAGAAGCATTTTCCAGCCCTCCTTGTTTGAGAAGACTGTGTGACTGTTACCAAGGAACAGAGCCTGACAGAAGCCATTCTTTAAGGAAGGATTAATAACTTTCAGTAGACTAATGTAATGAAGCTAAGTAAACCATCTTCCTTGTCTTTCTATATGTTTAGGACAACTGCTGACAGCTGGATAAATTAACATCCTTCTAAAAAGCAGTATGTTCTTCCTTAGAATTTGGAAGTTAATATTATAGTCTTTCTTCATGTTACATTACTTATTTCAGAGTACAATGCTCAGCCTAAGTCTGGAGAAAGTTAGCTTTCCCACAGTATGTGGCAAGTACTGCAACAGGTAAGGTGGTAGTTGCTTGGAAGAACCTAAACACAACTTGTTTGCTGAGGGTAGGATGACTGTTCATCAAAGCAGCACCCAGAAATGAAAACTGGGAAAGAAAAAGCAATTTCTCTGACAAGAAAGCTTTCAAAAGACTTGTGTCAAAGAAGGTTCCGTAAAGACTTTATGAAGAAGGCATCAGAAACCAAAGTAAAGAAGACAGAAGGTGTTGTAATGAAGAAGCAAGATTGAAAGTAAAAGCTGAGTGGAAAGTAAACTCTTAAAAATGAAACCCAGACCTATGGCAATAGTGTTTAATAGATGTATTGCAGTCTTACCCTTATTCTAAAATATGCAGAGGTATTTTGCATGGCTGCTGTTCTGAGTATAAACAAAAGAAATACTGCTTGAAGAATCCCAAATGTTCCCTGAAAGCAAAACTGAGGAAGGACTGAACACAGCAGCAAATGTGTTGTGATTTCCTCTCACTCAGCTCCAAGAATTCACTGAATGCATCCGAAATTGGAGTTAGTGACTTAGGTGAGAAAAGCAGTTGCATAAGGCATCCCCACCCCACCTTCTCCAAAACTCATATTGAGTAGAAAGTTGTGAAATGTACATTGCCCTATCACATCTGCCAGCACAAATTAAAAATAAATAAATCAATAAAAGAATCTCCAGTGAATAACAACTAAAATCCCACCACCGAATAATCAGAGAACAATGTCTGCCATCAGGTGATCTATGGAAGATTCTTCATGATGCCAAGTCAGCAGCAGATGTGCAAATTGTTTCAACTTGGATTTCTTGTCCTGAAATAAAGCATACATGCTATATCCAAAGAACACTTCCTTCTTAGAGTGAGAGACTAATGAAATACTTAAAGGTCAGACAGGTAAATTGGTATCTTATACAAAATACAATATACTTTTTGCTTTTTCTTAGTAATATTTTAAAGCTCTATTTCAGAAATCTATAAAAGTACATAATACATATTTATGGTGAAGGTATACTTTTATAGATATTAATTGAGGTAAAGAATAATTATTGGAAATCAATGAATTTCAAGAAGAAAGTGAGCCTTTTTTTTTTTTTTTTGAGTATGCTGAACTGTCATTGGCAATGCTACAAAGAACTTTGTTTAAAAAATACCTCTCCCGAGAATTTGTATGAGTTTATCTGGAAGCTGTCACAAAGAACAAACAGAATGAAAGTGTGAGGCAAAATAAATAACTGCCTTAACATCTGCAGAGTTGTACAGAAGCGCTTTTGAGGGAGTCTATTACATTATATATCACTACTCTATTTTACATATTTTCTACAAACATTCAATTTTACCTAATGATTCAATTCAATCTCCAGATCAAGCTGGTGCTAAATCTATTCTGATTCAGTGCAAAGAAAGACAAAGCAAAAATCCCCTGCTCATCAGCTCTTGTAGGGCTGAAAAAGTTTTGAAGTTCAAAAGTCACTGTGTTTCTTGTGATGGGATAATACAAGTAGGAGAGATAAAGTAATGAACTCATACATGCAGTTATGAGAGGTAATGTTTTCCAAAAGATCATCAGATTTGGACTATTACTGGTAAAGAAGAACATAAGAGGAAGTAATTTCAGTGACAAAATGGTTGACACGGGGAAAAGAATGATGAGGTTTAAGGAAATGTAATGAGTGGCAAATGGTTGCTGCCTTTATTTTAAAAAGGAAAAAATTCTTATTTTCAGTGAAATTAAGCAGCTATCAAGAGAAATGAAACAAAACAGATTCTAGAGAGGAAAAGAGTAAATGAAACTGCGCATTGAGAAATGGGTAGAAGACCAGAAACGCTAATTTCTTAATTACAAAATGGCATTTAATTTTCTACTTTATATTAAAGTTTTTGATAGATAGCTTGTATATATGGCTGTATATGCTATATAGGAACTCTTTCATCTCATGACAGGGAAACATAAGGATGATTAGGTGGCTATGGTTCCCGGTGTCATCAGTATGCAATTTAGAGAAAATTTTTTTGACTTAGAGGGATGTGTGGGTGGAAAGGAGTGCTAGTTCCACAAATTTAAAGTCATAATGCTTCACATCAATGCTATATTTTTTCTCTCATCAGCTATACTGACTATTCATTCAGGAAAAAAATGTGGTGGTTTTTTTTTTTTTTTTTAATGCTGATATGTAACAGCATCTGCTGCTGCTTAAGGACTTTTTGGTCTCATCTGCATTTTGGAAGCATTTGACAAGCCCTTCTTTGCTCTATTTGCCATGTAATTTTAGAGTATCTCTACACAGATTAGTGTTCTCAGAAGCCATGAGGTTTCTTTGAGGTTCTCAGAAACCACGTTACCACATGAATAGGATGCTGTTGCTGAGATAATAGCCCCTGCTATGAATTTGGACTTCTGGGATAATTATTCACTAAGCACTTGTATATGTTGGGATATCCACTTGCAAGTGAAAATCCTGAGATTTACACCTTTTGCAGGCAGAGAATTCGATCCTATGTCTTCTCCCTTGTTCATATCCTGATTTTGTCCTCTAGTGAGTCTCTTCAACCTTCAACCCTTGTCTCTTCAAGCTGGCATGCTACATTGCAGCCAGGGGACATGACAGAGGTGATTTTTCCACTTGCTCTCCTGCAGGAGAATTTTTTAACCAACACTGCATAAGGGCGCTGGCTAGGGTAGTTGCGTATCAGGGGAGCACCACTGCTGTTTGCCCCCCACTCCAGGTGACTTTAGATTAATTTACTCTTTTCCATAAAGGAGGATGTCAAGGGAATCATCCTCACCAGGCCAAAAAAGCTATTTTAGCTTATCAGACACTAAAATGGAAATGAAGTGATACACAGTGTAATTAGTCACCTGTGGTGTGACTTTATTATCAAAGTCTAAGATTTTAAGATAGAATAGAATACTATTTCAGTTGGAAGGGACCTATGATGATCATCTAGTCCATCTGCCTAACCACTTCAGGGCTGACCAAAAGTTAAAGCATGTTATTAAGAACATTGTCCAAATGCCTCTTAAACACTGACAGATAACTTATTGATGAAGCAAGTTATTAAATAAAATATATTTAAACAAGATTAACTAAATTTTTCTGCAGTTGGATTTGGATACTTGTGTTTTCTCTTGATGATCTTTAGCTAGGACCTTCCTTCTGTTTTCTTCTGTGCTCTCCCACTGCTATCATTCAGATTTTTTTCAGTCTTGTAATTGCTGTGGAGCTTCCCCTGTTCAGTTGCAGGATCTGTCATATCCTCGACAGTCTTGGCTTTTCTTTCTCATGTCTTGTGGTTTTGTCACATTCCTTGCTTCTTTCTGCTCCTTGGGGGCTATCCAGCTGCCTCATTCTTGTTTCTATCGATAGTGAGTGAGAATGAATGCGAATCCTGCATTCCTCATGTCAGAATCGTCTTTTCTCCCTTGTTTTGTGGCTGGCAGCTATCTGGCTGTCTTGGTCTGGGACTCACAGCACCACAACATTGTCCTATGCCCACAGCCCAGACTAGTGAGTTTCTATATGCATGTGGAAACATAAATTTAGGTATACCAAAATTCATTCAGTTATTGTATTTTGAGTGGAGGAGAACCGTGTTGGTTGTGGGGATGAGGAATTGCAGGAACGTAGCTGTCTTCATTAGTCCCAGAATCTCTTGCCTGCTCCCTGTCTATCCCAGTTATATTGGCCAGGGTCTTTAGTAGTGTTTGTGTCCTCCCCCCTTCATGTGGAGCACTTGGCATGTCCATCTACTATTAAGTACCAAATAGTAATACTATCCCCATTTGAAGTTTATGAAATTACATCGAAGATTTTCCCATTTAATTAGACTCCAAATAAAGCACCAAGCAAACATTAAAAATCTGATGTCAATCAATCACTTGAGGACTGTATATATGTTAATAAGTAATGATTATATGCTGTATCATGAGCATTAGAAACTTCTGATGTATACATTATGTATATTCTAAACCTGCATGATACCTGATACTACATGTATGTGTTACTACCTATACCAGATATTACCCTATTTATGGGTTTAACCCTAATTATATATCCATAAATGCTATGAATAAAAGCAAAGTTTAGGTTTAGATACTGCCAAAGCATTCCTATGTGGGTTTGAGGCCATGACCAACACCGTTCTCCCTACAGCTGCCATGGTCTTCCACAGGACCATCTGTCCTCATGTGCAGCTCTGATTGCATGTTTGTTCTGTTTGGAGGATTTTTAATTTTCCTATGTTTTCTTTCCATTTTTATTTAATTTCTGAAAGAACTTTTTAATTTTTCCCCTCCCCTTTTATTATTGAATTCTTGTACTACACTCTACGGATTATTAAAAATAAAAAATACATACTATTTTCTCTTTGATTCCTGCTCTGCTTTCCTTCTTATCCCCTCTCTCTACCACTCTTACAGTGAAGTTTCTTGTTTTCTGAAAAGAATTAGGCCGAAGACTAATTGTGCGCTTTGTGTAATTTATGTATGCATATTGCAAATTAAATGTTTTTTCAGCAATTAACAGTCATTTTTTGTTTATTTCAAAAAGATTAAGAAATGGTGATTAATTAAAGGAGGAAAACAATATAAGTATTGGAGACCAGTCTTCTACCCTGAAACATTATAAAGGAAGGTTTATATTAGGAAGCATGATATTGAAGGAAAAACTCACTACAGAGATGAAGTATGGCAGTAGTTGGGGATGTGGAATATATTCATAGGATGAACACTGAAGTGTTGGAATTTTTTTTTAAAGTTTTTGTGATGGAAGGGTTGAGTGTGTTATGGAGAAAATATGGCTTTCAGCTTAGACTCCTCAAAAATGTGTGAAACCAATTATATATGAAAAGGTAATAACAGTAAGAAAGAAAATGTGAGAACATGTTGTTGGTGTGTCTGTTAATGCTGGAGAAGCAAAATTTTTCTGTTTAATGATAGGCCTTGTCACTTCAAACAAAAGGGTGTAGCTGATTTAAACTCCGAAGATGTTTTTGTTGCTTGTTTAGTCACAGCTATTCCATATTACCATTTTAAAAACTGGATCATTCTTTTGAAAAAGTTTTTACAAGAGCCATTTTCAAAGCACTAAAGATCTCACCATCTGTCTGCTGAAGTCGATGTCCAAGCTCCTTGGGGATTAGGAACAGGCTCAAAAAGAACCCCAAACAAAAAAAAAGCAGAGATCCTTTCCAGAGCCATTAATAGACTGCTTCATTGTTTATGTTATACTAATTGATCCAGTCACAATATAATGCACAAAATCAATTTTCATATTGTGTAAGAGCTTGGCTAGTATTTACTAATTTGGTTTTATAGTTTAATTATTTTTTATAGTTTGGGAAATCCACTTCAAATGAGTAAATAATATTTAGGGTGAAATGGAATTTTTACCTATCATTTAAATACAATTTTTAAAATGCAGTTAAAACCCCCTTAGATTTAAATATTCCACTTCAAGTTTGTTTTTTGCATAATATTATATATGGCAAAAATAATTAATTTTGTCCAATTTAAATAACTCTGTATTTCTAAAGAGAGACTTGCACCTAGATGTTCTTAAGTGTTAAAGAATAAAGGTGTGAAGATCATCCAGTCCAACCATTAACCTAACACTGACCATTCTCAACTACACCATATCCCTCAGCGCTATGTCAACCTAAACCCCTCCAGGGATGGGCACTCCACCACTGCCCTGGGCAGTCCATTCCAACGCCCAACAACCCATTCTGTAAATAAATACTTCGTAATATCCAGCCTAAACCTTCCTTGGCACAACTTGAGGCCATTCTCTCTTGTCCTATCGCTTGTTACTCCAATGGATCTGAGTAGTCTGTGAGCCCCTTTTTGAAATGATGCTTCCATAGGAAAACTGAATGGTACTCAGTCACTGCAGCTTGTTAGGCAAGGGCGTCACAGCTGGAAATCTGCTTCTTGCAGTTGGTGTTTGCATTCAGCCCATTTGCTCCAGGTACTTGAAGCCTGTGGCAATATAATGTTGAAAGCCACTTAAAGTGTATATCCTATACTCATATCCTGGTGAAGATACTAAAATTTCTCAAACCACAAAATACCTGCTGCTTATGAATGCAGTGATAACAACTGAACTGGACTTGGAGGAGGTGTGTAACCTTATAACATGCTAGTTTCATACTGAATAATATTGCTTTGGTTTCTGTGTAACCTCATTGAGAGAAACAGTGCGAGAGAACGCCATTAATCAACATCAAGATTTTAATACTTGATGGATTGAGTGGTAGCAGTTTTAAATGTAAAATGATGGCTCATTTTCAAGATGCCACTAATTGTAAATCAAATTCTGAGATGTTCTATTGGAACTGTAACTGTGGATGAGCATCATTATTGTTTTCAATTTGTCACTTACATTTTGATAGGAAAATATATCATAGAGCTCTGATTTTTAATTTATTTTTATTATGCAATGTTTATTATCATGTTCCTCATTTTGACTTGAGCAACCTGTAAGAGAATTTTCATTTTAATGGTTATTCGGTAAAAGAGATTAAATCAACCTTAAGAGTGATTTTACTTAATTTCAATCATGGTTTATTGCTCATGATATATTTATAAAGGTATGCATGATTATATAAAAGGATTCATTAGGAATTATGTTATCGAGGAAATGACTTAGTGAACCTATTTACTTTAAAATATTGCCAAATGGGGGCTGGAGGGCCCAAATATGAGATGACTCAATTAAGTGGGAATTCTTTTGATGAGTAAGGCAAATGTTGTGAGCACTATTTTCAAAAATACCTAAAACATAAAACCACACTTTAGTGAGACTTAGACTTTAGTTCACAACAAGTCGTGAATTTCTCTGAAGGAACAAGAATTGCACTTTTCAGGCTAGGCATAGGTGACTAATGCTGTGATGCTGATCACCATTTTTAGCCATCCAAAAAAGTCCACTTTTCACTTAAATAGGCTGAACCTCTGTTATACTGAAAAGTATCTGAATATATGTGAGCCACACCTTGTTGACTTTAAGCAACATTTTATTTAATGTGAAGAGTTCCCTGTATGTAGGCTGATATTTAGCATCCAATTGAGAACTCATGTAGCTTATGGACAAATTGGAGAAGTTCAAAAAGGAAAGGCATTTGAAGTCCAGAAACTAGGTTTTCCTTATTTTTTTCTGGAGAATGAGAAGCAGAAGGAGAGAAGGAAAAGCATAACAGAAATTTCAATAGTAGACAGTATTTAGGAGCCAATGAAAGGGAACATGACCACTTTTAGGTACATTATTATTATTTCCTTAGGTTCTGCTGACAAATGTAATATATTTATGAAGATGTGTTTGAGCACATGATTATGATCCCAGTTAACTGTTGGCATAAACTTTGGGCTGAAAAGGTGTTAAGTATTAGTCAGCACTTGATATATACATACAGATACTTATATTTTTAAGCATCACACCCTCTACAACACCCGTGAGTAATGCACTGTGAAAAGACCCAACTAAATAAATTAACATTTTTTTCAGCTAGTTTTCAAAGGACCTGCTGCTTTGCAGCTATTACGTAGAATGCTTGAAAAAATTTAATTGGTTTAAAGAGAGGTATCAACATGGCAGCGATATCAAGCCATCATACTGGGTATCAGGTATATCAATTTGGTGTTTCCTAGCAGATGAAGATACTTCTTCATGAATGACATAACCAGTGACAAAATTTTATCTGAAGGACAGTTAAATTTGATGATGTGAACATAAACCAAACCAAACTGTGGAAAATATTGTACCTGCATATCTTGAAAAAAGCAAGGGCCAGTGTTTCAAGCAGTGGAAAAAAAAGTTTTGCATGTCTGACACAAAATGTGCTGAAGGTTTTAATTCTAAAGCTGAGCGCAGATATTTCGTAATGAAAGTGCCAGCTCATCCTGAATTATACAGTACTTAAACTGTATCTCTGGACAATATTTTATTGTATAAACTCATTAACAATTTGCTTTCCGTGATGTTTTGCTTATGGAACTTTTAAAAGAGTAATCTGTATAATGTTTTTTATGTTGGTTTATCTTAACACCAGCTGCACAGAACTGCAAGGGGACATCAAGCTCTCTATTCTGCTATCTCAGATAGCAATATCACCCTGTCCTTTTCATAAACAGATCGAAAATCCTCTGAATATTATTCAGTCCTGTCTAGGAACTTCACTGCTGTAGAAGTTAGAGACATTCCTTTTATGGTCAATTGTCCCCATTTTGTTTTTTTTTTTCTTCAAGGTGATTTTTCTGATTTCAAAATTATTTCTTGCTCCTGGTGATTCAGTCTCCTAAATTATTTATAAAGAACAAACATATGCCTTCACAGACTTTGTTTGGAAAGATAAACATGATTTAAAAAAAATATTATATTTTTTAAAGCTTAACAGCATTGCTATTTTAGGCCTGAGTTTTATAAACCTCTATTGATATACCTATGCTGAATATTTAAAGGTGGATTGCAGGTCCATGCAACTCATGCAGTGAAGCCTGCAATAAAACAAATTTTGACAACAGAATTTAAAGCAATTCAGCAATTTTGGTAAAGCAATAATCATTCTGTGTGATTTGAACTTTGTGCCATACAGATTGACATAGCTGTTCCACATGTTTTCATCTGGTAGTTACTGTTTCTCCATCCTTTGGCTGAAACATAACTGACTGTAAAGGTTTTTGCAGTTCTTGTCAGAGTGTAGCTTGATCTGCGGCTTGTAATTATTACAGTTAATGACAGGATTTGGTATGCTATGGTTTGTGGAGTTAATGTCTACATTAGGGTAGGTGAGGTTCTGTCATGAAGAAATTATTATCTAGTTAAGCACTCTGAGTCATATCACTGAGAGAATACCTTTGTAGTAATACACTGTATTGATACATTGTGATAAAGCAGTTTATGAACAAGTTCGTTAATGAAGTGATGGAACCAAACCTGAGCAAGAAGACACTAATAGTGCTATGTGGGGAGGTTTTCTATACTATATCTCTTGATCAGATGTAAATTTTGTGCTTGACTCACGAAGGTGCTTCCACTCCAATGCCTGTGCAGAGGTGAGAAATGTTTTCCTTTTTCTACACGTGGCTATGTCTTTATGTGCTCGCTCTACTGGCTGTATATGTCCCCTGTGGCTACCTGCAATAGTATGCTGGATATATGTTAATGGCAACTATTGGAGCACTTTCACAGTTGTACTTCTTATTTTAATTAGTCAGTTACTGTCATTTTTCACACTTCTAACAAATCGCTCGAAATATATTGCTCATGGTTGTGGCTGAGACATAAATCTTTTGTTAAGAGATTAGTGAGTCATCTATCCCATGGCCCTCATTGCCATCTATTACACAATTATAATAAAGCTTTCTCCACTACAGAACCACAAGTCTTCTACTTCAGTTATTGAAGTATAGCCAAGCTGCGTCCGGAGCAGCTGGATGATGCGATAGTAGTCAGACGATGCAAGACAATCATTTGTCTAAGCCTGTTTGTTTGGCGTGGAATCTTAAGAGGAGCATCTTCAGTCACTGAGTTTCATCTTGGAGGTCAACAGCAGAACGACAGGGCAAGGATGAACAGCTAAGTAACAAGAGCCCCTTTGTTACCCCTTTTGCAAACACTTATATTCACCATGAATTGAGTTTGTGCATGACTTGCTCCTTAGCAGCACTGAAATACTTTTCAACCTATGTTAATATGTTAGGGTCACAGGTCCCTTGGCCCACCTGGAAAATGGAATTTGAGCCTGAGAAGTAATTTAACAGGTAAATAGGTAGAAACTATGTCTAATATCTGCCTTTGGGCAAAAATACTGTGGTTTTACATGGTGAGCACCTCTGTGCTCCTCTGCTATCTTCACAGAGAGTGTATGTAGGATAATGTAAGGTGAAAGAGTTGCTAGCTCTCCACTCTGGGATAAAGAAGGATTTGACTCAGTCTGCACTTGTTCTAAATTTTTGCATCAAGGCACTTCACTTCTTGTTTCCTATTTATGCAGTATAAAGACTTAAAGTCTCTAAGGATAAATTAACTTGTAGTGAACTCAATACATAAGTGAACTGTATCTTAAAAAAGACTAGAATAAATGTTTGGTACCAAGAAGATCACCCAACAGCTTCTTATGAAATTTCCCTGCAGAGGTAATTGAAATAAAATACTTAGTTTTCAGAACTATTTTGAAAAAAGTAAGAATTTAAGAAAGAGGAGCATTTTTATCAATTGATTAAAAAAAAAATTAAATTACTATTATTATGTCATAAAATAATTTAGTGGGTAATATACCATGCAACTCCCAACACATAATTGGAAGTGAGAAGGGAAGTGAGAGCTGATGGTATCCAAGTGATGTGAAGTGCAGGACAGTTTTACTTAACGGTCATCTCTAAGACCAACTCTTCTATAGAGTTGCTTTCAGTTTTCCTTGAAAGATTGAAAAGATATGCATATCCCCATACATATTGAGTTAAATTCTGCTAACCAGAGATCAAAAATCCAAATTTTTATGGTTTTCTTTTTTCTTTTTATGATTTTATGGTTTGAAGAGATTGAAACTAAATCTGAAGGTAGAAATAGTAGGATGAACAAAAGTTGTGTCCCAGCAGAAAAACCTTTTCTTACTACTACTAATATAACTTTTTCTTAACAAGCATCAAGCAATTGTATATTATTTATAGCTAAGGCAAAGAATTGTGGCTGTTATTAATATGAAGTTATCCAACTCTCTATTAGAGAAACTAATGGCTCTGCCAGATTAAGATTGGTTTTTGAGTTTTGTTTATGGAAAGCTCATGGCTTGTCTCTGCTTTGAATCTTGTAAGAGCTGGCATTTTTTGCTCTTCTTATGCCAACTTGGTGTTGCTATGATAATACATTGTCTATGATTTTTACTCTGATATTGTTAATCTATAATTTACATTGTTCATCCAAAGGAATTTCTTAAAGCATACTGCCTGATATGTTAAAAATCTACTGTAAGATTTAGGGTTAAATAAAAGACCTAGGCTTGAAAATAAAGGCCAACACATGAAGTATGTGAGTAGGAAAAGCTTCATATCTTCATTTTCTATTGTTTGGCATTAAAATTTCTCTTTGCAGCTGGGGCACCATCAAAACAACAAAAAGCCTAGTGGGACTCCTTTAGACTCCAAGATTTTGCTGGAAAGGGGTTATTTAAGAGCTAGTATTTCAGGATTTGTGACATTCCAGGATTCTAAGGTTTTTCTTAATTTTTAAAGCTTTTATTGTTGACATCCTTGAAATTATGCTCATTAAAAACATACATGTTACTAAAGAGTTCAAGTATGCACAAATGAAATTCATCAAAACAGCCAAGGTCTCCTCTTCTTTCACTTGCAAACTCAATGCCTTTACTCCAGAAAATAAGCACAGTGCTTTGGAGGGCTAGAGTCACCAGTGTGCTCAGCTTCACTTAATTTTGCTTTTCAAGCAATTATGTCTTTACCATTAAATTTGAGAATATAACATAAAAATTTCAGGAAGACATGATGTACTAAGCAGAACCTCAGGCCTGTTAAGAAGAAATAATTACTGAATCTCTCTACAGATGCAGCACCTCCCTTCCCTAAAAAAAATATAAAAAAATTAAAGATAGTCAGGTATGTTGCTGAACTTCTGGAGGCAATGCTGCTCCAGAACAGTTAGCTAAACCTTAGGCTGATTTGTGTAAGGTAATTTTCACCAATTTTTAGTCTTCTGGTGTGTGATTCTTCATGTAGGAGGATTTTTAAAAACACTACACTTGGTAAATACTCTGCTCTACTACAGTCTGTTCTTGAGAAAACTTAGCCTAATAGATATACAAGCAAATAGACAGCAATAAGGAGAACTGATAGGAGAGTAGGAACAGATAAAATGCAGTCTGCCAGTGCTTGGATTTTGGTCAAAATACTAGTTGAGATAGAGCCATGTATCCAATGGAACAACCTGCAACTCATCTATTTTTCTTTTTCTTGTTTGATCAGAAACATTATCAGAGTGTGACCCCCAAACAGTGAGAACATTCTTTTACTAATGGGCTGGGTTTTCTGAAGTTCATGGATCAAAAGTATATATAGTCTGTCAGTTGTTCTACACAGACATTACGTACAAGAGGTAACACACAATAATCTTTTTTGTGGTCAATTTGATGGGATGTCAGACTGCTGTGTGTTTTTGAAAATATTTAATATGTTTAAGTGTCATTGATTAGGAGTAAAAATGAACTCTCTGAACTGGTGTCTTGTCCACTCTGAAATAAGAGCTTAAAAGTTGAACAGAATAAAGAGATTGATGGCTGTTCACTCACTGGTGTCTCCTAATATGTGCAATTAAGGAGGTCACAATAAGGGAGAACTGCAAGAGGCCATAGCCTGTCCTGAGTTCGCATACAGCTGTGACCAGGTCACTGTGCAGGGGCATTTTAAAGGGGAATTCTGTCATAAAAATGAGATGTAATTAAAAACTATTAATTGATGCTATTAACTTGAAAATGAATATTATATCTGATTGCAGAGAAGAGAGAAAAGTGAGTGCAATGCAAACAGAGCCAAGGAAATCTCAGACTGCAAGATGTTGTTAGAAAGGCTTCATAGCCTGTGATAAATATTTATTTTCAGAGCAATAAAGATGAATTTCTGTTGGGAAATGCTTGTAGATGGAAAATATTCTAGCTATGTGCAGAAATTGTGTAGATTTGGGAACAAAACAAAATAAAAATTTGATCCTTCAAGAGAATCTTGCCTTTAGGAAGGGCAGATTTTATGAGATCAGGAGAAATTTTTGTGGGCCTATGTAACTAGAATTTCACCTACAGATCTTGCAGGTGGCAGGACTGTACAAATCAATCTGAAGCATTTCTTTCTCCTCCAGAACATATTTGAACCATAAATTCTGTGGAAAGAATCTGCTTATATAGATATAAGCAAGCAGTTATTTACTCCTACATTAAAGCATCATTAAAAATATGTTGTGGATTCAGTGTATGTGACCCTCAGCTTCTAAACTAAGTAAATCTTCCAAAATTTAGCCAGTGAGAGGGAAAGAAAACCAAAATTTACTTATTTTTGAAAAAAGACCCTTTTCTGGATATCTCTTTATTCAAACATGAAAATGTTGCAATGAGACAGATACTTGTTAGAACTTGCTTTTTTTAAGCTGATTAACTCTGGTATCTTATAGAAGCAATGTAAAAAATCTAGCCTTTAAGACAACATGTGCTTCAAAAATAGTCTCTGATATGTTTATCCCTTTTTCTTGCAATGCTTTCTCTTGAAATAAAAATCTTCCTGGAAATGTATGGTAAATTTACAGTATATTGCATTGGTCAAAGAACCTTTCTGGTTTGGAAGCCGGCATTCAGTTTGCTATGCCAGTAGATGTTATTTGATCTGCTGATCCATATCCACAGTGTTTTGATATGATATTGGGGGTATTTTTGATACAACCACTCTCTATTTAAAGATTCTTCTTTCTCTTGGAATATATTTTTCATAAGATGGTCTTAATGAAATCTCTGTAGTTACATGTAAGATGAAGAATTTGTTGGCTGAGGAACACATTAAAAGACATCAAAAAATGTCATCAAATCACTTGCCATTTTTCAGCAATGTGTGTTGTGTTGTAGTTGTGCTTCTGTCCTTATCACCCCAACAGTTCCTTACTGATGGTGCTGTGCAACGTTTCCCGTATAGTGCATGAAAGGAAGGTGGTAGATGTAGTTTTTCTGGATTTTAGTAAGGCTTTTGATACTGTCTCTCACAGCATCCTTCTGGACCAGTTGTTCAACTGTGAGATGAGCAGGTTCACAGTGCGCTGGGTGAAGAACTGGCTGAAAGGGCAGGGCTCAAAGGGTTGTGGTGAATGGGGCTACATCTGGCTGGCAACTGGTGACCAGCAGTGTTCCTTGGGGTTCAATTCTAGGGCCAGTCCTGTTCAATTTATTTGTCAGTGATCTGGATGCAGGAGTTGAATGCACCATTAGCAATTTGGTGATGGTACAAAACTGGGAGATGCTGTTGACTCTCTTGAGGGACAGGAGGCCTTGCAGAGAGATCTAGATAGATTGGAGCACTGGGCTATGATTAGTGGGATGAAACAAGTGGAAATGCCGGATTCTGCACTTAAGATAGAGCAACACTGGGCACAAGTACAAACTGGGAGAGGAGTGGCTGGAGAGCAGCTCCACAGAAAGGGATCTGGGGGTGCTGGTTGGCAGCAGACTCGGTGTGAGGCAGCAGTGTGCCCTGGCAGCCAAGAGAGCAAACCGCATCCTGGGGTGCATCAAACACAGCATAACCAGCCAGTCAGAAGAGGTGATCATCCTGCTGTATTCAGCACTGGTGCGGCCTCACCTTGAGTGCTGTGGGCAGTTCTGGGCCCCACAGTTCAAGAGGATGTGAAGGTCCTTGAATGCCTCCAGAGGAGGGCAACAAAACTGGTGAAGGGGCTGGAAGGGATGTTCTGTGAGGAGCAGCTGAGGACTTTGGGCTTGTCTAGTTTGGAGAAAAGGAGGCCGAGGGGCGGCCTCATTGCTCTCTACGGCTTCCTGAGGAGGGGAAGTGGAGAGGGAGGTGCTGAGCTCTTCTTCCTGGGATCCAGTGATAGGGTGTGTGGGAATGGTTCAAAGCTGAGCCAGGGGAGGTTCAGACTGGACATTAGGAAGCATTTTTTTACTGAGAGGGTGGTCAAACACTGGAACAGGCTTCCTAGAGAGGTGGTCAATGCCTCAAGCCTGTCAGTGTTTAAGAGACATTTGAACAGTGGCCTTAACAACATGCTTTAACTTTTAGTCAACTCTGAAGTGGTCAGGTAGTCGGACGAGATGATCGTTGTGGGTCCCTTCCCACTGAAATATTCTATTCTATTCTATTCTATTCTATTCTATTCTATTCTATTCTATTCTATTCTATTCTATTCTATTCTATTCTATTCTATTCTATTCTATTCTGCCTCAGTTAATTTAGTAACTTCAATGGGAAATTTTGTGTATTTACGTATTCTATGTCTTTTAAGAAAGATTTTTAGGTTTTGGTTCTTATCCTCTGAAGCTTCTGCAATACCTTGAGACTTTCATTGAATGCATGCCTGTCTCATTGAAATCACCTGCAGCTGGAGACACAGCTGGGATAGACTTAACAAACTGCAGGATTTTGATATTTAAGAAGTAAGCATCAAAATGGATGATTTTCAGGTATCCAGTCTCCAGAAAGGAATCCAAACCTCAAAGCTATGTATCTACATTTGCTATATAGGGAATCAGAGTAGCAATTCAAATCCCAGGAAGGGACCTGATTGAGTTAATTGGAGATGCTGACTTGTTTGAATTCCTTACACCTCCAGGTCAAGAAAAAGCTAAAGATTCCTTCAGCTCAGGGCTTTTGTTCTCAGTTTTTGTTTTTAATCACTATATTGGATACTCAGAAAGCTTTCTTTTAAAGCAGTTTTATCTTCTACAGATTAACATTCATTATTAAATTAGTCAGAAACACTGTTTCACCTGTCTCACAGTGGGGAAAGGCCCCCGGAAGAAAGTGATTTAGGATTCCTGTTGGTTCTCTGATGAGTTTCACCCCTCTCTACAGGGTATTCATGGAAGATGGGCACTAGCTACCTTCTCAGCAAACATGAGGTAAGAGTGATACCAGTGAAAAGAGACTTTCTCCTCTTTTTTTTTTTTTTTTTTTTTGTAATTCTGGTGCTTAAAAATAAAAGAAAAAAAGAGAAGCATCTTAGTCTTTAGTTCTAACTGTAAAGCATGGCTAGGTTGACATTGTCCTGGTCACTGGTGACAGGTATCTGTAAATGGAGAGGGAGAGCATTTAAAAGCATTTTTCCTTGAGTATTCCTATTGAATTTTCTAATTAGATCCTTCTTCAACAGTTTACTTTATAAATCTCTTTTCTAGGATTTTGATTTTCCCTGCACTGTGTATAGGAAATATACCTGCTGAATGAATGTGAGAATGACTGGTTCTACTCTGTGTATTTCTATTTCTAAGATAATTTCTCTATTAAGATTAGTATGGCATTTAATGATTCTTCAACTAATTTCAGTAGGTGCTGTCTACTTCAGGACTTCATCTCATATATGTTTTGGGGGTAATCTTCGTAGAAAACTGCATTTCTTTCTCTGTCTGCTTTTATTTTCACCCAGAGATTTAAAAAAATCATTTTCCTCCCTACTTCTATGGCTACCTTGGAGTAGGGGAGGCTTCCTGAGTGTACACATGTAACAGTCACTCCTCTTTGTCTGTCTCAAGGGCTATGCTTTCCTTCACTGGCATTTCAATTACTTATTTTTATCCCACAGTAAGATTTTCTGGGGTTTTGTGTTACTTTCCCAAACAGAACATCTCAATTCACTGGAACAGAGATATCGTATGGCCTTGTGCGTACTTCTTTTTATTTCATTTTGCTCAGTTTTTCTTTTATCTCCCTTGCCATTCTCTAGTAACACCCTAAATTACCTGCCCCCTAAATCCCAGTTTGGTGCCCTCTGTTCTCCTTTCTATTGATACATATTTCTTGCTGATTTGCTTGTGTACTAGCTGCTTTTCTTTCTGTTTCTTCTATCTCCTTGCTGAGCAACTTATTCTTTCTTGCTAATTTAAAGCCATTTTGCCCAGTCCCTTTAGCTTTGCCTCTCAGCAAATTGGTGGTCATGCTCCTCAAAAAAGAATTTATCAATTCATTGAAACCTCTGCTTTGTGTTTCTAAGCCCCCTACCTTTTAGGCACTGATTTATCACCACAACTCTGGGAGTTTTGGTTTTTATTCAACCTAGACTGTGGCAATGAATCATATGTGACATTAAGCAGGTTAGATTGAACCTAATTACGTTGTACTTTGGGAATTACAAACCATAAATTCATCTTACGGATTTCTAGGTCTGGGATTTAACGAAGCAACAGTATTTTCTGCTTGCTTCAGGACTGGACTATGGCATCCTCTTGTACCAGCTGATGGGTGAGTGTCATCAGTCTATCTTTGCTCCATTTCTCCTAGATTCCTAACATTGTTCTTCTGCATTGACTTCCCATATCTGCTATGTCATAAGATGATTTAACTAAAGATCACAAAACACTGTCTAAGCAAAAGAGGTGAGTTGAGGTTATGCAGGCAACCTTGATTTCCACCCCCCCCCCCCCCCCCATTTTCTAACTTGTGAAACTTTTTCTTTGCAATTCTGTAAATGTTATTTTAATGTAATTTGTGCCTAATATATATAATATAGATAAGTCTATCTAATAAGCAGTTTGAAATAATATATGTAGATTCTTCTATTTTATATTCTTTTCTGTAAGTCAGCAGAGTAGAGTTCATTAACTTGATATGGATCTTTTTCAGTCCGTAACCATTCACCAAAGAATGGATTTAGGAGTATATTTATATAGTAAATGTACTGATACTGCTTACTTTATATTAAAGTTCAGCTTTTTAACACTTTTTCCATATATACACATTTGGCTCTCTTGGAAATGGACTTGTAATGCAATCTTCTTTCTTCGCATTTCAGCAGAATTGTTACTTCTAAACTAACATAGATAGCTGTGTTGTGAGGATTAAAAAATATATATATTTATTTGTGCAGTACTTAGAGAAGTATACTTGAGCAAACTATTTATTAAAAAGGGTAACAGTTACCATAATACTTTAAATAGTGGACACTATTGAGTTGTGGTCTGTGGGATGTTTGGCTTTTTTTTATGGTGGGGGAATATTCAAATAGAAACTATGTAGTGAATTCATACAGAAACCTATTTGATAGAGAGCTATAATAGTACTCAATGCAGTTTTTACTTTTCTGAAAGTGATAACACAGCATGTAATATATAACTGACTAATGGAGATTTACCACTGAAATAACTCAATCAAAAATGTAATTTACCTTGAAGCTCTCATGGAAACAGCTATGACTCTTGTATCTGTCCCAATTAAATATGGTGTGATTATGATTGCATATATGTCACTGATAGGGTTGTTAGGAGCATCTCTGACAAAGGTTTTGCTGGAGATGCTAATGAAAAAGTATAAGATCTGAATCTTCTGATTTAAAAAAGAAAACCACTGTCAACATAGGATTTTTTTTTTGACAATTTTCAAAGTGAAGGTCTCCTCTGTTCAAAATGCTTTTAATTTTGAATATCTTTAAAACAGCATAAGGAAGAGTGGAGTATGGTTTTTTGAGTTATTTTATTTTAAAATAATTTATTAAGTAATCAGGTTCTGAAATAGATTTGTGATTTTCATTTTAGAACAATTATCTTAAGCACATCAACTCAGTAACTGTACCACCTTCAACAGTCTCCGGAAAGTTTCCGAACTGGTATTGGCATGTCTTATATAGCAGAAAGAACACCATCTACTTCATGTAAGACCAATATATTTGCCTTAACAAAACTGGCAGTTATTTGAAGTTGTACTGGGTCAAACCACCACAGAAGTGTACCAAGAATCCTTGGCATGGAGCCAAATGGTTATTAAAAGGTGCTTTTTCCCCTTTTTAAAAAATTTTGCTTCCCCCTGAAAGTACTTGTGACATCCACCTTACTGTCTGCAACAAGGATCATCCTGTTGGTAAATAGGTCACTTGATTTGACAAGATAGTTATACACCAAGAAAACTCCATATGTCTCACTGTGCTGGAACCTTTACGGAAAACCATGAAACTATGGCAAGTTTTATGACAGATTGCATCTCAGTTATTCCCAGGAACCTGCTCGTTTAAGCTCACCTTCAGAGGTGAACATGCACCAAGTGATACCAGCCCGAGCTAGCTGAAAATATGCAAAACTTCCAGCATACATATCCAAGCATTAGATGTCTCTCACAACAAAGCTATCAGAAATGCAGTTTCCTATACTGCACCAAAAGGCTCTGTGGACAAAATCAGATAGCCACTAGCATGAACTTCTATAAATAATTTATGAAGGTAAGATGTGTCCACTTACCAGCAGAAGAACAGTATCTCAGAAAGGAAGACTGCATTTCTGATCTTTCAGCCCATATCCTTAAGGAATAACTAAAAAAAAAAAAAGTATATTCATAACTAACATTCACAGCTGTACTTGACATTAAAAATTATCGAAATAGTGGCTTCCTGACATCTAGTCTTTTTCTCCAGGTGGCACCTCTGCCTGACATCTCTGTCCCACTAGACCTACTGAACTTATTACTGCTTAGCTTGCTGACATTACCCTCTGCTCTGCTGGTAACAGCCATAATTTTCTTTCAAATTGTCTAAATAATTAACATAATTATTTTGAACCTTGAGTTTACTGCTTTTATTTTAGATCTAAAGAAGGACTTGCATGCCCCAAAAGCTTGTCTATAGTCTCTTTGCATAACTATTCATCAGTAAGTCTAATAAAAAAGGAAAGAAAAAGTCCTCACAAAGCTTCTCTTTCTCTGAAGCATAGGTGGAATATATGTGTTCACACAAAATTAGCTATTAAAGTACACTTCTATAAATTAGTATTTCTTATCTTTGAAAATTCATCACAGTTTCACTGTAATCAGTTAAATACTTTGTATAAAACACAAATCAATTTCTGGTTGAAAAGATTTAATGATGAAAACACATTCAGTGCTTCTAGGATGTATTGCAACTACAATATTACTAGTCTTTTATGTCATTTTTTTTGTTTACAGATAAAATAACTTCCCCATTACAACTGAAAAGAGCAAAAGTATTTCTGTGAAGTTTTGACAGGGTAAATACACTTGTGATTTAAGAACTAAAGGTGATCACACATTTATTTTAACTTTCTAATATTTCCTGTCAGTTAGGATGATGCACATCTTTTAAATACATGGTTCTGAGCTTTGTTTACTTTGGTGGTGGCTTTTTTTGTGTGCATATAGTCATCATGCTTATTATACTCAAAATCTTGTATGGGCAAAAGAGGAGCACAGTCAGAAGTGGAACTAGGAAATTATTGTTACTCCAGTTCATGATTTAACAATATAATATTCTGAGTTATTACTTATGATAATATACATTCATAATTCAAATTAACATAGAAGAGCTTTAATAGTACAGTTAAACTGCTTTTCAGGGGAAACAAAAAAAATCCTTCCTAGAAATACCTTTTTATCTGGTGGTGTGTTCAGCCCCCCCGGGTCCAAAGACTAGTAGCTTCAGCCTTCATGAAAGAGAAAGGGAGAGGGGCTCAGGGATGAGCCATCAGCATCCTGAGGTCATCACTGGGAGGCCTGTGGACCTGTCGCAAGGAGTTTCTGCCTTCCTTTTGCTGAGAGAAGAAAGATACTGACAGTTCCTTCTTCCATGGGCTTGTGTCTGCTTGGGCTTTATTTTTGTAAGTTTTCTTAACACAGCTTATGTACTCCCTCTTGTCATTGGTTCCAAATTACTCACTTTTTGTTCTAAAGCTGGTTTTACCTGAACGATGTGAGTCTGCATTCCTGTAGTGACCTGTGAATTACAGCTGTGATTTCTGTCAGAACCCTTGCACCTCTGGTACCATCCTGTGCCATGCTCTCTGCCACACCTCATTTTATTCTAGAAACATAGGCAACTCAATCCACCCTGAATAACTTCTCGTTATTACTCTAAACCAAAGGAAATCTGAAACAAATTTAGACAATAGTTACCTAGCCACCAGACAATTGCTGTCACTTTTTTTTTTTTTTTTTAAAGGCTAAAATCAGCTCAAGCTAAGACAACCCAGACAAGTCCTGAGACCCTGAGCTGTCAGGTCAGTGGCCTTTAGTAATGGCTAAATTATTTTCTTTATCATAAAGATGCTTGGAAAGTTTAACCAAACTAAAGCCAAACAATATTTCAGAGATAAGGTGACCTTCTATGAACTTCCTATATAGCAGGTATTAAAGTCTCCCTTTGTTCACGTCTTCAAGTTAAAAAAAAAAAAAAAAAGTACTTTATCCTGTCTTCAATGCAGTTCACTTAGATTGTGATGCTAGTTTCTAATATCCTTT
Organism: Strix aluco; assembly: GCF_031877795.1. Taxonomy (NCBI): domain Eukaryota; kingdom Metazoa; phylum Chordata; class Aves; order Strigiformes; family Strigidae; genus Strix; species Strix aluco. Next base: position 75,266,220 of record NC_133934.1, on the reverse strand, counting down.
TAGTAGATGTGGGGAAAGAATATTTAAAAAAAAAATGCAAGTCTACTTCTAAATAAGCATAGAAAAATATGAACACTGCTTCAGTGATTAAAAAACATCTGCCAGGAATCTTTAACATTTATTTTGCTTGTTGAAATAATTTGATAAATTGAAAAAATACACCAAACCCCTCTCCCCCCCAAAACAGAAAACCCAAATCTGCCAGAACTTTCTGAAGAGATGTATTGCCATCAGTGGGATAAAAGAAAACAAATAAGAAAAAAGTTAATTTTTGCTACTAGTTCCTGACTGTAGCACTCTCCTGTCATATATGGCATGATGTTTAAGCAGTCTTTGTGTTAAACAAGACAGTGACCTCTAGAGTGGTCTTTTACAAGAAATAGCCTAGTTGCTAGGTATGATGGCATGATGTGTTTTGATTTTTTTTTTTTTGGTGTTTTTTTTTGTGTTTTTTATTTTTAAAACAGCCATGGAGTGAATGTAAACGCAAACTATGTTGTGAAATCTTTAGTTTTTCACAGAAGATAATTCCTATATTTAAGCTGTGGTGGGTTGACCCTGGCTGGACACCAGGTACCCACCAAAGCCGCTCTATCACTCCTCCTGAGAAGGGCAGGGGAGACAAAATACAACGCAAAGCTCGTGGGTCAAGATAAGGACAGGGACATCACTCAGCAATTACAGTCATAGGCAAAACAAACTTGACTTGGGAAATCAGTTAAATTGATTAGCAATCAAATCAGAGTAGGATAATGAGAGAAGAAAACCTAAATTTTAAAACACCTTGCCCCACCACTCCCTTCTTCCTGGACTTAGCTTTGCTCCTGATTTCTCTATCTCTTCCCCTCCCAGCAGTACAGGGGGCTCCCAGGGGGATGGGGAATGGGGTTTGCAGTCAGTTCATCACCCGTTGTCTCTGCTGCTCCTTTCTCCTCAGGGGGAGGGCTCCTCACACTCTTCCCCTGCTCCAGGGTGGGGTCCCTCCCACAGGAGACACTCCTCCACGATCTTCTCCAACATGAGTCCTTCTTACAGGCTGCAGTTCTCCACGAACTGCTCCAGTGTGGGTCCCCCACGGGGTACAGTCCTTCAGGAACAGATGGCTCCAATGTGGGTCCCCCATGGGGTCACAGCCTCCTTCAGGGCACATCCCCCTGCTCTGGCGTGGGGTCCTTCCCAGGCTGCAGGTGGGTCTCTGCCCCTCCGTTACCCTCCGTGGGTGCAGGGCACAGCTGCCTCACCACGGGCTGCACCACAGGCTGCAGGGGAATCTCTGCTCTGGCGCCTGCAGCACCTCCTTCCCTCCTTCTTCACTGACCTTGGGGTCTGCAGAGTTGTTTCTCTCACTTATTCTCACTCCTCTCCTCAGCTGCAATTGCTGTTGCTCATTTCCCTCCCCCCTTCCTAACTGTGTTATCCCAGAGGCGCTACCACCGTTGCTGATGGGCTCGGCCTTGGCCAGCGGCGGGTCCAACTTGTAGCCGGCTGGTGTTGGCTGTCGGACATGGGGGAAGCTGCTAGTGACTTCTCATGGGAGCCCTCCCTGTAGCCTCCCTGCTACCAAAACATTGCCACACAAACTTAATACACTAGCCCAAAGACAACTGTGCTAGAGCTTAAATGGATCTTGTGAACGAGAATAGCAGTAGCTGCATGACCACAGTTAGAATATTTTCATTATTTTCCATCACCCTCAGCTAAAGCGCATTTGAAATAAAGAACCCTGAGATATCAACAGAAAAATATCATTTGGTGTCTCTGGGTCTTCCAGAAAGCCTCTGATATCAAGCTTAGGACACATGCTGTGCTGTTATTCCTTACCCTATGTCTCTTACCATTAGTGTCTTAAAAGAATTTCTCTGGCAAAATAAACTGTAATTGCAACTGTTCAGTACCCACCTGAGAAAATTACTTTTACTATTAAAACTGAATGGATCGAAAAGGTTCAGTGCATTTCTTTTCTACAAAAACATGTATCAGAGCAAGATCAACAAAGTAACAGAATGAGCAGGAATAGCATTGCATAATATGTTTACATTTAAACCTATCAGGTTTTTTTCCTTTAAGCCTCTTACCCTCTTTCACATATTTTCTTTGTATTTCTCTTCCTCTTCATTGGTGCTGTTGCATGATTTCCAGATTCCTTTAATGCCCATTTAACATCAAAGAGTCAGAAACCATTTTTATTTTCTTAATAAAGACCATAGGTTTAAGTGATCCTGCATTGCAAATTGGAGTCAGATTTCCACAGATGCCGAGATTCCTCAGCTTTCTGTGCCCTGGTTTTGAAAATCTTTTAAATGCCTGTGTGGTTTGCCTTGGAGTGTAAATCTGTCCCTCAGAGGAGGATCTTAATATTTGGTATTCCTATTAGTCGCTGTTTCAAGGCCAGCTTTAATGAAGATGATGTTCCTTTCACAGAGGTTTTAAAAGAAAGTTCTGCAGAAATATGAAAGCTTTCTTCTAATATTTCAAAAAATCAAGAAAGTAGCTGTGAAGCGAAAGACTTTACTTTTTTTTTGTCTCCTCCAAGAAATGCAGCCATTCCCTGTGAAACTTTGTAACTGTAAGCCCATTTACAGTAATAGTTTCAGCTAGTTCTAATGATCAGTTGAAACAGCAGAGGTAATAATGTTTTCCAGAAAGAGATGTGTTTGGTCTCTTTTCAGCTTGCAGTGGGATAGTCCTTTTAACAAAGCAGAAATATTGTCTCATAACATGTTGTCTGAGGATGTGGCAAACCACACTAGTTCTAATTTACATTGCCAAAAGAAGTCAGGGCAATGGAGGTGAAATAGTAGTTTGAGAATGCCTGATTTAGCAAAACCTAATGTAATCATACCATCATAGAAAGGGAAGACGGGTGCGAAGGATTTATTTCAGTTGTGGCTAATTTCTTTTCCTTTTCCTGAGGCAGAGAAAGATCATGCCTTCAAAACCCCTGCAGAGGGGCAAAAAGCACTTTTCAGTCTAGGTTTTGGTGCCAGAAGATGGCCAGCAGTTCACTGTCACTGGCAGGGCCTCAAACTAGCATTGCATGGAGACATCAGTGGAAGCAATGTGATGTATGTGCTTACGTTGTGTTGTGCTGAGTTGCAGAGTCTCTCCTGCTCTCTGAAAAATTGGTGTTTCCTGTTGCAGTGGGAGGATAGAGGAGGGACCGCAGAAACACAAGGCTGGCTTTCTGCTGTATTTGACATTAGGGCAGAGTGGCTGAGAGGCCTTAGTGAGACATTTACTGTCTGAGTGGGATAAAAACATGTGTTTTGGGGAAGCTGGGGCTGGCCCAGAACCGTGTGTGCGGAGGTGGCGTGTCCCCACTCAGCCTCGCAGAGGATGGGACAGGACGTGACACCGCACTGCTGCCCCAGCAGGCAGTGACCCACTTGCAGGACCTTGGAGCTGGCTCTGAAAGTGTGCTGGCCTGGAGCAAGCCATGGGATAACCAGATTGTCGGGCTGGGTGTCTCAGTGTTTTGTTATAGGTATTTCGCCATTTCTTTGTTGAGGCTGAAATTCTTACACCAAAGCATCTGGCTTCTGAACTCCATATCCTGGCTGGCAAGAGGCAGTCAGCCTGTTATTACCTGGCAATGAATTATGTATTAGCATCTTATTAGGGGTGAAATAAAACCCAATGATTGAAACACACACATAGTTTTCCCTTAGTCAATTAGTTATTGTGTCATGGTGTGAAACATCAGGGTTTCTGTCCCTTGAAGGAGCTTAGGATAGTATTTTTTCTATGCATAAAGCTGCTCCAGAAAATTACTCTGTAGTAGTTTATGTAATTCTGGGTGAGTAGGAACCAGTTGCCAAAACATATGTGCCTGGTGCAACTTTAAGTTGCCCTAGGATGTTAGAAATGTTTTTGTGAGGATGGGAAATACAACAGAGAAGCTGAGGGGGGACCAGAAACCTTGTGGAAAAGCAGTGGAGTCCAGGCAGGATGCCCGAGGCTGTCTGAAATGAAGCTATGTACTTGGCTTTTGCCAGCTGAATCCCATCTTACGTACACGCACAAACAATACAGTATAAATGCAAACGTTGTAAACTTATGTTAGCTCTGATGCAAAACAACAGAAATTAATGTTTGTTATTTTCTGATAAAAATACCAAAACATCGAGGGAATTTGCTGCTTGTAAAAGCGCTACAAAAGACACAGTCCTTGCCACAGTTTATTTTAGTAGCACGAGTTGCTTCACCGTTGACTCTAAAAAGCTATTATTTCCCAAATGTATACAAAATAAGTCTGAACATGTTTACCTATAATACAACAAGGTGAACTTAATTACAGGAAGCTTCAGAAGTGTACTGCTCGTGTGTTGCTGACACAGCAGGGGTGGATCAGTCTGAAGGGAAGTGGAGAGGGGAGGACAATCCCTGGGTGGGAACCACCTTCAGAACAAAAGCTGAAACTTCAAAGCAGGTGAAAAAAACCCCTCTGTAACACTTCTAAAATGTTATAATAAATGAAGTGAAAATAACATGCCTATTTACATTTCTTTGTTCTTATTTATGGTTTTACTTAATGTCAGGAGATTGCCAAAGTTTCAGCATCAGCGTTTGTGTTCGCCAGCTTCGACAAGATTTAGGGAAAAGAAAAGGAAAAAAAAGTACTTTATATTTTGTAAATTACCTGTATTCATGTGCAAGTTACATAAAGGGGAGTTGATGGGTGCAGTAGGGAGTTATTTTTAAGCAAACCTGCTGGTTGAGATGCATTTCCAAACTTGGAGACCTGGTGCCCAAAATCTATTCTGTTGCTGTATGAGTCAGTACTACCCCTTTGTGTCTTATACAGCACCAAGCCCATGGTTAATGTGGTATAAAATGAATGAAAGTGTTCCCCCCCTCAACTTTTATTAATTTAATAGAGATTTAGAATAATTTTAAATAATATCTTTTATCAGCAGAGATCAGCAAAGTTCCCATGATGTATAGAGTCTTTTCAATTCTGATATATGACCAACTTCTTGAAGACAGTTGTTCTTACCAGAACTTTCAATTATTTTAAACACAATATTTGAGGTTTAGATTGGTTTATTAGTAGTCAAACACTTTTTATTTGTACTGTGACCTTATTTATTATGTCAAATATACAGAGTCATTTTTTTAATATCCAGCTGTGTTTCAATTCATTCTTGACTGGATTAATGAGGTCTGTTGCATTTTGTTAGTATGGAACAATTGGCTAAACTTTTTAAAAAGCGCTCTTCAGATAGTCTAATCAACTAAATTCAACTAGTCTTTGTAAAAGAGCTGCATTTTATTCCTATTGTATAGTATTCCACCATAAATTAAGCTGAAGCCTCTTGCTCTGTGCCTCCTTTCCTAATATTTATTCATGTTTGAAAAACAATGCACTTATTTTTATTTATATGAATGACATTTATATTTACTTTAACTAGTGAGGGCTTAAAATAGTCCAATGCAAAAATATAATAAACATATTACTGAGCACTTATAGATCATTTTACTTTAAATGACAGGGTCATTGTTGTGGTTTAACCCCAGCTGATAACCAAGTCCCACACAGCTGCTCGCTCACTCCCCCACCGGTGGGATCCAGGAGAGAATCAGAGGAGTAAAAGTGAGAAAACTTGTGCATTGAGATAAAGACAGTTTAATAGGTAAAGCAAAGGCCGTGCACGCAAGCAAAGCAAAACAAGGAATTCATTCACCAGTTCCCATGGGCAGGCAGGTGCTCAGCCATCTCCAGGACAGTTGGGCTCCATCATGGGTAACAGTGACTTAGGAAGACAAACACCATCACTCCAAATGTTCCCGCATTCCTCCTTCTTCCCCCAGCTGTATATGCTGAGCATGACGCCATATGGTCTGGGATATCCCTGGGGTCAGTTGGGATCAGCTGTCCTGGCTGTGTCCCCTCCCAACTTCTTGTGCCCCCCCAGGTTCCTCGCTGGTGGGGTGGGGTGAGAGGCAGAAAAGGCCTTGGTTCTGTGTCAGCACTGCTCAGCAGTAACTAAAACATCCCTGTGTTATCAACACTGTTTTCAGTGCAAATCCAGAACACAGCCCCATCCTAGCTACTGTGAAGAAAATTCACTCTACCCCAGCCAAAACCAGCACAGTCATTTTCTTTAAATATCATTCTATTAATCACCTCCACCAATACACATTAATAAAATGATTTCTGGTGTTTTCACACATATATATGAAAATAAAAACCTGATGCTTGCACATAAACACAAGTTTTTGAAACTGTAAAGTCCTGTGCCAGTATTTGAGATAAAGTTCTTAATTAAAATTTAAAATATTGCCAAAATAACTTATTGAGGAAGTTATATTGAGATTTTACAGTTAACTACACTTGAATAAAATCTTTTACTGTGAACAGCAATATTTTAAGTATTTTAAAATGCTCCAATTTTAAATAAACTGATCACCAGTGAGATCATCCCTAGACATTCAATAACAATGGCCTTACAGAAGTGACACTGAGACAGTAATAATGATAGCATCATACCAGCAGTAAAATGTACTCTCTGTATGACTTATTGCTGCTTTTTTGTAGAAGTCTCATCTTCAGAAATGAGTGTGTATAAGATGATTGGTTTCGCGAATGAGCCAGGAAAAGGGAGGGACAGACATGTTCCAAAAAATCAATGTAATTTCTAAATACTTTTAAAAAGAAGTTTCAAGATGCTGCCTGTATTCCAGAATCTAGACAAACTGAACACTTTACACAGTAATTTTTCTAGTTCAACTCTTCTGTGGAAGTGAGTTTTAAGTCCTGTTCATAGATGGCATTTAACACTTATTCTCCAGTGCTACACAGAATCATTTTAACTCAAAAACCTGATGTCAAAGGGAATCTGTCAATGGAGTTGCTTAAGGAAGATCTATATTCTGTAGTAAGTACTTCCCAGCTTTCATATTCTTCTACATTACTTCTTCTCTTACAACTGCTCCTTGAAAAGCAGTTGGTCATTACTATGTTGAGACATGGTCCTCTTTTATTTTTTGTGTGTGGCATTTCTTCTAACTCTACAGAGGAAAAAAACACCCTGTGGATGGAAAGAGTGACCATTATATATGTATGAAATATTTATTTTAAAATTTTTGGCAGAGTCATCATACAAATTATTATGTTTGTTGCATGACATAGTTCACTGAACTGGAAAATCAGGTGATTTTGTCATTTAGAGATGCTCTTGGTCTATTACCACACTTGGCATAGGGTGTTCACAAGCAGTATGTGTGGCTTCATGGAGTGGAAAAAAGAGTGCGTGAGATGGACTTTTTGGGTAACAGAGCAGAATTTGAAGAATCTACTCAGACCTATTGTCCTTTGGCCTGTGTTGATCTCAGACGCTTTTGACAGTAATGCAGAAGATGCCTGGGTTTGCATCACTGGTTATTTGGATCAAAAGAATGTGTTTTCTTTTAATCCCATGTATTAGCCTGAAGGCCTTATGGAGGCTACCAAATCTCTGCAACTGCATTGCATTCACCATGCAACTCTTCTACTACAGGGAGAACTGACAAATAGGATTTCCCCCCCATCTTCTCCCATAGAAACTCCGCACAAAAAACTTGTACTTGCTTAGTTAATGGTGTATGATTTTTCCCAGACTCTTAAGCTGCTATAAATCAATTAAGTACATATATGTCAGAGAAAGGCATAACCCTTTATGAATTTGTTAAAGAACAGTCAGAAAGGGATATTGATTCTGGTTTTATACAGGGGACTAGTGAGAATTATTAATCAATGTATCATAGGGAAAACTTAACTATCAGTGTTGTAGGGAAGTAAAAACTGAGCAAGCGCCCTATGAATGGCAGCAGCACAATTTTTACTAAAGAGAGAATGTAAAGCATAGATTTGGGATTTTTAAAAAGAAAGGAAGAGGAAAGAGCAGGAGAAACTGATATATTGTGAAGACCCTTACCTGAAGGCCCTGTCCATGGATATATTTTGACGAGAACATTTTGACTAAGCACAATTCTGAACAGTTATTTACCAAAATAAGATAATATAAAGATGGTTATTCAGAATACAGGAAAGGAAGGGAAGGAGGTTTGATAAATTTCAGAGTAAAGGAAAACGTGATTTGTTCTGTGTGACAGTATATCCACTTATGTCTTCCATAGCGTGCAAACCTGTATTTTGTTTCACTCAAGCACTCTAAGGTGCCTTGAACCCTTGAGAGAATAAATAATTATAATAGTCATTAAAATGGACAATACATGTTGTATTAGTGAAGAGAAAATATATATTAACAGAACATACATTCAGGGAAAAAACACAAACCCTAAGACCTCAACATCTAAAAAAATTATCTGCAATTATTTATTTTTATTTTGTGCTTGAGTTTGTTCTTACTGTCCTGGTGCCTTTTTCAAGTTCAATTTGTTTAAATCTTGGAGCAAGTGAGGTGTTTTGTTATATCTAACTGTCTTTTGTAAACCTCTAATTAATTGTACATATTTGAGATGTCTATGGTTGATGGCACTGAGAGAAAAAATACCCTGTGATATACACAGGCAACCAATTAAGCAACATTTGGCCTGCTTGCATTCCACTAGCTAGAGCATTTGAACAGCTATCCGCCAAATAAATAAAAGTGTGCATTCAACAAGGCAGAGTTCATTGAAGTCTTTCAAAGTTAGTTGCAAAGTGAGTCATGGAGTATTTGACAATGGTAATTTTTATATGCAAAGAAGTATAATTGAGATAAATGTACAACTTAAATGTATGTGGTGTTGCTGTTATAATTTACCAGCAGTCGTCTGAGAATTGTGGTGTTGATCTGGTGCCCTTTCCTTATCTGAAATTTATACATCAAATGCAAGGTGTACGATAAAGAAGTTATAGTATTTTTCTTAATTTGACTGCAAGGTTCAACACGGTAGAAGAAAGTTGCTGCTTCAACAACAAAGTCCCGGTGCTTGTTGATACTTCTATGATCCTCTAGTTGTTGTCTTGCGTAATGAATCCTGCTGTGCTTTTCAAATATCAGCTTTAGGAGCCCAAAGTATTTCCACAGATAAAATTATTGATGTTAACCTGGAAGAAAGAACAACACTAATCTCTTTTGCTCTGGGTTTGAAATCGAATCTCATGGCTCAGGTCTGTCACAAACAGTGGGGAAGAGATGCCCATCATTGTGTGTCCTGCTCACACAAAACATGTCCTTATTTTTTCTCAGAACAAACTGCTTTGCTCAGGTCCTGATTAAACTGAAGTAAACACTTGACTTTAATAGGATTTAAATGTGTGATTAAGCACTTTGAACTGAGACTTGCAAAACAGTAGCTGTACCCAATCTCAGATACTTCTAGTCAGTCTGCTGCCTGCTTGCCGTCAGCATCTGCTGTGATAGATAATGAACGTTATTAAAAGAAAGCTTTGGAGACAAAAATCAACACTTTAAAGAATGAATGTGACATTTTTGGTCTTTGCCTAGCACATCTAAAGGGCAGAAAGGGAAAGTTTAACAAATAAGATGAACAAAGAGAGCTGAGAACCGATCTGAAGAGTTTTGTGGTGTACACTCAGGATCTGATATCTCAGAGTCCATCATCAAGGGAGCTCAGTTTTACTTGGGATGGTAGAGACACTGAAGGTGTTTGCAGTAGTCATTTTAGGAGGACTGGTGCAGAGAAAAGGGTAGAAAATTCTCAGGAGTGAAACATCAGAATAAATAGCTACTGTCTAAAGGAAAATGTGAATTTCCCTATGAGATGTTTAGACAGGGCTGCTTCTTTCAGTAAAGTTTACCTGGGACAAGAGCTGATTCAACAGAAAATTACTCATAAGTTTTTTTGTTGTTGATGTTGTTTTACATAACCGTTGTTAGAAAAGATTTTTCCTTTAAAGGAAAAAGTAACATTTTGTAATGGAGAAAAAGGTCATAAAGTGGGTTTAGAAATCTAAAATACAAAGTCTCCAAAAATATTCCACATTAAAGGTGAGACTTTGAAAGATAGTTAGGGGGTTCTTTCCAAGAGGAACATCTTTAGGCCTCTTTGAAAACCATGAAACTTTTCTTCCTCTTACATTACATTGATGTGCAAAAAAGGCTATGCTGCAACTTGAAGAAAATAATTGCTGTTAAACAAGATCCTTATTAATGATGAGGTTTCATAATAAATTGTCTTTCTAAAATTGTGCTCTAGCCATGCTGCCCTATTTGTTATACACTTCATCAATTTGTTAATATTAATTCTAATGACTGTATTTGTTCTTTAATTTTATAACAGTATGAATGGAGAGGATAGATGCCTTTTCTAATAGTTTGAATAAATCAGCATAAAAGATTATTTGAGATATTAGGTATAGATCTAACAAATAATTTATACCTAAGGAGTATATTTCTCCCATTATTTTACATAAAAATAATGTAAATACTAAAATAAAGCAAAAATTGTGGTTTTGCTGCCAAAACTAAAGTTTCTCTGTTTTGTATTAACATGTACAAAATTGGTAAAAAGAGGTAAAAAGAAAGGTCTGCTACCATAATTCAGGAAGTTTAGTAGTAACCTCTATCATCAGTCGTAATTATTCCATATGCATAGCAAAAAAAATCACTTGATAGAGTTTTTCTCTGGAAATAGGCTGGAAACTGAAATAATTTCAGAAAAGACAAGAAAACATCAATATCTTTGTTTCTAAAAAAATAGGTGATAGACATCAAAGAGCCAGAAAGATGTAAATAGAGAAGAAGCTGTGTAGGAAGTTTACCAGTGTTTTCCCAGTAGGCAGGATACTAGAAACACGCAAATATTAAACAGACAAGTGAGCTACCCACACCAGGTCTGAGCTATGGAGAACCCTTCCTTGGAAACTCCTCTTTACGTTGGATGTCTGAGCATCCAGCCAGGCTGATTGGTTTGAGGTTTGCCCTGGGTCTTGGGTGATGGTCAAGCTTCAGGCCAGAACCAAACTACTTCAACAGTGTAACTCTAGGGAGCACTGCAGTGCTGAAAATCTCCTCAAATGGGACTTAAAGTTGAGGTTCTGGCAGTTCAGAGTTATTTAAGATTCCATAGATCTTTAAACAAAAATAGCAGTCATTAAAATGACAAAATAAAGTCCTAAACAGAGTAATAACATTTTGCTACTTTGCATTTTACTGTTTTCTCAAAATAATGTGCTGTGATGTTTATTACAACAGTATGCTGCTTTTTTATTTTCCTCTTTTTTTTTTCCCAAACAGCTCTATACTTGCACTGACAGTAGGGAGAGTGGGACGTGAGAAGTGCTTATGTGTAGTTTTCGAGGTTGTCCAATAGGTTTGATTGCTTTGCTATCTTCAATTCTTTTGTCAGAGGTCTTTAAGGTTGCGTTAAAAACAGTGTTAGTTTTACTAATCTAGAAATATGCAATAGTTGAGTGGACACGGCTACAGAAGTTCAAGGTAAAATATCACACATTAGAGATATGTAATTTCTAATATTTATTATAAACAATGCCATATTCAGGCAGGCACATTTATCCACAAATGCTATGACAAAAGTTAAGGAGAATAATTAGTAAATGCAACTGCCCGTATTTTATGAAACAATCCAAACTGTAATTCTGAGACTTGATTTACCTGGTTTTTACATCTGAATTTGGATATCTATCTATAGGTACCGCTCTTCTCTAGGTACCGCTGATTACTTGATTCTATATATACTCTGTTTCTTCTGAATATGGCAAGTACTTTGAGTGCACAAACCCTTTTATGTTCCCTTATGTCAGATGGCGACCAGGGTGACTTAATGACCCCATGACTGTCTTTTTCATTTTTTATTTATTTATATTCCAGCATTGCATCTTGCTGTTTCATCTTAAATGAGCAAAATTGCAAATATAAAATACCATTACCCAGATGCTTCTTAAAATGGAAATTAAATGTACGCAAAGTACATGCACACACTTACGTGATGGCAAGGTTTCACTGGAGGGGTTGAGAGTTTCAATAGTTGGCAAGACTCTTGGGGCATGGAGTTGCCTCTTGCCCACCGCTGGTTCTACTTCTGGAAGAGTCTAACTGGGAAGATTTAGTAACACAGATAGTAATGCCATAGTGACATACAGCACTGTCCATGACAGTGGTGGCAACAGAGCAGAGGTCCAGAATGACAGCCTGTGGTGCTACAAGGGTGTAGGGTCTTGATGCAGAAATATTGTTATTATATTTGGGCTGGCCCTGCTAACTTGGACAGATCCCTTTGAGCTTACCCTCTGCTGCCTTGGATTGCTGGCACCTTGGGTGGGTGACAACTGCCTTGAGGAGAGATGCCCTTTTGTTTCTTGGTATGTTTTTGCCCCATCCACTGGTGGAGATAGCTTTATGCTATAAAATTGAGAGCTTTTCTCCCAGCAGTGTGAAGGGAAAGGTGTCAGCCAGGGTTGTTCTCTGTTTTGAAAGAGAAACTCAACTTACTGTCACAGACCAATATCACCAAGGTAAAGATGAGTCTGGGGAATCCAGATAAATCTGTTCAATCCTAACCAGATTTTCAGCTCAGGCTATGAGGATATAAACTGTCAAATGCAATGGATCAGGCCTGTCACTTGTTCCATCAAAACCAAAAATAAAACACAATTTTTTTTGCAATCTTTAGTTTCAAGCTGTTCCTCATAGTGTCAAGAAAAATCAGAAAGCAAAGGTTTTATTACAATACATTTGAGGTGTAACTGATTCAGTAATCAGTGTATTTGAGTTCTTCGCTTGTAACAAAAAAAATCTAATGAGCTTCTTAAAAATTGTATTTCCTGAAAGGGTGAAAGCATGTGATTAAAAATTGATTGGTGTAGCAATAAGAGTAGCAAATTGAAGGTCCGAAATGTAGTGGTTTCAAATGAGTTTTTAGACCATCCAGTCATCTCAAAATAAGGGGAAAATACAAACACAGTCTCAGTTTATAACAATAGTCCTTTGATGGCCAAGAAGTAATAAAAACATGTAGGGTCCAACGAGTTACTTGCAATCAAAGTCCAGCACTTGCCATGAAGCCTTCTGGTGGAATAATATACAGATGTGAATATAAATATATAATTAGTTTGTTTTCACTTCTCGGGTAGGCCATGAATACCAGCTGTGACAGGTGCCATACCTACTGTTAGTTGTAGTATTTTCTGCTGGCCCATCAGTCTCAGTTCTCTGATCACTGTAGTAGCTTAACCCCTCCCAGTAAATCAGAAATAATCTCATAGATCTAGTTCTATATTCTTGTCAATAGAAGAAATAACTGTATTATTTCATTGATTGCCTTTTATTTTACATGTTTAAGGAAAAAACTTGCTTATGGAAATAATATTTAAACAACATTATTTTTATTGCTAGTTTTGATTACAGTTTCTTAAATGAGAGATCATTCTTTTTCAAGAGAGAGATTTGGAGGCAAAATATTATCTTTTTTTTTTTTTAAATGCAGTCTTAACTTATTTGGGTTTGAGATATTTTCATTCTTTTTTTCAATGTCAAAAAGAAAATGGCAGAAAAAGGCAACCAAGGGGGAAAAAAAAAATACTAGAGGAAAAAAACCTCAATTACCTTAAAATGTGGAATTATTCTTTTGAGAACTCTGTATATTCAGTTTGGAAAATATGGGGTAATAAGTTTAGATTCTCCATAGAAAACAAAGTAAGTTGGATGTTATTGTAAAAGTAATGGAGTTCCTTGGTTGCTTCTGCCTTGGGGAGGAAGAGAACATCAGTGGACCTTTTTGAGCAGTCCAAGCTGCAATATAAACATGGATAATTTGATTGAATGGGTCGTTGCAGCAATTTATGTCACAGTCTTTTTGCTTGTTACAAAGTGCAGTTATTTACATCTGTCATAGCTATTTGAGTCCTTGCTAAGTTTGGCCAAAATCTTTGGATTTGGGGACAGAAGCAAACATCCACGACCAGGAAAGCACTGCCCACCACCAAACACCAGCATCCCTGGTCTGTCTGTCTCCTTTGAATAGGTAGTGGGACCAGCAAACCTAGGGTAGCTCACACAGAGAATGACAGCAGGCTGTCAGGAAATACAGATTACCTGATTATTGCGTTCAAATTCAGCTAACTCCTGTTTAATGATTATTATAATTTTGCAGATTTCATCATAGAAATACCCTCCCCCCAATGGCCTATTAAAACATATGCACAAACATATATGTATGTGAGGTGATAAGCTATCATAAGTTGGACATTTACAGAAAACTGGTTCAGAAGGAAGGGGTTGAGCTTTAGATTTAACACCTAACATTTGGGAGTCTTCATGTTTGATGAATTCACATTAGGTTTTGAAATTTAACAAATCCCTTCCCAAAATTAAATTATGCTTTTATAATCAGCATTCTAGCAAGGAGCAAAAGCAACTAAAATAATTCATTTTCAGTATTTCATCATGAGAGATGATTTTTCTTCATTGAATTTTTATCTAAGCTGAGGAGCTTTATTTTTTAACTGACTCAGTACTCTGGTTTTACTGTGCAGATAAAGGAGTTTGGTTTGTACAGGGAGCAAAAGCATTATTCATTTTATTTTAGAGGTAATTTTAAAATATGGACTGTATATTAATATAGCCTATTCATTCTAAATGACACATAAAGCAGGCTTATCTTGACTTAGCTTTTAAATGGCATAACGTTGTGGGCATGCTTTCTTCAATGTCATAATATTAGTAGCATACTGTATCCATTTTCTTTACATCATCTGATGTATTTTCATGGGTTTTTTCCCTCTCTCCCTAATTCATTGTGTTATGCTAAATAGTGTGGCTGACATTTTCTCCCCAGTTCTCTTATGTATTGTTTCTCACTTTTAAAAGTTTATATGGTCAGATTCTAGACTATTTTAATTTATTATTCATGTTCAAATGCTAAAAGGTTGGGCTAGAATTTTTGTTTTAAATCAAAGTAGGTGAGGACTGATTCTAAGCAGTTGAGGCACTCACTTAAAAATAGTTAAATAAAAATCTGATTTATCTGAATTGAAAGTGAGCAGAACTACAAGGGTTTTGCAGAGGTTTGTAAAACATACAGATTTCAATATTTTTTTGTATAGTAGCATGTAATATTTGTAGATCTTTAGGTAATTCATTGAATACTATAAAAAACCCAGACTTTCATCATCCTATTTACTGATCTAATTAAAATTAAATTGCAGTGGGATATCTCAGGATTCTGTAGAAACGCCAAAAATAAATTTGAAACTGAGAGGGAAATTAAGAACAGTCATTGTGTGTTCCTCCTACCACAGAAATGATGTACTATATGTGATCACTAGTCAACAGACTAATAAACTTCACATCCTTATTAACCCTGGAGTTATATTAGAATATGTAATATATCTTGAGATATGTAGGGCATGTTTAATTGCACTCACTCACACCTTTTAATAAGAAGAAACTTCTTAGCCATCCATTTTTATTTGTTATCAAAGTGGTAGGACTACTGAATTAATGGAGGTTAATAAAACATCCCTAATGCCTTAGTCAAACTTTCCCAGTCCTGAAGATGAAGAATTAATTTAAGTTGTGTTTGCTATAGATACAGATAAACTTCATAAAGGGCACATTTTCATATTCCTACCTATGAATAAATTATTTTAAAGAGAACAAATGATTTAGACTGTTATCTCTGCTGGGCATTTGGGATCATGTGGGGCATAATGAGCTCTTTCTCATGCAAACTGTACACCAAGGTATCACAGTGAGAAGACACAGTAAGAATTTGGGACTCAATTTCTTATGTGCTGGAAATCTGATGCTGTTACTCTGAGTACTCTTATATCTACATGTAAGATTCACTAAACAGCGTTACAATGAATTTGGGACCACTGTTAAAATTTTTTTAAGCCATAACTTTAATTTCTTATTGGTACATTTTTATCAACAAGTGTTGAATGCTAGTTAAGTTGATAGGTTTTATTGGATAAAAGGTTACTTAAAATTATTTTAATCAAACATACTATATGAGAACATTCAAACTTTAGTGTGTGTGTATTTCTGGGTTGCAGTTTAATCTCTCCCTGACAACAGAGAAAGCTTTTTGTGGTACAGCATCATACATTTGTAATGAAATACACAAAGAGCTCCCATATCAGGTCAGAAGAAAGACCTACGTAGACTAATTTTCATGTTTACCGGTGGATAGACTCAAACAATTAAGGAAAAAAAAAAAGAGCATGTAAAAAGGGATCTTTTTCCCTTGTACAGTCCTTTTCTTTTTCTTTCTAGACTCTTCCCTCTCACCTGCCATGTGCTGGCAAAGAGCAGTTCAGGGATGTCCCTGGGCAGAAGTCACACCCGAGCTAACCCCTCCAACAGCCACTGGTGAGCCTGTCTGCCTGGATGTATCTCATCTTCTCCTACACCCCTTGCTCATCTAAATCCCTGCAAACCCTTGCAGCAGTGGGCTCTTTCAGGTGTGCATTGGCTGAAAACACATTGTCTTTTGCCTTTAAGCACAGCTTCATAGAACACTTTCTTATTCCTGCATTGAGAGAGGCAGGACAGTGTTGGATTTGCTTTCAGGTGGACGACACTGTTCATCTCTGTTATCGTTCGCTACCTTCATCTGCCCAGTAGCCTTTCACGCCAAGCAGGGTGGCATGACTGTGCCCATCCTCAGCAGTCTCCAGACGAGGATGGTCACCTCTCTCCTGGTGCCACCTCCTCACTGTGCCTGGGAAGAGCCTGGGGGTGGCCCCCCCCGGCCCCTACGGCTGCCCCAGCCATCCGGCGCAAACATGGGAGTGCTGGGTTGCACAGGGAGTCCCTGCATTTGCTTTTGTGTATCTGTGGATGGGCTCATACTCAATAAGTGAGAAACTGAGTGTTGCTGCAGTTAATGTACTGAGGGATAACCTGCCTCACAAGGGAGCAACGAGTCTGTCTGCTTAGTTCTGCCAGGGCCTATGGGTAAAGAGTATCTTCCTGTAAATCTTAAGACAGGAAAATTGCTTCATTTGTAGGACATATGCCTGGTGAACTTTATACTGGTTTGAAAAGAGAGTTAGTGATTAATATGTGAAAACTGATTAATCATAGCAATAATTTTACAAATATTTTAGTTCAGTTCTTCAGCAATATGGTGGCACCCAAAACCCATTTCTTGTGTTTTGCTTTTCCCTTTCCTACAGCTATCGCCCCTCAGCTCCCAAACTCTTCCTCTCTCTCACACCTGAACAGAAACCATTTAAAAGGCAGTTTTTAATGGCATATCTGCATGCTGTTGACCAGAGTCATGGAGGATGGGAGGTGTATTTCTCTATCTGTAGCCACCAGCGTTTAAGCTGAGTGCAGATGCCAAACAACTTGGGTGCAAAGGTCTGGGAGAGATTTCAGAAATATTATCAAGATGAATGTCAGCTCAGAACAACTTATCTTATTGCATCTGTTCTGAACAGGAATGTATTATCAATCCACACCATCATTTTAGTGAAGATGCACCTGAATATCCACAGAAGAGGCTGTTGAGTGAGAAGACACACAGCTGGGCCTGGAGCTCTGCATGTTTGACTCCATACCAAATCACATGCTGTTTGAGCTGAAGTACCCCCATATGGAGGAACACTGTTCTTTCCCTGTTTAGACACCTGGATGTTTCAGCTTCACCCTAGGGTAACAGAGTAGAGTAAACCAGCAACAGGAACAACTGTGGGATGTTGTTTAGTTTGTCACACAGAGCTGCAAAACTACCTAGCTATGAAATGTCCTCTTTGGTTGCAAAGTGGTAAATATACTGCTGGTAGCTACTGGTTGTTGTGCTTGATCTCAGTATGTTAATATTGCTCCTATTAATTTTCTTTATTTCTAGAAGACAAAGGTGATATTAGCATTTAAATGAAAAAATATTTAGTTTTATGATTCGTTGTTATTTACTGCTTTATGGACCCATTTAAAACTACTCATTTGTTTTTCCTCATTTGGTCTGTAGTTTTCTGAACCAACTTTTCTCTTATTCCATAAAGCTTGCCCTTTAGACACAGACATTAACCTCAAATGCGGAGCCTTGTCAAAAACACTTTCTGAAGTGAAAACAACTTTGTTATTTCATTAGAAAACGTGGAATTGCATTCTGAAACATTTCTTCATTTAATCTTCAAGATTATCATTACCTTTCATCCTTAGGTATCCATTAGATTTCTGGCTGGAATCTTCAATGATGTTCTGACATGAAATGAACTTTCTATTTCCTGGCTCAGTGTTGAGTTTGGGCAGCATTCACACTCTGCTCACCCAAATTTTGTATAATACCTAATTTATAGGTTGTGTAGCCTTTCAGAAAAGGTGATAAAAAATGAAAATAAAAAGCACCTCCAAGCAAAGATACTGTAACATTACATGACAATTATCATCTTACCATTAGAAGAATCATTACCGCCTCCGCTTTGCTGAAAGATAGGAAATGTGATTCTTTGTTGTTGTTGTAATTTGCTCCCCTGTAACAAGCACTCTATTTTGAAAAGATTTTAGTCGGCTTTTGATACAGAGCCTAATGCTTCCTAGTCAAAACATAAAGGTGCACCTGTTCCTTGTTTGGACATAAATATGAAGCTCAGCTTGATATATTGCTTTAAACATGACAAAAAATTAAAATACAGAAAGCTTGAAGTACACAGAAGCTGTAGAATGAGATATTTAAGAATCAGAATATAATATATTGGTATAACGTATGTAGCTAACTTATCACTAAAACTGTGTACACTTGCGTAATACATAGAGTACACATCGGACGTATCTTTGCAAATCTATATGATGCTGTAAATAAGACCTTATCCCACACATTTTGGCTATATTTCCCTTGTACAGAATCTGATGATTACATGTTAAATTATATAAAAGGTTATATCAGGTTACATAATCATCTGCACCACAAAATAATTTTACACCACAAAATGCATTTCAAAGTACTTTTCTTGAACAATGTAGATTAGAGGATCAGGGCTGCTCAGTGAGTCCCAGTCATGCTGTGCAGCACATTCCACATCAAAAACAGGTTGGGGAGTCTTGTGTGGGCTTTTTTCTTTTCAGTTTCACTTTGAACACTTGAGGTGAAAACCTGGTCCTTTTGAAGTCATCATCAGGAGTTAATCCAGCATGAAAATTGAGTCTACAAAGATTGGATCCCAACAGACTAGGGATTTGTGTCTCCCTCACAAGCCAGATTCTTCAGCTTTTGTAGATTGGATATATATAACATTTTTCTATTGTTACCACTTTCTTTTCTTTCCTTTCGTCCTTTCTTTCTTTCTTTCTTCTTTTTTTTTTTTTTTTAATTTGATAGCTTGAGAATATTTCTTCAACATATTTTCAACAACTTCACTCTTGCCACAAACATGTATGACTAACAGTACTTCCTAAAAGCCATCCTAAAACCTGATGATGATACAGTGTCTGGGTTATACTTAATCACACCCCCTAAACTCATAGTTAACTAATACTGGTGGTTCCAGGGAATGCATCCCAGGTAGGTCGGTATAAGAGAACATAGATCAAAACCTGTGATGCCTCCTGGTGGGGTGGAATCTCTCTACAAATATTTCTACAGATTAGTTGAATAATTTATCAAATAATTTAGGTTCTATACTAAGAAGAAAACACCAACTCCTTATAACATTAACTTAAAAGGATTTAAAAGTCTTCCTTTTTCTCTGGGAAATTACCTTTACTTGTTAGGTGTTTTCTTTAATATGTTCTCTTAGTGTGATCCACTACATTTGCAAACTGCATGGAAGAGTTAACATGCTTTGCTGTTTATGTTCCCTATTTTCCTTGTCTGAACACAATGACTAATGATCTCTAAAGACAACTAAATCTTAAAAGGAAAGCAAGTACATTTAAAAGGGATATATATACAAAGAGAACAACATCAAATTTATCACAAGCTCCTAATTATGATGAATGACAGAATGTTATTAGACTGCACTTGTCAGCATGAGTTTGCTTGTTATTATAAAGTTTTAATGTAGTATCAGTTTGGTGAATGATCATCTGGTATTTTCATTGTTCAAAGTGTGCTATCCACAACAGAAACATTGCATTTAGATTCATGCTTACAAGATACAATTAGATAGCCAGATGGCCTGGTATAAGTGCATGCTATCATGTTGCAGTAACCAGGAGAGTACGGCCTCAGCTTTATTCTTTGTAGTGTATGAAACAAGTTGGAGCAAACCAATGGCTTCTTTTTGAAAAGGATTAATTAAACTAGACTTCCAGTTGTGCTTTAGGGGTGGTAGGTTTTAAATTCTATAGATTTAGAAGGTGATGGTAGTCTACAAAGCCTGGGATCTGATGGTTGTGGGTTTATCCTTTGCTGATAGTAATCACAGTTAATGGAGATTTGCATGCAGCTCAGAATATTATGCATAAGAAAGGAAACTAGTTCACTCGATGCAGAAGTGTTTGTTTTACAGAAGTAATGCAAAGGAAAAAAAAAACTGGTTTGTGTAAAAAAAGCTGTATGTGTGGTTTTACCTGCAATATGCTGTCATTTTGGGCAGATGAGGACAAAAAAAATAATAAAGAAATACCAACCTGAAACCTCCAGAGGTCTATCTAATGCCACATCTGGCAACAAGCAGATAACTTGTACAGTATTAATCCCTTGACAGAGGGCAACTCCTGCTCTCCTATCTTTATATTTCACTTACATTATTCCTTATTACTCTGCTTCCTTTGCATGTAAGAGTGGAAAGCGAAAGACTTCTCCTTCTGACTCTCAGTCAGCATAGCAAGGGCCTGGGATTACCATAGAATTGGTGTCTGCAGTGGTCCCACATTGCAGCAGAAAGTTTTTGTCCAAGTTGATATTTTGGATTCCTGGTAGGGAGGAGGCAAATACCCACTCCAAAACCAGCCAACTTTTCTGAGCAGTCAATAAGAAAAAGTAAATCTCAGCCAAAAATTCCATCCACACCCCCAAGTTTGATTAATACAATGCACATGATAGCATCCTAAATGCATATCCACTGTACTTCCAAAATGAAAATTGTCAGAGTGAGTAAAGGGGAATTCAGTTAGAAGAAGGGAGGGAAAGGTAAAACAGAGCTTGCATTATTTGCAGAAGATGGAAAAAACTTTCTGTGGAGAACATCAATGAACTTGTAGCATCACTGGCTGTTTGGGCAACCAGCTAAGGAGAATCCAAACCTGTGAAAGTTCAGTGAGTATAAAAAGACAATAAAAAATAGAGGATGAGGAAACTGTTACAGAAACAAAAACTTTGGAGTTTTTTCTTGATTTCTAGTGTATTTTTTTCTTTTTCTCCTCATCCAGCAAACAGATTGTCCCTATTTCTGAAGCTGTAGTGGAAAGGCATAGCAGCACAACCATAAAAACAGAATTTCTTTGATTGGGGAATTATGTCATATCATGAGAAATCTTTTTTCAATGAAAAATACCTTAAACTCTTAATAAGCTTATAGTTGTGGAAATAGGCCCACAAGAGAACAATTTGGACCAAAAGTGATGAGAAATTTGCCAGGAAACACACATAAATCTTATTGCCACTGAAGATATTGTCAGTCTTGAAACATGTGTGCTTGTTCTTTTCCTCTCTCATTTTTGCAATGTGTTTGTTAATTATTATAGCGAATTTTAACTTTGTGTGTTCATTGTCTTGTGGTTTAATTTTTTTTCTTACTGCAATTTCATCTGGTTATTGCTGATTCAGTTCTGCTTCCTATGATGCTGGGTACTTATTAGCTGTCAATATTTATTTCTAAAGTGAAACTGTCAATGTGTTTTATTTACAAGTTTTACCTTACTGAATAAATAGTGCCTAATAAAAATATATTTCTTTACGGGACATAGCATCAACAGTGACAACATGGCTAGGAAATTTTCTTTTTTTTTTTTTTTTTCTGAACCAAAACCATATCTTTTCTGTTGTGCAAAGCCTAATTATAAAAAGGATTCATGTCTGTTTATAAGCCTACCCTACATAATTATATCATTTTCCAGTACCACATGCTGCATAACATTCCAAATACAAATATAACTGTACCACTGGAAACAAAGAAAAGCAACCTTCCTTTCACAAAAATTAGTATGAGACTTCTCATGAATCCATATTACATTTGGTCATAGAAAAAGAGCCTGTGCACCCCCCTGCCCCTTCAACTAACCAAACCCACAAGGCTTCTATGTACAAAACAGCAACTGGGATTATTGAAAATGTATCTGACTTCATATGTGACATGTTTTCTTTGATAAACATTGTGTCTTCTTTTTAGGAATATAATAAAATAGAAAATTTTTATCATTCCCTTGCTAATGATTTGTTTGAATGCAACATTACTTTTGATAAAGATTATAGGATTTTCAGGAAAATAAAGCTAGAAAAGCCTGTGAAAAAAATTATTTTTACAGTGATGGAAGCAAACATTGAATGCACAACGAAAATCCACATTCCTCTGTTTTACAAACAAATCTTCATTTAAATTTACTGTGGTGAATCTTTTTTATAAAATAAAGACCACACAGGTTATATTTATGTAGTACTTACCTATTATTTATTTTGTGATGCAAGTTACTTCAGAGGATTTGTTTCCATTTACTATTGTCATGTACGAAATAGTACTTGCATTGATAAGAATGGAGAAATACTCTCCAATCAATTTGCAAGCTCTACAGCCAGCCTATTTAGCAAAATATTTTCATGTCGTCACAAAACCTATTTTTCACTAATAAGCACAGGCTTTAAATGGGCAGTTTAAGAGGTAGCTGCTATCTAAAAATAGTCGGTAGCATGAACAACCATTACAACACAGTCACAGAAAGGAGGAACATGCAGCAACATGCAGCAGCATGTATGTAAGTTATTTCTTGTCTTTCAAGTCCCAAACACCTACATTTTTCCCCCTTTGCCACATGGAAATCTGCTTTTGTTTGAGTATAAATGGTACTATGATTTTTTTGTCCTCCATTTGTTGTCTCCTCAAGCAACTATTCTGAATAGAAAAGCCAGGAGACAACCACGTGAGGCCACCAGAGGAGACTTGGGAAGAGGTTGATGGGGCAGTGTACGTGTGCTAGCAAATTTCTACTAAATCCCCATCAGCCTGTTGTCTTTCAGTCTCATGCTCTTAAGCATCCTAAAGACCTTTCTTCATAACACTGTTGAAATGCTACATAGGCTCTTTCTTAATAGGAGAACAGCACAAGGTTAACTTATTTGCTCTTCTTCCTCTGCTCACCTTAGTTGTCTTTGCATGTTTTATGCAAGAGATCAGTGAAGCAAAATGGAATGGTAAGTCCTACCTAGACCCTCCAAACAGCTAAAGCCTTGGTAAGACCCTCTCCTTCCTTTAAGTCACTGATTTTATGAATGGATGTGAGAGCTGAGGATTCTAAGGGGTGTGAGGAAAATGTGCATCTTCTTCACAGACCTTAGGGGTGTATCTATGAAAACTGTTTTTCTACCCATGACTTCCAGTGAGAGAGGGTGTTGGTGAGGGGCAGAGGAAAATGATTTTTAGACCAGACTTTGACAAAGGAGTGGGATTCTGGCAAATTCGGTTAGAGTATGCTACAGCATGTTAGTAACGAGACAATTTTCTCTACTGTACTTACAGTTTTTATTTAATCTTATTTTATGCTTATGCTCTTTTACATTAACGAAAAGGTTAATGGCAAAGGAAAGGTCATTATAATGGAAGAAATAAAAATGATAAATAAAATATAAGAAGAACAAGTCTCTTAAAAATTAAGTAGAAAATGTAGTGGAAAGTGAGGAGAGAGAAAGAGATGGTAGGTGTACCAAGTGTGGGGAATAAACCCCCAAACAAACCTTCCCATTGCTGCTGTCATACCTCGTTGTGCATGGGAATGAAGAGTAACAAAAAATCCTCCTCAGAAATGCTCAAATTTTGTTTCATTGTTTTGAAATATTTTCCGTTGTTTTTTCTAAATAATAACTGCTTACAAGGAACGCTTTCCAGTCATAGATCTCAAGGTACTTAAAATAGACATTATTTTTTCCTTTCTATATATGGGCAACCTGAGAAGCAGGGAAGTAACAATACTCTCCTAAAATGACCTGCAGTGTCAGTGCTGGAATAAAGAAGACAATCAAACCATGTCATTTGGGAAACCTGTATTTCTGTTGAAAAACCATGAGGAAATGGTATTGGAAGGCAGCCAATTTTTATCAGTCTTTCATAGGAAATGAAGTGGTCACAATACAGAAAATCAAGTCCTTTCTTAAGGTCTGGACAGGAACTACCTTTTCGTTATGAATTTATAAAGCATTCAGCTCAGTGGGGTCTTGCTCCACCTGCAAGAGCCGTTGCTGAGATGGGAACATTTGGAGACCCCTTCCATCAGTGCTGTCTTCAACCTCAATTGTGCTGTTTCAAAGGGTTCAAGTCATTAGCTTACTGTTATTTGAAAGTAATTGTGTATTTAATAAATTAACTTCAGAAAACCCTGGCTGCTATGAAAAATTAAGTAGGATTTTTAAATGATGGATGGCTGCCAAAATATTTGGCATCAATGAGAGTTTTAAATTTTTGTTTGATGTGTCTTTGGCAGATGATAGGCAATAGCAATGGTTGACCCGGATCCAGCAAAACTTTACAATTAATCGATTTGCTTCAATAATAATAAAAAATTAATGCCTTTTAAAAATTTTCTTAAGTACTCAAGATGGCCCCTGTTTCTTGGTGGATGAATGCTCCCCAAACTATTGTGTGACCAGGGGTGTCAATGCAGAAAGTAGATAGGCTGATGGGAGTTTTAAACTAGGAAAGTAAGGATGTCTGAAAATTGAGGGATGACATTTGAGAACTCCTCTCTCCATGGTATAGAGGACTAGTATGGCATCTGTCATAACAAATGCATGTTAATTAAGAAAGAAAAGATTAATATATCACAACATAAAAACTGCTAAATTTTTTGTTGCTTCAGGCAATGAAATTGATTCCTGAAATCGAAAATAAATGTAAAATAGGTTAAAATAGACTTATAAATATATAACTCATTGTTTATATTTTCTTTAAATTACAATTATAAATTATAAGCAAGAAAGAATCAGAGTTAACCATTCGTTTGAGTAGACCTAATAGCAAGTGCAGAGCATATGCAACCAGCTAGCAGATAAAATTCAGAAGCAGCCTTAGAGTGAAAGTATTCAAGAAAGGAAGGCCAGAAAAAATTTGTTCTGTTCTTCAGTTCTAATGGGGTTTGGTTAAAACTCAAGAGTATCAGTTAAGTGGCTGCCTGATAATGCATAATTTACGGAGGGTAAAAGATCTATCTGTCTCATAGTTAATCGAATTCAGGTTGCAAGGCTTTCTCTATACAACCAATAATTCTGTGTAGACCCACTTCAGCTTTCTTTAGAAATTTACTGCTTCCTCTCCTGCTCAAATAAAGGCTGGAGTTCCCTGAAGCATGTGTTTCAACCATACAGGTCCGGTCCCTCTGCACTTCAGGGTGCACAAGCTGGAGGACTAAGGGAGGGAGGCACTTTTCAGGGGTACACTAAGGAAGGAGAAAGAGAAGGGAAGGAGAACGATAGGGTCAGGACCATCTAAGATGTTTTGTCTGGAACACAACCTAATGTGCTATCTTGACCCTCTGTCTTTTGGTAATACAACATCCTCAGCCAAAGAAAAAAGAAAGAAATGTTAGAAAGTTGCACTTTGGGGACCTGGAAGGCTTTTAGATTGGCTCGTCCAACCCTCTGGTTACCTCTTCAGGTTTGCCAGTGGGAGAAAGGGAAGCTAGTTCTCATTCAAAGTTCATGGTGGTGTCCTGAGGAGAACTGAAGGACCGAGGCTGAGTGGGTCTCACTTGAACAAGCTGGACTTGGATACCTCCTTGCACATCTCATGATTTCCTCCTACTGAGAAAGTGTTTTGGATCAATCCCTGCCTATAATTCAGAAAGATTACATCTTTGTTCGGGGTCAATAGAGCATCTGCAACATTAAGGTATTATGTATGGTAGTTAGGTAAGCATAATAATGACTCTATTTTTTGTATTATCTCCTAGTCTGGTATTAGATCTGGAAAGAAAAGAAGGGATCAGTTTACCATTCTATGTGATTTCCCCTTTTATTCCCCCACACTTCTTTGAGAGTATTATGTATTTAATCTCACAGCCAATAGAAACCTCTTTTATTGCTGAATCATTTCCAGTAATTTAAGAATTGACTTTAAGTAGCACCACCTATTAACAAAGGAACATATATAATGCACTTAGTGCCACTGCAGTCAGTGGAAAAGCTCCCAGTGGGTTCTTGAACAAGTTCTGTGTTTATTTTTTGTCCTGAAATTAAGTCTCTGAAAACTCTGAAATCAGTCTACTGAACCTAAGCAGGTAGGCAAGTGCATTTCATTCCCTTCTGTATAATTAGTTTACAGATGTGCAGATTTGAAAACCTGAAAACACCTTGGGTATATAACGCAGGCCATAAAATTTCACAAAGTTATTGGTGCATGAAAGTTGTACTTACGTGGAAGCGTATAGATAGTGATATAAAGCCACCAAATAATGTAAAATTCCCTGGTGACTTGATCCTTACTGACTAGATATTCATTGACCTATTTCAAGGCTGAAACTTGTTCATTTTACTTTGCAGCCATGAAGTGTTGCAATATTTATAAAATACTTAAAAATGTGTCAATATCCTTTACCCTGGAATATGTATTACACTTCTAGCAGCCTTTTATATGAAAAGATTTAACTCCTGAATTGTTGGCTTTTATAATCTTTATGAGTCATTTTGACAAGTAGATTGTTCTTAAACAGACTGGTCTATTTTTTTTCACACTGAGCGCAAAGATTCCGCAAGGGTATTTTGAATGTGACCGAAGATTTCCCTCTTACTTTTCAATTTAGAACCATGAATGTTGTCTCTCAGCTGCAGACATTTCACTATTACTCATCTAAGGTGTAAGCTAGTGTATGTTTGTTTTGGTACGGAGTTCAAATCCTTGAAAGCCTAGACAAGGTTGATGGTAATTTTTCTCAAAGATAGTATACAGAAACTTTTATTATTCCTAGAAGTTTAGCCAAACATAGTACACCAAACCACTAAATTATCCCAAAAGAATTTTATTAAAAGTGTAGAAGTTTAGTGAGCTTGATCTGCCATCACTGTTTCTCTCTTTCTGATTTCCAAGACCCATCTTGAGTTCTATATATACCAAGTTTACAAAAAAAACTTTGGGGAGAAACACAGCTATTTATTTATAGGAAAAGCACACCTATTATACACTTCATGTTCAATTCCAAAAGGAACAGTACCATTCCCAGCATTAGATAGCATCAGCAATCTCAACACATGTTTTAATGAGAACAACTTCCAATTTTCAATTGCACCAGAAGATGGCAATAGTAATTTCTAGTAATCAATAGCAATAATAATTTCACTGAAGTCAGTGGGAGTTCATGAGGAAGGGCGCTTGCAAGATGGTTTCTTACTTTTTATGGTATCTTGCATGTCTACTTTCCAGCTTCAATCAAACTTTGAAGTATATAGAGGTAAAAGTATGGGTTAAATATATATATTCAAGATAATTTGGATTTATTCTGTTTTTAAAAGGACAGTGAAATAGAGTATCTGGAAACTGGACTACTTAAATCAATATTAGCTTCAGGTATACTCTGCTTCCATCAGTGGTATGTCAACTGTATCTCTTTGCTTTTATTTTACTCTTCCTTATTTTGCGGAAAGTCATATAACCAAAGTTTACTTCAAGGCAAATGTGAAAATCCACCTGACATACTACAGTTATTAGAACATTTAAAACCACAGCAAATTTCAGCCATTTTATCAGTCCATCAAAGAGTTTGTGAAAGAATGTCTTGACATTTCAAAATTTGTTCATAAATTCTACTGTACTTTCTGTGATTTCCTATGTAGACCTTGCTTGTGCTTAGTGGACTGTACCATGTACTGTAACAATTTACAGTCCTGATTCACAGAGAGCAAATTGTTCACTCCCCTGAGATATCATTACTGGGATTACTGTTGGCTTGCTAAACAGTGGCCTTACTAAAATCTTTGGGTTTGCTGGTAATTTCTTAATCTGGCATGCTGAGCAATCCTAAAGTGCTGAGAACATCTTTTAACAATATATGAATATTAGTTTAACCAAAACCGTAACTCAGAGTGCCTTTCAACATTAAAAAGTGTTTGGCAAAAATATGAGGTTAAAATATTTCATCCCCACTGTTTGTTCTTGCCCAAAGCAATACTATGAAGTGAACTGAACTGGGATCTAGCTAAAATATTCCCCTCTTTAAGAAAAAAATAGTTTGTTATTTGATAGCTGTATCCATTCTCTGCTCTGGTTCAGAGCTGCCCACAGAGGTGATTATTTCTCATGTACTGGAGCAAGAACTGGATAGCATAAAGTCTTAATGCCCAGATAGTGTAAATAGAAATAAGATGTCTGTTTCTGCAACCTTGTGGCTCCGCCTGTGCCAATGATGCTCATGCTGAGTTCCATCACCCTTGTTCTTCCTCCTGCAAAGAGGAGTCTGATGGCTCTTTGCAACTGTGTTGACCCCCAAGTCCAAAAAGGCATTTCAGCTGGTGAATCACATCTGCAGAAAGGCACCTAACTTGGGTCTTCACATATTTTTCTGTTATGGGCGAGTCAATAATGGGACAGACTTTGTGCAGTATATCGCAGGCAGGTGCAAGCAGATCTGCCTTTGCTGAAAGCTGCCTGATGTGTGAGCACAGCCAGTGGCATGGCAAGCCCATGCTAATGAGCACAGCTGAGAGGCAGGGCACAGGGACCTGAATTTTGTGCTGTATGTAGCTTCTGGTCAGTTGAAAGTGTGTCTAGGACTTCACCTGCCCAGGTCAAAGGCTGTGCTTACTGGCGTCCACTTGCAGCACCCTCAGTGCATCGACACCATCCTTCAGGCAGTCAGCACGGTGGGTAGGGCATGGGGTCATTTGGTAACAAAAATCAGACTACAGAAGAAGCAGAAAGGCAAAGTAATGCAAAAGTCAGCCATGACTTTTAAAATTTAATTTAAATTACTTACAGATGTTTTGGGGAAGATTTTTTTCTCAATTATTTAACTGATGCTATAGAGCACATGTTACTGAGAAGTACTGCTTTGATCTGGGTTATGTATGAATAGCTGGTTTCTTTGCATCAACACTTCCCTGAGAATGTCTGTAAATTAAGCATTCAAACATGTAAGCTCACAACAGACCGTAAAATAAAGATGTTTTAGAATGCACTGTATCTTTCCACAGGGACTTCACACAATCAAAGTAAAAGTACAAATGCTGACCCAACTATTTGACTTAAGAGTAGGGAACAGACACAGAGTAGAGGTATCAGTGTCAGCAGGAGGTTCGTAATCTGAATAAACTTTCAAATGGAAACAATATGGAAAACCTCTGTACCTTAAGGGCAGAACAGCTTTACTGTATAAAATATTTTATTTGGTCTGTTATGGTTTTCTCTGCAGAACAAAATATCACTGTCTGCTGGCTAAATGGAAAACAGTTGGATCATAAAAATATCAAATGAATCTATTTGGCAACCACTAATAATCTACACATATTTATGTAACTGTTATTTTTCTTCTGGTATATACTGTCTGGAAATACAGCCTGAGGCTTCCTTAGATCTCCTGGAAAGAATTGGCATTCAGATCACCTCTGTAAAAATACATTACTTAGAACAGGTTAATTTTTATTAAGTTCTTTGAAGGTTTTTTTATTCATCCCTTCATAATGATTTTTGTATTAGAAGAGCTCTACTTATTCGTAGCTAACACAGATGTTTACACTACCAGGAAAGCCCTAGCATCTGCTTTCCAGTGACCATCAAACTTTAGAGAATTAGTAAATATGGAACACATTGCAAATTTGTTTTGAATGCTTGAAAATGGACATATTTAATACCTGCCTCAGAGCTTTTGAGTCCCAGAGAAGAAGGAAGTTGCTAATGAATTTCTGATTGTTTAGAATGCTTAAAAAAGCAGCACAATCCAGCCTGCAAATCCTGAATTTCCCAACTGCTTAAAATGAAACTTTGTTGTTCATTAAAGCCAGCTAAAGTATAACTCATGAGAATTATTTCTGTTAATGGAGGCACAAGAAGCCTCTTCTACAAGGTGACAGATGTGTATCTTGCATAGTTCATGTGCCCTCAGAAGAAACCAAATCTTTGCTGCAGTCTATCTCTAATCTTTTTGCTTAGTACTATTGTTCCCTAACAGATACAAAACTGTTATGTGACTTACAGATACGATCTTGCCTTTTGTCTAGACAAAATAATAAGCCCAACACAGCAGAATCATGCTAGACACCCACTGACTTTATTAGTCAGTGGAAATACTGCGTTAAATTTCAGTGGAATTAGGTTTTTTTCTCTACAGAATTGTTTCATTTGATTTAAAAGGTCTAAATGATTAATATGTCTGCTAAAAATAATTTGCCATATTTTTTCTTTTTACTATCAGATTTTCTAGCCACTCAGAGTCCTTTCCATAGAAATTCCTTCAGTGGTTGCAAGTAATCATGTTCATCATTTTTATCTGATGTTGTTTCTATAACCCTTATCTTCTTCACAAGAATTTGCTCTTTCATTACGGGCATTTGCTTAAAGCTGTAAAATTTATAATTAGAGAATATGTGCTAGAAAGCTCTAGACTGATGGGACGTCTACTTTAATTTTAGGATATGGGAGAGATTTAATCCTTAAAGAAAAAAGAATATATAAGCGTCAAACTGTCATGTAATTTGAAATCCCGGTGCTATGGCAAGATGTGCACTAATGCTTAGGCAACTTCATATGGGCCACTTATGAAAGCTGCTTGCAACGTGATGTCAAATTCTGTAATAATACTTTATGTGTCAAGTAGATTTTAGAAATATTATCTTGGCATCTGAGTCTTTCTATAGTTAATGAGTATCATCCAATTCTTCTGCTTACTAGTGTTTTTTTTACCAAATAACTTATTTTTTATATCAAAGGCTGCCCATTTTGTTATGAGGCTCTAGGAAGAAACTTCTTCTCCTTGGTGTTGATCAAGAAGATGGTGGTAGAGGAGTAGCACCTGACTTCATATACCCTCATAACATTATAATAACTCATAAAATTTATGAAGGCTTTGATGCTTTTGTCTTTTTGATTCCAAAACTTTATGAAGACTAGGGATTTTAATTTTTAGTTTGTGAGTGCAGTTGGTGAGGTCTTCTGGGAGGATTACTGAGCTAGAGATCAAAAATATATTCTGTCACTGAAAATGGGGCCATATGATGCTTCTGAAAGGCAATCAGACCTGCTCTATCTGGTGTCCTCTGAAAGACAGAGGATCCCTTCAGAGCTGAGTGTCTTTAGAGAAAAAATGCATTCTCCCTGGCTCTTGCATGCTTTGTTCTGGCTTTTGTGATCTTCATTCTCTGTGTTCCCTGAAAAATATCGCTGTTTCTGTGATTTATAGATCAAAATGCATTCTCTGATGTATCTGGAGCTTGATCCCTTAACTTCTTTGAAAACTTGAACCAAGGCTTTCAGCTGGTATAAGAACGTGACTGGATGCCAGTGGAAGGTTTTCAGCATAAGCTTCATGTTCCTACTAAACCTGGAGCCCTGGAAGAAGGAGGGCAGTTGCATAGGCACCATCAGGTTCTTTAAGTAATTTTGACTTTCAAATTTACCTATGAATTACAAAAATAGAGCATTGAAGTACAAATGCATGAATCATATGCCTTCATCCAGGAGAAACACATTTCTAAAATGCTATGGATGATGAAAGATATTTTTGGAAAACTTTACCATTCAAAGTATGACTTTGCATCACTTTAGTAAGTGGCAGATTTTGCCATTGTTGTAGAAAAAGGTGGGTATCTTTTTGAATAATTTCTTATATCTAGCATCATTTTTGTCCTTTCTCAGTTCTGTGTTAGTTGTTCTTTCCTTCATTCACAGGCTAAGAGGTCTTCTGATTTCAAGAAGGTTTAATGATTGCCTCATCTGAAAATGCATGGCATATAGAGCGTGTTATTGGAACACTGTTCACAGCTGTCCTTTGCCACAGGTCCACAAAGAAGAGGGTGAATAACGTGATCCATGGAACAAAAGCCTTTAGAAAGGAGGAGGAGATACATACCATGGGTCTCCTGGTGGTTCTGGAGAAAGTGATGTGAGGCGCATATTCCTGGTTCCTGTGTTCCTGCCACATAACTTTGAGCATTAGCAGTTTGTTAAAGACTGTACAGGATGCAGAGGCATGACCAGTCCTGTTGTCACCCTTGCACTGGCAGCAACTAGCTTCCACCCAGGAGGACGGGGAAGAAGAGGAAGCACAGAGTCAGCTGGCCAGAGAGCAAACATATGAGCCACACCACGGCAGCAACGCGAAGCTACAGCAGACATGTCGGGCTAAGAGTAAGGAAGGTAGGTTTCTTTTGTTTCTTTTGTTTATTTTGTCCATGGACACAAGGTTTTCTTCTAAGTTGCTGCAGCTCTTTGGTTTGGGCTGTACTCTAAGACATTCGGGGTGCTTTTTTGAAAATTTATGTTCCCACCTTTCAGTTATATTCTACAGGAACAGGAGACTGGAGCACAGTGTAAGAGCAGTACATAACTTTCTATTTTGAAGCTTCTGATTGTCTGGTTTGCTTTTGATAGAAATTTTGCTATCCAAGATGTTCTCTCTAATCAGCTGAAACAATGTTTCTATGTGTAAACACACAAAAACATTTATTTGATTGTAACCAATGCAATTGTGGTTAGATTTCATTAGCAGAACCTGCCTACTTCCAGAAAAAAAAGCTTAATTTCTGGATTTTAATGTAAGCTTGATATCCAGAGATATTATTTCACATACATAATTTACTTCAGTGCACCACAAAAATTCTGATACCTTAAAGTGCAATAACATCAGTGCAGTTCAGCTTAATTCTCTGTTTGCTCCTCCCCCCAACTGTAGTTGAAAACTGGAAAGGGATGAAGTGGGGCAATTGCATTTTGTAGAAAATTACCTAGCTGATTCCATATTTATGGCCTTTATTAACCTGACAGAGAGGAGTGGAATAGCCAGCAAATCAAGTGCTGGGTTGAACATGTCAAAGTTGTGGAGCATAGTATCATAATTACCAAAGTACATCAGGTATTATTAGAATTTTGATAGTTCCCTCTTATGACAAGTACAGTAATGAGAACAGAAAATATACAAAATTAATTTACTTTCATGACAAAAATAGTAATGAGCTGAGATGATTACAAGCAATTCGCAATCTCAGAGTTGTCATTTCCCAATGGACTGGACCAGTAATCTTAGTAGCTTAATTAAATCAGTAATAATCATTCCTTCTCCCTTCCCCCATCTTCTCAGAAGAGGAAAAATTTAATGGAAAGGCAAGAGGATTTCCACAATAAAAGTTGCCTTCAGGTTTGCACTCAAAACAGTGATTAAGCATTTTATTATATACTTTTATCTATGCTCTTAAACACTACTGTTTCAGAGTTTGTGATTTAATCTTTGGAAGAGACCTCAAGAATTGTTAAACACTTTCCTGAAGATGCTTTACTTTATGTTGCGTGGGAAAATTCTAAAACTGTAATTTCTATAAACACTATACTAATGTTTTATTTTCCTAGAATAATAGTAGAACAGTTTTCATGTGTATTAATATTTGAGGATGTTATCAAATAATAATATTTGGCCTTAACATCTATTTATATTGTGAACTCATTGGTGCAGCATAACTGAAAGGTTTTTAAAGTAACTGGTATCCAATTAAAAATAACATTCAACAGCACTACACAAAACTCCAGAAATTAAGATTTTAATTAGTCAATTAGTAGCATCCATATTTGGTTACATTTCTACCCTGAAATGTCCAGTAAAACTGAAGTATCTATTTATTTTATGCTACCAATAACAATTAATTACAAATTAGGCCATCTTAGTGTTTTAGGCTTAGTATTCAATGGTACCTTCTTAAACAAGAAAGACAAAGGACAGAGGGGAAACTGACAGCTGATCCAGCTTTCTTATCAAATCTTGTAAAATAGCTACAGCCAATTTGTCTGTCTTTCTTGATACTTCCTTTATTTCTCTGCCGCCTCTTCTCCTCTTTCGCAGGAACAAGGGCTACAAGAGAAGCCAATTTAATTCTATCTCTGATTTTCTGAAACCGGTATGAAGCTATGTTCCTTAGGAGTTAACCCTGTTAGAATCATTCCCATTTGATTCTTGCTAATCAACTTAATCAATTTTTTTCACTAAGTTCCTCTGATTAACATCAGCTTCCAAGTATAAAAATAATTTGCAAAGTCTCTTAGGTTTTCTATTAGCCATTTAAATATCCTAATTATTAGATAGATTCTTATATCAGGGTATTTTCTCCTAAATTCAGCACATCTTAGAAGTTGGAGACAGGGTTAATAGAAACAACCTTAAAAGACTAAGGTGCTCAGTCACACTGCTAAAGTAGTAGGTGGCAAAAAGTACTTTATCTAATATTATATCATCATCCGCTGTGGATGTTTCTAATGAGAATCCTTACCGACTTGTTCCAGTGCTATTAGATACATCAGCAAAAAATCGGGAAGAAAATATATGGACTTATTACTGAGAAAATGTACAAAAGACACTAAAGCTGATTGAACAGTAAATAATTATGAAGATAGCTCATATATATAGACTGGTTTAATTTGCTTCCTAAGGTGTTTCTTTTGGAAAAAATACTCATTTTTTAAAATGGCCAAATGCAAGATTTCAAGGTTGAGGACAAAGAATGTAGGACATGCTTGCAAGGCGTGAGATGGTATTCTGGAAACACACCCCTTGGAGAGGGACCTGGGGTCACAGCCACAATAACAGTCAATGATGTGTGAGTTGCCAGAGTTGTGTTATAGCTATGGGAAGATACGTGATCCTTGAGCAGAGAATATCAGCTAAGGGTTGGTATACCTACTACAAAAGTGTTGAGGATCTTTCCAGCAAAAATCATTATAACGTCAAAAGTTGGATCATGGCATGCAGCTGCCAAAGCCACCCAGCCAAATGAACGGAGACAAATCAGATCCCTGAGAATTTTGAACTGGTTCTGCAAGGCAAGACTTTTACAAAATTAGGTCTCTCCAGCTATGTGTTTCTTCTTGTGGGCATTCTTCCCTGAATGCTGAGGGAGAAAGGAGAAGGTTATCAGCGGTGGGTA
Organism: Strix aluco; assembly: GCF_031877795.1. Classification (NCBI taxonomy): domain Eukaryota; kingdom Metazoa; phylum Chordata; class Aves; order Strigiformes; family Strigidae; genus Strix; species Strix aluco. The sequence continues at coordinate 75,231,105 of NC_133934.1, read as the reverse complement.
GTTGCTGATGCTGTCCAGCCTGGGACACATGCTGGCAGGGGACCCCAGGGCCAGGGAAGGTACGTCCACCCCAGTGGTCCCTGCCATGGGGCAGCTGTGGCTGCTGTGATCTGTGGGGAACAACGGGCTGGGGTCTTATCCAGCTTTGGCTGTGGCAGTCAGGGACCAGGCACTGCACCTGCCATGGGATTTACATACCATGGTGTCTCTTTTCCCCACTGGTCCTAGCTTGCTACATCCTTACCCAAATCTGGTGTTTATGATTTCTCACGTCATGTCTGGCAGCATTCCATGTCTGTGCCATTCATTAAACTTCAGGCCAGGGATAATCACTGGCCTGCTCATCTGCCTGCAGCCCTAACAGGATAAAAATAACACTATTTTAGAAATACTGAAGTTAGGTAAGACCTGGCTGCCTTACAAATTTTTTCTAATTTACATAAACCTGGGTTTGGACAGTGCTGTCATTTGGCCCCTTTAATTGCTGCTAAAGATCCTCCTCTTACACATTTATTGCACCTAGGGATTTTCATCTGACATGCTACTTGTTATTTGCAAAAGCTCTACAGTAATTTGTGAATATTAGATATAGTTTGAATCCCATTGTTAAGTCCAGTGTTCGGGTTGGAGCTTTACCTTTTAATTTTTTACAACTTTGGATGATCATATAGATAAATACAACACCAGTTGTGAAAGTACATCAGGACTTTAATGAAAAACCAAGTAGAGCTTTCACTTATCTATTAACTTTCTATTTTCCCAGAAGAAAATGTTTCTGTCAATATTTTATTATGACAGGGATGAATGGGAGAAGGAGGTGAAGTCTAATCTAAGCAGATGGTTGTCAAAAAACTGCACACAGAAACTGAGAATATAGAAAGAAGAAAAGAGTTTCCCCCATTTTGTTTTTGTCATGAATAGTGAATAAAAGACACATTATAGACAAATGAAAAATAGTAAAAACTAAGTAAAGCAGAAAATTAAAAAGAACAAAGGCAAAGTTCCTGAAAAGTATTTTGTAGACAAATTTGTGTCATTTCTCTTAGACCTTTAGTAGTCAATGAATGTTGGTAGGATGGAAAACAATGAAAACAATAAAAAATATATTTATGCATTGATAATCTCATCTTTGAGATATTACAAGGAAAATTAATTTTGACAAGAATAAAATAATGTCTTTCAGGCTATTCCTTGGTTACTGGGAAATCAAGTGTGTCACCTGGACGAAAGGACAAGCTAAGTAAACTTGTAAGACAGACAAATTGCTATCAGTTTTACATCTGGCTGTGGATGAAAATCTAAATGTTAACTCAAACTTTTATTTCCATGTAGGGACTTCTTGTTAGACAGTCTACAGCCTGATTCTTGATTTGTGCTGCAAAATCATATATTGGAACAGTGTTTTTGTCTTTAAAGGAGTTTCTAGATAAGAGACCTGGACTAATTATTGGCTATGTAATTGGGAAGTACACAAGCTAAATAGAAAATTGAACTGATGGAAAACTACATCTCTACAAGTCTTTTTAAAATAGTGTTTGTCTGCTTTTCAATCTTCATCTGTGCAATTCTGTGTATGTTGTATTTCAGTGCTCATACATGCAAGAGTAATTTCTTAATGGAATTTTTTGTAAACAGATTAGGACTACACAAGTGACTCTTGGTGTCACTGCAGAATGTGTTTGTGTGTTCAGGTTACAGGGTTACTTAACCTCACACTGCAGCAGAATGTATTTATCTGACTTACAGAATAAAGAGAGGCTGCAACATGCATTTCAAGTTAAGTGTGTTTGAACTGTGTTAAATTGAGGGTATTCACTGACTCGGATTAATAAATCATTATATATTATATACCTAGTATTATTGTGTTATATATAGTATATATAAAATGCACATAATGTAATACTACAGTAATTATAATAATTAAAAAGTATGATCATTCTTTAAAATCAAAGGCAATTGATTTTTTTTCCAGATCATTTGTATCTGAATTTCATTTTGAAGGGTAGCATTTTTTTTGCTCATTCCTTCTGCCCTTCTGGAAAAAGGCATTAAATCCAGTCTGTTCCCAATTAGTATTTCAATTACTAATGCCTCTATCCAAAAAGTAGAGAGGTTTCACTTTTTATACAAAAGTATTCCTTTCTAAAGTCAGAGGTTAATTTGAGTACTGAAAATGTGTACACTTCTTTGGCAGCTTAACAGGTACTTTGAGCCCTTGTAAACTGATTTATACTAGCAAGGATAAAAATTACAAGGGTTACTAATCTTCATGCTGAAATCATTAAGATAATTACCACCAACTGTTTTATTATCCATGTATATCAAGGGAAATGTAGTTGCATCCTGGAGCAATGAATAAAAACTGGGTAGGTATGTACCAATCTGTGCTTTAAATGGTGTGTTGAAAAATGCACACTGAAACTGTTGCATGTTCCTTGTAGCATTACATAACTTTCCCACTGGTAAACTTAAAAAGTGTGTATATTGAGTGGAATATTCTCTCTGCAGGAAGATCCATTATTTCTCACAATATAACCATGTCAGAACTCCTTTTCTGGTATTTTCCACTCATTACAGTACTCCCTCTGATTTGGTTTACGTCTCTTCCTCATGTCAGATAAGGCTATTATGTGTGATTTTTTTTTTTTTTAAAGCCAAAATCCCAACACTTTCAAAATTTATTTGTAACACTTTTAAAAAAGATTATTTTTAATTTGAGTCTTCTAAGGAAAATTAACAAATCTTAGAGGATTCTCTTTTTTAATGAGTGCTGTGAGTAGGTTTTTGCTTTCCTTCCCTTCATGTTCAAGACTAAAAATATTTCCTGTTCTCCCAACAGGAAAATGTAAATGCCTCCATGAAGTCTTATTAGGGTCCTGTGAAATTCAGAAAAGATACAAAAGTTTTTCTGAAGGAACAAGTACTTACTGCTATCATTTATACTAAATCTGTGCCACAACCTTTCCCAGAACAGCTTGAACAAATAGGTTTACAACCACTATAAACAGTTTCTAGACCTTTTTCTTTTATAATAAATAAAAAACCAAAGTATCCTTAACTTCCCAAAACGTTATTTTCTAATTTTTAAAGTAACAGGGAAGCCTTTAATGAATAAGGATTTGTTCTGGTAATGTGATAAAAGTTGTTAATAAACAGTCAACTTTTATTTTTCAGTAGTTGTATTATTTCAATATTTTTATATTGAAAAATAAGGTAGAGAGGAAGTCTGTCAGGTAAGTTTTTGGCTTTTTTACAAGCCACACTTGTACATGAGACCCAAATTTCCTCTCTTTTCATAGCCTGCCCTCAGGTAGCTGTGATCGTGATTTCTTCCCAGGGTGGTGTGCTATTGTTTTGCAACACATGGGAGAGAACTTTTTAAAAAGTGTGTGTGTTTGAATGAGATGCATAATTATTTTAATGGCTATGAGTTGTGGCAAAATGGAAATACAAAACATATCAAGGCTACCACTGTGCATCTGCGACAGCTGAGGCAGTCCAAGTCAGCCACCCACATATCTAGACAATGGAGGCATCCCCCAATAATTATTATAATGCAGATGTTTCCAACGGTACTGTTACTATAATTGGACTTTTTAATGAGTTTCTCTCCTTTCTCCCATACATTTAGTCTGTATCCGAGAAGAGATCCTTCTTATGGGAAAGTCCACTATCATATTAAAAGCTCCCTCACCCCATGAAGCTGTAAAAACCAGGATGATTATGCCAGCAAACAAAATCTTCTGTACACACTGTCATAGCCTTAACTGGTGTAAATTGACTTAGCTTCATTGACTTTAATGGCCCTATATTTGCAAAACATTTATGTCAACTCTGAATCTGAACCACTGTATTAAATTCATTACAATGTGAACTAACTATCCAGGGACTATATTTATGCTTTAGATGATCCTGTGTAAATATACAAGGAAAACATTTCCAGGAAGCTCCCCATTTAGCCTTTCAAAGAGGTCCAATTACTCTGTATTTCATTAAAATTATCTACTCAAAGAATTAAGGAGAGGAAAATAAACAACCCTTAGGACACATGTTTGTGATGTGTCTGCCACAGAGCCACAGGAGATACCTTGAGGTCCTACCCCATTGTAAAGATGTTTTTGCCTTTGGGAACAGAGTTCAAACTTTCACTCACACTGAAAAAAGAATATATGATGGTCTCACAAATATATATAATATTATGAAGTTCAAATGGAGAGTCAAAACAATGACTCCCTGGAGTTTTGGAGAGAAACAGGGAAAACAGAGGCAAGTTTCTTGGATGTGGCACCTTTCTTTGTTTTATTTCAGCTTTTTGGTTGTAAGGGATGTGTACAAGTCTAGTGCATTAGACCAATGTAGGGAAAGAACACGTGTAGTTACAGAAATGTCTGACAGATGGGAAGTGCCCGGGGGATCTGAGGTCAAAGGATAAATGGTTGTTCATACATTATCTAGTAAAATAAATAAATAATTGTCATTTTAGTCTCTACAAAATCAGTGAAACGCACATAGGTTGCTAGTTCTGGACCACATATAGATTCCTGAACACAGCTGTTGAGATTTTAGAGATAGTATTGAATGATCTTCCTAGTAACAAATAAGATATTGGATGCCGCCTAATTTTAACTAGTGCATACACGTTGGAAATTATAAGAAAATAAAAACAATATGGATTTTTACACAGTAATACATTACATTTCTGGAAAGAATTATGATCTTTTTGAATAATATGATAGTATGGAAATTTCCTATCTCTTAAGGAATGCCTATGAAACTAAGGCAACAAAAAGCACAACATATGTTTCATGGGGAAGCACTCTAGTCAAATGGATAATGAAAGAAAATATATGCAAGCCAGGTAACAGTTTAAAAAAAAATGTTTAAAAACAATTAAAAGACATTATGTTAAAAGTAATCTATGCAGCATTCTGGACAGTATGAAAAAACGTAAACATGTTGCAAGTCATACTCTACATTGCAAGAGATGGGCTGTGACTTAGGGTTTCCAAGAACAGTTGACAGTTATAGGTGAAGAATAATATCTTGATAGAAAATAATTGCATCAAATTGAAGGTTCAGCTTTTTCTGTGCTTTTCTTCTCATTTTTCTTTGGATTTTCTGTGTCCCTCTCTGAGCATGGGTGACAAGACTCGTATGTGCAAGGACTCTACATAATGTCTGTAAGTAGAGAAGAGGGGAATGGGGTGGGTTTCACATCAGCATTTGGGCAGTGTTTTGTCACCCTTGTCAAAGGATGTTAAAAGATGGTACAGGAAGTAGTTCCCATGTGGTAGCATATGAAGAAAAGGTCTGACAGTTTGCTGCATATGAAAATAGCTGCTGCACACTTTCTAGTTGCAGCCCCAGCGTTTCCTTCAAAAGCTGCTTGCTAGATCTCTAGTAATGCTAGCAACGTGCATTAAATGACGTTTTGGGGATGTAATTTCTTGCATGGTAAAGCTGAAATATGTTGGTATGCATTTTTAATTTTTTTTTCCACCTAACATCTGATAGCCAAGAGATCTGGGTTTAAGGGCATAAATTTGCCAGATTCCAGTATACCTATGAGTTGTTTGACCAAGATTTCCATAGCCTAGTGGGACTTGTAGGTACTCAACTGGGTAGAACATTTTGTGAAAAATACAGTGTTTGACTCCATAAACCCTAATTGTCCTTATCATGCTGTATTGAATAAGAAAAGAGAACAGAACTCAATTTTTCAGTCAGAGTCCTAACTAGGATTGCATGTACAGAAAGGACATTACCTTCGCAACAACCTATGAGTTTATACTCACCATTTATCTTACACTGAGACACTGGTAATACTGAATATGTTACCAAATGTCCTCACAACAGTGCAAAGTAACTAATGCTGTTCGCTTCTTGAAGACTTCGGTGTCAGAAATTTATGGCTGTTTTTAGCTCAGATCTTCTAGGAAGCCACAGTGCTCGCAATGCTGAAACCATGCAACTGCAGTGCACAGCCTGCGTACAATTCAGAGATGAAATATCATCTCTGCTTCCCTCCCGTGTCCAAAAATATTTTGCCCTGGAAACTCCTGCTGGGGTGACTCATTTGTATCATAGAATACAAGAGCGATTTGGTTGCAATGCCCAGGGTTTTTTTTAAGTGTGTGTCATATGATTTTTGTCCTTGAAATTTGTGGAAAGATTGCTGACCCAGTTCTGATCATGCAAATGTCTAAATATCCTGTTGCCTATGATTCAGAAGCACGCTTTTCACTGAAAACATGCTACTGGTAATGGCAGGTTATAATTATTTATGTAATTCTGGTGGCTTATGGGAAAACTGGATGAATAACTGTTTAAGTATATTGTCAACCACTTTCTTTATGTAATTGCAATACCTTTGCATGCCAAGCAGATTGGTAGTGGCATACCAAATTTCATAAAGAAGTTACTCTGCTCCATTTGAAAGTATGGTTCTTTCCACGCAGCAGTATCCACAGATACCTTTAGGAGTGAAGAATAAACCAGTCATATTCCTCTCCATTATAATTGGCACATGTCCATTTTAAAGGAAATACAGGCTTCATGCAAACTATCAAAAGATTTAACCTGAAAATCTTCAAGATATATTGATCTGACATGCTTTTAAGATACTTTCAACTGCATATGTAATAATTACCATGCAGATATAATCCTAGAAAATACAATGGAAAAATACATACTAATTCCACATTTAACGAATCATCAAGTACATGAATTGTTCTGTCAATGTCAGTGTGACTTTTCACGTAAAAAGGTAAAGCTAGATCTTCAGCCTTTCTTGCTCTTTTTGTAGAAGAAAATTCAACAAGTTGTTGCTGAATATTCTGAAAAAATAAAATGTATTTCGCATCTAAAATTTAGTATGAACTGTATTTCAAGGTCTCTCGCAGATATTTTGACAGATGGCTGTGATAACATTGTTAACCTGTAGACGGTAAAATTAAAAATAGGGGGGGAAAAAAAGGAAGGAATTATAACTTTAAATGATTTATGGTTCACAGCATCAGTTACCAAAGCATGAGAATGTTATACACTGTGTTTCACAAAATAAGCAATTTTTTAAATAATTCTGGAAAATACACCCAGTAAACTACATAAAGGCTGATTTTACATCAGCAGCAAATTAATTCTGTTTTGTGAAAAGTATTACAATGTGAAAATTACATTTTACAAATTTTTTTTTTTTTTAAATCCAAGTTAAAAAGTTGATTCTGCTAAAGTTTCTTAGATGATAAAATGACCTCTGGGATTTTAAACTGTTTGTTTTCTTGACATTTTAAATACACTTTTAATTGCTAAGAATTACAAAGAAGAGCAAAAGTTGCAGATAATGTAGCTTATTCTGAGAAAAATCCAGCCTGAAGGTAGGTTTGTCTTTCAAAGAAGGGGAAAAAACAACAATTAAATGATCCTTTCACTTTACTAGGCTGATTAGAAGCAATTCAAGTGCCTCAAGTGATGTAAAGTTTTAAATCTATTGATTAAATTTGCATCTCTTAATTTAGAAATGATCATCCATGTGGAGTGCAGCCTAAACAGCAGAATCTTTCACTACTTAAGTATTGATTTTTAATATGTCAAATGTACTAATTAAAATTGATATTTTGTAGGTTGCATTTTAAATATTAATATTTGCTCAAATTTTAACCACTGACATCTATGATATTTTGCATAATTATATGGGTCATCACTTGTTACTTCAGTAGACAATGAAAGAAAGCAGAAGTAGCTGCTTTCAGTACAGAAGAACATGAAGACTGTGCCACATAAGATATAAATGCAGACAAGATCCAAAAGACTGTTTTAGATGAATGCAACAGTTTTGCCACTCCATGGTACTGACCTCATCCGGTCTTGATTAGGACATTTCATAGTAGAGAGACATGAATAAATGGGTTGTATAAACTGGCTTCAGGCATTATGTCCCTTAGAGTTGCAGTCTGAGAGTTGTGCTATATATTCACCTGGTTTTGTAGTGAGTTCATGCTCAGCAGCACCTGTTTGGAGGTTCTTCCTGGCAATCTTGGACACTTTCATCATTAGGCAAGTATTCTACGTCAGTTAATCTTGACAGTTTAGATCTGTTTTCCTTGGGACAAAGACATCACGGCAGAATTTGGCTTGCATTTGTACCTTCTTCATAGACCTTTCAAGTGTTTTGAGATTTGTAATATTATTGCCTTCTGAAGTACAATTTCACCCTCTCCTTGGAACTAGACAGTTGAAGTTTTAATCTTGTGTTTTTCAGATGATTGAGCACATTTCAAAATATTTAATATTAAGTAAAATGTTATTGTCCTCACCTAAAGAAGGAAGGCAGTACAATTATCCTAACTTTATAGGAAAACAAATGTACTTAGCTGTCAGATGAACCCAGGTCTCTCCAAGAGTGAGCCCAGTCTATGGAGGCAAACAGAGTCCCAAAAAAATGCCTAAATGCGTACAGGAAGTTCTTCAAGTATAGCTATCTTTCCAAGTCCTTTATCCTGATTCTCTATGTAGAAACAGTAGACCGCTGAAATGTATTATATGGATGTAGCATGTTCCCTACAGACGAGGAAAGTTTAAATGAATAAAATATAAATGAAAGGTGTATTGCATGAGAAATTAAGAAACCTGTTGCTCACCATTACACAAAGGATATATGAAGAATAGGATCTATAAAAAGGCATAGATCATTTAATGAAAATGAGAGTGGACATTGGCAATGTTCATTCTTTACTAATATCATCCAAAGAATCTCATTGTTATTGAAAGATTCCTATAATGGACAGAGAATAAAGACATAAGGGGATAATGTATTAGTGAACAAAGAATAATGTTACAAGGAAAAAGACATAGCAATTTATGTAGAGAACAGGTAAATAGCAAAGCGTATTAGAAAATTAAGTATGTTTTTTGCCTCACTGTCCTCTGAGCTGTTTGGTCATTTAGCAGCAGTGATTTAGATGTCCCAATTTAGTGTAAGATGAATTAAGCTTACTTATTTCCATTGACTGTAAAGGGCATCCAGCCAACTAGTTTGAATGTACATGCCTATATTGCACAAGTCAATACTTGGCAGATGAAATTATCTTCTATAATCCAAACTAATTGAACACAGACCCAAGATCAATCACCTGTTGTAAGAGAGCTCAGTAATACTTAAAAGAAGAAAAGCTGAGCTTCTGCTGCCACTTAGCGAAGGCCTCAGGCTACACTTCTACACTTATCTGCAGGGTGGATAGACAGGCCCTGGGTGTGGCTGTGCATGCTCAGCATCTGACTGTCCTTATGCTGGTAGTGAAGTCAGCACTGGGCAGACATGGAAAAGACATTTGTTCTTAAAAAGGTTTGATGTTGCGGGCACTATGGGATTTCAGAAGACTCAGGGTAGATTAGCCAGGGCTATTCTAAGAGCATTGGCGTGTTATGTTGCCTTGGATCCACTGGGGAGTCAGATGAGAGCTGGGCCAGATGCTATGCCTTTGACTCTTTGCAAACTTGGACTCTATAAAATCATATAAGCAAACAGTGAGTGTGAACATAATACTTTAAAGCCCTGCTTCTATCGTTGTACATCCTTAAACAGAGTTACTGAGATCTCAGGTGGACTTCACTGTGCATGCATGTTCTGTTTAAATGTATTTTATATTCAAGCAAATGGCAGTATAGTTTTTATTGCTATTGGAAAGCATGAAATGGAGAATTCTACCTAAAAGAGACTCCAACTTCTTTTATATTTAGCCTGAAATGAATCTTCTTTAATGAAAGGGTTTGGCTGAAGGCTTGAAGTACATATAAGTGATACATTTCTCCCAATCATAACAGTCATTATTTTCAATTGGTAATATGCATATTTCATTTAAAAAAATACATAAGATGCTCAAACTCTGTGATTACTAGGGAATTCTGTGCAAAGAATTTATGAGATAATATTTTCAGGCTTGTCAATAAAGCCTAAACCCTTGCTGTGCTGAAGCTATATCACATGCTGCATGCGCTTTTCTAGCATGAGCCAGAAGAATATGACATTATGTATATACAGCTTTACCTTCTTGTATTTAACACTTACCGAATGAGTAATTTACTCCGTACTAAAAACACTGAAGGAACAAAAAGCAGTAGTTGATAACATCATAATAAAATAGAGTTGCATTTAGAGCAAATAACAATCTGTAAGTAATAGAATAGTCACGCAGATCACAGGTGTGACTGCTGACTTGGGAGTAGCATTTGGTTATATGGATGCTCTTGCAGTTATATCATTAGAGGAAAATGTTTTAAAATGCTAAAAACTATATTTGCATTCTAGTTCAGTACCTTAAACCACTTTTCTAATTTTTAGAAAAAACCAAAACCAAATGCATGTCTGTTGAGCAGAGAATTTAAGAAGCTGAGCATTCTCCCCAGAATTGAATTACGGACGATTAGCAGATAGAACCTGGCAATAGGATCACTGATGTGAAAGGGAAAATGCTTTCCAAGCAAGCAATATACTTAGAAAAAGGGAAGAGATTTAGCAGACACAGTAAGGATTCTTTAAGTCCGCCACCTATTTGCACATTATGGGTGATATTCACCTGGTATATCTAATTTGTGATCAACATTTCAGCTGCTGTATGGAAACAGCTTTGAGGTTCTCAAGAAAAAGCAGCAGTACTTCTGCTTTGGCAGTTCCAGCTCTCTAGTCTTATCACCTCACCAGACAGCAGGAATTCAGAGATCTCTCAGGTTTTGTATGCTGGTAATTTTGCAAGGGAGGTTGAGTGATAAAAAAACTAGCCTCAAATTAATTTAAAATACACCCAAAGCAGTCTCTTGTATTGGCAATTTTTATATCCAACCCTTATTTTAAAATTGCAATAGATGTGTTTTATATACTAGAGATTGAAAAGAGATATTGTAGATGCAGTTTTGACTCTCCCTTGATGTGGAAGTCTCATGTTGATAACAAGATGTTTTAACCCTCTAACTTTCTCTATCTCTCTTTCTCTTACTACTGTATCTTATTTCTAGTCTCACTTTTTAATCTATGTTTGCATTCTCTGTTTTCATTCTCTTCAACGGCATGCAAATATTTGTGTTACCTCGAAGAAGTCAAGGCATCGATAATTCTGTCTGATAACGATTTCCTCTTCTCATTATGCTTCTTCTAAAGTCTAACAAACAAGAAATACTGTAATTTAGCTAGTTACTAGGCCCAAATAAGTTTCAATGCTTAAGCAAACACAGCTGGGAGCATGGTAACTGTGATAGAGAAAAAAAACTCTGATATAAATGAAGTCATGTTTCTTGTATCCATTTTAAGTTACTACATTTGAGCCAGTTACAAAATAACACTTGTCATGACAAGCTTTTATTAATTTTACATTGTTTTAACAGTTTTCAGCTTTGACAACAAGAAAATGATCGAATTACTTAGAGTAGTTGCTTATGTAGACTTTATTCTAGACTAGTGGTTTAGGCTGTCTAAACACCTGGAGCAAAATCTTGTTCTGCTAACTTCAAACAATTTAGTGCTGCAAAGTTTAGTGGAAATACTTTTGTTTAAAGTATTTAAGAAAATGCACAATATGCTTTGAAATACTTGATATCATTGCTGAGAATTTACTGACTTTTCATAATTTCCTCACGATTCTGAAATGGGGACTTTCAGTGGATCCACATTAAAAGCTCACTGTAAACAACAGAGTTGAAAAGTTACCTGAAAGAGGAATTATTTTGTAAACTAAGACTACTCCCCTTTTCAATGCACCAAGCAAAGATGAGCGTGAATCCAGTTTTCTTCTTTTCAAAATGTAGAAATTAAAACAAGAACACTGTAGGAAGAAGGTATGCAGGACACAAGTAAAAAGAATGAGGGTAATTGAACGTACCTTGAAAAAAGAAAACTATGTAAAAAGTTACGAGTTGGAGATATTGTATAAAGCAATGCACACAAAGTGGGTGGAAAGCATCAGGTGTCTAGAAAGCAGTGATATTTTAAATGATAGTGGAAAGTACATATGCACTTCGTTTTTGTTTTCCTTTCTAAGGTATTTTTCTATACTTTCTCTGGTTTGTATTTACAGATCTCTGAAATGACAGTGATTTCTGTGCAGCCTAGGCTTCTCCCAAACTAGAAAGATATCTTGAAATCATTTACACTCACAAATTAAAGTCTCTACCTGACTTAAAGTTTGAGTCGGGTACTTGAGCTTCTGGCACTGCACGGACACAAATGCTGTTCCTGAGCATGAGTGTCTGCAGGTCAGTGTCCCTTCACGTGAAAATCAGACTTGGGAAAACAAGCAAATTTTCCCTGTCAAGTTTGTTCAGTCTTTTTAAATGATCTTGATTCCCTGCTTACTCTGCGATTTCTAGAGAACAATTAATTTTATTTTTTGGGGGATCTGTTTCTTGCCTGTGGTGATGGGAGGTGGTGCAATACAACCCCAGCTTGAGCTGGGTAGGAAGACAGGAGTTCCAAAAGACAACATTTTTGCAGATGGATTTCTTATCTCTTTCTTAGCCTTTTCCTCTCATTCATCCCTCAGGGTCCAAGACTTTGCTAAGCTTTCTTCTAAAAGAGGACACTACCAGTATGCTTTACAACTTGATGGAGTCCTTACCCATTGAGGATGTTTTACCTTTGTAACAATCTCACTGAGCCTCTGTGATACCCAGTGTGTTGATCACAAGGAGGCACTCCCTCCTCTGAAGACCAGTGCTGAGCTCCTCAAAAGTGTTTAGATGTTCCCACTGAAATGATGGGAAGTTAATTGCCTTAATCCATCTGGACTCATATGTTGTGCTGTACTGTCCATGTTGAAAATAATAGGACCACATTTTAACAGTATGGTTTTAGGCATGTGTGAAAACCATGGGCAACTCTCCAGGTACTCAGATACTACAGTGACAGAGGCTACCTAAGCACTTGCTTAGATAGACAGTTGAACAGATTTCAAAAGCAAGGCCTCCAAAATGTGTCTTTTATAATACACTGCTGCTTTTTAACAGCTTGTTGGTGATAGATTTTTAAACCTGAAGCATATGAATAATGCAAGTAAGAAAATGTTGCACAGTAATGTTGATTCAGTAACACTTTATATGCTCATTAGCTAGTGTGCATTATAATTGAACTCTTACATGTGACAGCCACATGAATGCCAAATGAATACATTATGATTAGCGCTGTTACAGTGAATACCAAATGAATTTTTAATGACTGAACACTTACCATTTTCCCCTTGATTCTGTGGCATGTAAAGTTTTGATTCTTTTTAAAAATTGGATTTGAAGCAGTGATATGAACAGCTTATTATATTGTAACATAGAACATGCGTAGCTGGTGCTAAGTCATTATTCTCCAAGACTCCATGACAATCTTGTTGACTGTTTAAAAAAAGCAACAGGTAAGGAAATGGTTTTCCTAGAAACTGATAACTAATGAAGGATTATTCACTTGTACCTCTTATAAGATTCGCTCAGCATGATCCACATATACTAACCAGACATCACAAGGAAAGAAAAATTGAGATGACTGCTAAAGCAATAGGTCATTTCTCTTTTTGCAAACTGTGGCTCTGGAGTGACAAAAAAATAGAATTAAAATGTTTTATTGTTGTCATGGTTGAATTAAATACTACTTGAATAAACAAACAAAATGTTCACACTTTAAATACAAACTTAGTTCTTTATTCAAGTGAGCAATGCTTCCATCAGGTTTCTTAGCCTTCAGGCACCATTTATCTGCAGGGAGCACTTGTCATTAATGCTGCCTTATTACCTTGTATGCATAGTAATTCGTTTTATAAATGGACCTACAGAAATGAATGGACCTACTCAGGGAAATGTTTACTGATGACTGAAAGAGCTCTATGTCCAGGTCTGTGCTGAAACACCACCCCATCTAACAAAAAAAACCCTTGGTGCAAAGGATAAAGCCTCTTCTCAGACTTAAGACATTTTTATATCTCACAGAGATGCAACTAAAACTAAAACTGCATCTACTGTGTTTTTGGAGGACAGAAGGGTCCTGGAGGACACAAGGTGGGACTGTGTTAACACTTAGAGATACTTATGTAAAGTCATTTTTACTGTGCTTTCATAAGCTATACTAAATGCCCTGTGAGCCAAATGCCCAGCTGATCTCTTCTGACCTAGATTGTATGAGAAACCTCAAGAAAAAGAATACAGGTTTGCTCCTGAATTCAGTAACACCAAGCTGTCATGCCTTATCTTTTACTTTTCTTGGAATTCAATCTCTAAATTGGTATAAAAAGGTATAGTGTTTGTCTGTTTACATTTATTGCAAGAGACTATAAAAAATAAAATTATATGAGCAAGAATAAGCACGTTGCTAGCCAGGTATTCTGTGAGAAACTGCTGTAAATTAGGAAGAAAGTTGTGTTCCATAAATAACTGACTAAGTGCAGAGAACAACAATGCCACTCCTCATGGCAGCAGCAGAAATGCATGGTGGTAACAAGAGAGGAAAAATCTACCAGGGCTCTCAGACAAAAGGAATGAAAGGTCAGAGCTGGTTGCTTCTCTGCATTCCCCTTTCCCACCCCTGCCTTCCCCATTCCCCCTGCAGACCTGATCAGGGGTTGTGCTGTGGTACAAAATACTTAGGTGGGTGGGGATGAAGGCAATTTTTGCCCATGTTTGCTTTAGACACTGGGTGAATTTTAACCCCAAATGAAAGAAAGCACTTTGAGTTTCAGCTTATGAGGCTTTCAAAGTGTAATGTTTCTAATATATCTTTTTGCCCTCACTTCCCTCAATATTCTACTTCAATTGCATCTCCAGCATGTTATAACTGATAGTTTTTCTGCTTTTCTCATTCCCCTATCATATTAAATTCTCTCTGAGAGTTTTTCCATCATCCAAAACACTAATTTCCTCATATGCTTTTTCCATGGCCAATGTAAGCTATGTAAGACCCCAAATTAAGTTATTTTCTTGAAAAAGTAAAATAAAGATTTAGGTTCCTCCAAATAAAGTTGAAGTGCATCCAAACAGGAATGTTCATGATACAGATGGATCAAAGTGAGTCTGGTTCACAGGAATTCAATGAGTAGACCCAAATCAGGAGGTATTCTTGTGATCCGGCTTACCCAGAATAAAATCATAGTTTCATTTTATCTCACTACAATAAATATCTAGTTTCATCAGATAATGCATATTAACTGCAGATCGAGTCTTTTTTCATACAGCATGCAAGAAACTGGTCTGAGGAAGCTACAGTCTGAACAGTGAGACAGACAGACAGAACTGTTTTACAAAGGTGAGGGCTTGAGGTGCAAACATTTTGCACAAGGTCATGAAAGCTGCTGCTGAGCCAGATCTTGTCCTTCCCAGACCTTGTCCCGTGTTTTATGCATAAAATCACCACTCTTTTCTTATGCTAACTCCAGGCATTTTTCAAACACAGTTAAATTTAATCTCTGCTCTACACTGCAGTGTTTTGGAAAACCGCAGTTGTGGGTGGGCCCAAGGATATGTGAAAGGTGCATACCCTGGGTAAATTTGGAAAGAGCAACTTTTATTTATACATACCAGCAAGTGCTTGTAAACTTCCCCTGCAGAGTTATTTTGGTCTGCTAGCACAAATTTGTCAGCTGCTGAGAGATATTTCTGTGAGCTGAGAGGAGGATGCTTTTCGGGGCTGGAGCGACATTGGTGCAGACCAGTGGGCTTCCCACTTTGGGGGCTCCTAGGCACAGGTGACCTTCCAGCATCATCAGGGCTCCTCTCTCAGGTCTGCATTTTGGGCTGCTGTTCATCAAACGCTGGCAGCACAGCCCTGAGAGAAGCACAGCAGGTCACTGGTTTAGTTTTGTTTTCATAGAGGGATGAAGCGATTAAAAGATCAGTGGAACTACCCTGAATTTTTGAGTTTTTATACTACCCTCACTTTCCCGGACTAGAGTGTCTATGCCTTTTCAGGGGCCTATAGACACTTAACGAATGTTGTTAGGATTGTCTTCCACTTTTCTTCTATGCGATGTGCTCTTATTGTGCTCTTTATCTTTCAAACATTATTTAAAATATTATTGGCTTGGACATCTTGTTAGGTCTCCATTAGTAGTATCTGTTTCATATTTCAGGTTTTTCTCTTAAAAGGTGATGGTGTTTCACCCTATGGTGAACTTGCATGTCTCCTGGCAAACAAGAAGAGATCTAAGTAAACCAGCCAGACAAATCTTGGGTATTCTTTGTTGCATCTAATGGCGGTATTGTTTTGCTGTTTGTTTTTGGTTTTGTTTTGGTTGTTTGGGGTTTTTTTTGAGAAAGAAGGAGCTGGTTCTGCTATCATAATTTGCAATATTGATTCAGAAATTAACACCTCTGTTAATCTTTAACCTCCATACTATCATTTTTCCTGTTAGTTTACGTAGAATGAACTCAATATTAATTTTAACACCTTTCACTATGTTGTATAGAAATGATGAGAAAGATTTTAACTTAGAGTGTACAATAATATCCACAAACTTATTACCTCTTGTAGATCAATGTTTGTGAAAGCTTCTCTTCTGAGACTATTTTTCAATGTTTTCTCTTGTGTGACAGTTATGTCTTGCTTAAGTACCTGGAAAAACACATAAGCTGCTTTTGAGGAAGGGGTAGGAGAGAAATGTGCATTTCTCTTCATTAACGAATGGCTGTGCCTTGCTATGTGCAAAATAAAGACCTCTTCTGCATTTCGGATTAAAAGTGTGGGGAGGAGTAGGTCACTCTGTTCTTCTTTTAAGATCAGGAGTTGTTATATCTTTCTGTACACAGGGATGAATGAGCTCTGGGGAATGAATAAAAACCCAGTTTGTGCAGGCAAGTGGTATGAGATGGATGAAAATGAAGAATGAGCAGAAGCATAATTCACCAGTGTACCTGATGGCATAATGACATTGATGTTTTTTGGCTCATATATCACCCCAGGTGCAGATATATGTCACTTCACTTCTGTCCCGCACAATGGAGAGTCCGTGAGGGATATTATGACTTTTTAAGTCACTATCTCTCAGTCAGGTTGCTTGGGGGGCAACGCAATTACATGCTCTTCCGCCTATGGGCTCGATAGTGAACTGACACTCCTGCCCTCAGCTAGAGGAGCGATCAGTTAAGGATGACAGTGTTGCATAAACAGTTAAGTTAGTCCTGTATCTTGTCTGTCCTGCAGTGCCATATCAGCTTCACCCCTGCTGGAGTGGAGCCTGTGAGCCCTTGTGGCTAACACTACCTTTCTCAAATTGCTGTGATGCAGACATCAAATACCTAAAGGCATAAATCTAGATTTCCCCCCCTGTATCACAAATATGCAGATCTAGTCTGTTCTTTCCAAATGCGACAGACGAAAATCTTGTCTAGATTCTGAACATGAAGCTGTTGACAAGTAAGAAGGGCAGGCTGAATTTCAGATAGTCTTAGAAGATCTTAAATGTTCCCTAGGGGTCTGACCTTGTGTTCCTTATCCCTGTAAATCTTTTTTTTTTTTTTTCTCCTGATGGACCCATGTGGAACTATGCCTAGGGAGAATACACAAGACTAGGAGTTGCAGGACAAGGACCTTATTTTTTGTGACGCAATGTAATATTGCCAGTAGGCCACATCAACACATACAAGAAATGTAAAATCCTGATGTATATTGAGCATTGAATTTTCACAGTAAATCAACAAATATAAGTAAAGTCAGATCTCGATTACCCGCACAAGATGCAGTCTTGCTGATGTTATTTAAAACATGCATTTTATTGCCTTGCAAACATCGAAAAGGAATTCAGTTTTCAACAACTTTAGGCTTTGGTATTGCATTATGGGTTAATTTTGTAACAACAAGTTGAAATATTGACTGTCATGGAATAGACTGTCAAACTGAACTTTGTGGGTTTTGTTTTGTTTACAAATTAAAACTGTCTTCTCATTTTCAGCTCTGCATATGCTACCTGTGTTCTGAGAAATACACAGTTCAAAAACTGTGTACTGCAACATGAAAAAGACTGCTCCTATATGCTGTGATTAAACGTAGGACTAAAAAGCCACAAGTGCTAGCCACATGGGACAGGGTGGCTTATCTGCAATATAAGGCATTTCTTCTACCTTT
This sequence comes from Strix aluco, assembly GCF_031877795.1. Lineage (NCBI taxonomy): Eukaryota > Metazoa > Chordata > Aves > Strigiformes > Strigidae > Strix > Strix aluco. The sequence continues at coordinate 75,213,026 of NC_133934.1, read as the reverse complement.
GACGTCTAGACGTGAAAAGAAAGTGACAGTGAAGTATAATTTTAAAATAATCTAAATGTGTTACAACAGACAACAGCATTGTTTGAATATTTGATTCATCTTTCTGCAAATCTCTAACGTTAATAAATAGACCCTTTTAAATGTCTCAAGAATGCAGTCGCATGGGCAGCTCTTAGAAACGAGGTACAAGTGTTATTCTTCCATTGCATCTCCTGGAACATCACTTGTGATGTAATATATGAGTCTCAAAAAGTAAATACAAAGCTGATGTTGCATCATGTAGTTGAGCTTTTATTTACAGAAAGAATTAGAAAGTTAGTGATAAAAATACTCATATGTATATGAAAGGCCATTGGTAAAAATGGAAGTTTCACTTCTTTTGAGGAACAATCACTGAGTAAAATTTTATTCTTTCTTCCTGAAATGAGACTTAATTTGGTTTGTGTTACATATAATTTATATACAATTATATTTCACTCAAATATAGGTCAAGCTTGATTGATAGCCCCTTATCAATAAGGGCTATAAAAACACTATTTAAAACTTCAGTCTATAGCAGTATATCAAATAAAGTATGACTTTTATGTCCATTGTTTCAGGAGGATATTTAAAAAATAAACACCAGAAACAGATGTGATTTTTGACTGGTGTTTTAACTGAATATTTTACATGCTTGTGCATATCTTCTCTACAACATTAGAAATAAATGTATCTCTTTGACAGTCACTGACTGCACTGGTGTATCAAACAGCAGCATCCAGATAGAGGTAGTGCCACTGGAGGAGGGTGACTTCTGCTGTTTACTTCAGGTTTAGCCTGGGACCAACATATTTTTTCTTCTGCAACACTGTCTGGTTTGATCTGTGTCATTACTAGGGTTTACTAGGAAGAACATAAATACTTTTGCTCCAGCAAGCTGACAGGTGTCCGGCTCATGGTATTAATCATGGACAGTTCTCTAGCACTGTACCATAATTTTCCAAAGCAGGTTTCCTGAGCAGATATAATATACCGAAAAAAGATGCAGAAACATATGGTAATCTTATCAAATGCCTACGCTTACGTTTACAGGAGGAAAGCCATTTTCAGAGGGGAGGATACTGAAAGGCAATGGTTTATTGCACATCATCAGCTTGAACCATCTCAATTTTTCCACAGTAGGAAATCTGATCTAGAGCATATGGTGAGTTCACATGCAAAAGCATGATAGACTTAAAATGGCAGTTCTTAATTAACACCTTATTAGTGTTCAGGTGCTAACCATGTTTAGCAACAGCATGAAATATAGGGTCTAGATTTTTGCATTTAGAATGGAATTACACCTGTTTAAACACATTTTTCTACCTAAATTTGGATTGATTTTACTAATGATAGTAGAAGATAGCATAGAGCTTTTACAATGCTAAATAACGCTACACTTTTGAAATCCTTGAACTATCTTTTGGACTGCTGGAAACTAAACCAAAAATCTATGTCAACGTACTACAAATGTTCTGCAGGCTGCACTTGTTCTTTCCACGCATAATTTTTAGATAAAATATCTAAACTTGCCAGAAGTTTGACAAAGACAATTGCAGCACTGTTGCTAAGTGTTCTCTATAAGCAATCTGTATTCAGTTTACACACAGTTACAATTAGAGAGTAAAATGGGAAAATATCTTCTAGTTAGATGCTTGAAATAATTTTTTCTAACACTCATTTTATCAAAACAAAGATGATGTTACTTATGATTTCGGCCTGTCATATGTACATCACAGATTAAGAATTATAGGATGAGTAGGGATGGAGGAAAAGCTATTACCTTACAAAAGAGGCCCTGAAACACCAGAAAGGTAGTATTGTTAATGGCAAAAAAGCCTTGGTTTGCCTGAACGGTTTACCTGCTAGGCATCTCTAGACTGCTCATCTAAACCATTTCACAAGGTATACTCTAGCTTTCCATTTGACATTAAAAAGAAAACAAAATCGCTTTTAACAAAATTGTTGTAAACAAAAGCAGCAGGAGATCAGTCTGTCCAGTGACAGATAACAAGTACCTAAGATTTACTTTGTAGTAACCACATTGGAAGACTAGTTCCACCAGAAAACAGAAAATTATATTCTTGCTGGGTGAAAGTGTTGCACACAAACTTTAAACGCACTAACTGTTTTAGGGAGTTCATTGCTTACTTGCCTGTTCAATTAAACTTAAAAACCTAAGACATTTAACAATATTTTTGCTTAGCCAGAATGTCTTCAGTTGTGCAGGCTTGGATTGGATTGGACTGGATTTCTACCAAGCAATAACCAGAGAGAAAAGTCATTAGCTGCAAACCTTGTAGGTGACTCCTTAGGAAAGAGAGGATGATTTAAATCATCTAGGCTGCCTGAAAGCCAAGCCCACCTGATTGTTATAGACCCTTTCTGCTGAGTACTGGTTGATCTGCATGAGACACAGAAGCTGATGGGAAGAGACAGAAAAAAGATGCATAAGTAAAGGACATCGGAAATTGTAAGTTCTTCTTTGACTGGCTGAATAATAGCTGGTTTCCACTGATTTGCATATGGTAAAATACATTGATAGAAGGAACAAAACCCACGCAAACAAAAGGCACTGTTTTTGTTAGTAGCAAATGGAGGTAACATGTTTTCAGTTTGCCTGGAGCTAGTCCCTAACTGAATTTTCAGAAACATGTAACGTGAGGTAAGGTATGTGTTCAAATCGATACTAATAATCTTTCTAACTTGTTTAATGCCTGGAACAGAGTAAAAACAAAGTTGAAAAAAAGCCCCCTGTGATAAATGATGTATCTGGCTATTTTTTTTTCTTTCTGTGGTCAAATTCATGTGAACAAATACTGCCTGTTTTTTCTAGGGGAGACTATTCACTGATATTGGCAATTTTTGTTTAATTCTGTGGGTGACTATAAGTAGTCATGTTCAGGTTTGAAACTTCTGGGTTGTTTTTGTTTTCATTTTTTTATGACAATACTAGTTATGTAATATCACTTATGTTCCTTAAATGAATAAATTTAGGGAATATGAGCACTTCTAGCACAAGCTGTTGCCCAAAATGGCCGCTTGAGCAAGCAAAGAGAGTGTTATAGAGATGAACCGATTAAAAAAAAAAAAAAATGTTATTACATTTAGAGGTTTGAATATTCACCAAAAATTAAGACAGAGGTTGCATATTTTTTCATTAGTTTCACTAGGAAGTAGTGTGCCTAAGCAAATTAAAGCTGTTTAGAGAACTAAATATGACTGCGGGAGGATAATTTTAGTGTCTAATCTCACACAGTCATGCCAAGCTAATTTTATTCTCCCTTTCCTTTTTTAAATAGATGCATTTATATAAAAACAAGCAAACTTACTTTCCCTCTTTATAAATATATATATAGGGAGAGTGGTATATATATTATATGTTTATATATATAAATATTTATATAGATATAAACCATGGGTTGTAATACTGAAATACAGTAGAGTATCTAAAATGTACGTACTGATGGGGGGAAACAAAAATAAGTGCCAATTTGAACTGGATTTCTTTCTTTTGGATGTGGTGTATTTGGTAACACATCTAACTTTCTACCAATCTGTTTTAGTATATTTAAGTAGTAAACCAAAAGAATGCCTTCTGACTTGGGTCGTCATACGATATGTATTGATATGTTCTCCATTTGAGTAACTTACATATTATTACTTGTGTTATGACAGAAGCTAAAACATGCTTTGTTTTGTTTTAAATTTCAAGGCCCTGTTATCATAAGCATTGCCTCCATGAGATATGGGAGAAATGAGGGTAATCTATCCCCTGTGAGTAGGAAAGAAAAGAATTGTAATGTTTTTTAATGGACATTCTCAATTTTCAGACCCTGGCAATTATCAGAAATGTGGTCTGAAAGGGAGAAGAAGATATAAAGAATAGGATTTCTTAAAAATTATTTTTCTTATCATTTTTTTCAGCTAACAATAGCCAACTTTTTATTTGCTCTTTTCTCTGGAAGACTTATCTGACTTTTTGTCATTTTTAGTGTTCTACCTCCCTTCCAAAATAAGAATCATCACTTCTGGTATTGTTGTTAGAACATAATAGTCCAGGAACCACAAAGACAAAAATCTGTCTAAGGAGATAGTCATTAAATGATCATTACTTTCTTGCTAAATAGTGGGATAGTGACTTTGAACGTAAGCTGCAGGATATGAGTATGTCGTACCAGAACAGGCTATACAAAGGAAGAAGATACCAACATAAAATTTCATTGCACGGCATAGATTGCGCATGTTGGTGTTTTTTCCAATGAACTTCTAGACAAATGTTTTATTATTTAGTCATCTCTGTCAGAAACCATTGCTACTGTAAGAAGGCAAATGCTTCATTAGACTGATGGATCCACTCAGTCTAAGAAAAAGATGGTATTGCAGCTTTACTTCTAATACTGATATCCTGTTATTTACTTAATACTGGTTTATACAGAAAAAAAAAGAGTTTTCTTTGTATGTTATCAAGAGTTGTAATTCTCAGAAATTAAGTATAGAGCCTTATGGACATTTAGCCACTAAGACTGGCAGTTATATAGCATTTAATCAGAGTAGCAGCAAAACTGTATGTGAGGCTGTAAGTGAACTTGCAATATCTACAGACACAGCAAAACAAGTTAAGGACAAAACAAGGTCTGATCAAGTACAACTTCACCCTCTGCTCTTGATTTCTCTTTCTATTGTTGAATGAAGTCAAATGCAAATGGTTTTTTTGAATTTTTTGCTTACATTGTGTACATTTAAGTTGTAACAGTTAACATAATCATATCTTTGCACAATCAAGGGCTTTGTGGTGCATGTCGGTGCATGTGCATATAAACAGGTGAGTGTGGGCTCGCAAGCCTGTACAACCACATAAAACAAGGACTGAGACCAGAGCCATCACCACTGCAATACAGTGCATAAACAGGGTACAGTCTGCAAGTCTATCCCTGCAGTTTGTGATCACCTCTCCTGTTTTCCATGGCCCATGTTTCATAGTCTGGCTCCCTGTGGGGCTGCAAGAGCGGTGAGGGGGTGGCTGTGGGGGTAGGGGGGTCAAGACTTGCTCTTCTAGTGACAGTGTGATGTGTTTGTTTAAAATCATCTTGGGACTGCAGCTTTAAAACCAGAAGAGAGGCCTTTCATTCTTTCTTTGGTGAAAGGTTTGGATTGCATAAAGCCGGACATGATGGCTTTTTATAATATTGAGTGAGAGCATTAAGAATTTGATTGTTAAAGTTTAAGTAGATGTTGTTTGTGATGGAGAAAATTCAGTCACAGTGTGTGGATGCTGTCCTTAAAACTGCTCCTGGTCTATGTCACTGAAGAGTTTGTAGAGGAGGTTAAATTTAATTAAATGTAAAGAATTACATGAGAAATATGTGAGGAATCTGCTGAATTATTTTTCTACCTACAAAGCTATATTTTCATCTAAAGCAACTCTTTGTGTTAAGCATATGTACATCCTAGCAGTAAACTTGGTAAGGTAAAAGAATGCTGGTTGCTCCAGGAACAAGCAGGCAGCAGAGGGAAGAGAGTAACAGCCCTCAACACAACATGAGGAAAATACAAAAACAATCAGGCTGTAGTGATGGGTGATTTCAATTTCCCAGTATGAACTGGGAAAACTGAAAAGCATGGCACAATGAAAAATAAAATTATAGAAGAAATAAAGAGTTATTGACCTGTGGTGTCAGAATCCTAATAGGACTTGTCCTCTCCAATCTCAGCAAAAATGTGCAGTTAGTAGATTAGAAACACCAGAGCTACTTGGTTCAAGTGACCTCATGATTAAAGTCAATATAACTTAGAACACTAAGTCAAATATATCAAAACCACAATATGAATTCTCAAAGGTCTATTTTAAAGTTATATGAAAAAAAAAAAAACCTGTGAAAAATGGGTAAAGAAACAGTAATAGAAGATATTTCTGGCAAAGAATAAAGTTTTTTCTAACATTGTCAAGGTGCAGGTTTTGGGGGAAAGGAAGATAATGATGTGATTGTGGGGAATTAATCCCCACAGTTTGACTGTTGTACTTCGTTTAAACTCTTAATTTAATAAATGTGTTCCACTGCTGAATTCCTGCTAAAATTATTGTGTGAGAGCCATAGCTACATCCATACCTGGGAGAGTGAGGAGAACAATCATTATTCATATCCATACGATAACTATAGGAGGGTTGTTTGGGAGGTGGGTATTCCTTCATTAAATAATTTAACCTCAGTCCTTGACTACAGCAGGGGACAGCCTTTGTAAAGGATTCTGGTTTATTGTTCTGGCATTGCAGAAAAAACATAAACATGTAGAAATCAAGCTGGAGAGGAATTGGTGCTTCTAGAGGTGCACTGGATGTAGAGTGGTTATGCAGCTGAGGTATTAATGTAGTTGCCTATGTCTCTGCTAAAATGAAATAGTTGTCTGTGTAGACACTTGAACCATCTCTGGTTAGGTTTTAAACTCAGTACACTGTATGTTATGTGAATCTGTCTTAAAACTAGACATGTGGTTGTACTTTTTCAAATAATTTGCATTTTCTTGGTTTTCTTTGCCCCTGTAATTCAAACACGTAATTGGACCAAATATTCTAACAATGATTTAAAATAAAAGGAGACTCTGGTGTGAATTTTATTACAAGAATAGAAGCAGTGGCAAATTGTCTTGCTGTAGAAGATACTACAGCAGATACTGTGATCTGAGAAGCCATGTACAGGAGCATGGCATGGCAGTTTTATAGTGCCTGAGCTGCAGTTGTGCACCCTTTGCTGGCCTGACTGTATTTGTGGTTGCTCAAGCTTCAGTCTGCTCCTCCAGACACACTGACAATAATTCATTTAATCTCAAGACAGTGTATTTTTGAGTGATATACAATATAATACACTTGCACCACCTCTCAGTTTTTATATTTATATGATCATTTGTGTAAATAGGCAATACCATGGAGATCTATGAATAATTTAAAAAGCCACTAGCCAAGTAGTCAGTGTATTTTTAGCACTTACAGTCTTTTTAAATTTACCTTTATACATGATTAAGAACTTATTCTCAAGAAATGTCTCCAAGGGATCAATGCTCTGAGTGTTAATGTAAGGAAAAATAGTTTAATTTAAAATGTTTATTCTGCCATTTCAATACCATTTTGAATTAAAGTCACCAGTGGGGGGGGGGGGAAGGGAAGACAAAACAAAATTCTGTAGTTTAAATGACCAATCAAGCAATTTAAATAAAACAAGTTATGATAGCACCTTTACCAAGGATTATCCACAGAGCCAGTTCATCAACTAGTCTAAACTGGTGTAGTTATTATTGATTTCTCCAGAATAATTATTTGTACAAGGTAAACAACTGACCCACATTGAAAAACTACAAGTAGAGTAACAGCTGAAATATTTATCATCTAATTTGTAGTAATGAAAAAACTGTGTCTTAATCCCCCTCCATCCCCCAAAACAACATGTAATTTATTAATTTTCTGTATTTTGTGAATTTATTGCTCATTTCTTCATATAACTAAAGGAAAAAAACAAATTGCATGCAGTTAACGCGTATTTACAGGAAAAGGTAAGAAATAGAGAATTTTAAATAGAAAAAATCAACGCCATTTTGATCTAATAAATGAAATAATAAATTTAGAATGAAAATGTTAATTAACTGTAAAATAATTCTAATTACACAATATAAAAAGTATTCTAAAAGGGGTCTAAATGCTGCAGTGGTCTTGTCATTATTAGTGTTTAAAAAGCCTAAAGATTAACAAAATGTCAAACTTCACGCAATATAAAGCCCATGGGGAAGACATGTATCTTTGTTCCCTCCTTGCCCTCACCACGCCGATTCAATGAGGAAAAACTAATATGAGCTCTAGCAGAGAACTAGTTGGGGGGAAAAAATGCTCAAAATGCTTAAAATTCAGATAGAACCTTCTCAACCTCTTCCCACTTTAACATACTATTATGTCATGTAGAAAAGACAAAACTAGTCATAACTTACTGTAAGCAGGAAGAACTGCAGAATGACTATGTGCTAAAAAATGTTGCTGATCCTAATCTTTGCAAAGCCAATATTTTTGTAATTGGCATCTAATAATGTCTGTAATTTAAACAAAATCAGCATTTTCCCATCAGCATTTTTTAACTTTTTAACTGTAAAATAGCATACCAGTTATCACAAGACTGGTAAATGCTTTGAAGCATTCAGATTCTGCTATGAGGCTCCCATTTATGAACAAGATAAAATAAATTCCACAGATTATAAAACTTCCTGTTGCTGAGATACCTCCTTATAACTTGTCCCACATTTTAATGAGTGTGAGCTGTGGGTTACTTTGGGGTTTTGGGGGCTTTTTTAATATATTTTCATTTCAGATGACAGTCTATCTTATTTTGCATGTAATTTTTTTTTGTTAATCCACATCACATAGTACTTAACAGCTTCCATTTGCCCAGGACAGTATTAAAGTCAAAGCCAATAAAATGGGAAGAGAAAGGAGGAGTTAAACATCTGTTTAGGAATTAAGTGGGAGGAGGAGGTGTCTTTGTACACTAGAGCATAATGAAAACTACAGACAATGTACAATATTATGACATGATATAAAAAAAAAACTAGTAGTGTTCTCCACAGTAGTAATGAGGCTATTCTTATGCATCAACCTGATTGAACATCTGAAATACCAACTAGTAGCCAGGGATGTGGGTCGTGCCTCTTCTTTTCCCCTCTGTTTCTATATCTAACAAAGAGATTGCCTTATGGCTAGTGGTAGCGTGGTGGGAAGTGAAATTCAAGCAGTGGTTCATCACTTGCTGCAGGTTGATTTCCTGCTTGTGGCCTTCACATCATTTCATAATCCTTTGTTCTGCACTACTCTAAGTTATTACCTTTACAATATTACCTAAAACCCCATTCCTATCTTTCAAACTTAGTGGTGGAGCCTTGACAATGGCAAAGGAAAAAAACCAAACATGCCTAGTGTAAAATGCTATCTTTATAACTTTAACGGTTTCCCCCCATCTATATTTGTTACTTGAATTATCAATTCTTTTTTTCTGGATTATCAGTAAGCCTTACAGAGAAGGAAGGGTTGCCTTCTGTAAGGGCTTTGTTCAGACCAGGCCTTCTCGCTTCTTTTTAAGGTTTTGATACGTTCTTGTTTCTCACCAGACATTTCAAAATAATTTAAAAAATGATTTAAAAAATAAAAGGAGTAGAAAGAGCACTTTACTAGGAAAACTTAGAGTATTTGCTGTAGCCTAGTTAAGTATAAGGGTATGAACTGGGATCTCCTGATTCTTGATAAATGCCTTGCTGGGAAGGCTGGATTGGTTGTCAGTGTCACTGACCAGAAATCCTGTCGTGCACCTGAGAAGACTTGTGGATCAAAAGCTTTGGAGGACTGTTTTATTTTTAAATTTCTTTCTCATACCAGGGTTTTCAAAGCAGTCTGAGAGCTAGTTCTGCTCATTTTGTTGAAATTATAGGTTATGGCATAATAATTCTAATGCATGTCTGAAATTTACTGCTTTTTTTAATGTCAAAATAAATATCTGGATTTAAAAAGAAGAGCCTCAGATACTGTTTTTGGGATCCTGGCAAGCATTAATAAGGATGTACATGACAGAGCATTTGTTTTGTAGCTCACAGGCATAGCGGGTTGAGAGGTTCTCCACTTGTTCAATTTGTGGATTAACATCTAGATCAGCTAAAGGACGACATTTTCTGAGTGTTACATCTGCAGTTTGCACTAAACATATGTAATGCCATATGGTCACTGAAGGGTTATGGATGTTTTTTTATTAGGAAAACTACCAGAGCTAATATTAGACATGAAGTAGTATATACTGTGCATTCTTATGCCACCAAAATAGAAAAGAAACAAAGCAAAATTTTAAAAATAAGTGGGAAAAAATCAACAAAGCTTCCTATCTTATTACTGTTTGTGTATAGAGGTGTGTAATGGCTATAATGAATCCCGTGGAGACAGTCAGATTAGACCTATAAAAGGTATAGCTGTATTCTGTATATACTGGCAACTATAAAACAAAATACTCATGGTCTTACCCTGCATAGCAAATTAGAGTGCTGATTTCCAGGTATTTGTTCTCAATAGCTCTTTGGACAGAGTGGGGAAGAAGGGCAGTAATGCACTGTCAGAGGGCAAGTGAGCTCTCTGCAGAGTGTAATCTTAGCAAGCATTGTCTGAGTCTCTCTTAATCATGTAGTATCTCACATTATCTGTTACTATTTTTGTACTGCAGATATTTAGTACCCATTCATTTCATATATAACTCAGTGTGAATAAGCTTTTAAATATACCATGATGAAATACCAGTGAATACTAATTTTCATAACAAATTCCATCTTAGGGAGAAATGTTCACAGAACCACACATTATACAGTACAGGCTTTGTACTGCTGGCCAAAGTTAGCCTTACAAGATCATACCACCATCATATGTGTTAAGAACAGGACAGAAAAATCAGTCATAAAATGCAGCCCTTGGGTACACCTATACAGTGAATATTTAAGGCCTAAATTCATCCTGAAGGAATTAAGCACCCAGGTATGTTTGGGTCACCCTCAAATTTGCATGTATGCCTTTTATGAGCAATTCTGCATGCCCTGGCAATGTACCGGTATCTTCAGTTAGCAAATGGGTAAAGCTGGCAGCAGTTGTCCCATCTTTAATGAGCTTCTTGTTTTACATCTGTTGTGTCCAGCTGCAGTCCTGTTTTTCAAGAAATCGATTTCTCTCCTTCCTCCTCCCCAGCTCTGCTCCCCTCCCCTTTATACTGCAGTCTTTCTTGAGTGGTCCTCATGCCCTCAGCTATAACCATAGACATGGTAGGTATCCCTCGAGTCTGGAAAAGGGCTTAGTGATGTTATCTCACCAGCCCCATCACCCTTAGCCAGGGCAGTCCCAAATACATACATAACCCTTTTTGCCAGCATGTTAGAAAGCACCACGAGGCAGCAGCACCAGTAACTGCATATTTTATGAACAATGAATATAAACAGTGAGTTTATATCTGAGTATTTTTTAAAGGCCAGCATGTATTCAGACATTGTTGGGCATGTTTTTTGGTAGACATTGGCCACAGTATCTCCCAGCTGCTACAATATGGGATGTGATCCTGGTGGGTGCTGTGGTTTCAGACACCGCTGCAGGACTTGATCCATATAGGTGTCTACTCTGACTCTGAAGTTGGTACCAGATCAACACAGCCTCTCAAAGTTTCCCAGTAAAGGACTTCAAATTCACCTGTTTTCCTGCCTCAAATCTGTCTCTCTTTCAGGAAGTGTCACAGAATATAACAACCACCCCTGTTCCCAGACCCCACCAAGCTTGACTCACCCCTTGTAATGCCACGCCCTCTGCAAAAGAAGAAATAGCTTCATTTCCTGTTTTGGAGTTGGTTTTTTTTGTTGTCGTCATTTTTTTTTCTTAAATCTAAACAGAAACCTGTGTGAGTTGTCTCTTTATAAACTTGTTACCATTTGACACGGAGGACACTTAAGTTGCCTAAGTATAGGTACCTACAGATATATTTGGGTGAAGGTAGTGTGTGTGTGTGTCTCTCTCTCTCTCATAAACATCTAAAGTCACCTTTCTGCCAACTTTAGAATGGTAAATCTGACCATATATTTGATATCATTCACTGTACACATCTACTCCAAAACACTGACCAGGATACTACAAGAAGCTCGAGACTTTTAATTTGGAAGAAAAAAGTCATGAACTATGTGGCAAGAAATCAAAATAATTTCCAGAATTTTAGACTCCTGAAAATATTTTCTGTGGTAGGACTGAAAACTGCTGGTTTGTTGAGGTTTTCTGAATCTGAGTTATTTAGTGAAAGTTTTCCTGCCTCTATAATACTCTAGGGGAATTAATAGCATTCAAAGATCTTTACATCTACAGTGCTAGACATAGGTTGTAATTAAAAAATAATTGTAGTTGTTAGTTTATGCCTAACTACAGGTAGCTTCTCATTAAATCAGTGCTTCACAATTTATCTGGTTTACTGGTTTCCAATTTCTGTGATTTTGCATAGTAACTAAAAAGTAATGCATTCTTTGTTTCTGAAAATCTTGAGTTATCACAGCAAGAAACATATGTTCAGCCAATGGAACTTATATGTATTCAAATTAGGACCCAACTAAATCCTAAAACTCTCTTATTAAAAATACCCCACAGATAAATCTGAAAAAAATTGCAATTTTATTCAATATGGTTGAATGTCTGTGTTGGATTGATTAATCATTCCCAAATGCTTTCCTTAAGCAACAATTGGTTGTTTTGAAAAACCTAAGATTGATTGGGGGTTTGGGGGTTTTTATTTGTTTGGGGGTTTTTAACAAAATTATCTTGATTAAAACTGAGATTAAAAAATCACAATTTCCATCTAGTGGGATACTCCAATATTCCAACATTTATTTTTTTCTAAAATCTGGCTGAACTTGAAGTATTGAAATTTCACACAATTTTGTTAACAAGAGCTCAGGAAAAAATAATCAATGAAGAAACAGTGAAATGTATTTTCTGAGTGACTTCAATATTAAATTTCACTTTCTGTGATACTGGTTTGTCCCACTGAGTTGTAGTTCAAAAATCTGTTAGGCTCATTCTCCTTCCTGGGCTCCCTGAACTGGCTGCATCTCTCTAGGTGCACCCTGTGTGGACTAGTGTATAGAATTCTCTAAAGGAAAACTTTGATCGACAAGGTCATGGGGAACAGAATGCAATAAAAGAGGTATGGAGTTTTCTTCAAGACGTGGGTGGGAGAACACCTTGAAGTGATTTGCTGTTTAATGAAATAACAGTGAAGGAAGCAAGCATCATTCCAACATCAAGCAGTAGAATTTACTGGAAAAAAAACCCAACTTGTTTCTGCAAGTGATACAACTTAAAAATAAAGGCAGAGTATTGGAAGGCACTAGATCAATCAGCTAGTGAAAACTGTGCTGACTGTATTAAGATTTTCAGCTGTGCGTGCAAAAAAGAATTGAATCCCAGAGGCTATACCTGCATTGCACCTAGATCTTGTGGTTTGCACATGGACTTCCCTCCCACCATCAAGAGAAATGGCAGTGGAGACTTTGTAGCCTCATACAGGGCTGTGGAGTGGCCACAGCATCCAGATTAGGAGCAAGTGTAACAGTAGAGTAGAGTAGAATGATGGCATTGCAGTGGTGTGTCTTTGGTTCCTATTTGTAATTCTTCTGGTCACTATGGTATGTTGACATATTGGTTTGGAATATGCTTACACTAGATGATATGGATGCTTTGACTGAGCACCTATGAGGTTGGATTTTTCTGACCTTAGCAAATTTAATAAGATATTTATAAGATCACTGCAACCCTAATGATGTTATTAATGTAGGTATGATATACACAGAAGTGAATTATAGTCTAATAAATAGAATATAATGAACTGAAAACCAAATGCTTTATAGCTTTAAATGAATATATGAAATACATGGACTGGTTTATGAAATAGAAGGCTTTAAAATGTGTTCTTCAGTTCTTTCCCTCATACACTGGTTTCAACATCAGTTAATATCATGTCCTGGCAGGCCAAAGTGATGGTGAAGATGAAAAGTCTGACTTTTGCTTTGGGTCAGGAAGAGAGGCAGTAGCTCTTACGGTGACTGTGGGTTTTTTTACTGAAGAATAGATTTCAGTGGAAATTTCCCATCCAGCTCTAACTCTTGTTGATCACTATGCACAGTAGTTTCCTGGTAGGCACAGCCATCAAGTGTGAAGTCTTGGCTGAGTCTGGACGTGAAGGCAGGCATCTTCCAGTGCTCTCAGCCTTTCCTGGCCAGGAGGCAGCTACGGAGGCTTCGGGACACACTAATTAGCTCCAGCCAGTGCTTACCAGCAGAGCATTCCACTGAGATATCTGGTCTCAGTTCAGGTTTCACTTTAATTTGGAAGATGGTATTAAGTATCTGAGGAAAATATGTCCTTTAAGCTATACTCAGTGGGCAAAAGAGATATTCAGAAGTTCTGTTTTTTTCTGAAGGCTGTAATAAGACTTCAATAGAAAAGTATTCATATGTCTCTTTATTAGCTTATTTGTCAAGCTTCATTTTTTTTAATCAATGGAAAACATACTTTTTTAGCAAATTCTAAGTCCTGTAGGGTTTTATGTATGCTGACAAATATTTATTTAAACACACAAAACATCAGGAGACTACTTACGTGCCTAAAGTTACACCCGTCTTTAAATACCGTGTTTGTTGGACACCAGTGAGAAATTCCAGAATCAAGTGCCCATGCTCAGACTATACTAAAATGTTTCATTTCAGAACTAACTCCTTACCCATCTCTCCTTTGTTATTAACGTACGTTACATAATAAATGCATCACAATAGAAAGCAAGTGCAGCGAGCAGTTAATCCCCAGCTAGCTGCGGGTGCTTTCTGGGTGGTGGCAGGTCCGGGCTGCGGCTGCAAACCCCCTTGCTGTGGCCGGGGGCCAGTCGCCCCAGCACCAGATGGCCCTGCAGGCAACCAGCATCGGGCCAGTGGAAGCTCAGCCACATCCCTGCGAGCCAGAGCTGGTTTCATCCTGTGGTTTCCACTCTATGCAGCTCAACACGCAGTTCCTGGGAAGGTTTATTAACTCTGGCACTATACCACGGGAATTCAGAGCACTGGCTTGGGACCATCGCTGTGTTCAGGCTAATAAGATCCTACTGGAGCAAAGTGCCAAGGAGCACAGCACGGGGACAGTTCAGTGGCTGTACAAGGAACCAGCCCAGGTCAGTCAGGGACAGATCTGAACTGTGGTTTATGAGCCCTACTTGATTCCAGCTGAGTCTACAGAGACATTTAGATCCCTGGAAATATGTCTATAATCTCAGATTTTTCATTACCCAGAGTATTTCAGTCCCCTATTATGTGAGGTAACAGGGAGTTGACTGTAGCTTGCAGGGCTGGACTACTTGTAAATACCTGAACTGTCTGACTCTTTTTTTTTTTTTTTTGTTTGCATGATTTGTCTTACATCTTTGCACTTGACTAATTTTGCATTCCTGCTAGTTGTTACATTTAATATTCTATTTGTGTTTTTCATTCTGCTGTTACCAATATATGCACCTTCACCAACATTACTGCTAATGACTTTCTCTTCTTTTCATCAATAAAACACATATTCTCTGGAGTGACAGTAAGATCATCTGCTAGAAACCACATTACTGCTAATAAGACCATACAAAGAAGAAAAAAAATTTATTTCAGCCCGGCAGCTGCAGCATCACTTTAGTACTGATGCTTGTGTGCATGTTGAAGAGGGAGAGCAGACTTTCTTCTTCCATTTTCGGAAGTGGGTTTGTGGTTCAGTTGCTGTAACTGCACTACCATAAGCCTTAAGATGTTAATTTTTGTAATATCTATGCACCAAATGTGTCAAAACCAGAAGTACCAGATAATACAAGTATTTTGATAAACAGCATGAAATACAGCCTGTGAGATATGGGGCTTATCCTCTGGTAGGTGGTTTCATGGGCATCTTTGTCTACTCAGAATATCCATCTCTATCGCTACCATGAAACAAAAGCATTGTTTACAATAAAAGTTTTTTCATGTGCAGGGATCACTGACAGAAGTCTGTGTGAGCTGAAAAGTGGGTAAGCAGTAATGATAAGGGTCTGGCTGTAGATGCCTATCTGACTGTTCACGCAGGTATTTCAATGGCCAGCCCTCATCAACGTGATGTGGAATTACGTCCCAAGTACATAAACGTAACAAAGTTTTGTGGGGCACAAATGATAAATTGGCCTTTGACAACTAATCTGGTTCTTTCAGGAAAAAATTATAAATTTTATAGTACCTTTTGTTTTGTGTGCGCTTTGTGGTAAATGATACATTTGCCTGTAATCTCTTCTATGGTCAAAAGTGCTACTGTGCTTGTCTAAGGACATCATAACCTAAGCAAAGCAATCTATTATCCGTGTTCCCTCTTTTGAACAAAAAAACTCACAGACATGTTCCTTAGTCATATACATTCCCAGTTTCTACAAAGCCAGTTTAATCATAATAATTCACTAATTTACATACCTGAGAAAACAAGTGGTCTAGTGATTAGTCAACAGACTATGGGCTGTGTAAGAGACACTGTGTCCCTCTTGCAGTGCAGTGCAGAATGAAGCCTCCAGAAAATGTTCATGCCTGGGGTAGTGTGTTAGTTTAGGTTGATTGTAAACCTCCCCTTCTTCACTAGCTCTGCTTTTTCCTGCGCTCTGCAGCATCAAACAACTGTGCACATGGCTGGGTGTGAACATTGAAATAAGAGGTTTTGTCAAGCTGATGAATTGCAAGCAGCTTGAATTTTCAATCTTTTTCCTAGGAAAACTGGATATTTTTTTTGGTATAAAGTTATTCTCACAGCTGCAGTCTGCATGAGCAGGAATCCTCAGGTGTGTGGGGGGGGGTATTGCAAAGAAATAAAATGTTGGACAGCCACTGATTTTTTTTTTTTTTTTTAAACAAACAAAAAAATTGGCCAGCCAGGGTCGTGGTTGGAGTGTTTTGGTAGGATGTGGATCTTCAGTGGGTGCGTGATACCAAGGCTCTTTGGTGTCCGTGATTCCCAGCCCTGGACACTTTTGGTCCTGTTGACTTCTTCCTACAAGAGGACCGCTGATATGTTAAGATATTTTAAAGAAGTAATAATGATTTGTGTGCCTAAACTGGTTCCTACATAGTGGAGAATAAACACCTCTGGACATTTCTTTATGTCAATAGAAATAAAGAAAGTAGATCTTCTCGAGATCTCTTCTCTGACGATGACTGGAGGCTATATTAGAACTTTGATGATGACTTTTGCTTTTCAACACAGATATCCTCAGTAGACACAAACATACGTAGCAAAAAAACCCCAACTATTGTATGTCTATAACACCTTAACAAGAGAAAGAATTGCAATAGACCACTGAATCTGCAGACAGAACAAGATAGATTCCTAAAAATGGAAAGAAATATGGTAACAATGCATAAAATACTATAAAAGGACAAGATTAAAAGGATTATGTGCATACATTCATAAGATGAAGAAATAGAGTAAACCAACATTTTTTTTCTTAATTTTATCTAAAGATTTTAATAATTGATTTATAACAAACTTGTCTAAAAAGAGCACAATTTTATTTAAGGATGTACTTTCAAACATTAATATAAGTACTTTCCATATGTTTCTAAAATTATAATTATAAAGAGGGCCCTTTTAACGGCTGAGATTTCGCCTAGAAATTATGCCAACAAAGACTTCTATAATAGTTCAAGCATGTGCCTTCTGCTTCTGGGGCATTAAGTTTCAGTCCTGCTGGGTTTTGTTGTATAAAATTTCTATTCATAGAGTAATTCTAATTAATTTCTGACCCTCCCGAAAGGAATTCCCCCTTGTCCAAAACCTTTCCAAGGTAAAGGAAGTATCTTTTAAGAAAGTACAGTAATAACCGTCTGAAGCTGCAGTAGCTCTAAAGATATTTTCAGATGCATACTAAAATGTATACAATCAATTGGCTTTCAGAGTGTGGCTGACCTAGAGAATGATCCCACAAGCTAAGTGCTTGTATGAACATTAAAGCTGGTTGTGTGTTCACTTATCCTACTCAAGGGATATTAGTCATAAAGTTTAGAATTGACATAAAATATTGAAAATGCTTATCCTACAAATTTTACATGCTCTTTAAGAGTCAACCCGTGTCTTCCCTTGAGTAGGATAAGCATGGGTACAGTCTTCCCTGAGCTCTGGATCATAACTATAAACAAATAATTAAGCTTTCTTTTGGCAGCACAGTTTTCTTGCATCAATGGTCAACTTACGCAAGAGGAAACAGAAGGGAAGCTGTTTGAGGAAGAGGTACTCTCCATGTGATGTGCCTAGGAAGAATTGCAATAATCACTCATACTTCTTATTCCTTTTAATTAGTGGCTATTGTCTCAATTTTGTTTTCTGCTTTAATCTTTAAGAGGTTTGCTTAAGCATATATAAAGACTTATGTCTGTGACAAGTGTGATAAACTATTCCTATCCAAGTAAAGAAGGGCTCCTTAGGGTGTAAGGGTCTACACACACAATGCTTGTAGAAATCCTACTATTAAAATGCATGACAGAGCTCTTTATCTCTGAGCAATCCTTCTAGATTTACAACATTGATTTTTTTTTTCACCTTGTTGATTTGGACACACAGACTCCTCAGTCACAGTCAAGATTTTCTCTTTCAGAATATATCCAAGTAGTAAGTGGTTAATTCCTAGGGTTTTTTAGGGTAGTCATGGGCATTAGTCTAGGGTTACGATACCGAGGGTTTCTGACTTCCTCTGAATGTGGAAGACACTGTGTGAGAGTGCTGCAATCTGAAAAGATGCACATGATCTGATGGCTTGATCCCATCACCTATGTTGGGTGCATGCGACCTGATGAGTTGACCCCATCAGCTCGAAAGTCAAGATTTCCTGTTACGTCTCTCACTTGCCCCATCATGTGTTTTCATGTATGAGCTGATGCCTGTTTCACACAGCTGATCAATTACCCTTGCTTCTGATTTCAAAACATTTGTTCCTTAAACTAAAGATTTTATCAAATGGTACGGAGAGGGAGATAAGGTCTTTTGGTGAGTTCCTGTGCACGCACAAATAATTTGGCCTTAGATACGTGGTGAATAAGTATATATAAATGACTGATTTTTACTTCAAGGCAACATTTACTGTTAATAGGATGAGTAATTAACTTTAGATTTGAATGTGTTAAATGTGCTTCCAAGTTTTTTCAAACTTGCTCACAAAGCTGGTTTAAAACTCTATGTTGGGTGTTTATTATACTTTTAATAATGATTTAAGTAGAAAGAAGCATGCTACCAATGACATAGGTTGTGCAGAGAATTGTTGTTTGCAAATGCACGTACTAATTAGAGCCATTAGCAGTACATCTGAGGTTTCAGTTAAAGATGATCATTCCCTGTAGAAGAAATGTCGACTGTCTTACTGTTAGCTCACTGCTACTAACTCCACAAGATTGTGAGTATGGCAACAAGCTGTAATATGTGTCATAGATTTTTATACGTGTAGGTTGTTTTCCTGTTTTGCAAGCATACAGTATTTCCTATAACTATTTATGCATAGCTGCTTATGAGGATAAACCTAATTAAATAACAGGTATTTAACTGTCCCTTCTTTATCTTCACTTCACAGTCTACAGTTTGCTTCTAAACTGTAAGGTTTTATTTTTATCGCCACAAAAGTCTGGTATGCATTGCTGTGTCTTCTGGCTTATTTTTTAGCTAGATATTAATAAGAACCTCCACTTTTTTTTTTTTTTAAACTTTTGTTCTCTTGCATAGCTCCAGTGAATCCATCAAATATTTCATTATAACAGGTTCTTACTGTTCTGCTTCCTCTTGACACAGCTGTCAGGTTCATAGTTAAAGCGGGAAGAAGTCTTTAATAACTGGAGATCATTTTCCTTACCAGTGCAGAAGTATGAATGCCCTCGTAACCTATTCTAAATGCTTCCCATGAGTGCTCAAGAGCAACAACCAAAGAGAATTTGATAGGTGTAGTATGTACTTCCACATATGTTATATTTATAGGTCTTGTAAAGTCCTCTTTTCCTCACAACTCCTTTGATAACATTATTCCAGGGAGTGCAATTGATCAATAAAAAGCTACTACATGCTACCTCACTGCAAAGGGTGAGGGGTGGCCACTGATCATTGTTTAGATCAGGTACTTGCTCCATGTTTTGTCTTTTCTGAGTATGTGCTTCATTATTATTTATTACCTTATTAATTATTTGGTATAGTGACCACGTTTTGAACTGACAAGTGTGAATGTTAAAGCTCACAGAATGAATACATATTTTTGATACATATATATATGAACGTCGATGGACATCCATGACATGTTAGTGAAATTATCTTTCTCTGTGTGGCATTCTTTTTGGTATGACTTTCACCATCATTTATAAATAAAGAACTGAAGGAGGAGTAAAGTGTTTTGGAGTATGTTTTTTTTAGGGTTGCTGGGTTTCACTTTCACATTACTAATCATGTCTTGTTTTGCTTAGTCCTTGAGTGTGAGGAAGCTCTTTCATCCTACATGCTGAATAGAAATAGAAGACACCACAGAAAAATTTATGCCTGCCCTAGCTAAAACAAATACTGGCAAAAATAATTAGCAGGCAAATCTTAATGAAGAGTAGTGACAGCCAAAGGAAGTGGTTGAATAATCTGTAGTCTTCAGTGTTACCATTTGTCCCACCTCCATTTCTGAGAATGGTTATGACTTTGTGCTCCCAAAGTGATCAGTTCTAACAGTGGTGGTGGGAACAGCAGAACTGCTGATACCATCCAGTGCCTGGCTGCTGGAATAGCTCAAAACTTTCCTTGATGGCAGAAGTTTATTCCTCTGGGCAGGAGTAGGGAATGACTAAGGAGGAGACCAAGAAAATTAAACAAGAGGAATCATAGAATGGTTTAGGTTGGAAAGGGCCTTAAATATCATCTAGTTCCAACTGCCCTGTGATGGGCAGGGACACCTTCTGGTAGACCAGATTGCTCAAAGCCTCATCCAACCCAAACTTTTGTGAGGACTGTGTATTAATTAAAACCAGTTGTATACTCCTCATTGAAACCATGGTGTTACCCAGAATAACTTTGCTTTTGCTCACAAATGAACAGTCCGAAAGTGTTCTGGGCAGGTGATGTTGTGCTACTGTAGGAGTTGTACAAGACCTGGATGAAGCAGGACTCATTTGAGATTGCTTGGCTCTGAGTGGCTACTGAACAGCAAAATGCTTATGTCATTGGAACAATCAGTGAAGAGATGTTGTATCTTCCAAAAAGCCTATTTTAATGAATTAATTTTCATATTTTTAATACTCCAGTTACATTAAGATTTATATGCAACTGAGTTATGTCTGCTGTGGGAAACAGCTTTAGAATTTCTTGGCATTTATGTATTTAAATTCTTAACCATAATATTACATTAATGTAGTTGCACTGAATATTAAATTGATTTAAAGGTATTAATACTATATACAATATACACTCCTTAGCATGTAAATATCATAACGCAGTAACAAAATGCAAATTGGAAAATATTTTTCACATTCTTGGTACAAGTATTAGCTTTTTACATTAATTCCTGATGGCTTATAATCATTATAGCAAGATGACTTGAATGAAATTCTTTGATTTATAAAAGTGTAAATGAGCTCTGAATCAATTCCTGGATCTTGTAGTGTTACAATACATCTCTGTCCTGTGCCTTTTTCAAGTGGAGTGAGGAAACCCTTATAAAACCATCCACAAAATAGCTAGCTCTGGCAATGTATTTGATTTGAAATCTTGAGTGTTTCAGAAAAGAATGTTGTGG
Organism: Strix aluco; assembly: GCF_031877795.1. Taxonomy (NCBI): domain Eukaryota; kingdom Metazoa; phylum Chordata; class Aves; order Strigiformes; family Strigidae; genus Strix; species Strix aluco. Next base: position 75,191,646 of record NC_133934.1, on the reverse strand, counting down.
TCTTGTGAGCTAAAATAAAGCCCCAAGCCCTAACCTTTGTTTATATGGTGGAAAAATAAGTGCAGTTCTAACACAATTAGATATTTAAAAAAATCATTACATTTGAGCGATCCACATGAGAATACATGAACTTAAAGTCTGTTTGAAGGCATTCCCTATTGTCTGTGTAAAAATCTGTAATCTTTGTGCTCAGATCCCTAAGAGGGCAGAAGACTATGCTATGGCTATTGCCAGTACCAGGGAAAAACAGATCAAGCAGAGAATAAGGCAACTGACATCTCAAATGTCTCATGAGAAAAAAAAAGAAATCAGTCCCTTGGTCAGAAACTTTATATGCCAAATATCCTGTGGGGCTCTACTTCATTGGAACTGTGGGAATCTGGCTTCTCTTCCTGTTGTGGTAAGCATGTGAATATGATCTTAAAATAAAGCATATCACCTTGAGACTCCACAATCACTATTTTTTTTTTCCTAAATAATCTTCCCTTATGTAGAGACTGTTAATGGAAACACATTCTATACTGAAAACTGTTTACTGTTTGATTTTAAAAACAGCTTCTATAACACAGGTCTCTAATGGAAATGTATTGTAAACACAAATTGTTTACAATATACTATAAAATATTTTTATGCTGCAGCATTCTTTAATGGAGAAGTACTGTATATATGACACTGATTATTTTCTATTAAAACATATTAAACAAATCTTGTTTTAAACCAATATCTGGTTCATAATTTACATGAACAATTTTAGCTAAGCATTCTAAACACAATCAACTTCATATGGAAAAACCTTTTAAGGTATTTCTTGTTGACTATCTGTACAGTGATTTCTTGTTTTCAACAGAAGAAGTGGGGAGATGATAAGAGCAATACCAGTTAGTTTTGAAGGCAATCACATTAAAATGTGCTCACTTTTAGATAGGTAAAAGTGTTCTCGAACTAAGTTATATTGAACCATATCTTCAGTCTTTGTTCTCTACTCTTGGGTTAGGAGACTTCATTACTATTGCCCTTTCAGCCAGACAGGGCTTATATTTATACAAATTCACATAATAAAGGTCAACAACAGTCAAAATAACTCCATTAGGTAATAGCCTGAGTTCTTCAGTGACCCCTCAAGAAAGATTTCTTCTGGAAAGAGGTATGTTCTCTAAGGAAAAGTTGGGTTAAACCACAGCCTTGCTTTCTCAGAAAGCACACCTCAAAGCAGTTCTGTGGCTCACACCTGCAGCTCCTCCGCTGTGGACAACAGGAACCCTGTAGGCATGGGCCCATGCTGCTTCCTTGTAATCCCTGCTCTATGTTCCCATCATCCTCTTCATCACAGCGCATGAGTCTGCTGCCAGGCAGTCATGCATGGGTCTTCCTTGCCAAGACCCTGCTGGCAGAGTTGAGTAGAGGCTTTGGTACTGAAGAGGGGGAAATATAAAAAGGAGCATCTCATAATGAGTCCTGGCAGGTCAGAGGTTTGAGATTCTCGGGTTCTTACATACCTCCTCTGCAAAGAAAGGAATTCAGTCACCAAGACAAGGAATCTTTATTTTCATGGTCAAACCTTGTCCTGTCACAGGACTGGGAACTGCTAACAATGCAGCTGCCAAGTCCTTCTATCCCCACTGTTTTTGCAAGAGGCAGTGGCCCATAGGAGCAAGTAGTCTGTTTTTTTTCCCCTTAAAACTCTGTTACCCAGGGTTTAAATATAAATGAAATTAAGTGGATGCTTTATTTCTCCAGTTTCCCCTGTACAACCAAATAAACCTATGAATCTCTCTCAGGGCTGTACAAGATGACCACTTGGAATACTTATCTTTGAATTCCATGAGATGGTACACTGACAGTCACCATGTAGTTTAAATGTGAAAATACATGTTCTATATTCTCTGCTCATTAACTTGGGAATGGACTGGTTACAGTCTGGGAAGGATCAATTCTCCTCTTAAAGATTAAATATTACCATTGACCCAATTTAAGAATCACTGTTCTTTAACACATTTGGGTTTTTATAGTTCCAGCACAGCAAATACTTTGGTAATACTCATTGGTGATGAAAGTTTTGGATCTGTAAAGCAGTGCACTGAAAACACACAGGGATAATGTGGGCCGAAGAATTGATGTCGTGACTTGGTCTTTGATTTTCAGCACCCAAAGTTCCCCCTACCTTACAGAGAAGATAGTATTAGAAGTGCTGCATTCTATCTAAGCCTACTGCAGAAGTTTCCAGGCTTTTGCATGACATCAGATAGAGATATACTTTAAAATTCTTTAAGTGACTTTAAATGGACTCTTACAATATATGAAGCTATCACTTCCTATTGTAGAACAGTGTGAAACTGAAGTGCTTAGAGAGACAGTTATATTTAAAATCCTAGCATTTTCTTATAGCTAGCTTATTTCAAGGGTTATAACTGGCTTGAAGAAAATTACCCATTGTCCTGGTTCAGGCTGTACATGATAGGCAGTCTATCTCATTCTGATCAATGTTAATTTTTTTTTTCCTTTCTCTTAAAACTCCAGCAAAAAAAGAAAGCAACCTCAAAACTTAAATAGCTTACATGATGTTGCTAGCATACATCTTTCACCCTTCACAGTAACAGTAGCATAAAGTCAGTATTTAGCAAGGACAAGTGTTGAGAAAAAGCTCCAGCTTCTGTGCTGGGTAGTTGCTCAAGATTCTTCTCCACAAATAAAAGGACAAATTTTTAAATATGGTTTTTTTTTCAGTGTAACTTTACAATAGATAAACATTTAATAAGTCAGCTATGACATTTACAAAGAGAAAAACATTTGAACAGAGACTCAGCAAATTCTCAGGATTCTGAAGAGCAAATCTAAAATATTGCATCTTATTGTCCCCAGGTGAGCTCTATGTACAGTCACTAAGGAAAACTACTTTCTGTTTGTTGTAAAGCAGATTTCTGAATGTGTCCATTTTCCTGGCAATTTTACCCACACTGAATCTGGTTCATGTTCTGAATTTTGGTCTTCTCTTTTGGGTTATTACATACAGTCTTAGAGAAACAAGGAGGTGGCTAAGTTTTGGTGCTGAAAAAGCCATGATATTTTTAAGTTCTGTTTCAAACCTTTGAACTTTGGTGTAAAAATATCACCTAGATATGGGACTGAGGGATTGAGGTTTGCACAAAGGAGCAGTATCTATTGTTCTCTGTGGACTTTAAGGAAGGCAAAATGGTTTATAGTGTCCCTTTATTCTCACTGCCTGGAACAGCTGGGCAAAGAGAGAGGAAATGGCTTTATCCCAGTACTTGTCAAATAACTGATCTGCAAATTATCCCTCCAAGGGACAAAGTAGACAGTGACAGTATGTTCATAAATCAAGAGTAAAGTTGCAGTACTGTGGCCAAAATTCAGAGAAAAGGATTAAAATAAAGGTTTATGGGATTGAAATTTGACTAATGAAAATTTAATTAATAAACTACCTGGACTACCAGATCAGGATTAAATGCAGTGTTTATTCTGTAATTATCAAACCAGAACAAGTTACATATGCATGTTATATGTGTATGTATTTCATACAAGTGATGCTCTATAAATGAGCATGTGCACAATATTTCCAGGTATATTCTGTCCAAGGCAGTCTGTTTCAATAGACTGTGTAAGATACAAAGAAAGCTGGAGGAAGTTCTTGCAAAACTTACAGCTTGCAAAAGTGAAATCTCTATTTTCTTCAGTCTCAAGCAGAAGCTACTCAACATATTACGTGGACATTGTCTTTGATAGGAAATAACTAATTTCTTGAACTTGCAATTGCTTGGTTGAATGAATTTAACAAAACATGTTACAGTACAGAAAATCTAGTTATTTGATCATGTATTCTGTTGTACAGTAAAGAAACAGAGCACAGCCTAACAAAATACTTAAGTGTTTATAAACTGAAACATATTTCAGTAACATCTGATTAGAAGTTAATATCTTAGGTGATCTATCATTATCAGTATTACATGTATTATCCCAACTGAAATAATAAATTTCATTTTACTTGTGTTTAATAGCAAACATGAATCAGAAAATGTTTCCTGAATTTTATTAAAATTCCATTATAGCTCATTTATAACTGAGGACAATGAAGTACTTACAGAATACAGAATGGTATAATCATTGAAAAGATAAAGAGCTCCAAGCTACCTGTTCTATATTGTTAGCATAAATGGAAAATAAGATTAGATCAAGATAAGAGTTTTGCAAGACTGCCTCGATTTTATTCTCAACAAAATTTTTCTCCTATCTGATTTGACATGCAGTTTATTCTGAATAAGGGCCTAATCTTGAAGCCTTCACCTGGACAATGAATGCATGGGCTGCACATGGCCTCGGGTCTACATGTTTGTGACTGGGTAGGGTTCAGTGCAATTAAGGCACCTCAATAAAATAAAGTCTCAAGGACCTCAGCATGAGCCTGCAGCACTCCAGAAGCAGCTGACAGAATCACCCATTGTGTCTTTGATCTGTATATGGTAGAAACTGTGTGGTCTAGAGAAACTGAGGGATCAAACTGCATCACTGGGTTTCTGCCGTAAACATTACATATGTGCTTTTCCATTCACCTGTACTCAGGAAAATTGCAAAGCTATTTTTTGGGGGCAGCTGAGAGCATGCTTTTTTTAAATGCATATTCAGTTGAAATGTCTTTCAGAGTAAAAAAAAATATCTAGAGCAGGTTTGCAATGGTATTGCAATTTCTTTTTCTTGGGTGTTGCAATAGACTTTGGGACTCTATTATGCTTTGGAATTTTTCTTTCTTGAAAAGTGTGTGTGTGCATGTTCATGTGTGAATATACATATAAAAATCATATATGTGTGCACATATTTGAATTCTGAAGTGCTCAGGATAGAGAACAGTGATGATATACAAAGATTTATCAAATACCTTTGTGTGGGTTTTTTTTGTGCAATGCAATATCAGAATATTTTGGTCTACCTATAAAGTAATACAGAGCTTTATTTTTCACACACGTTGCAGTGTTGACTTTGGCAGAGGAGACGAGACCAGGTGTTTGTCACCTGCAGTAGTATTTTTAGTTTGGAACAAACAGCATTTAGTACCAGCCAAGATGGTGCTATTAGACCTGTAGGTGAAGAACTTAAAACTACATCTGGAATTTCTTATTACTGGCACTCTTTGTCTATAAGAAGCTCTTGTCCTTTTCTTGTGACTTTCTACTTTTGAGTATTACTTTTTCATTGAAAATGAGTGTCATTACAAACATTAAGCGTGGAAAAGTGAAGCAGTAAGATCTGTAATATATACTATTTAAACAGTTAAGCCATTTTGCAAAGCCTTGTACTTATCTGATAGTGACTTTGCCAGTTTACCGGAAATGCTTAGTGTACATTCACTCTGCATTAACTAAAACAAGTCTGCATGTGAATTTCTTCTCCAACAAAGTATACTTATTCTTTTGTAGCTCTCATCCCAGAGTGAGATGGAAAATATTTTGTTGTCATGACCATATAGCAAGCCATTTAAATGTAAACTAAGGGGTGATCTGAATAAAATGTCCTGTTCCTAGCAGTAGAGCAAGGGGACAAATATTCTCTTACTGAGTTCCTGTACATATATGGAAAGGTTGCACATAGATATTGCTTGTAATTATGGCTCAAATTTATTTTTATTGTTCTAGGAAAATAAAAAATAAAAAACAACATCCAGGACCAGAACAATCTAAAATTTGTTCTCATCTGAAGAAAAAATTCACTCACACATATATGCATAAGTATGTATACATACATATTTCAAAAAAAAATCATTTTCTTCTTTATTGTAGACCTCTGATTATTTGTAGAGCTGACGTAAGATTGGTTCCAAGACTAGCATCCAAGTTAGTGGCTTGGATTTTTCTAGGTGTCTGTTGCTACAGCCCAGTGCCCTAACAAAAAAAAAATACTGACTGTCAGTGGGAACTTGACATTTAAAATCCTTCTGCACCATTGATCCTCACTGTAAATATCTTTACAATAATCTTTTTATTAAAAACTTCTAAGAAAGATGAGCTAGGAGTTGGTTAAGAGCTGTTAATGAGTAAATAAACATAGCTAACCCCAAACACATTTTAAATATGTCCTGCATTAATTTCTGTTCTTGGTAATTTACCTATGATTACTGGATGTTTGGATGATTATGGTGGATGATTACTGACTGCCTGCAATGGTCTATTTTTTAATGTCTCAGAGCCTAATATAGTTCTTGAATTCACACCATTTATAACTTTTATTCTTTAACTAGAATTGAGTGCAAATTCACTCCTCTTTGAATAAATGATTATTCTTTTTCTAGAATTTAAAGAAAAATAATTAGATCAATTTAATCAGCATAAATGCAGAATTTTTTATCATTACAGAAGCAATTCTACCTGTTAGAAATATACTAAAAAGAATCAGAAAATTAATTAAACTCTTTGTCCAATAAGAATACACAGGAAACTTCTTTCAGGAATCCACAGAGATCTCTGCGTGGTTGCAGTGTATAAAAAATAACCGCAGCTGGCGTTCCTAGTTTAATGTTGGTTTGCAACTCTGGTCACCTCAGCAGAAAAGTCAATAATGGACTCCTCCAAGATGCTGGTCCTTGGGGCCCTGGGTTCATGCCCGTTGAGGAAGAGCTAGGAGAAGGACAAAACACTTTCCATGGCCAAAAGAATTATTGTTAAAGCATTTTTTGCATCTGTGTATAGACACGTGACTCTTATGAACAATAACTAATAGCTATTAATTACCATTAGCAGGTTCAAAGCATCTAACGCAATGACAAACCTAACAAACACAGAAACTTGATTCACACATACTGACCCTCACCCTGCTTTTTAAGCTGCAGCTTTTATCACAACATGCATCTTTTCAGATGGTTAATAGTAACTGCTGTCATATCCACCACACAGGGCAGTTTGTTTCTAAGCCTATCACATAAATACTGTTCCCAAATACTTTCAGAGAAGATTTCATTTGGTCCATTTTGGGTTCAAATGAGAATTGAGTAGTTTTGTCTCAAATCCATTCTGCTTATGTTCTTTGTGTATTCCTTCTATTTGACTTCCAAAAATTGCATTGTTTTTTGTGAAATAAAACCCCACATAACATAGGGACTACTCAAATTGATCAAGAAAACTGTAAAAGAAGATTGAGATCTTCACCTGGCATGAGACTTTTGGTCCAGAACCTTTCCATGTGAAAGATGAGGACAGGCATAATTCTGATGTCATCTCTCATATAAATCAGGAATAGGTGCTCTGAAGTTAACTGGTCTGAAAGCTGATCTGAAAAGGATGTGGGGACTTCAGCCTACAGATACATGACTAATATAAATATGAAATTATATGTGTGTATATGCATAGATATGAAAAAAATTAATTTCACAATTGTTTTTGCTACTAGTAGAATTTCTCTCTCTAAAAAGAAAATAGGTGTAGAACATAAAATATTTGTTCCTGAATTTTTTAAAGGTGGTGTACAATGTAAAATGCCACAGTCTTTTTTTTTTTTCCACTGTCGTTTGGACTTCAGTACTTAGATTTTAATCTAATTGTAGTTGCCTATTCTGAGACCACATGAATGAATTTGCCAGAGCTGTTACCAGAGTTAATTCAGTCTTGAATTAAATTTTCAAACACTGTTAATTGGTGTCTATCTAAGATCAATTGCACTATGCAAATTTACTGAAATTGAAGATCTGGATCTTAGAAATTGTTTTCAAATATGCATTAATCAAAAAAGTTGTGAATATTGTTACTAGATAATAACTCAGAAGATTCTCTAGGAATAATTGTACTGTAGCAAGTTAATTGTGCTTGGTTGTGTTAACTTTGGAAGAAAAAGTCACTGTGTCTATGTACTTCAACAAGATTTTGAGTGGTTCTGATAAGGATGAAAAAAAATAGTTGTATGTGGGACTTGGTAATTTTTCACAAATCCAAAGTGAACTTTATTGACAACACAGATATGTTGTGTGTAGGCATCTCTCCACACACCTTTATTTCTCTTGCCTTTTTTTTTTAAAAGCCCTCATATAGCCATAATCTAGACATAAATTGATATAAATCATAACAACGGGATTTGGGTGTGTGGAGTTGGGATAAAAGTGGACATAATTTTGAGCCAACTGTGCCACTACCTGTTGTGATGGAAATGGAATTATGATTGCTACATGTTCATTTGGTTGCTGAGATGTTTAGTAAATGAATGTTAGTTTAGATCAATGTAAGCATGTGTGAAAAAATCAGCAGGATGGAAACAGAGTAGATCAAGGTAAGCCAGTGTTTCACAGATATTCAGAGATTCTTAAAAGGCATTGGTCATGTAGAATACCTCTGCAATCTACATTCAAAAACACTTTAGTAATCAAAAGAAAAAAAAAGTAAGAGTTGTTTTGGGAGAACATAAAAGTTACAGGATCCCACTGCTCTCTGCAATATCTCTGCTCTCTCAGGAGGACAGTTTAGAGAAGAGAGTTTTGTTAGTTGCATAGTACCTAAAGTGGGGTTTGCTATTATTATTACTGACTTTTATTCCCATTGACACAATCAATAATAATTTGTAAGAAAGCCCCCAGGAGTACCTCAGTAATGCAGCGACTTGGTAAAGGGACCTTGGGTGAGGTTTGCCCTGAGGGGAGGAGGAGGAAGGTGCTGCTGGTGGAGGCCAAGGCCATAGGGGCACCTGTCCCCCCTGCAACACCCCCCAGCCTCTCCCACGCTGAAGGGGAGGCACTCATGCATCCCTTGATTTTCTTCCCATCTTTGGGGAAAGAAGCAGGAAAAAAAGTGTTGTTTACTATATCTGGGCCTTGAAAGCTTGAGAAACGCATTTCACACAGTGTTATGCCTGAAGAAAACTTCACTCCCTTCTGATGTATGAGGCCAAGCTACTTAAGTACCACTGTTATGTAAATATTTACATTTGTAAAAAAATATACTTCCTCGTAATAATTATATCTATTCAATGCATACCATCCTCACTTAATAGCAAACATTAAAACAAGATACTTACAAAGAGAAATCCTTGTCATTTGGCAAAGAAAACTGCAATAATCCTCTGCTACTTGCTCCCCCCCCTCCATTTTAATTGTTAATATCTTTTCAGCATGCGGGAGAAGTAATCTCCTACCACGCTAAAGCAGTCAGCCTAATTGAAAAGAAATACAAGTCATCTAGTGCACAGCTGAAAAATTCAGCTAAAATGCAATCTGTCATTATCTTTCCAATGCCAATTTTAAATAGGTATTAAAGTAAATGGGGGAAACATCTTCTCATTTCTCTTGCGGTATCATTTCGTTTTTACAGAAATCCCTAATCCTCAAATGAAGATTCTGCCTGATACCCAACAAAACACTCAAGACTCAGCCTCAAGTGTCTTGGAAACCAGATCCAAAAATAGAGGAATAATTTCCCTATCATGAATTAATCTCATTTGAAAATGATTTTAAGAATACAGTTTATGCAATGCAAATCCTCGCTCTCAGAATAACCTGTATTTGTGGTTGTTATGCCACAGTCAAGAGATAAATTACTGCTCAGTGAGCTGTTTCAGCATGGCAACGTGAACTGCAGCTAGGATTAAGGAAACTGATGAAGCATAACATACCATGAAAGAAATGAAAACATTTTATAGGACACATGGGTATTATTGACAGGTTTCTACTTTTTAACGACAATGAACTCTTTCAGCAGGAGATCGTATTTGAAAAGTATCCTGCATTAGAAAATTATATGCCACATTTAAAAGTATTTACACTTTTAGCCCCCAAATTATTATGTGCTATATAACACATTTCAATTTAATTGGAGAAATGTTGTATTGTGATGCTGAACACTTGTTTAATGGAGATAATATTTCAGCTTGGTAGGGAAAGTTGGATTAATTTGAAGCTGAGACATCCTCAGATTTGTAATTACCAATGCATGCTTCTGAGGAGGTAACAGTATATTGAAAATACGTCAGATGGGGCCTTATAGAAAATCCATCAAATCCTTAACAGGTTAAGCCCAAACAAAATCTTACTAAAGCTATTACCATCAAAGTTTATTTGGATCTGGTCTCAGAAAGACAACTTTCTTCAGACTTCTCCACCAACTGTAATCCCCACAACTGCAGGAACCTCAGGACCTGCACATTATTGCATGTGCTTAGCAAGTGTAAGAAAATGGCTGGTTAAAAAGATACCCCTACATGAAGCCTTTCAAACTAAAAAAGATAGTTTTTAGTATTCTACTGTAAAACACAATGATTAATTACTTTTCCTACAACAGACTTGCTTTCTCATCCCTGGAAAATTTTGTAGTTAAAACTATGACCAAGATACTGCCTCTGTTGTAACTATAGATGTAGTGGTAGAGAAGAAGAAAACAAGAAATAAGGTTAGGAGGAATCCCTTCCTAATATGTATTTTCTACTCAGTCCTTTCATTGGAATCAATAGCAATTGGTATTTTAGAGGGATCCAATTCAGTGGTTTTCAAGGCTCTTTCGGTGAGGTAGTATAAGTATCTCTTAAGTCTCTTTTCTCTCAGTGTCCGTATAATCCTGGATCACAGAGGCTTAGAGCAAGATGTCTTTACACAGTGCTCGTATAAACTGTGGTTTTGGTCAGTCTGCATTCTGCAGCGGCTTGCACATAAGCATGGCTAATAACAAAGCTTATTGTCTCACCAGTGAAACCCAGTACTAGTTTAAATGGCCTGGCTAGACTGGAGTCTTATGGGTGGAGAATTTTCTGTGGTTATATTTTGTCTAGCAGCTCTCCAGTTTTACTGTTGTAAAAGTCTGAGCAGTGAAGACATAGGACCAAACCCGTTCTGCTGTAGCCAGTGATGCAGTAGTTGTTGTAATGACACTTATGTAGATTTTCAAAGAGCTACTGCAGGACAGTGGCCTTCAATGCTTGCTGTTGCACAGGCAGCAGCGTGGGCTAAGTACCATGTCATGCGTAGGTTTGTACCTCTCCTCTCCTCTATGCTTGATGGCAGCAGAGAGTGCTTCCTAAATCCCACAATTCAGGCTGAGGATCACTGGGAGGCAGAGCTTATCAATAGGTGCAATCATCCGCGTTCACCTTGCTCAGCAATTGGTACTTAGACACAACAGTGAGCTCTTCTCTTGTCCTACTGTTAGTAACTACATTGATACTGTCATCTGAAATCCTACCACCTAACTGCAAATTGCAAACCAGTTTGTTCTTGGTCCACACTTGAAGAATACAAAGCTTTCTATATAAGTAACCAAATTTCATATATGTAAGAGATAAAGCTTAGTAGATATTTCAAGGAAAAAAAGAAAAGCTCTTCTTGTTTGAATATTATACTTGTTTTGGTGCTATTGTTTAAGTCAAAACCGTAAAGTTGATAAATTTATGGCAGGACACACAGAGGAAAGTATGAAGATGGAGGAAGACAAAAAAATACTGAGGAGAATCTGGCTGAAAACTGGTTGAAATATAAACTATATGATGTTAGATAAGCTGCATTACTCTTTACTGCAGACCAAAATCTAGAAAATATGATTTTTCTGCTCTCTGTATTTCATTTGGAATCTGGGGAGAAGGGACAAAACAATGACAATAGTAATAAAAGTAATATTAATAATAATCTCTTACAGGGCCAGAGAAAAAACTGGGGAATTTAGGTGATATATGTAGTGAGGCTGCATGTGGAATGCAGATTAGTATGAATTAGGTGAAAGAAAATGTTTGTGCAAAACACTGCCTGTCTGAATACAGATTTCATAATCAGCACAAGAAGACGTTGAAAATAGAGAATGATATTTTTACGTTCTACAAAATGTCATTGTTTTCAGAAGTTATACTGTATTGTATGCATCATATTATGCAGTGCAGGATCCAGATGAGAAAATCAAGCCAGTAAACTCAAAACACCCAACATGTCTGCTTTTCAAAAGCTGCTACACTGCTAAACCTAAATAGAGAGCAAAGACAGAGGAATGATATTTTATCGGCATTTGGTAGTAATGAGATGTCCATGGTTATAACTGTGGCAGATAAAAAATTTTCATTAACTTCCCCCCCACCCCAATCTGTCTGGGCTACTGGTTGAAACTACCTATTCCTGTTCTGTTTGTTCTACACCACATATGCAAATTTATTAAAAGGCCTTAAATTATACTTCTGTGTATATAACATAGGAGAAGGGCTATCATGCAACTTGCAAAAAGAAATGTGGGGTTTAATTGCTAATTTTATTGTACTTTGTTAGTGGTTAAATGTGGTCAGGTTCCAGTGAGGAGAAAGAATATAAACAGAATGGAATATGCTAGAAATCCGATTAAATATTTACATTAAATATTTACCACAGTATTTTCTTACTACTATCAAAAAGTCAGTTACCATCCTGCAAGTGGTTAAGTGTTAAAAGACTGTTTAAAATTTGGGTAGGATGCTTCCTTTTTTTTTTTTTCCTAGCGTCTAGGGAACTACCCTCAATGTTATGTGTAGACTGAAAGAGTGACCAACATTTTCTGTCTTCTCCATCCAGGTCTCCCAAATATGTTCTACCAATTCTTTCAGCTGAACTCTGTATCATAGTTTATTTTGCATTTAATGATTGAAACTCTCAATCAGATCCATGCTGAGGCTGAGTGTAGTAATAAACACAAGCTGGTCCTATTTAACACTCATTTGGGGGGGTGGGGATTGGGCTAAAATAAAAACGATGCTAAAGAGACAAAAAATCTGCATTTAAAAAAATAATTGATAAACAGTATTTTCTGTTTATTGTAAATGCCAAATATCCTTAGCTAAAGTTATCTGCCACAGAAACTACCCCCAATGTCCTCATCACGAACCACAGGACAAGTCCCAGCTGGAACCATTTATTGGCTTAGTCAAGTGCTCTACTACTTTGTTCTAAATATGTCAACTTTGATTCATCCTTGGGCTTAGTTGCTGTCAAACATTGTTAAATGGAACTGGAATCAGCATTGCACCTAGGCTTCCACTAAGCCAAAACCATAATCACTTCTGTAGAAATGTTAGTATTCTGTGGCACCAAAAGAGCCACTTTGATAAGGAGTGTAGCATTTCTGTGAGGGTATCTTCTATGAAGAGAGAAGTCTGGTCTCATCTTTGACATCAGCTAGAGGTAAGAAGTTCAAACATCAGTACTGAAAACTTTGTCACCAAGCCCTCTCCCTCAGAAGTGCCAAACTTCTCATTTATTTGCATGATTTATACTGTCAGGGCACATGCAGAAGTATATGAGACCAGAGTTAGGACTATCCTCACCAACTAAAGCACTGGCAAAATTTAGCTTAACGTTTGATTAGAGTTTGGTGTTGTAAGTGAAACTAAATGGAAAAATTGAATCATTCTGAGAGGTGAATGGTAAAGCATAAAATATTTTCAAGTGAATAAGGGAAAAATAGGTTTCATCTACAGGATGCAAAGGCAGTTAAAGATATATTACTCAGAATGGCATGTTATTTATTTCTGCTTGTATTGTACAATGGTTTTAGGTAGCATTTACATAGATTTCAGAGGGTGTTGCAATGGAAAACATCATTTAAGAGAAATATAAACTTGGATGTCATGTGAAATATGAAGAAGGAATCATGAATGCTACCAATAATTGCTGCTGTAGTAATTTATATTATGGTGAAAACTAAAAATTTGAAGGCAAGTTGGGTAAATGGATATTCACATGATTGCTGAGAACACTGTGACTGATCTTGAGGAGTATTGTCTCTACTGTTTAGCAGGGGTCTTCAAAATGTTAAAATGGACAACATGGCCTGCAGAGGATTCATCTTTATGAATTTGTGAGCTGAGTCTTTGATCCTATAGTTTTCTTTACTGTGAAATGGAGGGTGAATGAGATGATCCCAACAGATGTTTTTAGTGCTACATAAAGGTAAATTCTCAGTAATTTGTCCTAAGTAGTGTCATATTTATTACAAAGCCTTCAGTAAACCTTCTATATAAACCTATTTTTTCCCTTCTTGTAATCCACTGTGCTTTGGGTGGTAAGGTCACCTTCACTTCACTAGTGGCCATAGCTTCTCTTGCAATTGGCTCCTAACTGTTGCCCATGTCTCCTATGAAACTCCAATATTCTTTGCCTGTTTGAAAAAGGAGGGAAGAGAGATTACTGAGGAATATTTCAAATACAGTAACTGAAGATTTCCATTCTCCTGCTCCATAATTTCTTAGAATAAACTGGTCTGGACATGGGACATCTTTTAAATGTGCATATGAGCTCGTGGCTAGGTGGGGTTTGAAGAAGAGGAGTTACCAGATTTCAACATGTCAGCAATTCATGCTGTCTTCACAGCACTATTTGTTTGCTTTTGTAGTGCCTAGAATTTTGTCTGTGTGTGTATACATATATATATCTATATATATCTATGCACAGGGATAAACCACTAGTGAATAAGAATTCTTCACTCAGTTACTCTAGGAACAACATTTTGAATCTTTTGTGCTCTGGTGTAAATTGCTTCCCCAGGGCAAAACACAGGAAGACTTAAGCCATGTTTATTTTTCAGTCTGCCACAATATTTACTTTTGTGTTTACAGTATTCAGTACATCTGGTTCCTGCAAAATAAGAAAGATTTAACCTTAAATCACTGACATAACAGAAGCCAAAAACTTGTAATACATTTTTTTCCACAATATTTTAAGGAGAAATAACATGAAGGCCATATCACATCAAGGGTTAAATCAACTAAAAATCATGGTGAATGCAATTCCTTGTCGAATTTAATTTCACAATTTCTAGATAGTAATAATTTAACTCCTTTTATGTTATGTGCATTCAATTTTATAGCAAACTGAATAGAATCCTGACAATTGCTTAACCACACATTAGACCAGAAACATCAACACTATTATATTTCATTAATGAAGAAAGCACTGTGCATAACTGATGGATTTTATTAAGGCTAATATATATAACAGCAGGAGCAGTTGGTAGATCAAGGAAAGATTTTTAGCAAGCACTCTGTGGAACTAAAAGTCACTCAAAAGTAAAATAATAAACTCGTTTGACACACTGAGGAGCTGGTGTAACTTTGGTAGTCACAGGGTGAAGACACCGTGCTTGATAACTCTGGAGCTAGGAGGGCCCTGAAGTAACAGTATTTGACATGGCTGGGACATCTCATCCAAGGGAAAGAAAGAACTCTGACAAGAGAAATACTAAAGAGGACTCCTGGTGGGAAAGCTGCTGCCATGCAGAAAACTATATTAGATAAAGATATCAGAGAAACTTATCCCCCCTGGGATGCAGCAGCGGTTCTAATAATTGATGGAATATTATTAAGATGTGTTGCTAAAGATGCTTTTGGAGAAGTGAGAATAGCACAAAGTGTACATTAACAAAGTGATATTTCATTAGTTTACCTTTGTTTCTTAAGAAATTAGTCTTGAGCCTTTCATGGTCTATAGGCAGTCATTAGTGTACTGGTAATTAGTGTACATCACAGATAGGGTCACACTGCTGAAGTTCTAGCCCCCTTTAGCAGTGTTTCAATAAATTTCTTTTACTGGATTTTTGCTTCAGCAGTGAACTGATGAGGCTTGGAGCCTAAGAAAGCAGCATGTTGTCCACATCAATTGAAAACCCTAGCTACTTTGTAGTAGCCATTTCAGCAGTTGATGTTCAAGAAATGATATATTTATCAGAAGAATACCCCTTTTTAAGAAGCTCAAACACAAAACCAGATGATTACACATTAATTCAGCTCTTGTAAATATAATATCATTGTAATGAACTTATTTGCGTTGACCTAATTCTCCAAACCAACTAAATATTGCACTGCCTCTTCCCTGAAGTACAGTGCTAAAACAGAGCAGTTCTGCTTATCTAATGCATACAGCTAACTTTAAACACAGCCTTGACTTTCTTGTTAGTAAGGAAAACTAAACTTTTCTGGCTGGTGAAAAGGCTGTGTAGTGCACAGCATGCCTATGTTTAGAAGAGGTTGGCAGGTCATCCAGCAGCAAATACAAGATGAGCACACCAGAAAGGGGACTCTGTCCCCAGTGCAGAATTACTTCTGCCAGGCCACCTGGTCCAGAACTGCTTTATAAAACCCCAGAAGGTATCACCTATCAGCTAAAGGGCATGCTGCGAAGTAGTAGCTGATATGTAGAGGAACAGGTGTAGAATAAGTAGAGAAATAAAATGTAGTAAAAAGAACCCATACATGCAAGAAAAATTGTCCTTCTGCTGAAAGTTAGTGACCCAAAACCTGCTTTTTCCATCTGGCTGGTCTTAGTTTGAACTTTAGGTGTGATCAGATAATCTGAATATCACATCATCTTTTGTTCCAGGTCTTTAAAGGTCTCTGACCACAAGAAAAAACAAAAAAGTTACTTTTCTACTTACAAAGATAACTATGTTGCGATGCTTAAAACCTTTGTTCTTTTTGTCCTGTACAAAGCTAGAACTGTGCATGCAAAGTTCATCTGAGAGAGAATTATACTGCTGCCAATTTGTGATATCTCAAGTGCCTACATTCCAAAGGCAAAATATTAGAAAATGAAACAATTAAGTCTATATTGTTCTATCAATTCCCTGTTTTACATACAAACATGAATCTTGAGGAGGAATTAGCCCTTCAAGACACAAGGACATTCTAAACTTTCAGCTGGAGATTGTAAGTCCAGAAAGGGACCAGAACAGTTATCTATGCTTACTACCTGTACAGCAATGGTCTTTACCTTCACAAATTAATTCTCATTTAAACAAGTTTACATACAAATTTAGCTCTGGAATTAAGTTTTGAAGAATCCACTTTATTGTTGGTCAGTTGATTTGTAGCTCTGCGGTGCAGTAAATTTGGTATTACCATTGCTAGCAAGAAGCTATGGATGTTGCATTTAGCCCTGCAAAGCCCCAGAGCTGAGCCCTGCCAGGCTTGTTTTGTCTTCCCTTCTTCAGGCTTGCCGGGAGATGTGTTTTAGCCTGTTTGTCTAATGAGCAGTTGAATATTACCTAACTTGTTTAGCTTTAGGTTAGCTCTGTGCAATTCTGTGGTGCAGCATTATAATAATTCTGTTGCATCTCTGTAAGTAATAGATAGTAATAATAATCTGTTATTCTATGTGGAGTGAACTATCTCTGACCCCAAAATAATAATATGGAGTGGAGAAGAACTGGCAAAAGATGGTAGCAAAGGCCTTGAACACACAGCCTGGGGATGACAACAGAGGCTATAAGCAGTGCTATAAACAAATTGCCAATGTTGCCAAGGAACGTAGCCTTGGAAATCAGATATAACTAGTTTCAGGGCAAAACAAATGGAACAGCAAATATCTAGAATATGCAATACATGCTGTGTATACCATAACATAGGAGGATATAACATGGAGTTGTAGAATAATGAAGATCAAGGTATAGCATGTAACGGTCAGAACCGATATCATGCAGACCTTAGAGTAGGGAGAAGGAGGAAACCCACCACCAGCATCATACTCCTTGTGAGGAAGAAGGCAGGATGCTGACCACTGATCCCAGCTCCCCCACCTTTTTCTCTTGCAAGTAGTTCTCACTGCTGACTTTAGGATCCAGGGGAGCAGGAAAAAGGGGAGCACAATGCCAGTGAAACAGAGTAGATACTCAAGGTGTGTGGATAACAATTTAAAATGTGTTATTAATGAGGTTTTTTCTGTAATAATATAATTTGGACAATAAACATTAGTATTGTTGTAACTGGGGTAGTAAGTCTTCGAATACACATGTAAGAGTTTGGACTAGCAATGAGTTCTTGACTGCAAATAAAAGAAATTTTTCTCTAGCCCACATAAACTGCACAAGGTGTAGATTCTTTTATTAATTAGCCTCACTTAGAAATCTGTACTTTATGAACTGACTATATTTGACTAGATTAACTTTTGCCTGACAAATTGCTACCACCTCTGAATTTGGCATGTGAATCTTTGTCTGAGAGACTGTACATCCCTCTGTTATCAAATTAATATTCCACAGGCAAGTTATTTAGAGATCAAGTCAGTTTTTAACTTCCTCTTTGAACAGATAGAATAAATAGACTCTGATTTGCCAGAGGTTTTTGATAACAAAATGTGACTTCTAATCTTATTCTTATGTTTCTTTACTTTTTCAATTTTACAGAATCTTTTGAAATCAAATATAGCAGACCTAGACAGATTATGTCAGTACTGGTTATTCCAACGGCAAGCAAAACACTTTTGTTATTCCTACCTGGTGTCGCCTGTATATACAGCGCTTTATTTGCTCTTTGTGCCACAATCTGACACTAGAAATTCATGTCTGGCTGATGATTTCATTAGCTGTCCTAAAGGCAACCCTACCTACCAGGGACTGAGTAAAATATGAAAATCTTTTCTAACCATAACATACACTATAAAACCTGTTTTTAAATGTCTTTTGCTCTGCTGACAATAAGATCTCTCCTTTTTATTTCCCTTAGAGTTCTTTTTAAATTCCTTGTTTCTAATATATTTTTCATTGTTGTCTGCTTTCCCCTTTCCTTTTTAATGCCTGTTTTTAATTTAAGAATGCTGGGATTTCATTTTACTTGTATTAGCCTGCTCTCTCTCTTTCAGCAGAATTTTAAGACAGGGACCAAAAGTTCACATGAAAATCACGGCTATGTTTTCTTGTTTACCTTATTTCTCTCATGATTTATCTGATAAGGATTACCTCCTTGTGAGAATGTCTTCAGCCATGAGATTTTTTTACAGCTTAAACCTATAGTTTTTGCCTATAAATGCAATTGAGCTACACTGATGGCATTTGAGCAAGCAGGCTTTAAGGTTGTGATATCCATTTCTCTCTGTTACCAGAATGAGATCTGACATAGAGCCCAGCATGCTGGATTACTCACTTTAGGAAGTTGTCACCTACGGTTGTTAACAATTGTTTTAGAAACTCTCAGATTTTTATTTTTTTTTATTATTGGAAGAATGATGTCTCTGTCATGAGTAGGTCATACTGAAATAATTCCTGATACTCAAACTCTTCTTTTCTGAGAGACATAAAACGTAACAAATTATTTGCTGTGACATTCTCTCCTGCAGACTGTGGCTTGGTGCAGAGTATATTCTGCTTACTTTAATATCCAGATTTCCAATATATTTTTCCTCTCTCCACTTCCTTTGTTGCTCTCTCCATTTCCCTTGCTGCCTGAGTAACCTTATTCTTGGCATAAATGATGTATAGTACACAATTCAGCAGTTGTTCTTCTCTTCGTTCTTCTCTTCGTTCTTCTCTTCGTTCTTCTCTTCGTTCTTCTCTTCGTTCTTCTCTTCGTTCTTCTCTTCGTTCTTCTCTTCGTTCTTCTCTTCGTTCTTCTCTTCGTTCTTCTCTTCGTTCTTCCTGTTTGCATCACTTAATATCATTCAGCCAGATCCAAGGTTCATTGAAGATAGCAGAAAGACTCCTGATGACCTCACTGTGATTTGAATGAAACAATTATTTTGGTATTAGGAATTTTTTGTGATGTCAGCCAAGTTGCATGAAGAAATGGTGCAAATACATAGCATGACTGAGAAAGTGCCTTGTGTTTCATACAGAGTTAATGAAAACATATTTTAGATACTAATGTGAAAATAATGGAAAAAAATAATTGACAAGCTGTCTTTTTTTGGCAGGCTTACACCGGGGTTTATACAGCAAAAACGTCTTAGTAAATTTTGGAAAAAAACCCACTATTACAATCAGAAAGCACTGAACTCTCAAAAAATACATATTTTTAGGCATACCAATTTTTTAAGAACTCCAAAATAGGTTGGTTTGTAAACATGCTGATTTTAAGAATATTATAGGCCTTTTCCTATTGGAAACTGTCATGATTCATAGATCAGATTGTTTTGATTAAATAACTTTGAGCAAATATTGAGCAGTCATTTTGCCTATGAAATGACAACAAAGCATCTCAAAGAGATACTCTGTTGTCATATATCTCAGCAAACTGTCTGGATTTTTCACTTTATCTACAAAAATTATCTTCTTTCTCTTGTGAATGGTAATGGATTGACCTAATGGGTCAAACAGTTTACAAAATTGACCTTCACAGTTTTTTACTTGCTGGCCTCAGCACATTTTTGTCAGTGTGGATCAGTGGCAATTAGTCGGTTATACAGTGGCAAAATTGCTAATAGAAGCATGGCAATACTTTTACAGTGTTGAAATGTTGCTCAGGAAAATGTATTCTTTCCTATTTGGCAGAGACCTCTCAACTTTTTCTTCTTTCAGTAGCTGAGACCCCCTTAGCATGTTATTCAGTGGATGACTCTTGGGTTTGCCCAGGCAGAGGCATCAGTCACTGGGAGGGATGAGCAGGAAAGGAGAGGGGCTGTCCTCCAGGCACTTCAGAGACAAAAGGTAATTCAGAGACATCCATGCAGTAAAGGAGGTTTAAGAGGACTGTGCATAATGCATGATGCACAAAGGGCATGTGCTTGTCAGATGCCTTTATTACAAGTTTGAATGCTACGCGGGAGGAGGGAGGGAAGTCGAGCCTGCTAAATAACCTGTGCTTTTGTTAATCCAAGATCAGAAGCAGATCGCAACAGAAGGTTCATGATCACCTGCTCACTTGCAAGTTGTTAGATTGTATTGAAAAAAATTTTACCCTTCTGTATTCTGGTTTCTTAAAGCTACCTTTTAAAATTTTTCACTAATGGGAGATCTATTATATTAAATGAAAGTCAACTCACTAAATATATCTTACATGCATTATAAACAGGCATTGTGCTTTATCAGCTCATACTGTGCCATTGCTATGACTCACCTTTGTAGGAGCTATTCCTTAAACTAATCTATTTGACTGGTTTTATATGGGGTTTTTCTTTAACACTTACTAGAAGAGGGGGGGAAAAAAAGATGAAAAGCTACTTTGGTGTCTCAGCAGTAATATAAGCATGAGGCACTACACTGTTTTTCAATATCTGGATAAAGCTCGTATGAATGTTAGAGGCATATTTACTTAAACTCAGCTAACCACCACACTTGTCTGCATAAAAAAGTTTTACACAGAAAACAAAATGCAGACTATTTATAGATTTAAAAAAAAAAAAAAAAAAACAAAACAAAAGCAGCTATAAATCCATGCATTAAGCCATAAAATTCAGCATTCATTCAGGAAAAAGATTCCTATAAAATGTAAGAATTTTACAAATAGATAATTCTCCCATGCTCAGGCAGAAGAAAGTTTAAGAACCTTAAAATATTAATGTTTCCATTTGCATATTACTTAAAACAAAAAAAGCATGTGAAAATCACATCTGTACATCTCTATGATGATTGCTATGGGATCTGCCCCCCCACCCCCAGCCACCTGTGATACTTATTGTAAATCTGGAAAACACAATATTCTTTAATACCTTGTATCTTTCGCTTTACCATAGCTATGAAATTGTATGTACATAGTATTTATAAATAAAATAACTAATTCCACTTCAGCTTCAAGCATGTAACCCAGTGACCCACACCACAGAAGCAAACAGAAAAAGATTACACACTTGTTTTTTTCAGAGGTTGGGCTTATCAACAACATTTCTCACAGGACATTGCTTAGGGAAGGAACATGGGTAATATTCTTGTCTGCACACTCAAAGTCTGTTAATAAGGATTAATGTGAGGCTTAGTCATAGAATTTTAAATATTTACAATATACCTATTTACACAGTATCACTTTGAGGTTAAATACCCAGCTAAATACTTATGCCTACTTTTAGTGTCTTTTTACCAGACTATTTTAAAAATTAACAAATAAATGAAAAGAATAATGAATGTAATTTTGCATAAATACCTACTCATAATAAAGAGATTTTTCATATCCTTTAGTATCTGTGTTATAAAAAATGTTTATAATAAGAATCAATCCTATTTGATGGCAAAGTATGGGTTGGTGTCATCCAATCCATTGAAAAGGAATTTTTCAATAATGAATTATATATGTTGATACAGACAAACTTTAGTCAGCATGTGCCTATATAGTGTTATAAACACATATAGCTGGGACAGACCTCCAGAAGCCAGTCTTTCTTCCTCAAAGTGAGATCAACTATAGCGTCTTTTTTGACAGAAGCTTGACCAATCTGATTGCTCACTATCCCAACCATTTAAAAAGTGACTGCAGATGAGAAAATGAGATGACATATTATTTTTTCCATATCTGGCACAGGCATGGAGAAGATGTTATTTCCTTTCAGTAGAACACCTCACACACCTGGCATGTAAGATTGCATGATTCCCCCAGTACTCCTTTTTTTTCCCCACCTTTCTCCAGAGGAAGAAACCCTGGTTGTTTTCAGAAGTGCATTGCAGGTCTCCCTCTTGACACTCTTGACGCTCCTGTGTGCTCTCCCTTAACGTTTGTCCTGGTGGTCTGTACCACTACCGAAGCAAAGTGCTGGAGGCCAGGCATGGCATCCTCCTGAGGTCTTGCCAGCACTTAGCAGAGCAGGAGGATTGCTTCATCTATTTTTCAGGATGGACTTCTATTTATACATCCCGCAGTGACATCTGCCTGTCTCATGAAAGCATGACATTGCCTGTTCTGCCTGAGCATGTAATACTGCTTCACCTCCAGGCCCTTTCCTGGAGGAGTGCTGTCTGCTTGGTTGTTCCCTGCTCAGTACATCTGCAGCTGATTGTTCCTAAGTATAGCAACTTGTACCTCTCCCTCCTGAATCACTCCCAGACCATTTCTTTACTTCGCTGAGATCCCTTTGATTGCTAGTACCAACTTTCAACATAGTCCTTCCTGTCTTTGTGTTTTCTCTAATTTTACACAGAAGCCTACTCTCTCTTCTTTCATTAATTAAACATTGAATGGAGCTGTATGAAAGACAAAGCCCTGTGGGGAGTCATTTGATATTTGCTTCCATTTTGACAGAGAACAGTTGGCAAAGTCTTCTGGGAGGTACTATCCAACCACTATTGCACCCAGTTTATAGCAATTTAATCTAGACCATGTTTCTCTAGCTTAAAAGATTGTAATGTGAAATAATGTCATGTTTTAAAGACAAGATACATGATGCCTATTGCTTCTCCCTAACCACATAGCTGGATACCCTGTTGCTGTAGGAAATGAGCCAATTTTAACATGATTTGTTCTTTACAAATCTCTGTTGGCTCATCTTGCTTTTGCCTCCCAACTTTCAAATAATTTATAACCTCTTCATTTTGCTAAACAGGCCTCCCATTCCTTTTAAGACTCCAATTAATTATATATTTGTAAGGGACTTGGTAGTCCAGCTTTTTTTTATTATATCTGACAATGATTTTCCTTAATACAAATATAGCACATAGTTTAAGCCTCATGGCTCCTACAGGAAGACACATCTTTTAAATTTAAGTTCAGATGGTTGTTTAAGTTCAGTTTATTGTTTAAGTATCTTTCATGAATATCCAGGCCTAAAATTAATTTTTTATAGTGTAACTAATCTGGAACATGTCAAGCCTGAACAGTTGGAGTTAGTAATTTGCCATAGGAGAAGAAAACAGTGCAAGAAAAATATCAGTGTTGTGTCTGTGCAATGCTATATTGTGAATAAGCATTGTGTGAATAGGCATTCTGTGAATAGGCGTGCTAGGAATGATTCTGGATCAAGAATAATTATAACTTGAGACAAGCTTTTCTTGCATTAGCTAAGGGGCTCATAATTTTCTTGTCTCTTGAGGACGGAGGCTTCAGATGTGAGTCCAGTTTCTCATTTGCACATGATACTACATTTCCCTCTTTTGGCCTAATAATGGAATACATTTAGCTTATATATAATCTCCAAAACCACTAAATGTTTTAGGTAAACAGGGCAGAAAATGAGATCCTATATGTCAGTGGAGAGCTGATGAAGTAGGAGAGAAGAAAGGTTTCATTTCTCCTATGCGATTTTGTTTTCCATTGCTGCAGCAGAGACCTGAAAATACTTAAGAACTCATGTTTATATAGACTAAATTTCTAGTTTCTTATACTTTCCCTTGGCATTTCTTTGCCATGCAAAACTGAAAAATTAGGTCAGTCAATGCTATAAAGTTTAGAACTGGCTTAATGTGACACATCAGCTGTGCAGATTGGGAGATCACTCGAAGCTGAATAATCTCATCTGTGATTTCGTTGTGAAATGCCCAGTGGCAATAAGCAAGGTCCACGCAGCATATGGAAAGGAGCTTCATTCACAAATATCGTTTGCTGCTGTAGCTGGAAAACAGGCACTTAATGCGAAGGCTGAATAGACAGCTAAGCACAGGTTACATGTCAGACCAGCAGCATCTTGTGAACATCATTTCTGGAACCACTATTTTACTTACTGCTTGAAATTCAAAGACAAAATTCTGAAAATTGTGGAAGAGAACAACATTCAGATATAGGTATGGAGGAAGGGCAGGTAGTTGTAGGAAGGGTTTCCATGGCAAAAATGTTGAAAGAGAGCAGAACTTCTCTGTATTGTGACACAACATCACTCTGTAAAGTGAATATCCACTCAAAGAAAGATACTTTAAGCCTTACAAATCATCTTGTGGGTATAAGCCCCTAAAGTGACAAGCTTAGTAACCGACAGAAGTATTCATTAAGGACAAAAGAAAACACTACAGTATTCTCTTTCTATCAGGAACTAAAAGTTGACCAGTCTAGTTTTATTTTATGAGCTTTTTCATTCCAGCTTGAATCTATACATTTATATAATACTTAAACGATGTAATTTCAATCTGCAGTGATGATTCACATCTGGGATGATTTAAAGATATTAAAAAGAAATGAATCAAATTTCAATTGCACCAAGTTAATTCCAGCTAAATTCTTTCTCTAAGTATTTCTTATTGACTTCAAGCATTCAAATAACTGACCATTAAGAAACACTAGGTTCAGGGACTGGAATTAATGGATATCTTAGTTTCCTGAAGTGGTAAATGGAATCAAGCTAGATGAATTGAATAAGGAGAACTAGAACAACCTAGCTTGACAAAAAATTATGTCAGTTTATGTTCCATTTGTTGAACACCACATTTTCCAGCGAGCAGTCTGTTTGCTGAGGAGGATAGGTAGTTTCCCAGACTTGATTAGCTGACACTTTGGAGGAGCCAGTGAAACACTGATATTTAGAGATAGGCATCTTATCTAAAAATTCCCGTGCCCTTAAAATCTGCCTTTAATATAAGCTAGTGTGCAAAGGATGCAACTGTGCCATTTATCTGAATGACATAATCTTACAGATGAAGTTTTTTGTTGTGATCTTTATAACTGGTATCATTTAAGCAGCTTAAGGCTTCTTTTGCCTATGTAAGTCACCATATTGTAGAGAGGATTATAACTCTTCATGTCACTATTGCTGTACAACAAGGGTTTTGTACAACATCAGTGGAAAATAAAACCTATTATAAAACTATATTAAGTTGTTAACTCAGTAAACAGATATGTATTGGAAACAACATAAAAAGCCATTTGTTATGACAAAAGTAGTTACAGGAATTACAGCAGAACCCAACTCATTTAATTACCAGTAAGTTTCAGGTTATACATTTTTGTCCTGAGATCTTCTATATAAAACATAAACTACTTATGCTGCAAGCCCCATTTTCAAACAGCCTGGAACAACTTCTTGCACTTTAAAATGTAGTTACATGTTCTCCTACCAAACCAATTGCAAAGAAGCACGGGCAGGGTTCTCCTGTACAGGCACAGGTGAGTGCTCACACCTGAGCATTGATCTGTTCTCTGATGAGGTGTCCTGTGTAAGAAACATGTCTGGAGGGTTGGGGTTTTTTGGTTTGCTTTGTATAGGAAAAGCTAAGATTCCCTATATGGGAGATCTTCCTTGTGGTAAGGTAAACAAACACTAGAAGATTTCCTCAGAAGTGGGGTGTACTAGAAGGAAGCCTGCTTTTGACTAAAAAAGAGGACTCAGGCAGAATAGGTGTCAGGATCCCTCCTTTCTCTGACGAAGTCTGTCTTGCTTGAAAGCCATCACTTGCACTGTGGGTTGCTGTTTCCCACCACTTTAATTTCTTTTGTGGAAAACTAAACCTGGTGTGCCTTCAAAGAGTCTTGTGAGAAGGGTCTCCATTTCCCTCATAAACCTCACCCTCCAAGGAGAAGGGAGATGGGACATTCCCCATGGAGGTCTGTCTCCGTGGAATTATGCTATGTTGCTGAAATGCCTCAGTTAGCTTGTTGTGACAGCGTCTCTCATCTGCTCTGAGTCTTTCATTAAGGTTCATTTTCCAGGCTCTTCACAACTTCAGTCTGCCTTTCTCTTCTAGTCTTCATGTTCCCTCGAACTCTTTCAATAAAGCCCCAGTTAGCCATCCATCCAGAGTGCCCGTGTCTAGGCCCACCTCTGCACTCTCCTTCATGCCTGCTACTCCTTCCCGAGCTCCATTCATTCTTGGTATTTATAGCCTGACTTCCAAGAGATTATAAATCTTACTTCTGGAAACTTATAAATCATACAGTCCTATTGTAAGGAAAAATGAAATAGCGTTTTCTGCAGCTTTCTAGACTTACGATTTCCTCACTCAGCCACAGGATCTCTACTGGCTAGTTATTCTTCATATTTGTAATCTGCTTTGAAAAATAGGTTTTGCCCCAAATTGTTTATGAGTCAACAGAACTGTCCAGTGAAAAGACCTGTTGCTCCACTGTAAGATATTTTTAGAGCTCCAAACAGGAAAAAAAGCTGTATTTCTCATCATTTCCACTTCAAAATGATTTTTTTCTTCCTTTGTAATTTGCTTGCTATTAATATGCTTGATGTCAGCAATAACGTAAAGGAAAAAAGCCATTAATATTCTCTGCAACTCAAAGCCTTCGTTTTTTGTTTTATGAATTATAGTACAGGAAGTAAGATGATAGCTCAGTGTAAAACAGTACTCTGGAAAGCTTGTATGGCTTATGGAAAACATGGAAGAAACCTCTCTTCCTTCTAACATGGAATCTGAATATTTTAGTTTGGTTATCAAGTGCACAATAAGATGCACAGCAAGTTTTTGGTGGTGGGTTTTTTTGGGGGGGTGTAGTTTTAATTAAATTATGATAATAGATTTTGGGTTGTTTAGTGTTTTCTTTTGTTTTTAATATACAGACCTGAAGTGAAACACCCAGTGAAACAGTTCCAGCAGGTCTTTAGTTGCTTCTGGAAATAAATATATATTGTGAACTCACATAAGTAACAAGTTTACACTGAATTTGGTGTGAAGATTTAGTAAACACTCAAAATATCTTTTTTGCTACAAAAATAATACATTGTGCTAATTAGTTTTGCATACAAAAGGAACTCAGAATGATTTCTTGTGAACCAGCAAGTGCAAATATTGCAGGTGAAGTTGAACTTTAGAGGTGAAAACAGTCTGTCTTGGTTTGGATGAGTGATGTTGCTTATATTATCACTAAAACAAACTGTATTAAAATCAGACTTAGACATGTATATGAATGATGATAAAAGAAAGTGTATGTGTGTGAGAGAGAAAGGGAGAGAGAGGAACTGAGTCTGAAAAATCTTACTTTTCTTGGTTTTACTTGTTAACAAGGTTAGTATCATGTTTCATGGAATGGAGGCTCTGCTTTTTTGGGAAACCTTTTATGTTTTCCTGTTCTTCCAGAAAAAAGCTATTCATCAGTTTTCCTGGCATTTCTAGTATTTAACAACTTGAGGAGTCACAAAAAGTAGCTTTTCTGCCACAGCAGAGAACACTGTGAGCAAGTAATGCTTCAAGTCATGTTCAATGGCAAGTGATGTTGGAGTGCTGTTTGAGTTACTTGCTCAGTGCAAAAGGCATAAACAAAACACTTCTATTCTCTTTGGCTGGCACCCCAAACTGAAGTTCAAATCTATCTTAGGCTGAAGTCCAGCATGCTTCTGTACTTAAAAATGAATGTCTCTGAGGAAAAAACCTGAACATATGTGAAAATATTCAGTTAACCTAAATAATGCTGATTCATCTGGGCTCAAGCCCCAGAATGTCCTCTGTGGTCAGAGAAGGGTTATTTGGCAAAGGCTTAAAGGAGGAGCAGAAAGATGCTCACTGGATGTGGCATTATGACTTTCCTCTAGCCCAGTGGGTTCTTAGAATATATATGACATCAAGAAATACTGACAGCTTTTTTTTCTTTTTGTTGCTGTTAAGAGTACCAACAGCTACATTTTCTTTTATATTTTTGTTACCTCATTATTATTATTTTTCTGCCTTTAAAAAGTGAAGGGGAACCCTAATTCATATGAAACATATTTCTGAAAGGACAAGAGACAGTAATCTTATTCCCTACCGAACTGATGGTGAAATATAACAACAAATCATGTTGTTCTGGGAGGCAATACTGTCAAGAGAGTCATTTTACTTTCTGATACTTTAAAAGCACTTTTTAAAGCTGTTCCTACTGATGTACAAAGCAAAACAAATACAAGAAAAACACTTTCAAACAACCGGCAGAGACAGACCTGCAAATAAACTAGGTCCAAACCCAGTCTTCAGTACTTCAGTTTACAGTTAAGTCAGTGTCGCTCTAATATATAGCTTTGTGTGTGTGTGTTTTTATGTAAGGATGTACATGTGTGTAGACAGGGCTTTTAAATAATGCAGTGAGGCAGGTGTTATATAGGTTCTGTGGTCAAAATATTTAGAATATTTCAATTAATAATTAATTTCCATTGATATCCAGAATGTCCAGAAAGTCTGCCTGATGTTGCCTTTCACCTTGTGTTATTGTCTGCACATCTTCAAAACTGGGAGTAAAAAAAGAACTTCCATAGTAACAAAATTATTCGTCAGAAAGGGTTATGCTTGTGTAAAATATCGTCATTTTCTAACTTACACTAATTCTAGTAATTTTCTATTTATGGTTTTAAAATTATTTTTACTATTATAAAAATTCTCTGATACATAAGGGTATAGGTCTTTGTGAAGATACATTTTCACTTTTATTTGAGAGTTTGCATATGTGAGCAATTGTAAAGATCTGATATTCTTAAAACTGATACTATATGTTTTTCGTATTATAATAGTAGTTTCATATAGACAGTAGTTCATTTTGTTCCCTTTTCTAAATTTATTCAGATTGTCGCTGTTTTAGCAATTCTTCCTAAGTTTGTGGAAATTAAAGACATACAACCATTTAAAAACACTGTCAGAAGAAGTTAGTTGAAGAAAAACAGGAGCTGAATGAGACAGCCCTTGCGAGCCACTGTTCTGATTTCCCATTTCCACATGCAGCAGACTTGAGTAGTTGTTTTGTGCTCTAAACCCAAATGTTAGCCCTCCTTTTCTTTTCTGTTTTATTTTAAACTCCTCAGTAAACATCTTTACAAATATTTGTAATGCTGTTTTAGTTTGGCTTCCTGTACACTCAAACAGGTGTCTTTAGACCACTTGAGTTCTTCAAGCTACTGTTTTTAAACATTTTACAGTGAACGGCTGCTTCTCTCTATCCAACAACAGAGTAAATCATATGATGTGTTGTTACAGCTGTATTACAGAAGCAGACATTTGCTGAAATATTATTTTTTTTTTTTTACACTTTCTAAGAACATAACCGATAGTATTTAAGTGAGCAGATGGACTAAAAGTGTTGCACGGGAAGGCTGTACTCAATTTGGGAGAATGGCTTACATAGAAATGACAACTGTTACATTGTTGCTTGCTTTCTTTAAAAAATTAAACTAGAAACATCTCCCAAACAAATACCCCTGCCCCCCAAACCCCACATATAGCAAGGTTATTAGAACTGATAGAGCCTAACTGTACATTGCTGTTTACAGTCGTGGTAGCCGGTGCTCTCATGCTCCACTTAGCCAGATAACATCACCTGTTAACGACACTGCTAGCATGCTTAATTGCTTTGAGCTCTGTTAGATGGCCAAAGCAGCAGCACCAAATTATAGACCAAAAGTTATATTAGCTAATTAATAACTCACATTTTTCCAAAGGTCCCAGGCATCTCCGGTTTTCAAAGTTTGGGCTTAAACATTACTTTGTGATTATTATCTGTTTCTTATTTTATTTATTAGTTTTTCCATGGGAATTTATCACTTTGTGTAGGTTACTCATTCTGGGATGTTGTTATGAATCCTACCTTTGCCAAGCTATGGTGGAGAAACCGCAGCATGTGGTGCCTAGCAGCTGGCTCCTGGAGCACAGCACTTGCATTTCCCGGTACATACTCCTCCAACAGATATACAAACTCTGTCAGTGGTCTGTCTTTTGTGGGGGGTGTGTTTCATTTCAAGAGTATTTACACTTCTTTTCTGTCTGACTAGTATTTTCTCTTTTATTTCCTTGGTCATTATGTGAAGAGCTGAACTTCACAAAGAAAGGTACCCATGATATTTTCAGACAATATTTTGTTTCACGTGTCTTAAATTATAGGAAACTCTCTTTGGTGAGATGTCCTGTGGTGGTGCAGATAGAAGATGACTAGCAGTACTAATTAATTCTCAGGTGTTTTAAAGCAAAGAGGTGGAATCCCATTCATGGACATTTTACTAGACTGCAGAAAAGTGTGTTTGTGGGTTCTCCGTTCCCACGCCCCATTCCTTATCTCTCTCTTCCTCCCCCACCCATTGACATTCTGTAGGGTTGTTTCACTAGGATGGGTTGTTGGTTTACTTTCAAATTTGCATGATTTATCAAGGACTTATTCAGAATTTTAAGAATCATTTGAAGTTAAACCAAAAAGGAATGTTCAGCAGCACAGTGAAACTTAGAAGAAATCCTGTTTCCTGTAAGTATTAGTCATCATTCTTGAACTCACCTAGAAGATGAAAGTCTTGTTTAGAGTGCAAATGTAAACAAAGGTGAAATAACAATTGTTCACATTATTCAGCTCAGTAGCAGGTAACTGTTTGTAGTGCAGTGCAATAGAACTTTAGCTTTTGAAATGCAGAAAATGTAAAATTATGATGACTTAAAGGATGTGTTAAAATTATGTTTCATATCACATAGCATCCTTGGATGAAATATCTGATGTATAACATTATTATGAATGAAATACAGCAGTCTTAGTTTTAGAAAATGTGTATTAGAAAGCATGGAAGAAGTACATTATAGCAGAAGTGTGGTTATGAGTTTTAATTCTTTTAAAAAATAAAATGACTTCTGATGATTCTGACAATGGTCTAGATACTGTGCTAATAGATTAGGATTTTGCTAAATCTGCTGGATCTATAAAGGCTTAGTGTCTACCTATGCGTTCACTAAGATTTTGAGGTATGAATCATGGTATAATAATCATTTGTCAGCCACTTATCATTGCCAGACTCTGATTACTTAAAAAATATATATTAGAGAATTAATAATTTTTCATCTTGACTAACGTAATTCCCATTTTCATGATCTATCCAAACATTTTCTTTCTGAGCTTTAGTGGTTTGTAATGCTTCCGCCAGACGTATCAGGTAGCCAGTCGTCTACCTCATGTCTAGTCATCTTAATAATCTCAAACTTGTTACCCATTTTTAAAATTCAATTTAATGCTGCCCTCCTTGTTTTCAAAGATGTCTGTGGCATTACTTCATAACTATGTTTCTGATGACAGTTTGATCTTGTGCTTCTTTCTCCTTGACTTCTTGTGAATCTTTTCCCACTGGAGTTCTTGTACATCTTTGGAAACTTTCACATTAAAGCATTCTCTCACTTTCATGATCATGCATCTTCAAACATTTTTCTTTCTTTTGCTTGTTATGGTTTCTCTTTTTAAAGAGTATCCTGTGAATCTATATTGAATGAATGGTATGCACAAATTTGCATAATTGCTGCTAGATGTTCTTCAGGAAATCATTCTCTTTAAAGTAGTCTGAGAAATATTTTAGGTTGTTGTCACCTTTCCACTATTATAAAGAAATAAAATGCACAGAAAGAGTAAGATCTAACTTTTCTGCTGGTGTATGTAACTGCCCGTGAATGCTTTAGGTTCAAAAGGAAAAGGAAATAGGTGAAAGAGAGAAATACAAGGAAACTCTATTTAATTATTGTCCAAAGGTTATGCTTTGCAGTGGCTATGAATGGAAAAATGAGAATATGATGCAAACATTTGTCTTTATGAGATTTGCCCACAGGTAACTCTGATGTGAAAGGGCTGATGGTGTTACCAGCTGTAAGAGACCTGCTATATTATGACTTACTCTTCTAATTCTTATGAGCTCTTAACTGGGCATTAAATTCCTTTAGCTGTATCAGAATTTGCCTAGCTCATTGGCTTGATAAGACATAAGAGGCCAAGTCTGTCCCTTATGTAGCCTCATTGACTTCCATGAGATTGCAGTGGAGAACAATTACTTTTATTAAAATTATATTAGTGCTGCATACTGAGGGATGTATGTGTGTTGACATAGCATTAAAGTTTAAAAAGATCAGTTTTATATATAGAAAATGAGGATGTATTTTGAGATTATTCCCTCATGGAAATGATTTTATTTTTTACTCAAGGTTTAAGTTTTGTTGAGACCAAAGCCTTTTTTTAGCAGGGTGGGTTTGTACTGCAAACAGAAGCAGTTAGGCTGAACAGACTCGGTAAACAGCACTGCCAATGGAAGAGCACTCCTTAATCTAAGCAAGCCAAAATAATTGATAATGTAAATAGTTTGAATAGTTAATGAAATTTATTTTACAAAATGCAAGCTAGTGGATTTTCATGTGGACTTCATATGGACAGAGGACTGTCTGTCCACTACCTGGCTTTTGAACCAGACAGTTAAGGTGCTGAACTTTGCCATGCATCACAAACAAACCTGTCTTTTCTCCTGGTATTTAAATATTGGAATAGACTGCAACACCTTGGCTTTCCTGGTATTGGTATCTATGTTAAAGCAAGATTTAACTCTACCTATACTGCCACAAGTGCGCTCTGGCTTCCAATGTAGGCTTACCTTAAACCTATTCATCTAAACAGCAACAAGAACCAGTCAAATAGACTTGGCTAAAATAAGGAGTTGCAGAACAAGGGAAAAGGAGGTAATTACATTACTTTGCAACAGAGACATTAATGGAGTCTCAATAGCTTGATCAGGCATGCAGGTAATCATTCTTAAGATACTCAGTTATTTTTAATCCTTGACAACAAGAATAATCTAAGTAAGATTTTCTTTGCATCTTCTATTAAAGAGGCAAATAGAAAAAAAGCAATTCAAATAATGGAGAAAATAAACTGAAAGGTCAAAGTGTGTTTAAATTTGTCTTCCACAAAGTTCTTTATGCTCTATATAAAGTTTTCTTTGTTTGACTGAATAGTTGATCTTTCATATGGCCACTTCCTGTGGCCTGAAAGTCTCCTCAATCTTGGTTCAAGATAAAGGGCCCATGGATTTTGGAACAGTTCCAATAACAGTATCAAATGTTCTTGGTGATACCTAATGGTCCTTAAGCTCCCCTTTCATCAGTTAAATCCTGCTGTGTTTGTTCTTTAGAAAATAAACCCACAAACCCCCTGCAAATAGGAAGATTAAAACCAGCTGATGTTGGGTTGGTTGGATACAGCTACTCTTCTACTGCTGGAAGTCTACATACATAACATGAGATTCAAAGAGCTTAATAACCTCATTTGCAAAAAAGATGAGACTTGGTGGAAAGCAAAGTTCAGAATGTAAATGCCTACATCTAAAACAGTGACCATGAAGATCTTGATTCAACCCCTAGTAACTTTGTAAGCATCACAACTCTGTAAACATCTTAAGGGTTTCCCCCCCAAGTTCCCTTTATTTTTGTTTGTGTGTATGACAATGTGTCTTCTTGCTAAGATGGATGAGTACCTTGGCACTCAGCTGGTGGTTAAACCTGGTAAGATCTGTTAAAGTAGACCAGCCTTGCCAAAAGGCTTGATTCAGTCATTAGCCATTTTCAGAGCTGGTTATTGCACAAAATTTGAAAAGAAGTGAAATACAGTTTCTGTATTGGGAAAGGGAGAAGATCCCCTTTTGTCTACTTGTTCAGTGGTTAAAAACTACAGCCTCAGAATTATCTGGCTCACAGAAAGGTAGAATCTCTGTATTATATGATCATGATACTCAGCTATGAAAGGGCAACCTAGATTCTAACTTGCTTCCGGTGAAGAATGACACAGGAAAAATTTGGGAAATGTGGGCACAAGGCTTGTACTTCATTACTCATGCTCAGTCATGTGGTGAACGGAGTTAAATCCAGTTAGTGTGGTGAACAAAGTTAAATCTTGTTGGTGGCCGGTCGCGAGTGGTGTCCCCCAGGGCTTGGTTTTGGGGCCACTCCTGTTTAACATCTTTATTGATGATCTAGACGAGGGGATTGAGTGTACCCTCAGTAAGTTTGCAGATGATACCAAGTTGGGTGGGAGTGTTGATCTGCTCGAGGGTAGGGAGGCTCTGCAGAGAGATCTGGACAGGCTGGAGCGATGGGTTAAGGCCAACTGTAGGAGCTTCAGTAAGGCCAAATGTCGGGTGCTGCACTTGGGCCACAACAACCCCCAGCAGCGCTACAGACTTGGGGAGGAGTGGCTGGAGAGCTGCCAGTCAGAGAGGGACCTGGGGGTGTTGATTGACAGTCAGCTGAACATGAGCCAGCAGTGTGCCCAGGTGGCCAAGAAGGCTAATGGTATCCTGGCTTGCATCAGAAATAGCGTGGCCAGCAGGGACAGGGAAGTGATCTTACCCCTGTACTCAGCACTGGTGAGGCCGCACCTCGATTACTGTGTTCAGTTTTGGGCCCCTCACTACAAAAAGGACATTGAATTACTCGAGCGCGTCCAAAGAAGGGCAACGAAGCCGGTGAAGGGTCTGGAGGACAGGTCTTATGGGGAGCAGCTGAGGGAACTGGGGGTGTTTAGTCTGGAGAAGAGGAGGCTGAGGGGAGACCTCATTGCCCTCTACAACTGCCTGAAAGGAGGGTGTAGAGAACTGGGGATGAGTCTCTTTAACCAAATAATAAGCGATAGAACAAGAGGTAATGGCCTCAAGTTGCACCAGGGAAGGTTTGGACTGGATATTAGGAAGCATTTCTTTACAGAAGGGGTTGTTAGGTGCTGGAATGGGCTGCCTAGGGAGGTGGTGGAGTCCCCATCCCTGGAGGTGTTTAAGAGTAGGGTGGACATAGCGCTTAGGGATATGGTGTAGTTGGGATCTGTCAGTGTTAGGTTAATGGTTGGACTAGATGATCTTCAAGGTCTTTTCCAACCTAGATGATTCTGTGATTCTGTGTGAATTATTTTTCTTGAGGGTGCCTAACATCCAGTGTGGTACGCAAGACACCCTCCTGGAAAATGGGATGCAGGTTGGAGCCCCCCCAGCCATGAAGGGATGTGGGTCTCATTCTGACGTGGGAGCTTCCACCTCTTTTGGAAGGCTGCAGAAGCCATCCCTGCCCAGGTATGTCCTGGGGTTGCCTTTGGGGTGGCATGTTTTTTGGGAAGGATGGGAAGCACGTTGCAGTCACTATAGGAGAAGCACTGAGTTGCTGTTTTAGACCTGTAAGGATGACATGTCTGACTATGTTCAATGGCAGGAGTCAGGGATCCAGGAGAGCCCAGCCATGGCTACAGAGTGAAGCAGGTGTCAGCAGACACCTGCCTGAAACTTGGAAAACTTAGACACCCACCCCTCTGGAGTTAGTCCTGGTTCTTTTCCACTATGCCTGATTTTGGAGAGAAGTTTCAGCAAAATACCATGCTCTGTTTCAGGTCCAAAGGTCACTCTAAAAGCTGGTCTACTCTTAGATCTGACAAAGAAGTGCATTGTTAAAAGTGACAGGAATGAGCCTCTTTAAACACAGAAAATAAGGAAAAGTAGATTTAAATGCCTGCTTTGATATCATTGACATTTTCCCGACTTCAGCAAACCCTCTTCTCCTTGTCCTAACATATGTTGCTTTTAACAAGAAAGGAGAGAGAACTTTTTCAGAAAGAGAGGTGAAAGTGAAAACAACTTTCAGAGCAAAAGTTTTGATAAACATTTGCTTACATAAAAAAATATACAAAATACATTTTTTTTAGCCAAATTTGCCAAAATAGCTGAAACAAAGTTGTTTGGATTTTTCAGGATGATTCACATTTTCACAATTTTTTTTGACTAAAAAGTAGATTAGTAATTTATATAAAGCTAAACAAAATTATTTCTAGTTAAAGAATTTAATCAATAAAGGGCTTTGATAGCACTTGTTTGTATACAGAATCTTGATAAATTTGTTTTCCCCACAGCTGCCTGCTAGTGCAGTTTTAGTGGCAACCTATTTACGTTCTTTCTAATTGTATGAGGAAGTTCTCAGATAAACATCACTTATATAGCAACTGAGTAATTATTTGACCATATTTTGCATCTTTGATGAAACATGAAGAAAAAATCAGCTAATGATGCCACTACTGCCAGGACCAGCTATCACTCTGCCAAACCAAAACTTCAATGCTGTGAAGCTTTTCATATTTTTCATATGGGTACCTTTTTATATTTTTCATGTAAGTACCTATTCTTACTATTATACTTGATAATTCTGTTCATGGATTATATAGAAAGCTGCACATGATTTGAACAAGCAGTCTTAAATGGGCAGATTAACAGGTAGAAAGAAAGGTATTAGGCTTTTATCTAACATTAACATTGCACGAGAGTACCCACTCTTCTGGGAATAATTAGTTTGTTTAAACCTGTTTAGATTTTAAAGTGTCATTTGTATTAATTGAGCATTTAGAATTCTGTTCTTTTACCTTTTCATTGCTTTACAAAGAAATAGATTTTAAAGACTGATTAAAGGCATGTTCCTCTCTTATTTTAAAAAAAATTTTCTTACCTCTAGCATAGTAAGGAAAGCATTTGTCTTAAGAAGTCAAGTCAGTTAGTTCTATAATAAATATATTTGTACATACCCACAGTTCAAATGGTTATTTGTGCTTTATCCACCAAGAATTTTTAATCTGATGTAGTATTTGTCCTTTCTAACCACCTTTAGGCTCTAACTGATGGCAATATCTGCACATGACTCCATGACTACCATGGGGAATTTCCATTCCACTGTTAGTTAAATAGATGCATCTGGGTAGTGCATACTCATCACCAGCATAGAGTCAATGAGGAAACTACACTGGCTAAATCACTCTTTGAAGTACTGGCAAGTGGTAAAAAATCAAAAATAATCCAAAATGCTTAGCAATATCAACAGCTAACTCAAATTTCTTTATTAACTATGTGCTACATAATCCAACCAATAATAACATGTGCAATAGTTATGACAGTAACCAAATTCTCACATGACTAATCCTATTCTTTTTTCTGTTAGTTTTCAGTAACCTATACATATATATGTGTATACACAGAGGCATACACACATGTATTCATATATATACATATAGTATATATGTATATTATAAATTTCTTCCTCCCATATGTGTTTCAGTTATTCTTTCCTTACTGAGTTTTGCTAATACCTATTTCATGGCTTTCTTGGCTTCAAAATGTGGCTTTTTGCTCAGTCCCCCTCTCCATAGATTTGATTGTTAGTCACAAGTTCTTCAAGTTACCAAAGGAGTAAAGCTGCCCCTTCAGAGGGGTATTAGAATCACTGCTGACTAGTCAGTGCTGGATTTAACATTACTTAGCCATAACAATTTCTTCTATTTCTTTTTTTTTTTTTTTCTGTATCCTCTATGTTAAGATTAGCCTGTGAGTATCTTCAAAGAGTAGCTATGTAGTAAAAAAAAAAAAAAATCTTAATTTATTCAGTTTCTTCCCATGTTTTCAGATTGATTATTGAAACCAGAACAGCTGTTCATCTGTGTTCCCCTTCAGCTTGAGCAGTGCTTTTGGAATGCATGCACAGAAGGAAAAAACCCACCTCTTTCCACCTCAATTTTCAGAAAAGAGTTAAAAATTAAAATATGCAGATTACTTTGAGAAAGCTCATTGGTTTAGGAATATCCTTAGAAGCTTGTTTAGTGAATGAAGCCTTCAGTGTTCCATTAGTTGTCTGTCTAAGGATCTGAAGTTTATTTGTGAATTATTAAAGGTTTGAACTATCTTAAAAAAATAAAACCAAAAACTTTCAAGCCTGAAATCAAAATCAGATTTGCATTGTTTAAAAACGTGGAGCTAATGGTTTCCTATAGAGGAAACACCTGTTACTAGTAGAGAATTAAAGCAATGTTCCAGATCCCATGAAAATGAATAAAGAGCTCAAGGCACCGCTCAGACAAAAAGCCTTCAACAAAATTCAGCAAAGACTATCAATCACACCAGAAAGACTTGATGAAATGTTTTCATTACTTCTAAACAACAAAAGGTGTCTTTTGGGGAAAAAAAAAAAATCCTTGGGGATATTTCAGCTTATTAATTATACAAATAAATTGTCTCTTTAGTAACAAAGTGATTACAAACAACATTGGAAATATAAACTTTAATGTGCCTCTCAAACTTCAGGATGTAAGCATTTTGATACTGGTAGAAAAATTTAAATTTCAAAGCATGTTCTTTTTCATTTTTCAGTAAATGCCTGCATGTTTAGGAGGAATAAAGTCATTGAAGGGAAATCTGAGAAAAGCTATCATAGAGGGTTTTATTCTTCCGCTCCAGCTCCTGTTGATTGGTATCTTACCTTGAAATTCATCCCATTGATCAGCTGTGATGATTTACATAGTTAGACAGCACTCAGGATGAACAGTGTAGCAGATTTCAGCCCATAATTCTCTGAAATCAACAGAAATCTGTATGTGCACTCAATGACTATTGTAAAGGATGAGTCCTCCTAAAGCAAACATGAGGAAATGTAAAACTTTCACACTGAAAGCTGGCATAATAAAATAGCCAGTGACTAATGAAAATGAATTCCCCATTTTTTGTAAAAGTTTCAGCAGTATTGTATCCATGATTTTTTCCTTAAGCTTTTAAGACCAAAAGAAACCAATATGTTAATTTCCATGGCTCACAGCATAACTGATAATGTATAATTTTATTAGCTGGTTTCAAATCAAGTCCACAACTTCTGATTGAGCTAGAGGATATTGTTTAATAAGATATCTAATATTTTTTTAAAGGCTTCATGTAAAAGAGAGTTGACTGTTTCAATAGATAAGTTGCTCCAATATCATTATTAATAAATATTTGCACCTGATTTCTTGTCTGAATATATCTCCTGTCAGTAGCTAGACACTGCAGTGTCATGTTGCACCAGTGTCTGCATCAAAGATCCTTTATTAAAAATCTATTTTCTCATATATATTAGAATCACTTTTTAAATAAATGAAGTAGATTAGTTTTTCTTAAGTTTCTCACTGTAAAACAGATTTCCTAGACAAACCATCACTGTTGGTTTTTCACTCCTTTAAGATGTATACTTAACTTTGAAACATGAATATTGGATATTATAATGATGACATCATTAACATATAAAGAGCTTTGTAAATATATGTTCTTATCCAATATTCTCCAACTGTTAATCAAAGGATTGTTTTTTTAAGGTGTATAGTTAATATATTTTGATAGTCTAGAGCAATTGTTAAAGATAAAAAATTACTTCATATGACTGATCTTTAATATGATGCCTTGCATAGAAAAACAGAGAAGGAAATTTCCATAGCACGGAAAAATAAATTTGTTACATATTTACTCTGATGTTTTTTGATATTATTTATCAAAAGCTGAAGTTCAGAAACATTAGTTGTGTATTTCTTACTGTAATTTTTAATGTACCACTATCTCTGAATTTTGTGGGCTTTGGGACACTTGATTGGAGATGTTCAGAAGATTCCTGTATGCTTATTACTGTTAAGCTCCAGATGGATGCTTTCAACCTTGATTCCTCTTAAAACAGCTTCTGTGTGTGCTCATGTCTAGTTACAGAGTAATTTCTCTATATCCATGAAGAACAGTCTTACCTATTTTGCCAGCACTTATTTCTCTGTTAAAGCAGAGGATCCTTGGTTCAATCAACTCTTCTAACTGCACAGTTTTTATTTCACCCCCGCTGTGGAGTGAGATGTGATCCCCCCAATGGACCTGCCCCAGTTCACACACATTTGAGGAATCAGTCACATCTGTGCACCACATGTATTGTTATAATGGTCACAGGAATGCAAAAGTCACAAGGAATTCTTACATGTTCTGGCTTGTGCTTATGAAATGATGGAAGAAAAATATTAGATGCTCTAAACTGCGTTTTAATACAAACCGTGTATATACAACATATTAACAAGTGTGAAGATAGCCTTTGCTGTTAATCTTTCAGCGATCATATATATCTGAAAAAGGTATTAGAAAATATCAAAATCTGTGAGGTTCCAAAGCTACAGCAGACCAGTTCTTAACTGGCCTTCAAAAATTATGATATTACAAACTGAAGAACAGCATACATGTTTTCCTTCTTTCCAATTAAGAATCTGTTATACCTGCCCACCTTACTTGATTCTAGTTTTGCTCTTTTCTGAATGCTAGAGTCATTCAGATAGAATGGATAAGTAGTCTTTCAGCTAGATAGATCATGATAAAGATAACCAAAAAGGATTAAATCTAAATTTCTCAGGAATTATCCTCTTGAATAATTATAGAAAGTTATGCTGACATTGATAATACTGGACTGAACAGTACAGTTTAGGAATATTGAAAATTAATGTAGGTAGTTAATAGATCTCTACTGAATATCTGTGAATGGTACAAATAATATACATTAATAATAGCGAGGATAAATGTATGTCTAAGTCTCCCATGGGAAATAAGTTTTTTACATGTCACTGAGTTGTCACAGATGCTCTCAGGGCCAGAGTCTACCGTGTAAGTAATTTTGTAAGTGAGCATTGCACGCCTAACCTTGAACAGCAAATTGACTAAAATTATTTCAGAAATGTATAGGAAGGACTACATATGATGCAAATGTTTCCAGGGTTCTAAATAAATTAATACTGTTTTAAAAATACACCCTTCTACTATATTCATGAAGGTTATTTATCTATTATTTGCTTCATCAGAACTGCATTTCTCCAAACAAGAGGATAACTATTTTCCCAAGGCAACAAACACAATACAGACTCATGAAAATATATTTTCAATTGTGTAAAATATTTGAGCCTTTAACAGTATGGGAATGTTTATAAATCAAGTTATAAAAACCCAGTATGTTTAAAGTTGAATCAGGCAAATGTATACATATATATATGTATATGTAATCAAAAAGAGAATCCTGTCTATTTTATTCTGCCAGGCCACTTCTGTATATTGTTTTCATTATTTTCTTGAAAAATCGAGATAGATATGATATTGATAGTTATCATAGAAGTTGTGGACCTCTTCTGGCAGTACGAGTTCCACCATGTCTGGCAAAGTGGAGCTGGCAAACTCTGGCCCACCAGCAGCTTGCAAGAGATTAGGCATTCTGTCTAAATGGATGTTGTTCCAGGAGAGGTGCAGGTCTCTGCCCTGGACCCCTCTGCGCTGTCATGTCCTATGTGGTGTGATGGGTTTGGTTAATGTGTGACACTCGGCTTCGGTGTCACTCTGGCGTGTAACACGTCTACCATACACAACTGCATGTCATAAATTTGGATGGTCTCTAATAACAAAGGTTTGATTTTAGGTTGGGCATTAGCTAAAATCGTCTCCTGAAATAACAGCATTAACACTGTAGAAACTGTCCTAGCACTGAGGTGGGGGAGCTTGATCACACACTCAGAAACCACACAGAAGTGTTTGGTTAGATGAGACCTAATAGCTATACGAACTCATAATGTTCATGATTTGTGAAAACTTCCACTTTTCAACATAAAAATTATTTTCCTTGTCCCAGATTTTCTAGTCACAGTCCTGAAATTCTAGAAAATATGACAGTAGGATAAATTTGCTTTTCTTAAAGATACAATGATGAAACAACTGAAAATGTTAAAATGTCACTTATCTTTTGATTGTTGGTGCTCTGTAGTTTGGGAACCAAATGAAAATCCTCACTGGATCATTATTCCCTTGACAAATGAATTCAAAGCAGCTGTTTTCCAGAGGGCAGCCCAAGAGATATAGATGTGTTGTATAGTAGGTGCGTTATACGGGACACTCTACCTTCTGTTCCCTATCCCGCTGATTTAATTTTTTTTTTAAACCAAGGAAAAAAAACCTGATGGTTAAATCAAATCCTTTGTTTCACTTTACTTTCTCACTTTTTCCTCTAAAAAAGGTAATCTAAAGGCATAAAGAAACCCAGGACAACAAATATTTCATAGGACAGATAGAAATGGTATGAGTTCTAAATATTGAGTACTTAAAAATCATCTGCTGATCACATTGGCTTTTGATAAGAAGAGCTAGCCTTTCACATCTCTTTATACCTATACATATATGTATACTTTATTTTTTTTTCATTATTTATTCGAAAAGTTTATAAATGTTCTTTGATATTTTAAAATAATTTTATACCATGATATTATAATTACAGCTTGTGAATTATAGATGTAATTGTGTTGCAGTTACTATAATGAACACAGCTATGGCAGTGCAGAACTGGTTTAGGACAACTCAGTAAATGCAACTGAAAACAAATAAAACAGGAAAAAAGGATCTTTTTATGCCACCAGTGAAACTGTAGTAATATACTGCCTTTTCCATCTAACAAAGGAATTTTTCAGCATTGAATAGTCTATAGAAATAAACAAAATCTCCAAAAAAGTGACAAGGGATGGTCCTGAAAGCTAATAGATACTTAAACAGATGCTCTTTAAAATAAGACTGCTGTGTGAGGTGCAAGACTGGGATTCAGGCAATCAATGAGTGTTCATTTCTTCCACCTATTCTTATGTGGGTTTCTGCTATGTTTTTTTTGGTCACCTATTCTCTCTAAGAGTTTATTACATGTTCTGATACATTGATAACAATGTTTGATGTTGCCATGTCCAAATTAACTGTGAACTATTCAGTTTTATTATACAACTGATGATGAAAGCCTAATTCTTAATCTTGGAGAGCTGTATTCTGGACAGCTATGTCCTGATTGCCAAGGCAGAGTTTACTGAGACCTATTCATCAAAATCCCATGCATAAAGGCTGCAGTCAATGTGTAGGAAAAAAAATAATGTACAGGGAACCACAAAGCTTACCCAAGAACTAATTAAGGAGCACTGAAGGAGTGCCGTGGATGGAGTAACTTGTTCAGCTTTCAGACAGGCTGTGTCCACTAAGTAAATTGTTTAATTTGTGTGTTGTGCATTTGCATTCTTCTGTGTGAATTCCTGTTTTGTGTGTGCAAACCATTGGCCACACTGGTGGTTAGCATGCCGGAAATACTTTCGGTTTTGAAGTGGCTTACATACAGCAATTTAGAAGTCACTGTCCTAATTTGCAGTACAGTAACTCTTTCACAGTAAACAAACACATAACTGCCAGTCCTGAACTCTTGTGTATAGTTGTTTCAGCTGAGGAAACTGATTTAATCCCTCCAGCTCTAAGGAAGATTTCTCATACCATATGCCTTCATTTGTCCACTTGGGATTTAAATCCCTCAGATAACATGAGGCTGTCATATGGTTGAAACCAGGCTGGGAGGGGCTCTCTCCTGGAATAAGATAAGATTACACTAGATATATTAACTTTCATGACTTTCTTATCCACTTTGTACCCGTGTCGTGTTGGGCGGTGAAGTTCAGTTCAACTGTGGGATGATGTGCCTGGGAATCATGATTCCCATACCTTGTCATACTGCAACACCTGGACTTTCCCAGGAGCTGAGAATCTGTCCCCAGGTTTCTTCCCCCAAAATTCAGTTCAAGATCATTAATTGCACTTAACAAGAAACACTAGAGAAACTTCAATTAGCAAGGGTTTCTCTGTTTACTTATTTCAGAGTCTCAAGCACAGTTTTGTCATGACATCGTCCACACGGTGAGATGTTTTCTACTTTCATTTGTCAGAAATAACCACAGATTTTGATGTATTAATCTTCATGTGTTTGGCAGTAACCAGTCTGTTGATTTATAATATCAAGGCAGACTATTGGCCTGCTTTAGTTTTTTTTTTCTTTCCCCTGCTATGTTAGACAGCCTGGAATGCCATCTGCTACTGGGATTCTTATCCCTTAAACTAAATGTGTAATTCAAGTATACAATACAGTATTGTACTTCTGTCTTTTTAAACTGAACAGCTGTTGGGTACAAAAGATATACTCCAACAGTGTTGTTTTAAGTATGTTATCTATTAAATATCAATGAAGCCATGCATTGTTTAGCACCATTATCAAAGATGAGATTTTTCTCCAAGTAATCACACACTGGGAAATAAACAATCTGCAACACATTTGATAGCATCCAAACCAAGGTGTGGAATTTCATTAGGCTGTTGGGTGTATCTAATGTTCTCATTTATCAAAGCTTACAGAACAAAGAGGTTTGTTCACTTGAAATGGGACATTTATGTACTTAAAATAGAAATACTAAGGAAAATGTGAAATGATTCAGGCTAAAGAGGGAAGTGGAAACTATGGCAATATAACCTCTTGAATGAATTAAATAAGTAATGAATAAAGAACATCTTCTGTCTTTATTTGTTGTAATTAATTCTTGAGAGAAATTCTTAGTTGGCTGGAAGATTTAAGCAAATCCCATACCCATTTCTTGTACTTAAAGGAAATGTTTTAAATGAGAATAACTTTTGATACCACAGATGTTTGGTCTAGGTTGAAAAAAAATTAGAAGTTCAAATCAAACAAAAAAAAAATGCTTTTTAGTT
Organism: Strix aluco; assembly: GCF_031877795.1. Lineage (NCBI taxonomy): Eukaryota > Metazoa > Chordata > Aves > Strigiformes > Strigidae > Strix > Strix aluco. Next base: position 75,147,062 of record NC_133934.1, on the reverse strand, counting down.
TTGCTTAACATGTACTAGTCACTTTTAACTTGGGTAGGATTTTAGGAGTATCAGTACAATAAGAACCCAATGGAAACATATCACTAGACACTGTCATATGTAACGTGTGGGCATATGTCATGTCTTGTTATCATATCAGGAGTTAGGTTCAAGAAAGAATATCTGGAGAATTTTGTAAGAGAGTGTTAATCAGAGAGAGCTGCATATTAATCTTCTGGACAAACAAATCTGACTCATTTGAAGCCCTACTCCCAGCAGGGAGAAGAATGAGAGGTATCTGAGAGAGGAAGCTCCATTAATCAGCATCTATGGTTAGTTTACAAATTTGTTTGTCAGAAAATAAAGCTGAGAGGTGCTCCTTTGCAAGAAACAAAAACTTTAAGGTTACTTAAACATTTTATCAAATAAATATTGGATGTAAAATACATAAATTGTCTTTGGAGCCAAGATTATAAGCAAAACTTCACTTGTGCCACATGCTCTAATCCATATAATACAGAATCTTACTCTGTCTCTGTAGTAAAATATATGATTTTTTTTAAAAAAAATTAGAATTTAGAAACTAGAAAAGTACCCTTCACCCTGTGTTTCACATACAGCAGGGAAGCTGTAGGATTCTCCTGAGATGTAGATTTGAACTCGTTCAGGCTCAAGAAGCTGTTGAATGTATCTTTGTCATGTTGGCATAGGGATTTGGCACCTGAGCCACCATTTAAAAACTAGGGCATTTCTACAGTTTCCTCCTTCAGATATATTTTTGAATGTAAGTAGCCCATGACTGCTGTTTCTGATGTAATTCACTCCTGTCAAGCAACTTTGAGATGGCAGGAATATTTCTCATTTTAGAAAATAAGCACAAGTGTTTTCCTTCATTAACTACATGGAGACAATTCTCAAGACAGATGGAAGCAAACATTCGCTGCTCAAGAAAAAATCCTTAAGTGAAAGCATATAGGCAACCATAGATACCAATTTAAATGTTTTCTGCAGGTTTTGAGAATTCAGCTCCTGGAGTTAGTTTCTCCAATTCTATCTAAGCTCCTCGTTAGGGACCTTAATTCATAGACGAATCTGAGAGATTATAGTCCAATTCTTCAAAGGTATTTAGGCATCTGAATCCTACTGTTTCATTGAGAGTTAAGTATTGAAGTACCTTTAAAGATCTGAGCCTAAGTGACTCTTCAATGTGATACAGAAAGTCGTCTGTACAGCAGGAAATTAAACTGAGTTCTCTGGGGGCTGCTGCTGTAACCCCAGGAGCTTCCCTCTTGTTGTCCCTGCACAGCTCTGAGATGAACTCCCTCTGATACCTGTGAGATTAGTCAGCTCTAGATCTGTAACAAATTATTACTGCTTGTCTTACAAAAAAACCCCACCAAAACATGGCACTTTTTGATGCCGAACGTTGTTCCCCAAATTGAAAAAACACAGGGTAAAAAATAGTCTGTGCCTGTGAGAGTTTAGGTCATGATTTTCAAGTGCTCTAATGGAGTTAAGCACTTATCTTTGAATTTCAAAGAGATTTGAACGGCTAGCAGAAGCCCTTAACTTTCTTCAAACTCCCCATTTCAAAATCTTAAAAACAAAATACAGCAGCTGGGAGTAAAATCTGACAGAGGTTTGGGAGGTGGTGCTGGGCAAGACTAATGTGAAGATATTTTTCATACTGTAGCTGATACAAATCTATTAGAAATCATTAGAAAGTCACAATTCTGGATTTCATTTTTCAATGCCTATGAACACTAGAATGTGCAGCTATGATTAACCTCTCATTTGCAGTGCTATAATGTCTCAGTCCCATGCCACAAGAGGTAGTGAGAACCTCGCTGCTGATTTAAATGGCAGAAGACTCTGAATCTTAGTCCAGGAATAATTCCCTTGGGAACAGGAAAACATGTGTTTTAGGAGAGAATCAAGAACAGTGGCATTAACTGTTTGTTGCTGCCTCGATTTCTGTTTCAGCATATCCTAATGAAAACAGCATTACTCCAGAGGTAGGAACAGATAAGAGAAATGGTTTTGCATACACTCGGGGTTTCAGAGTAAAGGTTACTCTGGAAAAGCTGCTTTCTTGGTTTTTTGTTTGTTAAAACCTCTCCCTGCTCCTCAAAGGCAGCTGCGCAGTAGAGCCGTACACCAGAGCCATTTATAAAGTATGCTCAGCAGTGGCAGGGCCTCATTCCTGACCCCAAGCCCCAATTGTTTTTAGCTTTCGAGAGTGAATTTTGTGTTGGTGACAAGTGAACATTGTTAATGGAAGTTACATTTGTCCTCAATTTTCACCTCGGGCTCTTTGGCTGCATCTGCAGTTTCTTAACAATCCCCACTGTGCTTCAAGGTCCTTATTTCTCTGGTTCTGGCACTAGGATCTTGAGCAGGCTGCAGCTCTTGCCTCTGGCTCTACCTGGCTCGCACTGATGTGGAATTCAGAGATGGAAAGCTGGTGCTACCAAGCTTCACCTCGGTCTTGCGCTGGTACACCAACGGAGTGTGCAGCTGCGTTTGGGAACTTGGGTGAACTGTTTGGTTTCACGTTTTCATGTGCGCTCCTGTGGTGCAGTGATGCTGATGAAATGCTGTATGTGAGCATGTTTTGGGGATGAAATGAATCAGACTGCACTGCTGAACGGAGGCTGCTCCAGACAGGGCGGTGGACGGAGATAATCCAGGGGTTTCTGACTTCAACAGCAGGTCAGGAATTATGTGACTTGCTGGAGAATGTCATTAGAGAAAACCTAGGCAGTCTGGGTATAATAAACAACAAAGCCTTAAATCCAGAGGACCCCATTAACACTCCATGCGTCTTTAAAAGTATTAAGGCCTAACAACACCACAGACTACTTTGTATTTTAGCTGTAAGATGCTCAGGAGTATTAGGCATAAAGCCAGCATAAGAATCTGCCATGTGTTAAAGATTATCTGACTGTTTGTAACATTCAACCACTCCTTCCTAGCCTGCTTCTCCGTAGATATGTCCTATATTATGGTGGCTAATTTCAAAGCAAATAGAATAATCATGACTGTGAAGGCATGACGAACTCGGAGTTTGGTTTCTTTCTGAAAGGAAGCAAAAAACTAACTATATGTAGTCTGCCTAAGAAAAATAATAGACTATTATTGACTGAAACATCTTAATTCTTAAAGTTTCACATCTTTTACTGGAAAATATACATAATACTTTAAAACTTGAAAATATAAATTTAAAAAGAAAATTAAATCTTTGGTTCCCAGAATGATGAAATGAGATGCTTTGACATTTATAGAAATTGCTTATACTTATAAAATAATATTCCCGTAAAACTTACTTGATTTGTGTAAGTGTTTAATTTTCCAGACATGAGTAGTCTTTCAGCATGTTCCACTGAAATGTCAGGGATTCATATTAAAAATAATAAATAACTTATTTACAAACATAGGCATCTGAAACAAAACACTAATAATATATTAGTAAATGACAACTAATGGTAGCTTTTTTGACATTATGTAAAGTAACAGTTGAGTATTGTTTACTGCTCTGTGATTTTACCATTAGGTGGAAAAACAATTTTACAATCATCACAAAAAACTTTTAGAAGGAAGCTAAACTTTTTAATACCTGGTTGCAAATGATACAAGGAGTTCATTCACCATGAGCTAAAATACAGTATTCGTCTTCACAATCATTAAAGTTTGGCAAGTTATAGGGTAGTCATTTAAATATAATGAGTCCTATCTAAGAAAGAAGCCGAGAAGAAAATTTTGTATTATGGACTGGAAGAGTATAATAAAAACAGTAATAATCACCGTTTCTTGATAAATGAGGTTTCCAGATTTGTAATATGACTACTCCTGATTTTACAACTTGACAATACAAGAGCCTAGAGGTAGTCTGGCATGTCAGGCACAAACAGGACCGCTGAATTTCCCTTGTCTCGGATCATTCCATAACTGCTCACCTGAGTTTCTCAGTGCTGCTTCTGACGCACACAATGGCGGGTGATGTCAGCAGGTGCCTGGGGTGGGTACCACTGTGGCATGAGCCGGAGGAGTTGGGAGCTGCCGTGTGGAAACGTGCCTGTGCTCTGCTGGGCCCCAAGCCAAAGGGGTTGGTGAGCACCAAGTGCTCCTCCGAAACCACAGGGCCAGGCGGCAGGCTTCCTCCAGCCTCTCCAGCTGCTGTTTTCTCACAAGTACCCGAGAAAATAGAGCACTCTCTTCCATGCCATTGAAAATATAAATCAAAATTAAGAACTTGACTGCATTTGCAGAGCTCTTGATTTCTCACTGGAGGTAACTCGTGCCTTCTGTGTATGCTGGTTACAGCAACGTCTGTGCAGTTCCTTCACGATCCTTCACTTGATAATAATTTGAAGTAATAGTCAAAATAATTTGACGTGATGGTGCAAGGCAGCTTTCCAGAGCAGAGAGAGTTAGAAGCTGTCTAAAATGCCTTTAGTGAGAAGATACCACGTCACTGAGCCTGACGTATTTAATTCAAAACACCTCGATACACTTTCCCTCATTCACAGCACAGTTCCTGTGGAGCGTTCCTGGAGCTTCTGAAGGACTGCTCTGGGTACTGCTGTGCCTGTGACTTACAGAGGTTTTCTGAAAAAAACTAAAAGAATAAATTCTTTGTGAGATAGAAAAGTGAGTATTTGTTCACATTGCTTTTGAATGGCTATGGTCAATAAACAAAGTAAACCAGCAATAGAGAAGAGAAGGTAGGAGTATTCGTACATGGCTCTCATCTTAAGTTCCAAATATATACCCGTAAGAGAGGAAGGGCCGTAGTTTGTTGGCCTTTTTGCATCTGCCAGTATGCAGTCATATCACAGCTGGGGGGAGAGCGCGTCAAGGAGGGAGGGAGGTGGTTTGGCTGAGTGCATTTCATCTCAGCTCTTGTGTGCTGTGTGCCTTCAGTGCTCAGAATAGCATCAGGGCCAATCTGAGGATGACTAAATTTCTGGGGAGTACTGGAAACGCCAAGGTAACTAACGTCACCTTTGTCCACCCCCTCCTTCCTATTCTTTGTGCTGGGAAGAAGCAGGAGGCACTTAGAAATAGGACTGCGTAGTACGCGTCATGTCATAGCTGCTTTTCTGACGAAAGCCCTGCTAGTGACAAAAATCATAAGAATTTCTATTTTTATTTTTTTTTCTGATAGTAGCTGCTAATGTATTGGTAACCATCTGGAAGGGATTAAGGAAGCTGCATTGTAGGTACAAACCCCTAAAATGTACTAGTTCAGATTTTTTTAATTTTATTTTTTAAACAAAAAAACATTTGCCATCTATTACTGGTTAGAACAATACCAATTCAAAGACTACTGGGATTATACATCTTTCAATTTAACTAACTGTGTCAGAATTCAAGGACTGCATTTGGTATAACCACGATGTTATATTTAATTAAAGGCATTGCTATCGTGATCCTTAGCACTATGGATTAGTAGTAGTCTCTCGGATAAAATGAAGCACACTAATTGTAAGCTGATTTACTGGTTGTCTTCATGCAACTAGATGGCACTGCTATTTACACCAAATGCGGTCAAGTATCCTTTTAATACAGACATGGATTACACACATTAAGCACAAGACAACATAATCCAAAAGCACACTAAAATGTAACAGAAATCCTGACAAAATCTAACCCAGCTGTTATACAGCTACAAATTACTTCTGCAACCTCTCCTAAGAGTTTTAGTGAAATAAATGGAATGATAAAGAATAAGGCAAAAAACCCACAAACCTTTAAAATAATGACAGCGTGATAAATTAACATATTTTAAGCGGTGACAGAGAGGTATTTCTGTATGAGTATTTCTTGCTAAAAAAACATAGTTTTTAAAAGTTTGATATTAGTGTAAATGAACACATGGTTTCCTGCAACCCAAAACCTAAAAGGTTGGCTCCAAAAGTGTCTCTGGTAAAGCCACATCATATAAATACATATACAGGGTGCAAGTGCTGACATTCAATGAGAATTTTTTTTTTTTTTTCATTTTCTCTATCACCTTTGGCATATTGATGAGTATTCCTGTAATCAGTCATACCTGTTATGATTTTTCATTTCTTCTGTTGCTTGTTAAAAAACCTGACATCAATGGCTAGCCAAATTTAAGTCTGACAGGTAAAACAATTTTAAGATTCAGGAAAGCTGGTATCAATTATAGCATGTTTCCACTTAGGCTTTATTCATATTCTGAAAAAAATGGCAGGCATCTGCCATTGGCATCTGCCATGGAGAGTTTGGGGATTTAAAAATTACCAAAAATTTAAAAAAAAAACAAAACAAAAAAGAAAATGTTTACAAAAAGATAGTACAACAGCTATGCTCAAAATGATCAATATTTATGATCTGATTTGATCTCATTCTAGTTGAAACTTTGGTAATGGTAGGAAGTTTAAATTTTTTGCCTAAAACGTGCTATGTTTGTTACATTTACAGGAGTAATTCAAAAGTTAATCTGAATCCTGTTTTAGAGTTCTCTTTTTCACCCACTATTTGGATATATCTCAAGTCATTCAAATCTCTTAGAGTAGTAGCTAGGCATCTTTGTTCACTATGCAAGTTAGTGGGATCTTGTGTGACATTTGAGGATTTTTTTCCTCAACTGTATGTTCAGGTTTTCTAGTAGCTTTTGTTTACTCTTTTTGCGGTTTTCTTGTTTTATTTCTTTTCCTTTTCTTCTTCTCTCTGCTATATATCTGATGGTGAAAAATGTCTCTTAAGTGACGATCTGTAAGAGGATTATTCAATAAAAAATCTTTAGTGATCAGCTCCTCAGCCAAGAAAAGTAGGGACAGGAAAGGTTGTATTCTACACTTGGCAGTGTTTTAATAAACTTAGTAATAACTCTGTCTAGGTAGAAAGACTTACACTTTCAAAGGTCAAGCTATTGGGTTCAATATGCATAATGAAATCATTACCAGCAAAGAGGAGTCAGGAAGCTGGATCACCAGGGTCAGCGTTTCTCAGCCCATGTAAGATATCAAGCTCAATATTTAAAAAATTTAAATTTAAACAACCTATAAGGTAAAAACATACACCCACATTGCCACAAACAAAGAGGCAAGAAAAGAAAGAAAAATAAACAGATAGTTTAGCTTTTTTTCTTTGAATTGAAAGCCTTGCAGTCACGCTACAGATGATGATACAGTTTTTGATTGGTACAGACTGATACAGTTTTTGGTTGGGTTTGGCTACATGATCACTGAATTTGCAGGCATGTAAAGCATGACTCTGAATTATTTATTTTTTTCTTGAGCAATGATGGCACTGAGAGCCTGCTGACATACATTACTATGTGTACCTCAAATGTCTCATTTTTTTGAACAAATATATTAGTATACTTCATAGGAAGCTGTGAATTTCAATTAACAAATTCATTAACATCTCCAAAATGTTTTGACATCTCCAAATTGAGTGATTGTAATTAATATAATTATTTACTGTGAATATAACACATTTCCCCTGCTGGAAGGGTGCAACCTTATCTTCAAAATGATTTTTTACAATACTGCTTTTACTGTAATGAAACCAAAAAGATAGGAAGTGAAAGCAACCTTCTAGTACTAATTTCCAATATTGCTACCAGTGTTACCGATTACTTTTATCTATCTTCCTTGTTTCTCTCTGGTTTTATATATTTTTTCTTACAAAAATAATATATAAGTATTTTCCCCTTGTGGAAAGAGAAAAATGGTAATTCAGATAACAGGTCCTTATTGCTGAGAACAAATCTATTTGGAGGGATAGGTGTACTTCTTCAGATAAAAGAGAAAACATGAATATAGATTTTCTTGTTATGTATAAGAATGAAAATTAGAATGTTTTACAGACAGTGTGGCTAGGCTACTGCTCTGTATCCCTCAGCATTTCAAGTCAGCCCTGGGTTGACAGAGATCAAGATCAACTGGGACTTTTTTTACTGATTTGACCTGGGAAGACCACTTTAAATCATATGTGTGTTAGACAACTTGTTTTGTCTCCTGTAGAAGTTTTTGCAGTTAGCAGACCTGATTGTATCCCCCTTTTTAATTCTTTTTTTTTCTTTTAATTCTATATTGAAAAAGTGCTGAGTAGAGGAGACATACATTATACTAGGTTTAGTGAGAGCTATCACGTTCCTGCAATTCATTTAGTTCTAGTAAAGAATGGATTCTGGCCAGCAGAAAAAAGAAATGTGGGTGGGGTTTTTTTGTGGTGGTTTTTTTGTTTGTTTGTTTGTTTGTTTTCTGGAAATTTCTGTTTGTTCTTTCACTCTACTGACGTCTGAAATCCTACATAATTTCTCAGAAGAGTTGTCCAGGTGTTGACTACTACCTTTACTGAAAAGTAACTTATTAGGGCCTTGGGATACAGCTCTTATGCAACACACATTTAAAAAAAAAAAATTTAAAAGAATCAATCGCTTATACAAAGAGGACTTGTAAATGGGTTGAGTTTAAAAATGTCACCTGGATTTCAGAGTTCTTTGGCACCGTACCCTCAGCAGTGTCAATGCTTTTGTCTTTTGTTCTTTTTTCTTAAAACACAGCTTTCTCCTCTTCTCCCTCTGGCTTCAGATGAGCAGCTGCAAACCTGTTCCATTTTTATGTCATTGATCTATTTGTCCCTGCTTTAGATGCTTTAAGCAGTTAAAAAAATTAACAAATCAATCCAAAGATACCAAAGGTCATAGCATGCATTGTAGGAATTAAAGAATACCACAGTTCTAATTGTCTCATGGAATTTTTTTTTTTTTTTTCTAATTTTGTCTAGGAATCCTGGCAATGCTTTATTTAGTTACTATTAAAAATAAAGAAAAGGTGTCTTCTATATAGAGTATCTATGGATAGTGTTTCTCTGCAGCTCACAGTGGTCTGTGAAGGCTGTGTAATTTTCTTCTCAACAAGTCAACTATTAGGTCTCCCACTGATTAAATGCTTTAACCTCTCTACACAAAACGGAACTTTATTAAGGAAGACTGTACGTTACGTTATGATGCAGCACGGTATGTATGCAAAATTTATCTGACATCTGATGTTCTAGATAAAAAAAGTCCATTTCCTTTCTATTATATTGTTTTCAAAAGTATTCACAGATAAAATGTCAGGATATTGTGAAATCCGTTAAATAAAGTGAAGGTGATAGAATGCTTATTATTTTTGATGTGTTAATATGCTCTTACCTATACATAACTCTGATATATCTTCAAGACAGGGAGATAATCATGTCAGCAGCATAAAGAGGAGTTAGTGGTACCTCTGAACATGGTAATGGGTGCACAATGCAGCAGCTAGTCAAGGATAAATTAGTACGGTTTTAATTTTCAGTAAAAAAGAAAAAAAATCCTGCCTCAAGTGTTCTGTACAATAAATGATAACTGTATAGAAATGTACAATATATTTGAGCTTCAGTAGAGATTTTTGAGTATATACTTGTCTTTTTTGTATGGGCCACCTGTAGCATTAGATACCTCAAAAGGATGTGCCGTGTACAGAATTATTGGTGTTCCTCATCAAACGTTTTGGAGGTGTAGGTATTCTACTGTCCCCTACTTTCTGCAATACAGAAGCCGAAGTCTTATTATCCTGCTCTAAAAGCCTCAGGGAGAGATTCCATTTTGAAAGAACCACCTCCTTCTAGTAACTCAATCTCCAACAAGATCCGTACAAAAGATAAATTGTCAGATAATCAGAGATGCTTCTTTTGTGAAATTCCACAAGAACAGTGGGCAAATAATCCACTGGAAGATAAAACACCTATTACCAGCACAAAGTGTAAGTCCCTCTAAGCAAGGTTTTGCCTGTGTGAATGACCGATACCATCTGGAAGCAGAAGATTGACAAGCTAGAAGGCAGTTAAAGATAACAACAGGGCACCTGAGAATCACTGAGGGAATTTATCACTGTCACAGTGTGTGATATGTAACACACTGCAAGGGTTTGGGGTTTTTTATTCTCATACATTTTAAGTCTCCTAACTGGTTTCATGTGCAGCTGAAGCAATGGAGAGCAATGGATAATTTTCTCATGGCGCCATCCTACTGATTTCAAATATATCTAATTAAAATAGTTTCATTTTATATAGCTAAACAAATACCGTTCACACAAATTGCTATCATTACTATTGTCTAAGCCGTAGAAAAGAGAGATTATAATTTAAAACAATCAGGCTCTTTGCAGTCAAACTTAATTTTGACACACTCTTGCTAGCTTCCAGTACAGGCAGCATATTTTATTTCTAGTTGTTCTTCATTTTTGTAAAGTAGCTGTATTATTTGTATTTCTTTTATATGAACATTAAGCTTTTAACATAGAGAAAAGAGGCAAAAGAATGAAGAAGCATGGTCACCATCTATGTGAAAATATACAACAAAATATGAGGCACTGCAGGTGAAATCCACCCATATGTAGAAAACTGATTCATGATCTGTGTGTTCATTTAATCCCACCTCAGTTCTCAAAATAGAGCGTGGTGGGAGTTGTGATACATGAAGTGGCAGATTGAAGATATGGCTGTGAACAAATTGTGAACTCCATGCTGCCTGGTGAATCCTGTTTTGTTTCAGGTTGTCTATTCTGCATCCCCATCTCAAGTTGCCTTTATATCATATTATAATACCCTTTGTAGATTAAATTGTATTCTATTTAGTAACAGGGACTTGATGCTTCGTGAAAAATATGTCTGGGAATGCAAGATAAAGTACTGAGGAATCATAAATGTTAAGGGCACTCTCCCCTTTGGGGGTACATCTTTTGTATTAACAGGTTGGTTGATGTGAATGACTTTTTGGGTTGTTGCTGAAGGATCACAGCTAGAAAAAAAAAATTCCCTAAATTTGCACTTCAGCTAAAACATGACAGCAACTAGCTGTCTTAAAGAATACCTAATTTTTAAGGAAGGGAATGCTTCAATTTTTTATTTTTTTATTTTTTTTAAAGACAGTGACTGTGGACCCTGATCACCATAAGCTTTAGAGCTGGGGCAAGAAAAGACTGCTGAGAAAAGATTGTACTATTCAAAACCTTCCCTGATTTCTCTCCTGGAGATCTGTAGCCTCTAACGCATTTTCACTGGGAAGGTTTTTTTTTGGGTCAGTGATTCTTTGCTTGGAAAGTTTGCATCACTAGTTTCAGGGCTGTAATGAACAATCCTGGTATCCACAGGGCTTGCATGCGTGCTTGAGCCCTGCAAGGGAGCATGCACCTCCTGCCTTTCTCTACCACCTTGAATGTATTTCCTTTCTTCCCTCTGCCCTAATCTACCATCCCACATCTCTTCCCTCTACTTGTTCATAACCACTTTCCTGGAGCCCTTTTCCTTCCCCTCCTCAGTCTTGGGGAGAATTCAGAGGACTGAAAGTCTCTTTGCTAGTGGACAATGGTGTGTGGCAACCCTCAGAGGAGAATTTGGGAGGAAAATCTGCTCCCTGTGAATTGGGACTGAAGTGCTCTCAGTAGTGGCAGACGCCCTTCCGTGTTTGCATGGAGGGGCTTCTGAACATGCTCGTTGTAGACAAATACTTTAGCTGTTGTACTTCAGCTCATTGGAGTTGAACAGAGATTTTTAAAAAGCAAATTTTAAGATTCTCCCATATTTGAACCAGCAGAAGGCATTCCTTCCTCTGAAAGTATCATCCAAATTTTCTTTAAAACCTTAAATTTGTGACATATCTAAATGAAATCAACCTGCTTAGTATTAGTCATACTATGCTGATTTCAGTATGATCACCCCAGTCTCATTTTCAGAATGTTACCTGCATTGCTTTAATTTAACCTGTTTCTCCCCACCCCTCACCTTGAAAAACCCTCAATTACTAGAAAGTTCCAGCCTGAAAGTTTGTCCGATTAGTTAAAATAAATGCAACGGTATCTAAAAGACAGCGAAAAGAAATAGTGCCTATGTGCCAGATTTTCACGGTATGGAAGCTTATATAAGAAAGCTTTGGATATATATTGTGATTCTTTCCCTTGCCCTAAATAAATTATTGCCAACCATATAGTCTCTTGAAGTCATATACCATACAAGACCCCATACTGTTAAAGTCTTTTGGTCAGTTCCATATTATATATACAGAGCCTCATAGTACTTGGTATTTGAAGAATTATGGGATAATTATATCAGTTTTCTTCTTGACCTTACCTGCCTTGTGGAGCTGCTTTTCAAGTTCGGAAGCAAAGGCCTTAACTAGACAAGAGAAAACTGGATATTATTACTTTCCTGTGAGCTCTGTATGATTGTCAATTAAGGGGAATATATGTGTAATGGCTGTCAGTTGTATCAATTTGTGCAGAATTCCTGAGAAATGAGAGTAGAACACAGGGCATCCCCTACAATGAAATGTAAGAGACAGAATGGGGGAGATGAAAATGGAAAGCGAAAGTCCAGAAAAAACCTAAAGCACCGCTCTGACCACAAAGGAATAGAGCTCAAAAATTCAAAATGTTTTCAGCAGAGAGCACAGGCACTGGGACAGAATTGTATTAGAAACAACGACATTCCTAAAATCTTCCTTTGAGTAAAAGTCAAGTTATTTTGATACAAAGCTTTGATTATTTTAATTGAATACAGTTTGCTCCACAGAAGAAAAAGAGTGCTTCCTAACCTGTATTTTGCATCATCTTTCACCTCTGCATCCTAGTCTCTCAGCCATCCAATCTATTTTCTTGCAGGAATTTATTTTTAAAATCTTTATTTTTCATGTTTAACAATCTGAAACGAAGATAAATCTAACTTGATATTCTGTGGCCTAGTGAGCAGAATCATTACAGCTGATCAGAGGGAATTTAGCAGTCTTCTATTAAAACGTTGGGATGATATTCATTTTCTTCATCGCTCACATCAATACGATGCAGAGGAAAGTGGCACAACATTTATAATAAGTAAGTGTTTGCAATTCATAAGCAGTTTCCAAAGCATCCCTGACACATTGGGCAGCAGATTCATCTCTGTAGGAGGTCTGGATCTCCGGCTGTCTCATTTTAGAGTTAACCCGGGTCCCTGCAATTCTGTGAAGATTGTTTGTCGTTTATGGAAAGGGCTGCTGTTGCCATCCGGGTGAGCTGTCAGCGTTCATCATGGCAGAACAAACCCGACAGCCTGTCTCTCTTAGATGTTCTATTGATGTTGTCTGGGGAATTAGAGATCTTTGGAGAACACATGGCTTAATTTGTGGGATCTCTCACTGTTGGGTGTTGTGGAGGCCAGAAAGATGAGTGGTTTCCTTGAGATAACTTCATGGAGGAGAAGTCCATGAATGGCTATTTGAAGCAGTGGTTTGGACATAATCATCATCTCAGGAACTCCTAGAGACAGACCTGGAGGTGGAAAGCCCACTGTGCTTTAGGCTAGCAGCCATGGCAGGACCAGGACACAGCTCTGCCCGTCCACCATACAGGGTATGGCCTGTACCACGTGCGTCAGCAGCATTCTGCATTATGTGGTGCTGGATCCAGGTGTGCCTCCCTTCATAGAGGCTTCTAACCATGTGGATCTGCACAGAAAATGGGAATGAGTTGTCTCTTTGTTATTCTCTGGCCATATGAATACTCTGCTTGCTGTGTCTAAGGTGAAAAGTTCTTTAGTCTAACATGGTTTAAAAAATTCTTATTACTTAATTGCTTAAATTACACTTCTTACCCATTTCTATACTTTGGTTCCATGCCCTGCTTGGCTTGAAGAATGCAAAATGAGCAAAAAGTGGCTCCCCTGCCTATCAAGGTTATCAGTGTCTTCCTCAGATAGAGCAAGCTTCCTAGTGCTTTAGAACGCTCTCTTTGCTCCAAATATTATTTGTCCTAAGGAGAAATGTGTTAGATTTATCAGATTTATTTGTTACAAGTTATCTTCTGTTTTATTTCTCTCAGTCACAGTGATGGTTTTCACATGGATATATTTTTTTTATATAAATTTAAAATATATATTAGTCATCTTTTTGTTCTTCGTGTGCACAGTAAATGCTTTGTTAAGGGTAGTTTGTGTTTACTTGGAAACAGTTCTGGAAATAGGTACTACTACTATTTAATGGGAAAACAAATATGTGTATAACACTATGCAGAATTAAGAGAATTACATAGCCTTGAAGCTGACAAAATAATGAAAAAATGTGAGTAAAAGTCACTGCAACCATTATTGGAAAAAAATTACCCAGCCAGTTCTTTAAGCTGCCAAGTGAAACAATGAAATAATAAAGGTAGGATGATTACGGTAATTTTTCTCTCTAGCTATGATTTAAATATGAAGCATGTATAGCTTGTCAGATTTACAGACCAAGGCCTTCCTCCTCCTTATTTCAGGAAGGGCTGCCTCCCATTTTTCTGGTGAAAGATTTCCATTGCTTTCAATAATCGCTCGATAATGTGAGTGTAGAGGATGTAATCTATTGGTACCTAGATGCTTTCACATTTTGGAGTATTTCATCCACTAAATATGTACTCTAATAAGTCATCCACTACTTGAGTTCAAGAAATGTACATAATCTACTCTATCAGTACATGGTTTGAAGTTCATATTGAGGGTATACCCTACAAGTAGTTTCCCTTAAAAATGCAATGTGATGACTTTTTATGTTAAGTTTACTTATTTTTAATGACTTAACAATGGTTTAAAAAATTTGCAGCCACCTGAAACTCACACAAGAATAATCTATATGAGACATCATGTCATGATAAATTTTCTCTCTACTGATAAATCCTTTGTACCTTGCTATAATTCTTTTGGATCCACGATCTGTTTTTGTTTATTAGTCAGAAGTTAAATAAACTTGTAGTACCAAAAATACATAGGTCCCTAGAAGTGATATAAATTTTAGTTTTTCTTCTTAGTTACAAAGGGGCAAGTTAAGAGTAATTCCAGTGACGACAGTTGTGACATTTAAAATTGACGTAATTGCGTGAAAAATTAAGCCTGTAATGTATTTCAGAGACACCAAGTGCTCAGGAGCTACGGATGCAGGCATAATAATCACATGTACATGAAATATTGTGAGTAGTGATTAAAACAAATGATGAGGAGTCAAGACAGCTTGACTCCGTTCTTGGATCTTGCACCAAGTCATTTCTCTGAACTTAAGCAAGATGTTTATCTCTTTCTGTTCTCTTTATCCAGCCATAATATCTTCCACTCACTGCAGGATAACTCCTGGGAGCTTTGGATGTGCTGGTGAGAGGAGTCCAGCACCCACCTCTGTTCCATGACATGGTGGCACCCACCTAACTGCAGCCTTCTGCTACAGGACATTGGGTTATATCAGAAATATCTAAATCCTTAACAGATTTCCAACATACTGTTTGCATGTTGCATGCAGATAGCTATGGTGAAATACGATCAAACACATATATAACATGACAGAACAACACAATGCTCTGACTCAGTTCAGGATGATATATAGCATGTGACATATCTTCAGGGACCCCTAGAAAATGATGCAACATTGTCAGTCTGTTTGGCTGGTTTTCATTTTATCTAACAAAAGTAGCACATTTGTAGCTCTGACTAGGAAAGAGGTGTCAGCTTCACCAAGATTCATTAGCTGTAGTAGGACTGTTTTGCTAGGCAAGTATTTACAAGCCTGCAGCTGCAGTTGTGGCTGGCTCTGTTTGCATTACCAAAACAGTGTAATGAAGCCAAGGAAGTCTACGTAAATTACTTTGGCCAACGCATTCTTGTAGATTAAAAAATAAATTGAATTGTTCCTTCCACTGACTAAAAAAAGCCTTTCATATAGAAAATCACTATGAAGAAATGTGTGCTGCTAAAAAAACCTTAAACCTTAGACATAAGAAGGTAGTAAATGAAATCTCAATCACTCTGCTAGTCTAGTTCAGATTAGACAAGTGACTTCACAGGGGAGACCAACAAGATATTGCTCTTGCTGGCATTATTTCTAGTAAAATCATCACAGACAAAGACTGGAGATACGCATGTTGATGGCAGATGCAACCATTTTGCATCAAAATGAGGCCATGAAATCATGAATCCTGAGATGCAGGAGACTGCAAACATGGAGAATAATTATCATTTTTCTAGCCAGAGGTCTTCACCCCAGAGCTGTGAAGGGTATTGCAGGGTTTGGCATGATTTTATGTACCAAACACATCCTGTTGGTGATGGGTTGCAGATACAAGGACTGTTAGCTTACTTAAAAAGCACTGAGTTCCTTTGAAGCAAAATGAAAATTAATACACTCCTGAGCACAGGGAAGCTTCGCTCTTAGGGAAAAAACAGCAGTTTTTTAAAAAAATTTGAGCACTGTAGGAGAAAACAGTGAAACGACCAGGAATACAGAACTGAAGGTCAATGTTCAGGCTCAGAATACAGAGAGTTTTTTCCTGTGGGAATCCGATTCACCATGATTAGCATCATTTTCTTTCTCAGAAGAAGTGATGGAGCAATGAACAGAAGCAGCCAGTGAAAGAGGAAGAGAAGGCTTAAGAAAATAGTGGTGTCAATGGTAACACATGGATGAAACCAATTTTCTTGAGAAATACTATTGATGTTTAAAAAGCAAAATAATATCACTTTGCAAAAAGAAATATAATAGAGATTTCATAAGAATCAGTCCTACAGAAATAATAAAAAATAAATACTCAGAAATTAGTTCTCCTATAAAGTTAAAATTAAGTTAAGATTGTTCTGAACAACTCAGTCCAAGTCAAAACAAAACAGAGACATGATGAAAGAATTTACGGATTAACAGTTTGTTTAAATGCCATCTGGATAAAAATTGAAGTTATACACACAACTAGGCTCTCATGTTCAGCTAAATTAAAAATTTTTTTATTTCCCATTCCATCTCTTGCCTGAGATTTGCAATTTGTCTTTACTTTGTATTAAGCAGAATCATGGTAACTACAAGCCGAGGGCAGTTCATAGGTCACACTTTATATATATAGCTGTTGATATACACAAATGTTTGAAAATCTTGTCTTTTCACCCCAGTGCTAGAATACTTCCCCTCTACACTAATTTTTGCCCCCATTTATGGTCCAATTAAATCAAAGGGACTTGTCAAGATTCTGTCAGCAGAACTTGAGACCTAAAATTCCTGGATCAGGGCATTAATCAGTGTAAAAAATCCACAACATAGAAAGGTTTCAGACTTTTTAGATATATTCAAAACATATTTGACCCTGGCATTAAGAATTTCTGGGTTACAGAAATTCCCAGTTTAAAACCAGGTCCTTTTCCATTCTATTTTAGATGTACTCTAAAAGAAATTAAAAGGCCATATTAACAAATATGTTCAGTTTGAATAACTAAACCAAACTGAAAATAATAGCTTGCAACCTTAACATCCAGTAGCAGCATGAATGCTAGTATGAAATTTGATGGATCAATTTACGCATTTTGCCAATAGGTGGTGCTACTATTTTTACATTCAATACTAATCTACTGCAACACATACTGTCTGCTCCGATAGTCATGAACATGGAACAGTTTGCTTTTTTAAATAGTGTTTCCAGGAGTAAAATGACACATGGATATGTAATAACTTTAATGGTAGCAAATAAAAGCAGCTATAACAGATTGAGAAAACATGATCTTTTTCATAAAGTTTCAAGAAGTAGCTGTATAGAAAGATCAAGGAAAAAGAAAAATATACCTGTGCATAGTTTTGTTTGTATATATCCCACCTGTGCTCTTGTTGATGATTTTTCAGTCATATAAACGACATCTTTCTTTCAGTGAAAACCTGATACAACACAGATAAAAGACAATGAGAGAAAAGACAGTAAAATAAACATGCATCCAAAGTGATAATCCATTGGTTTCATTTTAACTTTATTATCCAGCTGTGTATAATAAAAACCTGCTAGTTTACATTATGGAATTTGACCTTTCTCTCTGCAATATTTGGAAAGGGGATATATGGCTGAGCACTTTGTAACACAAGAACAGACATTCATTTCAGTGTTTTCATAATTACAGTTTTCCTACTGAGCCTCCTATTACTCAGCAGATTCAGAGGGTGTTTCTGGAATATGCAAAATATATCAGAGGTGGCACATGTGATTTGGGGCTGTATTACAATGTACCTACCAGACTGGAAGGCCACTTAAGGTCAAAATAAGGTTTCAGGTTGCAATGTTTATACTCAAACCTGTTGCTCCTCTGTGGTGGTTTTCTGTCACATGTTCCTCTAAACTTTTGGAAAAGCCTTGAGAGAGACGAGCTCAGCACCGAGCATGTCTCCTGGCCAGGGCTGCCCCTGCGGGTCTGAGCTCTGTAATTGAGTGTTAAATGTCTTCAGAAAACTCAGCTGTGCTCTGTGCAGATAGACACTATCATCTGCAGCAAAAACATATTAAGTAGACAGCGTGTGATTCATGTCTGGTGAAACATGGCCTCTAATGAAGTTTGGTGACAACAGATGTGTCTTAGACACACCCATGTATTCTGTGAAGTCTGCTTTTCAAGCATCTGGCTCTGTGTAGTTTGCCTCTGAGATTGCAGTCATAGCGTTACAGGAGATGGATTGACAGCTCTCGACACCAAAGACCTTTATTTATCTTCAGAATAGGTACAGAGCAAGGAACAGGCAGAATTATTTATTATCACTTTTCAGAAATCTATTGTGTATTTATTTACTACCCATTCACAAATCATACCTCAACAGTCATCTGGAGAACTGCTGCTGGGGTAGGAAGGGAATTTATTTTGACTGTTCAATGAAACCATCAGGAAAACTTTAGCTATGGTACAGACACCTCTCGATCTGAACTGTGCTTTTGGATTGAGATCTCAGACTCATTTACTGGGACTGTGAGGGGAATCAAACAGCTCTCAAACAGTTGTTTATCCGGACTATGTTATAAACAATCGCATGCCAGTGAAAGTTGCCCTATTAATTCCGAGATTAAAAAAAAAGAAAAAAGAAAGAAAAGAAAAAGAAACATTACTTTGTTTTTAGCATATTCTTTCTCTTAAGTGTTTTATTTTTGATAGGAAAGCTGTTAAATCAATATCTAACATGTCAGAGGTGTCAGATGTATTAATCTGAGGAAAAAATGCAGAAACACCAAAACCAAAACAAACAGAAGGTAAAGTTGGTACCAATAGGCACGTGCTTGTTTTCTCTCTCACGCATACAAATGTGTGTGAAAATACACATAGTAAAAATAAACAATGTCAAATAAACAGTTTTAGCAAATATTACTCACAGTTTTCTCTACAAAATGTAATGGATTTTTTTTTATATAAGTAGTCCCTTACATTTGTTTCATTATCATATTGATTTAAGAGAAAAGTATGTAGTGGATCAAGTCATGTAACTAACAGAGACTTATGCTCATTTGAATTTAGGACAATGATTGTATCCAGCCACTGAGGAGGAGAGGGAGAAAGGGAAAGGAGGAGTGTTTTCATTCCCTCTTTCTTAGAACAGGATATGAATGAGATTCAACAAAGGTAGGTATCTGGTGAGGTAATGAAGTGATAGCAAAGCGTGTCCAGCTGACAATAGGAAGCCAGGAATGTAAAATTAATATTCAGCCTATTTTTCCTCTCTGGCACTACATTTAAATTATTTTAAATGGCTTTTATCTTTAAATAATAGCTTCATGCAGAATTGCAAAAGCCTTGTCCTACATATTGATACTCATGGTATAAGCACGATTAAACAAATTAATTTGAAATTTTATGTCTATGTCATTATCATTTTTGAATAAAAAGTGGATCAATGAGAAAATATTTCTCTAAGTCCAAATGATATTTCCTGAAGACTAAATAGCACGCACTGAGCTGATTTCAAATGCTGTAAGTATGAAGCATGAACATCTTTCCTACAAAAACTTGAACACTGTTCAAAAATCGTGCAAAATTTTCCATCCAACTGGTTAATTAAAGAATGCAGGGAATATAGGCTTCCAAGAAAGAGTCAGTTTGTAAATATTACTTCAGGAAAGACAAAGTTGATAGTATTACAAACCCTTTGTGTCTATAGCTTGTTGAATAAAGTTCATGGAAGTACATGAGTAACGGGGAGCTGGATAAAAAGACTGGTAAAAGTTGTACATGGAAACAGAGGGCAGAGATGCCAGCTAGAATTAAACAAATGAGGCTTTTTTATTATTTCATGTGCTACTTTTACATAGGGTTTTTATCATGGTATATGCTTTTAGAAAATACTCTTGATTTGGAACATAATGATATGACTTGCTCCTTTGTATGGGTTGCAAAATTTTATTTTCCATGGTACAAGAAGCTGAGTGCAGAAATGACATTTGTTTTGCTGGGTAACTGGTAATTTAATGTGCTAGTCAGTTATAGGTGAAACTGATATGAAAAATATCCCAGCAATTTGAAGATAATGTTTTTGTTAATCCATTTGATGTTATCAGGCTTGAATGGATATATTTTTGCCTTCAGTAAACACTTGGATCAGACATCAGCTCACAAAGGTTGGAGTCCAGTTGATTCCCAAATTCCTAAATGCACAGAACTGGTAAACTTTTCTCATCTAACACACCGATAGGGAAGGAGTCTGGAGCAGTGTGTTTGCTGATGTGTGCTCCTACAAAAAGTGTGAGTGGGACCAAGGGACCTTGTCCCCCAGCTCAGGCAGTGCTCCAAAGTGGGAGGAGAGGCTCCTGCTTTCTTCTCGTTGGGCTCCTGTAGTAATGCGGCTCCAAAATTTGGGATTATGAAATGTAGGGAACATAGCAGTGCTGAAGAGGGGGAAGTTCAGAGAACAAGCTTGATGTGATTTTGCTTATGCCTATGATAATAACTGGATGAAAAGAAGAATTTGTGGTGTCTCTCCTGTCATCTGGAGTGCTGAGCAAAATGCTGAAAGTTATTACTGACTGTCATTCCCCACAGCACCCCTTGAAGGACATAATGTAAATGTCACTGACTCCTTTTAAATCAACACAGCTTCTTGACTTCAGTGAAGTCAGGTTGATTTACACCAGCTGATAATTTGGCTGTTTCTTAAAAGCAGGAGTTGTGAAATCTAATGCTAGGTGGACTCAGCCCAGCACTATCGGAAATCAGCACAACTCTTGCCATTGACTTTATTGGGCAATGGCCCTGGTGAGTTATTACCGAGTGTTTTGTCTTGCAATACACTGGACAGCAATCAATAATGCTCCATGACATAGACAGAAAGCTTGGTGTTACAAGAAAGATTTACCATTTTCCACCATCTTACAAAACTTGCAAATTTCCAGCGCTGTGGTGACTTTTAACATCTTTTAAATCACCTGCCCGCTTGAAAGCAAGACAAGATCACTCATCTTTATGTTGGTGATCGCTTCTGAAATGCTGTATTCCCACACTTCAAATATTAAATTTATTTGAATATAAAGGATACTATTATATTTGCATAAATATATATATGCTAGATAAGCACTCCTTTTATTTACTTGAGAGAATTTCATAATTACTAGATGAGAATGATACTGTACATTTTTTCATGATTATAATTCAAATAGTATAGCACTGCCTTAATGTCTTAAGATGTCTTTATTTTTGTTCTTTGCATTTTACTAAGCTGACAATATAAAGTAAAATCACTTCTTAAAATCTTAGAGCCTTAATCTTAACTTTAGCTGTCTTCTATAGTTCTGAGAGGGAATGGGGATTTCAGTTTACAGAGAGGTTGTTGCCTCTTAAAACAGAAGATAAAACCTTGCTACAGCTTTACCCAGAGATACTTAGCTTTGGCTTGTGACTTAAAAACCAGGAAGATGTATAGTAAAATATAAATAAGATAAGGCTCATGTTTTATTTTGTTTTGTTTTATTTATCTTTTATTTCATGTTTTTATTATTTTGTTCATGATGTTTTGAGATATGAGTTCCTGATCTCTAGGCATGCAAGGATAATGCTGGGAGAGATTCCTTAGAAATATTGGATAGGTAGGATGGTCTTTTGGTTTGTTTTGTTTCTGAATTTTTTGAGACAACACAAAAGACATCAACTGTATGAAGTTATCTGTTCCTCTAAAGACTACAGTTCTGAAAAAGCTGGAGAGCCAGAATCATTATTTTATTCATGAGGAATAATCAATGTGCCATAGAGATAAGTTGGATTTTTATAAAAATCTCCGTGACCATAATGAAACTTCTTAAACTGAAGAAAAAAAAAGGATAATTCTAGTAGTTTCTTCAGCTGTGTTTGCAGTCCATGTGCTTAGTAACTCAAAGAAATAGTTATTAAGGAAGGTAAAATATATGCATACATAGAGCTATGCATAAACAATTTCCAAAGACTCTACAACATTCGGTTTTCACCTTGGTTCTTCCCTTCAACTCGCCTTTCTGCTCTCTGTAAGAGTCTTTCTTTTCTCTCACCTGCCTTGATGATACACTTCACTACAGACTCAAGGTTTAGATACCCTTTATGCCTGGTACCTGGAAAAAAGATACTTCCCTCCTGCCCCCCTAGAAGAGTTTCTTTAAATGTCATTTAGTTTCCTTTAGCAGTGTAACACTTGTCCTCTCAAAAGGGATAGTTTTTTGCAGCTAAACTATAAGCAAAATACTTCTGGAGAGGAAACTCTGTACACAAACATGAACGCTAATTAACTAGTTCATTTCTACCTGTTTAGCTTAAAAATGTAGCCATAAGGAAAAGACAATAGAGAGCCAAACCATTTATTTCCATATTCTTTCTTTGGTAATGTTAGAGAGAGTTAAACATATCATTTATCTAGTAATTTTTACTGTATCACTTACAGTGCTCACACAAGCACCCTTATTCTTAGATATACAGATATCATCAACAAAATGCTGTACCAAGGGGGAAAAATGCTAATTTAACTAACTTTAAACCCACCTAATTAATTAATGAATGATTCTATAATAGATCTAATCTGGATCTCCCTGTGGCCTCAGCTCAGCGGAGACCCAGTCACACACATTTCCGGCAGTTTCTGTGATTTCAGCACAGTTCCCCTTGGGTGATTTTCCTTCTCAGAGCCTGGTGCAGGATCAACAGCTCCCTGTTGCTAGAAATTGGCAGTTGGAGGAAAAATATAGGGCTGTAGGAAAGAGCATATAGTATTACCTGTCATGTTAATTCAGTGCTTCTGACTCTCCTTGAATGTACGTAAAATCAGTGATGCTAATTACGTGTCAGCATATTGGGTTTTCATAGGACCCAGTTCTATGTTCAGTGCATGGGATACAACATGCAGAATTACTACTGGTGGTGGCTGACCATCGAACTTCATGCAAATTGAACAGGTTTTTTTCCCAAGTGCATGTGCATATGCATACACATATATATGTATAGACATATGATTTATAAATAAAATTATTGATAGTATCTAAGAAAGCTCAGAACAGATATGCTTGGTCTTACTGCTGCTGACTGTTAGAGTTCCCTGAGGCCACTTCTTATAGAAGAAAAGTCTGATATTTTAACTATTTGGTATACTCTTTTGATCCCCGGTGTGCTGATGTTTCAGATGTTTCTTCTGAATTTCATGTCTATAGGAGGTGCTAAAATTGGGATGGCTGATGGGAGTCTTCATGCAAGGAGTTGAGGGCAGGCACTGAAAGCATGAGAAAATACCAGCTCTCCCTCTGCTCTGGGTACAGCAGGAAGATTTCAGTAGCCCCCAGGGGAATTTCTGAGGGTTGATTGACAGTGTTTTGATTTTTGATCCTTACCAATTTAGTTCTTGCTGTCTTCACAGATATTACTAAATTATTCCAGTGTTACCAACATCTGTCAAATGACTCAACTGAGACCACAGACTTCTGGGTGGGTTTCTGGTCAGTCAGCAGAGACTGATAATGTGTGATCAGACTGACCCTGGTCAGACCCAAACTGCTGATCCTAAAGTGAGATTATCTGAATCTTGTTGCTGAAATGCTGAATCCTCCAGTTCCTCTCTCTTGTATTTAACACATTTAAAAAGAAATAAATACAATCTCTGGCAAGTGTTTTTGAGCTTGGGAAATGTCTGAGCTATTTGCCAACTGCCTTTCTTGACTGGCTTTGAAATCCTGATCTTCAGTCTGGACAGAGATTAGCTTTGTGTGTGCTGCTGGGGTTTTTTTGGCTTTTTTGTTTTGTTTTGCTTTTTAAATTTCATTTTTGAGGACTGTTGCATCAATCTGCATTCTAAAGTGATGACTTTTCAGTCACAGCAGATGCATGGCAGTGCCTCTTAGTTACCAGGAGTCTGGACCTTTTCAGGAAAAAAAGTAAAGCATTGTATTCCCCAATGTATGGAATACAAATACTGAGTTACTAAGAATAATCTTAAAGATTGTTCCTCTAAAAGAGGAATGCTGGGTTCTCGGTAGTTAGGTAAAAGGGTCTGCAAGCCACAACTGCTTATCAGTCATCCCACCCTCCTACTCTCAACTTTGCCTGACTTCTTGTTTCTACTGTTTTGTATTTTTAAAGTTTAAGAATTGGTTTTATTTTCCCATATCTGTATCACATTAATCCGTACTGTAGGAGGAAAATCCCTCAAGGATGTTTTTTTCAGAAAGTTCTCTAATGCACAGCACAATAATATTTCAAATACTCTAATGTATATGTATCTCTTTTTATTTTTTTTCCAGGGTTCTTGTGAAGGAATATTTATTGTTGCTTGGAATAGTAAACATTTCCCTCCCCCAACTATTTAATTGGAAAGTTGAATTTTTACAGAGAAACACAAATGTTACAGCAATGAATACTGTTTCCCTCTTTTCTTTTCAGCTACAGGATAGCTTCAAAACAGTTCAGAATCTTTCTGATTTATAGAACAGATGGAAATACTGATCTGACAATACTAAACATTTTATAATAACAGTAAGTAACATCAGTATGGATTTTACTAGGGAAGACTTCTTTGTTGCTGAACAGGACATTGAGAAAGGCCTCTGGATGGTTATATACAGCCTGTTTGGAGGGTCTGTTGTTTAGAGACCAGGTTTCAGGTGTGCACACCAAATGAAGGGGAGCAGGTGCTGAAGCCCAAGCCATCAGCCCACCACCAGTGACTTTGGAGGGAGAAAGGTATGTCTTCCCCCTATGCCTTTTTTCCATGAAAACATTCAAAGGGAAAACCTTCATCCACACACAGGAAAGGATTGTTTTCTTTGTTATTGTTATATTGTTTGGCAACCTCAGTGTCTTTTTCTAATTGGCACTACATTTATGCTGTGAAGTGGAGGATTTCATATCTTTGGGCAGTCAGTAGCCTATCAAAAGCATGAAATTGCTGTTTTAAAATGGCATTGAAAAAAACGCTTTTCATCTTGATAGTTCTTTTAAACCGTTAGGCTTTTAAAGTTCCTTTTTGAGGCATGGATAATCTGTCTGCATTTTAGCACCAAGACTTCCTTATCCTGGTCTTTTGGAGGCAAATTGAAACATGTTTGAATAAAACAAGAAGCAGTCCTCTGGCACTCAAAGTTATAACACTGGCAGCTGCTAGCAGGTATTAGGGTGTTGGGTGTCCTTGAATAAATCTGAGGAAGATGTTAGCAGGCAGAGGAAGGGGTCACAGGTAGATGATAAAGCAATGGTGGCACACTGATCAATTGAAAACATGCCTCACCAGCTGCTTGGGCATTGTCGCCTCCTACTTACTGTATCCGAGTACACATGGTGTGTTTGTGTCTAGAAAATAAACCACTTTATAAAAAGAATGATTGATCTAATGATACAGTAACAAATTCAAAGCTATTCTAATTATTGGATAACATTTGTATTTTTCTGTCATATTAGCAGATGAATTTATCATCTAGTATATCTTTAGAAATAATGAAACCTATTTCTTCAAATTCCTTTCTTATCATTTGTACTAAAGGTTATTTTCACAAAATTTGTCAGTTCACTTAACTCTGCGAGCAATTATCTTGTGTTTAATCCCTGCACAGATCTCCATTTCTGCAGTATCATTCCTATAGCGATTGCATTTACTCTTAATAGGAATTTCTTTGTTATTCATTTAAATTCAGAAGACTGTTCAGGTCAGCTCACACAAATGTGCCTGGATCACTAGAAATCTCATTGTCCTTAATCATATTGACTCTTTTTCTTTTTTTTTTTTTTTCTTCCTTCTGTAAGGAAATACTATTAGGCACTAATGTTATAGTATATGTATCATATACTAGCAACTGTCTTTTCATTATACCACATTTCAACATTTGACTTGTTAACACATATTGTTGGGAAGAAAAAAAAACATCCCTGTGAAATAACTTCTAATACAAGACCTTAACTACTTCAAAAATCCACACAAATAATTTTTAATGTAGTCTCTGGTTTTCTTGTCTATTCAATATTTACCTGTAACATTATTAGTAGATGCAATACAGAAGGTTAATAATTCATAATATTTCATTTTATAAACTGATTTAAAATGTTTCTCTATTTGAAAATCATTATTTTTCCAATAAATCTTGGCCTCTTGTGTGAAAATTAAATAAGCCATGGGCATGCTGCAGACTTAAACAAATATTTTCATGTGACTCATACAAAGGTTTAGCCCACCTTTAATTTGTGTTTTTAAAATAGGTAAGTCATCCAATCAAAGAATAGAAGCAATAGAGTGTGACCTACATAAATAATGCAATATGAACAGCACGTTTAATGGTAAAAATCAGTTCAAAGTAGTTATTTGTAAATAATGAGCGCTGGATACTTTTGCAAACAAAATGTGCTCCTCAGTGTTTGTAATAGTGAAGTGTTTGATCAAAAAGGCTTTTTTATTTTATAATTGTGAATACTCAGTGAATTTCTTTACTCAGTGAAGTCAATGTTATTTTTTCATTTTGAAATAGATGCTATAATAATCACTTAAATCACACATCATCACATAAAAATAGTAAATTTGAGCATTTTTAAATAAGTCTGTATTCAACATGTTTGGCAAAGGGGGAAAAAAATGTACCTTTTACCATAAACACTACCAGCTTTCAAGCAAAAATGATTTAGCTCTTTCCTGCCATGACATTTATTTCTTTTTAAAATCAAGTTCTGCCTTTTTCAAAAATATATACCTACTTTCTATTACTGATGAGCAGGCATCACTGTAGACAGAAGCATAAAAGTGTATTTTGCGGTGGCAGAGTCCTGGCCCCACATGCGCGACCACAGCCGTCTGCAGTTTGGCTGCTGCTGCTGCTGTACAGAAACGCTCACTGCCTCTGCAAAGTTTGTGAGTGCTCTCTCTGTGCCACCAAAAAAAAAAAAAAAAAAAGAAGGAGAAATCATCTCATCTCCATTTCCAAGAGCTGCTAATTACATACAGCATATTAAATCAAGTCCACTTGGGGAAAGACTTCCTTAATTAATTAATTTAATTAGCAATAAGGCAGAAGAGGGAGATATGGTTATCAGAAGGTAATCATACCTTTGGGACACTGGATTGTGAAGACAAGCTTTGCTTCATCTTTTTTATGATTGTGGTTTACCACTTTTATGTGGTTTTAATAAATAACCTATAGATTTTATTGAACAGTATTATATTCAGTAGTGAACTTACTCCCAAAATCTTTTAGAACAAAGCAATTATAATCAGAAATTAAAAGAGTGTCTTGTAGACTGTTTGAGCGTAATAACTGGGGGAAATCATGTAGTATAACATGACCTCCTATGAGCTATACTGCTGGAGAATTGTCCCACATGGATACCAGGAAAAAACCTATTGAGAAAATACCCCTATGTTTTGGCATTTTTTCCTGTAACAGATTACTTTTACTGGCAAAGTGTGAAGCAAATAACTTCAAATTAATTATTTAAGTAAATAGTTTTTGACAACTATTCAATTAGATGACCACATTTCTTCTGAGTTTGAAAAACAAAGGAAATCATTGCTCAATAATGCTGGGATTTTGTAACCCAAGGCTGTAACCAGATTCACACACCTTGGTCAGCTATGACTTTTCCAGAATCTGAGTGGGCTGAGGAAAAGCCAGGATGGCAATAAGCCTCCACATTACCTGCATAAATCCCAGGTCTGCATCAGTTTACTTTGCAGCATGGTACATCCTTCTACTGAACTGGACACAGCCATACAGTGCCTTTAAAACTGTCTGGCATAATTTCCCCACAGAAGAGTTAATCTTTTAGATTAGTTGCTCAAGAATTACCAGTCAATGACATCTTGATGTAGAAAAGCATGTCTCTTAAGAAAACCTTGAGGTAATGGAGAATCCAACATTGACAAAGGAAGCAATATATCTGGCTGTGCTCAAAATTGGTCAGTTCTGACTGGTTTTTGCTTCACTGAAAGTAATTTCATTTACAGGCTGAATAACCTCTATGAGCTAAAGTAGTCTTCCATTCAGCACTTAAATATTTTATATTCACTGAAATAAAGTCTAATTTCACAACAAAAGGTATACAATAACAGAAATTTTCTTGCCTGCTTCATTCAGCATTCACCCTAAACTGAAATTGTTTCTATACTCTCTTTACTTTCTAATGTAACTGATCATACAAAGTTTTTGCCTTACAGTGAAGCGGGAGTGTGTATCTCACATCCAGGACAGCATTGACAACGAAACTCTCATCTCACTCTGCTACAGCCAAACACCTATAGTGTTATTTGTTTCCTCCCTGTCTGGTTTGCCTACTTTCCTCTCCCTCTGCTTTTTGCACTGACAAAGTGCCTTCTCTCTTCCATTACAGTCGCCTTATTCTTGTAACAATAACGGAGATTATGTCTACGAGTGAAGGGGTACATGACCCCTCTCTCTGCGCTCCCAGCCGTCTGTATGGGTGCCAGCTCCTGTTGTGCAGGCAGGGTGGTATTGCATGAGCTAATATATTCTGTCTCTTATCCTTTCTGTTCCTCTCTCCTACTCCAGCTTTCTTTCTGTTTGTAAGTCTTTCAGGCTTTGTGATTTTTTTAAAGACCCAATGCTAACACCTGATCTCTTTGTTATGCTTCTGGAGCAATTCAACTTCTTCAAGCCCCAGCTGCTTTCTGCGGGGTTAGAGAAAACGGATTTCATCTCAGACTCACCTCCATCCTTTTGTTCTCGCCAAGTGAAGGTGTAAAGAAGTGCTGAGAGCCTTTAAACGATCCATTTATTCAGGGATAGTCATGTTGATGTCAGTCTCTTGCCTCTTTAGCACAAGGAGCATGAGGCAAACAAGTGAAAGATAGTCATAAAACAGTATAGGAAAAAAAGCAAACAAACTGGAACTCATAAACTGTATAAACAGAGATCACCTATATCAACAAGATGCCAGCAGAGTAATTCTCCTTGTGTGCTTTAATTAAACCAGATGATCCTTAAAAGTGGCATCACCTTAACAAAAAGTGAGACTTACTGCTGGTCATTTAATACTTCAGCTCTCTTATTGTCAGTTGAAGGATTTAGGAGTCCTTCACATCATGCCTTTGGATTTGATGAGTTGGATTGACCCTGCTCTGTCCTATTTGCTCTGTTGGGCTAAGCAGAAAAGAACTAATGTGAGGCAGATCAACTCATAACATTGAGATCTACTTTTTTCCTATAGTATAATGTTCTCTCATTTGACACTCAATACTGCACATCCCACAGGAAGAGATCAGGCATCTCCTGAAGATTTCTGACTTCAGCAGAAACAATACTAAAAGATTACTGTAATTTTGAAAACTGGCATGACTTCTTGCTCCAAGTAAAACATTTATGTATCTCTCCTTTTCTCTTACTTTTATTTCAAGTGCCCTAGATGATAGCTGAATGCGTGCCTACAAGACTGCAAAGAGGCAGAAGGTTCTGAAAATGACATCCAGGCACCATGAAATTACAGTCTTCAGAGCGTATCAGTAAGAAGCTAATTCCATATAATTTCTCACTCTAGTTACAATTTTGGTCATGACAAAGAGGTGTCAGAATTTTAATGCCTATTATATTTTGTGATTTATGCTATTTTGCTATAGTACTTTGACCTTTTTAATACGCTGTATTTTGGTTGGATGGTTATTCCACCCTTCTCGCTAAGAGCAAATTTTCAAGGAATGTAATTGGCAAGGAAGAAGTTGCACTGAAATGTTTCCAAATGGGTAACTTTATGTGGGAATATGGGGTGAAGAGGGGGAGGAAGGCAAAGATTCAGCAGAACGGGAATGAAAGTTGCAGAAGAAGCAGTTGCTTTAAAACTGAAGGTTTCAGCTGAAAGAGATATTCAGATATTTTCCTATTGGACATTACTTTTCAACTTTAAATAACTTGAGCAGTAGGTTCAAGCTGAAAAAAATGCAGAAGTGGATTTTCAGTTATGTCATTTGTAATTTGTAATCACCCTATTAGTCCTACCATACTTGCTTCAGTTTATTGGTCCCATCACAGTCTTAAGTATTTCCTCTTAAGTGATATGCTTATCTACAGACTTCTGAGGTCCTGCTGCAATATCCTTGGCTGGGAACAGTTTTCTGCTCTTAGCAAGGTGCCCTGTTGAACTCTTGGGTGGGATGATGAAACATTTGGCACAAAAGTGGTGCAGGCAAGGAAGGGAATGTGGTAAAACTCTTGATTTATCTACCTAGGACTCTGAATAGAGACAGTTCTTGACACATGCCTGCTCTCTAATGACCCTGGCAGAACATTTCTTTGTGATTCCTGGAAAAAAGTGTTTATTTACATACTGTTTATATAAAACTGTGGCAGCTACCTTGTCTGTGTTCAATAGCCATCAAGTCTGTAGCCTAAATCTAGCTGAGGCTAGATACAAAAAGACCATGATATCTTACCAGATGCATAAGAAAGGTAGCAATAGCTCCAAAAGTAGGATGTTTCAAGACAATACTCATTAGGGACAAATGCATTTCATCCAGCCTACTTGCCAAGTATCAAACACATGCATTCAGACCCTCAGCTGGTGCATTACAGCCCAGCTTAACTGACTTTAGTTGGACATGCACCCACTGAGAATATGGTTCTTCAGCTGTGTATCACAGGCCCACCAGGAATCCAGTTTAAGTGTTGTGAGTACACGTCTTGCTGCTTGGATGTGTACATGGATCTGCAGAAACAGTGTTCTGCAGTGCTGGGACTCTTCTCAGCAGCTGTCTGGAGGCATGCTGTGTAGCTGGCGAATCTGCTGATAAGAAGGCAGAATGTGCATAATAGCGCACACGTCCTAATTGTACCAGAGTTAATAGTTGGCAAATGTTGGTAAGCTCCTCCAAATTGCTGTTTCAACACGCTGTAGATCTGTGCCTCCCTGCAACAACATTTTCCTACACCTAAATCAGATATGGTTCATACTGGGCCATTATGTTGTGGGAACTCTTGAAAGGACACAAACTGGGGCTGGGAGTGATGGGGGAGAGCATATCAGCACAATTTTAATCCATATTATACTTATGAAAGTTTAAGTACCTGTTTAAGTGCCCTTGTCTCAGGTGTAAGATATTTCTGCCTAACTGCCGTTTAGTTAGGACTTGCACCGCTGGGCATGTGCCTCATATGCCTATAATCTAGAAATACCAATATTAGACTGAGACCTGTATAATACAGTACAACCTGTTCAACAGAGTAGGTAAAGCATATTTACTGGGTTTTACAATATTATGAATACACAGGGTAAGTCAATTTCTTTAAAGTGAAGAGAAATTTGTCATGGATGCTTCACAATTTTTAAACTAGTTATTGAATTTTTCTCAGACTGCTTTTTCCAGTTCTGGTTCTAGTTCTGGTTCCAGTTACCTTGTAATGAGATATTCAGAAACTGAAAGTACTAATAATTTTCATGGACTCTTTCTTGATGAGAGGGGGAAAAAAATGGGTAGTTCAGATTTTCGCTGTGGTATATTTGGCGTTGTTTTTCTTAACAAGACTATCTACTTGAATATGAATTCATGTTATAAAATTAACGCATTAAAGGTCTGCATCAATCATATTGAAAAGTTAGCAAAAATGAAATATTCATTTTATCCCAGTTTATAAAGAAAAATGTCTTTCAAGAAGAAGCAGATTACATTTTTATATAAACAGAAGTCCAGACTTAAGTGAATTACCAAGGTATTTGAGAGACTGACTATCAGAAAATTTCAGATACTTAATGAATTCCTTGTTGCATAATCCCCCAAATGCCTTCCGTTACAGTTATCTGAAAATGTTTCATAACTTTTCAACTTACTTGTAGGAAATTTATTAGCCACCTGTGATTTAATACTGGTTTGAAAAAGCAGTACAGAAAGAAAAAAAATTTTAGACAGTAATTTTCCTTATCAAAATTAATTTTCTCTGAAAATTATTTTAAGTACTTTTATCTAAAGTGAAATCTTAAGCCAAGCTTTTTGAACCTGTTACAAAATGGAATTTAGGTCAGTTCCCTGTTTTGGTTTATTAAATGGTACTCATATAATTTTGTCAACCAGCCTACTTAATCTTGTGTTTTCGGGGCAGAGAATGTTACTAGATGAAGCCTACAGAGCTGCGTAGAATGAGGAGTTTGAATCATTGTAGCCATGTGTAGTGTTTGCATATGGATATAGAACATAGGACATGAGAAGTTGCAGATATTTTTTGTGCGTGTTTTGAACAGATCTTTGAGTTTATTTTTACCCATGTACTTAGTGCATCTTCTGACATCTGACATACCTGACAGGCTGATATCAACTGGGAGTTATGCAGGTGTTTGGAGTTCCTGGGAGTCACACAGATGCACTTGACTCTATTACACAGTGCATTTTAAGGATGATGGGATTATTTGAAGTTTACTTGAAGCTGGAATGGAAATGAAAAGATTAATGTTTCGGGTCTCTATGAATGTTTTAGATTTACTGTTTATAAAGCCTTATATAAAGAAGAATGTTGCTTTTTTTGCAGGTTAGTTTCATCCTTGTTATGCCCCACAGATACAAACCTGGAGCCCCAGAGGATGATGCTGCCACTTTCAGCCTCTGAACCAGCCACCTGATGGTTTGGGTGCTTGCTTAAGCAGAAAAGGGGAGGAAATTAAAATCCAGAGTTTCCATCTTGAATCCAGGGCTGGCTTGTAGTTAATATAGTGTTGAAGGACTCACCTTTGACATGATTTTTACTTTCTAGTGATTACTCCACTCAACTTGTTACTTTTTCTGAATACTACTCTAATGTTTTTAGATCTTGCCCAGGGCTGTGGACAGAGACCAAGTAATTCATTCAAGACCCTGGATTCTGCTTTGAGAGGACAGATTTCTCTTTTATTGGTTTTCACAAAACTCAGCTTCACATTGTCCAAGAATCTTTGTCAAACTAACTCTTTGGCTACTTATGGCCAAAAGTAAGATGGTGTTCAAAGGGTATTTATTTACTCATTTGAATTGTAACACAAAAACTTGCACTGAACCCCTTTATTTTTTTCAAGAACTTAATGACATAAATGCATGACAAAGCTCAAATATTTGACTCTCCAATTTTCTATGCCTTTCAATTATCTCTAGCTGTGACAGTAGATGGACAGTAGAAACTGGATTTAATATGTAGTAGTCTTTTGTGGGAAGTGTGATCTTGAACAACAACATCCATGTGTTACTTACAAGCGTGAAGAGAAATTCCATGGTTTGGACTGAATGTAAATTCTTTGCTCTGCAGAGAAATTCTTTTGAAGGATGCGAATCACACAGCTGGTCTTGATTTCTCTGAAGAAAATTCTGCAACAACTCTGCAACAGTTGCCAGCCAGTCTGACTTGTGCTGGTTTCTTTGTAAATACTTTTCTGTGGCTTTCTAAAAGTTGTGCATGGGACTACTCACCAACACTTGTACTGGAAGAGACTGGAGAGATTGGAAAAGAATTTCAAGTTATACACAAAATATTTAATATTTTCTAGCTTTAAGAATTGCATACCAAAATGATCCACAATTCAACAGCTTTCATTTACCTGACAACTGTGGAGAAACTGCAGTAATTGAAGAAGGCAGCTGTGTTTACTCCACACTAAAAATTGAACTTCCTTTATTGTAAGAAAATCTGTGATGAAGTTTGAATGGATACTTTGATTGCAACCATCTTTCTTGAGTCTCACAGCCTTCTGAAACTTTTATTGACATCCTGGAAGCCATTACATTTAAAACTTTAGGAAAATTGGTTCAGACAATTTTTTGAAAGTATGCTGACAAATGCAGTTTTTGAACACCTGAATTAAAAAGCATAAGAGTTTTTTTCATGGTTTCTTCAGGAGCGTTTAATAACAGTTACTTTGGCTTACCGAGTTCTTACATAAGTCTCCATCTTTTTAGGAAAGGCTTTGTTGGTCACATTACTGAATATTTTGAGCAAAGATGGGACACCTGCCATAGATGTCTAGATGTGTGATTTATGTGTCTCTGTTTTCAGGAAGCTGTAAGCAACTCAAAACTCTGAGTTAAAATGAAAACATGTAATTTTTATAATAAAATTAAATTCCTGATTCAGTGCACAATAAGGCATTGATTCTGCCTCCAGATGCCAGTATCAGCAGAATTAGGACATAAACCTCACAAATGTGTCTTTGAAGAAGGCAAAATTACTTGCTTTCTACTTGAAACTAATTTAGTTTTTAAACTTCGATGCGGCCCTAATGTTTTGCTTTTTCTCCTCTGGAAATAGCTGTGTGTCCCTGTATGAAAGATAAGGAAAGATTTGCTGCTGTTATAGGTATTTTGCACCACCTGTCGTTAACAAACAGACTAGCAGCCTGTAAGTACTTTCTTCCTTCAAACTGTAGAAGGCAAGAAATACTGCCTAATTTTACTTTTTTTAAAAAATTATAGTTTTATATGTAATTTGTTTTATGCTAATAAGAGTGACTGTCATTAATTACCATTTTAATCACTATAGGTATTTCTGGTAATTGCATGTTTTCAATGCTGTCATATTCTCTTAAAGGAAAGATACTAATTCATAAATATTCAGTCTTCTGAATTCATTTCCATCATAAAAGTATCAGTGCTTAAGTTATTTACAGTGAGAGTAATATAATTACAGATGTTCCTCATAAAATGCCAGAAATATTTATTATTAGCAGTGTGCTTATGCCTTCATAGTCAAACTTTGGATCTGGGAAGAAACACTGAATATGGGAAAGCTGCAAACTAAAAAAAAAATGATGCAGAAAATGGAGAAGGTTAAAATAGTAGGCTTTGAGTTCCACTAGAAATATACACAAATTGGGTAAAAACATCCTAAATCTCTAGAAATGCCATCCCTTTGAGGATTTCATCTGACAAACTGTGGCCTTGTGATCCAAAGATGATTGTAAAAGTCGTACCCACTCTACATACTAAAATCTGCCTCAAGGGTCTCTCAGCAGAATCTAACCTCTTCTCTTTTATTTTAGAAGAAAGATCAAGTGCGTCATAGATATACTAGATATTTCCTACCAATTTAACAAACTACCCAAGGCTGCTTGAGAACCTTAAAAAGGTCTTTCTGTCCAACAAATTACACCAGCATCCTTCGATATACAACATTTGTGATTTAATATGCAAGCTGTTATACAATTTTTATTGTAAGAAAAATCACATGCCTGCAAGCCTTGGATCAGGTTAAATCTTAGCAGCATCAGAGGAAAGTACTGGAGGTCAGGAATGGCTAAATTGAAACAGGGACCCAAATGAGGTTCCTGTGGCAAATTTTTGGTCTAGTACCATTGCCTGGTTCAGTTCTGCACTAATAATCAGAGACAGTAGTAACAGATAGAATACGTGAACTCTCACCCATAAGAAATAATCATCTCTCTAGAAAAGTGTCTTCCCAAGAAACAGAGGGGCATTGTTCTAGGCACTTGTACCTGGAGAGGAGGTCTCCGTCCCTTCCCCACAACACCTGTTACTTACGGAGTTCCTCTTGTGCTGCTGAGCCATCCAAGCTGGCACCAAGAAAAATGTGCAGTCTTGTAATGACCTTACCCAGCAGAGGGGTGAGGCTTGTTGTCTTCCTCTTTTTCTGAGCATGAATCCTAACACATATGAAGGGTCTGATTTTCAGTGCCATCCCCTTTTACTTCTCATTAGAGCATAGAATTGTGTGTACATGCACACACACACCTGCAACCACAGAGTTAAACCAAGGTAAAGAGACATCAGTGATAAAGGAAATCAGTACGTGCTCAAAAGTTGTAGGAACATTTTCTCTGAGGTTTCAATTATAATACCAAGCATTTGTAAGAGTGATAAAAAGGGACTTCATCTTAAAAAACGGAGTTCACAGCTCAAGCTTTTAAAGTCGCAAGGGAATGACTCTGCTCTGAGCCAAAGGAGCTAATTATTATATATTCATACTGCTGCCTTCTCACAAACAGAATATCTGATGGCTCAGATTGCTGGTTAATGCACAGTGGTGAGGGGAACTGTTTCCACACATCTGTTTGTTTCTTCAAAACCCAAGTCTTGAAACAAAGCTCAAGGTAAATTCTCCAGCAAGTCAGGAGGCAGAATGAGACTTGGAAGATGAGATAGACAGCTTTGACAGGAGGTCCAGCTTGGATGGGATCTAGCAGGAAAGGGTGGGGACTCAAGTAGAAGAGACATGGAAGAGAAGGAGTCAGATACAGCCAATGTTTTACAAGCCAGTTCATTTCCTTCCAATATTTATGTTGCCATCAATCTAAATCTGATGTTTTACTCACTTCTGACCAAAAGAATTGGGTGCTGGTTTACATACAGGAAGTTATTAATAGTGCTAAGACTCTAATGATGCTAGAATAATTGAGACAAACATGAATATTTAGAATCTTCACAGTTTTGCTTTTTTCTTTTTTACTATAAAACAACTTTTTATGGATATCTAAAACAAATACAGTTTTCATACTTAACCTTCTCCAGTCAGGAGGGTTTTTTTCTTCTTTAAATTATTAGTTTAGATTAACATATACAGTCATTGACTAAATATTTTATATTTATATCTGTTTTAAACAAGGCAGCATAGAAAAATGCTGAAGATAGAAAAACCATAATGGATAAATATTTGCTAACAGTTTTGGTTTTGTTGTTATTTTGTGAAGTAAAAGTATAGATTGCATTGAAAAATCAAAGGGGGTAAGCAAGTTGATAATTGTTAAACCTTCAATTTTTATGTGATGTTACTCTCCACTATGCAAGTGCAGGAGTTTGGATGTGGTTGCTCAGAGCTTGCAAAATGATGTGTAGGGTTGATATAGTACCTGTTCTTGACTCTATACACTGATACTATCAATGAAGGAAATTGAAAGATGTCTCTGAATAAACAAATAGGTGGTGGGTTTAAATTCAGAAGGGTAGTTATGCAGAGAAGAGATAGAGATAGGAGCTGAAAATGAAAAAGGAAGTAAGATTTGCAAAGCCAGTCATAAGACCTCTCCTCTTTCCTGTCTACTTTATAAATTTCTGAAATGTATTACAAATTTATTAGACAAGTGCACAGTATGACCTAGTTGGTCATCCTCCCATGGAGCCAGAATATGTTGCTTATCATGCCAAACTCCTGGCTACAACTGTATGAACATTAGTTATTCCTTTAGAAAAAATGCAAGTATCTATTTTGACAGAATCAATAAATATAAAAATAAATAGTTTGCTGCAGTTCAGTATAAAGTATAGTTTAAATTAATGTTCAAAAAGTAAAATGCTCTCTATTATTGTGGGTAACAGCTTGTCTGAACTGTCCAGAATGACTAATGAATGAGATAACAGAAATGCCTATCACTCCTTCATTGTGCTCAGTATAAAAGGTTTTTTTTCTCCTGAAGCCCCACAATAGCACCATATTTTATTTGAATATTAATGCTTCACTCTGAAATTATTAATTTAAATATAAATTTTCTTCATTTGATATTGTAAGAGACTTCACAGAGAAAAATGATAGAGTATGAAACATAATGAGCAGCATCAACCTAATAAATTATGTAGTAAGACATCAGGAAAAGTAAATACGTTTACTCTTCATTTCATTTTTATGCCACATTTACCCATGTGAGACTGAAAATAGCTATATTACATGCTGGTCTTATTTATCTGCAGGTTATGAAATTATAGATAAGCTACCTCATACTTAAGCCCCTTGTCTGGGTACAATAATTCTGCCTACATATCTGTTATAATTCATTTATATTTGTGCACCAAACATCCGTAACAAATAATATGGAGACCTAGTAGTTTAATGAAGGTTGTAGGACACCATGAAACACTAATGGAAGATAGATTGGTAAAAAGCATGCTGAGAAGCTGATATCCATGAGTTTTAATAGTGTTTTTGACAATCTGGAGGCAAGTTCCTTAAGAGGTAGTTTATAGTAGTTATTTTCACAAAGTTGTTTGTACTTTGTTTTTTGTGGCTTCATAGGGGATGTATTTATTAATCATGTTTCAAATGTGCTTATTAATTACAGTATTTTCTGCTTTCAAATCTGTGTCACAAAAACTCTTTTTCTCCTTTTTTACATGTAGGACTTTGGATTTTCTTAAGACAGCCACAAAAAATGCAACTAGATAAGTTTTGTGATTTAGTTTACAAAGAAATCATCTGTTATAGTTTCAGAATATTGTTATAAAGGAACACTTTACATCAACTCAAAAGCTAACGTTCTTAAGAGTGACTCAAATATTTATCCAGAAGCCATCAGGAGTTTAGAAATGTTAGCAGACAAAAAATAGACAAACCTCTGGCTTTTTGCCTGCTGCCTCCCTGGAGTTAATTGATATGTGATGATTTATTCAAAATTTAAAATTTTCCTAAGGATTCATGTTAGCAAGATATGTTGCGGTCTGTTAGACGTTATATTTGTGAGTGCAAAACATACTGTTTATAACATGGCTGATGACTAGAAGATTAGTGTAAGAAAACCTGAGGGTAAAGGGCTTCCTTTAAAGTGGTGATTCACATGGTAATTCTTTTACATTTAAAATTTGATTCTGTACCTAACATAGATGACAAAAGTGATTTCTCAATCCTACTAGCCTTCTTAACCTTATTGTTGAATTTGAAGGATAACAGTAAGTGCCTATCGGGCCAAAACTGGTTAGTCAGTACAAGTCTAGATATAACATGGGCTGCACATGAAAAAGCAGTCTTTGGTCATTATTATACATGGAAATTCATATCATATTTGTGTAAAGACATTATAGCCATTCTTTCACCCCGTTATATAGGTTTACGTGCTTAATCCTATATCTGGATGTACACAGGACTAACATTCTGCTCTCAAGCATTCCTCCTGAAGATGGAGAGCTTGTGTTTATTTTACATGAGATGCTGCTTCAGTAATATTTCTAGGCTCAAAAAATTCCAAATAGTTGGACTTCCATATCATTTTATGTGTAGAAATGAGGTTTAGTCATGTTTTACTATGTGTAGAAATACCAGGTCTACTCATAGAATCATAGAATACCAGGTTGGAAGGAACCTTAAGGATCACCTGGTCCAACCTTTCTTGGCAAATGCATGGTCTAGACATTATTGCCCAGCACCTGGTCGAACGGAGTCTTAAAAGCTTCCAGTGTTGGGGACATACTCATGTTTTTATTAAAGTTGGCAGTAAATTCTATTTTATATTATCTAGAGCAGACCAAACCAAAGACAATTCAGGCTTGCTTTTGTCCTCTCATGGGCACTAGCAAAGGGGCTGGAGAACTTGCTCCTGCTTGCTGTCATCTCAATTTCTGCCCCCTGCACCTTAGGGAAAAAGCAGCAAGGGGTAGCCAGCAAAGTCGTCTTTTTTTTTTTTTTTTTTTTTTTTCCCCACTAGGAAATACCATAACTGAATAGTTCAGGCAGTTTTAAGTACATTTCCAGTCCAGCATCTTAAAAAAGTCTGTGTGTTGAGGCACAAATGTTGGTAGATATAGTCACGTTGAAATGCCATGCCTACAAATCCCCAGAGTGGGAGGGGTGCGCAAACAAGGCCTCTTTCTCTCTAGCGTAATTGAATTCTTCCTTTTCTTTTGACAGTGAATAATAATTTTTTATTGTTGGCAATTCCTGGCTTTATGAGTTAGTGTACAATTATAATTCATGCATATGTATTTACAAAAATGAATGACTGACTGGTTTCCTGGGATTTTTACCAACTTTGGGGTCTGAGCATCAATGAATATAAAAAGCAAACAAAAACACAGTTAATAATAATTTCCATAAGACTGCTCAAAAATAGTAAGCCGTGTATTAACGTGCTGAAAAATGAGTTAGGACAGACCATAAATGCCTCTATTTTAACTCTTTTGCAAAAAGAACGTTGCAAAATGAACAAATTTATCTAAGTTGATGGATAATATTTCATAAAATCAGCAATTCTCCTTGCCAGAGGATACAAGCCAAATCTTTTTAACTGAAATATTGTGCAATAATAAAACTGTAGAAAGAAATTAGTGCTATGTTAGTATACGTGGGCTAAAGTTAAAATAGAGGAAAATGTTTAGGGGTATACTAGGAATAAAAATCTAGACTGAAGAAACAGCCAGAGGTCTTTTGCATGAGGTAGTTACAGCAACACCAGACAAACGGAAATGATCTAAGGATTAAGGGCCCTAATCCTTCTGAAGTCAATGACACCACTTTCTCTGACTCCAGGTAAAATAGCTCTGTTTATGCCAGGCTACATCTGGGCCTACCTGGGTGCACCGGCAAAGGAGAGTGGAAGAGACACAGGCAGAGCAATGTGCAAGGGGAGGCACAACCACAGCTTTTGAAGTCCCTCTTAGAAAAGAAGACACAAGGCCCTTAGTGGAAAAAAAATTGCATTAACAATCCAGACCCATTGGTGTTTGGTCAAGGGGTGAACAATTGCTTAGTTATTATGAGCAAAGAAGTCAGTGTTTTTCAGCTTAAAACAAATGAAGTTGCAATTTTTTTGGAAGGTTTGTAGAATGGTTCACATTTTGTTTGCTGAAACAGAAAAACAGATTTTCGGATATTTTAATATATATAGAATTAATTTTATGTGATTTAAAAAAAATTTTTCAACTCTAGGTCACAGCTGAAATGACTAATTCAGCTGAAGTATATACTTCACATTCAACTACCAAGCTCATTCTTATTTCATAATACTAACCTATTTAAAAAGGTAGTCCAACTCAAGTTAACATGACTAAGGAGAATACAGAGGCAGAATCTGGCTCCTTCTACTCCTGATACTAGCTAAACTGCTCTGCAGTATTGTTGATATTTTAGGGAACTCAGGTTTGTTATAAAGTAATATTTTGGCCTTAATTTATAACTTTCTTTAATTTTGTTGACTTTCTGAATTTTTTAAGGCCTGTCATATTCTGTGTAACAAGGTGTTTCATTCTAAGAACTAATTGATCATCATAAGAAAAGTAGGAACCAGTTTCTTTTAACATTTTGGGGGTTTTGCTAACATGTAAAGGCAAAAGTTGTAGAATCGTAACATGTTCAATTCCAAGGGAGGAGGATAATCTACGGAGGCATCTGTGAAGTTGGCTGTTTTGATAGAAGGGTTTTAATAAGTTATTTATGTAGTC
Organism: Strix aluco; assembly: GCF_031877795.1. Lineage (NCBI taxonomy): Eukaryota > Metazoa > Chordata > Aves > Strigiformes > Strigidae > Strix > Strix aluco. The sequence continues at coordinate 75,105,781 of NC_133934.1, read as the reverse complement.
ATTGAGATCTTACAGGACTTCAACAAAATTTTTGTCAGGCATCCTCATTTTGGAAATGAGAAAATAAATGTGAAATAATAGGTATTGGTACACAATAATGTAACTTAAGTTTCACCATGTATATGTCCCTTAAAATGTAAATTAGATAATCTCATTTATGAATTGCTTGTTTTATGACTCATCCTTTGGTGTTTTCCTACTGTTGGCTATCTTATTCTGAAGAGACTAAGAATGGAAGAGATAGCAAATCTTTAACGAGTTTCTATTTTCTGAAATTACATTCATTTGAATGATAAAGAATATTGACTTTCCTTCTGAGTGAAAGCTTTGACTTTTCATAAAAACTGTTATATGATTGGCCAAGGCAAAAGTGAGAAGTCTTGAGACTTATCTATTTTCAATCTAATACAAAAGGCAAGGGTTTAAAATAACTCTACTCACAATCCAAAAATCACCATCTGTCACAGGTCTTTTTAGAATTCAGAATTTTCTTTAAAGTATTTCTTCTTTGTTTGTAAGGTTTCCCAAGAAAGAAACTTGAAAAATAAAATGACCTCAGCATTTTTTTTTCCTTTTTAAAAATTTCCTCCTTTTAAGGATATTCAGTCATTTCTGTTGCATTTGTTTTCATCCATTTAATAATAAAAGTACTTTAATTACACCAGCAATTTCTTGCTCCAATACCTTTCACAGTTTTCCTGGATACACTGAATCCTAAACTATATCATAGAGATTAAAGCATATCTTTAATTTTTATTGTGGTGTTTTGTATTACACATTGATAGCAATTGACTAGATTGCTTTACACGTTCTTACATTTATTTCACCTAGTAAACTTCCCAGCCAGTCAGTTTATTACTGCAATAAGCAAATTTTTTCCCTCTGCCCTTGTTTCTTTCTGAAAATTCCTATTTTCTTTCTCTTCCTTGGTCATAAATGCAATGCTATAGTTTTATTAGGCAGTTTCATTCCAAAACAGAACTTGATCCCATCAGTATTTTCATTCTTCTGGAAAAAGTGTCTTTTGATGTGTCTCATGTTGCATGCTTGAGAAAATTAATGGTGGAGATACAAGAATATGCACAGTGACTGTTGTCATGTGTATGGTGAATCTCCCTGAAACATTTTTTGGGAAGACCTGTCTAAATGAATCTTGGTCCAGATTTAATAATTTCTATCTGACTACCTGCTTTACAGCATTTTAGAAACAATCTCCAGCAGTTCTATGCCTTGTTTACATTAGAGAAGAGTTCTTTTTCCCCCTCAACATTTAATCACAAAACTAAGAGTTTAAAAAGACTCTTTTTAGTAGGATGGAGGGCTATGCAATGAAAATAATCACAGAATCGTCTACGTTGGAAAAGACCTTGAAGATCATCTAGTCCAACAATTAGCCTAACATTGACAGTTCCCAACTACACCATATCCCTAAGTGCTATGTCAACCCGACTCTTAAACACCTCTAGGGATGGGGACTCCACCACCTCCCTGGGTAGCCCATTCCAACGCCTGGCTACCCATTCTGTAAAGAAATATTTCCTAATATCTAGTCTAAACCTTCCCATAATGACTCTATGAAAACAATTTACCCTTATATAAGGAAAATGTAAGTAGATGAACAAAAATCTCCCAACAGGAACAATCTAGAACTTACTTTAGCATAAGTTTTGTAATATTATTCCTTTCACCTTCCAAGCCATTTGGATTTTTGAATGTACTTACTGTTGGTATAACATTAACTTTCAAAAATCAAAATTATTTGTGTGCCAGGAGGGCTACAAGCTTGCCAATGATTTCTGAATCAAGTCCAGGAGTTAATCCTAACTTTAATATTTCTAATTAATTAATCTTTGCTATAACAATTGTAATCTGCAAAGGATAAGATTGCTGTGGAGTTCATCTGCATGTAAATAAATCCTTTTTTACATCAGAAGTATCCTTAAAACTGGTGTCTGAGTTACTAAAGCTTTAAATTGCATCAAGATAGAAATCATTCTAAAAGAACCATTTAATTCTCTAAGTAAACCTAAACTCCAACCTATGCTTAAGAGGAAGAAATACCTCAAAACACCATTTTACAAAAGCCCATTTTAAGCCACTTTTGGACAGTAAGTTTAAGAGATCTTAAGAGTCAAAACAGAGTGTGTACTGGACACAAAATGCAATAGAGCTCTACTAACTCTGGAAACTTCTGTTTAACTTTCTGTGATACAGCAGTAAAGCCAAGCTGGTGATGAACTGGCAAGGTTAATCCACAGAAAGACAGGTTGCTTTTCTGTAGGCAGTGAATGCAAAACAGAGAGAGAGCACTCATCAGTGCCTCCTCTCAAAGCTTCAGATGCTTGCATACTCCCTAGCTCTTATTTGGTTTCCATAGGCATGTCACAAGGACACCTGGGAGAATATCAGACAATCCTTCAGGTAGTGGAGTTGTAATCTTCTAACATGTAGAGGCTGGGGTACAGCAGTAAGTTTGATGGATATAAGGACATAATTTTACTGAGTGACTCTCCCTATGCCATACAGTTTGACTAAGATCACCTAAATTCAATTGAACAGATTAAAATATATTCCAGCTTTTTATAACATGAATGCTACTACTGCAATAAGTAACAACAATTTTAAATTATCATTTTGCTATAAACTTCTGAAATTTTTTTCAGTCAAAGTTTTAAAATGCATAAATCTCCTTTACAAAGTAAGTTTATGTATTTTTATTTTGATTGGAAGCCAAAACAAATTTTAAAATGTTGGCTGTCAATGATGGAATTTGCAGGGTTTCACCATACATACATAGAACTAGAAAAGATGCAGACATGCCTTATAGCACTGAGAAAATCAAAATAAAAAGGTTTGTCAAAGGCATGAGTAGTTACCCTAAAACTACGTGTTCAAATGACTTGTTTATTTAAAAAACAAATAAAATGGAAGCAATCCTTGTGAATTACATCTGAACACTGGAGGAATCATTGTATTATAAAGATATTCTAAACACAATTTACAGTGCAATGCAATCAATTGAATCTGTTTATTGACTTTAGTGGTTATTGGATAGAGCTTTTTCTCAATGAAGCAGCAGAAATTTGTCATGACTGGTAAGAGCCAAAATAGCAAATCATTATAATAAAACTGTTCAAAAGAAAAAAAAAAAAGTCATTGCTGATTTATTCAGATTCTTTATGAGTAACTAAAATTTTCTTCAGTGACTATCTGATAAATGTATAAAACCATTAAGCTAATAAAAATCCTACATAATAAATGCAGAATAGTAATTACAGCCAGATGCATTAAATTAATTAAATCTCTTCTGAATCAATTTATGTTATAATGACTGTAGTCATGTGATTAGGGTCTCTTAAAGCAATATTTTATCAAACTATCTGCAGTGGAGCCAGGCAAGTGTTCCGTCTTTAATTTTATTCTGAAACATTATGACAAAGAGGAATTCTTCAAATGGTCGGTTTGTTTTCCATGCTTTGAGTTATACCTTCTTCCATACATTTTTTTTACTGCCACACTTTCCCAAGTACCTTCTGTCTTGGAGTGCCTGAATACAGAGGAAGTGGAGATGTGAGAGATACTGGATAATGCTGTGTCATGTCACTGTGGGCTTTCTGCATGACAGAAGATCTTTAAAATCTTTTAAAGGGCGTGCTGGCCCAAAAGATGTTAATGGCAAATCTCCCCTGGATTCCAGCAGGGCCAAAAAACAACTTAGCAATTTTTTCTGCCAGGTAGGAGTATTTCACATCACCAGTGACCAACGGCACTGGTTTTGGCTGAGAGTCTGGCCCCGTGGTTGTATTAATGCAGTAAGACTTTAATATATTTTTAGGAAATGAATTGTTTTATTAGTTAATATCTTCTTTAACCTTTTGCAATGAAACAGCTGTAGGAGAGGCAACTAGACAGGCATACAGGAGAGGAATTCTTTAGAAGTATAATACGGGTAAACATTCTTTGTCTGTGATTTTTTGGTTCAATACTGTTTATTCGAAATTTTACCCTTTAGGTCATGCAGAGCCTTGATTTTGCTCTTGTGATTGTTGAGGAATGTTTGTTTCTCTCATGAATACATGCCTATGTACATTGTATACTGTACCTACATACGTGCATAAATGAATATGTCAGGATATGGAATAAAAAGATCTTTTAGCCAGGTTAAAGAAGGCAAAGTATGTAATTCAGGAGATCAACTTCTTGCAGAAGCATATAATCTAATGTTTCATGGTCACTTTACATCCTCAAGCAATATGTAGGGTAGAACACAATGAATCATTTGAAGCATGGCAATACTGATCATTTGCTCCAGCAAATACCTCCTTTTTTTCTAGTTTAGAGGAGCACAGGAATGCAGGATGTCTGAATCATCTAGCCCCATCCACTGCAGGTCCTTCCCATAGTGTTTCCTTCTTATCTTGGGTGTCACCACATACTTTTGTAAAAAGTCTTATTTTGCTTGTGGACCAATTGCTAAAATTGATTATGGACCAATCCACGCTCCTGGCATGTACAGACCAACAGGCCTCATTGCCTTCCCTCTGAATGTGTACTTACTATTAGAGATGGCCTCCCTGCATATTGCTTCTGTGCTGTCAGCTCCACATAGTCTCTTTTGTGGTGGTAATCAGTTACAGTATATTTCATGAAGATGTCAATTGTGATATTTGATCACTATTTGCTCTGGAATGCACTTTATTCCTACATCTGGGAGATGTTCAGCAACATGAAAGTTGAGTTTTCCATCTCATGTTAAATGTATTAAGCCCTGTCCAATCAGGGAATTTTCAGTGATTCTTAAAGCTGTAAAATCAAGGCAAATTTCTAAGTAAGGGTTTTTCAAAAATTGTACATAGGTGCATCTTTATGCACTTAGAATATATTGGCTGGAAGAATTGCACTCAATGGTTTTTTTGCAGACTCCCTGAAGAAAAGGAGTTTTATTTAGCAAAAGCTCTAGAAATGCTTAACTGAGCCCTGCTTGCCAAGCTGTTTTATTCACTCAAGTAGAGCAATTGAGCACAAATAGAAATTCCAAGGCTCTTACAAGAGAAAGGACAGCGGAGGCAGTAAGAGATCATATGTGGAGAGCTGACATGGTATTCTTTCATATACACAAGAGCGATGCATGACTATTTTGAGAGACCTTTCTGTAAATCTCTGTTTGTTTGTCGTGAAGGAAAAAGAAATGCCAAATAATGTCCACAGCAGGTAGGAGCAAATCTGATAACAAGACATGCCGATATAAAAATTGCATGGCTTTTGTTGAATTTCCACTGCACATGATATTAAAAGTAATTTACTCATATTTTTCATTACATAATGATAATGATTTTATCTGTAGACCATAATTAATACATGATGGGAAGATTCCTGTGGTTAAAATGCATTATAAGCTATCAGAGATGGAAACAAACACAGCATGAGTTTCACTTTTTTGGTTTGGTTTTGTTTTGTTGTTTTTCCGAAGTCCAAGCAGAGATTCTGCTTTTTAGCTATATTTTCTCAGTGTTACAAAATTGCCATAGCTGGTAATACTGCAGTGAGAAGAAGCGTTTTTCATAAACACAAAGAATACAACTTTAATGACAGAGTAAACTTTGCTTTTATAGAGTCAGAGTCCTTTTAAATAAGCTACTGTAAACAGAAGACTATGCATGCAGAAGCAGGATACTTTATTTTTATCACTTTATAAAAGCATAATTAGAATAAAATGTCATTCTTCTTGTACTAACAGATACCCTGTATTAAGTAAGTGTTATCTTTCACTTCATGAAGCAGTTGCACACATTCTTTAAAAGTACTGGTTCCTAAAGTAATTTTTATCTGCTACTAGTGTTTGTTTTATTTGACATATTTGATCATGTGGTTATTTGATAGTGACATTTTAATTTAGTATCCTTTGTTTATCATTTGGTAAAAGTACCTTGACTGGCGATCTCTTTATAACTGAGTCAGGCAGATTATCTTTTGCTCCTCTTCATTTCTTAGTGCTGCACATGGATTTCTGTCAGTATGTTTGCTTCTCACTTTACCGACTGTCAGAAATAATGAGCTCACTGTCTCACATTTATTCAGGTGCAAATAGAAGCTGCACTTTGCCATATGAATACCAAGGGATGAGTCTACAGAGCCTTAGACCTTTTAAGTAAAGTAGTATAAACAAAGCAAGATGCATACAGATGCATAAGCAAATGTTGTGTTCAATCAAAACCTAAATAAATTCTGGTTCACTAAGTCACAATTTTTGTAGACATTCCTGTAAGTATTCAGAAGAAAATCCCTTAGACACAATTGGGTTTGTTATCAAGTGAGTGAAAAGTATACAAATACAGAATGCAATTACTAAACTTTTAGCAATACCTATACGGTATTTTAAAATTTTTCTAAACAGATATCAAAAGCCAGTCCTCACCTTCACATGTTGTTTTAAATAACGGATGTACACTGCATGAATACTGAACTGTTTGTAGATTTCTTTAACATTGCTTAACACAAAAGACAAACTGTTATTTGAAAATGTAAGTACTAAATTCAAGACTTATTAGTCCTGAGATGTTTTCATTCTGAGAATGTTGCAGAGCCTGAGAGAATTAACGTCCCTGTTTTACTGATGAGGGAATGAGAAAGAGAGGTTAAGGCTTCAATCCTGTACCTCTGTGAGGTACTGTCGTCAGGCCAGAAAGTTTCTTGGTTGAGTATCAAAGACCTAATTTTAGAGGAACTACATAGGATCTCAAGTAAATCATCTCAACCTATCTACCTTTTCAAGGTCATTCTTATATTAACTTAAAAATACAGTGGAGTCCTATTACTTTTAGGAGTTTTATTAATGTTAGTAAAAAACAAAAATGCACCCATGATATTAGTAAGGCTGAATGGCCATCAATTGTACTAATCTACTAAGAATTAACCCATGCAATTGAAAAATCACATTTACAATTTAAATTGAGACAGTATTTTAATGAACTAATTATTTAATTGAACTCTCTCCTTCTAAGTCAACTTCCTATGTAGTAGGACTCCATGAGCATATGCCTCCTTGTGTTGGACACTTCTGTTCAAGAAATTGGATAATCTTACTTTTGGTTCACAGGAAGAGAATCACTCTGTTGCACCCTGATTTTGAAGTTCCTGAATGAGTGACGTAAAAGGTATCTACATGTGGATAAGTATGAGTATGGCTTGGGTATGAGTATGCAGTCTAAGTCTAAACAAATTCAGTAAAATGTTGTGATGGTTTTGTTAGTAAACAAAAATATTTCAGCTGGTTTGATAGCAAACAGTTTTTCAGAAACCTTATATATCTCTGTGGTTCTTGGAAAAAAAAAAAAACAGACATGTAACTAGCCAGTGACCCTACTTAACTATATAGAACTTAAAATGTATCACAAAATTCTACATCCATCTTCTGTTCTCTCTCTTTTTCTATAGCCTGACACTCTTTTGCCTAATACTGCTGAGCCCTGCTGCCAAGAATGCCTTTCCTACCACCTAACAGTTTCCTTTGACCTGTCCTGCTTTTACTGACGGAAGCATAGATACAGCCTTCAGGGCAGGAAAGGTAAAAAGAAGGAAAATGGTGCTAGAATTACACACATTTCTGACTCAAATTTTGTGGTTTATAATGAATACATAAGTACAACTTCCTTAATTTTTCCTTTTTTGTAAGAGCACACTCCTGAAGATGGTACAGATAAAAATAAATTAATCTTGCTTAGCATTCTCTTACAAGTTTTATTCTATAATTTAGAAAATTAAAATTGATTCTGACCTCCCTCAGCCCACCCCCTCCAGCCCTCTCTATGTGAAGACCAAAAGTGCAGTTGTTTTGACATGGTTTGAGACTGTTCATTATCCTCATCATCAAAGTACAGCAAGATGTGGATATTAAGAGGTGTAAAAGTGCTTTGAGTACTGGATGCCTTTCTTAAAGACATCACCTCTATAGCTTTCTATCAAAATGATGATAATTGAAACATTAGCTGAAATTGACCACTCTGTAGATGTATCCTCCTCCTCTCTGGGTAATGAAACCTCTTGCTATGTCCTAGACTTATCACAACATACCAGTACAAAATACCAGTACATTGGGATCAGTATTGCCAGTATTTTCTCTGGATATTCTAGCACATGTCAGAGCTGTTGGTTCATGCCCTGAACACTCAGCTTTTTGTTGCTTAGCTGGTATTTAAATGTCTATATGCCATATTTAAATGCCATAGAATGATTTCTTGGTTCATTAGACTTTTTGTAATAATGGCATATTACTTTGATCAGACAAATTTAAATAATTTATTTTTTAATGAATCAGACTTTCACATATTTCAGAAAAGCTGTGGGCAAAATTAAAATCTGCCATATGAAATAAACTCATTGCAGCACTGGAATAGTGTTTTCCTTTTTTTTTAAAGCTCCATGTACTTACACATACCACTAAGAAGTGGTTTCTCTCTTGACTTGCCAGTGATACAAAAAAATCCATATCTGAGTCTGGAACCTATCAACAGATTATCTTCTGAGGCCAGTTCACCTGAGAATCCCTCTGATGCCTTTTAAAACATTGGTTATGGTAGCTGGAGAGACAGCACTGTAAGGTTGCATCACAGATAAGGAAAGATTAGGAGCTCAGACAAATTGGCCCTGGGATTTTGAGATCTCTGTTGTCTCCAGTGCCATTACACACCCAGTGCATAAGACTAATAAAATAGGTTATTATCTTACATTGTTTGTAATGTTATTAATTTTGCAATTACTAACTTCTGACTAATATGTTAAATTTACCATATTAACTCTTTTACAGTGATTTCATTTTTCCTCATAAAAGATCTAAGAGAATCAGCAATGTTACTGTGAATATTGCCTTTTGTACCGGGCTACTTAAAATCTCAAGGTGGGTCTTGTACAAGATTTTGCTCACCACTGTCTAATATTTTGAGCATTCCTGTATCAGATGGGATGCTTTTGGAGTGCAATGACTTACAAGAAACAGATTGTTACATTCACTATTACTATTGGAATAATAGTGGGAAATGTGCAGGAGAAACCATTTCAATGACTGTGCTTTGAAGTTGCAGAAGTACAACTTCAAAACAAAATCCAAGTAATTTATTACTTCTTTAAAAAAAAAAAAAAAAATTACCCTAAGAGTCTCTATTGTGCTTTTACCAAAGTAATTGTCTACAGGATAAATTGACATTTCTCAGTTTGACCATGAACTTATTCAAAGTTATCCCTGCTCAAGAGTTGCTTAAGTTTACAAGAGTAAAGTAAGACTGGGGGACAAGAGAAGCTCACAGAGTGAACTATGTGAATTCTGAACTTCTGAGCAATTTTACTTTTGGTAAAACATGGAAAAAATCATAGTAAAAAAAATCGGTGGTCTGATTTTGTAGTAAAGCAAGTAAATAAAGTTTATGTTTGGCCTTTTGCCTTTCCAGACTTCCATCCTGAAGTCCCTGAAAATGTGGTCATTTGTTGGAAGTAATTTTCTCTAACTGAATATAACATTGTAAAGGTCCACTAGAAAAGGAGTATTGTAAATGTGAGAAAGTTCAGTGCCCGGATAACCATGCAAAAGTGTAAAGAGGCAGATTCAGAACAATGAACTGGCTCTGTGGATCATTACTAATTATCACTTGTTTCACAGCTAAGCTCACTAAATAATAGATTTGGGAAAAATTAGTTTAAGATTAAAATGAATAAAGGATTGACTCATTCAAGAAACAGAAGAAATTGAGAATGTTGCCATCATTAAATTGGTTATGATTTAGGTAAGTTTGGAGGATTATCAAAATATATATGGTACCTACTCATTTACATAGTTATTCAACTCTGTTTTTTATTTTTAGTTTTTGTTATCCCTTGAACTGTGTGTACTGCTGTCAGGATGGAAACTTTTACCTGAGCTGCCCAAACATTTCTGTCAGCCCCTCACAGGGTAAAAAGAAGATTTTGTCAAGGTCAAACAGAGTTAAACTCTGCAGACCTCCTGAAGCTGGAACCCGTGTGTGACTCCATTACTCACACTTGCCCCACAGCAGGATAATTGGGACCTCATTAATGCTCCTTAGGAGAACGACTTCCAAACTGGAACCACTCCAAAAACTAGGATACCTAATTAATAACAGTCAGTGATAGCTCTCTTGTATGAATGTCGTGAGTCAGGTTCTGAGATTGAAGTAAAGTGTCTGACTATTCCTTTTTCCAGACTAAACCCACAGAGATATTTGTGGAACAGATCACATAAGCATAATAAATTTTGGCACTAAATGAAAATGTGATACACTTACAGTCCCTTCTAATGACTTGTATGTAAAGACGGTTGATTATATAATTTTAGATTTATGGTATTATCCGATTCACATTAAAAATCCATAGTAATAACACAATTTAGTAATGCTTTAACTTTGAAGCCTTTAAGCAGAACAAGTAACAGGTAGTCATTTCCCCGTGACATCCTTGTTTTACTGAAATAAATTAGCTCAGTAAGAAAGTTTAAAAGATCATCAATTTTAGGATGTGGTGATGCCTACGTCTTCTGCTCTGTGAAGGGAGGGCTAATGAGCAGTTTTGCTTTCTACTAGCAGGCAGAGGGAACCATATACCCAGAGATTTTGCTGGTTGGCTGTGGGCTGTCGGACCCACACCGATGGCTTCTCACCCACAGCAACACAGGGAAAAGCAGATGCACCGGGTTGTCCTCCTGTCCCACCCTGTCCCTCCCATTGGAAGCACAGAGGAGTTTGGGCTGTTTATTTATTTCTCCTATGCCACCAAGGAAGCAAAACCATATTGCTCTCATTTGAATTTTTCTTTATGTAGTAATTTTCCACTTAGCCGTCAAAATTGTGGTGACATTTTCATGCAGTGTTATGCTGTAAAAGATTTGCCTTTCTCAGCCTGTTCATGGGCCTGTCTTTTCCCACTCTCTTGTGACACGTAGTGTAAAAAAATGTAGTTAAAATTCAAACAAAAAACATTTTACATTTGCTTATCTGTACTAACTTTCAGGTACTATACACCAGAGCCAGCATTTGAAATGTAAATTTCAAGTGATTTGGATGATTTAAAAAAAAAAAAATCCAGTTATTTATTCTATGTAGTCATTTACATCATGTTTTAAAACAATGTTCTTCTAATTCTTTAGCTCCTAATCGGAGTCACCCTACGTGTTGATAGTTAATATAATAATTGTTAATATAAATACGTTTTGCAATCACTAAAGCATATGGATTTCCATCTGATTCACATATGTACACCCAGAACTGTATTCAAGTCACAGCCAGAACAACGAAATGCAGAGAACAATGTAGTTAGTGTATATTAGGCCTCGGGAAAGATGAACCTGAATATATCAATCACAGTCTCTAATCAAAATAGGAAAGTTTTGCGTCATAGTCTTGAAACTATATTTTCTTGCTGCTAGCACAGGATCAGTATTACAAAAACATAGTAAGAAAAATGATATAATAATATGCATGTGTTCATATATGTGAGTGTCTATGCATAAAAGAAGGTGGTTTTCTTATAATTTCTTCAGCATTTTTACCATTATTTTTTGTGTGATATGATGACACAAAACATAGGTCTTCATTACCAGTTTCAAAAGGGAGGCCAACTTGCATTCATAAAGAAACTTGATGGCACTTGTATCAAATTTTACAAATGAGCAGAGCGTGTAACAACTTAAATGGTGGTAGAGTGAAAAAGAAGGTGAATGCAATGCTTGCAAAGTCGAGACTGGCTATGTTAATGTGTTAGCATTTGTAAAAATCTGTTGAATTTGCATGAGAAAAAAGCACAAAGAAAAATATAAGTACTGTGCACTTTCCCCCTTCCAATTCCCAAGGATATATTGTCTTTCCTTGGTTACCTGCTTCATCTGGGCCTTTAGTCGCCTCAGAAACCAACACTGGTTTGAGATTACAATAATTCTGAAGTGGGTGAACAATTTCCTAGGATTCCACTGGGAAAAAAAAAAAAAAAAAGTTTACTGTTAAAGGTTTGAATGATACTAAACTCCTGAACAAGACTAAAATCTTAGTCCTTGGTTAATTCACTTTACACTCTTGCAACTGCAGACCAATCTGCTAAAGAAGACTATTAATGATGACTTTTCTCTACATTTAACTGTTCATGATGTAAGCTGTTTGGGACAAAACTTTCTTCATATGTTCATGTACAGTCTTGGATATTAATTAGAGTGACAGCCTAGAGGGTCAATTATTATGTAAATAATAATATTCAAAGGAAACATTGCCACAACTGCTTTATATGGAAAGGACTCATTTCGTGATGATTGACAGCATGGTTGTAGTATAAAATAAATTATGATGAGAGGTTTAACAAGAAAAATCAAAGTTAATAGCATACATAATAACAGAGAACATAATTTAGGAGAGTTGCTGTGTTTCAGAGGGTCACACACAGCTGCATTTTATTTATTTATGTAAGAGTTATTGCTATGTACAATGCTAATTAATAATCACTTGAACTAATAGGATTAAAACTTGACAAAAATCAGACCAAGTGAGTTTTAAGCCATATTAGTGGTGGCATTTTCCCCTCAGATTTCTGACTAATGAGGCAGAAGGGTAGCATGGATATGTAATTGTTTGATTGCATGTGTAATTATATCTGCACTCTTGGAGAGAATAAGAAGGAGATATTATACAGCTGGTCATTCCAAAAAAGGAGAGAATATGAAAAAATAAAGTGGGGCAGTGCCTGTTGACTTTAAGTGTTATTACTGACTTCATTGAGAGTGAGAGAAACTATCATTAAGCCATGATCCATGAAATCTCTTAGTCATATGTATAACTTTAATGAGAGATACCTTGAACACCATAGGCATATATGTCCAGTTTAAATGACTGCAATCTGTTTCACCAAAATTTGAAATTATAGTGAAAAAAATAAAAATCAACAAAAAGTATTTTTTAAAAAATGAAGTAAGGGATCAAGACAATTTATAGATTTAATGAATTGTGTTTGAGGAGGCTAAAAGAAAAGTGAAAATTAATTGTTTATCAGTGTTAACTTATTTTAGTTGCTAAAAGTGAAATATTATTAGTTGCTGAAAGTGAAGATAAAAAACTGGAGGAACAATGAGAGAGGAATTTTATTAAAATGGGGCTTGAAATACATTAGCAAATAGAAAAGGAAGAAAAAGAGGAAGAGAAAACAATTTTCTACCTACATCTATGTATTATTATATAGGAAAACTTGCTTTCAAATTTTCTGTTTTGTGAAAGATTTCAAGATTTTCTTTTCTGTAACACCAACTTTTACTAGAATCTATACAAACAAAGCCAAAAAAATAGTCAAGCTGATGGAGCTAGAAGTAGTGAACATATTTCTGTCTGATTTTGATGTGAATTTGACTGAAACTGTCAGATTCCTTACTACAAATTGATAGCCATTGCTGGTCGTGACAATGAGGAAGAGAAGCAACACCACAGAAATGGGTCTGGAATGAGAAACTGGCCAGTGGTGGTTTTGAGAGAGAATCAAAAAACATCTGCATCCACCAAATTACATCTGTAAATTTTTTCGTTTTTTGAAACAAACTGGATTTGAGAAAGTTTTTAGTTTGTCTCAGTATTTGGGCGAGGGGAAGGGTTAGTTTTGCTTGGTGAGGAAGCAAAGTATTTCAGGTTCCTTTCTCCATTTTTTGTAGTGAATCAGAGATAAATTCACTATCAAAATCTAGCATTTTTACACAAAACCTATTCTTAGGCACAGCTTCTTCTAATGCACCAATAAGGCCTTACCAAAAATTGTTTTCCTGAGCTCTTCATTGTCTGGTTTAATGTCCCTCCTTCAACACCAAGAGTTCCATTTTCATTTTGGTTTGAACCTTCAACTACATTAGTTATCGTTTCTTTACAGTCCCTTAGAGCTTTTGCAAAATATATTTTCAATATAGAAATTCAAAACAAAACTTATATTTAGGAGAGAAGGAAATTATTTAGGCAAAGATAAAATGATGGAAAATTAATTCAGGCATGTGGTGTTTAATAGGAGACCATGCCATTGAGACTAAAATTAAGAAGAACAAATGTGAACATTGACCCCAAAATTTGAAATGTTTACATTTAGGTCAAAACTGCATTGAATGTACTTTTAAATAGTTACAGTAGAATTAGAAGGGAAATAAAAAGGGAATAAAAGAACATACATCATTGGATACTTTTGGAGAAAAAAATTAAAATCTTTTCCTCACTCACCAGACAAAATTTTGGCCAAACTCCTGCAATTACCTTTGTGATGTGTCTGATTTTGATTGCTGCCTTTTACAAAAGGAACTGAGCTAGACAGATGTAGCTGATGTTTAGGACAGAGAGTTACTGTAAAGAAAAGTGCTCAGAGCCAATGCATGAGAGAAATCTTGGAATTGGAAAACTTACATCTGATTGTTCTAGATGGAGAAATGACTAAAGATGATTTCCAGAGAAGCACTGAGCAAATTTATATGATGTGATGGGTGAAGAATATGTTCTAAACAAGATGGAAATTACATATGCTTAGCCAATGAATATCAAAGTCACTATTCAAACAACGATTGCTATGAAAGCCATGATCATATTTGGAGAATAAAGCATTAGGACATTTTGAATGTGCCTTTCTATAACTACCCGTAGTAGTCTGCTTTTCACTGGCATTTATTTTGACATTTTATCCTGAATATTTCATTAAAAAAGCGTTTATCTTCTTTACAGCAAAATAAAAATGCATCACAAGTTCCTGTGGGCATTTTGTCACCATTTTCCTCCTAATTTTTGTGACATGTTATCTTTCCAATATAACATTATTTTTAAAGGCATGATTTAGCATATAGCTTTTATGAAACCAAAAGTTTGTGAATCTCCCTGTGGACTCAGAGGCACGTAGAACAAATTAGTAGGGCCCTGTGTAATGTTATGAAATGGAATTTGTGTAAAGAAGTTGTCATAGTTATAAACAAATGGTGATGACTTTCATTTATATTCCATGTGAATACACATAATATTTAGTACTTCTGTAAAAGTGTTTGAGAACTTGAAAATCTAGAGACATGTCAGTCTTCCTTTTGTGTAATATTTACAAGTTGTTTCTCTGTTATATAAGCCAGACACTTTTCTATTTTTCCCAGTTGAGAAAGCATCAGTAATCCACCTTCACTAAAATATTAGAGAGAAATATGCCTTGTTAAGTCTTAATTTATGTGAATATTTTGCATAGCTTCAGGAGATACGACTAGGATTCATCAAAAGAAACTAGCAGAGAACATGTTTGATACAAGGACCTAATCGTTCATATAATGAGCAATTAAGCTGTAGAAGTTTTTACTCAGAATCCTGTGAGCATTAAGAGCCAACATAGGTTTGAAACCAACCTGACAATTTCATGAAGAGAAAAACTCAGTTGAGGGTCATTAAAAACAATAGAAGCACTTTCAAGTGTTTCAAGAAAGTCCTCTGAACTCTAGCTTTTCAGGGAATAGGAGAATATTTGGTGGCTGTATTGTCCTTGTCTTGTCCTCGTATTCTTCCCTAAGTAGCCATGAGTAACAACTGTCAATGACAAGACACCAACTAGATTAACTTTTCATCAGATGAAATGCTTTTCCTCTTACTTTCTTAGGAATAGTAAATTCTTAGCCCATAATAACATTAAAATAATATCTTTGCTAAAATTAACAAAAAAAAGAGTATATTTTGTGGTTGTAAATAGGCTAAAATTTGCATTCATGGTTTAGGGGAAAACAATCATTTGTTGATGAATAAGTAAATATAAAAAAGTTGAACAGTATTCTCTAGAATCACTTCTAGAATAACTTTAGCCTACTAGGTTATTTTATTTTCTAGATTTAAAAGTATGTAGCACTTAAAATTCAGTAGACATTTTATGTTGCTCAGTTCGATAGATAATGTGCCTGGTATCTTTTCTTCAATTTTCCTCCTGAATCAATACCCCCAAGAACATCAGTAGCAAATAGACATGGGAATTTAAATTTTCATTTCTCAGAAATGGAACTTTTGAAATTCACTTGCTATGAAAATTAATGTTAATGAATATTTTTGATAATGCAAAAGAGCTTATTTAAGAATGAGTCTTTTCCATTCAGCAATTAATGCAGCAATTAATGAAAGTAGAAAGTTCCTACAAAGATACTGGAAGCCATGGAACACTTTTTCTACTAAATTAATCTGACCTGTTAAATTGAAGAATCTGTTAGAAATCCATTATAATCCAGTGCTAACACTGTGGGAACACTTCTGATGACTATTTGATAATATGCCATGGGGTTATCATTACTTTGTAAGTCTTGCAAAGTGTAAGATATGTTTTATTTCATTTTTGTAAGGAGAATACTCACAGGAAAAGTCTTTAATTAAAGATGAGATGACTTTTGTTATTCAAGGTAAAGGCATGCTTTGCTCCTCTGTTCTGCAGAGGATGTGACTTACAAGCCTCACCAAAATACTGAAATCTTTTTTTCCCCTCTTTCTGCTCCTGTGAATACGAAGTCTATAGATGCTTATCCCTAAATTTGAATCCAGCCATAACAGTTCAACATTAAGAGAATCAAGACAATGAAACAACCAGAGGAAAGCTTGTTTTATCTTTAATATAGACATGAGGACAAACACATATCTCATTGACGTAGCTCTAACACAGGGTCCCAAAGACCTCTAGGTTTCTTGGTGACGTATGGTTTATTTATTTATTTATTTATTTGATGGAAATATCTTTAATTTTCTCTGCTCCAGTGCTCAACTTGTCTTCCATTTTACACAAGAGTAATATATATATATATTTTTTTTTAAACTCCATAATCCACACATGCCTTTCGATACTTCTGGGCAGATAATCACAGAATCACAGAATCGTCTAGGTTGGAAAAGACCTTGAAGATCATCCAGTCCACACAAACTTAAGAATGAGGAGGCAGGGACCCACTACAACAGATGCGTCCATCTGGAGATGCCCTTGGGACAGTAGCAGTTTACAGCAACCCCCCCCTCCACCCACCCTGGAGGAAGGCTGATGCTGTCAAACTTGGGGCCAGGAGGGCACCTGGGGGTGAGTGTGACACCAGGCAAAAGTAGTATGCTATGAGCAGACTTTCTCATATAATGATTTCATATAGATTATTAATGAGGCTTTTCTTCCCAATTAGGACTATTAGCTGCTTTAAACACAAATTGTACAGGCAATGAGTTCTTGGCTCTATATATTTGGTGTGTCCTCTTTTGCACATGACAGGATATAAAATGTTAGAAGTCCAACAATAGGTATCCAGTATTGATTGTCTTTTACAGAGGGCAATACAGTAAAATTGCATCCAAAGTCATACAGAGAGTTTGTACTAAATCTAAAATTAGAGATTGGTACTTGTTACTTCACTCTACCTCATTTCTTGATATTTCTTTATATTTAAGTATGAAGTCATAAAATGTAGGATGAAGTAAAATAATACTTTTAAATAATAAAAGGAAACATATTTTCCTCAATCCCTTTGTTTTTTTTTTAAGAAAAACATTAAAACATTATTTTTACTGGAAGGGTAGAATAATAGAAATTATAAAGCAGATATCAAATTTAAAAATGGTTCTTCATAACAGCAATCACTGCTGTTAATCATAAATACATATGAGGAACCTGAAAACAAGACTAATAATTATTAAGGTTCAAAATACCCCTACACAATTGGAAAAAACATATGATAGGCTGCTTATATTAGGAACTTTTAATTCCACACTGATGAGACCAATACCAAGAAAAGCACTAAATATGAGCTTAACAGTATAGAGAATTTCTGTTCTCGATGCATACTCAAAAAACTGTTTTTCTTGTTTAATGCAAATAAGACAAGCACGTACCAAGATGTCTCCACACACAGAGGAGAGGAAGCGAACAGAAATTACATCCAATTTCACAGCATAAAAACTGCTCACGCTCTGGAGAGGCACAGAGGACGAGTCTAGTTCTGTCACTCAAATCACAGGGCTGAAAACCAGGGCTGTCCCCCACACCGACCTTCACTGGGATGTCGATGTACATAGCAGATGGCCACTATCAGCATGTGCTGTACAGTTCTGACACTTCACAATAAGCGCAGGTGCCAAATGCCAACCCTCTGTGCTAGTTCTAGGCAGATTTGGCCTCTGGGAATGATCCTGATTTTCTCCAGTCAGAAGAGTTAGCACCAGCAGTTTCAGCTGAGTTATCACTAGAGACTTGGTGTGAAACCAACCTTCTTCTTTGTTCATTAGGGGAATTTCAGCTGAGCATTAAAATGTCATCATTCTCAAAAAGTGAAATGAGCTCTTTACTCTTCGCAACTTCAGAGCTTTTAAACAAATTGTCCAAAAGGTTTAGTTGCATTTTACCTGAAATCAGATATTACTATTTTCCACAAACATTCTAGCAGAACTGGTGGTAATTTGATGGATTAATTCAATATTTTAACTTTGCAGCACATTTAGTATGACCACAAGCTGCTTATTCAATCCATGTTGACCAATTTTTTTCACAACATACAAGATAATTGTGTCAGAATTAAGAATGAAATTATCATCAGTGATTCTCTCAGCACTATAAAAAAGACTTTCCTTTACAATAAAGAAATACAGCTTTTCAGCTTTATACCTTTCTTTTTTATCATAGTGGTCTTTTTTTCCACTGACTTCAATTTTTGATTCTTATCTTGAAAAAACTTGTAAATGAAAGGATTTTGGTTATGTGAATTACTCCCCCTAGAACTTCTGAAGCACAAAAACTTAGTGATAGTTCTGAATTCCTTTTGAAATATGGTAAGATTCAAAATTAACTGTAATTTGAGTATGTTTAATCACACACATAATTGCTATCAAGAAATGTAAAAGTCAATAAATACTTTTATAGATGTCTTGATAACAGTTTTGGTTAAAATATTATGAAAAATCCTGTTTTTCTCTTTAAAAGTAGAAGCTTCCAAACACTTATGCTTCCCAGTACTCTCTTCATCCCAAACTGTATTTAAAATACATTCAAACATTTTAGCCAACTCTAGTCCCAGTCCAATGGTGTGCACTACTTACATGCATAAATATTTGCAGAATTAGGACCTCACTATGAATTATGCTTGCAAAATATATTTGCTTTCTATTTTTCCTCTTTTTTTTCCCCAGAAATATATGTACCTATAGTTTGAAAATGTAAAGAAAAGGAATAGTAACAGTTCAACACAGCTCCTGAAATAAATGAATTGTTTACACTATTTAAACTATAGACAAACAAGTTCATTCCACAGGTTCCTGCCATTTCTCTTGCTTCCCAGGAATATCTATTGACAAACCTGCTCTCTCACTAATTAAAAGGCAATGAAGTCTGAACTCTGCTGATTACTGAGCCCTTACTTCATGGCTTTAGTTCCTGGATAGCTTTCAAATACCTGTTCTGCCCAGTGTTATGAAGTAAAGCCTTGGTGTCTTTTGGCATATGCAAATGGATAGATTTAGCAATTCTAAAGCAACTTAAAAGAAAATTTCTCCAAAGAGATTACCAAAAACATTAGTCCTTAAATCATGTTTGAAAAATCACCTGGGATAAAATTTCCATTGAAGATATATAAAGACTATGATATTGTAACTGACCGGTTAGTAATTAATAATTAATATTTCTTGTCCATGTGAATTAATTAAAATCAGAGCTCACCAAGAAAAAGTGTGTTCTGCCCTTCTTGTAACTGTCTCCTGTTTTCCACTAAACATGCTGTACTGTCAATCTTGCCTCTTAGGAACTTCCTGTACGTGTGCGACCAGGCGCAGTATTTACAGCTCTATTGATGTGCATGAAGTAATTTGCATGATTCTGATCCTTTCTTTTATGGTCTGTAGCACTGTGGGCAAAATCAAGCCACAGTTACCAAAGTCTTTGACCAGCATTATCATGGTAATAATAATAATGGTAGTTCTCCAAGGTATGAGGATGAAAACCAAGCTTCAAGTTTTTGTGGTGGCTGGATTAACAGTTTTTATTTGTCTTAGAAAAGTAGAATATAAAGGACATATATCTGGCTAACAATTCAGCTGTATCTCACACTGGATTTTCTCTAAAACCCAGTACATTTACCCTGTATTTAGTCTTTTGCATTTCAGGAAACGTTGGAAGCTTGTCTGCTAATGAAATTATAGTGTTATTTGCTTCAGATGTGCAACTCTCAAATAAATCTCTCATCCAGGGAGTACCAATGTGTCACCTGGATTCAGTATTGCACAGCTCTGTCCTGTGGATGCGTGTCAGAGATGCAGTGCTGTAAGTGGACCCAAACCTGGCCACCACTGGGGGACGCTCCACACATCACTGTCACCTTGGGTACGTGCTTCAGGCAAAGCCTTAACTGTCCTGTTTCCTCTCCAGTCCAGCCAGTTTCTGTGGAGTAAGCTGATGTGCATAGAGCCGGCCTCCTCTATAAAACAGTCTGAGATGTCATATCTTACGCAATATTAATCTCTGGCCCAAAAGGACAAAACATTTCGGGTTCCAGACTCCGGGAAGGGAAGGGAAGGGAAGGGAAGGGAAGGGAAGGGAAGGGAAGGGAAGGGAAGGGAAGGGAAGGGAAGGGAAGGGAAGGGAAGGGAAGGGAAGGGAAGGGAAGGGAAGGGAAGGGAAGGGAAGGGAAGGGAAGGGAAGGGAAGGGAAGGGAAGGGAAGGGAAGGGAAGGGAAGGGAAGGGAAGGGAAGGGAAGGGAAGGGAAGGAAAGGAAAGGAAAGGAAAGGAAAGGAAAGGAAAGGAAAGGAAAGGAAAGGAAAGGAAAGGAAAGGAAAGGAAAGGAAAGGAAAGGAAAGGAAAGGAAAGGAAAGGAAAGGAAAGGAAAGGAAAGGAAAGGAAAGGAAAGGAAAGGAAAGGAAAGGAAAGGAAAGGAAAGGAAAGGAAAGGAAAGGAAAACTTTGGCTGACTGTGGATGGGCTAACAAGAACTAAGGTATTTATAATTCATTTTCTATTTCACTCATACTAAATATAAGGGTCACTTCGGGTTTCTGTCCAATACATTCCAAAGTCCCTTGGCCATCACAGTCTGAGGAAACTTGCTGTCAGACTTCACAATTTGCCAAACCTGGGGAAAAACAAACCTACTGTATAATATGCACCTTGACAGAGGTAAGGCAGAGTTTTCTTCTCCTCTGATTTTGGTTGGACTTTTTTTGGTTTGCCAATGGTGTTTATAGTGTTTATGAAATAGACAGAAAATAGTCATCCACTCCACAGATGATTATTAATTATAGTCTAAAAAAAAAAAAAAAATAAATCCAGCTTGCCTCTCACTTCTAGTACTTTACCATTACTATTTCAGGAACCTTCAATTTACGTCTATAAAGGGTTTGATAATTCTTGCAGATGTCAGCATAATTCATTTTTATAGTTTGCTGTGCTCTCATAGTTGCTATGTTGACTCTCTCCATCACAAATAGATACTCAATTCTTACCTTCATTCCCATCACATGTAACCACTCTTCTTCCTTCTGCACTAATACACAGCCCCAGTTTCCTCAGTCATTCCTCATTCTGGGTAGTAGCTTGCCAGGACTTTGTCAGGGCTGGAGTTATAGTGTATGATAGCTTAAAGAGTCTAGAGCTGAATATCTGGATTTTACCCTGGCCATTTTAGTAATTAAAATTCACCTTTTGAGCATCTGCCATTCTTCTGTCTGTAACTTAATTGAAAATTCATTTTGCATACACTTTCACATATTTTAAATATGTGTCTCTCTTATCTTCATCTAAGTAACATGTTTAATTTTTTTTTTTTCCCCTAATGTCCTTTTGAGCTGAAAATACCAGAAATCTGGTCCAAGAGGAGAAGGGCCAATTGAACCAACAGTAAATCTATGCAATGTTGTCTTTTCAAGGAATGTTCTGCGGAGTCTGAAATGGGTACACTATTGAATGCCTCCCACCTTCTTGAACATCTATACTGCCCACTGGTGTGGATCACAGAGACCAGAAATCAGGGTTTTGAGGAGAATAATAGGAAGTAGTAGATGAATTTGATTTCTGCTCTCGTGTGAAGGAGGAAAATCTCTACTCGGAGGAAGTTGTCCGTAAATGGATACAGACACTATAATCTGGGTTGGCATGGCTTCACCTCTTATTAAATTATATGATATTTAACTGGATATGGGAACAGGTCTTCTGTACCAAAACAATAAGTGTGTACAATCTATGAAATGTCTTTGAAGAAGAATAATAATAGGGTTTTTTTCCAACAACAAAATGGTGATATCCAGTGGGATATGTTCTTCTCAAGCATGTTAAAAGTCTCTGCCAGATGCTTTATTCCTTTAACATTTGCAGTTTTTGTTTCTGTTCTCATGAGTCCTGCTGTTTTGTTTAAGTCTGGAAAGGGTAAATGTTGGTGCAAACTCATTTGCATAAAAAATGCCGAGCTGATCACAAAGTAATCTAAGAACAAATACCCAAGACTCCAGAACACATATTTAGGCATAATCTGGTTTAGTGCAAATTAAATGACAACCCAAACCATATTCTTGTATCTAAGACCACATCGTAGTAGTTAAGGGGTTACATAATTTTCTTAAGAAGTTTGGAATTATAATTTTTTCAATTCATTGTTGACTGAATTGGAAGGTAACTTACCTCTAACTCTCTACCTATGATTTGCTTAATTGAAAGTAAAGTGAACGTGACACAAGACCCTTGTTCCAAATAACCTTAAGCATGACATGGTAAGAGACTGAATTAAGCAGCTTTCCTAGATAATATGAAATGTTAGAGCTGGTTCAGTAAAACTACTAAGTTTACAAAAGAAATGATACTAGATTATAAAAGAGTATAACTAGTTTAGGGACAAGGAAAGCAAGGAGATATGACATGTAGAGCAATCTGATAGAGATATCTAGAGATAGAATGCAGTAGGAGAGAGAGGCAGAAGGTAGCTCTGCGGCCAGTCTTGTCCCATCTCCATGACGTGCCTGTTCTGACAGAACATAAAGTAATTTTCTCAAGAATAAGATGAAAATGGGTTGTTTCAGTCTCCACAATAATTGTCTTCTCCTGAGCCAAGGTATTCCGCTGTAAGGACAAATGCATACCTTAAGAGTTCTTCTCGTTTATTTTTTGTCCCAAACATCTCAACCACAGAACCATTCTTCTTTCTTCTTGATTGTTATGTTCACAGGCTAGGGTTGGATGGAGAGTTTCAGTGCAGATTTAAACTGTGCAGGGCTCAGAAGGACTGTGTTCTCCATGTTTGGGGAATCCAGAAGGTTTGAGCTCCTCAAGGAAAAGAGAGAAAGTTTGTTCCATAGTAGCTTTAAAGGAAATAGAATGGCATATAGTTAAAATGACAGAGCATTATATTTATTCATTTAGAACTAGATTTTGGAAGGCATTTTTGCACCTGGATTTCAAATAAAATGCCCAGGCAGAGTAAGAGAAGAACTCTTTGCAGAAGAACTCGGAAAAGGACTGGTGGATGATGTGGGAGTTGGAGGCCGACTTGGTCACAGCGATCATGAAATAATAGAGTTCTCTATTTTTAGAGAAATCAGGAGAGGAGGCAGCAGAACTGACATCCTGGACTTCCAAAGAGCTGACTTTGTCTTGTTTAGGCACCCGCTTGACAGAATCCTTTGTGAGATGGTCCTGAACGGTATAGGGGTCCAGGAAGGCTGGACACTCTTTAAGAAGAAAGTCTTAATGGCACAGAAGCAGGCTGTCCCCAGGTGCCAGAGAAGACCCCCCTGGCTAAACAGGGAGCTTTGGTTGCAACTCAGGGAGAAAAGGAGAGTTTACAGCCTTTGGAAGAAGGGGCTAGCCACTCACAGTGATTACAAAGATGCTGTGAGGTTATGCAGGGCGGAAATCAGGAGGTCTAAAGCCCAGCTAGAAATTATTCTAGTTTTAGCAATCAAGGATAACAAGAAATGTTTCTGTAAGTACGTCAACAGCAAAAGAAAGACCAGGGAGAGCCTCCATCCCCTGCTAGATGCAGGAGGAAACATGGTAACAAGTGATGAGAAAAAAACTGAGGTGCTTAATGCCTTCTTTGCCTCAGTCTTTAATAACAAGACTAGTTGTACTGAGGGAATCCAGCCTCCTCAGCCACAAGACAGCAACTGGGAGAATGACCCCTCTGCATTCCAGGAGGAGATAGTCAGTGACCTACTGCATCACATAGACACACACAAATCTATGGGACCGGATGGGATACACCCGAGGGTGCTGAAGGAGCTGGCTGGGGTGCTCACCAAGCCGCTTTCCATCATTTACCAGCAGTCCTGGCTGACTGGGGAGGTCCCAACAGATTGGAAATTGGCCAGTGTGATGCCCATATATAAGAAGGGTCAGAAGGATGATCCAGGAAGTTACAGGCCTGTCAGCTTGACTTCGGTGCCCGGGAAGCTGATGGAGCAGCTCATCCTGAGTACCATCATACAACACATGTGGGACAACCAGATGATCAGGCCCAGTCAGCGTGGGTTTATGAAAGGTAGGTCCTGCTTGACAAACCTGATCTTCTTCTACAACAGGGCAATCTGCTTATTGGATGAGGGAAAGGCTGTAGATGTTGTTTACCTTGACTTTAGTAAGGACTTTGACATCGTTTCCCACAGCACTTTCCTGGCGAAACTGGCTGCTCATGGCTTGGATGGGCACACGCTTCACTGGGTAAAAACTGGCTGGATGGCCGGGCCCAAAGGGTTGTGGTGAATGGAGTTAAATCTAGTTGGCGGCTGGTCACGAGTGGTGTCCCCCAGGGCTTGGTTTTGGGGCCACCCCTGTTTAACATCTTTATTGATGATCTAGACGAGGGGATCGAGTGTACCCTCAGTAAGTTTGTAGATGACACCAAGTTGGGTGGGAGTATTGATCTGCTCGAGGGTAGGGAGGCTCTACAGAGAGACCTGGACAGGCTGGAGCGATGGGCTAAGGCCAACTGTATGAGTTTCAATAAGGCCAAATGCTGGGTGCTGCACTTTGGCCACAACAACCTCCAGCACTGCTACAGACTTGGGGAGGAGTGGCTGGAGAGCTGCCAGTCAGAGAGGGACCTGGGAGTGTTGATTGACAGCCGGCTGAACATGAGCCAGCAGTGTGCCCAGGTGGCCAAGAAGGCCAATGGCATCCTGGCTTGTATTAGAAATAGTGTGGCCAGCAGGGACAGGGAAGTGATCTTACCCCTGTACTCGGCACTGGTGAGGCCACACCTCGATTACTGTGTTCAGTTTTGGGCCCCTCACTACAAAAAGGACATTGAATTACTCGAGCATGTCCAGAGAAGGGCAACGAAGCTGGTGAAGGGTCTGGAGCACATGTCGTACGAGGAGCGGCTGAGGGAACTGGGGTTGTTTAGTCTGGAGAAGAAGAGGCTGAGGGGAGACCTCATCGCCCTCTACAACTACCTGAAAGGAGGTTGCAGAGAGCTGGGGATGAGCCTCTTTAACCAAGTAACAAGCAATAGGACAAGAGTTAATGGTCTAAAGTTGTGCCTGGGCAGGTTTAGACTAGATATTAGGAAGCATTTCTTTCCAGAACGGGTTGTTAGGTGTTGGAATGGGCTGCCCAGGGAGGTGGTGGAATCCCCATCCCTGGAGGTGTTTAAGAGTAGGGTCGACATAGCACTGAGGGATATGGTGTAGTTGGGAACTGTCAATGTTTGGTTAATGGTTGGACTAGATGATCTTCAAGGTCTTTTCCAACCTAGGTGATTCTGTGATTCTGTGAAGTCAGGTACTTATTACCTCTGATTTCAATAGGGGTTAAGTGGTTTTTGAAACTAGATTTCATTAAGTGTTTCTTTGTAGCCAAAAAAAAAAAAAAAAAAAAAAAAGGAAGACCAGAATAAGACTTCATGTTCGATCCAAAAAGTTGTCTCCTTGCAGTTATTCCTGTTGACAATCTCTTAATTGTCAATTGAACTGGAAGTGATTCAGTCCACCTTGCTGGAGCTGATCACCAAAAATAAGCACTAGCTGTCCCCATTCTTTTAATGACTCCTTGCTTCTAGCTAGGGTTCCCTTGCTCTTCTGGCTTGGACCCCCAGGAGTGTTCCCTCAGCTGCCCCAGGGACCCACTTATGACCTTACCAGTAGCCCCAGTGACTCTCTTTCTGCATTGTCATAATGTCTGCAGAGCCCCAACCCAACTGCATGACTTGAAGCCTCTACATAGCAAGGGTTTCTTGACATACATAAGGCTTGCTCCTGGCTAAAGTAAAGGTAATCCTCATTACAGCTTTCTGGGAGAGGAAGGAGATTACCTCAATCCATCAGGGTAAGCTGTTTTTCATCACAATTGTAGGGTATGTGTAAGTGAGTGGATAGGGTGTTTTCTTATTTAACATGTAAGATTTTTTTCTATAAAGCTAATATTTTATTCTAATTTGATACCCAAAATTATTGTAAAGAATTTTCTTCTGCACCTTATTCCTTGATTCAAATTCTTCTCTGTTAAATCAGTGTAACAGACTTACAAGGACTTTACTTATTTTCCATTTTTTAATCATTTTATCTGTAAAACCACCCTCTTTAATTCTCTATATTTTAAGTTTATATACTCATTTTAGAGATTTTGGCCTCTTTGTTTTGTTTATGCAGAGAGTAGGCATATAAAACAGTTAAAATAATTGGTGAATGTAACAATGTATTCTTTCTTGTTTATTTGTCCCATAATTTATAATATTCAAAGCATAGTAATGGAAATTAGGAATAAAATATAACAAGGTTTTCTCAAGGTGATGGGCACCCTAAGAGCTCAATGAGCTTAAGAATAAGTAAAACCAAAGGCTGTTAGTTAAGAATACTCTACATATGGATTTAGGTAACTAATTTCCCATTTTAGACAGCTATCAGCTTCTTGGCCAAAAGTTATATTTCAACAAATGAGTTAAAATAATTTTCTTTGAATGTTTTAGTTCATTTATTAAAACAAATATGTTTGGTCTCTGGTATTAACGTATGCTTAAAAATGCTGTATGATTGTAAGTCCTTATGTTATTATGAGGCTTTCTAAATGGCGTGACTAGCATTAGTGATGAAATGAAATTGCCATGAAACAAGGTCGATAGTCTTCTTTTGAAAGGTGTGACACTGGATCAGAGTTCACCTATTAAATCCTTTACTCTGAATGATCAACTGACACACAGGATTTCAGCATCATGCTTTGTCCTTAGAAAGTAGTGTATAGCCTTGACCTAGGAATGTTTCACTGAACCTTTCATTTTCAGGGCTCACTACTGAAACTTATAATGGAGATATCTTTCTTCTTTGTTACTAAGGTTTCGCTGGTGGATACATGTCTTATTATGCTTCCATTTTTAGAGACTGAAAATTCAGGCTTTCTAATATGTTTCTAAATTCAAATTGGTACTTTGTTCCGTAGATGTTGTTCATAAAAACCTTTGGGGCAACAATATGTTCATGTTGTGCTGCTTGCATCTCTGATGCTAAAATCTCTTCTACTGAGCACCCATTATTACTATGGACTTTGCAAGAATCTGTTGACTGACTCAATTTGCTGGATTGAAGCCTCAGAAGTATATCTTTCTGTGTCCTGGACAAGCCTAGTTAACCGTGGAGGCTTACAGTCTTATGTTTAGACTTACCTCAGCAGTCATGGTTGCATATGTTATTCTTTAGTTCCTCCTTGTAAAAGAATTGGATTTGTGGAGCAGCTGTGCATCTCATGCTAGAAGGTACTGAATTTTATTAGTGACTAGAGTTTACATATGTCTAGAAAGCTGTGAAGATAATAATAATAATAATATTTCACTGTTAGAAGAGCATTTATCCTTTCTGTAATTGCAAGGCTATTAGATGTAGATTTATTATACCGTTTAAGTATGAATCCTATATTGGCAAAGTGATACAGAAATGTGGGAAGCTATGTCAATTCAGAAGCATACTAGAGCACAATTGTGATTCATACCAGCAAAATGACACTTTCAGTGACTAATTCAGAAAGGATTTAACCAAAACCATATCTGTGCCAACTGCTCACCTAGCACAGGTTTATCTTCCCACTCCTTATGAGTTAAGCAAAAGCCAGTATGTTGGCATGAATTGGCACGTTGGTATGTGTAGTGATGCTAACTCTTAGATGCAGAGAGTCGCCCTTTGAAAGTTGGCCTCATAGTGCACATTTAGACCTAGAGCAGAAGTAACTTATTTTTGCTCTTACTGCCTGTGCGTTCTTAAGCAATGCAGTTGCTTTAAAATAATTAACAATGAATGACAGAATGGTTGAGGTTGGAAAGGACATCTGGAGGTCATTTGATCCCCCCCTGCTCAAGTAGGGCCACCCAGATCAGGTTTCCCCAGACCCTGAATATCTCCAAGGATGGAGACTCCACAACCTCCCTGAGCACCTATGTCAGTGCTCAGTTGCTCTCATAGCAAAAAAATGTTTCCTTATGTTCAGAGGGAGCCTCCTGTGTTTCAGTTGGTGCCCATTGCCTCTGGTCCTGTCACTGGGCACCACTGAAAATAGCTTGACTCTGACTTTGGTACACCCTCCCTCCCTGAATAGGCAGCAAATTTAAAGAAGCTTTGGGTAAGGGTGTGGTGGTGTTCAGATAATCATTCCTTCACAAGAAGAATTTAAAAAAAAACAACCACCACTTTGTAATTAAAACCCCCTTCAATTAAAGTTTAAGAACACATTTCGTTTATTATCTTCTCAGGATCCATTTGTTACATTTTCACTCTGTGAAAACACCATGGTACTATTGCCTTTCCAAAGTAGGATGACTCTTAAATCCACAAAGGACTTGAAAGATTGATTACTTTTATAACTAGTATTTTTTCTTTATATGGGTATTCAGATGATGTGATTTCTTTTTGTTGAGTTTATCACAAAAAAAAATTTTCTAACCTGATTACTCATAGGAAATGAATAAAACCATTTAGAAGTTCCACTGAAGTGGATGCATTGCTTTTATTTAAATGAGTATTTATAAATACATTTTTATAATATTTATCTTGCAATTCTTAGAACTCAAAAATGGACTTTTTAATCTGCAGTAGCTATTATATGAGTGTGAATGATTGAAATGCTATGATGATTTGCAGCCACGATATTAGCAAACATAACTAATCATTACTCAAAGTAAAACTTGATTTTCTGGAATGTTAGTTATTTGTCTGAACCCTAGCTGGAATTTACAGACTATAATTTTCCTCCCAAATAATTTGTTTGTGCTCAGTATAAACAGCTTATTAGGAGCCTCTGTCAGCATCCATGATGAGTTAAAACACAAACCTGAAATCAGTTGATGGTATGCCAGACTGATAACCTGCATGTTTGTATTCACATTGCTAGATGTGTGTGAGTGCAGTGCTATCTCCTTGTGGACAAGGCTGTGATAGATCTTCCCTGCACAGAATTTATAGAGGAGATAAATCTATGCCTTGAGTTTTCTTCTCTAGATTTTGCACTGATTACATGCTTGTATGTAAATGGTTCTGCGGTGTAAAATTGGATGGATGTCAAACACTTGACTCAAAGGGTAGAAATAACACTGTGCATCCATGTCAAATTGTCATCTTAATTTTGAGTATCTGGAGCCTTTTTAATTAAATGAAAACCCATGACATGCACCTTGTTTAAAACTCAGAAAAAGTATCTCTTAATGCTTGATTCTTCCTCTGAATTTCATCACTTTTTCCTCAGACGTGGCTACCGTCTTGGTGTTGGTATTTTGTCTGGCAAGGGTTCACCACTTGTAGAGGAGCACAGATCACCTAATTTGACTGTTCTTAGGGTCATGTGGCATGACTCCTAGTGTGCAAGGTGAGGGAAAAGAGGCCCAAGAAAATACATTCATGAAAGCTAGGAAGATGGATTTTGTATTGCCAGAGCTGCTGATTCAGTCCACTAAGGATGCTTAAAATGTGGGTGTAGCACTTGCTGGAATTCAAAATACAGCGTTTAAAAAGGCTTTGGCAGGTCACTATGTTGGATGGACATGAAGAAGCTAATACTAGCTGAAAAGTGCTCGTGATCAACATTATATAAAAATGAAGTTGCTTACTTGGCCAGCTAATAAAATACCAGTAACATCCCGAAATAATGAAATATTTTATTAGCCAAGGCTCAGCAGAATTGCCTCAGTGCTATTAAAAATATTTATAAAATGAATTTGAAGGGCATCATGGCCCATTAATGTCATTGCTCCTGACATATTATCAGGACACCATACTACTAGCTAATATTATTTAGCAAAAACTATCAGTTAATGCCAGGGCTAGAGAACTTCCTCTTAGCAGGATTTGTACAAAGTTATTTAGGTGAGTTGACTTAGGAGAATAAGAAAAGGACAGATTACTCTGGAAATGTATAATTCTTTTTATTCTCTATATGTAGTAACATGTTTTAAATAGGAAGAGAAAAAATATCTAGTAAATGTAGCAA
This sequence comes from Strix aluco, assembly GCF_031877795.1. Classification (NCBI taxonomy): domain Eukaryota; kingdom Metazoa; phylum Chordata; class Aves; order Strigiformes; family Strigidae; genus Strix; species Strix aluco. Next base: position 75,075,374 of record NC_133934.1, on the reverse strand, counting down.
GGAGGAGCATATAAAAACTTTAATTCTATTGGTCTGATGACCAAGGACATTTTACAAGTGTTAAATGGAAATTTATGCATATTTATTGAGCTTTACTTCCCAAAAATTTCATGGTATTATGCTCACCATAGTATAACATATTATTCACCTTGCAGATTTTCTACATAATTTCCTTGTGTAGTATGTTATTATACTTCAGGAAAATAATACAGAGGGAAAAATATAGTGTTCTATGTGAAAGCAGATGCTGGACCAGAAAACTTTTTTGCCCTCCTTTGTTTTGTATTTTTTTCCCCTCTTTGACTTGCACTTTTCTGGCACATCCTCAGAATCTGCACCTTTGGCTGCCCAGGGATATCCTGTTTCAGAATACTAAAATGAGCACAAAATTAGTAACTTCCTATTATTACTGTGTTGGGGCAGCTTCCTGCTGAGCATGGGCACCAAGACAACCTGGTGCAGGGCAGGGGGTGTGCCAGATGCAGGGGAAGGTTTTGTCGCTGAGGCTGGGTTGGGTCCGTCAGAGCTGCACCCTTGGTCCATGACCTGAAGGAATCTCTGAGCACCTCTCTGGAGAGTTCTTAATCAGGGCTGAAATGTCACAGATTATGCTGGAGATAATATACCTTCTGGAATGATTTCAGGCTTCGTTTTGCTGCTGCTGTTGTAGAATATTTTTTCCCAGGAGGGGAATATTTCACTTCAGCAGGATTATTAGTTTGAAGGAGTGTTGCTTCACACAAGTGGTCCTGTTTAAATAAACTGTGTTTGACAGCAAAGGCTACAGTGTGCTCCTGTGTTTCCTGAGACTGCACAAGGATAGATCTGTCTGGGCTATTTCCAGTTCTTCCTGTCAGATTAATTTCAAGGAGTCAGGAGTATTAACAACTCCTTCACTTGAAGAGCACTGGCAAGGATTTGTGTCTCTCCCCCTCTTCCATGCCTTTAATCATACCCTACCTAGGCCCTGGGAGAAGCCTGTAGACCACTAACGCTGCACTAATATACTGAACTGATAGTATCCCTGAATTACCTGTGCAGCAGAGGAAGGGACAAGGCGTACTGGATAATGGAACCTTCAGCTGTGCTGATATCTCCTGTACTATGTGCAGGAAAGGGACATTTTCACCAAAGGTAGGGACTTCATGGAGGTATGCAGAGGAGGGCAAAGAAAGGAGGAAGTGAAGCCCTGAGTCACAGATTGCAAGAGTTTGCTGAATGGGGCATGAAGCTCTTAAACATAGGAATTAATCAGTTTCTAAGACTTAATGCCAACAAAAAATTTGTTGGCATCATATCAGTATGCTTGCCTCTTCTCCTGGAGATCAGAAGTCTGCCAGAAACTCATCCATCCAAAGAATATATAATTTTTCCCATTGTTTTGGACTCTCATATTATGTGCAGACTTATATGTAGACTGAACAGGAAGATCTGCTATAAGCTGTGTATTCCATGGGAACATTTGTCATGCTGTTAAATAGTAACCTGTACTGTGAAAGAGGTTTTATTTGAATTAAGTCCATACATGTTATACTAAAACTGAACCACTCTTTTTGTGTGTATTTAACAGTCAGAAAATCTCCTTTCTGTCAGATGTTATATAAATTACCACGTATTTTGAAAGAACCCTCTTGTTTTGTGCAAAGCTATTTTGCTGACTCCCTCCTATCCAAGGTGTTCCTATGCTGATGGCATCTTGTTCTCTTAAGTGAATTTCTTGTAAAAAGATTATGTCAGCTTTTTCTGTTTCAAGAATTTTTGGTGGCTATAACTTTAAACCTTTTATGTTCCCCATTACAAATTCAATTATTTGATTTGCCATCATTCACCTCTGTAATATTTGACCATTTGATGTACTATGCAATGTCATTGCAAAGATTTAACATAACTATAAAAAGACTAGCATATTCTAAAGCTATTTGGTTGGAGATGTTGCTTTTCAAAGAAGTTAATATATCAATATAACTATGAGAAACCTACTAGAACACTTTGCATATTTTGACACTTTGTCTTTAGCCCAGTTTCTCATTAACAGGCTCTGTTGGTTTCTTCTATTGCCAATTAATTACTTATCAATAAAAATAATAGAATTAAAATATTTGCAACAAAAAGGAAAGAAGAAAGGTTGAAGTAATAGTGATAAAACAGTTGTGGAAAAACTGGTATCATAAGCAAGAAAGGCAGACAGGGTATGAATTTTTCTTTCCTTTCACAGTGTGCAGATGTGGCTAAACAGGTACAAAACAAAAAGTGGGTGTGGGGTTTTTTTTGGCCTTGAAAAATTCTGTTACTGACCAGTCATCATATCCAAATTTCCCTGGCTGATGGAATCTGACAAGATTGCAGCCTATGGGAATATGGCTGCAGGCCAGTAATTTTTTTTGTTCCTGTTCAGGCAGACTCAAAAGGGTAAGGCCATCTGCTTTCCAGCAATTAGATACTCCCCTTTCAATTGTAATATACTGTGAGTCAGATAATTTATTCATCCCAGGGTAAACGTATACACTTGCATTACAGTAGAAGTGAAGAGAACTAAGCCTGGCAGAGGAATAAATAGCTCCACTGTTCCTTGTCCAGCCCACACAGGTCCCGAGCAGCTCACCCACACTGTCCCTCTGAATGAGCACACCTTCCCACCCCCTTTCTCCTGGCACATAAAAGAAAGATCTCATGCCCGGTTACTGGAGGATCTCTGAAGGTCCATGATTACGCAGTTCAAATGTTTTCAGTAGTCCATGAAGACCTAGGTAGATGTTGGGGTTCAGGGTGACATTATGACTGGTAACAGTGAAAGGAATACAGAGCAGATACATCACAACCACTTTGCAAGAGCGTATCAAGGAAACAAAATTAAACAAAAATGTGGACCAATGAAGTAAATAAAGGAGACTTTTGTCATGAACAGTGTTGCCCAGCAAATGAGATCTGTTGCCATTGCTAGCAAAAAGCCACAGGCTTTGCACTAAACAAAGGCAGGGACTTGACACGGTATGTGACTGTGTTCTCTCCTGCAGGTGCTGGCTGCAGTAGTGCTGTGTATGTAGGGGGGAGCCTGGTCCCTGTGGGCTGTCCCTCGGGCAGCAGCAGCCAGGTAGGTGCCCAAGGGTTGGAAAGATGCTGGTGCAGGTTGCAGACCTTCCCTGGGCACTAGGAGAAGGAAGCACACAGAGATAAGCCCACCCGAACCTGTGAGTGAGGAAGCAGGGACCCACCAGAACTCCATGAATGTCTGGAGAAGCCTTCAGGATGGTGGCAGTGTGCTGCAATCCTCTCACCCACATCCTCTTGGAGAAAGGCTGGAGCCAGGAGGGCATCTGGAGGGTGAGCGTGACACCAGGCAAGAGTGGTAGCTATTAGGAGGTTTTATCCTATAATGATTTACATTGTCAGTAATGAGGCTTTTCATTACCAATTAGGATGTGAGGCGTTGATAATGTTGTAACTGGACTAATAGTTACTGCTCGTTGTATTTTGATTAGGCTGCTAAAACATGAATCACTGCAAACAGTGGAAGAACTTCCTGGTTTGCTAGGAGTCAATTATATGTGAGAATGAAAGCTTTGACTGACTTTGAACAACTTAGTGTAGAAATAGCCAGATTTAAAGATCCTGGGCTATCAACAAACTAAGGAAAAAAGTCTTGTGAATATTATTGAAGCTTCCAGAAATAAGCTGAGCCTGTCCCTCTTAACTGTATTTCTATATAAATGGTAATTATAAAATTGTTAAAGAGTACAAGGTCAATTAAAAATTTCTCTGGAGGAAAACTCTGTTTCCAAGCTCTTTAGTCAAGATTTGGACAGTCTGATACAAATCTTATCAGAAGTCTCTGGTTGACAATAAACTTTGTAATAGTGAAATAAAAGAAAATGTCATAGCTGATCTGCTTAGAATGTGGAGAGACTCAGAAAAGTTTATCCCACTTAAATTAAAAATGTGAGAATTTTGTATTGTATTTAAGAGCTTGTCCTAGTCATAGTGTGTAGCTTTCATGAACACATATTGATCAAATTTCACTTGTTGGAACGGGCTTTAGAAAATGTGTATCCAAGATACAGATACCAGCTATTCCTAGAAATCAGTCTTAAGTTATCATTTGCATGCATATGGTAGGAGGTACTGAAGAAGTGAGTTGGAACTAAAAATATCACAGGGCATTGATCAGAATTAAGAAGATCAGCTCCAACAGAGCAGGTCCTAGAAATTAGAGTGCTCCTGGGAGAAATTAGAAATACTTGGTCATCACAGACGTCAATATGCTAGACCCTGTACTTGTGTAGATCAGCATTGAAATCAATAAAGCTCTTAAGAGTTTGTCACAGCTTTTGGTGGTGTTAAATTAGGGTAATATTTATGAGAGTACTTTCTAGTGTTCTGTCTCTCAGAAATGTGTAGATGGTCAGAAGGGGTTTGTGTGCTGTAGAAATGCATCACAAAACATTGGGCATGAAATGGAGGAGACTAACAGTGAAGATGACATGGTTATAGCTGTACATACTTGATCTGGAAGTACTTCAGTAGGATATCATCCCATTAACAGACTGAACCTGTAAGAGAGGAGACAGTGTAGGGAGCCTTATTGCAGCATTTTCCATCTGCTAAGAAGTTAGATGTTGACATTAATTCCATAGGCTCATGATTTAGCACTCTCTCACACCTGATATTTTGTACGCACCCTCTGGCAACCATCAATTGCAGTGGAGACTGGAATTTGTCTTGCTTTAGGTGAAACAAAGTGATATTTACTGAAATATTAAAGAGGAGAACAGATTGCAAAACCCCAGGCTAGACATCGTGAGGAGCTTCAGAGACATCTTCAGGGCATTTTTTTTCTACTTTACTGCATAAGTAGGATAAGGTAAACACCTACCCTTTATGAGCAAACATTGCTTTATATAAACCCATAGGCAGAAGATATTTACTTACTTACAAAAGAAAGTTAAAACCTGATAAAAATGTGATGTATATGACCTCTAACTTAATGGAAATGTGAGGATTCATTTTCATTTTACAGAATGAACTTGCTTCCCACAAATTCTTTGAAAATACACTCTTTGCTTTAAAAAACTTCGCTCTAGCTGAATTGAGGTTACAACCCTAAAATGTTTCCTAACACTAATCTCACATATTACCAGGGTGATAATAACTTTCTTCAGCTGAGAGTGGTGTAAAGTGAACAGTGAATAGGATTGCTGATCTTTCATTTTTGTTCTTTCAGTCACCTTTTCTGAACACATGTGCCATTAAATCTTCAGCTTAGGAAGAAGAACAAGGATTTTTTTTTAAACTCAAAGTGGTATTTCCCAAAGCCAAAAACTGGGGAAAAAGACAGGTTGTTGGTTTGTGTTTGTTGTTTATTTTTTTTCCCCCTCTGTATATGCTTATTTCATCAAAAAGGGGGAAAACTTGTAAGACTAAGGAGTGCCTCAGAGAAGAGCTCTAATCATGAGTGACATTCACAACCTTGTCTGCATGCCTACACTTCCTGGGGCTAAGTGGGAATCTGCAGAGTCTGTGAATGAGATGTGTAATTCCAGCACATTGGCTGGAGGATGTCTATGCCAAATTTCCAGAAGAGGTATTTGCTTGAATTTGTTTCTCTCCAAGTTACAATTTGGGTCTGAAACAGGCATCACTGGAAGAGTTAGATTTTCATGCTGAAGTTCTTCTCTGCATGACAATTCACTGAATCTCTCTGTTGGCTAAGTGGGGAAATCTCAATGCTCCTTTCCTTTTAGCATGGTATAGCAGTTTGGATAATTCCCAGCAAGAATCCTGGTCTCTGAGAGTCAGGAACGTTATCTGGAACTTATATCTATTATTTTAAAATGCAATTTCTGGAGCATCTCGTACAATGGTGATCCCAGGTCTCTCTGGAAAGGGACCTCCAAACCTGGCTCTTGAGGAAATGTTAGTGTGGTGGTGTAACAGCAGCTGTAGCTAGGGCTGAGATGTGTGGTGCTACTTGTTCCCACTCTCTTTTTAGATGGCTGCAATTTCTCTGGCATTAGTCTGGTTTAGATGCCACCTCTGGAAAACATGCACAGGCGCAGGTGAAACAGCATTTTCAGTTTGACACTGCAAGCCTCACCATTGATTCATTTTTATGTGTGTCAGCTGTCTTGTACATCTCTCTCTCTGGTCATTTCTACTCCCCTCAGCAGGAATTGCTTTTACAGTCCCAAATCACCTGAAACAGGAGATGGCCTCAGACTGACATACCAGCTCTGCGCTGCTGTCCACCTTCGGGGCAGTTTCTGATCTGATCCAAATGTCATGGCTTAGCCTTTCTCTGTAGAAGCCACTGTGTGGAAGTCAGATGCTGTAAACTGAAAAAAGTTCAGATCCAGGCACAAACAGGCAGGATCTCACCTTTACATCTCAGGTCCACTGAGAACTTGATCCTTAATCCCCTGAGACACTTCAATTCCCTCTGACCACAACAGGAACCAAAAGAGCTCAGAAAACACAGCATTGACCTTGCAATGAACAGTATGCCTCCAACACCGCAGTAAGCGTTTACATCAGTATTTCCTTCACATGGCTTCAGTCATTTATGAAGTGACTTGATTATTCCAGAAGATAAAATGTCTAAGTGAGATTTAGCACTTTTAATTCAAAGGAATTACATTGTGATCTACCTAATATTTTATACTTAGGTTCATACTTTCTGGATAAGACTTTCTTAAGAACTCATGCCAAGTATACTTACAATTTTTTGTCCATAGCTGCCAATCCAGATATCAGCCACTAGTGAGATATATAGTACCGTAAAAGATAAATATAAGGGAGCAAAAACTTTATTCTCATACTGTTATCTACCTTGTCTGCCACAGTAGTATTTTAATACATGCATGTAATATTTCAATACATATGTATATATATCTTGAAAGATATGTGTATTTCCTTCTAAGTCCTAATATGAAACACTCATTTTAACTTCATTATAACTGCTATACATTTTTCTGTGTACATTTGTGTTCTGCAAATAACATAAGCTATTAAATGAAGCCCAAATTCAAGTAAGCATTGTCAAGGCTATTATTTATTTATCTCTTATTTTTATGTGTGAGTATTTCTGTGCCTATTTCTAGAAAAAAAAAATCATAGTCTTGATCAGTTCTTTATTCATCTATCTTAAACAGAATAATTCAGAACATTTGCCAAAGCTCAAGTTTAAAAACCATTCAATTTTTGGCATTGTTTATGGTGCTTTCCATGTATCTGGGAGAGGGTAAGGGAGAGGCAGAGATCCACCCCATTCACATACAAGCCACTGCTCACATCAGTGAAACTGCACACTCTGATTAAAGTACAGAAGACTTCATGTTTGTGTAAATGTGAAAGTTAGGATATTTCCCCAATGAACGGAGGGAAATCCTAGCTATTGACTGCTTAACTTGAAATATCAGCTATCAGTAGCTAACCAGAGCTAAACAGAAAGTGCCTCAGATGCTTCATAATTATTCATAATCATTTCAGTTGACTCCCTCTATCTGTTTGCATTTTAGAGTTCAATCATCAAAAGATTTTCCTTTTTTTTTTTTCCCCTGATGTCTGTCTTTTTCATGTTTGGAAAAGAATCATAAGTCTATTCTGCATATTCCAATGTTGGCTTTCAAAAAATTATATGGGTACTATCATGCAGCTAAATGGCTGTGAGCTTGTACATTTATAATCTTATATAACTTAAATAATTATTGTCACTCATAAATGACAGTTTTGTTAATATTCTACAGTGAATGTCATAAAACAAATTTTAAAATGTTATTCAAAAACAATCAAAAGTAGAAGCAGTTGAGATTAATAAATACAAAAGGGTTCAGATGTTAAAGGCAGTAGCTTAAACATTTTAAATTGTATCATGCTTGCCAAAAATAACAACTAAGTGTATGAGATGTCAAGATGTGGCAGCATACTTTGAGTTACTTGATTGTTTCACATAATTAACTTAATTTTGTTCTCAACTTTGTATTTGTTTTATGGCTTCTACTTCAGATTTAAGAAATGTTTGTGCTAAAATTCCATCTTTTTCACCTCTACCAATCACTTAAAGATTTTTACCTCTTCCTACCTTCGATGATAATGTCATCCTGCTCTTATGATTGCACCAGCGGTATCAGTACAACAACATATTCAGTTAAGTTATTCCAAATCACAAATTCGAATTCCTTTCACTCAGTTTTATATTTTGTCACCAATATTTGTCTATACTGAATGCAAAAGGAGTTTTCAGTATGCTCTCTTTTTTGCCACCTCCTGTTTTCCAGGTGGCTTCATGGAATAGTTTACAAGCAGGGTGCTGCATAATGAGGCTGAGATTATTAGAATTCATTTAAAAATACTGTTAATTTCTTGTGATGTGGTTTATCTTTTTAATTATGATACTGTAATCGAATAACGAAGAAGGCAAGCCCAGACTTAAAAAATATATTATGTATCAGTCATTCAGTGACAATATTTATTCACTTATGATTGGTACAATGTTGTTGACATGGAAATATATACAAACAGTATATATAAACTTCAGTTATATATACAAACATAAAAAAATCCTGTACGTGTTGAGTCAGACTGAAAAAAGAAAAGAATCACTCCCAGAAAAACAATGGATGTTCTTGAAATCTCTGTAAGAATTTTATAAAAATATTTACCTTGCTCAGCTGTTGGAAGTGGATTTTAGTTCATTGCCTCAGATGAGGCAATAGCTTCAAAGGCAGCAAAGCCTCTCTGGAAATATAAAGGACACATTCAGCCTTGATGCAATGTAAAATGATATTATGGACTCCTTAGGTAGTAAGAGCTATGGGTGAGGACTCTGTTTTCTGTATTCTCCTTCTTCCCTTTCTTTGGTACATTGTTTACAGCAGAGTCCAAGAGGTAATGGTGATTTCTGTTCTCATTTTTTGTGTAATCTGGGTTACTCAGGGATGTTTCTTTTATTGTTCTTAAGAGTAGTGTGTACTTGTTTCCAGCTATTTCTGTCATGGTTTCCTCAAATGTCTTCAGGGGGTGGAGTGGTTTAAAAGGTCTGTTGGGCTCCAGAGCAGGTGGAAGGTTTCAATCTGCTGTTCTGGGCATGGAGGGTATGGGAGTGAATAACGATTTACTGTTAAAATATTGGGTAACCAATACACAGCCACTGGAGGTTACTGAAATCATAATCAGACTTCTGGGAGTATAAAGGATTTTTACAGGGTTTGGGGCAGCTGGGATTGGGAAAGGATGCCAAAGTTAGTGGCACAGTACTTGAGCTTTTTATGTATTAACATGGCTCCTTATGTTTCTTATTGAGGGAAGGGATGTGGCATACCTGTATCTGTATTGCAGTATTCACTTAACGCTGTTTCAGTGACCCCTCAGATGAATAGCTCTGTGCAAAGGTGGTCACTGGTGTATCTGGGGAGGAGGAGAACTTGCCTGTTCGCTTTCTCCACTGTCTATGTATTGGGGACTAGCTTTTCTAGAGGCTCCAGGAGCTTAGGAAACTTTACTGTTGACGTGGTGCAAAAGCAGGGCAGTTTTGTCTCTTGCAACAAGATGGATAAATTGGGATTTTTGTTATCGTGAGAATAAATGATGAGAATCTGTGAACTGTCCCAAGAGTTTAACTGGCAGCATGCTCCAAACAAAAATTCTTGTAAACTATTGAATTGCAAGATATGTTCATATTTTCATATAAGTATTTAATATTTTTGTTATGATGAGTATTTTATATTTTTGTTGTTGTTATTATTGAGAAACTGTGTGACTCCTGCAGTACATACCTCTCTATAATCAGGAGTGTCTGGAGGGCACCTCTTATGTGTGACAAAGCAGGGATCCTTCTGTTCATTCATAGCATCTTTCCTTGTCAGCAGGGTTGTTTTTAACAACGTTGTCATTAAGGAGAGAATAACAACAGAGAAGTTTATAAGGCCTCTCCAGAAATATGTGGAATTTGTTTGTTTAGGACCTCCATGACTGTTCTTTCTTTTTGCTCCAGATTGAGGATCATGAAGCCCCATGTCTGAGAAAATAATCAGTATCTTATCTAAATTAAAATCTAAATTAAATCTATGTGCCTTGCAATTCGATCTTTTCTGTGTCTGTTTTATTGTCGGGCTGAATTCACTCTTGTTTCAAATAAGGTGCAGAAACGTTAAAATCTCCAAAAGAATCAGCCAGAACAAAGCTATCACATTCAAAGGAAGAATGAGAAGAAATAGGAAGAGCAAGCTGGAGTATCACATTAGTCTACCCTCATCATTTTCCTTCCTTTTTACTAGAGACATGACATGATGAGAATGCTGGGTACTACTACTGCTGTAGGTTTTAAACAGGCTAAGTAAAATAGGTAGGTGTTGCCTACATTTGTCAAGCTATTTAATTTAAATGTTTCTATATAGTTGTAATGATCACCTGGGAAACAAAACATGACATTCCTCTTTATCTGGCATCTGCCTTTCAAACTCAATAAGTACAGTCTGAACATAAAGTATTTCGGAAAAAAAAAGGGTGGTAAACACCATCTGTCTTCCAAACTATAGACTTTATCTAACAAACGAAATGTAAAAGAAAAATGTTGGCAGCATTTCTTGTATCGAAAGTAAAGATGCTGTACTGACAGGACTCTGGGTCTGTATATATCAGTCGGATCATTTCCATCCCATGCAAGTCAGAAACAGCTGGCACACTCATGCCCTCATGTTGGTCTAGGACCCATACCCTGAGACCTCACATCCCATGGGGGAGGCATGGAGGGGCCCTTCAGGCAGCCACTGTCCTCTCAGGGTGCATATTGCTGCTTTGGGAATTCGAAGTTCAACATTATCTGCTTTTCTCTGTCTATCCTTGCCTAAAGGACCTTGTGTATCTCCTTGGAAAAGTATTATGAAAAATCCACGCTGTTTTAGTGCCTAGCAGGGAACATATTTGTATTCAGTTTACAGTCAGGAGTAGGTTATGGTAAAGATTATTTAATACTACCAGAAGCAGAATGCTATAGTATGTCTAATTAAAAACAAAGTGTACCAGCTTCAGCTGGTTCAAAGGCAGAAAGTATTTTAATATTCTGCATGTCACACTATGTAATGCAAAAATATACTGTTGCTGCTAACTTTGTTTTGATCTAATGTTCTTCCTATTAGAAACAAATGTTCAGGAGCTCTGGAAAGTTTTGTGGTGGGTTTTTTTCTCTGGACTAGATGGGAGAAATCTAGTAATTGTTCTTTGGAGTGTAGTGTAAAACCTATAGTCAGCAATTGAGCATTGGCTCGTAACTTTTTAAGAGCCTTTTTCATGCTGTGTTGATGTATAAATACAATTCGTATTTTCAAGTTTATAGTGAGCCTGTAGGGAGAAAAAAAAAAAAGGAAGCCATTCAGAATACATTGCAGTATTTAAAATAGAACATAAAGTAGGTGTACTAGTTTCAGGGAAAACAAATACAATAGGCCATGTTCTTCAGATGCATTGGTGTGCTGGGTCTGACTGGAATGAAGTTACCTTTCTTCTTAACAGCCTGTATAGTTCTCTGTTTTGGATTTGTGTAAAACAGTGTTAGTAACACACCAGTGTCTTGGCTACTGCTAAACAGTGCTTGCCCAGCATCAGGGATTTCTTTTTGTCTAACTCTGTGTCCTCCAGTGTGTAGGCTGGATTGGGCAAGAAATTGGGATTGGACGCTGCTGGGTCAGCTGTCCTGAATTGGCCCAAGGGATATTCCATGCAAGATCACATCAGGCTCAGCTATACAACTGGGAGGTGTGATCAAAACTGGCTGGGTATCCATCTGCTTGTGAGAGGTGGTAACTGATTGCCTTTGAATCACTTTTTTTCCATTTCTTTTGCTTACTAACCTGTCTTTTATCTTGACCTATGAGTTTTCTTGTTTTTTGCTCTTCCTCTTCTCTCACCTGTCCCACCAGTGTGGTGGGCAGGGGAGAAGTCAGAGGTGGTAGGGGGGCTTAGCTGCTGACCAGCATCCACCCACCCCAACTCTATAGTGTGCTCTACAAAGGCATCTAGAAGTGTGGTCATGAGGGATGTATGTGGCACTTATCTGGAATATTTTTGTAGAGAAATTCAGGAAATATTTGAATAAATACAAATTATCACCTTTTAAAACAAATGTGAACCAACACTGCTGCAAGACCTAGCTGTTTGTCCATGAAGAATTAGTTGTATATGAATCATGCACGGAGACAGAAGAATTGCAGAAGTTTACAAGTCACTGAGACAAACTTAGCTTGTACAGCTACGTGCTTCTGTGTCGAATATAAGTGAAAATATATCAGCTGTGTATTTTACTACTTCTTGCTGTTTGATAGTGAAAGAAAGAAGATTTTCTATAGGATTACTATTATATTCTTCTTTTCCTAGGTATAATAATGGTGCATAGTCCCTTAAGAAGAATTATGATAGAAAAAAGTAATTGGAATCTTCCAGGAGTTTGTTACCCACAATCAAATGTTAAATATACATGTCTTAAGATCAACAACTGGAATCACTGGTAAGTTTGTTTAATTTGCTGTTTTCATAAAATTGCATTGCAAGTATACTTCTGATTTTCTTGCAGTTTCACTGAGAAATATTGATTTGGCTATTAGGTGTTTAGACTTTAAAAAAAACCAACCAAACAAACAAACAACAAACCACCACCAAAACCCAATAAAACAGTTTCAAAGACAAACTACATCAAAGTCTAGAAGTTTAATAGTAGGAAATAAAAAAGAAGCAGTTTCTATGTAATTCAACCATTCAAAAAATCCAGTGAAAAATCCAGCTAGAAAATTAGAAAAGGCACTTGATGTATGTACTGAACAGCCAATTAAGTATCATTAGTGGGTATTCTTTCCTTTTCATGTTGTGCTATAAAACATCTGAGGGATAGTGGAAATGCAATGACCTTAGACACACACAGACTGATTTTCGTGCTTTATCTCTTCTCCTATCATTCACTGAGTATTGCCCATTGGTGGAATAACTGCATTCACTAATAGCTTAGCTATTGCTTTGTGCACCCAGATCAGCATCATTTGGATCAAAGAGCAGATAGGGAAAGATTTCAAAGAGATCTTCTGAGAGTGAAACCTGGAAATCATATATATTAAACTTTGTCTTGAATTGACTTTGGAAAACAGAGTTGCCCCTTTCTCTGAAATTCAGCAATTATTGTTTCAGTGGACTGGACTTGCGGAAGCAGTGATGTCTCAGATATAGACTCATCTTTAAAGTGTTACAAAATCTAGATTTTGAAACAATTATTTTTCAAAGAAACATCTATATTCTCCTAAAAGCTCTCCCTAGGCTTTAAGTATTGGTAATTGTCCCATCCCTGGCTTTTTTTTGTCATCTGAAGAGGGAGCTGCTCAAAGAATTACATTTTGTGAATGAAGAAAATGCTCAAGTTCACATCTTGTGATTTTTGTCTGCCTTGACTAGCCAAGCCTATTCAGTGCCTAAAATAAGTTTACAGTTATTTAAGTTCAAATTCACTTTAACTTTCTAAAATGATAAAACTGTGGCTAAGAATTGCATCATATTTTCTTTCTATATGCCAATGAAAGTGTTTTTTGGGAGACCCTCTTGTTAAACGAACACAACACCCTGCAACAACCGCAAATTCAAACCTGCTGTAATACTAAAAGTTCCTCATATATCACTGCTTGCATATGAGAAATGCAGCCTCACTAATAGCCTTTCCTCAGATCACAGTTTCTCCCTCTGTAGTAAGATTGCTAATCTGAAAGAGTGTCCCGCTGTGGGTTTGTGTGTGGGGCGATTTTGGTAGTGGGGGAGGGGGCTACAGGGGTGGCTTCTGTGAGAAGCTTCTAGAAGCTTCCCTAGCTCCAAGTCGGACCTGCCTCTGGCCAAGGCCAAGCCCATCAATGATGGTGGTGGTGCCTCTGCAATAATGTATTTAAGAAGGGGAACCTACAGCAGAGAGAGGAAGAGTGAGGGAAACACCTATGCAAACAAAAAGGTCAGTTGAAGAAGGAGGAGGAGGAGGTGCACCAGAGCAGGCACTCCCCTGCAGTCCATGGTGAGAGGGCAGGCTGTGCTCCTGCAGCCCCTGATAGGTCACCAGTGGAGCGGATGCCACTTGCAGCCTGTGGAGGACCCCACGTTGGAGCAGGTGGCTTCACCCAAGGAAGGCTGGGACTATGAGAGAAGCCCATGCTGGAGCAGTCTGTTGCAGGGAGGGGAGGACTGCAGCCTGCGACAGGGACCCACCTTGGAGTAGCTTGGGAACTGCAGCCCATGGGAAGGACTCATGTCGGAGAAGTTCATGGAGGACTATCTCCCATGGGAGGGACCCCACACTGAAGCAGGGGAAGAGTATGAGGAGTCCTCCCCCTGAGGAGGAAGGAGTGGCTGAGACAATGTGTGATGAACTGACCACAACCCCCATCCCCTGCCTGTCTGTGCTGCTGACAGGGAGGAAGTAAAGCAGTCATGAAGAAAGAGAGCACCAGGAAGAAAGGAGGGGCAGGAGGAAGGTGTTTTTAAGATGTGGTTGTATTTCTTACTATCCTAAATTAGTGGTGGTGTTCAAATTAAATTGATGGGGTTTTTTTTCCCAAATTAAGTCTGTCTTTTGCCTGTGACCATAATGGGTGAGTCATCCTTCCCTGTCCGTGTCTTGATTCCCGAGCCTTTTGTTATATTTTCTTCTTCCCATCCCACTGCAGGATGGGGGGAGGAGTGAGTGAATGATTGTGTGGTGCTCAGTTGCCCTCTGGGCTTAAACCACAACACCTCCTTGTGAACTGGTCCTTATTTTCAGGGATGGAACTCTACTGTTCTTTTCATAGCTGTAGTATCTAGTCTTAATTTCCCTCTTCATTCACATTTTCTAAAAGAATAGCCTTATGATGTTTGGTTTGTTTACTGTGGTTGAAAGTAATTTCAGTACAGCCAAAACAACCTATAATTTACCGAGTATTTCCACTTCCAATGTTACTGGCATATTAACATTAGAGTTGGTTAATAATACAGGTGAAATTATAGGAATGTGCAGTGTAGCTGCTAACTCTGGATGACACAATTCTAAAAACTTCAGGTTAGGTTCTCAAAAATCCCATTTTCTGTGTCACTGAGTATGAGGTGTATGACATATACCATGACATACACAATGAAAATTGGCTAAAAAGAGTTACTGATCTGTATGTTCTTTGGTAAATTTAAGATACCAGTGCTTCACTTTTTACATTCTGCAGAAACAGATATCGGTTACAGGTCTCTCTTAGGTAACAAATTAATACCTTATGAGCTGCCAAACTAGAACAACTTATGGTTTTGTTGATTAATGTACAATAGATTGAGCTACTTTTTCAAAGCCACCCTTGAGCTGTTCCTTTAAGTACATCACATAATGGGTGCTTTTTTCCTAGGATGTGAGTAGTCTTCTTTCTTCAACCCTACTGTCCTTTTCTGTTTGTTCCTTCTGTATGACTATGTCAGTAACAATATTTTTCATGTTTGTTTCCTAAAATATCTGGTATCCTCTTTATTTTGTGAACAGTAGATGTAAAGATTTTTACTGTCTCTTTTCTTGGCCAGATTTCTAGTGGAACTATCAGAAATATTTTATAATTTTAAAAAACCCCTTCAGATATTTCTGCATCTCTGAGCAATGCCTAATACAAAATCCCATTATGAAATTTAGCATGCTCTTTGAGCTCCTTTGAGTTATACCAGTGGAACTGGCCAAGTGCCCTCCAGCCACAACTACTTCGATTATGCATGATGACACCAGCTAAGAAACATTTGGAGGGTCTTCTAAATAAGAATAAAATATTCTTACCTCATCTTGAGAGAAAATGTTTCAAAGTATTCCCTCTGGAACAATGTAGATCCATACCTCTATTCTATTATATATACATAATAATATATATGTATAGTATATCAATCTTGAGTTAACTTCAGAGGCATGTTTTTTATATATCCCTTGTGGGATATATATTAGATACTTTGGCATATGCCACGCTTTGTAGTGTTGGTCAGCAAACATCTCTGAGGCATGGGCAATTTGTCTGATTGACAGAAACATGTTTGGTAACCAGTTATGGATGCAATCATTGCACAATAAAATTGGGAATCTACTGATTTATATACAGACGTACAATGTTTTGGAGACATAAATCTTAGTTTCAATCAGTGTCCCACCAAAGCTTACTCAAGACTGTTAAAAGGTTTCTTTAAAAACTACAAAGTGTTATCAACAGCCTTGAAATTTGTATTTTAAAATTCTGCCTTGAAGATGATTGCCTCAGGAACTCCATCACCCACTCTCTGTCCTTGCATGGCCTCTGTAATGGCTTTGATTTCCTCATGATCAAGAAGAAAACAATTGTTTGCCTTTGCATCTCCAAAAGGTAGGTGAGATATGGTAACGGCAGACAGATTACCAGGTCAGTGAGTTGGAGCTGAGACCGCCGAAAAGCAGAATTCACTTACAAAGCAGAAAGGGATCCTGTACGTGCTTGGCAGCATGGCGTGCTCTGCTTTCTTGAGGGCAGAGCAAGTTTTCTCAAGCTCTTAAAATGAGCTGCCCTGGTGACGAGAAGATCATTTTTCTCATATCTTCTGCTTGCGTTGGTGAGAAGTTACTTTTATGAGCTGAAATTAGTCAGACCAAGTGAAGGAATTAATTACAAGCTGGCTCTGAGCATGCATATATTTTTAATACACTGTAAATCAAATTTTCATTATTTCAAATTGTGTTGAGAGATGATGTATTCAGTAAAAAATAAAGGAAATATAAACTTCTTCACTAACCGGTGTGGTGTAATGTAATGCATCCTGCACAACATCTGAAGGGCACCACATATATCACAACACAATGCCCACGTAGGATGCTCAGCTGCATTTTGCAGTGTTGTCTCTTTGAAGTGTCCTGCTTTTTCATTAACAGCTGTATCACACTTGAGAAGAGCTAATGATAAAAAGATTTCCTGGCAAGCAGCTTCTCCTGTTAAATGGGGAATGTGATGTGTTTGGCATGTATAATTTAGCTAATTTGTACAAGAAACACATTACTTAATCAGCTGTAGATTTGGTTATTTTATGATAAAGATGGCAATCCATTAATCAATTTATAGACATAAATACATTATTGTTCAAGAAAAAACCCAAGGATTTAAAGACCCTTGAATCAATAAATATAATTAAAACAATGGTGTGTTGCAGTCATTTATTTGATTGTCTTACAGCTGTCTGACGCATGGTGAGATTAGTGAAGCATGGTGCCAAACAGCCAACACTACTTTTAGTTTCATTTATTGAAATAATGAAAGGGTATTAATGATAAAGTACAAAAGTGTGTAATAGAAAGTAATGTACTGTGAAATAAAATTATGTTTGGAAATCAAGAAGAATACAATAAAAGTTAAACCTTTAAATATATTTGGAAACCACTTAGTATTGTTTTAATAGAAGAATGGTTGTGATATAAAGGCTATGAAAAATTATGGGAATGTGTTATAGACATATGAGTAAGATGAAATCAAATTACTTTATGAAAAAGCAAATACTGTCTTTAGGTTTTTCTTGCAGTCCTACAACTGGAAAAAAGGGATTGAATTGACTACGTGCTATATACTTACTGACTCAGGTTTGCACTTTTGTTTAATCAATTTCTATATTTTCTATTTTAGGAAACCCATGATAGTGGTTGTTAAACTCTAGTCAGGGAACATACACAAAAATATCTGTAATGGGTATGAATCCAGTATGAGAATATTCATGGACTACCATTTTAAAAAAGTCCTGAAATGAATGTGCATATCGTGTGCTTCTAAATTTTTTATGAACACTTATCACAAGTGAACAAATCATTTCTCTTTCAAATAAAATAAATAAGGTTTTTCTTAAATCTTACTTGCTTAAAACTAATAGAAATATAACAATACTAAATTATTGGCTAGTAAGACAACTGGTGTTTGTTTAATGACAGTACAACAAAAGGATATTTTCTTTTTACCATTTCATGTTTAAGCAAAATGGTAGATAAATTAAAACTACACTATTGAATAAACCATGTGTTCTAATAAATTATTGTCAAGTTTGTAATTAGCAGAGCCTATTTATGTTCCTTTTTGTAGTAGAGAGATTGGCTACCTGGGCTAGTGAGATCCTAAAATGTGCTTAGAACCACTTCTTCTTTCTTAATCTTCAAATACTGAGAACTTGAGCAGTTCTGTGTTGCGAAAAACTGATTACTTGTTTCTTTTGAAAATCAAATAAACATCTGCCAGTAAGCCTGAAGTACTGTTCATTACTTTTCGGAAATTCACACTAATATTATTTGCTTTTAAAGATACACAGAGCATTAAATAAAACTCCATGTATTTAAAAGCATACTTCTCTAGTATTAATCTCTCGATTTCATGCCCAAATTCAAGCACTAGAGACTATTTTAAACTTTTTATTTTTCAAAATATGTTTCTCACTTTCATCCCAGTGATAGAATATGATCTTGAGAAATAAAAGACTAAATCTGTGAAACTCTTCTCACCTTCAGAGAAATAACTCCCATAAAAATTGCACTTGGCTCTATTTTCAGTGCAGTTGTGGTAATGATGTCAGTAATTATAATGCACTCATTGGAATATGTCAAAGCTGTTAAAAAGCTACAAACATATCATGTATGGCAGTTGCTTGGAGACTATAGTGGTGACATCATCGTATTTTCTATAGCTTACATTGTTCTTTATCATTCTTCTCCAGAATGGCTGCTCAGTTTTGAATTCAGTGAAGTTTATAAGTGAGGAAAATGGCATCTGATTTGTACAAAAAATCCTAATATAGGTGCAGTATGCATAAGCATCATTTGCAGTCTTCATGTAAGCAGCACTTGTAAATATTTCAGGTAAAAAACCCACCAAAGATAGTATATTCAGTGATCCCATTGCCCTCAAAAAGAAGAATATGTTTTTGGTATGGATCTTTGCAAGAGGTTGAAGGTAAAGTTATATTTATTAGCTCTGAATCTGATTATTTCCATTTCAAAAGACTGTTATATTTACTGTATATCTTTTCTAAACCACCTTATAGTGATGAGGAACGAACAAGAGATTAAGTCATTGGTCTGGACTTGGGAGACTTTAACACTACCCTGTGAATGCTTCCTGTATAACATTGGAAATATTGCTTCTTTTCTCTGGCTTTTTTTTTCAGACCATTTGCTATGAAGTCAACTTGTGTCATGACAACCATGTTCTCTAAAGTCAAAGGAGTGAGAAGAGATCTAAACCATCTATTATCTAAGAAGGCCTGGCAACCTATGCGGTCAATAGACTGTCATCGTTCACGGTGAGTCATAGACTAATTTGTATGACAATATCAATTTTTTCTAACAGGGGGGACAACAGACAGGTCTTACGAAGATTATTTAAGGAGCAAATTGAATAAGGCCATAGTGGCATTAGAACATTATAAGTAAAGCCAAACCAGAGGCAGTACATTTTGTATGCACCAGTCATGGAAAGAGGCAGTACAGATGGAGCAAATAATATGAAAAAAAATCCACAAATATAAAATAATGGGTTGTGCATACCTTAATCTTACTGGGACATTTAACCACCAAACCAGGCACACGTCTCTCTGTGTAGCTTCCACCAGGGCGGTAATTATAAATCTGTGTTGGAAACAGCCACTTGTATGACACAGAGCTATAGGCTTCTTTGTGGAGTAGGGGCTCTTTGCACCATGAAAGTAACGTGCTTCTGAGTCTGCCAGTACAAGAGTTGGGTATTTAAAAAGTCGAAATTTCTCTCAGAAGAAAGAAAAATAAAAGCACTAAAAACTTTCACTCTTCACATTTACTATTTATTTTGTTCTGCTGGTTTTGTTAGAGTAGTAACAAACACAGACAGTGATGTCAATTCTCTAAAGAAATTTTAATCCAAACTAAAACCAGAAGCAGCAAATAGCAGTAACCAGCAAACAAAGGGAAACAAAGGAAGTGTGTAGACTTTGAGAAGAAAAACAGTTTATAGTGCACATTAGATGAGCATTATTATGGTTCCTAACTACACTTAATGTAATTTCCCATAGTTTTATATCAATGAAGAAGTCACATTGACAAAATATTTTAAGTAATACAAATAAACTTGAGATGCTCAGCTGCTGCAGGATAATTATTCAATAAATACTCAAAGAGAACAAAAGAACAACTAGAAACACAAAGAAAATGGCAAGCTCCAAACTCCGGTCTGAATGGTTCAGTGGAGCTGTTTTCTGTTAGGGTATCTGGTATCTGTTTTCTCACTAGTCATTGATTTCCAGTCTCAAGGCTTCTCAGTATTTACAGTAGTGCAGCTTTCCAAGCAACATCAAATTTTTCTACCATCTAACCATGATCTTTACAGTCTTTTTTCAGTAAGAGTCACTAGCCAGGGCTACTGTAACTCCTTGACACTTAGTCATAACTTGCACATTCCCATTTTCCATTCACTAATTAAACAACGAAGGAGGTAAAAAGCTAATGATATGAAACAGTTGTATTGTCTAATTCTGCCCTTCTGACTTGTATGCTTTCTGAGTGTTAACTTTAACTGTAGAGCTTTACTGATTCTTGACATGAATTGTATGGTCTCATTCACGAATGGCGTGGTAGGTTTATGTATAACATAACTGAGTTCATGTTTTGATTGTGAAATGAATACTGGGGAAATGGAAAATCCTTCATGGCTCTGAGATACAGGCCCACTTGCTGTCAGTGCCACAATTGATGGCCCTGTCAGCAGGATAGCAGTGAGATAGTCTTTAGCAGCTTCTCAGGAAGTCCAATTTAATTAAAAGCTTATCTCTTAATACTACACCAAGCTTCTGTAAGACAAAGAAATGTTTCCCACCACGTAAGCTTTCACAGAATTGCACTGAGCAAAATGTTGACTTCTCTACAGCACAGTAGAGGAAATTACTGATTTGCCTTTGTTTTCTGTGTTGCTGCAAGAATGCAGGGTTTGAGAGAGTTTTTGTTTTCTTTCCTACATGCTTTCCAAGATAAACAGACCATGAAAATCTGAGAAATAACTTGCAATGAGGCTTATTAAACTTGCATAAATCTGATTTTTATGGAGCCTGCACCGTGACTTTCACTTATTGAAAGTAACAGTAAGAAGTTAATGTGAACTTGCAAGCAGATTAGCAGGCTCTTGCTGCAGTATGTTTTAGACTTTATGTCCAAGGAAGACTCTGGCACTCAAGTTGCTTAAGTGCTCTGATTGTAGCTTTCATTTTTAAGAAATGGGAAAATAGCATGCAGAGCTCCTCAGAGCTTCAAAATGTGTCTAATTATTCATTAGAAGAGTAACTCTTTTTTTTTTGAGAAGGTTAGTAAAAGGAAAACTGAGACACGACTACTGTATGTTTCCAAGAGGCTCTAATGCTAACCATTGACATGATTTGAGAACTGCCTAAAAGGCAAGGAATCCTTTCAGACTGCAGATTGACAATGGCAAATTTTAAAAATTGCATGTAGAAGAAAACTGAAGCATCTTTCAAATGTATTTTTAAAAATTAAGTTACTTCTCTGTATTTATAGCTTTCACATTTAGATGGATCTATTTCCCACAAAGGTACTTCATGAATGTACATCATGGTACATTTTACCTATTCTGTTCACTGGAGCAATTTCACTTCATGTTATGAACAAAGCTTTGTGTAACTGCTATATTAAATGAACAAAAAATCAACCTGCAAAAAGGTAATGTGCTCACCAAAGACCTTGTTCCATCTAGATCCATCAGTCCTGTAGCATTATTCCTACTGTGTCCAATAGGAAAAGTGTGTAGAGTAGAGCCTTAGTGACTGCTGCACAATGCCAAAGCGTCAAGAGCTTTTTCATATTATTCCCAGGCTTTCTAGGATATATACTGTATATTGCTACAGAGTTCTTTTTTTTTATTATTAGATTTGCTAATCTTCCTTTTGTTTAAAAAAAGAATACAAACTTTTCTCACCTCTGTAGCCAACATATGAATTTAGTATGAAATTACAGGAGAGAGCAGTAATATAGTTCTGCTGGTATTCAGACTGTACAAAAATATTTCTAAAAAGGTTTTTACAAAAGCAAGTGTTGTATTGTCTTGTAAAAGGATATCCTTCTGTGTAGTAATTGTGCTCACGTTATACAGCTACTGTGGTAAAAATTGTGTACAAAAATATTGTACGTAATGAGCCACAGTGTGGTTACCTTATGTTGCAGAGGTAAGGTGAGTAGAGAGAAGGAATATGTAGCTCTTTTCTGATTTCCTCATAAACCTACTTGTTACACATGGAAATCATGACAGTGACTGCAGCATCTGAATTGCCAGACATGTTGGAGGAAGATAAGGTATTCCATGTTTCTGTAGCCTCTTGAGTGTTTTTACTCGGCCTGTCCTTGAATAAAACACTGTATTCTTATTATCATAAAGCATGCAGTTATCAAAGGAGTCATAAAAAGCCTTTCCCTTGAAACTCCATTTGATAGCTTTGAAAATACCACCCCACTTATAGGAGAAAACACCAAAGGAAACAGTCTTGGAAAAAGAATACTCTAAAAAAAAATATTCAGTCTTTAAAATTATTAGGAAAGCTAAGCATTTCCCACAGCTGTCAAAGACTTGTTAAACATTACTTGTACTTATTCAAAGCAAAGGCTGACCCAACTCTTCCTGTGAATTATTAACCTGTTCTCATAAGAGTTGTCAAATGTGAACAAGAGATGGCAGAGATAGTTTTCAGGCCAAAATTCCAGTTGAGCAAACGAGTTGAAAATATACCATGGCAAATACCAAACATAGGAGACCAAAGTATCATCTCAGTCTAGTCAATGGATTTAAATCAAGAATTGACTTTGTCATTTGGGGATTTCCTTCAGCAACCCTTTAGTATCACTGCTGCGAGCTGATGCTGCAACTTTCTAGAAGAATGGACGTAAAGCGGGGGAGGGACAAACAAACCAACCCCTGCAGAGTTACCTCTTTCCCATTGACAGTGGTGGAGGGAGGGTTTCAGCATGGCTGTATTTTCTTCTATTAAGGAATGGCTTTCTGAAGTGAGGGGGACGTAGTTCCTATTGGAAGTCTGCAGGAGTCAACATCCCTGTGGGATGTGTCAGCCAGGTCTTGGGATGTGGTGAAGAAAAAATCATTTATGTTTTGTAACATGGACTTTCAGTTTCTCAGGGAGAGGGTAGATTTTCACAGTGTTCTCTAAAGCTCAGGACATGGAAAACAACCACGTGAGGAATATTCCTCAGGGGATGGCTCTGCAGAGACATATGTTTTTCTCTTTCTGTGATCTGTGTATATTTTTGAATTTCATCTTCTGATACTGTTGTTATTTTTTTTCCCCAAGAATTACTCAGTGTGGGAGCACACCTACTCTACAGAGAATTTCTTCATTTTAAGAGCTTCTCAATGTGAGTGTCCATCCAGTCTGCAGAATATTTCTGGTAGTCAGATTTTATTGCAGTGTGATCTGTTCTTGAGTTTGTCAAATCTTTCCCCAGAGAAGTGGGTTACCCTTACTAAATTACCTTTAAAGTTTTTTTCATTGTAATCTGTGTTTCCATATCACTAATTGTTTGTTTCATTTGGATTATCTCCCACAAATCCTCTGAATCGATGTTGGGGTATATCCATGCACACATACAGGTACACACACATGGCATGTACATGGAGACCTTATACATGGTGTTTAAATTGCCTTTCATCTCTCACTTTTTACTTTATATATTAATATCTCACTAGATTATGAATAGTTCAATTTCACTTCCATTTTACTCCCTGTTGATGAGTTCCCTGGATCATGGCCTATAAGAAACCAAGCCTGTGAGCTGCTCTAGAGACTTTTCCTGCATAGTTATGGCACATCCTCTTGGCATCAGGAGCAAGGGAGTGTAACTGCACAGGAAAGGGCAGGCCATAGAGAGCTATTCAACATCACATCTGCCCTGCACAACTTAGAAATTTGTTGTTCTGGCAGCTCCTGGTGTAGCAGAGCTAGGGAGCCAGGCAGGAGAGCAGCCAGTAGTTCTAGTACAATAACGATTCTCATGAACTCTTTGCATAAATGTATAGCAATCAATAGTGATTTTGTCAGCCTCTTGGTTTCATGGATCCAGAGCCACTCTCTGTCCCCTCTGCAAGGGCTGTCACTGTCCCTGCACCCGCTGTCTTCTGGTCTTCCCAGCCCACCTGCCCAAACCATGCACCAGAAGGAGCACTCAATAGTTATTCAGTGACTGTCTGCCAGTGTCAGCACTTTTCTATTTTCAAAACCTGTCAATGGCAGCTCACCATGGGAAGATACAGTACCTGCGTTAAGATGGGAGAATGCTTGTTGTGCTGTCAGGCAGAGCAGACCTCTGGGTCACAACAGTGCTGTCAGCTGTGTCTGTGTGCCACCAAAAATAGAGTCATCAATGAAAGAAGGCAGCTTAGATGTGTTTCTCTGGATTTGTTTCAGAATGAGAATGATTGTGTGCTTAACTGTCAATGAGAAAACAGTTCAGACCACGCTCACAAAAAAGTATGTGCATTTGAGTGGTACCCAGCTGACCATTCCCATTGCAGGAAAGGAAATCATTCTTGTTTGCAGTCTCAGGAGATGGCTTGGCATGGAGCTCACTCGGTGAGCTCTGGAGGAGAATCTTTAATTATTAATATTAATAATAATGGTAAGTCATAAAATTTCTCAGAGATTCCTCTACATAGGTTTTGTGCATTGCTTAAATTCTGGAAATGGTTAATTATATTCAGCAAATTTGTTAGCCATCCAAATTTTACATTCAATATTACTTTGTTAGGTATTTCAATAGAAATACAGATGAACAGTGTTTGGTTCTATTAACAAACAAAATATTGGCAAAATCCAGTTCATTAGCATGCTTATTCCTTACACCTTACAGACAAGTGGAGCTTCTGTTCCAGCCTGAGGAGTTTGATGAAATGACTTTCTAATCCTACAGCCTATTTCATATTCATGGAGGTGATTTATGAGAAATAAGGGGAGAATCTGCATAGAGCTTTAGGAACAGCTCAGATGCCAACTGAAGCTTCTGTGTACTAAGAAACATTTGTGATATCCTGACATTGATCTTGAAACCTACAAATGCCGATGTACTTGGATTCTGGGATTTAATTCTGGCTATTCCAGAGAAAGGAGCCAGACATTAAAAGTTAATCTAGTCAGAGGCTGGTTTTTCCCCACTATTGGCCCTAAGCCTAGGTTGACCTCATTTCAGTGCCACTTCTACTAAATAGTCTGAGGGCAAAGAGCAGGTTTTTCTTGGTAAATGAGAGGCAGTCTTATTATGAAAATGTTTGTGACAGCTCAAAGTCACCTGGTACCTTTTGTTACACCTTAAATTTGTCATGCTACAGGTAGATGTGGAGGATGTAACTAGTGAGAAGTAATGTCTCAGGGGCGTGGGGTGGGTGGGGTGTGGGTGTGAGTGGGTTCAGACTCACCTGGAAAGGAGGTCTGGTAAACATGGGAGAAAAGAAGCATGCATGAGTGATATCTAAAGGAGTAACATAACTTCATATGTGAAAGATATCTAAGTTTATGATCCAAGTTTGACATTGTTGGCTGCAAAATCAGTGCCTTCTGCTTATTTCCTATGACTCCCAAATTCTTTATCATTGCTTTCCAAAGTAGTCATCTATCTAGTATATATGTATTGCTGACATTTTTTGTTTTAGCTAATCTAAATGATTGTCCGCAAAGACTCTCTGATCTGTGTAAAGACTCTCTGATCTGTGACTTTTCTTACCTTTCCAGTGCTTACCAGTCTCTCAGTAGCGAATCTGTCAAGCCTTATGTCATCCGCAGATCTTCTTCAGTAACCTTTTAATGTTGTCTTCCAGTAAATGTTTAGGATAATGTTGGTGCATGAATTGCTCTGTGGAGGACACTACTGGTATCACAGGGGTTTGCCTGCCTGTATATAAGTCTCTTAACACCTCTGTAGGGTATCTGAGATGTCTGCATGGTTACTGGCAGTTACAGCACAGGACTTGGTGGAGATCTACACCCTTGTAGGATGGTAGTTAGAGCCAGGTGTTGGAATCCCTCCCAAAGCAACTTGAGAGGAGATCCACTACAGGACAGAAATCCTGATGGTGCATCGTGAGACCTATTTGTCTTCATGCAGTTCCTCCACTATCTAATTCTGCATCTCACATCAATCCCCTCAACTCCCCTGTGACTTTGGTGAGGCCAAGTGATCCAGATCCATGGTAGCAAGTTTTCACAGGCAGAAGTTCATCTTCCATTGTCACTGTATGCTATGGGAATAATTTTTTGTCCCTTTTTTT
Organism: Strix aluco; assembly: GCF_031877795.1. Taxonomy (NCBI): domain Eukaryota; kingdom Metazoa; phylum Chordata; class Aves; order Strigiformes; family Strigidae; genus Strix; species Strix aluco. The sequence goes on along the minus strand of NC_133934.1, from coordinate 75,049,074 downwards.
CTATACCCTTGTGTCAACTTTAAATATAATAGTATGTTTCGCATTTAATATATTAAAATAGTTTGGTTTTTTTTAAAGTGAGTTTCATTGTTGTTTTTTCAATTCCTCTTCTTTTACTGAACTCTCCTTGTTTACCTCTTATTTCTAGATGACATTCACAATATTAAACATGGAAAGTTTTGTAGACTGTGTGATACTGCTGAATATAATGATATGATTCAGGTGCAAATTGAGGCTCAAAATGAAGCATAGTGCTCGCAGCATGTTTAGGTAGTTCTATGTCATTATTCAGCCTGGTTGCACAGCCAAAAGTGTCTAAATGTGACTATAGGTAGAAGAAAGAAAATACATTTAAAGGACTGACAAAAAAAAAAAAAAAAAAACAAAACCAGCATTGTACAACCAAGAGTATATTCATGTGTGCATCTCTGTGTCCATATATGCATACATGCACGCAACAGCTGTATATTATTATTACCACGTTTTTTTGCTTATGAAACTAAAGCCAAATGAAAACTTATTTTTCACAATGCATGTTACTTATTTGTATGCTGTAGCTGTTTTCGGTGGCTTGCTGGTTTTTACACCCTCCTGTAGTGGTATTATGTAGCTGATTTCTAGCATTGGTGAGTATAGTTTGGATCATTACATATATCCTCAGAAAGAAACTATGGTTACTGAAGTTAAAAGTAAAACCACACATTGCCATTTCTACTAATTCTCATGATTTTGCATTGCTCTTTGTAATTAAAAACCTGACTTTTCCATTCGGTTATTTCTTCTGCTGAAATTCTTAACAAAATACAGGAAAAGAAGTCCTTACTCAGAAGAACATCTTCTGGCAACATATGTTTTATTCCCAATTTAGATGCAGTATTATTTCTTTCTGTGAGAAATAATAAAATTTGGACAAGACCCCTTACTACTTAAATATGTGGAAAAAGAACATGCAAAAAGAAATAATAAAACTCATAACTAAAGGAAATTTTTTTGTCTTGTGGAAAAATCATGAACCTTCGCTACATAGTCTTATTGAACTGCTTGGCAGAATAAGAAAGCATGTGGGTAGGAGTGTGATAATTCTGTATGCAATACAAAAATGTGATTTATTCTACTAATAAGTTAACATGCAATAGATGATATGGGTTCACTATAGCTACATGAAAACATTACTATAAGAGGAAATTTTAAAAATCTTGTAATAACTTCCATATGGAAATTATTATCCCATAATTACATTCAGGAGAGGAAATCAAATGCGTCTCAGATTTTTAAAAGATTACATTTATCATCTGTTGACACGATAACAAGAAGGAAATTTCAGGTACGCTAGCAGTATACTGGGCATAGGGAGATTTTTCTTCCTTTTTTTTTTTTCTAATTTGATTATAAAAACTGGGAGAAAGGAAGGGGAGATTCTCGGATGCCTTTAAATTTACAGTATCTTTTTCTTTTTCTTGCCTCCCACATGGATCCAGATCATAAAATCTGTGACCAGGAAGGTCAATGTGTTTAAATATAATTCAAATCCATATCCAGGCCTACAGAAAATCTGGTCTGCCAAAATTATCTGTACTCTGTGGTGCAAAATAATGTTCTTAGGTTGCTTTTCAAACAGAAAACTTCAGATGCACACAGACATATAGATATATTAGAAAACATTATACTTCCCATATTGTATAAAGTAGAGAGAGGGTTAACGAGCAAACATTACATGTTGACTTTCTTTGCTCTTATGTGATAAAAGCATGTTGTTGTGTTCTCAGTAGCAACAGCTAACACAAACTAAAAATGAATTTTCTTTCTCATCCCCAGTTTTTATTGAGTTTCATCTTCCTGTTCACTGCCATGGGCTATTATTCTGTACACCTGCACTCAGCCAGAAATATAATGAAAAAGAATCAATCTCTGAAAAGAAAGTTATCACCAGCCAATAACATTGGGCTACTTTCATAGGTCCAGCAGTGTTTCATCCAATTGCCAAAATGCCTTACTATTATAAACTGAAGACAGTCTCTCAGCTGCTCTTCCTGGTAAGTACAAAATCATTGTGTGCTACCCAGGTGATCTAGAATATTATATTAATACTGTGGAATTCATTAGGGCAGAATGAAAACAGTGTTAATTTGTGTATCCAGAATAGATTGTATAAAAATTGATGGACAGGAATACCAGGATACCATTATTTCTGAGTAGATGGGTGAGTGGTTCAGTATTCTGTGTGCATTGTCTTTTTTTGTGTTCAAAGCTGATTGTTCTCTGTGATTTTCTCAGTTTAAAATTCAAGTATTGCAGAAACTTATTGATTAGTAGCAAACTTGCCAGACAATCATTGAAAATATTTATGTTCTAGCTTTTTTGACCGCATGTACAAATATTCTGTTCATGACTGGATGAGCATTGCTGTTGGAATCAGTTTACTCGTGTTGACATTCTATTTTAAATGATCACTCTGTAAGTAAGTTTCCACATTCAATTCATTTATTTCAGCAAATATTTCTACTACTAAACTAATCTTGCTTGAATGAAAATATATAGGTGGTATGGACATTTTCAGAGTAAATATAATCACTTTTTGACTGCCTTGGGAAAGTCTGTCTACCCTCTTGTATAGAGGTAATATATAAAATATAGCGATCACTACTAGAAGTGTGTTATTTCCAGGTTCACCTCACAGTGGATCTGGAAATAACGAGTCTGCTGAGTCAGTAGCAACTGTTGAATTGATGACATGTGTTTGGATACACTGTAGTGATTGACTCAATCTCTACTCTAAATGAATCAAAACTGAACAGTAATTTAGCATATGCAACAGCCCTGGCCCAGAGTGCTTGTTGTCAGGAGGACAGAACTGGTTGTTACTCTGCAGAAGGAATCCACAATCAGAAATATTATTAAGACCTTTTTTTTTTTTTTCACCCTTAAAAGCTGCAGCTGAAGAACATTTCAAAATTGATTGTAAAACACGTTTGAAATCTTTTCTTTGTGAAGACACTTCTGCCAGAACTTAATGACAAACAATTAAGACATGTTGGAAGCGTTATCTCAGGTAGAGTTCATTTCCATTGAGTCCAAGACAAATTTGTCAGTGTGAGAACCAAACATCACCCTTGAAATTCTTTCAGTTTAACTTCAGCCAAGTCTACTCCACACACAGCTTCAGACAACACGGTGGTATGTCACCTTCTATGGGAGAAATATTTGTAGAATCTGTATATATTGGAGAGAAGCTCAGATAACAAATGCATCCTGTGAAAAATTTACATTTTACTTTCAACTAAGGGTATTTAAACTCTCAGAAAGAAGCAGCTCAGGGGGGTTGGTTATCAGGGATTATTTGGACAGACATTAATCTACAAGCACAGACAAAGATTTGGACATCTGGGAATTCAGACGTAAAGAGGTTCTGCAGATGACCAAGACATTTAGAAAGGACTTTTGACACGCTTAAACAGGAATTGAACTCCACAGATTGACACACGGCAGATTACTCGCTGAGAAGATGGCATACTGCATTTCTGGGCTAGCAAGTGTCAATGTCTTAAATTACTTAATTTCCCCCCCAGTTAGTTATTCCACCTGTTGTTTGTTCCTATGACAGTTTGGCTGGTCTGACTGTTCATAAATCCAGTGTGACTGGCTGTTTCTGAAATATCCCAGATGTTAAGGAAATACATTCAGAGATGAAACGAGGGAAATGAAAAGTCAGCTCATGGATATGTTTAAAATTTTTGATTAATTCCATAACAGGACTGTAGAAACACTTTCTGTAAAGTTTGGGTTATGGTCTGGTTCTGGATAAAGCCAGGACCACCTTTGCCTTGTCCTGTTTTTGAGGCTACAAATATGCGCAGATCTGATACGTAAAAACAGGCTGACACGTTATCTTGTGACATACACTTAAACCTAAAATCCCTAGGCACGCACACGGGGAAGCCTGCCCCAGCCAATCCCTGGTGGGACATCAGCTCATGTGGGTTAGGGAGCCTGATTGAAGCCACTTGGCTTTGCAACCTATACCCTGAGCTACAGTGCAGCTATGATCACATTTGCCTCTGTCTGTAGATGGAGCCATCTTCCTGCAAACCTTCCTTTGCACTCTTCCTGAAAATCCTAATTTCATCATGTCTGGTAAAGTTGAAAAGAGTCTGCTCTTTGGATCATCTTCTTTGCAGGTTTATTTAGACTGCTATTGGTCTAACTGGACAAATGAGATCTGATCTTCATTGTGACATTTTTAAAGACAAACTTTAAAGACAAGACCTTGCCTAATAAGAGGGTTTCTTTTAAAAGTGTGATTAAATGTGGTCGATTACCATCTTATTCCAAATCCACTGATTATAAACCCAATTATATAAGAGCCAAGAACACATGGTTCCTTCTGGCTGCACTGAAAATAAGTCACACTGAAGCCAAATTAACTTTTTAACTGCACTCATGGTCTGTAAACAAGCTCTCAAAACCAAATTTCCATGCTCCTTCTTTTCTAGCACTCTCCAATGAAGCCTCCACCCGAGGCTTTCACAAAACTCCACCAGCCCAACAATTGCACTCTACTCTCTTCAGCTCAGTCCAGAGAACATGATTCCCACTAAACTGATACCCCAGATTTATATCATAACATTTGAAATGTCAGGTGGTGTTTCCCCATCACTATAGTATACTGCAGCTGTTTTCAGAACGCAGAGTTAGGCCAAGAGCTGATTTAAATTATAGCTGTAGTGCCAGCTCATGTAATTTCGCTTATGCAAGTCTAAAAGCAGAGCATGTGCCAAATGGTTCATATATAGCAGTTCCCTTATATACTCCTTGCAGAGCTGAAGTGCAGCTTTATCTAGAAGAGAGAAATTTCCAGAGACACACAATAAAATGATTTTCAAAACTATAAATCTGCTTAATGGTGACTACTTGTTCACTCAATAAAATAAAATGATGCTATAGTAAGTTTTTTTGTACAGTATTAGCAGATAAACAGCTTTTTATCCCAAAAGGTTAAGAAAAGGAAGGAACAGCAGAGAGCAGAAGTATGCTTTGCACTTTCACTGACTCATTTATTCCTTACTCCCTCTCGCTCTCTGCCTGTGTCCCCTACCTTCCTGGGGTTCCTAATCTGGGTCAGTATTGGGACCACTTTTCTGTGGTTTTCAAAAATCAGTTGTATCATTCTTACTAAATGATAAATCAGGAAGTGAAGTTAATCAGACATCCCTGAGGGAATATACTAATATGGCAGTTTTATGTATTGTGCCTGAAATTGCTTATCTTTTGGTCACAGTACATTAAAAGGCTACCCTAGCACGCTGATTATTGAAAAGTCTATTTTTGCATGTGGATACATGTTTCTTGTAGCACGTTTAGTTAGCCAGTCTTCACTTTTTGGTTCTAGGAAAATATCTTACCTTGTTGTCAGTGTTGCAAGCCCTTGCTTGTCGACATATCAGCAGTAGGTAAAGAAAACAACATCCCAGACTTTCTTGAATACTCTAAACCTGAAAACGTCCAAGACAGAACAAATGGAACAACTGCAGAAGTACCACGCTCCATTTAAGAAAGACAGCAGATACTGTCTTATTCATACACTTCTCTTATTCATACACTTCTCTCTCAGCTTTTCTTTTCTGAGGCTACTTAGAAATTCCTTCAGCTTAACGAGCTAGCATTTGGCAACCACTAAGCACCTTTGATTTAGTGATGTGGCACTCTTAAAAAGAATCTGCAGTAAATGTGCTCAGAGCTGGCTGCTGGCTCTCGGGTATGATAACAGGTACTGACTTCAAATAAAAACACATACTTTGTTAACTGACAAGAAACTCCACGTTTCTGTGTTAGTCATACTGTATGTCAACCTCTGTCAGTGTGGGACCGCTTGCTGTCATCACATGAAATTAGCCTAATGAGTGAGATCCAGTCCTGAATTCAGAAAGGTGCTGCAGAGCTTGAGTACCTGGAACAAAGTACAAAGATTTGTAAAATTTTGCTGAAGAATCTAGGATTGTCTCCATGATGATTTTCTCCAGGTATTGTCTTACTTAAGTCTCTTAACTGTTTACTTAAATCTCCTAATTGCCTTTGTAAAGGTTATCTCAGTAATATGACTGAATCAAATAGAGACTTAGGGTCTGCAAGTTTCTCATGATAGCAGTTTAAGTTAACAAAATTCTCTTTCTTTTCTTTTGATATTTTTAAAAAATGAAATGAAAATTCCTATTCTTCCAACAACTTGGAAAAGAGAAGTTCTATTCTTAACTTTGTGCAAATGCTGGAGAACCACCCTTATACAGTATTTACGAATAGTTGTAGAAGAATTTCCCATCTTTTATTTTTCGGTGTCTTTTTTAAGGCTATGACTCATATTTCACTCTGCGTTCTTTAGCTTAATTTTCTGCACGCTTCCTTTCCTTATCTGCTCCTTCTTCCCACATTGCTCATCTTCTCTTCAGTGCTCTTCCCTCTGTATGCCTCTCCCATACATAATCACAGAATCCTCACAGAAAGACAACTGTCTTTTAAAAATCTTTTTGAGGGGAACTCAAAGATGGCAGAAGGGATAACACTGTCTCTCTTTTCATCTATCCACCATTCTACAATTTATCTCCCCTTGCAATTTTCCCATCTTTAGTAAAATCCTGTATAGTACACTTACTTAAACGTGTAAATTTATTCACTTGTGAGGATCAACAGCAAAGGGAGATTTTTAATTCAGAATGCTTTTCCAAGCAGAAGGAAAATATATATATAAGAAATTCACTCTGTGTTTCCAGTCTAATTGAATTTTCTAATCTTTTAAATATTGAAACCATACTTCTTGATGTTTGTAATTCAAGCTTCCCTTGATAATACAGTTAAAGCAAATCTGAAAGCTTATCCTTGGGAACAAAAACTATGTTGATTTCTAAATAATGAATTTATAGTACTGAAGATTATTATGTAACATACCCCAAAGTAATATTATTATTTGTTTCCAAAAAGTGACACTTCTCAATATTATTTATTGTTTTCCTATCATACAATTATAATCAGACTGTCCCTTTGATAAGGTTGTGGAACAGGAAGAGGATGGAAACAACTGAAAAAAATGATAGGAACAAATAAACCCCTGTCCCATTGTTAATTATGCTTTTTTCCTCAGAAATTTGGAGGATCTACACATGTTCTTTAGGATTAGACAACAGATCTTGTTACATTGGCAAAGTCATATTTAGGGAAAAAAAACCAAACTGTACATGTCTTTGTCATATAGACCCTGATGTTTAAATCTTACCATTGCTATCCATTTTTGTGACTGCTTTTAGACTCCATTTGAAGAAAATAAGTGTGACTATTAAAACAGTCAGGTAATAGCAGGGAAATAATACTCTGCTAACACTGTAAATTTCACTCCGGGTGTCATCTAATGGGAGAGCAGATTTTCAGGTAACTGCATCCAAAGCTCTAAGTGGTTTTGTTGTTAATTACAGAAGATGTTCTTTGGACTGCATCATGTCATTGCAATGATGAACATCAGGTCTGCATGATATAATTATCTCTGCATTGAATTCCTAAAAGTACTTTATTTTCTTTACTTATGGAACTATATAATATGTGGATTCAAAGCTTTGATGAACTAGTTGCTAAAATATGTTTTAAGTATGCTATAATTGGGAAATATTTTTAATTTGTGGTTGTAATTTGGGAAAAATAACAATTTAAGAAAAAATAAATTATAGTATTGTAACAGTATAATTTTGCTTGGGTTTTGGCTAAAGAAAAACTTCCTTTTAAAAGAAAAAATAAATAACATTAACTTAGCCAGGGAGCACTTAATCTCCATGAAATTAATAAGAATGGCATGAGAAAGCTCAATAAAAATTTCTTTAAATCCCCATCACAGAAGAAATTCCTACCTAAGTTTCAGTGCCAGAGAAGAGCAAAACAATTGCACAGAATAGGTATCTTCTTTTCTCTTGCTCAGAGATCTCTCCAGTGAAGTTGATTAAGGTGTATATGGTCCAATGTTTTCAGCCATGCATATAGTTTTTGTATCTTGCTCTCCCTGGGTTAAGCCTATATTTTTCCTAGCAGTAAACCCTATTTATAATGGAAGAGATCAGAAACTAATTTTGTTTATTCATTTACCTGTGTAACTACCTGTATATTTTTGCTAACTGCAATAACAATACACTGATAGTGTGACCTTGCTGCTGTTTGCTAGCATTCTCTGTAATGAAGGAGGACAGTCTCTTTTGGATATTTTGTTTTATACCTAGAAAGTAATGGGTTGCTCTGGCTCCCCAGCCACACTCTTATCAGGAAGAAAGATATGGCTAAAGAATGTGTTATAATTGTTCACTTTTGTGGGAGTATGAATAACATTCATATTAGATTTCTCATGCAAAGAGATGCCAAGAAATTCTTTGTGTTCCTGGAGATTTCAATAGTCTGCCGAGATAAGGGCCATTGATTTGATTTGTTATCTCTTGTGTACTTTGAAAGCAATCATGATTCCTAGTTTTTAATATTCTTTTTTTTCCCCACGGAATATGGATAAGGCATGTTGATAAATATAAAAAGTATATATTGATATATGTGTGTGTGTATTTTAAAATTTTCAGTAGTTTTCCTTAAACTGTTAGTATTTCAAAGACTTGATCTAAAACCAAAAGAAGTCATAAATTCCTGGTGTTTTCACTGGGCTTTGGACTGCCTTTTCTACTTTCTTAGAAAGTGTGCATTTTTTTTCAGTGAAGGTATAGCTTTCAAAAGATCTGCAATAACATTTAATTGCTGGAAATTAATAATAACCCTTTGGAAAATTTGGAAAACATGACTAAGAGTCATGTTACTTCATTAAGAATGAAGAAAATATTTATATGGTTTGTTGTGCAGTGAGATATACTCTCAGTCATCTGTTTGCAAGGAAGTAACCCTTAAACTACATCACATATATGTCTTGTATGAAAGTATATGTTTGTTTACTCCTGTCTGTTCAAATCCATTTCACTGGATTTTAAATCTCTTTGCTAACTCACATTGCTATAATGGCCCTTGATAATAGTTTGTGTCTTAACTTTCCAGGCTGGCACCAACCTAAAAGAATAAACCACTAAATATTGTGAGATCCAATTGGATAATTGTAGGTAACATGAGGCTGAGTGAATTTTGTTTTTTCAGCCAACACGTTTGCAAAAATGCAAGTTCCGTCATCCCCAAACCACTTGCAAATATAGCCAGAATTTGCCAAATACTATTCATAGACTGGAGGAGGGAACTAGAGAGGAAAGAAGGGGGAAAAGAAAGGAAAAGGAGCAAAGAAAGAAATGCTTTGCAGAAATGGCAGTTATACTCTCCTTCCAGAGTGTGCTTTGTGAGACAGAAGTTGAATGGCCCACAGCTGGCCATGCCGGTACCTCTGGTCAGGCACAGAGGGCTTCCCGTCCAACCGGCACATCCCCCAGGATGCCCCAGGGAGGACCCGCCAGTTCAACAGAGCCTTTACCACCTCTACTGCCAGTGGGGCACAATTGCTCACTGTGTATTAAGAAGAAAAAAAAAAAAAAAAAAAAAAAAAAAAAAGAAGAAAGTGAACATATTACAGATGACTACAAGAATGTACATAAAATGCACTTGGGAGATGTAAGTACATCACCTTATGCCTTATTATACTCCTTTGTGCCCCCACTGCAGTAATATAAAGTTACCATGCATCTTGGCATATGAAATCTCTATCCTCTGTTGTTCTATTCCTATGATTAGATTGCTGGTTTGATAGCAACATTTTGGTTTTGGTTTCCTAGAGTATTTCTCTTTTCTTTTGCTTTAATGTTACATTTAATGTGTCTTTCATAACAAGTACACTGTGGTTCTGAAAATCTCATCACCACTCCTAACATGGTACAATGTAATTACTCTGTTTTGTTTTGTTGGTTTTGTTTCTTTGCTTGGTTTTTTCCACCCCTGCTCATTTCTCCTGCTCCTCTGCCCCTGCCTAACAAAGATTCACTGTAATAGAAATCAGGCTTGGTAATAACTGCCTGTTATGTTTTTGCTTAATGTACTGTGCAAAATATGACAAGGGTGAATGTTAGTAGATATAATAGTCAGAATGTTTCTTTATTCCAGCTGTTGTATCCTCTATATGCAATAGTTAGAAAAGAAGTTAAACAAACTTGTAAATCTAAAGGTCAGAAATTTCAACTGTACTTTTTTTCCTGAATAGAAAAAAGAGGGTGGTGGAATGGTGTAGTATATAAGCTTAATGTGTTTAAAAATTTTTTCAATCATTAATGTCTTCAGTTTCCTGAATATTCATAATAGAAATAATTCTTTCAATACACACTGCAGAGAAATCTCTATTTGTGGCATATTGAAAATAGATCACAATTGCTAGCCCCTTCAGCTAGATGCTATTTAACTAAGAAACCTTCATTTTAATTTAATTCAGTTTAAAATATTTCCAGCATCCTACTAACAAACTGTACTAAAAAATGATTCAAGTCTGACACACATTTTACAAATTGCAGTCACTGTGAAAACATGGTTTAATTTATATAATTACTATACATTTACTTTAAATACTAATCTGTCACAACAACACATGCATTTCTTACATTTTCTGTAAGAATATGCTGTATTTCCAATCTGCATACACAGTCCATAAAACAGTTGCTGTCACCCATACTGTCTCTTATTTTAGCTTTGATTCTTATACTTGAGAGGTATCAGCATGCCAATTTTTCTTGCATTGCTAATCTGAATATATTTATCCTGGATGCATTCATTACCCTGGACTATCTTTAGTATTCTAAGAAAAGATGCAGCATAGTGTATATTCATTGTTTCAGTTCTATAACTCTATTTGCTTATTTGTAAATCAATATATTTCAAGCCTCAAATCAAGGCCTGCAATGTCAGATGAAATCAAGAATCAAATAATTCCCTGGTTTCCGTTTTGAAAGAAACTCCAGATTTTCTTGCAGACCTTTGCATAAGAACTGCTCTGGAAAGAAAACATATCTCTGTAGGTGAGAAACATACAACTATATTAGAAAAAGCTGCCAAGTAGGCTGACTTAAAAGTCAGTGTCAAGTATAAATTTAATATACAGGAGGTGAAACACTTGTTATATTTAAATTAGACTCCGAGAATCTGCTTCACAAAGTATCAAGAGCTCAGGGCAGAACAATTATCATGATCATATGCATCTAGAGTAAAGGATATATATCCTTATTTTCTAAATGAACAAATGTGTGTAATTGCATAATTGCTTTAACAATAAATGTTCTGCAGGGTATCTGCATATGAAAACTTAATTATGACACATGTTTTTTCTGGAAGGAGTTGGAAAATATAAGTCCAGGCTTGTGCACAGTCATGTGTGCTTTTCTAGGTTTTGTAAAATAAACTCTTATTTCCACTGAAAGAAAATACAAGGCTGTTTAAAATGCCAGCTTAGAAATTGATTTATATTTCTGGATTCTCTGTGTCCTACATCTCCTATTAATAGATATCAAGGAGCCAGCCACAGTGCTCATTCCAAATAGCACTTTTCAACATTGCTTTCAGTTGTGCCACCGGCTCAGGGTGTTTATAGGCATCTTGGTGGCAGATGATTAACATTGCTTTGCACCAGTCTCTATTTACTACCCATCTCTGACACATCACCTACCCTGAAAGCTCAGGTCACTGATCCATCAAAGCTACTGCCTAGAACAGGACCTTACACTGAGAAAACTTTTGGGTATTCACAGACTAATTAATTTAGTCCAACCCTTGCTAGTAGCCAAAATTTTCCTTTGCTCCATGTGCCATTGAAAATATGCTAAACATATCAGCTGATATGGCTGAGCCTTGTTGTCTTCTGCATTGTTGTATACATACAGTATCCATATTCGCATGTTCCAGATGCGATAGTCAAATAAGCAATCTCATGCAAACTTCATGGAGTTCTTTAATAATTTATATTTAAACACTATAGAAGATTAATATATTTCACAGTTAACATTGTTCATACAGTTGCCTTTGGAATCTTTAAATTCCTTCTGTGCAGGGAGAAGAAACTTCATTTTTCTAACAGGACAATAAAATAACATACCCAAGTGGAATATTTTAGGTTATACAACAATACTCCTGTTTGGTGCTGAATTTTAACATTCCTTTTAAAGGTTTTCTCCCGAGATGCATCAATGAGCTATTTCCTCTGCTCATCTCTTCAAGAAACTGAAAATGTAAGTATTAAAATGTATTACCTCATAGGAAAATTTTCTGTGAATTGCTTTACACTACACCTGACTCTGAGCCTCTAGTCTTGCGGTCATAACAGTCCTATTTAAAAGATATAGAACTATCTCTTGCCTTCTCTTCAATTTCCACACTTCGTTTTAGACATTCATAATTAACAGCAAATCTCAGATTTTATATGATTTCTTCCTAATCCTCATCAGAAACTGTATGGGAGACACTCACTTCACAATCCTGCTGATCAGAGCCGGGTAAATGAGTACTTCTAGCAGGAGGACTTGTGATGATACGTCTTTGAAAAGGGTTAGAAAAAGCTTTTATTTGAGAATAAAAGATAGACAGATAGACATTAGTCTGGGAACTTCAAAAAAGACAAGCCTATCTGTCAATCTCTAATTCATTATGCTACAATTGTTGAAATGTTTTCCCTTAAGCCTTACCCAGCAGAGTTAGTATTTACAGGGTATTACATGAAATAACATGTTATGCCATGGGGAAAGTGTGATGAAAGGGCGGGAAAAAGAAGATAACTATATAATATAATTTTTTGGGAAAAAGCTTGCTGCTTTCCTCACAGACAGAGAAGAGTAGGTAGAGTGTAGATCCACCAGATGAGGCTGGTTTCAAGAGTCAGGTATACATTTCTAGCTGGAGCATTCATCCAGTCAAAAGAATCTTGACGGATGGTTGTTTTGTGCATATGAAGTGCTACAAAGCTGAACCTGACTTGCTTTTTGCCCTGTCACTAAAGGGGAGTAGCTCCTCCACTCAGCATAAGTGGCACTTCTTGACTTTCATTAGACGTGTTCCCATCTTTCCTGCGGCACCTATTAAGGACTTGCTTTGAAGATCCCAATTAAAAATTTGAAATGCTAAATTTTGCAGTACTGGTTGAAAAGGAAGGCTTATATGGAAGCTGAAAGATGGGAGAGCCAACCAGTTCTTAAGGGCCCATGTACTTGAATAAGTGGGGGAGTGTTTGGGAAATGAGTGTCTGGACTGCAGCACCTAAATCCTTCTTTGTTTTTGACCTTAGGGTGCCTAAATCTTTCAGCTAAATGATGATAAGAACTCTTCCCTTGCTTGTGGGAGCTTCAATGGGGATAAATACGTTTAGAAAGAGCACAAACTGTCATGTAGCTGTGATATGAGGGGCCAGCTAGCTGTCTGTAGGGAGATGTTTTGGTTGTTACATCAGTGGTTTACTTCAAAAGAGCTTTGTATCTAGCTATTGACAGCTTCCTCTCCTCGTAACAACCAGCATGAGAAGCATTCTGACCTATTAATAAACAGCTTTAAAACGAGCAACAAAGCAATCATATAACTTAGACATAATTAAATAAGATTTTTAATTTAATATTCATCATTCCTTTTCTTTAAGCTTTGAGTATTTTACAAGGTGAAACTGGTTTAAACGGACTTTATAGTATGTATTAACAGCTATTTTGACAAAAGAAAAGATGGAGTCAATTTAGGTAGTTTTCAGGTGGTTTTTGCTGCTGATGGTCGATTCTATTTGGTTTAAAACAAAACAAACTCACACAGTAGAAGAATAAATGAAAAAAAGAAAATAAAATGCCACTTCTGTCTGTCAGTTTGTGTCTCTTGAAATTCCTTCCCCTGCAGCCTTGCTGCTGGGAAGTTACAGGCACAGTGCGATGTCTTATCAGCCACTCTGAAACTCAGCAAACTTTTAGCAGCCTTATGTTGTTTAAAGCATTGCTTTCAGGTTGAAGTCTCATGGCAGTGCTGCAAAAAGGTGGATTTATCTTTGCTGGCTATACCCAATGTGTATTAGACAGAAGTCAGGAAAAGAAGCACAGGAAAGAGGAAGAATCAGGAGAAAAATAACACGCTAGGGAAGCAATAATAGCTAGAATCAAAGGGTCTCACCAAGTATTGTCAGAACTAGTCAAAGCCGGTGGAGGGAAGATGCCACTTAATTTCTGCCTCTGCATTCAGCCTGCTGGGATGCATTTCTCCATCAGACTAACAAAGGCACCATGGTCACCAAAAGGCAGCAATGGGCCCTTTCCGAAACACTCTCAAGAGTGATTCTCAGCAATTTCAGTATCCAATATACCATGCCGCTTTTTACAGAGCTGGATGTAGTCTTGCCGATCGACAGCCCAGTTAGGAACTGGTTTAGATCAAACTTTTTCAGTTTGAATCAGTAAGTTTTTTCTAACTGTTATTTCAGTGTATGGTTACTTTTGAGAGAAAATTTAGAATATAGGCTGAAATGGACCTTGGCACAGAATACGCATCTTTCCAGAACAAGGGCTGTAGGGTGGTTATCGCCCTCTTTGTCATTGTGTGACTAAATCAAACTTGATCTTTTGACATGGTTCAGTCTCCTCTCAACCTCTAATTATATCTGTTGTTCTCCTTTCAATCTGCAGCAATATGTTAATATCTTTTAGTAGCTGAGCCATTATGCCTAATTAAGGGATTGCAAATAAATAGGGGTGGACAGTTCCAAACATACAATAGCTGCAGATAAATAGAGAGGGACAGCTCTCAACATATGGCAATGAATGTAGCCATAAGGCCTAAAGTATGTATTTTAACTGCCAAATTTTATGAGCAGCTTCCAACTGGCTTTCATTTGGCCTCAGCTATATGTCTGACAATCATTGTAAACAGTTTTTGTGCCATATCATTTTTGTGCTCAATGGCTAGCATTTGTGCTACAGACTGAGACTGTTCAGAGAAGAAATATTTGATATTTGAGAGGATGTGTGTTTAGTGTGGATGTTCACATTATTATTTTCCAGATTAATGCAAAGGTAAGCACTATTAATATCTGGTACCAAGTCTCAATGCTCTCTCTCCATCTTTTTAAAGATTCTAGAAATATTATTTGACTATCCAGTCTTTATCAAATGACTGTCCAGTATTTATCAAATGAAGCTTAATAATTTGCACTTTATTGTAAAATAGCCACGGTGGCATCTTAACAGAGAAGAGCAACCTTGAGAAAAACTGAATACATATGACCTCTTTAATAACTTAATTCCTTGTAAATTGTTATGTAAATGAAGGGCAAGAATTGCTTCTCTGAGGCCAATTTGCAATAAAGGAAAAGAGTGATGCAGTGGTGAGCCCGCACCTTCAAGACCTGTGTCTAGCAGCAAGAGTTATTCTGGAGACAGCACCTTCCTGGACAGGCAGGGGAAGCATGAAATTTGGGTTTGTTGCTCTGTTTGTTACTAGGAAAGGGAGACTGACAAAGGCCAGGGGCTTGGACCAGTGCTGCCAACTTGGGAAGGATGTCCCAGCCCTCCCTCCAGGCATGAGTATCCTTCCAATAGCAGCAGGAAATGCTAAAGATGCTACAATGAGGAAAAAGAGATCCCTTGGAAAACATACTGTTCCTCCATCCAGTTGCCATCTCCTTTTGTACAGCCCATGTGGAAAGCCTGTCACTTTTTTCATTCTCCTACCCAAATTAAGGACCAACTTTTCTTATGTCTTCCTCTAAGTTAGACCTGACTGTTACTGTCTCTGTATGCTTATACTGCTAGTTAACTACTGCGTTTGCATTAATTTCAGATCAAAAAAGAAGGGCAACACTATTTTTCAGAGTGACATTAGTACTTAACTGCACAGAGAAATTACATAATTTTATTTTATTTGAAAGGTCAATGACTTTTAAAAAACTGATTTTGTACTTTAAAACCCTTTCTCACCGAATACAAAGTAAGTAAAACATGTTCTTAAGGCTCTTCAAGCAGGATATACTACCCTGATATCACCCAGTTGGGCCTACTCTGCTACATAGTCTGAGTGTCATCATAAGTGAGCGTCTTCATCATAAGAATGAAGACCAGAAAATTTAACAAGATGGTTCTGAAAAAAAATGGGTCTTAACTGCAAGACTGTTTGCTCTCAAGATTAGGAGGCTACAGCTTCCAGGAAAAAAAAAAAGGGGGGGGCGGGGGGGAAGAACTGTGTTGTAGAGACTCTGTGCAAAGAGGTTTTTTAAAGTTATTTTTAAGGAAAACATAAAAACACCCCATATTCTTTTTATGTAGAGAATAATTTTTTCAGCATTTTAAATGCTAGAAGTGTGATACCTGCACACTGCGAAATGCACTCATTCACTCATTTCTCATGCATGAAATATTCTTTATAACTGGCAATGTGTAAGGTAAATTAGTATAATAAAAGTAGATGCAATTTCTGTAATTATAATATTGCAAATCTTAAATTCATTCAAATAAAGAGTGAGTATGATTTGCATCTGTGAAACTAAGTTCAGTATTTCTCAGGAGGAGAATCTGAACCTCTAATGCAATCCTGTTAATTGGAAAAGTAGAGGTTATTTTGGCTACTGTACGACAATGTGTTACCACCTTCTTTTCAAATGACAGAGAGAAGAACCTGGGCCTTTCTCTTCTTGCTAATATAAATTATTTGCTTATGCCTTTTATAATTACCATTTCCAATTTCCACCTGTCAGCTCTAAAATGTAATCTAAATTTAGGAGCCTAAAAATCATTTCTTCCTCAGCAGTTTGTTTCTGTTCCTTCCATCGTCTCAGGGCACTACATCGGTTAGCCTGAAGCAGAAGAAGGTATGACTGTGAAGTGCATGTGGTGATGAGAGCTCACCCAGAAACTGGTGATCTAACCTTACACCTCTGCAGTCAGCTGGCATTTTTGACATGTTTCAGTTGTGAAAGATGGTGCATGGCATCTTATGGTAATTCACAACATAATGCTCTCCCTGGGAAAAATGTACACTTTACAGCTCATTGGTTCTGTTTGTCTTCAAAATAAGGATGGTTTGGGCCTTAGAAATTGATGCTTTCATGATAACTACAGGGTCTGCTGAGTTTGAATGGAATTTTCCCTCTAGTACAGTCAATTCTAAAAATTGGGTTTCACTTTGCTTTTGTAGTTGGGAAGAAAAACAGGTTATAGACATGCAGTAGTTGTCACCAACAAAGAAGTACTAACTTACCCTGCTGTCATCCCTATAGATTCAACTTTTTTTGTTTCTTTGTAAACCATAAACATTATTAGATGCTAAGCATTTCTTGGCAAAGAGTTTTCATGAACACACTATTGGTGAGGAATGTATTTTTACATTTTCCTTTGAGGAGATGCCACATATTTTTCATGTCTGGTCAGTTCAGTCACATGCTATTTATGGTTTTCCTAGCTGTTTTAATTACCATATGAAAGAAATAAATATAAATAAATGACAGTGGCTGGAGAAATCTGTGAAAAAGGGTGGAAGAAGATCTCTACGAAGGAATACACAACAAATAGCTTTATAGCTTGCTTTTTAAAAAAAAAAAACAAGCAAACAAAACAAACACCCTGATTGAGAGAGAAGTTGTAGGTGAGATTTATTGGTTACCAAACCAACTTTATGGTCATTTTGTCTTGCCATATGCCCATTAATTATGTTTCTGCATATTGTTACCTGACTGGATGTTAGTCAGTATAACTAACTAGTATATTGGTTGAGTTCATCCTTTTGTCAATGATTTATTAACTATGAAGAAAATGTCTGGATGACCCCAGAGGACTTTATTAATGTAGTATGCTTTTTGCTTTTGTTTAGCAACAAAAGAAAGCTAAAGAATATAATTGGAATAATTTCTAATTTTCTTATCAATTTGTCTTAGAGTCATGGTGTTCAAGAATTTGTTTTTGGAGGCTGTTGCCAATGTGATGGCTTGGAAACATAATCTTTTATACAGAGAAGCAGAGGCTGGAAGAGAGTTTTTTGAGATACACTTTCAAGCTTTTTTATCTCAGGCAGTATCAAAAATTCTTTGCGTACCTATACTGACAGTGGTTCTTGGTGTAGAGAGCATTTTCTTTAAGATGTACTTCTTTTTTTTCTAAATTGACATTAAAATCCTCAGGAGTGTTAGGATTTTGGAATAATTTAACAGAAATACAGTGATACTATCTTTTGGTTAGCTCTATAGATAACTCCAGAGCTCATTCTGAAGCAGGTGTTTTGATCACCAAGCAATATTTATGTTTGCATGCAAATGGCACATTGGAAGAGATTCATATCTCCTTATGATATACGAATATTTAATACTTAAATATACTTATGATATACGAATATTTAATACTTAAATAAAATGGAGTAATTTTTTTTAATTATTGAAATACATTATAGATTACATGAGAATCCATATAACTCTTTTTATATTCTGAAACTCTTTAAATATATTTTCATGACACTTTGTGTCTGCATATAGTTGAGATATTCTTTTCAGTTTAAGGCCTTGATTAAGATTGTAAGAACAACTGACAACTCCCCTTAGCTCCTCTAGTAGATGGATCTAAGAAAATATAGGCTTTGCCACGCACATCTAGAAAATTATAGCATTGCTACTCTTCAAAAGGTTATGGATGTTTTCTCACACAATATTTATTATAGTCATAACCTGAAGCTGCAATTCGTGGTACCAAGTTGACCCTCACAAATAATTGTGCTGGAAGTGATGTGTGCTCCACCTCACACCAGTCACATGTAAGAGTTGCAGCAGGCCAAAATGCTCAAAGGGCATTATTTTTAACCAGATTCTGGATTTTGTTATTTTATGTTATCATTAACAATTCATGAAGCACTTATTGAAACTAATAAACTGATTGCAAGCTAGAAAAATGAATTGATTAATATGAAATGTAAAATGGAATAGTGATGAGCTCATTTCCATTGTAAATAATGGAAAATAAATCCAATAAGTGTCTGCTCTTTGGACTGCAAATGAAATTAACTCACCTCCAAATCAGTCCATGATAGCCATAACTGACTTACAGAGATTTTTTTTTAAGCCAAAGCTGACAAAGAAGTCACATTTTGAACATAACTTGTGACGCCTTGTGCATCAGCAACCACCTGTCACAGATTTGAAGGGGGTATGTTTAATCATGATTCTGCCTTCAGTGTGTAGTACTCTACCTGGATCTTCTTAACTCAGAATTTTCTCCACATCTTTGTACATCTTAATTCCATTTTATGGCAGAATTGAGGAAAAGCAAGTTGTTTTAGCAGAAGGTGCTTTTTCCCCTCATAATGATACAGCTGGACAGGACTTCCTGCTGACCTTTCTTGATAGTCTCTTTGGTGGGAAATCATGCAATTTTATGCATCTTTTCTATATCATAATAATGCAGACAAGACAAAATAGGAAGATTAATAGATCCTATCTCTGTTCAGTGACAACAGAGAAAATTAGGGGCAGAAGAGAGATATATGTAGGCAGAACTAAAAAGTCCTGGAAGACAGTTAACAAGAAAATAATTCCCAATTATTGAAAATTTTGAGATACAGACTCACAGAGTTATGTATTTTGAGTGTTGGTGTAACAAGAGACAATGGAACGAACAAGGGAACAAAATAATTTTGATTTATTAGCTCTTATTCTGGAAGGTAAGTGCTTCCTGTGCTTGTGTTACACCAACCCCAGCAGTGCTGAAAATTAGCTACTGCATGACTATTGGCTGTGTAGATCTGTCTACACTAAATTGTTCCAGTTGCATTAATTTTCTGTTTGACTAGATTTCTTCTAGAATATATTCCAAATACTTATCCTATTTATCACTTTGCATTTGGTTTGATGCTTGGACAGAAATTTGGGGTTATTTTTCTTGCTTCATACTAAGTTTATTGTACATAGTTCTTCATATTAGGAACCTTTTCTCATATTAATTTAACATATTTTATTTGTAGAACATTTAATTCTCAGTTAATGACAGCTATCACTATCAGTCATGCTTAATTAAAGAAAACAAAAACAAACAAGTAAAAATCTGTAATGAAAATGTTTAAATATTCAAACAATTAAGTAAAATTCAGTCAGGAATTAATCATAACCTGGTCATCCATAAGACATTTAGATTTCTGTGTCTCTTGATTACTTATGTCATATACAAAATATTTCCAAACCAGTTGTTACTTCACATTTTCTTGGTTCTACATGGATTTAATCAACATTAATTACACTATAAGTCTGTCAGTGCTGACCTATTTAAATACAACAGGATGTGTTTTCAAGGCACCAGGCCAAAGTTACAAGCCGTCATAAGTTCCCCATGACTCTTCTCTAAGGTATATGTATTTCCACAGAAGCGCCACTGACACAAGGTCTCCAGTGAATTGGTATCTCACTATCTACATACCTCAACAGGTCTGTATGTACCATAAACAAACTAAAGACGCATTGCGTGTCAGTTCATGTGCTTAGTAGATGTCACACATTTTGTTGTTAAATAATATTAAACATTTAAATTTCTTCAGTTTATTGAGAAGTATGGCATATGGCCACTGAAATATGACATGGGCCCTTCACTGTATGGGTTACATTTTCTAGAATTTAAAAAGAAATCTGATTTCTGTGGAGAATTTAATTAACAAGCTCTTTTCTTAAGTAATAGATGCCTTTTCTTTGGCACTTTCCTTACTGGATTCTAGTTCTTCTGATGACTCATAGAAATAATTGTGGCAATGGGGATCACCAAATAGACATGGAACATTGTGTTTGCCAAATGCTATCCTTAAAGCAAAAAGAATTTCATATGTAACTACAAAAATTGGGCATTCTCAAATTATAAGATAAATACTTTGCTCCAAGGCAGCTTCATGGGGCACCATCTGCCTTCACAAATCTTCAGAAGTGAGATTTTCTTTGAATAAAATTATTCAATCAACCTCTCTGAAAACTATATAATGTAAAAAATATTATCACATTCATTCAGTGTTCCTTGGTAGTCTAGGTGAGCCTGGGTGCAAAACCCAGGTTCTTTTCATACGAAAAAGATATGGTTCTTGATTTCAATGCTTGGTTAAGCACAATGTTTTACAACTTTAATCTCCATTTCTTTCAAGGAAATAATTTCAAAAGGCAAATGACTTTTTCACGTTTTACTTTTATTGAAGGATTTCTTTCAACTTCCACTGCCCTTTTGGGTAGAACTTAAGTTTAAGAACTCAAATTTCTGCAACCCAAATAAAAGTATTTTAATTATTCTTTTTCAGGCAGTCTAGGATGTAATGCATCTCTATTTAAAAATGGATAACTGATATGAAGTATGCCTTTAAGTGGTGATCTTTGCAATTTAATGCATGGCCCAGAGTTTTTCCTATTAATCTATAAAGGTTCTGGAGCTGTAACATGAGATACTGGAAAATGTGTGACATAATATTTTAGACCAATTTTATTCTGAATATAATCAAGAATAAATTGGAATAAATGTTGCAAATTTTTCTTCACATAGGTGCAAGTTTAGCCTCAGACATCTAGTTGCACACATTAAAGCAGCTTGCTATTTAAACTGTGAGTAGATTGCAGGGTGGCTGTCACGGGACCTTCTTAAGGATGAAGGTTTTGCTTTTTAAAGTAAAAGGAATAAAGGTCAAGATGATATCTTGACATTATACATCATACCTTATACATTCTGATGCATCATCAGAACCAACCATGAAAATATATTTTAATCTTGTATATAATGTGAAGGAAAACTTTATGAAATTTATTTATTATTTTATACACAGCAAAGCATTCACTTCTGATTGAAATGATTACACTGAAATAGCACTGAAATGATACAGAAATGGAACCTCTGGAACATTTGGCCATCGTTCATCCCTGTTGCACACCTAAGAGAAGCCAGAAAGCTCCCTCAAGGGAGGCTTACCCAGACTGGCTTCTGACAAAGAGAGCAGTAATTTATGTTCCCAGGAATTCTTTGCAAGTCTTCGTAGAGAGGAGACAGACAAAATAAATATTATATAGAAAAAAAGTGAAATATGAGGATTCCCAAAAATGTGAGATAAGCTACCATATACTAATAAGTTTAGCATCTCCGCATCACCTCAGGAATTACAAAGAGAAGAAAAAAGAAAATTGATTTAATGCTAAAGCAAGATTGTGTTTCAGGTTCTTGTAGGAAAATGTCCATGATTTACGTTTTACACATTTTCTGTTTAAAAGAGATATAGTCACATGCAACACCTTCTGCAATTTCAATAAATTTTAAAAGAATGACAAATATTACTACTGAAACTTAGGTCTAATGTCATTTTTCTGTATTCTGGGGGGTTTTTTTTGCCAATTAGACCTTAAAGTTCTGAGGCAAACACAGATTGCAGCAAAAGAAAGTGTTGCTCTTATGTTCGCATTGCTTCTGCCCCCCAATTCCAGGAGGGTCTGTCACTTGTTCGGCGCTGGCGGTTGTTTCTATGGCAATTTGTCCTGATGCACAGAGAGGAGGGGAATGGCACTGCTCCTGCAGGAGTAAGGCTTCTCTGTGCTTCTGTCAGTGCCGTCTCTCTCAGATAATTTAATGCACAGGCAGTAACTATTACAGCAATGGCACACAATTATTATGTGTTTGACATCAGTGCTTAACTGAGGTTGTGGTAGAGACAGTCCTTGACAATTAAAAGAGCTATTTCTGTTTAGAAGAGCCCACAACCTAAACAAATGAAACAAAGAGGGAAGAAGGAGCACTCATATCTTAATTTTGCAGGTGGAAAAAAAGAGGAGAACTTGTCATTTGCTCAAGATAACTTGTGAAGCCCATGGCAGTGGCAGTAACGCAGGTCTCCTCAGTCTCTGACCAGCACCGTATATTTAAGATCTTTCTTCCTTGTTGTCAAAATTGTTTCATAGCTGCCTGCACTAACTTTCAGATT
Organism: Strix aluco; assembly: GCF_031877795.1. Classification (NCBI taxonomy): domain Eukaryota; kingdom Metazoa; phylum Chordata; class Aves; order Strigiformes; family Strigidae; genus Strix; species Strix aluco. Next base: position 75,026,184 of record NC_133934.1, on the reverse strand, counting down.
CAAAAACCTCCAGTGATGTTCCAATGGAGAAAAAAGGCTATTTTTTTCAGCTTTTTGTGTTTGATGTTTCAAAACATTAGTCACTCCTTAGCCCATATTCACACTGTGTTCATGCTAATGAATATCAGGATAGACTATATGCAGGGCAGCTAAGTTAAACCAGTGTAAAATGTAAGAAAGTTCGTCTTTTACTACTAGGCCAGGATATCGTGGCAAGTTTTCTCAGTGCCAATACTGTTTTAATTTGATTTCATCCACCAATGCTAATAAATGAACACTCCAAGGCGAGAATTTAAAATTATTAATTACAATACTTTAAAAGATGAAAAAGAATCTGTGTGTGTCAGTCATCCTCATGGGGAAAGGAATAATGAAAATTAAATGCACACAGGAATGAGTTTTCTATTGTCAATGATAAAAGTGATAATCGCCCCAAGTCAAAGCAAAATGACAGATGAAAGAAACCTATAGAACATCGCCTAAGGGAGCTCCTGAGGCCGGCACTCAGTACCACATACACACATGCTAGACTGATATTTAATGAAGCTCTGGTTGACTCTGTAATGAATGTTGAAGGCTCTCTGGAGCATCAAGCATCACTTAACACTGCTAGAAGCAAATGCTTTATTTTTGTTTGGTGGTGGGGGATGGGGACATTTTTTAATACAGTTTTTCAGCTCCTTCAATTAATAAATTGAATTTGGAAGAAGGGAAAAATCCCTTTATGATGGAAAGAAAGTTTATTTGTGTGCTGTATTTATATATATATATATATAAATTTTTATATATGCAAAATGGAAGAGGAATGCAGCAGGGATAGCCTAATGTGTTAATGAGTAAAATTAGACTGGTTTTGAGGTCTTTATTATTTATGCTAGCTAGGGACTAGTCTGACCCTTGTGATATAAGGAGTAGATGATAGATTTCTAAAGCATGTCTGTATGGTCTGTGGTCAAACAGCTGAAGGCGAAAAAGAAATTGAAATAGATTCTCACCCATGATTTAATACGGATGTGGTGATTGTACTGTATAAATGTATCTTCTAAAGACCTTTGGGACTGTACAACAAGACCAAGCCAGTAAATAATGGTTCAAGTTATATATTGGTAGTAGTGTTGAAGCCCATAGCACTGACAGGCAGCATTTCCTATCTCTTTTGATCTTAATCAAGTTATCTTTGTGTCTTTTGTGGCTCTTCAGAGACATTTTTTGAAGTTAACACCACTACATCGTCCAATTGATGGACCAAATTATGCCAGATTTACTTCTCCCCTTCCCTATTTCTTTCCAGCATACTAACTTCACTGTTGCTAGAATCAATTTAGGCAGAATATGGTTTAATACTGCCTCAACCAGCAATTGGTGTTATTTGCATCTGTAAGGCTCAAAATGTGTCAATCCCCTGGAGATGTAATACTAAATTCTTATCTCTGTTTTTCACTACCTTGCCCAGACATGCAGTGTATTAAAGACACAAATAAAAAGGAATCTGGAAAAAAAATATCTTATTGACCATTGGCAAGTGTGAGCACATGTTTGTTATAATGAGAAAAAGTATACCAGTATCAAGAAAGGAAACGCTTTGAGAGGGATAAGGCCTTACTTACAAACACGGGCATTTTTCTGCTGCTCAGCTGTTTGAAGTAATAGGGAGAGTGGGAAGAAAGTGCTCTATTACATTGTTAACTTGCTCTTCAGAAAAACCTGTAAGCTCTGTTTTGTTTTGTTAACAGAGAGGGTTTATAGTAATTTCTATAGTAATCATTGCACCATTTGCCATTTTAACTATTTATTTTGTGAATTAAAAGAAGAGTTAGTGAAAAGCAACCACAATTTCAGGAAAAAAAAAAAAAGTAATCTAGGACATGAATGAGTAGAATATTTGGAATATTATACAGAAATATGAACAAGCAAAAAAATAGTTCCTTAACATTTAAAGCCATAAAAATATGTGTCTTTTGGGAACACATCATCAAAATTGGAAAATTCTTTTTCAATATTTATTGCAAAAAGAAATAGAAAGTTATACTGTCTTTTGCTTACAATTTATAAAATAATCTGATCTTGAAGGTCAAGTTGTTCCAAAGTGGTCAAAAATAGCAAGTTTCCCAAAATTATTTCAATAGAGTGGAGAATTCTGTTATTTGCATGCATACTGAGTGGTGTAGTAGCATCAAATACAGTCTACACATCGAAATTTATTAAAATTATCACAACAGAAACATGACTTATCTGTAGAAAGTTCCATATAGCTACAGGTGTTTGATCTATAGGAATACTTCTAGCGGAGATATTTAACAATGTCAGGGAAAAAATAAGGTATTAAACAGGCAGACTTTTTTTATCATTTACTATTTGAAAGATTTTTATATTTTGTGTTTATTGCCAAAGCTTCTACAAAAAAATCTTGGGTCCAAGTATATTCCCATGAGACAAACTCTAAAGTTTATTGTTGCTGTTGCTGTAGGTAAAGAAAAGCAACAAATAATGAAACTTGTTCTAGAATAGGTCTGTTGTGAAATGAGAACGAGTCCATACCATTATTATTTTTCAGCAAGCCTAAAGATTAAATATTTTTCACATATGATCAATTTAGTTTTATACATAAAGTTTATCCAAATGAGAAAAATGTTCATTTCTTAACTTTTTTTCTAGTTCTAGATGATTTCTAAAAGAAAACCTATCCCCAGCTGGCTTTTCATAGACAGTCTTGGGTTTCTTCTTCTCCAAGGTATATCCATAGTTTTTTAACATAGCATTCTCAGCTGAAATTCTAAGCAGATCTTCCCTTCTTCATCTCCAAGAGCTTTAACTTAATGCATCCTTTGGACAATTAACTTATTGCACAACCATAATGTTGTATCAATGGTTCACCAAGGAACTGACTCCTGTAAAGAAAAACAATTCACCAACTGTGGGGTCACTGTTTAGTTTAAAAGGAGAAAGGAAAACATTTGCATGGCCTCAGTCATGACCACTGACTTAATATGTTGGGACAAACAGTATTCTTGCTTCACAAACCAGTGAAAGAACCAGAGAAGAAAGATCATATTTACACATCCAAATGATGTTTGGTCACAGTGGTCCTGGATATAGAGAAAGAAGGAAGGGGAAGGTCTAGTATCTTATCTAGTATAAATTCATTTTTGTCTAATGAAAATTTTACCTGATTTAGAAGCTCAATGAAGGAGGTGCAAGGGAAGTGGATGCCAAATTTGAGCCATGGGATTGAAGCACTAAAGAGAAGAAGGGCAGAACATCTTATACTCCTAGTGATCATGATGGGGTCTTGGTGAAGAGTGGCAGCTGTCTGCCAGAAATAGGGTTCTGCAGATTCCGCTTTTGCAGTTGCTGTAACTTTTCTCAGTCCTGCAACCACCATATTATCTAAGAGGAGCAACTAAAAGTATACACCCAAAACCAATTTACTAAACTGCTACTGTATTTTAATGTTGTTGAAGTGTTAGACAAAGGATAGGATTAGCCTACCATTTTCCCTGCCTAGTCTAATTAGACATGGGTAGGAAGTGTCAATAAGCATAGATACTTGCAGTTATTTTTGTTTCTGAGCAAATCTGTAAAAATATAAATCATGGCAGCTATATTTTATGTGTCTTTAAAATTACTTTTTCTCCCTTTACTTGTAGTTTTTGACTTACTATTCTCACTAAATGTAACAGCTTTATATTGCTAGGCCAGTCCAAAAGCCTACTACCCACACAGTACACACAAGAGAGAAAATTTTACATCCATGTTATTCTACAAGAAATTTTTTGGTATGACTTAGGTAGAAACTATTTTTAACGTTCTTCTAAAAAAGGCATAATTCACTTCAGCAAATAGTGCATAATAGTAGGACTACATTGCTGGATCTCAAAATTCCTTACACACAGGTCATCTTAAGTGCTCTAGGCCATCCTGAAAACTCATTAGTATTTCTAGGCATTGAACTTGGTTGAAAAATGAGGTAGAGTGTGCAGAAGAAATTCAGAGTAGTTGCCATAACATGGATGGGCATGGCTGGGATTGCAGCAAATTTAACCCTTCTGTAAAATCACCAGACAGTAGATTTCCTATTTTAAACATAAACAATGTGGGACCCCTTCATTCTCATCATAAAGCCTGACAGTTTAGCGAATAATAATCTTTCCCACAGCAGTAGCTAGGAACCATGTCATTCTGGAAACATAAATAGATTTAAATGTGGGTAAATTAGGACAGAGCAACAAATCTCCAAGAATAGTTTTATGGTGTCAGAGAAGTACATTTCCCCTTTACCCCTGAGGAGCTAACGAAGCCCCTTTCCCTTCCATCAGGCTTACTTCTGTTTGCACGTGGAAGCGTAAGTCCTGCTTCAGAGAGAATATGGGATAATCGAATTAAACAGTGCCAAGCCTTCCTTTGCGTTATGACATTATTACATATTTTTATGCACCGTGACCAGAGAAGCACACATGAATTTCTTGAGCATTTTAGCTATCACTAAGGGAATTTCACTGGTTCTGAACAAACACATACTTTGCATAAGTGTACCAATCCAGAGTGGAAACTGAATTTAAAAACATGAGGTCAGAAAAAAACTAGCAAAGCGTTGCCAGTATGGAGATCGCAGGAACAGGTAGCCTGTGACACATGATATATGTTCAAAGGCATTTAATGTTTGTTTAGCCAAAACAGCCTCCTCATGCCTCCTTAATCCTTGCGCTGCCTCTGCAGGTGCAGCGGTGAGTGGGGTTTCCCCAGAGCACTGGGGCTGGGCAGTCTCTCCCCTGCAGGCCCGTGCTCAGGAAGGATCCACCCCATGAAGGAACCCATGACGGTTTGCAAAACACCTTCTCCCCTTGTCCTGCCTGCCGATTGACCGCACATGCCGGTGAGATGCTAACACCTGCAGCAGAAGCAGTGAAAAGCTTCATATGAGTCTTCCAGGCAAATTCATATTCGTAGGTGAGTTTATTATGCTTATTTCTTCTGTCATGCAATCATTTCTTCGGATTTGTTTTTTCTCTCCTTTTCTGGTATTCTTCTAATGTTGTATAACTTCTGCTGGAGGCAGTGACTGAACTCACAAGTGAAAAAGCATGCTTCCCAAGAGAAGATGATATGCAAAACCAATATATAGAATTTGGAGTACTACTGGGAGGGGTTACAGCGCATCATAAAGTGTAATTTATCAACTAGGATGAAGCAGTACAGTCTGCTTTAAATTTTTCATCTGATATATATTATATTCTGAAGCCTTCATTTCACTTTTAAAGAACAGAGTTAATTTTAAGAAATAAAATAAATGTCCAAAGTGCAGAGACCTCAGACAGACCCTCTGTTAAAGCAGGGTCAAATAACAACCTTAAGGAAAGTGGATTTCTGCATGTATGTGTGAATTAAGGAAGAAAGAAAAATATTTGTCATACTGACAAACCAATATGAGATTTGAAATTATAGTGATAGTTGGAAAACAATGCTGTTATGTGTTTCAGTGATTGCTTTGTGTGAGTTTCTGCATAAATTTGCTCAGTTTGTAAATAAACGTTACCTTTTTTGTTTTCTCTAACAGCTTTTCATTCAAGCTGGGGTCATAATTTATCCAGCAGCAGCACTAAGATTTTTTTAAAGAGGATATTCAGTGATCTTCAATCACACCTGGACATCCTCTGCCATCAGATAAAGTCCTCACTGCTAGGGCAGCCACGCTGCTAACAGCCATCACCTTCAAGGTGGAGTCGATGAACCTGAAAAACTATTATTTTGATTGAGAAGAAGCTGCGAAACGAAGCTACTGGGTGCCATGAAGGTAATGAGGTGGCCCTGAGAGTTCCAAGGTGTGTCAGCAGCCTTGGGGTTCATGAGCTGAACTCCATTCTCATTTCACGGACCGGGAGGAATCTCAGTTGTCTGCAGGCTACAGAAAGCCCTGCTCTCTGAGAGGACAATGAAGGCAGCCCTAGGAAATTATTTTCTAATATTCTTAATTTGGTGCATATTTAGAAAGCTGAATCACTCATATTTTAAATCAAAATCAAACTTTTATTTGATGTCACTTTCTAATTGTATTTGAATTGCAAAATGCCCCATGATACACTTTGTTAAGAATACTGCACATTAGTATTAATATTGTTGTTAGCAACAATAATGATCAAAGCTTGTTTCTCAAAATAGTGATGTGTTATTCAAACAGGAATATAAAATGCTCAGACTGCAGTGCATGATATTACTTGCCCCTGACATTTCCTGAAAGACACAAGTAAGATACGAATGGTAGTTGTGAAACCCTTACACCTTTATGATGCATTGGGCAAGAGCAGAAATACAAATGCATTCACAAAAGTTTATATTTCTGAGTAAATTGAAATAGAGTAATTTACAATCCTCCTCATCACCTTTGCAAGGTGGTAAAGATCATACTTGCACACACACGTATATATATATATAAATCACAAAATATATATGAGTCCTTCTAGTGGGATGTAGAGCAAGAAAAGCCTCATGAGGATCAATATTCTATGCAAGTAAATTGATGCATATGAACAGAGAAGCTGCTCATTTTCAGACCTCCTAAGGGAACAACTTTTAGATAATTATATGACAAAAAGACCTTTTAGGATCTATGAAAAAACACTCCAAAATGTCAAATGCATAGAAGCCATGCTTCACCTGTAATGATAAAAACAGCACTTTCTGTAACCTTTCTAGAAACAGATTTACTAAACACATTAGCTTAATTTTACAGCACTGTAAATGTCTATTGTACTGTGCTGTTAGGGAGCTGTGCTGAACAAATACTGATGCCCTGCTATATGTCAGAATGCTGTGGGATGCTTCAGGATTTTCTATGGAAAGAAAATGGCAGGCAGGGCATACCTGGAGGGTGCCAGAGGGCACATTACAAAGGAAGGCTGGCCAAAATTTCTTAAATGTGGGGTTCTTGCAACTTGTTACTTTAAAAACAGGTAGTCTACTAATCCACTCACCCGAAAAAAAGACAGCGGCATGTTGTGGCTTTCATCATGATAGCATCAGCTGTCTCTGAATTAGATACCTCCAGCTCCTACACAATTCCTTGAAGTAGCTAGGCATCTTAGGGTAGTATTATCAGAATTTAGCATGTCAAACTTGGAACTGCAAAAGAGGAGTGAATTTTTTACCACATTCCCATTCCCTCCTCTGTAACTTTTTTTAATGTGGGACAATTTTGGGCGGGAAGGAAAGTATGCAAGTACTTCCACCCAAAACAGCCCCTGCTTTGGGAGTAGGAAAAATCTGCATGTTTGGATCTGCCCTGGCAGTGGAAGGGGCTGAGGATGACATCCAGTCCATCCCAGTCTCTGCTTTGAAGGCCACCATATACCACCATAGTCTTCTTCCATGGGTTTGCCCTTCATTTGGGGCTTTCAGGTGAAAAAAGGTAGAGCAGTGCCTGGTTTGCAGGCTCCCAGGCAAGCCTGTGGGCACAGCTCAGACACAGCAGAAGCAGAAACTCACAGGCTCCTGCACAATGTTCTTGTCAGATAACGTCTCTCAATTTAGCAATACAGCATTTTCCAACTTTGTCTGGCAGAACTGCACAACAGTTCATTAGAAGGCTTAAAACTAGGATGTTTTGGTTTAGATCACGACATGATCTATCAAATCAAACACCCTCTAATTATCCAGAATATAGTGTCATACATTTTATGAAGAAAGATTTAAGTTTTTAAAAAATAGATTGTCATTTCCAAGATATGAAAACGATTTAATATATACTCAATGTGCACAACAAAGCCACATTATGTAGAGAGTATACTTAAACAGATAATTTTTTTTTTTTTTCATAGAATGGAACAGGAGTAACAATGCATAATAAATCAGTATACCACATTTTTGGGATGTACTTGCTGATCTTACATATTTAGGGTATGTTTATTACTTGTAGAGGGTTGTCAAGGATGCACTCGACCTGTTAACCAAACTCACAGTAGTTTGGTTTGGGCTCCGGATGAGGTAAAGGCCTGAGCTGTAAACAGGCCAAGAACTCCTCTAGTTTCAATCTGTTCTCTGAATACACACAAAGGAGCAGAGTGATCTGGTGAGCATCAACACATATGAGCTTGGAACAGCCATCATGCAATTAGTGCCCAAAGAGTGAGTGGCTTTTCCAAGACTCATTTATCAAGGAACAAAGCAAGTTGTGGGTACAAGGGGTCTCATGCATACCTTTCCCATCGCATATAATTTGACTATGAACTAAACACTTTATTCCATATATATGGCAGCCTAAGTGAGCCTTCTTTGATCTCTCCCTGCTAGACAGTGTGGCTGCATGGTGGTGATCTTCCCTTGAGCTGAGACGCCTCTCAAGATTGCTCCTTGAGGCAGAGAGACTTTTGACCAACAGTAAAACTTTGATAAGTCACTGATAGTATGCTGAATTAATGCTAATGAAACATTACTACTACATGTAGCTACTCAGTATTAATTATTATAAACTTTGTATAGATAATGCCATCAGACATAAACCGTTGTCCCGTCTGAGACTAAGATTGGACCTAGCTACACCCAGGCCCCATAAGGAGTTTAGAAAACAAGGGTGTCAACTCTGAACCTTGTGACTCAACAGGACGGTCTTCCTTACCCTTTGTGTCTCAGGTCTGTGTGTGAATCATTCTAACTCAATTCTAACATGATTCTTTGTATGTTTCTTCCATGCAGTAATTAATAGGGTGAACCTTGCCATCAAACTTATTGAACTTTGGTAAACTTTGTTACATTCCATTGAATTTATTGAACTCTGTAAAATTATTATTTTACCTCAACAAAACATATTGCTGCTTTGCTCTTTTGAGTGAGGTGTATTCACATAATCACAGAATCATTCAGGTTGGAAAAGACCCTTGGGATCATCGAGTCCAACCATCAGCCCTACTCTACAAAGTTCTTCCCTACATTATATCCCCCAGCATCTCATCCAAATGACCCTTAAACACATCCAGGGATGGTGACTCCACCACCTCCCTGAGCAGCCTATTCCACTGTCTGACCACTCTTTCTGTGAAAATTTTTTTCATAATGTCCAGTCTGAACCTCCCCTGTTGCAGTTTAAAGCCATTCCCTCTTGTTCTGTTACTAATCACCTGTGAGAAGAGACCAGCACCAACCTCTCTACAATGTCCTCTCAGGTAGTTGTAGAGAGTGATGAGGTCTCCCCTCAGACTTCTCTTCCTCAAACTAAACAGTCCCAGGTCCCTCAATCTCTCCTCATAGGATCTGTTCTCCAGGCCCTTCACCAGCTTCGTTGCCCTCCTCTGCACTCGCTCCAGCACCTTGATATCTCTCTCATATTGAGGTGCCCAAAACTGGACACAATACTCCAGGTGTGGCCTCACCAGTGCAGAGTACAGGTGGACTATCACCTCCCCACTTCTGCTGGTCACACTATTTCTAATACAAGCCAGGATGCCGTTGGCTTTCTTGGCCACCTGGGCACACTGCCGGCTCATGTTCAGCTGCTTGTCAGTTAGAACCCCCAGATCCTTCTCTTCCAGACAGCTCTCCAGCCACACCTCCCCAAGCCTGTAGTGATGCATGGGGTTGTTGTGGCCCAAATGCAGGACCTGGCAGTTGGCCTTGTTGAAGCTCATCCCGTTAATGTTGGCCCACCGATCCAATCTATCCAAGTGTCTCTGATGAGCCTCCCTATCTTCATGCAGATCGACACTCACACTTAATTTGGTGTCATCTGTGAACTTACTGATGATACACTCTATGTCCTCATCAAGATCATCAATAAAGATGTTGAACAGAAATGGTCCCAGCACAGAGCCCTGAGGAGCACCACTTGTGACCGGCCGCCAGCTGGATTTACCTCCATTGACCACCACTCTCTGGGACTGTCCATCCAGCCAGTGCTTGACTCAGCAGACTGTTCGCTCATCCAGGCAGGCCATGGGCAGCCAGTTTTTCTATGAGAATCCTATGGGGAACTGTGTCGAATGCTTTTCGAAAATCCAGGTAGATAATATCGACAGCTTTTCCCTCGTCCAATAGTCAGGTCATTTTGTCATAGAAGGAGATTAGGTTTTTCAGGCAGGACCTGCCTTTCATAAACCCATGCTGACTAGGCCTGATCCCCTGGTTGTCCATTATATGACTTTTAATGGCAGTCGAGATGATCTGCTCTATGACCTTCCCTTGCACCAAGGTCAGACTGAAAGGTCTATAGTTTCCTGGATCCTCCTTTCTGCCTCTCTTGTAGATGGGTGTTACATTTGCCACCCTCCAGTCCAATGGGACCTCCCCAGTTAGCCATGACTTCAGCTAAATCATGGAAAGCGGCTTGGCGAGCACATCTGCACTTTTTCAGCACCCTTGGGTGTAACTCATCCGGTCCCACAGACTTGTGTGCATCCAAGTGGTGTAGCAGGTCTCTGACAACTTCCTCTTTAATTGTGCTGACCTCATTCTGCTTCCCCTCCCCATCTCCCATCTCATGAAGCTGGGTGTCCAGGGAACAGCCAGTTCCACTGCTAAAGACTGAGGCAAAGTAGGCATTGAGCACCTCAGCCTTTTCCTCATCCTTTGTTACCATGTTTCCTTCTGCATCCAGTAAAGGAGGGAGATTTTCCCTAATTCTCCTTTTGCTGTTAATGAATTTATAGAAACATTTTTTATTATCCTTAACAGCTGTAGCCAAGCTGAGCTTTAGCTGCACTTTGGCTCTCCTAATGTTCTCCCTGCATAGCTTCACTACATCTTTATAGTCTTCATGAGAGACCTGGCCCGTCTTTCAAAGGCAATAGACTCTCCTTTTGTTCTTGAGATCCAGCCAAAGGTTCCTGTTTAGCCAGGCCGGTCTCCTTCCCCTCCTGCTTGTTTTTCAGCAGACGGGAACAGCCTGCTCCTGTGCCTTTAAGACTTCGCTCTTGAAGTATGTCCAGCCTTCCTGGACTCCCATATCCTTCAAGGCAGCCTCCCAAGGGATTTTGTTAATCAGTCTTCTGAACAGATCAAAGTTTGCCCTCTGAAAGTCTAAGGTGGCAGTTTTACTAACCCCCCTCTTTGTTTCTCCAAGGATCGAAAACTCAATCATCTCATGATCACTGCACCCCAGATGGCCTCCAACCTTTACCTCACCCACAAGCTCTTCCCTGTTCACCAGAAGCAGGTCCAGGAGGGCACCTTCCCTGGTTGGCTCACTCACCAGCTGTGTGAGGAAGTTATCCTCCACACATTCCAGGAACCTCCTGGATTGTTTCCTCTCTGCTGTGCTGTAGTCCCAGCAGATACCCGGGAGGTTAAAGTCCCCCACAAGAACAACGGCAAGTGACCACGAGATTTCTCCCAACTGTTTATAGAAAGCTTCATCCACCTCACTGCTTTGGTTGGGAGGTCTAGAGCAGACTCCCACAGCAAGATCTGCTTTATTGGCCCTTAACCTAATCCAAACACTCTCAACCCTGATATCACTATACTTGATTTCTGAGCTGTCATAGCATTTTCTTATATACAGGGCCACTCCACCACCTCTCCTTCCCTGTCTATCCCTCCTGAAGAGCTTGTAGCCATTGATTGCAGCACTCCAGTCATGTGAGACGTCCCACCACATTTCTGTATAGCTACTATGTCATAGTTCATGGCTGTATCATGGCCTCAAGCTCCCCCTGTTTGTTCCCCATACTGCGTGCATTGGTATAGCTGCACTTGAGATGAGCTAATGAATCCAACACCTTTTTGTGAGTGTGGGTCCCATTTCCTACCAGACCCTTCTCAGGTGCTACCATGGTTTCTAAACATCTTTCCTTTCTCTCAAATGAAGTGGCAGAGGGAGAGCCCTCACCAGTCCACCATCCTTCAAGCTTTGGCATGCCTCCCTTGAGCTTATTCCTAACAGGCCCAGTCATCTCCCCCTCCCCCCTCATATCTAGTTTAAAGCCCTGTCAATAAGCCCTGCTAACTCCTGACCCAGAATCCTTTTCCCCGTCTGCAACAGCTGCATCCCACCTGTCTCATTTGTCACCAGCAGACCAGGTGCCTTATAATCTTCGCCATGATCAAAGAACCCAAAATTCCGACGGTGGCACCAGTTTCTGAGCCACGTGTTAATCAGATATGTTTTCTACCCTCTTTCAGTGTTTTTCCCTTCCACTTGAGGGATTGATGAAAACACGACCTGAGCTCCTGAGCCTTCAACTAGCCACCCCAGTGCCTTGAAGTCCTTTTTTAGTGACTTTAGATTTCTCTCTACCACCTCATCATTACCTGCCTAGATAACCAACAAAGGGTAGTAATCAGAGGGCTGCACCAGAGCAGTAACCCTCCTTTTAATATCTCTAACCCGAGCCCCATTCCACCCATTCGTGACAAATTGGCTTATTCGGCAGGATCCTAAATCAGGATTCACAACAAGGGTGTATTCTTTTTCAGATAAACCTTTAGCGTCAGCCTCCTAAGGGTGTGTGTGACACTGTTAATACAAAATTTTCATCTCAGCTAAAGAATATGGAGAAATTATATAAAGCACAATGAAATGCCTGGGGTTTGCATTCCAGTTCTTTGTAGTACTGAAGGTGGAGTTCTGACTTACATTGGTAACTTTCCTTTTAGACATGCCCAAACAGCTGACAGAAGTTGGTATATAAATGTATATGCAAATGGAAGGGAACCATGGGGATATCTGACCATTTGTATAGCTATGTGTGGTGGTTTAGCCCCTGCCGGGGTCTGAGACCACGCAGCCGCTGCCCCTCCCCCACAAAGGGAGTGAAATACAAAGCCCCAAGACTGAAATAAGGAAAGGTTTAATACAATAATGCAATAGCAACACAACAAACAACAACAATAACAATAACAGTAATAGTGATAGCAATGAACAGAGCAAAATAGCTACCAAATACAGCAGTTTGAAGCACGATGTACAAAACCACGAGTGCACCGCGCTCCCGCGCCAGGAAAAATGTGACCTGCCAGGATGTGACATCCGCATGGTATCTGAATAACCTGGCTAGAGCTCCCCCCCCACTGCTGGGGAAACTTAACCCTATCCTGGTTAAACCAGGACATAATCCACCCCTTTATTCTATACCATGTGCGTCACATCCAGCTGCCACTTAGCAATTAGCATTGACAAAGAAAAATTAACAAAAGCACAGTATAACTCACGGTGTGTTTTCGCCCACAATCAAATCCCCTTGTGGCACGCATCGGACCTCTCCATCCTTCTGCATCACCCACCAGGTGCACCCAGGTCCTTGAGCAAAAACAATCCCGTGGATGGGTTTGCCTTTGCCCGGTGCAGGACTAACCCAGACCATTTTTCCCAGCAGGTCCCTCATGCACACCACAGGGACTCTATCCCCGTCCACAACACGTGGAAGTTTTGACTGAGCCGGGCCAGCTCGATTGGCAGATCCTCTTGTGTTCACTAACCAAGTGGCCTTTGTCAGATGTGTGTCCTAGTGTTTGAAGGTTCCACCCCCCATTGCTCTCAATGTAGTTTTTAACAGTCCATTGTAGTGCTCGATCTTCCCAGAGGCTGGTGCGTGGTAGGGGATGTGGTAGACCCACTCGATGCCGTGTTCTTCTGCCCAGGCATCTATGAGGTTATTTCGGAAGTGAGTCCCGTTGTCCGACTCAATCCTCTCTGGGGTGCCGTGTCACCACAGGACTCGCTCTTCAAGGCCCAGGATGGTGTTTCGGGAGGTGGCGTGGGACACTGGATAAGTTTTGAGCCATCCAGTGGTTGCTTCCACCATCGTGAGCACGTGGCGCTTGCCTCGGCGGGTCTGTGGCAGTGTGATGTAGTCGATCTGCCAGGCCTCTCCATATTTATATTTCATCCATCGATCTTCATTCTGCTGGGGCTTCACCCGTTTGGCTTGTTTGATTGCAGCACATATCTCACATCCGTGGATGATCTCTGCGATGGTGTCAATGGTGAGGTCCACCCCTCGATCTCGAGCCCACCTATATGTTGCATCTCTGCCTTGGTGGCCCGAGGTCTCATGGGCCCACCGGGCTATGAACAGTTCACCTTTACGCTGCCAGTCCAAGTCCACCTGAGCCACCTCGATCTTAGCAGCTTGGTCTGCCTGCTGGTTATGCTGATGTTCATCAGTGGCTCGACTCTTGGGTATATGGGCGTCCACATGGCGCACCTTCACAACGAGGTTCTCCACCCGGGCTGCAATGTCCTGCCATACTTCAGCGGCCCAGATAGGTCTGCCCTTGCGTTGCCAGTTGTTCTGTTCCCATTGCTGCAATCACATCCACAGGGCACTTGCCATCACCCACGAGTCAGTGTAGATATAGAGCCTCGGCCACTTTTCTCGCTCAGCAATCTCCAAAGCCAATTGGATGGCTTTCACCTCTGCAAACTGGCTCGATTCACCTTGTCCCTCAACAGTTTCAGTGGTTTCTCGTGTGGGATGCCACACTGCAGCCTTCCATCGTCAATGTTTTCCCACAATGCGACAAGACCCATCAGTGAACAGGGCATATTGCTTTTCTTCCTCTGGCAGCTCGTTATATGGTGGGGCCTCCTCAGCACGTTTCACCTCTTGTTCTGGTGACATCCCAGCATCTTTGCTCTCTGGCCAGTTCATGATCATTTCCACTAATCCTGGGGGGTGGCAGTTCCCTATTCGAGCCCGTTGTGTTATCAACGCAACCCATTTACTCCACGTGGCATCTGTTGCATGATGTGTGGAGGGAGCCTTTCCTTTGAACATCCATCCCAGCACTGGCAGTCGAGGTGCCAGGAGGAGCTGTGTCTCAGTGCCGACCACTTCTGAGGCAGTTCGAATTCCTTCATACGCTGCCAGTATCTCCTTCTCAGTCAGGGTATAGTTAGCTTCAGAGCCTTTGTATCCCCGGCTCCAAAAGCCTAGAGGTCGGCCTCGGGATTCCCCATCTGCTCTCTGCCAAAGGCTCCAGGAAGGGCCATTCTCCCTGGCTGCAGTGTAGAGCACGTTCTTAATCTCCTGCCCTGTCCGGACTGGCCCGAGAGCCACTGCCTGGGTAATCTCCTGCTTAATTTGTTCAAAGGCTTGTTGTTGCTCTGGGCCCCATTTAAAATCGTTCTTCTTGCGGGTTACGTGGTAGAGAGGGCTCACAATCAGGCTGTAGTTTGGGATGTGCATCCTCCAGAGCCCCACGTTGGGCACCAAAGTTGTGGTGGTTTAGCCCCTGCCGGGGTCTGAGACCACGCGGCCGCTGCCCCTCCCCCACAAAGGGAGTGAAATACAAAGCCCCGAGACTGAGATAAGGAAAGGTTTAATACAATAATGCAATAGCAACACAACAAACAACAACAATAACAATAACAGTAATAGTGATAGCAATGAACAGAGCAAAATAGCTACCAAATACAGCAGTTTGAAGCACGATGTACAAAACCACGAGTGCACCGCGCTCCCGCGCCAGGAAAAATGTGACCTGCCAGGATGTGACGTCCGCATGGTATCTGAATAACCCGGCTAGAGCTCCCCCCCCACTGCTGGGGAAACTTAACCCTATCCTGGTTAAACCAGGACACTATGGAAAATCCCAAACTGTATCCCCTAATTGCTGCAGCATGAGAACATGAGTAAGCGTAGTTGTAGACAGGAGCTCCAGTGCTTTTGGTTTACTAAAGATCTAATGAAGCTACAGTGCCCACCACCACTGCCTGCACTATGCCTCAGCACTGCCTAATCACAGGAGTGAGCTGAACCTAACAGTTACGTGAGGTGTTTGATGGATTTGAGTTTCTGTGTGTAGGAAATGTAGAAATATAGGCTACATTACAGAATGATTAGCAGCAAATCAGAAATAACTTTGGCTTCATCATCATCCCAGGGCTGTTCTGTCCTGAATTCCCACCTGCCCCAGTTCCATTAGAAACTAAATTGTCATCTTAAACTTAAGAAATTTTATTTGACAAACATGATAAACTATAAGTTTCATAACATAAGAGTCTGTAAGTAACATTACGTAGAGGCTGAGGTGCTGAGAATCATTATGGTTTTTCCTTGGAGAAGAGACAGACCTTAACTGCTCTTCATATATGTATTTTTTTTTTCCTTAATATAACATGTAATGACAAAGGTTCTTCTGCCTGTCTTACGAACAGCTAGCAGCTCCTGTTTCCTACCTCAATGTTTGTACAAATCAGAGGAGGCACAAATTTAACATGGTTTTAGCTTTATTATTTTAGGTTTCAGACTTTGAGATCTCCTGTGTCATTAAGACTGTCCAGCTTGTTTCAGCTTATTTCCGAGTTCATGCCCATGTGATGCCAACCTAATGTGCAACTGCAGATATGCCAGTTGCTTTTGTTCTCTTCTATTCACTGACTCTGCAAAAGTCTTTAGCGTGAGGGCAAGAAAACAAAACAAACCTGTCTGACCATTCAGAAACTTTCTAGTTGTGAATATAGCTGCCAATTCTGACACAGCCAGGGAGAAAGACAACTTCAAAATGTGTTATGTCTGGCTGGGATGCAAGCCAGATTATTAACAGGATGACTTGTTTTGTGAGAGTAAGTGAAAAATTCAATACCACCTATGCTTTCCATCCCCTCTCTCAGTTCTGATGCCTGGAGTCTTTGAACTGGCATTTTATTATTTATGAATGTATAATAACCAAATAGTGGCACTAAATTGAGAGACATTATCTTCACGGTTGAAATAGAGGCTCCGCAACTGCCCATTTCTCCATTTTTTTTTTTAATACACTTGAATGACAAGCTGCTGATAAAAATAAATACTTTGTGACAAGGGAAGAAATATGACTTGAGGGTGTCAGTGTTAGAATGAATATCGCAGAGGTCTTCCATCACAGCTGTTAAATGTGGAATGGCACCTAAAACTGCACAGCTCAATAAATGGCCATTATACAGCCTATATCTGTAATCAGGGCACCCTATCTGTAGTCTTATAGCTGTGTGCATGTATGAGGGCAAAATATTTCTAATATCTGAAATTTACTGCACCTAAGCCTCGGCTTTCATACAACAATAGATTACTTTCAAACAGGATGTCTTCCTAAATCAATTTTCTTCTTATCTTTGTTGGATTATTTTCACTCTGTGTATCTAAAACTCTATTATTAAGCCATACTTTCTGATTTTTGGTTTTGAATTAGTTTCATGTAGGAAATGAGAGTTTTTAAAGAATTTTCATTCTGTATGAGTATTCTTTAAATGGTAAGTGTATGTGTGACAGTATGAGACCATGCATGGTACCACAATTCAAAAATAATGTGAGGTGACAGAGTTTGCCTTCTATTCACTATTTAGTTTTCATTTTATAAACCACTACCTAATGATGATACTTCCTTTGTATTAATATCCAAGAATTAATCTCTTTCCTTCAGTGGAAAAAAAATAATTCCTAGAAATGTGTAACATTTCTACTCTGGTTTTCGTCCATATAATTTCTTCCATCTTTAACATCTCCCTGTCCCCAAATCCTGAACTTTCTTCACAATTTGTGTTTGTTTTGAAAATACTTCCCCATTGGTCTGATGAATTACTTTTTATAAGTGCCATAGCTCTTTACTCCTCCACTCTTTTGCTTTGATTCTATTGTTTTAATTTTTCATGAAGATTTATTAATAGTTTTAGGGGTTTTTAGAAATTGCATTTCATCTTTCACAGAATTTGAAGAGACTTATATGGGATTTGCATTATTAATGCTGTTATTATTATTAATTCTACCTGTTTACTTTTACTGGTATACATTTTTTCATTTGAATCATCAACTTATAAAACATTAAAAACACACTGAAATGCAGGAGTGGCAAGAAAGTTAGCCTAGGTTCACTTATAGCCAACATACCTTTAGGGCCTTACACTTTCTCTTTTTAAAGTTACATATGGAAAGAAATATCACCTACATTTAGATCTTAAGTGAAAGCTAATATTCCAGATGTGGAATTAAAGTTTGTAAACTTATATTGCATGCCGAAATTACAGAGTTGAGGCTGCAAATTGTGGTAACCAAAGGAAACCCTGCGGAGTGACAGTAAATACCTCCAGTGGAAACCCATTAGAAATGAAAACAGAAATATAAACAGAAATCTTGCTGACGAGTTTTTTTCTTTCCACTTGCTGCCTCCCCTTGAAATCTGCTATTGCAAAAATATGCAAAGTATAACTTTGTGCTATATATTTGGTCCCAGAAGCACACCGCAAACATCTAGTTCTAAAATTACAATGATGTTTATACTACAGATTTATCTACTCTGTACTTTACATCCTATGTCCTGGAACACAGGGCTTGATGACCAATATAAATATAAAGCCTACAGTTTAATTGGAGAAGGTACTCTTATTCATATAAATGCCTAATACTTCCCTCCTGTATCCACCTGTAATTCCCTTAACTATGTCAGTAGGATCCTGTGGCAGGAAGCTTACAAGTTTATTACACATTGTGCCTGATCCTGGCAAACAATAATTAGTTTAAATTCTGAAATTAAAAGGAAGGACTAACTAAAAAAAAAACCCAACAAACAAATGCAACCCAAAAATGGATCAATCTAATACTTTGTTTATTTCCTAGTAAAAGATTCTCCAGTGATTTCTTTGTGTATGGTCCTTTCTGACTTCATGCATTACAAGCTTGTTGATGCTTAAGTAGTGTTTTGGTGCTCACTCAGGAAATTCACTACACAAAAGTCAAGTACGACCTAAATATTATTAATAATTTGTTGTGGTGTTTGGCAACATATGTTTGGCAAAAAACAAGAGTAATAAGCTTTGAAGTGTATGCACATTTTGAGAGAGGATTTTTCACAGGTGCTGAAGCTGCATGGGTCTCAGATGTTCTTAAAGATCTAAGACAACAGAATATCTCTCCAAGCCATTAAAGTTTGAAAAGCAAGTGAACAGATGTTCAGTCCTTTCATTTAATATTTCAGGCAGCTGTGTAACCTTACTGTGTTGGGGCTTTTTTTTTATTTTTTCCACTTTTTTTACCCCCTTAACATTTAAAAACTAAACTGGGTTTAAGGTCAGGCCTGATGACAGTCTGAGCGGGGTCTGGCAGCTGTTTAAATGTTTGTGACATCTGCCTCAGAAGCCGGGACTCATGTCTCGCTTCTGCTGGAGCTGCTGCAGCACAGCGTCTCCCTCATTTCTCCAGGCAACTTCCTCTGGTGAACAACTTAAGGCACAGGGGATGGCTAAAACTTTCCGGTACTTCTGTTATGCTTTCTTAGCTGCTTCATAGACTTTTCATCAGGAACCTGGAATGGGTGAGAATATAAATTTTAAACCATTTAAACGATGTTCGAAACTGGGAAGAAAAGCAAAAACTTTTGAAGGTATCCCTTACAACACCTGAGACACATTTTGCTTCTTTCGAAGCCAGCCATCATTGAATTTGTAACAAGTGGCAATATGGCATTGTCCTTTCCCCACTCAAAAGCAACAACATCTCAAACAGCATCTCCCCCTGAGGCCTGCAGCATGAGCAGACTACTGCAGAAATTCTGGCAGATTGTTGATTAATCCTTAATGTTGGGCTCATCTGTTTCTATATTAATTTTCAAATAAGTCTCAAGAAGGCACACTTCCATGTAAAAACCTCATGGAGGAGTCATAAGACGTGGAAGAGCTGGAAAGACCTGGCCCTTCCTTAAAACTACATGGCTAAACACAAACCACCCAGTGCAGAGGAAGGATCGAAAGCATCACAGTTTGGTTAAATTGTGATCTTTCGATATGAAATTAGTTTCTTGTCTTCTTTCCATCAGCTCCTACTGACAGCTTGTGTAATGTCTATATTAACAGATATTTTTCTTTCAGGGTGTTTAGCAAATTGCCACTTAAATTTGGGCTTTGTGCTGATCATCTGCTTCTGCGTTACACTGCAGGGTAGCTTTCTTAATGAAATGTGAATTTTTTTAGTGGAGAAACCCTTTGACTATCTTTCTATGCACCTGTGTGAGTGATGTCTTACTTGCTAGGGTGTTGGAATTTGACACAAGATAGTAGAGAGAGTTGACATTATTTATTGTAGCATCTCATCATTCCCCATGCCTATGACCACCTGCTGTCTCATGCTGCAAGGGAGCACTCAGAGGTATATCATCTGCAAGGCGAAATCATCCAGAAATATTTCTACAGCGTGAAGTATTTAAGGAAGGACCTTATGCAATGTTTTGTTTTGTGTTTTGTCCTATGAAGATTTCATGTATGATATGGTTAAAGCTTTGCTGTCTTCTTGTTTGTTTTCCTAATGAAATTTTTATTCAACGTAATTGATTTGCTTTATCGTGAGCTGGATCTTATCTGTCCCAAACTCAGTATTTTCTGCATTAGCCCTTGTCATCACTTTCTTCAGCACAGATATGTGTTTCACTGGGATTGATGCCATTATTACTATGTCATCAGTTATTTTCTGGATGCCTGTAAGGTTTTCAAGTAGTCTTTGTCCTTTTGTTGCAACACTACACTAGCTGACCTTATTCCAAAAGGTATGCAATGAAACTTGTTCCTGCCCCAGGGTGAACCAAAAATGCAGTTAATATCATTCTTCATCTAATCTGATTTACCAGTATCCATCCTTTCTACTAGGGTTACTTTTAGCAGACTAGTTTCAGTTTCAGGCTTTGACCACTTGCTATTACAGCTTAGCCTTTCATAAATTACTGGAATTTGGATACATCCTAATTCCATCATTGCTCTTTTTGGATGATGTCATGCAGTTAGCCCACAGCTGGAATATATTTGTTTTGCCTATATTCCCTTGTTCCCGTAGCTGCTGCTTGTTTCCTTTGTTGCTTTCTGTCACTGCAACCATAAATTTTACAGCTGTGCATGACAGGGATGATTGATGAAGACAGATATATATGTGTACTTCTTAAGGGATTCTCCTAACTCCTTGAAGACTTCTGGGTGTTTGTGATCAGTATTTAGTGATGCTTCACGCATTGGGATGTCTGCTTTGCATTAAATCTTTGTGTTTGAGTTACACTGGCCTTCATGGTACTTCCATGGCAAGGGGTCAAAGACCAGCCTTTCTTCAGCCATTACCCTGTTAAGGTGACTTTGGAGTGTTTCCCATAAGAGCATTGCAGTATGGGTAATTCATTCAGTTTCTTTATCTGGACTGGGATACAGTGTCTGTTCCAAAAGGTGACCCTCAGCTCCTGTGCTTAAATTGAACCCTCTGAGTACATTTCTTGGAGTACATTCTGCATGCGCTGTAGGGTTTGTCCTATTTTCCGATATTACACCCACAAGAAGAGATTAGTCACATCCGAGTTCAGCCAGGGATTTGTGGTTTTTTCCCCCCGGGGTAAGTTTGTTGTTTTGAAAAGCAAGGATAGTGGTTACACATGCTGCATGTGTGACAGAAAATTTGCACAGGCTGGTGGTAGTGTCCCTACCCAGGTATGAGGTGTGGAGGGTTTTCTGCTCTGGCTCAAAGGTTGCTGGTTCTCCCACATGGTTTTGCAGGGTGGTTACCACGGGAGCCAGTGCTGATTTCAAAATCAGTGCAGCCCTGATCTCTGCTTGGGTGGCACTACAGATCTGCAGATTATCTCTTTTTGCACTCCCAAATCGGCCTTCCTGACACCTTTACTTAAGTGATTTATCAGTGTCACTGAGCACGGTTTTATCTCTAAGCATGTCATTCTCAGTATTTTCTGACTCCCAATTTCATGCTTTTTGCCTCAGCTCTGTTACATGCTTTTCTGTCTGCTGTTCCTCTTGGTACTGATGACACCAGAACTGATACCATTCAGCATTTTGGGGTTCATTTTGGGGTTTTTTGTTTGTGCTTTTCTTTTTCATGGATCATCATATTTCTGAAGTATTGTTAAGGTCCTCTCTGGACTGGGAGTATTGCCAGTTCATTGCTTTGATAATGTGATCTAAATACCAGAATCTCCTGACCTAGTGGGTTCAGCAAAAATTGGCTATTTTCAAGTCCTATCCTGTTTATATGCTCCTTGAGATTTTGTGCTTCTCCTTTCAGTTCTCTGCCAACCCGTTCAGTGAGGGTGTGTGGAAGGGTAGGCGACTTATCACTCCTGCTGTTCTGTGCTTTTCCCCTGCCCTGCTTTCTCAGTTATCTGCTATGGTTTTTTGCTTGCATTCATGCATTTACTGTCCTAGAAAAAACAAAACAAAGCTGCTCTCTGACCCACTTGTGGTCATTCTGTTACCATCCATTTCTCTGGAACATGGACATCAGTATCATTAATATAAAGTCTGAACTAAAACTCTATTTTAGGGTGGTAAGAATGGCTCCTACAGAGGACCCAGCTAGGCAGCCCTTGAGCTGCTATCAGACTCAGGAGACACACAGTATCCTCGCTGGGGATTATACCTAAGTACATCTAGAGAGACCATATCAGCGTAAAAAGCTAATCCTCCTTGACCTACAGGCTACACCTCAAAGGATAACCATGTCTCTAATGCTTAAAGCAGACATACGCACCTCCTGGAAATTAACCTCCTTTAGATTAGGAATGATTTGGTAGAGCAAATCTACATCTGGTGATGTTACACAGTGCTGAAGTTTCCTTGGTCTGCTATTAACAGGATTGTCATAAGCAGGAAAAATCCATAAATAAATGTAAGCATGTTTCTGTGAAAAAACCCTGTAAAATTGTGTTGGATTTCTTGCTGTTGGTTTTCTCCCAGTACTGCAGCATGTCATGAAAGGAAAAACTGACATATAACGGTTGAGGCTGGAAAGACAACACAGGTACACATCGAAACACACACTTGCCTTCTCTGATAGCATCACTTAAAAAGCAAAAACCAAACAAAGTAAATACAAACGCTCTGCAAATAATGAGGGGAAAAAAACACCCCAAACACCAGAATTAGTATCTTACCAATGGACCCAAGGATTTTTATTAGATATAGTTAGGGTGCTAGGGTGTTCATCACCACTAAAATGTCAGGCTGGGTTTTGTATGACAGTGTGATTAATTAATTTAAAATCAACAGCTTTTTCAGTTTTAAAGTATTTATGAGAACATCTCCCAGAGTCTGGTCTAGGACACATCTGAAGGTGGTCCCAGGACTATTTAGTCACTCTGCACCTACTTATTTTTAGTTGTAGATTTGTCTAAGACATAACTAAGATCCATTATCTTCTTCCCCAACTGTAATGGATGTAAATGCCACAGATGCCATCATTGTCAAAGAAACATAGTCTTCCCAGACTAAAGTGAAAGTGGTTGTGGCCCATATTAAGATGTAGTAGTTGCAAGGGTGTAGGAAGCCTGGTTCAAAGGGTTGCCTCTAAGGTAGTACAGTGAATTCATAATTTCTTCTGATCAGTCCAAGCTACAGCACCTGTTAAATTGCACCCACTGTCTGTAATTCATCCTATGGTGAAGCCATCGTCACAATAGTATTGACATAATACTTCAATGATGATTGAGTTACACGCCATCAGAGTGCCATTCACAGTCAGTCTTATCTTCTCTGGCATTACAGTTAGACTATACATTTAAAGTACACTTATGGATAATTACAGGTCTCTAGACACCGAAGTGTAACTGATTTGTGCTCTCCTGTCACCCTGACCACAAACCCTCTATGGCTATGTTCACTATAAGAACAGTATAACAGAAGAAAAGGTAACACTAATACGCAATTGCATAAGTTTTTCTTCACAACTCCTGTCACCCAGTTTTTATCAATTGCTAAAATAAATCAAATATTTGTAACAGCGCCACCTGGTGATACCTATTGTAATGTTATAGTATGTATTTGGTACACTTCTAAAACAAATGTATTATTTTTCCTGGTTCTTCCTTTTCAGTTTGTGTTCAGGAAACCCTTCAAAGTGTTCAGTTTGAATTAGATGACATTTTCCAAATTTTGCACTTAAATTTTGACTTGAGACTAATAAATTGGATATTTTTTATATGACAAATTATTTGAAGTGATTCTAGCAATTCTTTTCTGAGAGTGCCAAGTATTTATAATTATGTGTTAGGGACTGTACATACATAAAAAAGTATCAAAGAGTTTTTCCTACCCTGTGTAGCCCTAAATAAAAGCAAACACAACTGAAGCCTCTGAATTTATCCCAACAGCATGTATCCCAACTGTGTGAATGGGTCCCGCTAAATGATCCAACTTCTTTAAGTCCTCAAAGCAGGGCTGAGTTCCACAGTTAAGAGACAGGTCCAAGTCAGTAATGTCTTTCCAGGAAAATAGTGCAATTTTCCTTAGGTGCAATAATAATAGTTTGAGACGTAAAGTGGAATTGTATGGTTCTGAAAACCGTGACTGTAATCTCAACACAAATTAAGGGATAAGATTTCTGTGAGTAATTCAGTAGCTGATATTTGACCTTTTATTCAAAATAAATATAAAAGGAGCCTGCCAAAATTGTTTAGTTCTTTTTTTTTTTTTAAGAGTTCTGATTTATTTTTTCTCATTTCTATTTCAATGTTATATGTCAATCTGGAAGAAGATTTCTCTACAGCTACATTGTAAGGCAGGTATACTTAGAAAAGATTTATCTCACTTTTGGTTACTACTGGGCAATAAGTGGAATAATGTATTCACAAACATGATTGCTAAATCCAGCAAATTGATTCAGCTGCATTTGTACCAGACTTCCTTTCCTTTTCCGTGTACTTTGGAGAAGCTGCCTTTTGTTATGATAAATGTTTAGGTAAGAACTATTTATGTAAGTATGAATGTATTAGCATACCAACAGAAGTGTTTATATGGAAACAAGTATATACAAACATGTATATAAGAAGGGCTTTCCTTCTCTTTTTACCCTTTTCCTATTCTTTTTTTCATTTACAGGAATGAAATGAGAATTAAGTCTGTAAGGCAGCAATAAATCTGATTGTTCTTTTCATTTATTTGCTAATCTAAAATCTAAAGCTAATACACATATTTAAATGTGATCCAAAGTCCAAAATTTGAAACACTCATTACTTTCCACAGGATTTGAATCATTTACTGGCTGGAATATATTTTGTCTCAGTGTGACAAAAAATACATACTGTAGTACAGTTCTCAAATAATAAAGGAGCATTTCTGAATGGTAGAGTAATGAGCCCAGTTGCTACTTGAATAATTAAGAAAATTGCTACTTGAATAATTAGGAAAATTAAAACATTTATAGAGAATGTATGGGCAATTCGCAGACAGTCTGCTACCTGCAAAAAGACAGATAAATGTAACAAAAATTAATAAAGTCACCATGTTGGATGTTGAAGTCCAGTAGTAACAGCTTAAGCCTTTCTATGTCACATTTGGACAGAGACTTGTTACAGTTGTATTCCTGGCATTCCTAATTACCAATCTGGAATAAAGCAGAAAAGAATTTTTGTAGTGCTAGGACAGGAAACAAGTCAGCAATAGTGTCATCTATTACAAACAGATATGCAGAAATGTCAATCAATGGTAAAAGCTCTGTGATGATTATCAGGACAAATTTTCAGCTCCCATTTTGGACAGAATTTTCCTGTGTGTGTATATTAGCTCACACTAGAATTTGGTAAGGTGGAAAATCCATAGATTAGGAAAGTAATCACTTAATTAATGCATGGATTTATCTACAGAAAGACTACTTCAGGTAGTCACGGGACGTGAGCAGCTGTGTGGTGCTCAGTTGCCCTCTGACCTCAAACCATGACAACTTTTCATGTAGGTAAAAGGTAGGGTAACACAGTGTAAGATATGTGACCCAACCTCTGGAAGAGTTACTTAAACTAAACAACAGTTTTTGAATCCAAAAATAAACACATTTTTCCAGTGTTAGGAAATATCAGAGCAAAGCCTTTTTCTAATGTAACTGAACTCTGGGGCCAAACTGAGCCATCACGTCAATGGGAATTGCACCTTCATATTTCAAAGATAAAGTGTTTGTTATTAAATCTTTGTAAAAGCAGACATTGTACTGAAATCATCACTGAGAAACCCAGCATTGTAATGGAAATAATGATGAAAACATGCCCATTTTATCATGGGTTGTTTCATATTAGCGTGCAATCTAATTAAGTTCACATATGATAGATGCTTTCTAAATTGAGGCAGTTCCCCACCCACAGAATCAACATAAATTTTTACCTCAGAGGTGAACTGAAATGAGAAGGAACATTAAAGCTGCTAATGTGCTCAGCTATTTCCTTGCTGAACACTATCAGGAAACCAATAAAAATAAAATAAACCTGAAAACCATTCATGCATCCGGAAGTCCCTCACTTATTTTGTTCCGGAAAAGGCAAAATGCTATTGTGCAGTGCTTTCCATCCTGCTTTATGTCTATCTTGACAAGGTAAGACTCTCGCTTTTTTTTTGTTGTTGTTGTTGTTAACTTGTGTTGTATCACTTGCTATTAGATATTTCACTCTGGTGATTTGAAATGCATTTGGAGAAACTATTTTCTGTAGATCTGTATGCATATGCTTGCACAGAGGGAAATGCATGTAAATGAGAAAGTATTTGCACTGATTATAGCAATTAAATCACAAATACAGAGGAGAAGAAGAATTAAACTGCATGTGACATTGTTATGAAAGGATTACAGTGTCAAAAAGGAAGGACATAAATTACAGTATACCCACATAACTTAAAAAAGAACAAGCAAGCACATTATTATTGATAGTTTCTGGTTTACACACAGATGCACAGGCACATGCACATGCACACAGATATTGTAACTTATTTTGCAGCTTGAAACCAGCAAATAAAATCCAAAAATACTCTGTGCAAATTTGACTGCAAAAATGAGTCTAGAAAGCAAATGGGTTGCTTGTGAGATTGTACTTTTGGCACTTTAATATGTGACTTTTTTTTTTCCCCCAAAGTACCAAGTTATTTTACTTTAAGGACCTCTTAAATGTATAAATGTGTTACCAGTCAGTTAATAAATATTTATGATCTGGAAACCAGGAATATCTCAGTGGTTGACAGAAAGAGTCATCCAGTTCAAATTGCTTAATTCCTGCACCTCCTGTAACTATCCACTGCAAATATTCTCAGTCTATTTGATGCTAATCTGGAAGATATTCTTAGTTCACCTTTTTAACCTTGATAGTAAAAGCTAAATCTCTGAGTCAATGTATGTGTCTAAGTTGGGAGTCTATTGCCATTAAAGTCATAGTACCTAACTGAGTTTTACTTTTTGCCATGATTAATTACAATTATCTGAGCAATAAGAATATCATGTCTGAACATATAGGGGCCTATTTGGAATCTAAGAGAATTCATCTTGTATTTTCTGTTGAAGGCCTTCCTCAAATTTTCTAAATGAACCTTAGCAAGACAAATACTTTTTCAAGAAAATCATTTATCAAAAGTAAATAATGCCATTATGATTGACATACATTATTTAACTTATTTACTTTGTTAAAGAATCTATTTCTCATGCCTAGTACTGTGTCAGAAACCTCTGTACACCCACAGAGACTAATAAAATAGAATGTCAAATAATTGTAAGAGCAAAGTGTACTGAGTATTTTCCCATAATTCTAAAAAGAATGGAATCCACATCAGTTCTGGGTTTGATGACTGTAAAGTCTATTTTTAAAAACCATCAAATTTGTTTTGCAAGGGAATCAGCAAAACACATCAGCAATGACTGCTTCAGAAAAACACCACTGGAATTAGACAGATGAAACAGGACAGGAAGAAGCCTCTCTCTCAAAAAGCCCCACCTTACCCAGTGAGTAATAATAAAGAAAAACCTGAGCAGCAAAATCCTGCAGAAAATTATTGAGAACACTGTTTTCTTTTCAGTATGCCAGAGGATACACTTCAAAAGAGAAATAAAATCATGGTGGCCTCTGTTGGCTTTAGTGGGAAGAGGGAATAACCATTAACTATCACAGAACTAGGAAACAATTATTTCCAACAGTCTACCCATTTTCAACACTCATAACATTGAACTCACTTGCAAACTTAACATGCAAGAGCAAATAGAAAATTCTGCCTCAGAATCTATTTCTGGAAGAAAGAAAGAAAGAAAGAAAGAAAGAAAGAAAGAAAGAAAGAAAGAAAGAAAGAAAGAAAGAAAGAAAGAAAGAAAGAAAGAAAGAAAGAAAGAAAGAAAGAAAGAAAGAAAGAAAGAAAGAAAGAAAGAAAGAAAGAAAGAAAGAAAGAAAGAAAGAAAGAAAGAAAGAAAGAAAGAAAGAAAGAAAGAAAGAAAGAAAGAAAGAAAGAAAGAAAGAAAGAAAGAAAGAAAGAATTCCTGATCCAGCCCCATCTATTTCTATCCCAAATAGCTAAAGCACACACAGTGAAAAATTCACACTGATCTTTCTGCTTTTTGGGTAAAGATACACATTTTGCAAAAGAAATACTTGAGAAAAGAGCTATTTGTATAAAGGGATAACAATAAAATTTTAAATACTTAGAGCTGTGCATTTTCACAGTTTACTATAAGTAGGATAGATATTACACTACTAGCTTTTTTTTCTTCTTGAGAACCAATGCTCTTTAGTATTAGAAACATAACCATCTGTACGTTTTAAAGGTCATGAAGGAGGAATATAGGCCACAGTCACAGGGGAAACTCATCTTCCACATCTAGTAGGTCTTTATGTCAGCTCAGCGATCTAGGACACAAACAGTGGAGATTACTTATAGCAATGAATGACAGCTCTAGAGTAACCCCTTCTTGCCTTAGAAGACTTAATCTATAGCACAGACCCCATCTGGGTGGTTTGGATAAATGATGCACCAGTCTTCAGATATTATGTGAAAAGTAAGCTCTTGTATTAAGGCTTATATCATGGTTAAACATAGAGATTTTATTGAACCAAGAATTCTAGTAGTACAGGTATAATATTGAAGATGACATATACATTAGCTTTGTGTTATTGATGTTGTGGCTTCTATTTCTTTGCACCTTGAATGTAACATGAATATCAAATAGAAATTCAGCTGGTGTCAAGTTTCCCAAATTGATCCCAAGTTAAAAATCTAAATCTTAATTTATTTTTCTGGGTTTTTTGTCTTTTTGAATAAGATAGGCTGTTCTTCAGAAAGACTTTACATATGAAGGTGGATGTACTAAGAATCCTTTCAGTGGGAAAAAAAGGAGCCTCATTTTACTTATGCTTCCCAAACATGGGTGGAAGGTCCTGTAATTCATAATAATAAAAATGTAATTAAAATACATCATGTTTCCCTTAAATTCTATCTCTACTTCAAATGGAGGGAGTGTAAGGAACTGAAGGAAGAAATGCCTCAAACATTCATCGACGCAGAAAACCTCAAGGACAAGCTGTGGCCTTTGGATTAAGTCTAAGGAATGTCACCCAAGGAAGCAGGAGTGTATCGAGGGATGCAGCCCCCACTGCTTTGCAGTTGAAACTCTATTGTGCAAGCCAGACACCAGGCTTGCCTTGCTAATGACTTGCTAATGACTAATGGCTCCTTCGCCATTGAAGTGGTAACAAGAACTGATGAGAGGTGATCATTTCTGGGATGACTGATAAGATCTCTGGGAACAGAGGAAAAAACCAAAGCTGGGCAATCACCACCGACCACCGACTCAACTGGAACCCATGCTCCACCTTCTTCTTCATGTCTCATGGAAATGAATTTGTGGAATACCTGCCCCTCCTCATCTAGTATGCTAATCAGCTAATAAGATGAACTTAAAAAGGCAACAGAAACTTTGCTGTGTGTGCACCCACCACCCAGGATCACCGGACCTGAGACAACGCTGGATCCAGAGGTGGTGATCCAGATTTTTTTGAGTCCCTTTCCTTTATTTTTCTTGCCTTTCCTTCATTTTCTTTCTTATAGATTTATAAGAAACCACATTTCTTATTATCCTTTTCCAAGTTTAAATTGTTCTCTACCGCAAGGAAAACATTTTAACCGGTCGTTTGGTGTCGTTTCACCTTAATTTAACCCGAGGGGATCACAGAACCTTTGCGATTCTCTGGGCTTCCAGTCTGGGTCGTGACAGGGGGTAATGGAGTGAAAACAAACTTCCGTCCAAAGTTCTGTGTTAGAGAAGATAAAAGAGAAAATGAGTGATTTTGTATGGTGCATATGGATGGAAACAAAAATCTTACCACAGCCAAACAAGAGTACAGGATATTAATTGTATCCTCTAATTGTTAACTGCTAAAATAAGTTATCATAGGGCAACTGTGCACACACACACACACATAGATATATATGAATGTATAAAATTAGATATATAACTATGTGAACTTCAATGCAGGTTTTCCCCTCTATGTATACTCCTTGTAGTAGTTGGGTAACAATAAAATAAAATGAAGTGTCTTAATGTGCATCTGACACTGTAAGACCCTAAATTTTCTAGGACTATTATTCATACTGAAGAAATCTGATTTCCTGGTGTTGTTGACAATAAAAGTAATAATAATACCTTTGCAAAAGGTATCATATAATACCTTTTCTGGTCCTAAGTCTGTGTAGTCTCACCTACTGATTATTTGCAAAAGCCTAGGAGTGAAAAAACAACCTGTTTAATTAATCTCCAGAAGTACAAAGAACTAATTTATATGAATAAGAAAGTATGTATACTATCAGAAGCATCTTCCCAAATACTGAGGATATGTTTACTTAAAAATAATCTTTTCTTCTTAAAGGCTGAAAGACCACATCAATGTTTGATACACACTCTGCCCAAACTGTCAAGATATGCATGTTGCTTACAAGTGAGGCAACCCTTAGTCCTTTGGGGTAAGCAAGCTTCACAGTTTCAGATTTCTTTGCCAAAGATATCTTCAAACACCACCAATTTAATATAGGAGAATTTTCCTAGGGTCCTGGATGCTTAGGATGTCTTATTCTGTTCAGGTAAGACTAAGATTCATGAAATTTGTACTGAGTGTTGGAAACTGATATTAAATTCTTCAATGGAGTAAAAA
This sequence comes from Strix aluco, assembly GCF_031877795.1. Lineage (NCBI taxonomy): Eukaryota > Metazoa > Chordata > Aves > Strigiformes > Strigidae > Strix > Strix aluco. The sequence continues at coordinate 74,995,374 of NC_133934.1, read as the reverse complement.
TCCAGCTGCAATTACATTTTTCCTAATGTGCTTGTTTATCCTCTGTTTATACTGTGTTTAAAAAAAATGTCATTTCATAGATCATATTGTTTACATACAATCATTGTTCACATTAAATTGTGTTTAATATGCTTTTCAAAAATCTACCTAACATTTAGATGTTGTGTTTGAGACAAGTGTGTGTTGGACAGTGACAAATACCTACAAATATTCTTAATTTTTCCTGCACACTTCTGACTTGGGATAAAGGGTTTGTTCATAAAATGGAGTTTTACATTCTGAGGAAGCAGAATGTGTTTGCTTTTTGTATTAGAAAAGTTAAAATTCCTTTCTCATCATAATCTGTAATCTGACATGCTTATAAATACCCTGTCATATTCTGCCTTGCACATTCCTAATCTTCTGTTGATAGTCATATTGACTTCCATTTACACTGCTTCACCCGTGCCCATTCATACTGAATCAGGCTTTGTGCTTGGTTGATCACACTGAATGAAAACCCTTTTTGCCTCTCAGACTTTTATATTCATAACCCTTCATATTTCTTTATTCGTATTCTCTGCTTCGTGTATCCATTGTGTATTACCAAGACATTTCCAGCCTGTGTAGCCTTAAAAATTTAAGGCCTGATTTAGGAAAAAAAAATCCATGAAATTGATATACCTAAGAAAAAAAAACCACTTTCTGGCTTTTCTTCTTTCTTGAAAAGAATAATGGAACTTTTAGTGAACTGGAAGAAGTTTGGAAAAATACTACAGTGGGGTATTTGTTATGCTGCTCTCCTAGGGCCAGTTGCTGATACCCTTATAACGAATAGTTCACCCTCTGAGTATGTATTGACTGAGTTGGTCCACTCAAAGTATACTGCATTACTCAGTGTGGTTAAGGATGGCAAAGACTGTCACCCAAGCCCTTGGAGATTTGTAATTGAAAAATTAGTTTAAGCATGCCTAGATTATATAGTCTGATTGCTAGCCTTAAACTGGGAGTGAGGGGGCACTTGTTTTAAACAGAGAGATCACTTGTGCTTGAAGGAGTGTTTTGACACCTATGGGCCATGTGTAAGGTGCACTGTAATACAGAGGAGCTGATATTTTTGTCAGTATGGAGTTGATATAAAAATGCAAAGATAGACTCCATCTCCCTTCCTGTCTTAATAGCACTTTCCTGGCACTCTCTGGTATTTGTGATATACTCAGAGTTGAGTGGTACTGTGCATGACAAAAGGCTTCCAAACATGGTACAATATTACCTTTTTATTCATTGTTTGTTTTGCTGTTTGCCAGATGCATACTTCAGTTACAATGCAAAAAGAATATACTGAACATATGTGCTATGTTATTAATTCATAAACTTCAATGTATTTGACAAAAGGTTTATGTGTTTTGCAACTTTGCATTTTCAGTAAAAACATGCTACAACTTATTTATCTTGCCTGTATTATAACCATCTATTTGTCTGTAAGGTATAACAACTACTTCATGCGGTTGATTTTCTTCTTACATGTAGGTGGGTTTTATCTCAAATGATCCACTTTCCATTACCAGGATTGATACATAAAAATCTGATATAGTTCCTCAAATGGCTACAAAATTATTCTTTTTATGGAAATGACACAAAAATACTCCTCAACCTCAGATTTAATGCTCTGGTCTTCCTCTGTCATTTTATACTTTTTATTTCCTTACACATGTCCCAGTAGATATTTCTTGCCTTTCACATCTGGATGAATCTAAAATACAGCAGAACAGACTCAAAAAGGGGGTAGTCTTATTAATGGAGGTAATTTGCAAGCACAGTAGGAATTTGCTCAGGTTTACAGGGTTCAAATTTTATGACTCTTCTGTGGTAGAAGCAAAGTGTTCTTAGTCATGTTAAGCAAAGAAAACAAAATAAAGCAAAGCAAAACAAAACATAGCCCTGCTTTGTTTTCTCATCCAGGTAAAGGATGCACTCATGTCTGAAATTTCTTCCTTTCGTGGGGCACTGAGACAGGTACTGGCAGAAGGAAATCTGCCAGGAAAGAAGCATTCAAGTGATGTCGCAGCATCTGCTCCAGTGGCTCCCAGTGACTCTCTGTGGTCAGTGTAAATTAGGAGAAAGTGTTAAAGCAACTTTATCATCTTCTGGAGGAGGCAGCTGCCATGTGAACTTTCTAAACCAGGCAGGTTAATACTGCTCCCATAAATCACGGTAAGTGAGGGGCCACTGCTGTTTAAGCTATGCTGAATCCACCACACAGTGTGTGGGCTCTTGTTGGTCACATACAATTTGCTATTATGTAAGAAGATCAAAATAACCCCATATTGTACCATATTGAATAGTCACCATTAGAAGGATGGTAGTAGTGAAATAAAGCATAATTTTGCACATGATAATTCTAAATGTCTTTTAAAGCCTCTTAAAAATAAACTACCAGCTGTCAAGAGTTGTAGTTAGGCAGTGGAGACTCAGCAGGTGTTTCGGGAGAAAAGCAGTGTGTGCTCCTGAGGCAGCCCCTTGCCTTTTACAGAGGCACAGAAAACTCCATGGGGCAGAGGGGAAAGAAGTATAAGTAAATATAAATATATAAATATAAATATAAATAATATAAACATGAAGATACACATACACATACGCATACACATACACATACATATAAATAGGTTGCCAGATCCCTAGCTAATGTAAATCAAGATGGCTTAATCTGTGCCCCGACAATGTAGAAAAAAATCCGAGGATCTCATCTGCTACTGTATCATACACCCATTCTTCATGGACTTGGAGTAATGGCAGTTTCACCGTCCAACAAAGTCCTTTGCTAAATGCTTGCTTAGAAGCTGAAAAGGGTTTGGGGTTTAGTTTGGCTGGGAAGAAGGGGAGGGGGTGTTTGATTGTTTGGGGGTTTTTCTTCCCCCAAAGTAAAGGATGCAAATATGAAACTGTCTGTTACACACTTCATAGCCTGCATGGTTCAAAATTTTTTAACCAAGGGTGTACTGTCAAACAACTTCAGCGACTCCCAAAAGAGAACAATATAGCTAGCTGGTATGAATAATGTTTGTAAATTTGAGTAATAGCGCTTCCTGAAGAACAATGTCTTTTTCTGTATATGTCTTTTTATTACCTTCAGCTCTTTCATCAGCCAACATCTGCTCTTTGATTCAAGCTCCTTCCTTTTTCCCATGCTAATAGCTGTTAACACTGAACCTGCCTGTTACAGTTCAGGCTGTAAACAGCATGGAAATATTCAGCGTTGCTGGTGTCAAGAATCTTTAATGTAGTCCCAGACTTTAAAAGGTACATTCAAATAAATAGGAGATCAGCCTTATGTCATGTTTCAGCTTGACATTCCTGAGGCAGCAAGCACAAATAACCTGCTTGGTAATGTGTAAAAAGCATTGAAGCAACAGATTAAAAGTTTGTTTTCTGTAGTTCTCCTTAGTAAAAATAAAATATATTTTCATGACAAATAGCAACATGCCTTTATATAGTTATTTCTCTTCAATCATTAAGGCTCAGCTTCCTGTTCAAATCATTGCTCAAATAGTCTTCTTCCTGAAAGTAAGGCAGGGAAAAAGAAGAATCCCTTTAAGATGGATCACCAATCCAAATCCATCAATCCAAATGTGACTGTGGTACTTTGCAGGCTACTGCTCCACCAGTTGTCCACACACTTTTTTTTAACCCCCAAATCGCATGCTCCACACCACCTTCTGTTTTGCAACGCTTAGTGCCGTACTGATCCAAGTGGGCCAGATTCTTCACAGTAATTGAGGTTATTCACTGTCATCTAGATCAGTGGTTCTCAACCTGTGGTCCGTGGACCCCTGAAGGGCCACGATGTTGTCACAGGGGTCCGCAAAGGCTTAAAGCAGGGGTGGGGAACGACCAGTCTGGAAACATTTGTTCTGCCCTGCGGCAAGCACTCTGCTTCCTTTTCTCACAGCCCCCTCCCCTCAATGCTCCTCTCATACTCAAGTCCTGCCCTCCCGCCACGCCTGCCCTGATGCATTAGTATATTTGGTTCTAGTATGGTTGGTGGGACCCACTTTCATTAAGCAGTTTTGCTCTTAAAAACATTTTCTTAACCCAATGGCCTTCTTTAGGGCCACAACAGGGCTGAAGTCTGTTCCTCCAAGTGATGGCCCTTGACCCATAAACAAAAATATATGGTGACTGAACACAGACAAACAAGGGGGGAGGTGAGAAGAATTGTAAAAACCTGTCATCAAATTTTAGTATAAAAATTGGCATCAAATTCAGAATTAGCACATTAAAATACCATAAAATGGGCCATTTGAGCAAGAAGAGTGTTGATTCTATTATTTTAGATTCATATGGAATCATTGCAATAAAGATATTATAATAGGATTGTGTGCATTAAAGGATTAACTTATTTTCCCTTTTCTCCAAATTTGAAGACTTATTTCCCCTTCTCTCCAAATATTTATTTCAATTTTCATGAGAAAATTGAAATAAATATTTGATGCAGTCTAGTGTTTTAAATCTTGAATTAAGTCTTGGTGGTCTGTGGCCACAAAAGGTATTTAAAGGGAGTCTGTGGTGAAGGAAAGGTTGAGAACTCCTGATCTAGACTGTTTAGCTCTGTATATCAACAGTGACACTTGTGGGGTCGGTATGGCATTCAGAGAGATGTTTTTGAAGTGATAGATATCAGGGCAAGCTCCCAATGTAGTCTTATTATTGCTCAAGTTTGGTTGCTACATGTGTGTTATGTCAGAGACCAGAGGTACTAAAAACTTAAATCGGCCATCTCTAAACGAGGCATCCTGTCTGCCTGTAGAACATGAGGACTTCTCTGTATCTTTGGTTCTGTGAATTTGAATTATGTCTAAACTATAGTAACATCATTAATGTAAATCAGAAGCTCACCATGGATAAGTCCATGCATACAAATTCAGCAATGTGGGTATGTTTATCACCTATAGAGGTTTATTTCATAAACTAGACTTAGATCCACTCATTCATCATTCAGTAATATAGGCTTTAAAGGGCAACACGAACAAAGTCTGTTTGCCAAGAAAAGACCTCTTAGTATAGATCTTAGAGGGCAACACAGTGAGCTAAAACACTATGTATACTTTTAAATGATAGATGGAAAGCCTTTGCTATCTCTGTTTCACATTGCATAGTCCTGATGGGTCACGATAATCCGGTTGCTGAGAAGTAAATGATGCAGCACTGCCAGAGTCTGGATCCCAGGTGAAGAAATCGGTACCTACAATCACACCCCTGTAGCACAGGCTTTGATATATGCCTTCATAGCTGTGCAGAAGGAATTGTAGGGAGCTGTTTTATTTTGTTGTCATCTATGAGAATGTCAGTGACTCAATATTGTAGCTAGCCTGTCTGGACAAACTGTTTTTCTTGCTGAAATGATGTAGAGTAGTCCAAACAGGATGGAGGGTAGGACACATGCATACAAATAGCTCCCTGCTGAACACAAGAGCTATTTGTGAACATGGGGGACTTTCTGGGAAGTCTCTAGATACCTTTATTCTGATATAACTTACTTCATCATTTAGGATCAACTGGATTTTCTATTGAAGTGGATATTTCTCAGTTCTCAACTGACATGGAGGGGATGAGGTGTTGAGTTTCATGTGATAGAAAAATGAGTGCAATAGTGTAGATGGTCTGATTAATAGAACACTCCTTATTGTCTTAAGTATGCTCAACGTCATAGTTTTCAAGCAAATATTGATTAATATAATTAATCTCAACTCCTGTGAAGTAGGAAAGTTTGATCCCTACCTCACACAAGCCACTCTGTTTTCAAGCCTCAGAGTTGCAGTCTCTCTTAACTAACTCCAAAGCAGTCCTTCTTTCTCCTGTTCCAGGTTCCACTATTCTTTGATGACTTATTATTCTACCTTCCATCTTTATTTTGTCTGCAGTTTACCTATTATTCCTCTCTTGTTAATCTGATACTTGGGAATAGAGTATTCTACTGAAAAGGAATGAATATATAAATATGTGTTTTATTTCTTAATTTATCAGATGTTAAATACTGTATTGATATTATATTTGTAGTACTTTAGATTCTATTTCTAAGTAGTTAGGCATTACACTAGCAGATCATTCAAAATAAATTCCATTGTGCACATTTTAGTAAAAAATATTTGACTGCTTAAGATTATGTTTCATGAGCATTCAACACATTAATTCACAGAATACCTTGCTATGAAATCCTAATGTGGCATTAATGAAGTTCCTGTTTCTACACAGGTACAAACAGGCTGCAGTTTATACACAGACATAAATTTACATGCATATATTTATGATATTAACCAAAGGTGTGAATATATGAAAAACCTCTTTGTGCCTATACATATTTTACAATGTATTTTATACCTAGTTTTATGTATATTGAGTACTATACAAGTACACTACATACAGAAATAAACTGTATATATGTACACACACATATTATATACACCACATACATCTTATGCAAATGTATATACCTACATGTATTCATACATATTAACATGAGTATCACTTTTCTATCATTGTTAATTAGGATTTATAGTGATAATGTTGATAGATCCTTAACAAATAAAACATGACAGGCATTGCAGTTTTGGGCAATTATACTACACCTCAGGTGGTGTTAGCTGGCACTAAGCCAAATGACTATAATCACACAAGAACTCCAATAATCTCTCTGTAGTGTTTTAGTTTGAGAGTCTTGATGCTATTTTGAAATGCTATATGATACATAAAAATAAGGAAGAGAAATGATTCTTTTGAAAATTATTGGGGATATGGTCATGGGAATGACATCAATGTCAATCAGACAAAAAAAGGTTCAAATGTGTTCTGAGCTGCAAGTTTTCATTTAATTATACCAGTATTAATAGATGTCACTGTAGTTCATATCTTTTTCAGTGTGACCAGTGCAACAGAACAGATTGTCTAAAAAGCAGATGTTTTTGTTTCTTTACAGGCAAAAATAAATTCAGACAAGATTTGGAAGAGCTCTTTTATCAGATTGCAAGACAATGTTAGCACTAATCAGGTACAATTTCTATAAAATTCTATTTTCCATTTTTGATTATGATGCTTCTGGACCAAGTGTTTGCACCCTACTTTAGGTTTGCTTTTATAAAGTACTTTAAAGTGACTTTGCAAAATATATGACTGTCCAAGACAATTTTTATACGGGGTTACATTTTTTGCAATTTTTGTAATCATTCTGAGAAAAAGAAAAAGTTCATGCGTTATACAGACCCAGTTTCACAAAAGGAAACATAACGCAGAATCTCAGCGGAACGGGGATGGCTACAACATGACCTAGATCTTAAGCCTCAAAATCCCTCACAAAATGTGTTAGTCCTCACTTCCACAGATACTTAATGGTCCTGCGCACACCCAGAAATGTACCAGTATGGCAAGGCTGTGCATATGGAAGGATCAACCTTTCCTTTACGCTGAGGAAATCCAGGGATATCTGCCATCCCACCTGATGCTGACCTTCTCTCCTGTGAGAAGTAGGTTCAGGTGTCACATTCAACTCCTAAGCTGGAAGCTGTGTTGGTTTTTAAAGAGAAGTGAATTTCTTTAAGTCACAGAGCTGGAGCACTCCCTAGCAAGTGCTACAGATGGATTGCCAAAGATTGTGTCATGTTAATCTTATAATCAATCATCTCTGCCTCCCTCTGTCCGAGTGCCTCAACTGCTGGGCTACAGCCCCGGGATCAGTGACTGTGGTCATATTCCCATTTGGAGATGTATGTACTTCTTTTCTCACATCATATCTCTACGTATGTTAAACTGCCTCATGCCCCTGTCATTCCTCTTATGGATGACAAATCACTGCGCTTTCTTGGGAAAACAGCTGTATTCTAAAATCCAGCTGTAATCCTGCATATAACATGCACTGATGAAATAGTGGATTAGAACTAGGCCAACAAATATATCAATCAAAATAGTTATTAAGTGCTAATTACTTTGTTTGGTAATTAACTAATACCTAATGAATTTCCTCATAGCCATTTCCTTTAAAGCCAATTAAATGCTTGAACAGACCTTCCACATTTAATAAACTAATAGAATGATTCATTTATAGCGTATGTATTTTTGAATAATTACCAAGCAGCTGTTCTTATCTCCAGTATTTTTATTAAACCTCAGCAATCAGTTTTAACAATAATTCAGTATTTAAAATGCATGATCTTGAAAACTTGGTTATATTAATTTGTGTTGCTTCTTTTGAATAACTTTATTTCGGTACATGCTGTTTGTGATTTGTCAACACATACAGAATTTAATTTTAGTTGCTGGTAATAAGTCACCAAGAACTTGAAACTCCATTGTCCTGGAATGTAATTATTTTCTTATCTGTAAAATATTACCATTTGGTTAAGTATCAGATACAAACACCACACAAACTATGTTGATTCTGCACAAGGGCTCATCCAGCCTAGTATTAGTTTCCAACAGCGGTCATGAGCAGACACCTAGAGACAAAACCGTGTTCCAGGTGCACATCCAATTTCCACAAGAGCCCCTGCAAGATATGCACTATTACCATCCCATACCAGCCCTTCTTTGGGACTCGGCTCCCCCACAGCTCTGTGTTATGGCTCTTGGGTCTTGCTTTGGAAGGGACAATGTACCTTTGATCTTGATCCACTTTCTTCTTGCTGCACCTGATTCAGCACATCTCTGCTATTTCCTCCTCCAGTCTTTGCCCTTTCAGGCTGAACACACTAAGCCTACCCACCTATTCAAAGTAGCTCTTTGCAGTGTGCATGTCGCCCCCACAAAAAGCACAGAAATGCCTCCTTTATACCTCAGTTTCCTTTGTGAGGGGAGAACAAGTGTACTTCCCCACCTTTTCCAAGCACTTTGATATGCATGAAAGAATCTGATCCACTTACAATTTCCAATGCAAAATTATTATTAATGCTAAACTGAAAACAATGAGGCTTAATTTATTTCTACTTTTTCAGATCATTTGATTAGTATGGTATTAAAATCAATGTAGATTCTTATAGTAGATGCTAAAAGTTATATTTGTCTTAGAACTAATATTTTTAAAAGTTAGTTTGGCAAATAAACAGGTGTATGAAGCATGAAAATGCATACAAACCATTGATACATGTTAGGACAGATACAGGATCATAACATCAAGCACTAAAGAATGCATGTTTATTCTTTCCAAAATAAAAACTAATTTGCTAGAGCCAAAAAATGAATGTATAAGATGTTCTACTTTTTGTACTTCCTGCTGGTAAAAGATAGTTTTCTGTGGATACAGTGAGGACTCTAAATAAATAAATAAGAGGAAATTAAGTCAGAAACAGGTCAGCTCAGGTTCCTATCTTATTAAAATCAAATGACTTTGGAAAATGTGTTTTTCTTCTTGCTAGACGATCAGTGCTGTGCAGTCTGTGATTTGTCCTCTGAAAGAAGGATCACTAACAGGAGCCCATTAGGTCATCGCCAATCTGTTTGCAGAGAGGTTCAATGCTGGGAACTAACCTGAGCTGACACGAGAACAGCTGTGGGTCCTAACAAGTGGATGGCATGCACAGACCGTCTTGAGCACAGACAGAAACACAGGCTTTATGTATTTCTAATCGGATGGTGTATTAATCCTCATGTATAGACATGCAAGATAACAAATAGCAACACATACTTGAAAGCACTTGCTGAGATGCAGAATGAAGGGATGAAAGAAGTTAGAGCTAAAAAAATGGTTCAAGTTATCATTATTTTTCTTCTTTTTCCCTAAGTGAACTATGTAATGATGCAGAAAGACTAATTAAGTTAATGTGCTGTCTCCAGGAATTTTCAGATACTGCAGATGCCAAAGTTTGTCCTTCATTATACGATTTAGGATTTCAAGGCTGTGTCTTATATTATAGGAGCTATCCAGTCCTTGTTAGCCTAGCAAATCTACCACTCTTAAAAAATGTATTTTGACCTTGACAGTCAATTTTTTTTATGACTTACTAAATCGATGACTGAATGAAATATGCTGTTTAGAGTAATTGCCAGGTTTTAAATACATGTTTAGTACAGCAGGAACAGAATAGGTATGGCCTGATTTCTACTGAAGAGAGTTCATTTTGCAGACTATATTCCCTCAAATTTCTTTCCTTCCAGTTTTCCAAGTTTAAATCCCATTCCTTTAAAGAATCTTAATGTCCTCTAACTATAAATTCATATAACTGTAAAAATTATGCATACAGTCTAAGTCAGAACAGTAAGTTAGGACCCTGTATTGTCAGTGAAAAGATATAGGAACCTTCGGAAGAAAATGAATCCCATCAACCTTTAATGAGTATCTTTAAAACACACTTAACCCTTCATCACTTGATCATACCCACTTTGTTATATATACGAATTGGCCCAGCCTAGACAAACGGGTCAGAGAACAATATCTAACTTTCAGCCATTTGAGATCAGATGAATCACAACTCATTTGGTCCCTTTTCTTTTGCAAAGGTGAAGGACTGGTCTTCTAGCAAGACCAGTTTAAGCAGTGCATGAACACGAAACTCTTGGACTGACTAGTCTTTCTGCTAGGATGGTTACCTCCTCTCTCTCAAAGATGTGACACCTTATTGAAGAGGGCTCCCCTTCAATGTAAATAACCTCTTTATTAGTAAGTTTTGGGTTTGCAGGAGTAATCACCAAAGAAATCAAAAATGTCAAGTGTCCCATTTCTCATTTCTTCTCTCTTTTGAAGGGGACAACAGGGCAGAGGGGTTATGAAGGGCAAACTTCTGTGCCTCTTTGATCATCCCAGGGAACACAGTTAGAGGTTTTTTCTATCCGTGTGGAACAACTCAAAGAAAGGAGGTAGAAAGAAGAAACGTTCCTTCTTTTGTGATGCTTTAAAACTTACTGAAAAAATAGGTCCTTATTTGGAACATATTATCACTTCATAATAAAGGTATATAATAAATGAATAATAATAAAAGAATTGTCTGTCCAGACAGTTTTCAATCAAATCTGTATAGCATAATAAATACTAATTGTATATATTAGTATAATGATTGATGGAGTAAAAGAGATTAATAATTTTCTTGTAATTTTTTAATGCTTTTTATTTATTGTTTTCTAATATCCTTCTATAATGTATGTCTGATATTCCAGAAAAAGTGGAGGGCATCTAAAGCAGGTATTTATACTGTTTTATGCTTTGTAACAATTATTCCCACTACTGGTTTCAGTATTTCATGGGAAATTAGTATAAATCCATTAGAAAACACATTGAATCCTGCAGTGGATGGAGGTCTAACAAATCCAATTCTCAACTTACTACTTTGGGGAAGCCCTACTTTAAAAGTTAATAAACCGGTAATACCAACAGCAATGAACAGTAGGCTAAGTACAATAGGAGCCTTGGGTTTCTTACAGGCTTTCTCTAATCAAAAGCAGCCAATTATTTTTCAAGTTGTGCAAAATGTTATCTAATTGGCTGCCTAAAAGTTGTGTAGACTGAGAGAAATGTAAAATTAATCAAAATCCTGTTTTAAAACATGTACAAAGAATGTAATACATTGTTATTTTCCCTAAGTGATGAAGCTCAAATACTTCCTTTTTAGAGCCCACAGTGGGGAGTAAGGGAGACGAAAAGATGCTTGCAGTTATTATACATAGAAACACTCAAATTGGTTCTTTTCTTGCCTCCGGTAGCCAGTTGGCTAAACTGGGAAGGAAAGATACTCTGTCGTGCACCCCATGGTCCCTCGTCTCCCAATCATTGAGACTGAGGACCTGTCCAGACAGGCCCAGGCATCGCAGTTCCTTCCATGCCAGGCATAACAAAGAGCAGGTTTAAGCACAGTTTGGAGTTAAGATGCAACAGTGAAGCAACCTTGGAGTTGTAAGCTGAGGAGAGTGTTTTGGACCTCCAATTTAGAGTCTAATCTCCACGGTCACTCAGGAACATGTTCAGAAACATGGGAATGCCAAAAATCATAAGTGCTTCTTGCCTGGTATTAAACCTAATCATAGGCTGTCATTTCAGGAGCTCGATCAAGACTACTCATGGATTTGTTTGTGTTTTTCACACACACACAAAATGTAAATTTTTTAATCTATTTTTTTGTCAGCAAGAAGAAAAGAAGCCACTCTGTTATTACGTGATCTTGCTTTACTACTCTTCCCTAGCATTTTTATTGGCAAAATAATAAATCACAAAACATAGAACAATGTCATCTTTGCTTAAAAATGTTCTTTAGACCAAAACTTCAACTTAGATCAATATGAGGGCTGTGTGTGTCCCATGAGCATTAGTTATTGCAAGAAGATTAAAATAAACACACTGTAATGAAAGAATTTGCAAACCTCAACAATTTGTGTAACAACAGAAGACATAATTTTTTATAAAGTTACTTGCCATTTATTAAAACTACCTGATTTTTTTAGCATTTTAAATAGCAAAGATTTTTTTTCCCCTTCATTAAAAATAATCAGCTCCCTTGAAAGGATGTCCATAATGGTTGCAGTAAAATTCATCATCATAAGAAACAACAGGTGGAAAGCACAGTTGTGCCATAAGAAGAAAAATGGGTTTAGGCATTTGCACCATTTAATATCTTTGTTTTTTATTTTCTCTAGTATATGTTTAACTTGAATGTTTTATGATTGCACAGTAGATTTTATAGCACAGAACTTCTGCAAAGCCTTGCAGAGCACTAAGATGAAATGAGTTTCATTTAAGAATATCGAATATGAGACACAGTGAAAAATAAATCATTCTCTCCTTATTTAATCTTTTTCTTCTGCATCTACCCTATTCACTTCAGTTTTTTCTCTTCTACATCACAAGTTTTTTTCTCTAAGCAGCAATGTAGGTCTGTATGAAGTTGAGTATTCTTATTTTTGTGAAAGCAAGATATAAGCTTCAAATTCTGTATCTTGCTCACACCACTAGAATCAAGTGCCCTCTTGATTTCCATTGTACTTCAAGCATGGCTTTGGATTTTCATCTGTCTTCCTTTGGTGCAGTTAATGCGCTTTCGCCAGTGCTGTTTAACAACTTTGTTGGCAACATGGACAGTGGGAGTGCACCCTCAGCAAGTTTGCCGATGACACCAAGTTGTGTGGTGCAGTTGACACACTGGAGGGAAGGGATGCCATATGGAGGGACCTGGACAGGCTTGAGAGGTGGGCCTGTGTGAACATCATGAAGTTCAACAAGTCAAAGTGCAAGGTCCTGCACATGGGTCAGGGCAGTCCCAAGCACAAATACAGGCTGGGCAGAGAATGGATTGAGAGTAGCCCTGTGGAGAAGGACTTGGGAGTGTTGGTTGACAAGAAGCTCAACATGACCTGGCAATGTGCACTCACAACCCAGAAAGCCAACTGTATTCAGGGCTGCATCAAAAGAAGTGTGACCGGCAGGTCAACGTAGGTGATTCTTCCCCTCTACTCCACTCTTGTGAGACCCCACCTGCAGTGTTGTGTCCAGGTCTGGGGCCCCCAACATAAGAAAGACATGGACCTGTTGGAGCAAGTCCAGAGGAGGCCATGAAGATGATCAGGGGGCTGAAGCACCTCCCCTGTGAGGACAGGCTGAGACAGTTGGGGTTATTTAGCCTAGAAAAGAGAAGGCTCTGGGGAGATCATTTTGCAGCCTTCCAGTATTTAAAGGGAGCCTACTAGAAAGTTGGAGAGGAAGTTTTTACAAGGGCATGTAGTGATAGGAAAAGGGGCAATGGCTTTAAACTGGAAAGGGTAGATTTAGATTAGCTATAAGGAAGGAATTCTTTACTGTGAGATACTGGAACAGGTTGCTCAGAGAGGCTGTGGATGCCCACTCCCTGGAAGTGGTCAAGGCCAGGTTGGACGGGGTCTGACAAACCTGTTCTAGTGAAAGGTAGTTCCAAACCCACCATGGCAAGGGGGTTGGAAGTAGATGATCTTTAAGGTCCCTTCCAACCCAAACCGTTCTATGATTCTATGTTTTTAAGCTTTTACTAAATGTATTATTACAAAACAACGAGGTTTCCAAAGTTACTGTATGGTGCGACGGCTGTGTGGTGGGTTCTAGAGAGACATGTGGATGCGATGATTTGGTAACAGGATTGTTTTCTTACATCACTGGGACTAGAAAAAGAGTTCAGCTTTCAAATTAAGCCTGTGAAAAGGCTACCTAATGACACACTTACCAAATAGGGGAAATGGATGGGAAAAAAAAAATATTGTCCCTAGTGTAGTGAAAATGGAAACATCCCACAACACCAGCCTCAGTACCCCATGGGATTAGGCAGTCCTGTGTCTAATGAAAAGGTGGGACAGGTGTCTAGGTTGTTTCCTTCTTTGTAACTTTCCAATTGCTTAGGGGTTTTTCATTTTTCAGGAGCGGAATTCCACCTTTTACAGACCATAAGAAATGAAATGAAACTCACTGAACCTGTGGAGCGCAAGGCATAGTTTCTGTGGCAACAGTCCCTATCTGACAGCTCTCAGGACTTGCCTTTGCCTCTTGTGACTCATTTACTGTTTCAGCAGAGGTGAGATCAGCAAGTTGCACAATGATCACTCATGATATAAAATGCAGAAATACAAGTATCAGAAAAGTTTATTTATGCAAAAAAAGGGAAAAATAAAAGATTAAAATAACATTCAGCTGATAATAATATTGAGTCATTCCATAAAGGTAAATCAGTGAACAGACACATGCCGCTCAAATAACTGTTTTGCTAGTTTGAAGCATTAAGTTTAGATTTTCCTAAATTAAAAATAATGATAGACAGACTCAACTTTCTGCTTTACCCTCTTTTAATAATGCTTTAATTCTGTACCTAGGCCAAGCACCTACACACCTGCACTGTTACTGTTTTCTTTAATCTTACAAGTATATACACCAGAATTACACATACTATCTGATTTGAAATATGTAAAAGCCCATTTTTGTCCATGGTGGAGATGGTCCATGCATGTCATCCACTTGTTAGGACCCACAGCTGTTCTCGTGTCAGCTGAGGTTAGTTCCCAGCACTGAACCTCTCTGCAAACAGATTGGCGATGACCTAATGGGCTCCTGTTAGTGATCCTTCTTTCAGAGGACAAATTGCTGGCTGCAATGTTGCTGCTTTTTGGGGAGGGATGGGGATGGGGTGGGAAGACACAGACATTATCAAATTCAGTCTGACAAATCCAGCAATCTGAGCTGAACTTATTCAGACTTAATTTCCTCTTAATTATTTAGAGTTGCTTCAGGTACCTTCTAGAGCAAATAAAAATGGGTATTTACAGGTGGCAAATTGTGTTTCATTCGTGCATTCCAACAAGTAGGAGGAATCAGAGTCTAATTAGTGAATTGTATCATAGCCTAAACCAATAATGATATTAAAGAACACTCCACATAAGCATGTAGCTTTGGATCATTACAAAGCCATCCTCATTAAATAACAATGTTGGTTATGACCTAAATTGCAAAGAAATGATATGCTGAAACAATATGAAAACCACTCTGGTAATTTCAAACTACCTCCAGCTTTATTCATTTTGGTTTTCAGAATTGCACATTGAAGAAGGGGTGAATTCCACATTCCCATCACAGAATGCATCAAAAGACCATCAAGTGACAAAGAATGGTATGACCTTGATAACTGGCTGTCTGAGCATCATCTTTCCAAAGCCATTTAGCACTAGTGTTCGTAGCACACCAGTACGATCTTCGCTTACTAGAGATATGTATATCAAAAGCTATTAGAAACTCTAGTGTAAGAGAAGAAATCCTACTAGTCACAATAGACTATGGGTAAGGGATCAACTTTTGGAGTTGCAACTATGGTTTTGATAACAAGGGAATACAAAGTCCTGACTAGTGCACTAAAACCAGGATGAATTATGAGTCAAATGACTGAGAAGCCCAATTCTACTTTTGCGGAATATTTAGGTGCCTATGAAAGTGGTTTTATAGGTGTGTAGCTACCCAGTGGTATCAATCCGAACCTGACTGGCTCAGGATTCCTTTAAAAATTGTGTGTTTGGTATAAGATTGTTATCTGGGATGCTTCATGTTGAGAGGGATCTCAAAATTCACAGTGAGGCAATGAATGCAGTGTATGAGCTTCTGGAGGTTTCCATCCTCGCTGTTGCTAAAGAAAAATTAGCTGAATGGCTAAGTCCGGCCCTGGATCCTGAGACAGGTCAGGTAGGTGAGATGGATGGAGGTCTGTTGTCACTGGCATCAGTCTGTGATGTGTTTTTAATTTTAAAAAATGGGATCTAGGCTTCTACCTATTGCAGTTAGGAATGAATATTCTTTGTTTGAAAGACCAACTACTCATCACTGAACAATAAGGCGTTATAAATATTCTTTTGTTATTTTCTTTATCTAACATTCTCTTAAGCTAATGAAATATGCTCACTATCCCCTCTGTGTTTACTTAATTTGGATAAAGTAATAGGAAAAAGAAATTAATGAATAGCGTTGCTAAAAATAGAAAACAACTTTCTGTTAACTCCTGTCATAGATTTAAATGCAGACATATTTTACATAGTCATAGACATATAAATAGGTACATCTTTCATTCATAGCCCTTTGAAGTTTATCGCCAAAAGAGAATTTGTTACATGCAGATGTTTCATTCTGATTTCTGATGCTTAATCAACCCACGTTGTCTTTGGAGATATAGTTGTGATTTTTCACAGAAATTTAATTACAATGACTATTCCAGACCGGAATGAAAAATTAATGACAAGAAAAAATTATATATTGGTATTTAGTATAATCTTTGTTTTTCAAGAGCTGAAGAGAGCCTGCAAAGAATTTGAAAGCTGGTTGAGTAAGTCCCTGGTTGAGCTGGTTTCACCCTTAATGATTGACTTCTACCTTCTACCTATTACTTTTGCAGAATATTCACCTTGCTTTTGGCATTGTGGTTATCTGATTGTTTCAGGCAAAATTAGATTACTGACCTCATCACTTGGAGTTTTGTTTTATTCTCAATAGAAAGCATTTACATCAAACTCATATAAAGGATTTGCAATGACGTTGGCAGTGGGCGAATTTTATTTTTGATTTGTTTTTTATTTTCCTTTTATTTCTTTGGTGAAACATTTTTTACTAAGTTATGGGATATGAGTGATAAATTGAAAGCTAGGTGAAACAGTGGTGAAACAATGCAGCTATTTCCTCAGAAAGAGGAGAGGAAAGATGTGCAGCTATTTCCCTTACTGTACATTAATCTGCTATTGCAACTTGTGTCTTTGAAAAGGAAAAATACTGATTATTTTATAAATACAGCAGGCTCTTGGTTTTGGAGTTGACTCACAGAATCACAGAATTGTCTAGGTTGGAAAAGACCTTGAAGATCATCCAGTCCAACCATCAACCCAACATTAACAGTTCCCAACCACACCATATCCCTCAGCACTATGTCAACCCAACTCTTAAACCCCTCCAGGGATGGGGACTCCACCACCTCCCTGGGCAATCCATTCCAACACCTAACAACTTGTTCTGTAAAGAAATGCTTCCTAATATCTAGTCTAAACCTTCCCTGGCGCAACTTGAGGCCATTGCCTCTTGTCCTAGCGCTTGTTACTTGGTTAAAGAGACTCATCCCCAGCTCTCTGCAACCTCCTTTCAGGTAGTTGTAGAGGGCGATGAGGTCTCCCCTCAGCCTCCTCTTCTCCAGACTAAACAACCCCAGTTCCCTCAGCCGCTCCTCGTATGACATGTGCTCCAGACCCTTCACCAGCTTCGTTGCCCTTTTCTGGACACACTCGAGTAATTCAATGTCCTTTTTTGTAGTGAGGGGCCCAAAACTGAACACAGTAATTGAGGTGCAGCCTCACCAGTGCCGAGTACAGGGGCAAGATCACTTCCCTGTCCCTGCTGGCCACGTTATATTTTGTATTGAGGCAGTCTACATATTGTCTGGGAAGAAAGACATATGTACAGCATAAAATGATTAATAGAACTGAGTGAATTGTGGATGGAATAGTTGAAATAATTAGAAGAGAACAGTGCTTCTTTATTCTCTTCTCATGATTACTACTGAGCTACTCATACACAAGCATACCTAAAAATATAGCTTATTTGGAAGTATTGCCATGGTAAATCAAATTCAGCTTTCCTGTTTCTGTAAGTGTCTAGATTGGATGGTTAAGAAAGAAGCATGAAGAAGCAAAAGCAACTGTGTGATCACATTTACCCATGCAGTCTCTTCCTCATACCAATTAGCCCCAAATTGCCTTAGATCCTGAGACACTATAAACAAAATTGTATTGGCTGATAACTGTTGATAAATAAAAGAAGAGCAGGAGTAATACTCAAAATCAGAAAGAAAACAGAAGCCCCATTTAATTCTTTCTTTTTCTTTTCTCATCCCTCTAATGATGGACGTTGGCTGAGTGCTTTCAGCATTAAACTACTCATCACATGCTCTGACCAAATGCAAATTACTCTTCTGTATATCACCTAAGCAGAAGTGTCTCCTCTAGAGTTGAGGTTCCTCAGCTGATACATGCATCCTATGGTAGCAGCAACAGAAACACAGATAAAAACCTAAGTGCCAAGGGTGTAAGCTATTTCACTGCAAATCACTTTAGCAGAAACATTTAGCTGTGCTAATCTCAGTTTTTATCCCCTGCCTTTCTTCCTGACATGCCAGCCATCCAACTTTGAGTGTAGCCGGTAAAAATGAGCGTAGCATGAAGCCAATGTCTCTACAAGTATGAAGACAAGCAGAAGGAATTGAAATTTATTTGATGTCAAGGAGTCTTTGAGTATGACAGAACTGTGCCAGTAACATCTCACCAGCTAGTAAACAGCCTTCACATTTTTGTGCTAATACAAATAGCACTGAGATTTCTTAACTGTTTGTGTTATTCAGCATCATCCAATTAAAGACTTTTCTAAAGCTTCAGCTAAATTAGCTTTTATTGTCTTCAGAGTAAGGAGCTATGATCAATGTACTCCCAACTATGGCTGGGGATGAAGAGGCAAGAAAGCAAGGCTGCAATGGAAAGCTATCAATAAAGAATTTACTGCATTATTGAATAATTTCCCAGTAGGACATGGGAAGTTGAGAGGAGCAAAAACTGGTTCTAAGACACTTCCAACCTCTATACCTGCCCTCTGAAGGAGTTAATACACTTTGCTGCTTTCAACACCAGCAAACCTACCTTTCCAGATCTCAGCAGAGATCTAGCCATTTCCCATCCCTAGCCTGCTACCCTAAGCTATGTACTTTGCTCAGATAGATTTAGAACTGGCCCTGATTCAAGGTTATAATTAACTCGACACTTTTGTACAGTTTGAGTTGTTTAAATAAAACTACCTGGAATTTTTAGGTGCCTTCATGAAGAATCCACTGAAAGATCACACAGATTTTTATCCCACATACATAAGTGATGATTAGTCTCGTGGAAGTCAGTTCACAGAAAATCAAAACTGCATAAATATTGACTAAGCACTGCTTTTTTTTGGTTTTTTTTGTATTCACAAATATTTATCTAATTTTAATGATATGAATATTTGTGGAAAATGAATTTAAAATCCCAACATACGAAATCTATGGAAACCAGCTTCTAAATTCCTACATCCAAGGAGTGATGCCAAAAGGGCTTGAAAAGTCATCTAGGAAAAAAAATAAAAACAATACAGAAACAACTAGTGCGTCCAATATAAAATATGTAATATAGCCTAAAACCTAAAATATTACATTAAATTCACATTACAAAATAAAATTGAGAGTGTATCATGCAACATGAACAGACTAAGTTAAATTAGTATAGAGCATTATTTTATGCAAGGATACTCCACCATATCCTTGTCAAGATGTTAAATGAGTTATTCATAGCAATATGAATGAATTGCATTTTGAGCATGGGCCCAAGCCTATACTTTAATACAAATTTGATTCACATTAACACAGTATGGGAGCAAGTCCAAGTTCAGATACAAGCATTAGGACTGAGAAACAAACATGCGTCCTTGCTTGGTATAGAGTCAAATATGAAATTTTCCATCACTTAGTCTGTTCTTGCAGCAATATCTGTCCTTGATGGTGATAGACAGAGAAATCAGTCAAAAGACCTTGCTAGGGGAGCCCAAATATCACAGGAGGGATTTGCTGGCACACTGATTATCCAAGGCCCCCTTCGTCTGTCTGGACAGGAATCTCGTATGGTGGTCTCATATGGCCAACTCACTGAGAAAGGTAGAAATCAATGAGCTAATCCCATGGCGTCACCGTTCAGTACAATGGCGTGACATGCAATCTTGTTAACAAGCCATACGAAGTAACTGAAGCCAGCGAGAACCATCAGGGTTAAATAATGTTAATAAATTCCTCTTCAGGAAATGCTTAATTTGCTACGTTTCATCAATAAACCTCAGGCAAGTTTGCAAACGTTGCTATTCTATATTTGCCCATTTCTCAGACTTCTGCACCAACACCATAAACCCAGCCTGCAAAGCTGATGGGCACTAAAAGGAAGGGAGAGTGATTCAGCTGTGATTCGATGTAAACATCTGCAGTGCTACTGGCCACATTGCAAACAAGGGCCTAAGAATCTTCAGACTTGGAGGTTTTTGTTACTGTTCAAAACTGTACTTGGTCAAGCCTCTTGACATTCTTTCTTGCAGTGAGACTCTGACCTCAACCTTGCTTCTTGCTGCTTTATTTCACTGAATTTTTTCTATGTTCTTTCATTTCCTCAAGTATTATAAACTGGGGCATTCACTGAATACATTTGAATTAAGATTTCAAGTGCTTAATGATTTAAAGTCAGAAAATTTCTTTTACTAATTAGTAGTCCTTTTTTTCCAAGAAATATCACATAAACGGGTAGGAATACTTTTGCTAAATACCAGAGGAATTTTCCTGATTCAGGTTAAGGACAAAAGTCTAGCTTTTCATGTATTTGAGCAACAAGTACACAAAAGCAAAAGTAGGGTTTATTTTTCAGATTTTTTTTTTTTCACAGAATTGTGGATTAGTAAAGTACAAGTAAGTATCACTGCAGTGATATAAAACTCATCATTAACACGGAATGCATACAAAGTGCTAAAAGTAGATACCAGGGGTGCAAGAGCCTTGGGACAGTAGTGTTGGAGACTTCAGTGAGTTACGAGTGGGAAGCAAAGGACAAGGCAGGTCAGAAAAGAGAAGTAAAGTGTCATAGTTACACATAGAAAGAGAAAGGATCACATTCCTGGGTGAGCCCACTGTGTTATTCTTGTAACTGATGTAATTTCATTGTAAATTAGCCTCTTGGCAGAAAAGTTAAGCTTGGATTTTTGTACATTTACCACACCAAAGGACCTGGTATATACAAATGCTTACTGATGTCCTAGCAGCACTGTAACCATGACCAGGGTGATCTCATTTCTAAAGTTTTAGTACCAACTGAACCTGTGAAAGATAGAAAAATGCCCATAAGGTTGATGATGAATAGCATGGAGCTGGTATGAAATCACTGCTGACTTTTGTAGGCAGTCTCATGACACTGTGTTTGTTCTCTTCAGAGCAGAACAAAAGATGTATTGACTACACCGTACCTTCATAAGTGCATATCTATTTCTACCTACCTATATGCGTATATGTATATATATTCCCTTTCAGGAACTAAGCACAGTGAAATCCTCATTCAATGTCCCAAAGCAAGTACTTAACATTTAGCAGTGCTAGTGCTGTCGAAGTTAATACAGCTTCTCAAGTATTCTACAGTACATGTTTATTTAGTAGTTTTTCTTATGTCACTGGCAAAATGTCACTGTGTTACCAAGCAGATCATGGTTAAAGTGCTTAGGAATAAAAACAAAACCAAAACCAGAAGTCCCAGTATTCCAATACTGGTTTTGGTCAACTCTTCAGAGCTACAGTCCTCTCTTCATGAAGAGGCGTTGGGACCCTAATGACCCAATCAGCCAAGGGACAAAAAGCTTCTAGCCCATTAAATGGCTAAACCATGCCATAAGACAATTGCAGGGACTTTACTTCTGTTGTCATTGATCAGATTTCTCACTGATTGATTTCCTGTGATAGACTGGTAACAGCAAGATAAAAATGTGATTTTTTTTTTGCCAGAAATAAGTTATAGTTTAAAAGTAAAGTGGGGAGAGGCAAAAGATACCGGAGAGGAAGAGCTGTAACTGACAAACTG
The DNA here is from genome assembly GCF_031877795.1 of Strix aluco. Taxonomy (NCBI): domain Eukaryota; kingdom Metazoa; phylum Chordata; class Aves; order Strigiformes; family Strigidae; genus Strix; species Strix aluco. The sequence goes on along the minus strand of NC_133934.1, from coordinate 74,973,276 downwards.
TGCTAGTTAAAGTTGCTAAGAGTTAGGAAAAAACAGTTAATTAGGTGGAAAAGGAGGAGTAAAGTTCCAGTTTTATCCACTTAATTAATTTCTACCGGTTCTCCAGGAGGTTTCGAGATTTAGTATTAAAGTTAGGGAAAGAGAAAAAAAGATATCAGCAACTTCATCTAGACATTCATCTAGACTTCATTTTGAGCAGGACACAGACCAAAAAAAAAAAAAAAAAAAAATCCACTGCAAGGTCGAGTCAGTCTTTTGAGAAAATCAATTAAAAAATTAGATTTGGACATTTTTTGAAAATGGCAATCTTAATTTATGTGTATATTTCTCCTCTAACAGCTCTGTGAATGACATTGCAGGAACTGTCTCTGCTCCTTGTCTGCTCTGGAACATCAGGAGTGGAACACTAATAGTATATGGCTACTCTCAATACAAGGAAAACAGACACATGGTGTTTGTATTTCTAATTCTTAATACCAATTATATTTAACAGTTGTTGCTAGGTATTGTCTGAAACCTTAAATAGGGTCCAGCAGTGCAACCAATATTCAATTCCTATAAAAGGAATAACAACAAAAAAAGTGATGAAAAATATCAAAGCTAGGGTCATTGTTCTGTATTTTCTATTCCTTTTCATTATCAGCTTTGTAATTTAGTATCCATTATTTATGCAATAAATGAAGTTCTATAAAATGTGTCAGTGCAGGATGTCCATTGCAGACCATGTGGCATGTTAAAGGACGATGTAAAATGCACAATGCCCTTAAAATCTTATCATTAATTTTCTACATTTCCTGACTTTTCATCAATTTGACAACTTTACCTGAACATTAAGTTGAACTGAGCAACCATTCAATTAATTAATTACATCATTATGTCTAATATCAAGGAAAACATATTTCCAGAATTCAACTTCCTGCAAAGGAGGACATTTGCCAAGTTTGAGATATGCTAATACTTGTGTTTAAAATATTTGCAAATGATTTTATGACCATTAATAACACTGAACTTCATCCACATGCAGATCACCTTATGGAAAAAAAATGCCATCTGTTCCTTTCAACAGCATTTTAATAGTATTTATATAAGGCTCTAAGGAGGTTCTTCCATAAGATTAAAATCTTAGAATTGTCACAAAATGGATTAATTTTTGTTGCCATTTTCAGATCTCATTATATTTCTGGCACAAAGTAAAATGGTTTTGTGTCATTTTCTGTTCTTCTTACAATTTTGTCACTGATAATGCTTTGTAAAGATAAATTTACATCAAGTATTGAGCCTTGTGATAATTCACTCTTACAGCAGGACAGCGCTGATTAGAATTGCCAATTCCACAAAATCAGTTGACTCCTCCTCATAAATATCACGGGAGGTGGCATAAGTATTGCTTGTTTCTCATAGTAATTTATAGGCAATTTGGAAGAAGAAAAAAAAAAAGTTGTTTATTATTTAACTTGAATGAGACCACATTTACTGATGCTTTAAATTCCTGAGATGGCTTCCATTTAAATAGAGTACAAATATAAAATAAAAAAAAAAAAATTGCAACAATGCAGAAAAGAATAATTTATGTCCTTTTACAATACTGAGCTGTGTAGTGTTTAGAAGCCTCATAACACATAATCAGAAATTATTACCCTAATTTTGCAGATAGAAATTTGGCCAAAGATGGTCGGAGTGACTGGGAACACAGCTGCTTTTTGACAAAACTGTAATTCCCCCCACCCCCTTACCAGAAGTCACTGCTGCTTCAGACCTGCTGTGCTGAACTGGCCACAGGAGAGCTCCTACCAACTAGTCCATAAGCCAGAGCAAAGCAGGTTAGGAAAAATACCTCCCTCCACCACTATGTGAATTTGGTCCAATTTAGGTGCAATGACCTGAATCTGAAAGTGCTTCAGGAACAAACACTATGATAATGGATAAGTATTTCAGGACCAACTGTCTGTTTTTCCTGGTTTTGTATCCTTTGTATTATTGAAATTCACATTTCTGATGAATTTCAGTAACTTCTGGCATCAACGTTCCCTGCAGGGGGTAATGTTTTAGCCCACCAAAAGCTCTGAGCAGAAAAGGATGTCTATCCATGCTGCAAACTCACATTAGCTATGCCCAGACTGTACATCCACACAGCTGAAAGCATCATGGTGCCCTTTCTCTTTGTGCATGTGAGGTTCCTGGGGGCACCCAAGACACATCAAACCGAGCTGGGACATTCACCACAAGCATGCTGAAATGTGGTAGGTAATGTGTAGACATAGTTACAGACCAACTACTGCTCCACAGAACTGCTAACACTGCACAGGAGACCCACCTGGGTTTTATTTCCTTACTGCATGGTTTTTCCAATAATATAGCTAATTCCTCTTCTGCAGAGAACTGAATTCTGAAAGTGTTTCCTTTGATAATAGACATAAAAACATAAATAATGAGTTGTTATGACATTTATGACAAGATGAGGTGGATGCTGAGCGGTTACATGGATCCAAGGGGAACTTGGACAAGTTCAAATTCAAATGTGATCCTGAAAGTCTTGGGCAACAAATGATAGGACTCTGGGAGATTATTTCTGGGAGATTTTAATCTAAATTTTACTTGTTATTCTAGCCTTTGTGAGTCTTCCCCTTTCAGCTGCATTTTGAGATGTGATATGGGAGCAATGGTTGTGTCTGACCTAAAGGAGCTATTCTTATGTTCTCATGTTCTGTTTTAGTCTCACTGTTTAGTGGTTATCGTTCCTCAGATCCTTTCTGTTCATTGCTTCTCTACCTCACACAGAAATCTGCTCAAAGAATAATTTTAAAATTCTGCTTACTCCCATTTCTCACTTCCTTGGGGAAAGAAAAGCAGAGTGGGAGTCAAACACATTTAGCACAGATGCTGTCATAACAGAAGCTAAGCCATTTTGTCCTTGATTTGAGGTGAAGGGGAAAAAAAAAAGAAAAAAACCAAAAGGAAAGTACTGAAAGACTTGCCTCTTTTAAAATCAAAGATAAGATCTAAAAGCAAAATTACCATTCAGTTTGAACAATTGAGTGTAATAACAGAGAACCTCAAAATAAAGCTCTAACCTTTGATAATCTGTAAACTCTCTCTGAGGACAACATATGGTGCTTAAAGAGCATTATGACTGAAGATAGCTAATATAAATAGAATTATTTGTGTAAAAAGCCCTGTCAATGAAAACTTTCAAACCAAAAAAGCAATTGCTTTTGAAGAGCATTCCATGTTCTTCTTCAGCATGACCTTGTTAAACCCCTGAATATTTCAGTGTTGGTACATCTCTAATCCAAATACAGTATTGCAAGGTACAGTGTAAAGCCATTAATGCAGATTGCAAGCACAATAAGATGACAGGCAGAAAACATTTGAAAAATGTTACAGCTGGATTTCAAGCACCACAACACATTGCTTTATATATGCTTATAAAATATTGTATTAAAGGTACATGCTTCAGGGGTAGGTTTTGGCATATTTGAAAATCAGTCTATGACAAAGAAAACATCTACTTCCCTCCCCCTTATTTCACAGCTGGAATAGCTCACTTGAAAATTTTGCTATTGGTTCTTGCCAGTCTGAATAATCTCACATGCACACAACTACACACATACATATGCACAGATGCACACACACGCACACACAAAATCCCAAACTAGATGACAGTAGTCAGTGGGCTCCACTGCATCCTTATGCATCTTACTCTCAAAATTTCAGTTCATATGTAATAATATTTCTATCTGAAATACTAAATATTGATCTATAATGTAATATGAAACTATTTACTTGAAGGTAGTCAAATCACTAAAAAAAATAAACTTTAGGAGATTGTCTAATGAGCAGAATGTGGCTGGCAGCCAGCAGATGTGGCTGGCAAAAATATCAACATGTTTCTTACTTTTTTTTAATTAAAATTTTCTTAGCTACTTTTCTGTTTTCTGAACATAAAAATGCACCTTCCAGATACACTTTTGCTTTCATTAGGAAGCAACAGTGTTGGTAAAACTAAAAAAACACAGAGTCCAGTTTAAGGTATTATTTATGCTGTTTACATATCACCTCTGGTTTTTTTATGTAATGTTGCAGCATCACGTAATGCAGCAATGTAAAAAAATAAGAAAAAACAGTTTTATTTGGCTAAACAGCATGCTAAGCAATATTCATCTAGAGTTCTGAAAAAATTACATATCCATAGAAAACCATAATACTTCTTCTGTTACTCCCTAGTTGTGAATGGAAAGCATGACACACTGCAGAGGGAAACAAAAAAAGTCACCACCAGAAATTCCCCAAGCACCTGACAAAACCTGGGAAGGAAAATTAGAGCTCTGCATGTACTTGTTTTTCCTCCAACCAAGCATTGCCACATGACAGCGGTACAAACTGCTTTGAGAACTTCTGGAATTGCTTTTTCACTACATTAATGAAGACTGTAGTGCTGGGTTTTTTTAAAAAAAATATTAAAAATCCATAATGTATAGTCTTACATTTAATACTTTCGTGTGTACTACAATATTCCATTGGCCCTTGAAATAACATAACAAGTTATTGACTCAGTATATAATAAAACTTCTCTGTACAACATTGCAACAACATTTGGGCCTCCTACATGCACACAAAATGATTCATATTTTCAAATAATAATAAGCTTTGTCTTGAGAAAGTATACTCCTCAATGGCTCTAAAAAGTCAGGTAGGTTGCATACCAGCTTGTATTTAGCCCCAGTTTGATTATCTAGTTTTAAATAATAGGATTGCATGAAAACTGAAAGTTACTTTCATATTTCATTTTATGTTCATAGTATTATGAATTAATAAAAATTGTCCCCTCAGTTTTCTTAATGTCACTATGAAGGGATGTTGGAACAATTCGTTCAAGATTTTTTTTCTTTAAGTATCAATTTTACAGCCAGTTCCTGAAATGGGATATATATTTTTACCATTGCCATAATATATTGTAATCGGTTTGGGATTTTATTTGCAGGAAATATATCAGAAAGCTGGCATAAAAATTACTGGTTTGAATTACGTAGTGTAAGAGTGGTGTGCCTCCAGCCAAAATTTTGAACTCCAAACTCTTCCTAGATTTGTGTGCTTTACTCTGTCACTTTGCACAGATATTATGGCAAAGAAGGACATGTTAGTGTTAGTTGGTACATTAATGTTTGTTGTATATTAATGAAGACTTGAAAGTCATAACTTTGTTCTTTACACAACATTTACCTGAACAAACTGATCCCCTCAGAGATGCTCATATCCAAAGAATATATACCCACTCCATACAAAGGAGAATAGCTACATACCTACAGTCAGAGAGACTGGGAACATTATCTTCCTTAGTCCAAACCTCATCATCAATTTGTTGTTAGAGCCTTAAAAATAATAAAAAAAAAATCCAGTTCTTCCCAGAAGGCAAGGTAATTGAGTGGAAATCTACATTAACTGTAACAGCTTACGTAACTGATACATGAGTTTGGCAGATATGCTTGCAAAACTTCTCTCTGGGTTAAATATGGACACATAATTGGTAAATGTTTTAAAAAGCTTTAGCATTTCTGGCATGTCTGCCAACAGATCGTGAGATACTTATGGCATATTACTTTTGAATATCTGGGTGTCCACAATTATTGGCTGCCTTCATGGATCTGGCAAGAAAGCCATGGGAATTTCAGTTACTAATTTTGTACCAAGATGGCTATGGGAGCCCATCTTACATACTTCACATGCATCATCTGTCTGTCTATCTACCTCTTTGCAGATCTAAGCATGTAATTGTGAATGTCAATTATTATCTTTTGGGCTTCATACAAATAAAATTGTTTAGCATTTTGTGGAATGGGGCTCCACATGTATGCAAAATTTGCAAGTGTAAAAAAGCCACGGGAGGTTGTCACGTAGGTGATTTCTTCTAGCATTTGAAAATCCTAATTAAAATAATGTTTGCAACAAGATGGTGGTTACTGAATTGTTATGGCTGTCGAATCTTGCATCGTCTGTATGAGTGTTGGACAAGTGTCTCTGTAATCAGGCTCATGACAAATTTCATGGTTAAGACTTTCTTCTGCTAAGTGTTTTGGTCTGTCTCTCAGTTATGTATGGTAGAGGGGTTTTTTTAGTCTGTGCTTTTTTTGGCCGTATGGTATATTTGACTGCTTTTTCCCCCCCATTAATCTTTCAACAATCCAGACAAATGCAGTTCTGTGCTTCTCCTAGACTCTTGACCCTTAAACACTGCCGCCATACAAAGCAGAATTATGGTCTGGTTCCAAGGAACTTGGCTTTTCCTGAAGCAAGACATCGAGGGCAGTCATAGCTGTTGTATGGCTGAGTCCTTTACAAGGTTCAGATGGTAAAAATTTAACTACTCCTCTTTGCTGTCTTTCTGCCTTTAACAGTATTTCATGGAATGATACTGTCATTCTAGCAGTAGTCTGTGACTAGGCTCTACCATCTTCTTTTCATCTTAATTTTTCTGTTTCCTTTTCAATTTGAGGATTCTGGCTGCAGCTTATCAAAAGGCCATGTTACCAAATCTCTTTGTTTTAGCTCTCATAAATTCCCTTTCCCTGTAAAGGTATCAGATTTATTTTGTCTTTTTATACAAATAGTAACAAAGTTTACTAATAAACATAGCTGGTTTTCTTGTTTGGTTAGATATATAGAGTTCTTAATATACTTTATGGCATTACATGAATGGACACTATGTTATACTTCTCAGTCAAATTAAGCAAAACCTCTTTCCTGAAAGATGTGCTATGCAAATTAAACATTAAGGACAACTCCTACGGAGAGTTTAGGAACCATGACATTTGGGTGGAATTTAGGGAGCTAGGTCTATGTACAAAATTGTAGACCAAACAGACACTTAGCAATTACAAAGTCAGGAACGGGACCTCATTTTCTTTGCCATGAGTTAAATGCTGCTGCTGAAGAGTTAGTAGGATTTGGAAAAATGCAAGAGAGGAAATCTACATAATCCAAAGGAAGTACACAGCAAATATTGGCCCCTAAATAACAAGTTGCTTCAGCAGCTTGTTACAAGGTTGATAGCTCATACAAATCCTGAGCTACATGCTCTGGAAATGCCCTAAGCCGGGGTACCCCTCATAACAACCAGCTTGCTTAGACAGTAATCCATCTTGTTGTTCATCCTTAACTCATATTGTCCCCTGTTGCACTATTTCTGCTCTTTTCCTTTTTCATTCACATGAGCAATAAGCTATCTAGGGTAACAATGCAGCAAATGAAGCAGTGCCCCTTGGGGAATAAACAAACCTTATTTTCTATTGGTCTGTGTACTTTGCAAATTCCCTTCGCTACACTTTTAAAATTAATCTATTTTGGTTATGATTTACCTGATGAAAGAATGTAAGTTTAAAGTTTGTCCTTTGAGAGACTCAGGATCTTTTGTTTCAGATGATGAAGGACTGCTGTTTGTTGTCTGCTGCTTGTTCTTTTTTTTGCCATGATTGACGCCCAAAAGCTCCCCAAGCAGAATAATTTAGAAGAAAAAAGATTCCACAGACAAATATTTAAGCTAAAATGACAAAAAGAAGGAGTACAGTTTGTACAAAATAAAAAAATCAAAAGAGGATGAATACGAGAGGCTTTGTACTCTTTTGTATTAGCTTTAACCTAACAACTTTAAGGCTTTGAATCTGATATGGGTCCCATTCAATAAAATAGTTAAACAGCACCAGAAGTGCTTAAAGTAAGACATGAAGACTTGATCAGTGTTACAAAAATCTTGTCTCAAAAGAAAAACAATTTTTATCCTTTTCTTCCTGTTCCATGTTCTGTTTCAAAGGAGTTACTGTCTAGCCTCATCTTCCATCATCAGACACAATTATCACAGTACTCTTTCTACTAAATATAAATGATACAGAAGTAATCTAATAGCCTAGTGACCAAGGCAATGACAAATGAAATGTTTTTAAGAGTGACCATTCACTATAAATTTCACTTCTCATATATGTTGTAAATGAAACCTTGTCAGTAAATAAATCTCGTTATATCAGAAATCTAATCATTCCCAGAGTCCTTTTGAAGCCTTAGAGAAACTTATTAGCAAAGGATTTATGGCAATTCTGAATTGCTTTCAGAAAAGTACATCACATTTGCAGCTGGGACCCAGAGTGTAGAACAGCTGCCCTGACAGTGGCCTTGTACTACAGTGGTGTCATCCTGGCAGCTCTTTAAAAACTAAAAGCATCTGGTTCACATTTAATTTTCGTACTCAGATGACTTATCTGCATTACATCTTAGTGTAGGATGCTTCTTCTTTCATTATTTATTGTACACAGAGGTTCAAAAAACAGCAACATTGTGTATGCCACAAAACCCTCACCCACAGTATGAGCTGTTTACAGGATGACATATAGACATACATTTTTGGTAAATACTTCAGGTAGATTAAAAAACAAATGCTGAGTTTTCGCTGTGAATTTATGCAAAACTGATGGAGCAGATTAAATGTTTGAAAATAACTGCATTTTGTACTGGAAAATTGCCATTACTGTTCTACTAGTGCTCTGACAGCTTACAACATATATCTAAGTTGAATGCATCACTAAATCTGACATGCAAAGTCATTCCCTTCCCCTGTCGTGGGCATAATGTGATGATAACAACAGCAAACGGATGTCAACCTTGTTTTGTTAAAAGTGAATGATCACCATGAAATACTATAATTTCTTAATTTTATTTTTGAAGATGAGTGGTACCAACTACAAAATTGGAGAAGAACGGATAAAAGCCTGTTGCTTCATCACCTGTTGCCTCATAAATCTGAAGACCATTTCCAATTCCAGTTGTAAAGGAAAACGTATTTCAGATAAAGTAATTCCACAAGCAAAATGGTGATGTGATGGAATTCGAATTCTGCAAGTGCCTTTTACATTATTTACAGATATTGAAAATGCATCTGGAAGAAACAGGGATTTGGGGAACTTGCATTTTAGCTTGTAGAGAACAGAAAACTTAAGTTAGCAGATTGGGTGAGGGGCAGATGAAATACCATAAATTCTTTAATAGCGACACCTTGCAATCACTTACACTTAAATAAATTCTTGAAGAATCTTAAACAAATTCTTGTGCTATTTTGCTACAGCAGCATACCAAAAAGATGGTTGTAATAACATCGATTTACCAGCATTCCTGTGACAAGCACCAGTAAATTCCAGACATGCTATGGATACCAGTTTCCCAAACTCTCCTGACATTGTCAAAGATGATTGTGTGATCTTTTTCTTGTATTAGTAAAAATCATTAGCAACACATAAAAGCCATAATTGCAAAACTGTTGCAAAACCATTGATCCATTTGCATTTTTCAAGTTTATGAAATGAAGTAGTTATGTTTGGTCTTCATTACAGAAAGAACCCAGTTCAACAAATGGAATCTAGAGGAAGTGTTCCCTTTTTTGTCAGGTAGTACACAAGTTTTGATCTTTAAGATAAGTCCAAACAATTTTACTCTGTTTTTATTCAAATACAGAATTAAAATTAAATTTAATACATAATTCATATAAATAAATCTAATTTATATTTAATATTTGATAAATTATGATAAAAATAAAAAGTAAACCACAGGAATTTATCATGTATTCTTAAGAGACACATTTCACATCCTGGGAACTAACATTTCAGGATGTGTAAATGAAAAACAGTATCTTGGATTACACAAAGTGATATGCCTATTTAAAAGCAGAGAATTCTGAAATTCATGGTATATACTAATCTCTCCCTTCAAGCTGCAAATAACTGCCCTGTGTTAGCTTCCTAGCTCTCATTTTGAACTAGGTTTTATTTTGCTTTAAACAACAAAATATTCCTTATATCATCTGACATCTGTCCATTACTGGCCAACCAATCCCAATTTGAGATTAGAAAATTATTGACCTACAATTTTATTTTTGCAAGCACGTGAACTATCTTGCATATTCCACCCTAAGTTGTTCTTTGAGTAAAATAGTGGAAAAGAGTAACTCACTCTTTGAACCGTAGATTGCTAACTGCATCAAGTTGTCCACAGAAGTGTTTTTATTCATGGACTATTCAACCATTTTAGAAAGAAATTGATTTTTTTTTTCAGTTACAGAAATCTACTTTCTAAAATACTACATTAAAGTTCACAGAATGCTTGAGTATAAATTTCAAGGATATACATTTCCAGGGATATATATCTCTCTAGCTATATTGCTGGGAGAGATTAAACTGAATATAGTGTTCTAAACAGGCATTTTAAAGTTCTCAGGGAAAACAATGTTTATGTTGGAAGAAAATATAACCTGAAGGTGCAAATCACGAATATCCTTCACTCAGTAGTATAATGTGACTGACTAGAGCAGCAGAAGACCAAGATGAGATTTCCTGGTGTCTTCATACAACACTGAAGCCCAGCATGACTTTTATCGTTGAGTCATGAACATACTTCTCAAAGGACAAAGCTTTTTGCCCTTCCTCTCTTGAGGATAAATTGCCCACAAGGTTTCTTGGCTATTTTATTCTAGCTGTAGGAAAATATAGAAAATTTTTCATCTTTCTCCTAACCTTGATTGTTTTTTCATTTCTGAGCCACTTAAAAGTTTTGCCAGGGCTCCTTGAATTAGCCTCGTTTATAAAAAGAAAAAAGGATATATGAAGAGAAACAGAAATACAGCTGCTATGGGGGGGGGAAAAAAAAAAATGTGTCCAGCAACTGATGTTGTTGTTTTCCTTATGTTGGATCTTCCTCTGAGGAATCCATGAGGAGTGACACTGATGCTCTCCCTGAAACATACCGCTCCTTGTTTCATCTCTGCACTGATAATCTAGCGCTTAAAATGGCTGCACAATCTTCTTTAGGGGACGGAAGGCATTAAGAAGTGAAGAACGAGACGCTCTAACTAATTCTTCTGCAGAACAAAATGCAACAGAAAAGGATTCACTCTTTGAAAGAGCTAAATCTGTTTTCAACCTTTTGTGCACAATTGTTTGAAGGCCAAAGTGCTCGATGTCAAAGCGGTAAAAATTCCTGACAGGGGACATTACAGTCGTTGTTAATCGCCAAAGGGCTTTGTATAGGCAGCCCTTAGAAAAGATATACACGTGCAGTATCCCTGTTAGTGTCATGGCATGTACTGTATAAAATTTATTGACCCTTTGTTGTTAAAAGCCCTGTGATCCAGAGCCTGTTATCTGTGTGCAGACAGGAATAAAGCAGGGAGATGTGGTTATGCCTTTAGGCTAATGGGCTGCAGGGAAGCTGATGGGAGCTGGAACTGGGGAGGGATATCTCCCCTGTGCCCGTACATTGCTCTGCTAGCTGAGCAGGCTGAGTGCATGGGGTGAAATCAGTGCGGGCTGGATCCTCAGCAAGGAAAGAAAACAGCTGACGGAGGAGCATGTATTGAAACAGACGTACTCCATCAATGCGAACCCTGGGATTGTGCATGATCTAGGATTACATTTCCCCAGCTTAAGTGTAGATATTGTTTAATATTAAAACAAAGAGAGTTATGCATAGTTACTTTGGAATAAAATAGTTCCATAGTGCTTTGATAGCCATAATGGTAAGAACTAAAGGAAATGTTACAGAGATGCATAATTCACATTAAGTCTGAAATACCACTGTTAATGATTTCCCTGCCATCCCACTGCAACTGCAGAACAGATGTGAATTTTCTAAAATTTACAACTATTGTACAACTATTTGTACTGGCCTCAGGAAAACAGCCGAGATGCATCAGTTGTCTCCCCCCACCCCTAAATACAGGTACTTAGACAATTCAGCTTTCCCCAAAATAAACACCTACCTTAGGGAGTTAAACCTAGATTTAAACTAAATAAGTAAACCTGAAATCGGTGAGAAGCTAAAATGTTAAAAGCTTACATAAACTAAAGTCCATTTTACCCAGATTCTGAGTTTTAAGCAATTTCCTTTGTTATTTTAAAGACATATATCCTTCATCAACTGTTGGTAACATTCTTACTGTCATGATACAATAGGTTTTTTATGTGCCCTCTATTTGGGACTGGAATTACCCTACAGTCTGGTTATCCACTTCAAAGACTGCAAGTTCTTCCTGACTTAGCTCCTACCATGATGCCCCCGAGACTGACTTGCCTACCTTCTGCTCTTCACAGGGAAAGCAGTCTTGCTTCAAACCAACTTTGTTAGAAAGTATTGCAGAGTTAATAAATTCCATAATTTCTCACAACAGTTTTAGTAAAGTTAGTTAGTTCAAAGTTTTGAACACAAGAAAGAAAAAGAGGATCAAGGATTACGGGGAGTTCAAATTAATATAGAAAAAAAATCCCTTTACATTTAAAATCATTTAGTAATAGAGATGCTTTCTAGTACCTACTCCTTTTCTCCAGTGTTATGCTCACCCTTGGGTGTGTCCCTCTGGGTCACAAGGTCCACAGTGCACAAGAAATTTGGCAAGTATGGTATTACACCAACTTTATAGCTTCCTGAGGGCTTTGCTGGGAGGAGCATGGCATTCATGGCGGGGTTTTATTTCTCTTCAGTCCTTGATTTCCCAGGGCTATTATTTCATGTTTTCTTAAGGCAGTCTGCTCACTTGTACTTTTTACACCACTGGATCTCAGCTACAGCTTGACGATCCTCACCCCTTCACTGTTAAAGACACACAACAGCTTCCCACAGCCCTGGTTATCAGAAAAGGTTTTTGCTTGTTATGCAGGGACTGCACAGGTTTGCTAGACCCTTACCACATTTGGTATGCACAGAGATAAGCTTAAACAAGGTAGGTAATATTCTTCTGACAGACATACAATTGCTATCGCAGCTGGAAACAAGCTAAAATGAACTCTGGCCAAGGCAAGTCCAGGCGAGTCCCAAGACCAGCACTGGTGAGTTAATACACAGCACGTGACCTTTAGTAAAATCAGAAACAATTATATTTGCTGAGCTGCCACAGTGGCTAGCACCCAAGTTTTGATCTGCTTTCATTTTGTCAGATCTTTCTTTAAAGTTAGACAATCAGGTTTTTGGTGCTGTAAGAGCACTGGCAGATGGAGAAACAGATGTAAAACTGGTCGAAGACAGAAACAAATCAAGAGTTAAATGAAGGGAGAAGCACATTAAAGGGATTTTTGACACTTACAAAGCATGAGAAAGACTCAGGTGTTTATCCAGTTTAGTCCCTGAGTCCTGTGGGTACATATTTATGGTTGTTAGACTTCAAAAATAAAATATGGGAGGTTGCTACAAACCTACTGCATATACATTTTTGAAGAAAAAAAAAAAAAAAAAAGAAAAGAGTTTATTTTCCTTTGAGCTTGAGGACTGCAGCACTTGCTTGTGACCCGGTTGTATTTTCCCGAGTTAGAACCCCAAAGAAACTAAAACCATAAAACTACGCAGTGAACAACAGATGTGAACACAGAGAAGGCAGGTGGGGAATACGGCCAGTGATCTTCAACTCAGGAATGAGTTTGCTGTGGAGCTGAGAATTTTTGAAAAAAAAATAAATGGGACCAGAGTATCTGAAAGGAGACACCACAATCTACTGAAGTTACTTCACGTTAATCCGTCATTAAAATAACTACATTAGTCTAGTTCAGTTTTCCTCTGTTCTAAGAATATTCTATTTTGTGTCTTAGAACTGGTTAAATCACCCATTTTTGTGCTATTAAACATATATACACAGCTCCTAAAGTATACCCTAGAGTAGCTGCAGGTTTGTATACTAATACTTCACCAATGTTAGGCAATGTCTTACTGCACCACTGAATTCAAGGGATGAATCTGAGACAAACAGAAACCAATGCAAAAGTCCCCTTTACTAGGAGGTTTTCACTGGCATATTTACAGAAAAAAAGATCGAAACATCCCAAAAACACGAATTAAAATCTCTTTTCCAAATAATTCTACCTCCCAGCTTGGTTACGATAACCACTATTTACGTATTAAGGCACACAGGGTTTACGATGATTGGAAGATACTGTAACCTTCAGAGGAAAGATGTTAGGTACTCTCAGAGAAATTATAGGGAATTTATGTGGAAGTGGATCTCAGCAGGAACAGCTTTGATCACATACAGCATCCTTGTTGGGCCAGAGCTGATTGCACATTGGCGTGGTTGTTACTACAGGAAACTCTCCAGTAGTCCTCCCTACTCAGTGCATCACCAGGTTCGATCCTGTTTCCAAAATAAAATTATGCCATTATCTTCATGGGAACAGCCTGTATTAAAGATGATGGGAGTCAAAAAGACCATGAAACAGAATAATTAAGGTCCTGGACAGCAAGACCTTTTCAAAGAAAAACAAATCTCTGGAGTGTAAGTTCAGAAAGATCCTGGAAATAAATTTCTAAGTAATTTTGGGGGGCTTGCTTCCTTGGCTGTTAAATGCATTTTTTTTTCCTTCAAATTTTGTGAATGAATTTGCTTTTCCCAAAAATTCTTCCAGCATGTATACTGGCAAACAAATGTTCCACATGAGCTGGTTTACCTGGAAATGAAAATTTCTTCTATTGACACATAAAGACCATTATTTATGGTAGACTAACATATATAACACTATAGCTAGTACTTTCTCTATAAAGTTTACAACATAAGGTAGTGAAGCTATATTTATGTGAATCACATTTTTAGAATAGACTTTAATACTAAAAATATTTAGTGTATGTGATTTTCTGTGAGGATAAACTAAAACCAAAATCTAACATGACTTAGACACCCCTAAGGAACCCTTCAAAGAGCGTGTAACTAAAGAGATGTGACAGAAGTCAATCAGAGATTGACAATACTTCTTGACAGCCCAAATTTTCATGAAATTCTTTTCCAAGGCCTTTCCAGTTATTATTAAAAGCCTGTTTCACATATGACATTATTTAAAAGTGCCATTTTAACAAGAAGAGAGACAGTAATTATGCTAATACTTACATAGAAACTTCTCAACATTAATTGTCAAGAAATGCGTAAACCAGAGTAAAGTACATGTAAAAGAATCTCAGGTCCCAGAAGATTACAAGTTTCTCATAAATAAAGCTCTCTTTTCTGTGCTTTGTTCAGCCAAAGCCCCTGTGGAAATTTCGGGTTGAGTTGTGGAGGGTTTTTTTCTACGATTCCCATGTTGGATTTGTGATGATATCTATTTTTTTTAACAAACTATCATGGGGAGTTTAACTGTAACAAGAACTGTGGAGTTGATCAAAACTTCTTACATCAAAGTCAGTGAAAGAGGAACACAGAACATGGGAATCTATGCAAAAAAAGAAATGATTTGCACCCTCAGAGTCATTTGAAACAGCTATGCCACTAGGACTGCCTATCACATTTTCATTAAGTGGACTCAATTTCCTAAATAACTAATTCTTACACAAATACATCTCCCCATTCCTTCTTATGAATGATATGAAAGAAAATTTGAGAAAGCAGTGTGAGAGCAACATGTCTCCATATAAGATTTCTTGGCTTTCTCCTACCCATTCCCTTGTCCTGTTAAAATTACTCCCATAGCTACTTTAAAACCTTTTTTTCTTTTCCTCCAAGAGGGCCTTTATTTCACTCTTCTGACACTTTTATGACCACATACCTGCAGTCCAGGTGTCACCTCAATGGTTGGGAATAGGGCTAGACTCTACTTAAAGTATGAGAAGGGGGCTTGGGATGCAACAGGAGACTGTTGATGGACACTGAAAATGGAGGAAAATGGTTTTTAATATCACTTGAAATTAAAAGGAGTAGGTTGTAACTTTTACACTGAATGGGTATGTTTTCTGTCAATTTTGAGATATTTTCTCAGATGTACTTATGTGGAAATATGTTTTACTGTTTTAGAATTTCTTGGGTTTTAAGGCAATTTTAATTTACTTTTCTCCCTGCTATAATTGACTTAGTATGTGTGACAATGTTCTATCAGGACTAAACCAGCAAAACAGAGGCTATCTTTTATCTCCCACTTAACTTATACAGACATTTATACCTCAGTCAGTATTAAGGTAACTGAGCCTTTCAGGATACCATTAAATAATAAGCAAGCACAGCTGACAGACCTAAGCTTAGAGGGACAGAGGGTTCTGTGCTCAGTAATAGCAAACAGATGGAAAATCCCCGAGTTATTTTTGTAAACTCTGTCTTGAAATACATGGAAACAAGCTCTGCCCTTTGTTATGTATATCTGACTCACAGATATTTGACTTCTATTTGCATGTCTGAATATACCAAGACAGAACCGGACTTTATATTCTCAGCTAGAAAAATTACAACATTTTTCTTGCAGTGAAACTGAGATTGATCTGTTGCCTTAAATGAATTTGTTGGTGTTATGACGAAATCTTGAGAGAAAGAATATCAGGTGGTAATTCCACTAATGAAAAAACCTGATGATTTCAGCTTTTTGAGGAGCCAGGCAGTAAATTACTTGGTCAAAGAGCTACTCTGGAAATGGCAAAATCCTCAATTTTAAAATGTTAAATGTGGAAGGTGAATTTCACTAGGAAAATGAAAAATTTCGAGCTTATCTATATGTCATTGTATTTAAGGTAACCATGTAAAGCATCTTCTATTAAGTTTAAGGAGGTACCACTGTGCTGTTCAGATCATATTCCACATCTTTTGGCAGAGACCTCCTTAATTCACTTTTTGAATTGCAAACAATGTTGTAACCACTGAAATTACCGTTCCCCACAGAGGTAAGGTATAAGCAAGGTATTCTGTGACTACAGGAAGATGTTATTATACCTCTTTTTCTTAATCAATTCTAAAAGCATTCAAAAAATACTAATTGTAAGATAACATGGCATTAGGATCACTGTGTTTACATAGGCTGGTCTGTAGCACCATTGCTGAAAATTAACAACAAGGACAGACCTAAGAGTACAGCATGTTTATATCTAATACTTCAGTGTATATCCATGGTATTACAGTTCTGGTTGTCTCCACTGACTTACTTGCACAAGCCCATCTCTTTATCTTCTTAGTAGAGACACCTGGGGGGAAAAAAAAAAAACCACAACAAACCACACATACAAAAAAAGAGATGAGAGGTCTAGCATTCATAAATAACACCACTATGTTACAATAAATACCATCTTTTGATCACCCTTTTTCATCACATATGAAGCACAATGCACCATAAGCCTTTGCTCAGAAACTGAATGTTTTCCTGCTCTTTTGAATATGAAACACAAATCACAAACATTGTGGAAAAGGCTAGATGTCTTCGTGTGTTTTGCTAAACATAAACCAGACCCACGGCTATCATACTTTTATGAATGTACCTGGAAAGATAAGTGCTGGAGGCTACAGAGTTTGTGTATAACACAGTAGCTTGTTATTGTGAGTAATATTCTACCTTATTCTTCTATATTCTGCAGGAAAACAAGAAAAATAAAATTACTTCTAATTGTGATATACAAATTATGTACACTTCAAAAATGTTTAAAACACACTGCAGTTCTAAAATACCTGAAACAAAAATCTTAGCAAAAATAGAGAATCTTGCATCAGAGTACATTGTGGAGATTGCACAAGAAAGAAATTTATGAGCAGAAACATTTCAGAAACAACTACATTCCAGATTAGTATTTGGTGGCGGATTACTAAGCAAAGAATTATCTTACCAAAAGATACTTTTTAATATACATATATACACATGCACGTATTTTTACATGCGAACATTGCTTATATTTGTTTGTTCATGGAGAGGTTCCAATCACTGGAGCACTTTAATAAAACGGGGACACAACTGGCAATGGAAACTTTTAATTAACAGAGAAAGAAGCAGTTTAACAAGCATTCCAAAATCTGTAGAGCTACATGTTCTTAAATCTAATTTATGTACCCATTTAAGTATATGCCCTTTTATATACCCTTTGTGTGCTTAACTGCTTAAAACATTTTGAACAGGCTGTAGCAGCATTTTGTCAAATATATTAGCTGTGAGTAGTGTTATGTATCTGGACTTCCACTATTTGATTAAATGAACTAAATGACACTAGAACAGCAGAGATTAAAATAGGTCTTGTGTGTTTTTCCAGAATGGTGCTGCTGAGTCCCAGCACGGCAGCATTCATATTTATATTTGTCTTCCCTTAATGACAGCAGCAAGAAACTCACTGTTAGGAGCTGCTTTTATAATGTGACTAACAAAAAATAATCAGTGGCTTTTTTCTTGTCTAAGAATGCTTTCCCTGAAAAGAAAAATCAGGGTATATTCTCTTTAAAAAAGATCAGTAGGTTTCCCTTTCCTCTGGACAGTAAACGCAGAATACATTTACTTTGAATCAAGGATATGCTGCCAGAGCTGCACAGCTTCTGGAGCAGCACTGCCTCACAGCTGGCTTGGAGAGTTGGTGGAGTCGTGCAGATGTATCTGCACATCTGTGCAATGCGTAGTACAACACACGTCAATATGCTACAGTGATCCTGCATTTGTTTATTTTGTTTAGGAAACACTATCCTTTGAAAAAATGCTGTCTCTCCTTGCCTCCTAAAAGGCTTATTGATTATACCAATCAAGTATAATCAATGAGTATACCAATATACATAAGATGGGCAAGCAAGCCTTCTGTCATAAATACTAGGATACAAGAGGGAAAAAATCATTCACCTGGACATGAATTTGTGTCTAGGTAAACAAAGAATAACTAAGTCTGAGAAGGTACCTCCCAAGCGTGGCAGCTACTGAAGGCCAGGTGCTGAGCAGTGCTTTCAAATTAGCCAACATTTTCATGGGGAACACTGTGCTGCCAGCTCACCGATACTACCTAGGAACTGGGCATGCACCTGTTTCTGTTACCTGTGTGCATATTACATACATGTCCTCTATACATGTCTGTATATTTACATATAAGTATAGACTCATACGTATATACATGCATACAAAGTATATCAAGACCAGTGAAGGATTTCTTATGGTAACATTTACCACAGTCTGACACAAAATCCGAGTTTGACTTTACCTTGCTCCTGTAAATTGGTTTTGACTCCTTATACCTGTCATTTACATGTCTGCAACCTGCAATTAAAATGAGTGAGTTAAAGAGGAACTCCGGAGTATCTGTGATTTATTCACTAACATATTAAAACATTTAATGCAATATTTAGTCCATTATTAAACAAAAATATTAGCCACAGTTAGTACGTGGAACTAAAATTCTTGGGACTAAATCTTTTACTAGAAATGCTGTGTGATTTTGATGATTGTTCCATACCTGATTTAAAAACACTAGTGAAAGGCATGCTCTATTTATTTATTTATCTATGAAAGGTATGCTCTATTTATCTATTAGACAGCTCAGTAGCCATTATTTTATCCCTTAAAAGTGAAGATTGTCAATCCTCAACACAAGCTGCAGATGGGGGAGGGAGAGGGAAATCCCAAAAAAATGACAATAAAGTGAGTCAGGCTACACGAGTTTATGTCTGTAATTCATAGAATCCTAGAATGGTTTGGGTTGGAAGGGACCTTAAAGCTCATCTAGTTCCCACCCCCCTGCCACGGGCAGGGACACCTTCCACTAGACCAGGTTCCTCAAAGCCCCATCCAACCTGGCCTTGAACACTGCCAGGGAGGGGGCAGCCACAGCTTCTCTGGGAAACCTGTGCCAGTGCCTCACCACCCTCACAGGGAAGAATTTCTTCCTTATATCTCATCTAAATCTGCCCTCTTCCTTTAAAACCAACCATTTTAACCTCTTTCAGTTTAACACTGTTTAATTCAGACCTGATTACCTATCATGGACATTTTCACAATAGTATCTGTAAAGCCAAAAATTCCAGATCAGAGCCTCTGTAAGGCATAAAAGCCAGCATCCCTACTCTGGGTCCCACTGAACCTTGTCCCCATCATGGCTGGTGCATGCATTAGGACTAAAAATTGCTGGACTAAAAATCACTTAACTAGAAATCACAGAGGGACAGAGTCAAGCAATGGAAAACAAAATCTGGATGAAATTCAGATCAGAAAGCATACAGTTACCCAGACAGAGTATTAGGTTTAGGGCTCCTTAGAAAGCTCCTCTGAGTAGTCCCAGTTTAAACTTAGGGAAAGGCTGAAGGCTTCATTTCAGAAACATAACCTGTGTGCACTGAGCCCCACAATGACAATGGAGAGAAGAGAAAAGCTGACAATAAAGACATGTGATACTACATTACACAATGAAAAGTATGAAATGCCGTTCACTGCATAATAGAAACCTAAACTGGGATGAGGACAAGGGCACAGGCTGACCTTGACCATGTAACAGTGAGACTGAGAAATGAAAGTGAACATTGATGGAAACTGTGCTTTTCTGTAAAGGGATTCAAACTGATAACATGAGCACTAATATCCACTAAGAGTTACAATACATGCAAAAGCAAAGCAAATGAAGATGCAAAACCCCAAACATCAAGGTGGTTTTGAAGTCATTTCACATCCTTTCTCTACATAGTCTTCTTCAAAAATCCATACTTTCATACAGAGCTACTGCTGTGTTTTCAGTATCTCAGGGGACACAATACAGTATTTGAGATCACTTAAAAAGGCATCTTTGTATTGATATAAGTTGGTGTAACTGCAACACGTAGCTTTTCCTTCCCCTTTCACAAACCCAGTGGGAACCAGAGCCACAAAGCAGCGTTTTGTTACTGAATACATGCCTTGGGGAAGCGCCGTGCTGCCATCCGCAGCCTCTGTGGTAGGCTCAAGTTCCCAAAACCAGAGCCATAAATATTGTGCCTGTGCATTTAGGACTTCAGACGTAGGTGTTCACATATTTCATAGGGAATTGATTTAGCTCTGAAGATAGGTACTGAAGATCTGCTTGCTTTAAAGGCTGAGGCAAGCAGACAAGTTGCAGTTCACACTGCAGTGTCACTACCTGTGACTCCATTGTGATTACAGTATTGAGTATTTTTTTCCATTGTGGATGCCTTGCTGAGAAGCTTTTCTTCAAAACCTTAGGGAAGTATATCCTACTATTCTATAATGTAATTGCTAAGGTAACATGGCTTATGACATAGCTACAATACTCTCAGTGTCTGAAAAATAACACATCTCACTAAAAGGATTAACCTGAGTTGAACCAAGCGTGTGAAAACCACTAGATTTTTTTTTCTCCCAAATAGTATGATTTCTTTCTTCCTTAGGATAGTTTTGTTAACTAAATGCAAGTATATTTCCCAAACAGCACAGCTATATTGCTTTCCTGTTTAAATTTTTTTTTATTGTACATAAATATTAAAAGTATTTTCTCCTCTAACACTTCTATAAATATTACTTTTTTCTGCAAAGCCCCTGATATTTTACTATTATACAAAAAAAAAGACATAATAGTATAATAATTTAATGATGGAATGCTGCTTTCGCATAGTAACCCAAATTTCATAGCTTAGCAGAATTGGCAAGGTGAATATTGTCAAGTGTGATCGATTCCAGTTAACTCAACATAATATGAAAGTCCATTAGAGAAAACTGCAGCCTAAAGAGAGGACACCTAAATCAGATTCAGGGCCTCTAAGACAAGACTCATTTATGATATTCTGGCTTAGCAAAGGCTCTTTTGAACACCTGTGAACAGGCGAGAATTCTTTGTAGAATTTCATTCAGTCAGAGGAATAGATTTAAAGCTACCTAGATAGAAGAGGAAAGTTGGTAGGTTTTGCAAAGAGCTTTCTGAGAGGAACAGAGTTTGCCTCTGTAACTGGATTTTTTAATTTTTTTTTTTTTTTAAATTTTATTTGAAGCTCCTGAAGGAGGAAGTGCTTATCTTGAAGGGTTCATGCACACTCCTAGAAATCTCTCTCACAGGTAATTATTCTCTCCAAGTGCTCTATCTTTGTAGAAATATATTAACTTCCCCTATTCTTTTTGCACTGCAACTTGGATTGGCTTAGTCAAAAATGTCTTCTGCTGGGTTTTAACATTTGCAAAACTGTATTCCCCAAAACAATTATAATCTGTTAATTCATTACAAAAATTTATAGATGTAAACTTGCAAACTATACTGAGGAACAGAAGCTCTACAGAGTCTTTAATCCATCCATTTCTAAAAATTGAAGTGATCTTCTATTCATTCATACTACAATACGTTAGTAAAGAATGAAACAGAGTTTGGCACTGTATACCACAGAAGCTTTATAATTACTTTTTATTACTTAAAATGGTTTTAGGATGTTTACTTGCATGGGAAAATTTCAAACAAAGCTAACTACAGATTTTTATGTGTGTGCTTCATCGAGCTTAGTGAGGGTTATGAGAAGGTAATTGGAAAAGAAGTAAGCTTTAACCAACATTATAAAATTAATTTTTAAAAAATTACAACATTTAAAAATTAATTTCCTCTTGATATGCATTTTTGAAACATCCTCAGTAAACTAGTACTAGGTATTTTTACCACTATCTTGGCATTAAAGAAGATGAAACTAACAATAATATCTATCCTCCTGCTATGCTATATTGTTCTGACTATATTGCTATATATCAGTTCTCAGTCTGATTAGTGTAATTCAAATAGAAATCTATTTAAAACTTTTTTCAATGTTGTGTTGGACTTTGCCTTTTAAAAATTTTATACATATCCGAATGTGTCCCCTGACCGCTCTGTTTAGTAGCTCCATCCACAGCAGAGTAAATACATGCAGTGACAAACACTTCAGCCATGCTCCATCACTAGCAGGCTGCTCTCTGCTCTGGAATGGGCTTGTAATAGTGTCCAGTGAAGGAAGGCTGCTTACACGGGCTAAGTCCACATACAGAAATAGATCTCTAGAGCAAAAAAGTCATTGTGCAATCAGCTGATGGCCTCGCTTCAAGCTTTTTGGCAGATTTTACTTCTGCCCAGTCTAGTTATGTAGAACGGCTGTCCAGTAGCAGCTGACAGTTATAAGATGCACTTGTGGAGCACATCTTCTATTTTACGTTCACGTGCCAGGAATAGAGACTGTGCTCTCCAAGGCCACTCCTAGATTGTTCCAAAGCGTGCTTAGAAGGATGTGACCAAGATACACTGTAAGAGTGCAGCGCTAAACTGAACTAGAGCATTGGTAGGGACACATCCTAAACTGATACCACTGCCAGATGTTAAAATGAACTTGGACTCAAAAAATTTTTTTGGAAAGCAGGTGTATCTCTGATTCAAATGCACCTTGATGTTCTGCTTATCTTGCTCTCTGGCAGACTATATGGAGAATTGCACAGACATCCCCCTTTCCAAGGTAGCTTTTGCATAGAATTTCAGGATTGTTGAATCCTGAAGGTCTGAAATCCTCCATGACATTTAATTTCTGTTCCCCACCCAGATTTCCTCAATGCCACATTGCAATCCAGAGTTACAGAGATTGAACTCTTCCCTTCTATTCTGTAGGATATCGCTATGTGCAAAGATCTTGAAATAAATATTAAACAGAATATTAAATCTTTCAGCACTATTTCATTGGAGCAAATACATGTTCATTATCCACATACTGGCTAATAATAAGCAGTATCTTAACAGATCCTGACAGATCTTAATTGGAACATACACGTGTATCTCTAGCCATATTTCATTTGATACTCTTTTTCTTTCTTTTTCAAACAGTAATTAAGAACCATCGAAAAAAAATGTATCTGATAGAACATTAATATATTTTAAATACAGTGATCTGCACATAATATGGATAATTCAGATGGAAAAAAGCTGACATTTATCTATTTCAACGTGGATTTACTTTGCTGATGATTATGGACGCAACTCTGCTAGATACTAGGACAGAAAATATAGAGAGCATGGGAAATCAGTCATGAAGAGGTCCAGAGAGGAGCAGAGAATGAGGTGATGAAGAATACTAGAATGAATACTAGAAGGATGATGTCTTAAAATGGCATACCAACAATTTGAAAGCAGTCTGAGAGAGATGCATGTTGCAGAGATTACCTAGATATAGCTCCGAAATGTGGTTGACAGGGAAGGGTTGTTTGTGAAAAATATTACTATGATTAGAGATGCCACTCTATCTTAAGTCTTTATATAGTTTCTATGGGCAAATTCATATTCATACTAAGTGAGGGGAGAAAAAACCCTGTGGGATAATCTCAAAGTTGCCCCAGTGTCTTAAGCATCATTTGACACAGGCACCCATTTGCAGGGAAGATTTTTTTAGGGTACTGAGATGAATATCTTAAAAGCTTTGATTGTAGCTGGTAATACAGATGACAGCAGCAGTTATCTACACAGTCTCAGTATCCACTGCTTTACATCTCATTTCTCAGGATCCGCTGCTTTACATCTCATTGCATATATTCCAACAGGGCAATAAAAAGTTCAGTTGCCTTATCTGCCTGCTGGATTATTTCTGAAGTGTGATATGTACTGGGATACCAGACTTCTCTGAGCATCATATCCTAACCGGGCAGGACTGCAGGGAGTTTGTAGCTATAGTGTTTGCCTTACAAACACCTTGTTAGGATTCCCATTGACTAAACCACCTGCTGCAAAACTATGACAGATTCAGATAGCACAATATTAATCATATGATTTCAGGGGGTCATTGCAAACTAAATCATATTAGTGTATATGCAATTCAGGTGTCTGGCTTGTCTCTGCTTTTCTCTAGGAATACATACTAGACACGTACCAGACTTCTAGTTTCAGCAACCATTCTTCCTTGAAAACATACACACATCAACATGCATGTGTATCTTTAGACACAAACCACACGCTTTTCTTCTTCTTCAATAACATTAATATGACAACCCAATGTAACAAGAATTATCTATCATCTATAGCCCTTCAGATTCATCTGAAAGGTTAAGGAGTAGGTTAACACCAGAAGTAGGGTTTTTTCCCTTGAAATTCACAAGCATTGGATGTAAAAATCTTGCAGTCTGCAGACCTTGACCCAAAAAACATATCATATAATCCTTTTGGTAACCAGTGAAATAAAGATAGCAAAAATTACCTCATGAGAACAACCTCCAGCAACACTTTATTACATATGACACATACTTACTTAAAGCAGTCATCTGCACAAAAGAGTAACTCTCAGTAACTTATAATAAGAGTTTTCTTATGTTAATAAAAGATAGTCCATCAGATGATTTTCTAATAAAGGCTCTTAGTTCGACCGAGTCAAATATAGGAGCTTTATGTACTTTGACAAACACTGAAACACAAGTATCTGAGAACTGGGATATAAATTTATGACCACATAAAGGTTATTTTCCACTCTTGATATAAAAATATTGTCCTGGTTTAGCCAGGATAGGGTTAAGTTTCCCCAGCAGTGGTGGGAAGCTCTAGCCGGGTTATTCATATATCATGCTGACAGCACATCCTGGCGCGAGCGCGGGAAGAATCGGTGATCGCGTGGGTTGGCGCAGCCGGTTCTCTCACTGCTGTATCGGTATATATTTTGCTCTGTTTATTGTTATCACTATTACTGTTATTGTTATTGTTGTGGTTTGTTGTGTTGCTGTTGCACTGCTGTATTAAACCTTTCCTTATCTCAGTCTCGGGGCTTTGTACTTCACTCCCTTTGTGGGGGAGGGGCAGTGGCCGCATGGTCTCAGACCCTGGCAGGGGCTAAACCACTACAAATATGATCTACTGTCTGTGCCAGGTGCCCATACAAAAGTGGTGCAGTCTATGCATTGCAAGGAACAGAGCTAACTCCTTTCTCTCTGGATTGAAGATACAGATTCTTCTCTTGAAATAAGGTATTCAGCTAACTTTATATGATGTTGGAAAGGCTTTTACTGAAGCATGTAGCTCTTGTACTACAAGGTACACAGCTGCTTGCTTGAGCAGCCAGTTCAATTCAGTATGCGATTCTCAGACTGGCTCATTGATCTGATTAGCTCTTGATCAGCTCAAATTGAGATTCTTTCTTCAGTCTATAAACATAAGCAACCTCTTTACTTTGTGATATCCACAAAGTAAATTTATTTCAAAAAATGTACTTCCTTCTCCAGACACTGTTTTATCACATCTGCTGACTTCTCTGCTCTCTTCAGCTGTGGAGATACAGTCCAGGTAGCCATAGTCTAAATTGCTCTTTTAAACAATTTCTCCAAACTCTTTATTTCCATTTTGAGTCCTGCACTATTACAGCTCTGCATTAGCCTATACACTTTATATTCATTATAAAATTCTTCAATATTTCTTTTTTTTTTTTTTTTTTTAAATCAAGTCTCTAATATTATCATTGAAGGGATGGGGAAAAGTCAGTGATTAGGAGAATGAGTCATCTGGTACCATCAATTTTAAACACATTTTCTCTCTAAAGTTTCTGAGGAACACTGAAAAGCAACAGATGTGTGACAAGATGGCCAGATTTCTTCATTATTGCAGATAATCCCCAATCTTACCTATATCTCTCTTTCTGTCTATTCACCTGTGACATATCTAAAGCTCCAATCAACATCATATCTCAGTTCTAGTCCTAGCATTTCTTCTCTAAATATGTGATTCTCCCCCTCTACTCCACTCTAGTGACACCCTACCTTCAGTACTGTGTTCAGCTCCGGGGGTCCCAGCATAAGAAAGACATGGACCTGCTTGAGTGGGTCCAGAGGAGGCCACGAAATGATCAGGGGGCTGGAGCACCTCCCTTATGAGGACAGGCTGAGAGAGTTGGGGCTGTTCAGCCTGGAGAAGAGAAGGCTCCAGGGAGACCATTTTGCATCCTTTCAGTATATAAAGGGGACTTATAAGAAAGACAGAGACTTTTCACCAAGGCCTGTAGTGACAGGACAACAAGAAACTGTTTTCAACCGAAAGAGGGTAGATTTAGATTGGATATAAGACAGACATTTTTTGTGATAAGCATGGTGAGATACAGGTGGAATAGGCTGCGCAGAGAAGCTATGGATGCGCCATCATTGCAAGTGTTCAAGGCCAGCTTGGATGGGCCTTTGAAAATCTGATCTGGTGAAAGATGTCCCTGCCCATGGCAGGGGGTTGGACCAGATGATCTTAAAAGGTCCCTTCCCACCCAAACCACTCTGTGATTTTATGATACAACCACATCCACCCTTGAAGTGCCATGGCAAAGTCTTCAGCAAAAGGCAGTAAAAAGCAAATACTTTTTTCCCCTTTAGCTGTTGGCTGTGTGCTCTGTTAGTTTAGTCTAGAGACACCTACTGATTCCTAAAAACATTATTAGAACAGTTCATGAGAACTGGGACACAGGGGGACACTCATATTACTCAGTTTTAATTTTTTTTTTTTTTTTTTTTTTTTGCTACCATTTAGAAATAATTCTTATTCTTCGGAGCTTTTGTAAAAACCAGATCTTGACTTGTACTCAATAACTTGCTGTACAGTTTCCTGTCAAAAAATTGCTTATTAACGCTGATCTCTCATCAATTGCTTGAGCTGACCACCAAGATTGTAAACAGAAGCAAAGTGTCTGTTCTGTTAATCTAGACAGCTTTTAACCTGGATGTAGCTTCTGGTCATGAAATCATCTTGCAAGCTTTTTCCCAGATAAGTGACAAGCCTTTAATTAAAACATTAACTCAGTTTCTCTACACTTTCCTTGTGCTAGAAAGTATTTTAACAAATTGAACGCAGGCTACCTAGTGACAAGAACACATTTTTTTTCAACCTTCCTTTTGTTTGTTGGGTTTCAAAATCTGTTTTAATAATTTTTCATAAGTAGTCTCTGTTGCTTCATCAAAGCAAGCACCATTTGATCACCAAAACAGGCCATTTTCTTTTTCTGGCTCTTTGAGAAATAAAAGCTCAAAACATATTCCCACCATTAGTTTTTTCTCTTTGGAAAGTAGTAGCATTTTTAAAAAATGAATCATAAATTTAGCATTATTAAACAAAGATAAACAAAATATATAAAAGTAAACTGCAGAAGGAAGACATTTTTCAAGCTTCCTTTCGTACCACAGCTGCAAAACAAAGTAAACATTATATGGAAACATCTTATCTGCAGAATAGTCACACTCTCAGAACCATGATGGCTGTTAGATATGGGAAACACTGATTGCCATAACTTTTTTCAAGTAGAAATGCTGACAGAGAACAGTAATTTCTTCCCTCCAGAACTATATTATCATTTGTCTAACCAGGAAACTTTCTATTTTAAAGTTAATGTTTCATTAGCTTTTTTCATCAGAAAAAGTACTGAAGCATAAGTGTACAAGTAACCTTTGGGCTTTAACCAGCATATTTTTTGTGATGTGGTGCTTTCAATAATGTCTTAGGCTATTGCTAGTAGAATCATGGCCAAATTTGGGAATAAAACCCTGACAGTGGAAAAAGAAAATTCACTCTATCTCCGGAAACCTATGGGACAAATTGGATTTAACTCAGATAGGAGGAAGCAGACTAATTAACCTTGTCTAATATTTTCTGCATACCATCAGAAAACCACGCCCAGAAAACCATTCCCATTCATCTTCAAAAAAGTGCAAGGCACATAAATAAATTAAAAAAACAAAAAAGAATAGAAGGGAGACCATTCTTATAGATAAAACCAGCCACTGCACTGGAGCCTGACACAGAGTACACTTAAGGGAATTGTGGGAGATGCCACTTAGGTCAATCCTAACACTGTTAAGCAATACTTCAGTTCCGCAAAATAACCTCACTGTTATTGGGTAATATTGAAGAGTCATCCCTGCTCAGCAAGTCAAGTTTATGTTTAAACTGCAAATAAAGCAAAACTAAGATTAATAACAACAGTTTTGGTGGACTCCAAATAGTCGGTGACTATTGCATTATTGAGTGGAAGCAATCCTTCTTCCTAGGAGAATAATGGCAGGGCACTTATCTGAATATGTATTTTTGCAGATAAGAGAATCAGCAAGTAACGGTAATACACATCAAATGGCATACAGTTTGTGGATAGTC
This sequence comes from Strix aluco, assembly GCF_031877795.1. Classification (NCBI taxonomy): domain Eukaryota; kingdom Metazoa; phylum Chordata; class Aves; order Strigiformes; family Strigidae; genus Strix; species Strix aluco. The sequence continues at coordinate 74,944,494 of NC_133934.1, read as the reverse complement.
AACTGGAAAGCAACACAAACTACTTGGACCTTAAACTCCAAAATACTTAATTGAACACTGGAGTTAGTGTACAAGGGATCTTGTTACATGATGATACTATTTTCATAGTGTTACCTTAAAGCTGTTTCTGCTACTGGAGTGACTGTGCTTTTGGAATATGATAGTACACTTGATACAGAGAAGGACAAACAATGCTTTGTTAAAATATTATTGTAGTGAATTTATCATTCTGAAGATGGAGATAAATTTCAGTCTTTAAATAAATCTTTGCCTACAAAACATATGACATTCTGTGTATTTGCCTGCCCAGATACTAAATCATCAAAACTTGTAAGCACTATCAATTATTCACAGTGACTGTGGTACAAGCATGGATGCCTGCAGTTATTAATTTATGGCATAAATTCATCCAGCTGAGAAGTCTTGAAAGAACAATAAAGTCCTGTGTGTTTTGTTGGGAAATTGCAGTGGGGCCTGAACAGCTGTTTACTGTTAGCTGGATTTCCAAAACAAGACCATCCGTACCAGTTACAGACAAATTCAGATCTATTGGCGAGCATAGTAATCTGCTAAGAACAACAATTTTCTTGCAACTGAACAGTGATTAAATCACGCCAGGTTCATATAATCCAGCTGTCCAATTCTTTCTGCCATGCTCTATTTCAAATTCTATCTACACAGATCCTGATTCACAAGGTACTAAAATACATACCCAAATTTAATTACCCAGACGCACTAAGGCAGTAATATTTTGGCCTTCACAAGTTAAGACTGCATAGACTCTGAAGATTATGTTCTGCAACGGAAATTCTATGTAGAAGAAGTATCAAAAGCATCATAGAGAATTAAGCAAAAAACCTGAAAAAATACCACTAATAAATGATAAACCAATGCCCATCAAACCACTATAATAATGACTACAGCATATTGTTTACACCATATCGTGTATACCAGGGGTACTAAAATTTTAACAGTATTCAAACTTTAATAGCTCTTCAATTAAATTCTTAAGGGAGAATTGGTGCAGTTTTTAAGTTTTAATTTTTTTTTTAACCAAGAAAAGGGTTTTCCTTGCATCTTTTTTATCCAGAGCTTAGCTTGCGGAGTGCTGTATGTGAATTGTGGGGAAGGTATCCCACACTCAACCTCTCCTCCCACTCAGTCCCTACTTCCAGTGTAACCAAACTATTTTCTTTGTGCTTTACAATAAAGCTACATAAAATATAAACAAGGAAATCGATAATTGTCTTGAAGTTTGTGGGCCTGGGTCCACTAAGTTAACACACACAATTTAAACATGTAATTGCTTAGTTTCATTCAACTGAAGACTATCAATAGCTCTTCATACACATAACTGCTTGCAGAATTTGTAATGCCATTTCTAACCTTTCCATATCAGTTGCAAAGGTTCTTCCCTCACCCATATGTGATCAAATAACAGGCACAAATACAGCACAGATACAGCACCTAAAGAAATTTTTATATTGATAGAAAGATGTCCAGAGCAGGGCTAACAAGCAAATCTTGCCCAGATTCACCTTTATTCCAGATAGGTTGGTGTTTTCCACTTGCCTGTGACTGACCCCATGTTTTACTACTTTTCAGGAGTATCTCCAGCACAAGACAACAATACAGAGGAACTGCCTAACCAGGCAGGGCTGCTCAGATTGACACTAATTTATCCCAAGGGGAATATTAAGTTTACTTCGTAAGCTCCCATTAAAGAAAGGATTGCATAGCCATGCTAAAGACCTTACGTACTGTATGTATTTGATGTTACTAGCTGACGGGATATGAAACTGACTGCCAAATAAATGAGAAATACCTTGATGCAAAGAAACTTTTTTTTCTTGGTATAGCAATTTAGATGCTTTGTTAGTTGTCTTAAAAAATATTTCCTGTAATTTAAAATAAAATTTATATATTTTTACTGTTAATCAATTTTATTTCATATACTTTATTATTCCCTCATTATATCACCATGAAAGTTATTTTGAACTCAGCTTTTCCAAGTATTTCTTATAAGGGATTTACCTTTATCCATGAGTATTTGACTAGTACTTCGCATCCAGCTCAAAGAATTAATTTCTTTCACTTTATCTAAAAGAACAAACCCCATAATATGACATGGAATGTTGTTAATTCATATCTAAGCAAAGCAGAATATATAAAAACAAACATATTTAAATAAACATATTTCATTTATTAGCTTCCAGGGTCTCTTTGTATTAGTTGATTAAATAAAGCAATTAAAAATTGTATCATATAACTCCCACATCTTGAATTGACCAGCACCAGCTAAATTGCTTTTCTACGGACTTTAAAGCACCACTTCCTTGCAGAACACTATTCATTACAAAGTTGACCCACTGCAGATCATATTGAAGGTTATAATCCGTTATTAATTTCATAATTTAGTTTCACAGAATCACAGAATCAACTAGGTTGGAAAGGACCTTGAAGATCATCTAGTCCAACCATTAACCTAACACTGCCAGTTCCCATCTACACCATATCTCTCAGCGCTATGTCGACCCTACTCTTAAACACCTCCAGGGATGGGGACTCCACCACCTCCTTGGGCAATCCATTCCACTGCCTAATAACCCGTTCTGGAAAGAAATACTTCCTAATATCTAGTCTAAACCTTCCCTGGTGCAACTTGAGGCCATTCCCTCTTGTCCTATCGCTTATTACTTGGTTAAAGAGGCTCATCCCCAGCTCTCTGCAACCTCCTTTCAGGTAGTTGTAGAGGGCGATGAGGTCTCCCCTCAGCCTCCTCTTCTCCAGACTAAACACCCCCAGTTCCCTCAGCCGCTCCTCGTACGACATGTGCTCCAGACCCTTCACCGGCTTCGTTGCCCTTCTCTGGACACGCTCGAGTACTTCAATGTCTTTTTTGTAGTGAGGGGCCCAAAACTGAACACAGTAATTGAGGTGTGGCCTCACCAGTGCCGAGTACAGGGGTAAGATCACTTCCCTGTCCCTGCTGGCCACGCTATTTCTGATACAGGCCAGGATGCCATTGGCCTTCTTGGCCACCTGGGCACACTGCTGGCTCACGTTCAGCCGGCTGTCAATCAACACCCCCAGGTCCCTCTCTGACTGGCAGCTCTGCATTTCATTGCATGGATTATAACCATACAACAAACGATAGTGGCACAAATATGTTTGAAATTGATAAAAAGATAACATCATAAATGTCACTTCAGAAGATATTATCTTTGCAATCAGTTTAATCCTTTGATATAGGGAAATATATTTTCTTCGGTTCAAACTCACACAGAAAAAACTGCACTGTCTTTGTATGATATTCAAATTCAAAGCAAATGCTGTGTCTTCCATGAGCAGTTTGCATGATCCAGACTCATGTATCCAAGCCCTCTTAAACAAGAGCAAACACAAAATCACATTTTATAAATATTCCAGAAATATATTAAAACAATAAATGAAACATTTGTATAATTCTTAATAGAAATTAAAATGCCACCAAGAACCTAGAAGCTTGAATTAGAACCAGCTCTTCCAACATTTATAAACACAACCATAGACCATATTACCATAGTATTAACTTGCAAAAAGTATTATGAACATTCTCATTGAATATTTCCAGCCTTTACCATTATTTCAATATGGCTACATTAGCCTAGTGATGCTTTCAACAAACTAATTTACTTCTCTACTTAGATGTAAGAAGAAATAATAATGGTATTTTAAGTATCTCCCTAATTTTAAAGATAGATTTACAGTATTTCTTTTTAGTACCTGGCCAATAGAAATTCTGTCAAGCCATTATTTTTGACATGAAGAAACAATAATGGCACAATACAGTGCAGCTGTTCAAAAAAACTGGGAGAAGGTAGGACACTCTAAGGGGAGGGGAAAGAAAAGAAACTAAGACCTTTCATATTTGAAAAGAAAACTTAAGCTAAATGTGTCTGTCTATTCTTGTTATTAGTCTATTCAATAAAGAATATCCCGGGAAGTAGTATATAGTCTGTAGAGACATTGTTGGGGAAAAGGCTAGATATGCCATTCTCTTCAAATACTGTCAGTCAAAAAAAATTTACTTCACGGATGAATGAAAATATTGAAAAGTCCACCAATCCTTTTTGAACAATGGAGTTTAATAAGGATGTTTCATGTTTTCAGCAATACTTAGCTCAAAGTTAGGAGACATGACAAAAATTTATAAACATAACCAAAACCAGAATTCCATTTTAAAATTTTTAGATTAAGAGAAATGACTGTATTTGAGATTAGCATAATCTCCAATTATGAGAATCTCTTAGTTATTTATTATTTTTTAGAAAGAGTTTTCGTAATATTAAAGTCAGGGCTACATTGTAGTGCTCAGAGAGTAACAGATCTTCAGTTCCCCTATGAAAACTGGGAACGGCACAGATCCTCTCCAGGCACCCAAATAGGTGCCAGAAGTAAGCAAATGATGCATCTGATTCCTCCACAGCATGCCTGGCATTTGATATCATGGCTCATGGAGCCCATCTCTCTAATGTCCTTAGAGCAATATGCTAGTGTAAGGGAGGGAAGTGAGATGTAGCTGTAGCTTAGGTGGTATCTTTTTTTTCTCATGCAAGAAAGAAAGAATAACTCATGTTGTCCTTCCAGATCTTGATACCATGGAAAGACTGCTTCAATTTATATTTACCATATTTTACAACACAAGTCAACTACTGCTGCTGTCTGGTACGCAGTAGCAACCAGCAAATGCTGACTTTTCAATGACTTCTGCTATACCTTCGTAGTTGAGCCCATAGTGTGTGCTCAATAAGCTGAACATTCCCTTCTGTTTTCTCTATATATGCCCCGAATTTTGCTATTTGTGGAGAAAATATTTTCAACATGCAGCCACGCTAAGTCTAATAGAGATTGTCACTTCTAAAAGCATCTCACCAAGAACAATGGGACCCAGGGTGAGACACACTAGAGCTTCAACAGGAGAGCTCCCATGAGGAGAGCCCCTACCTTGTGGAAATGAAAATAAACCTTAACATGCAAAACTGGTGCAAAACTACTGTGAACTCATTTCATTTAAGAGTCTGACCCCTCGATACTATAAATTTAACCACAAACCATTTTCCAGATCACCATTAAAGGGGAAAAATATAAAATGAGTCATGAAAGCATTCCTTGAACTAAACTATTTTGTTGGACCCAGCAAGGAACATGAAATCGACATAGCGCTGAGGGATATGGTGTAGTTGGGAACTGTCAATGTTAGGTTAATGGTTGGACTGGATGATCTTCAAGGTCTTTTCCACCCTAGACAATTCTGTGGTTCTGTGATTCTGTGAAATGTAATAAATAACAAAAAGTAGTAATACTTTCAAGGATCAATTAAAAGGCTCGATAAAAGAATGGTGAACTTATTTTTGGTTTTAAGAGTAATTGTGAAACATTTTAACATAATTCTACCCAATATATTTTTAAATGGAAAAATGCCAAAAAGCAGATTTTTTTTTTATGAAATAAAATGCTCACAATATTTTGATTATTCAAAATGTCTCATTTTGTTAGACAATATTTCATACCAGCTTCAGTTTTTATATTTGCAAACAATGGAATTGTATACATACCATATAAAGTTCAAAAAATTGCAAAAAGGTGTGGGGTTTTTTTGAAACGGAAAATTCTACTGCTCCTTTCTGAAAAGTGCAAATGGAGCATTCTCATTTTTTAATGAATTTATCTTCAAATTGTCACGTTTCCGTAAAAGATTGCACTTTAAATGAATCAGCATTTTCTTACTGAGAAATACTCCATCAGAAAAATTCTGGCCAGCTCTACTCAAAATGACAAGCGAGAAAATCTTCTAACTATTTAACGTGGATTGCCATCAAATCAAATCATTGTAATGCGCTACATCAAGCAGCCATCAGTACTGCAGCCGAGCCAGGCTTCCTACCCACTGTCCATCTTCCACTCATCATCTGTCATTTCAGAGTCCTCCCCCCACCGCCTTTGTCACCAAAAAATAAGGCAGTGGAAGAGTCTTAAGATGAATAGCACCAAACTGACGCCATCAGAAGAGGGGTTGGCAGGGAGAAGCGTCTCTGTATTTGCAAAGAAGATTCAACACCACTAAAAAGCCTTCCTTGGGATGAGACTTGTCCTGCTGAGGTGTTGGCTGTCCTACCAACTGAGCTGTCAAGCATGGAGGAACTTTCCATGTGGACCACTATCAAAAAGCAAACATAAATTAGAATCAACTGTAAACTAGCAATATGTGCAAAAATAGATGAGAAACACAACAGAAACACCTAGAACAGATACCAAACGGCAGGATGTGATGTGCCAGAAGATAATGTAACCCTGCAGCTTCTGAGTAGACGTAAGTAGAAGAAAGAAGTCTATTCAATTTCAAACTCATGATATTTTAGGACTACACTTAAATCTGTCATAAAAGAATATAAATGCATTGCTTTGGTCTAACGTCAACTTTTAAGCTCTGCTATTCAAAGAAGGCATTAGCCGCACAGTTCCCACTAAAAGAAGCTGAACATCTGCACTCATACTGAGTGCAAGGTTTGCACCGTTACCACGACAGAATGCTTTCAGGTCTTAGCAAACATGCAACAAGGCATTCCTTTACAAGTCTTACTTTAAAATACCCCCTGCAAAGAGTATCTCCACTCAGCTTTCACAACTTTTCTTTCTCTTCTTTTTTATTTCTCTGCCCGTGCTACACATTACAGTGGCATTAAAGGCAAAGGACCTTTAGATGAAAGAGTTAAGGGTTGTTAAGGTCTAGACTGCTGTCTCCTTCAGCTGTTGCTCTGGAAAGAACTTTGAAATATCTTAAAGCTAGAAGCCCAAAGTCTGTTTTATATCCAAGTATGTTTAAACTAGAAATCACCTAAAACACTCATTAGCAGCAGTTTCAAGCCTGTGCTAACCCCACCTTATGACATATCATCCCCTTGTTATTAAAACTAATCATATAACAGTTCAGTGGTCCAGGCTTCATGTCTCTGTATGTTGTATTTGTTGACTTACTGGTTTTCATGTTTCTTACAAATTCAAGAACTTTAGTCTGCTTAATGCAAAGTCTGACAGCAGCGAAGCTTTCATCTTTCTTACATAGTCATTAAGGGAGTAAAGGAAAATTTCTCCCAATGCTTTTTATCTATTTCTCTCCTGTGCATTGTAATAAATCCTTCCAAATTTTCTGATTTAATCCTTTGCCTGAGGAAGGGGGAACAAACCAAACAAACCCCAAACTCTAACACCTACCAGTGACCTAAGATAAGTTGCTTTCAGCAGAATCCAAATCCCAGTTCACTAATGGATCTCCATCTGCCTAATTAAACTGTGGACAGTGAACTCTAGGCTATAACTCTGCTCCTCACAGAGCAGCAATTCATCATTTTACCATGCAGCTCATGTTGTCAGGACAAGCTTTTGTCATATGTAACATGCTAGCTTTTGTTTTGATAGGTGACTTTTAATTGAACCATAATGCCATTGCTGCCAGAGTATGAGAGGACTGACATTATAAATCATAAATCCAGATCTATAGCACTTACGCTCTTAGAAGTGTATGAATGTTAAGGGAGACTGATACTATTACGTTTTCCAAGAGAAATGAGCTGCTATGAAACGGTATGAAGACATAATAATTATTTATGTAGATTTATAAAAGTAGAATAAATGTAACAGGTGGTGCAATAAGCCACCTGATGAGCAAGTTATGATGAAAACTATTAGACTGGTTATAACTTCTTTAAAGTATTTGAGTTTATATCCTTGCAGATCTTATAAGTTGAGAAATGCTTCAGTAATTTCAAACAACTGAGTACAATGATAGGTAATTTGCAGTTAGTAAGAGCTTTTTATGGCTACTGCAATTAGTAAGGAGCACAAGCAGAAGTCTTGAATAATAGCTCAACCCATAGATATAAAAAACTGTAAAATTAGGGAACATATTTAACATTGCTAGAAAAAGAAGTGACAGCAAAAAAGCCAGATTAACTGTCAAAAGCCATGATAATTTTCCTTTAACAATACAAAGACTTTCCTAGTTCTCATATTACAGCAAAGCAGTATAGCATTACACTCAAGGCCCCATCCTGCCATGAGCATGGCTATCCATGGTAAAATCCCTACAGATGTACTGAAGTTGAGCAAGAGGAGAAATGTTCCTCTGCTTTATCGCACGAAAGATCCCATTTTTTTTTCCTAAATACTTCAGCTGTTTTCAGCTATTAATAAGCAATTTTGCACATGAGCATATTATGTATTATAAAATAATGCATAGGCTTGTCACATTCATAAACTTGTCAGTTACTTTTAAAGAAAGTAAAGCCATGTTGGCAGTAAGTTGCTTTTACCAATAAGGAATTAATCCATTTTTCTCTTCTATCTATTCCAAGACACCAGAATTTTGCAAACAGCAGCTCAGACAAAATCATTGCAAGTATATATCAATGAATCTTTAAAAAACAGGCTCCTGATGAAACTCAGAATGATATCCAAAGATAGGTTGTCCTGATATTCATGGACATGAAGGGGGAGACTCTTCCTTACCAGTCTTCATTCTTCTCAAACACAGGGATTTAAATCACTCTTTAATCCTCTAAGTAGCCCCCCAGATCTCAAAGGCACAGGGGCACTTTGCTCCCCTTCCCATCCAGGCCTTGGTTTTGTGTCCCATTTTCCTTTTACCTACTGAATTTTCCTACTGCTTACATTGGGGGTTAGGCTTAATTTCCTATGGTGTAATTCAGATTACATTGACTTCAACCATGGTTCCTAAAGGCAGTGATTTACCTCCTGAACAACAAGTCATCATGAGCCCTTAATGTGTAAAATCCATTTTAATTACTAGGCTGGCCTTGATTAGGCCACCTGACCAAAGCAGTATCTAACTCATAATATGCAAGGAAATGATAGAACTAATTCCTCCGGGATTTTTAATTTTTTTTAGAAACCAGGAATGTCAGTTGCGAGAGCTCAGTCATTTCCTCATTTTTTTTTTGCCTGATCATACCCTTATTTTCAGTATTATGGGATTTTTCACTTGAATAATTTTTATTGGTATTGTACAATTATTATAGTTCTAAGGAAGTATTTAACACATACATTATGAAGCCACAGTATTTTTCTGTATTTTAGGTTAGATCGCTCCAGCCTATCCCTCTTCATACTGCAAAACTGTTTATTTCACACAGCCGCAGAAGTTAAAATTCAGTTATTCATTTATTCCAGCTAAACATTATGGAAATAATTTGGAATTAGCAATCACTGTAGAAACCAGTAGTTTCATTATATTGTTTTTAATTTGAATTGAAAGAGATGCATAAAAGCAACAAGGCTTTGACTTTAAAGATCATTTCTACCTTGAACTATTTCAGTGGAAAATTGGTTAAAAACAACTTATCTGAAATTAGCCTCAACTAAAGTAGCTGTCATCTAATTGCTTGTCTTTTGCATGCCTTCTTATTTAAAGAAGGTAATATCTAAAATTATTCTGCATTTCAGTTTTGCAGGCTTCAGGTCACAAAGTCATCCTGCACACAGCTTATGTTGTAATTGATAACTGATGGAGCATTGCTATGTTTTTAATCTTCCTGAAACTGCAGTTTTGAAATTAGAGACATTTATCACTCCATTTAACCAGCTACGAAGATATGGAAAAATGTTTAGTCAGTATTTCCAGAATTCAATCACACAATCACAACATGTTCTTTCCAACCATTAACAGACAGCTTACTAGCTTTGTCACTTAATGCAGCTGAAATGCAATTGACAGAATGACAAATCTTTTTATGAGGAGTCTGAGTCACATCAAATTAGTCACACAGAGATGTTAGTAACATATAACCTGCAAAGATGTAATGTCCTTCTGATTTTATACTTTCCATGTTGTTATTCAGTCACTGCTGCAGACACAGATAGAATGTCTTTTTGATTTTAAACTACTCCTGCTACCACTTGTGCAGGGTTTTATAATTAGTTTTAAGCTGGGGCAAAGAATTCACATAATATCTGAAGTTGAAGATGTGAAAATGTATCTAGCAAAAACTAATTTACACAGGTATTACATTATTTATTATATACCAACTTTATTATACGCAGAATTTTCTTTAGCTTCAATCTACAAAATCAAACCTCAAAGGCAGGATCATTGCGATATATGTTCCAGCTGGACTATTATATCTAGATTCTATGAGAATCTTATTCAAACCTGATCTCTCAGAGCTATTTGGTGCTCTCTGTTGGACTGATAATTTGACTTACAGTACGGGTGGCTTTGCTCCAGAACAAATCCATAAACCAACAAAAGAAAGCATAAAACCCACACTGATCCATTTGCCCCACCAGCAGTTCTGAGATACACAGTTAAAACACAGTGGCAGCCTCAATGGTATTGTAGCTTACTGGGGAATAAGTCTTTCTGGCTTCACCGTGTGGCCAGGCTCAGATTTTGACATAAAGATACCCACCTAAGGACTGAAGAGAAGATTTTTGTTAGCTCAGTTGCAGAATAAAGGGAAGGAGTCCGCCTGAGGTTTCCCATTACTGAACATGAAAAACATCAGTTTTAAATACATGAGCAGCCACCATTAAACAGAAAGAAATGGTAGAAAATGCTTTGAATAAAAAATACAAAATTAGATTATTGCTTATTGTGATCATTATGATCTCAGTACATTTACCACAGTTCTTTCTTTCTTGCAAATACAAGTCTTGCTTTTGCTAAAGTGTTTGAGCTCCTATATGCTCATTTTTAAGAACTCCAGTTTAAAGTACCAGATACTGTTGTGCAATGTCTTAAGGACAGAGAGCACTTTGGATCCTCAATCATGCCTACCACGCTAGAGGTCTGGGATCCACCCTTCATAAAATCAACCTCCGTGACCTCGGTGATTTCAGGGCAGCTGTTTGACAAACTCAAACTGCTTTTGTAGGACATTTATCCTGATTTTTGCAGTAGTTTTTCTCTGTCCCTCAGCTCTTTGTTCCCATCTCTCAATCATGTACTTTGGACCACAGCATCAGAAAACATCACTACCTTCAGCCTTAAATGATTTATTTCAAGCGTGTCCCTTTCTTATGTGAAGTGCAGCATTCCTCAATGCATTACTGTGCATTTGCTGTCTGGAGAACCAGTGCATCACATGGAAGAAATAAACTTATCTTGCAGGCTTTTCCAGACTGTGGGCCCTAACTTCTGTGTATCTATTATTTCTCATGGAAACGGAAAGAACTGCACATCTTTGAGATCTCTAACTCTCTGTTGAATTTGGCTGAAGATGACAGAGCAATTAAAAACATATAAAAGAGGATCTCATTGGTTGACAGACTAGCTGACAGAGAAGTTGCTTTAATCTTATTATTTTGCAAATATAGCTCTGGTACCAAATTCTATGCAATAAAGAATGTGAAGTCTGATACTGAAATACTAACATTCTCTTACTGCTTTTTTACAGTAACTAACCTCAAAATTGACCCCAAGTTAATATACTGTCCTTTGAAGTGTAAGGATCTGGAAGACTTAGTTATGCTTTCTCAATCTGCCAATGACCTGTGCTTACTTCAATGAGACATCTAAACTTTCCCTTACTCCATCTACTAAGTATTTGATTAAAATAAACTTTACTTAAGGCATTGATTTATTTTTCCATTGAGGTATTCTGGGCCCTCCAAGTAGTGTGTTAAGTCTTGATGTCTGCTCTTGGACTCTTAAGCACTGCCTCTAAGATCTCAAGACAATCATAACTCAACTTTGAGGCTTTACCAAATCCACCCAAGCTGAAGGCAGAATGTGCTGCTGCCAATTCAGATTATTTTCTCTGCCTCTATAATTCAAACTACAAATCGCTACATGTCAGTATAAACAAATAGTGGTATTTGTTCATGAAATATGGGTGCCTCAAAAGTTAATTTGTATTTGTACACAGATTTGATTTCTATTTGTATGTGGATTTTAGGATAATGTTCTTGCTACTCTGCTTTTAAATTATTTATTAACTGTTTAGAGAAGTAGTCTCATCTTTTCTTTATTCCCAGAGAGGTGAGCTCAGGGATGAACAAAATGCATTTGCCAATAACTAGTATTTACTTTGGCCTAAATGGAAATGCATGTTGTCATTTATCCTTCTATATGGCATTGTGAATTTACATAATGATGTATGATAAGTTATAAAAAGGACACCATCATCTTAAAGAAATGAAGCCAACTACAGAGACAGCTGTAAATCACTTTAGCAGAGTTGAAGACAGCCTCTACTGCTTTAGTCTTCTATGTACCTCAATAACAGGTAAATTCTCAACAGTAAAGTTGAAGTAACATTGAAAAACATATTTGAATTTTTATTCATATTATTTTATATTTAAATATAGCTTCAGTATCTCTTTTAGTTATCCATGAAACAGAAATATATAGTCAGAGCATAAGACAAAGATTGTTCTTTCTCTTTTTTTTCACTTCATTATTCATAGAAGCACCATAGTCCAAATATTTTGAATCAGATTTCTTTATCTCTGCAATGTTTATTTAAGCTCACTGTTTCCTCCCCTGTAACAATGAAGAAATCCTGGATTTGCATAGGTGACAGAGACCCAAATAAGGGCTACTGCTTCCCAAATCACCCCTTTCTAATTACTAATGCTGCTCTTGTTCACTCTTATCCATCTCTCACTTCACATAACTGTTCTTCAACTGAAGTTCACCCATTTCTTTGCTGCAAAGCACACTCTTCGAGTCCTGCTCTATCATCCCTTCAGTTGCTTTATCATCTCTTCAGTGAGCTCTTGTTTTATCTTCTCTTTTCTATCCACAACACCAACTAATTTTCTCTTATGTTTTGCATGCGCCTTTGTTACATCTCATTTCTTCTTTCCACAACCCAAAGAATTCCTAAATTGAACAAATTTCTTGGGCAACCTTAGTTAATACCACCCCTCTACACTGGAACTACCTTCCTTGGCTAGCACTGAATACTTCTTTCCTGCACATGCTTATGGCTGGCCTTTTAACAGTGCCGTCTACCTCTTATCTTTTCCTGTGAGTTTATTCACATTTTATTCCATTCTTATTTTCTAAATGCAGCTAGAAATGGGGTATTTTCAACATGCCAGCCTCTCATTAGACATCACATGGTGATAATCATTCTCCCTGAACAGCAAGTTATTTAACATTATTTGCTTTCCTATGTCTAAAAGCTTCTAAGTGCCTGAGGGTAGAGACCTGTCTCATATGTCAGTCACACATTATTTACACAAGTTATTATTGTTAATTATATGCAGTCTTCCTATTTCTTATGTTCATCTTCCTGTCCATCTGTAACTATGTTCATTTCCCTTGTCAGTCCCTTTGACTGTCACAACCTCTCCTTAAACCCTTGCTGTGACTTTGAATATTTTTCCTTATCCCATCTTATTGTCACAATAATAATAACCCCTTTCACTGACAAGGTTTAGGAGAATGAAAATGCAATAAAGAAGAAAATAAGACTAATAATTTGAGAAAGTATGCTATGTTGATCCTCAAGAGCTGCTTTGTATCTTCGTAACTGGTAACAGGAATTAAGACAACAGGGCAAATCACTGGGAGCATAATAATATCAATGATAATGACAGGTTTGTATAATCCCTTAGAAAAAAAATGTTATCAAAACACGATAATTTTTTTTTCTTTTTTTCTTTTTTTTTTTTGGCATGGCACTATTCATGTCATGCTTGCAAAGCGTTTACAGGAAAAGAAACCCTAAATTTTATTTCAGAAATAGAATTTTCAAACACCTACTCGAGAAAGAGGAGGAAGGAGCTGCAGAAGAAGAAAATCAGCTTCAAAATAAAGCCTAATATATCTTTGTGTGTGTGTGCTATTTAAACATTAAGAGAGAACATTCTAAAGAGAAAAAAACAAAAAACAAAGTCAGAAAACAATACTATGTTCTGAATTTTTATCATATTACTTTACAATGAGCCAGAAAAGACTCACATTCTTGCAACTTTGTTCATGTTTAACTCCCATTTCTGCAATGTAATGCACATCATAAAGCACCAGAACATTTTTAAATAACAATGAAATTCAGTGTGTATTGTATGTCGTACCACAGGACACAAATATGATATGACATACTACACTAACCTGCCAAGATAGTATAATAACTATTACTATGTGTTTTCAACTTTGGATTTAAAAACCGCAAAGAGTTACAGTTCAAATCCTAACAGAATAAAAAATTACTTTTATATCAGTGCTATCTCCAGGGATATGCTTAGAATTGAAACGCTTGTTTTTTGAACACTTTGACATTATTTCTCATTGAAATGAGCATGAGAAATTGTTCATCAAAAGCAGAGAGAGAAAAAAAAAAAAGAATTAGCATTTTAAACCTATCCCAGGAGCTTGGCTTAAAATTGAGGTAATTTCATAGCCAGCTAGAATTTAACTCCTTGTAGATTCTAAATGGTAGCTCTCATACTGCTCACACAATAGGAAGAAAAACCACAAAATATATTTATTCTCTAATGACTTGAAGTTTAAATGGAAAGGCTGTTACTTTTACAAGACAAGTTTTTTTTCTTCTGTTTTAACTTATTTATGCAAGAAAGTGATTCTGACAAACCTTTACAATTACATTGCCATGCTACTACAGTTTCTTCTGTTCCTGCTGTCCTTCCAGATTCTTTTCTGTTTTCTCCTAGCTATCTTCTTTTTCTTTCCATCCTTTCGTATTCCCTTATTTTCTCTCCCTTATCTCTTTTCCATATTTTTATAATTACAAGTAAAAGTCCTATAAAACTTAAGAAGCCTTCAGATAGATCATTACTAATATAATTACAGTATGGAGAGCATAGTGATGTTTGAATGTAAATTAGAGTGAGTTTTTACAGTTCATTAGAAAGACTCAGGGATTGAATTTAGTTTAATCAAAGCTTGAGTGCTCCCAGTATACACAGCACATACCTAGTGAAAAAAAAGCATTAATATAGACTCTGAGATTAAAGATGTATGCCATGCTTTGCATCCATTTAAAGGAGTCCAAGCAGGGTGCATCACAGACCCTAATACCTAATGGCCTATTGGAGTTGAACGAAAAATAATTGTATGTAACTCATTAATTTGCAAATGAATATACATTCACTTTTTTGCCTTCTTTCTGCAAGCATTCCTCCCATATACAAACACATACTGGGGGAGATGCTTGTCCCCGGTCCTGCTGGCTTTTTCCAGACTCCCACCAGAGATGGTGGCGAGCCCTCAGTATGTGCTTCTGCATCATCTTTCATTTTATCTGTCCTCAGGTAATTTTAAATGCATTTGGCAGTTTAGCCAGCAGAAGAAAGGGTGCTTTCCACTGGTGATTCTCTCCTGGTTTACGTCCCTGTGGTGAGCACTGGCACTATTTCTGGACTTCAACGTGCCCTGGAGCTGGTGAGAACGGCTCTCAGAACCAGAGCCCCTGGGAGACCCAGCTCCCTGCATCCCCATGTGTTGACAGCATATAGGAAATACTTTTCTCACCTGCTCCCTGTAAAAGCATATATCCTCAAGATAATCAACCAAAATACTGAGTGTCATTCATAAAAACCATCTCTATGGGAATTTCCTAGGATCTCTCCTTGGCTGCTGATTTTCCACTCAGCTTTATTTTGCAATACCTAAAAATGTTCAGGGTATTAATCCAACTGATATGACTTTGTTTAGTGTTAAAATTTAAATGCAATTGTCATGCCACATTAAACTATTTTCTCTAGAGAAGTTAGTTTTCTCACAGTTATTTTTCTCAAATTATCTTCAGATGTTTAAAAAAGGCCAGAGAAGATCCTGCAGAACATGCAGCAGCTCAGCATGTAGGGGCACGTCTGCAGACTGCTCCTGGATGGAGAATGGGCAGCTGCTGCAAAGATCAGTCTTTAATACACAAGAACATACACAATTCAGGGTGCCTATGTGAGTGCACGTACGCACCTTGCAAAAACATATTAAAGAATCTGCAGTTTAACGTGGAAAGATACAAGCTACAGGAGAGATGGTTGATGTTAAGAAGGCATAAAGTCCTGGTAAAGCGAGGGCAATACTGGCCTACATGCCATGCCATAGCTCTGAGCCACGGATGGGCTGTAGCCACAGCAAGAATAGGGCAGTGGTGCACGAGTGCTTCCCTGCTGTGGCTGGAGTAGGGCCCGGAGCGAGCACGGCTTCCCGGGCACTCGGCCGCAGCGGGCAACGGCGTCCCAGCTTCCATCAGTTTATCATCTGCACAGAGTGGGCTGGGTTTCGCTGCTTGAACAGCCCTGGCATGGATTTGTGTGTTAAGTTTTTACTGCCCTAAAAATAGGAGTTTGTAACTGAAAAGCTGGCAGATCCTTTAATTATAGGGGAGCAAACAATGCCACTAGAGAAATGTAAATACAGCCTAATTGTTACTTCTTAATTTCATTGTTAAAGAGCCAGCTGACATAATGGCAGATATGGGTAGTGCCTGTGTCTTAAGCAACAAGATCTGCAATCAAGGTTTTAAAATGTTCCCTCATTTGTCTCTCTCATGGGACTTTACATGCGAAGTCTTGCCAAATGAGTCAAGAAAAAAATAGGGTAAGTGTGAATGTCGGAAAAAGAAACCGCAAAGAATACATTGAAAGTACTATACGGGGCACAGTTTAATTGAATTGTGATTTGTTGGTCTTGTAAGCACTCTTCAGAAAGGAATGTCATGCTAATCAAAAGCTGTCCAACTTCACCTTATTTTTAGCAGGCAAACTTTAAATGAGACAGTTCAGGATTTTGATTTCTGAGGGATATTGTATCACATTCACCCACAGGGCACTAAAATATAAAAACCTATTTATATGCAAATTCTTTAGTATTTCATGTAAAGTGGATTTTTATCAATTGACCATTCTATTCTGTAAGTTATCATGTTGATAAAACATCTTTAGTAATGATAAAACGAAGGAACAAATATAATCAGTGCAGCTTGTTTAGGTAGATCCTAGACTTTCTTGGGGCATTCCTATGAGTTCTTGAAATGTAGAGCTATAAAGTAAACAAATTGCCTTTCATAGAAGGACCCAAGAATGGAAGTAATGGAAGTCCTTGGAAAAGGCTCTTTTGATGGCTCTCACCTTAACTGGAGAGATAACTAATACTGGGGAAAGTTTGCAATATGTTACTTGTAAGTCATAGGAAATGAGAGCGCACTTTTGCTACAGAATCAAATACTACTTTTTTTTTTTTTTTTGAGAAAACTCAGGCCAAATCCCTAATGTCCAAATTTTAGCTTGTGCAGCTTTTGTCACACAATTTCCTTTCAACATCTGTAGAAGAAAATGTTTCATTATTAGAGCACCTCTGGCTGTATTGAGGGAACATTTGCTATTACAAGGTATTCTTTTCAGTAGTAGTTTAAATGCAAACATGTAATTTGGCATGGTGGGTAGGTGTGCCTTGCTAAGTCTCCGTATTGTGCAACACTAAAAGAGTTTAGGGGGGTGGAGGAGTTGCTCCTTTGCTGAAGGAAGAAGCAATTTCATTAGGAAGGTCAGAGCTTCTGGCCTTTGATTTACCCACTGTGAAAAGCCTTGGCAAAACTAAGTATTTATTTGCAGTGCCTCTTTAAGAGTTTTACCAGGAGACTTTGAGCACCAACACAGAGTACCACCATCCGCACTGATATTAACACTTCCAGACATGAAACTCGTCACCTCCAGAAACAAATGCCACCATCCCAACTCTCTGCAGCCTTCCAGTGTTAAGAATTATTCCATCAAATAGCTGGAATCCACGCTACATCTTCTCTTTGGGATCAAAAATACATTAATTCTCCTGAAAGACTTTGACTACACCTTTTTTTTTTTTTCCCCTTTTTTTTTTTTTTTTTTTCTATACTTCCCTCGAGTTTGGAAGGCAACAGAATAGTTATCCTGGCGCTGCCTCTAGAGTTTTGCAATAATCTAGCCAGCCAAGATGAAACTAGTATAATATCATTAGCCAAAGGACACAGAGCAGCCTAGGTGATTAAATGAGAGGGTTTGGAGATCACCCTCATCCCTGTGAGGTTACAGTGATGATAGCAGATTGCTCTGAACATGTCTGAAGTGGTTATTTGTTTATTTAAACAAGTTAGATGTAATAGAGCAGTTCGCTCTTTTCCTGGAAACAAGTTAGTGTTTCTTTGGATTGCTTATTCCTCCAAGGCTGAACTTAGGGACAGTCTTTCAGAAATAATAAAGCATTACAGATTGTGCTGGGTTTGGAACAATACAAAGAAGTGACCATTTCATATGCCATCTATCTTGTAAAGGGTTTAGTATACATTATTACAGAAAATGGCATTATTTATTTGAGTACTAGTAGCCTTTCTGGTAATAATATTGCATAGAGAATCAGGTATGAATTCAAGCATATTTGTCCAACATAAACATTCATAGATTTCTTCTAAATTTACATAGTCCTTTTAAGAGGTTTGAGAGAACGGGCAGGTGACTTCAGAAATTGAAGCTCATCAGATAAAAGCGATATTAACATTATTAGCATTTGTTCTGGAATTCAATTGACCAAATGAATGAAAAAGGTCTTCTGTGCTAATTCTTAATAGCAAGTGATAAATGTGATGTTTGAATTTACAGTATTTTTAGTATTTAGAGTCTGCCTTAGTAGGTTCACAACTAACTGCAACACTCAATGCCCCTTAATGCCTCCAAATTGTTCTTACAATTTGCTTCTCAATACCATCTATTAAGTTTTTCTCTAATACATAAAAAAAAAAAAAAAAAGAAAAAGAAAAGTATTTTTTTCAACAGGCAGTCATTATCACTGATTGGACCGGCAGAAACTGTACACTTTTTACATTTCGGTGAAGATTACTATTCTTTGATACCTTCTCTCTGTCTTTCAGTTGCACATATCAATAACAACCATATTCTGTTGTATTGTAGCTAAGTCAAACAATGTAATTTGTAGAAACTGATTCAATGTAGTTCATTAAAATGATGAACTAATGTCACTATTTATAATTTCTGTATATCTGTATTGTATTCATGGATTCATTCATTTCTTCTAATGATACCCATTCTTTGGAAACAGATTTGCCAAATGATTTATTTGATGAATGCAATCTTTTTGTTTCTTCTCATTTTCTACAAATAGTACACAGCTTTTATGAATTAGTTCACAATTCACCAT
This sequence comes from Strix aluco, assembly GCF_031877795.1. NCBI lineage: Eukaryota > Metazoa > Chordata > Aves > Strigiformes > Strigidae > Strix > Strix aluco. Next base: position 74,925,332 of record NC_133934.1, on the reverse strand, counting down.
CATTCCACTACTCTGAATAGAGAAATTTCATCCTATCAATTTCTCCTGATCTTTTTGGTTATTTTTCTACAATCCTAATTCTTCATTTGATCACAAAGCAGCAGCGCATTGTGTCCCCTGATAAGCTAACATTTATAGCTTTTACTATAAGTGCATATTCTATTGTGAACTGTGTTACTGATACTAGTTTGAATGCAGAAGTTCTTTCCAGCACTCCAGGGAACAGACAAAATACAACCTTAATTGACAAAATACAACCTTAATTAACCTTATGAAGTAAATCTAGCCTCAAATATTACAATTGATAAGCAATATGGGAAGTGCTGAGGCTGAATTCAAACAAACTCAAAGAAATTTTTGTGATATCTCTTCATCAGACTGAAGGTCTACTAAAATTCTTAGAACTGCTCACCATATTCATGGGATGTTCAGCTGAAATTCACTCAGTTTCTGATTTAAATGTATATTCTTGCAGCTACTACATTGTACTATATACAGAAAACTGCAAGCTTGAAAATAACTTGTCATGTATAAATAGCAGATTTACAAAATTCTAATAAAGTCATATTTTCTCTAAGGTAACATCAGAAAACATCTATGAAAATCATCATGGAAATGAAATTGGTGAAATAAGGACTGACTTTCCCAATGTGTGAAACAGGAAAACACTTTGAAATCAAGTAGATTATTTTCAAAGGCTTTGTTATACCCGAAATAGAAAATCACTTACAGTCACGCCAAAATAGGCACATATACAAGTTCTTACATCTGTAGTTTCCTATCAGACAGAATCACAAGTGCAAGAAAGCAGATGAAAAACAAGAATCTAGTGCCATTACCCATGTTTTAAAATTCTTTCTTTCTCAGGATTAACTAACAAAGGCTGTCATTTGGAATTAGTTTCACAAAGACATGACCTGCCATTTACAGTTTTTAAAATATTTCTATCTCCATTTCTAGCTTTCCACTTTAGATCCATTTTTTAAAAAGCAGAATGAAGAAGATTCTGACATCAACTAAACCAGTTTGCCTCTGGAGTTATTTATGTAAGTGAACTGTTATTCTGGACCTTTCTGGGAGGAATTGGAGCTGAAGGTAACCCAGTCTTCACTTTAAATAGACACCTATATTTTAGAATTATCATCAGTGAATTAGCCATATGCATCCTTTTAATAATTAGCCTTATTAAGGATAAAAGCTTATCTCCTATTCTCAGATGTAATTACAACATACCCCTGATCTCTACTAAGTCTATAAACAGAATACTTGTTTTAATTCTTGACCCTTGGGATCAAAACCAAAATCAGAGATTAAATGAAGTCAAAACCTTATCAGTAGCTCACTATAATACAAACTAAAATACAGAGAATGTTCACAATTATTTTGTATTCAGACTTAGCTTTGCATTGTGTTCAAACACTAATCCTCCCATTTACTTTAAAAGATTAATGCAACAAAAGGGTGACTAATTGTAAAAGGGCACAATAAGGTTCAGGTTAGTGCTCTTTTGTATTAGAGAAAAATAATATGTTTGAGATGGAGAAATTAAATTTTCTGGAAGCGGTCAGCACGGGAATCAAATGAATCCTTCTGATTCATGCAGAGTCATGCATTAACCACTTGAGATTTGGAAGGAAAAGACTTAAAGCTTTTTTTCCTCCTGTACAGATAATTTCCTTTAATAACTAAGACGCTATTTTGTCTTCAGAATATCAACTTTCCAAATTAGTTGAGTTCTGAAGGTCCTTCAGAGCACAACATCTATGATTAAACACTTTCCAAAGTTCATTCTGCTAGTAAAAGTGGAAATTCCATTATTTTAGCAAGAGCAGGCATGTCAAATTTATCAAGGCATGATAGGACTGAGGATGAAATAGAGGTAAGGAATCTATGTTTTTAAGTTACATTTACAGGGCACAGAAGTTATTATAAACCTCATTATTATGTGGTACAGTAATCAAATGAAAAATATAGTTATTGTGACTCTTGTTAAGCCTAAATTGTGAAGAATTACCTTCAAAACTTTTAAAGGATAGCAATCTAGAGGCAGTAGTATCATACAAGCATGATCCCTTTGGCTTGGTTTTCTCATGAGAAAAGCCCCTATTTACAACTTACCCTCCTCAGGAGTTTTAGGGGTTGTGGAATAAGAGCCATGTGCAGCATTACAGCCTCTCCACTCAGGCTGCAGCAAAAGGGATGGCAGCCTCAGGACCTCTTGCTCCACCGGAATGCGGACTCCAGCTGCACCTGGGAAGAAGGACATACAGGAGCATCACAGAGAACCCTAACACGATTCCTCAAGCTAGGGGTTAATGCCACGGAGAGGATTACCTATTTTTTACTGTTCTTTTACAGTGCAAAACCCTATCCAGAAGGTGGACCAAGAACTTAATATCTGGCTGTTCAAATAGCTAAATGACTAATTTGTTGCTAATTTATGCACCACCACCACCTATTCCAGCTGTACTGATGTACAGCTGAGGACTGTAAAAATATGTTACCAGGCTGCCTCTGCTTGTGAGCATTCTTGCTCCCCACAGCCATGGCAGATTTGTGGAAAATTACCCACAATGTGCTGCAAACAGATACCTGCTACTGAGACATGGAGCTAGTTACTGCAGAGAAACAGAATTGATGCATATGTGCTGCATATGGAAGTGGAGCTCTTGGTAGGATCTTCTCATCATGATCTACCCAAACTTCTGGACAGGGATGAGACAGGCAAAGATAAGCATAAAACCACGAGCAAGCAGATAAAACTTACTGTCGAGGTCTGACACAGCATTTCCCAAGACTACAGTAATTGTACTGGGTTGTAATCCCAGGATGTCTACCTTAATATGGAAGAACAGAACATGTAGTGTTTTATTAAATTATATGTAATTCCTAATATTTGTTTTTTCAAGAAATGCTTTTTAAAAAGAAAGTTACCTTTCTATTTTGAAAAGGGATTTTTTTTGTTCTGTTTTTAATATCAAAAAGTTCCTGCAAACCTGCAAAATAGAAATCCGACGCTTCGATCAGCTATAAAGGGCAAGTATGGCCAACATGAAGCCATAAAAATAGAATAAAATAAAAATTATTCTACAGCATTTTCAAAGTGTCTGAATTACCCAACTGCCTTATGATTTTGGGCACAATTAAATTCACTAATAGGAAAGCAGTTGAATAACATCATGCTTCAGATCACTAGTTGAATAACATTGTCATACTCAGGCTAATACATTGTGACAGCTCCTGCCTAGAATATATTACTTAAGATTTGAAACTTTTGATCATAAAAACGTCTTTTCCAGAGCTTCCAAACAAATAAAATAATAACATAATAAGAGAATGAGTAAAGGTCTAAAAGTTAATATTTCAGAACAAGAGAAAATATTTCTCAGTTAATTTAAACATTTGTCTCTATGCATCTTTGACATTTGGAGCCAGAGGAAGGGGTGTTAAGAAGTAATTGCATTCGCTGCCTTCCAGATATCTTTTATTGGTTCTCAAGTGGATCTGAATTCAAGAAATGGCTCTGAATGTTTGTGTGCACAGGGAAAATATTTCTTTTGACATTTTGTTCTCTGGTAGCATTTTTATGCTTATGCGTATATAAATAAATTATTTGAAAAGAAAACTCTCTCAGTACACATATTAATGAAAAGGGGATGACAAGGCAGCTCTTCTAATTTTCTGTTTATAAGAGGAAACATGCCAGCTAAGGACCTTTGACATATTTGACCTTTTTTAAAAGATGCCTTTATTTTAACCAATGGGAATTTTGTGCCTGGATAACTGCTGTGCAAAGACTAAGCTAATTGCAAAAATCACTAAAAAAAGCACAAGTACTTTAAGACACAATCCAACAAGCACCACAGTCAATAGGCAATGGATTAAGTCCCTTAAAACCATTATACAGATGGAGTTATGAATGGAAACCAGACTTTTTCCAAACTTGGGCCCCCACGAGAGTTTTCGAAGGTGCAGTGTATAATACAGCTTTAGTTGCCTGATTTTAAAAACTCATTTGTATACATTGGTCAGAATGTTCTACTCAGTTACAACAGAAGTGCTAATGAGCACACTGAGCAGGGGGCAGTTCGGGTGCTTGAATGTATGAGTCTGGTGCCATTTCACATACATCGCTGCTGCCACAGGAGGGTGAGCACGTTCTGCCAGGTCTGCGTTTTATCTGCCAGCTCCTGACAGATGTCTTGGATGCCCCAGGCCATCTGAAAAAGCTTCAAATATTTAAGTACCTAAATCACTCCAAGGGTTTCTGAAATTTAAAAAAAAAAAAAAAAAAAAAAAAGAAACAACGTTCTGAAGGTTCCTTCAGAAAGTCTGTGCATTTTGGTTTCCAATCTAACATACCTTTAAAGCTATTTTTGTAGTTGTTTATCATGATCTATTAGCTAAGAGGGAAACCTAAATTGTCTAGACCAAAACAAAGGACTGGCTGATTCTCCTCTCACTTAACAGCTCTTTGCAGTAGTTCCATAGATGTCGACACAGCCTATGTAACCTTCATGGACAGAACTAATTTTGTAAACAGAAGCCTCTAGAATGTGCTATTTTGTCTTCTCCAGGAATAAAAGACTATAATGAGTACAATTACTCTGATTATCAGATTTTGAATTTCAATTTAGTATACACTAAACAAGATATCTCAAGAAAACTGTTTAAAATTATCCAAGGGACAAAGATGGCACAAGTTCTCAACCAAGCATCTTGTAATCTGACAGTAGAAATGACCAAGGACTGCTTTTTTGTAAGAAAATTCTGTAAGACCTGTAATGACCAAAATGGGGCAGCCCTCTTCAGGGACAGGATCCCCATGGCATGCCACACCCTGATCGGACATATGTTTGGTGCTGCGCACCTCGGGGTTCCCAGTATCTAAAAGGATGTGGGAATATCTAAACTAGTGTCCTTTTCTCTATAGCACTAGCTCTAATAAATAGCATTCTAAATTATACTTTACAGAGTGTCTTTCTTAATGGAGTTGTAATGGACCAGCACCTACTGGTGCAAAACATAATCTGCCCTAAACTTATTTTCAGTGTATTAATTGAAGCAGATTCCTGTCTTTGCTAAAAAATTACAATGCAGTTTACTTATTTTACTTATTTTTCATTTTACTAGATTAATTAGAAGAGTAATTTCTAAATTTCTCAGATATCTATAACTGCAGATGTTCTTAGTTTTGCCCCATTTTATGTTGATCTTATGTGCCAAAGTACCATTTCAGACATATAATAGAAAATCGTCCATTTCTCTGTAAAGCAAACCCAAAATATTTCACAGAAAATGAAATACAGAATGAAAATTCATAGATATTTTGTTAAGTTTTAAAAGAAGGAACAGCCAGAATAAGTATGGAGATGGCAGCAGGAAAAAATTACTAAGTCTAATAACCAATAATTGAATTTTTTTAACGGAAATGACTCATAAATAAAACATATGTGACCAATATCCCAACATCTTTTGCTAACAAATTTGGTTTGTAGTGTATTTAGTACTCTAGATAAAAATTGTTCCTTCCCCTAAGCTTCCCTACTTTTTCAACATGCTTAATCTGTAGAGCCTTAGCTTGGCTTAGGATCTGCCCATACTGCTGTCCATCTCTGCCTGTCTTGATATCTGTTTGAGGAAACAATTAGAGGAATGTCTGCAATGCCTGGGCTAGACTGGGTGTCAGCCTCGGTTTGAACATACACGATGAAGGCAGACTCTGCCAGAAGAAGGGCTACCACAATTTTGGCGTAGGGTATAGCTCACAAGGAAGCAGAGGAAATTTCACCAGACAGTTGGCTCAAGCCTTTCTTCCACGCAAGCAAATATGACTTTTTTTCTGCCACAAAAGATACAACAGCATTAAATCCCCATCCCTGAAAGTGGAAAACTTAAATTCTGCAGCAGCAGCATGGACAGACTCAGCTACCTCCTCCAGGTGCAGCAGCAGGTTGGCCCCAAGGAGACAAATATGCAGCAGCCAGTGAAGACCCCTCCTGACTAACTCACTCACTCCACTTTGCCTGGAAAAGGCATTTGCAGAGCAACTCCTGCACTTCTCACGGAGAGAGCTGCTTCATGTGTGGTGCCTCCTCTCTTGCACGAGTGTCACTGGCTGTGCCAACAGTGAGGACTTCCACTGTGGGGCAGTGGGAGGGTGGCTGCTCTTTCTGCAGACAGTGAAGGGCCCTGAGCTCTCCAAGCAGCCTCTCTGGAGCCACTCACCCTCTCCAGTGCCGTCCCCTCACAGGGCACTGGCCCTCACTGTGCTGCCTGGGCACAGCTCCAAGTCCTCCCCTCAGCAAATAAAATACAACTAGATGGAAGAAAAAAAAAATATCAAAAGCTATCAAACAGAAAGATGTCACTGGAAATTCTTGAGGTACAGGTCAGTGGAGCATCAAAAGAGCACACTGGGCAAACGTCTTCAGTTCCTGTCCTCTGCCCATGTTCTGGATTAGTGGGACCCAATATGGCTGTTCACGTGCATTCACCCAAGTCCTGGACTCAGGTTCCTGAATTGCACTCCCTAGTTGGGAGAGTGGGACAACAAAAAGCCCAAGTCCTGCCAAGAGCAGTGGCAGACATTCAAAACTAAATTACAGCAAGGAAGTAGCACAGAATGGATGCATTCACACTGAGCCTGTGCTAGGTCAGGCAGGAGACAAGCCAAACAGTGCCCCAGTATGCACTACTGGTGTTGCCATTAATATTTGCTATAAAAAGCACTGATGACTTCCAACTTGTCACCATGTGGATGAGGGCAGATGCCATATTCCATAAAGCAACTTTCAGAGTTGTTATACCAGTCATGATTAAAAAAATTCTGTTGTCTTCCATCCTAGTGCAAATACGTAACACCTAGCATTATATGTCTGAATATTGTTATATTATACGGTAAAACAGCAGATGTGGATGGAACACCCTGGCACCTTCTATGCTGAAGTCAGTTTCATTATGTTTGCAAAAGGCAAATACAGATACATCAGTGTACTTTATTATAATGTCATATTCCTGACACTATAGTAAAAGTTGATTTGGTGTTTCCATTAGAAATCTCATTTTCAGAGGCTTATGACTCATCCATCTAAGTTTTTTCAGGATGAGATTTACCATACAGACCTCAGTCTACTTAGAATTCCTCCCCTAAAAAATTGGTCACTATCGGTTATCTGCACATTTTAAACCTCAAGAGCTCAAATGAATTGTTTTCTTCATGCTATTTAATTTTTTAACTTTATCAGGTATTTGTGTCCTTCTTTAAGAATAAAAAAACAGTTAAGAAATTTAAGTTAAAATGTACTTGCTTCCACATATATCACATCCTTATTACATTTTTTTCCCACGTGTTTTAACCAGAAGGTTGAGAACCTATTGGGAAAAACTGTAAAAATTCTTTAAGAATGAAACAGGCACCTACTACTACTTTGTCAGTGATTTTCAAAGCACTAACTGAAAATCTATGTTTAATATATAAATATATCAAACATTATATCTAATGTTTAATAAATGCCACCAGACTTCACCATTTGCAGGGCTGTTGTCTCACATGCAGATGCATGCAGTTGACATTCAGCCATTCTCTTTTGCATCATCAGGAGGTTCTGATCTTTTACACTGCCACAAGCTTCACAACTATGAAGGTCTGAACGAGTATTTTAGCCATTTTTGAGGCTCTAACAAGCAAATTCACTGATGATTTATAGTTTTTATATTCACTATAAAACACCATTTATCTAACTTTAGTCTTGGATTGCATTTTCCAAGTTATATACATTTTTAAGCTCAAAGTTTAACAAATCATTGTGCTAATAGATTCACAAGGTTGTCATGAAAAATTTAGAACTGATTATTCCTTTTTAAACGCCTTCAGGTTTTTTAAGGCTGTTAGGAATGTTAAAAAAATCATTTCAGCTATTACATATTTTAGGAATATAGGCCTATTTCCAAAATATGACTTAGATATAAACCACTGGCTATTGCAACATATATATTTCAAGCATTCAGCACCCAGAGTGAAAACCAGAATTCCAGCCACTGGAGAACAAGTCATACCTGGATTACAACCTGCCAAGCTGACAGATAGGCACCTGCACAAAGTGAGAATACTCTGCAAGGAAAACTTGAAAGACAATCAGTAGGGGAACTTTGAGAACTTGAATTCTATCTTTTTTTAGACTTAAAAACTACTGGAAAGATCTGCTCTTGCTATTCACAAGGTTACACACTTAACAGAGTAAGGCCCCCTAAATATTACCATTCAGTACACACAGCACTCATCAGAATAAAGACAGCGATGGTCCATTTTTTCAAAGCAGCATTTTTCATTGACCATAGGAATGTCCTAATAACAGTCTATACTATGCAGAGAAGGGAAGAGTGAAGCTTTTCCAATTTTCTAGAAATTATTTAATAATTCATAATTTTATTTGGCTAGGAGATTTTAACACTGAGAACTGAAGTGCTCCACCATGATTCTGTTCTTGAATTTTGGTACCACCATCACTTCTTTGGAGAAAATCAATCACCCTTGACTAGCCTGCCTTCTATAATAAAATACCTAGGTCTGTAGATGAGAGGACAGCAGTAGAAGTCATATACCTTCAGTTCAGCAAAGCTTTCAAGAAAACATTTCAAAGCATCTTTTCAGGGACACTATGGGCTAGAGGGGTGGACTACTAGATAGTTAAAAAATACTTTATTGTCAGACAGAGGGTAGCAGATAAAGGTTTTCTATAGCAATCATTATTTCTTTTTGACTCCACCTAGAGCTCAGTTGTGGAGCACTAAAAAGATCAATAAGCCATGTTCATTTTAGCATACTCAGGAAGCATAAATGCATAAGCTATACTTATTTACATGGTCTATGATCCTTTTTAACTAGGTAGAAAGTAAAGTGATGTAGGAGGGAAGGAATAATGGTGAAAATAGTACCCCTCCAACAGTTCATCTATTTTCTGTGCAGCTGGAGAACAAGCTGCTCTCCATAACATAACATATCTCTTCAGAAAACAAGGTGTTTAAGCATGCTACCCATGCCTTCTTATCACAAGGGCATTACCAGTTTCACTTACTTGATTTAACATCAGACAGCAGGTAATGAGGTAAGATAAAAATAGAAAAAGCTCTTCAATTTTAGTACAGCCACTCTGTCACAGATTGCCCTATAATCCAATAGTGAAGGTTATAACATCTTTAACTAATTAACACAAAATATAAACAACACAATGCAGAGCCATTTGCTCTCTTGATAAGATGTTGCAGGTAGGAATCTGTCTAGTAATTAATTAGCAAAACGCTTGAAGTACAAAGGAAGAAACAAAAAAAGAAACCACCACTTCAGGAGGACTGTCTGATTCAAGTTAGCAATACCTACATCAATGTGCCTTAAAGAACAGTGAGCAAGTTCAAGTTTATCATCTTCAGTTTGCTTTGCTGTAACTATCCATCCTACACTAACAGAAGCCTACAGAAATATAACACAGCAGAAAGACTCTTCCCATTGTCACAGTTTCCCAGTTTTTCTGCTGTGTATGGTCTGCTACAGATAGAACACAAAACCTTACTCCAATCAGGAGGGGATGTGCTCACGTGACATCAGGTCAAGGTGGGCTGCCTGTCACTGTGAACCACCGCACCACGCTGCTGGGCTACCACAGAGAATTTCCCCATTTCTAAAATGAGTGGGAAGCATCATGTCTTCTCCTGCACCATGTTCTCATAGTTAAAAAGAAAAAAAAAAAGGAAAAAACCACAATAATTTACTTGCTTAACTCCTCCAAGCATCCAGCTAGCTCCAACACTTTGGCTGTTTATAAAAGTGTCAAATCAAGGAAATGAAAATGAAATTATGAAACTGTCCTCCAAAGCACTTTTTAATATGTCATTCCTTTTCAGGTGATACAATTGACCACAGTAACAAAACCACATTTCCAAATAATATACTATGTTACAGATTTTTATTATATAACCCCTTGTCAGATTTATAGGTAGAACAGTGACAAAATAGTGCATGTTTAGCAGTAGCAGTATGACTTAAAACATTGATAAAAGTGTAGAAAGCTAGCTGCAGAGAGTGCGATGAAACATTCTGCATTCTTTTTTTCACTTATTAATCTTGGGGATTTATCAAAGGCTTAAAAATCTTAACCTAGAAAAATAATAGGGAAGCAGTGGCTGGTGCTTTTCCTAGTTGGAGATTAATGAAAGTCTGCACTTGGACATTTTAACTGTGCTCTTTCTTGAGACTGAGAAAATCTTAGCCTTACTGGTTAGCCACACACCAAATAAAACCCAAAAATTAATTATGATCCTACTTATCCTCAACATTAGAAAATAAAAATAGGCAAGTGGCTCAATAGTACAAGGCTGTGATAAAACTAATCCTAAGAACTCAGATATAGAATTAGAATCTGAAACAAATCTTTCTGATTGTTATGAAGCTACTTCTACTGACCATGGATCAGGTCTTAATAATTTAGAAATACTTAAATATTATTAGGATTTTAGTTATCCAGAGAGAAACCAGGGTGCAGCTGATTTTCTTATCAAAATGCACTCATGACAAATGCTTTTCTTTCCTTTGTATATGAAATGAAAGTGGTATAGAGTTACCGAGCTTCATTCAACTGAGCAGGGTTTTATTTATTTATGTATTTGGTTATAAGAGAATTCAGATTTACTGTTTTGCTCCTTCTCAGTTTTCACATGTGAAAAAACCCAGAAGATTTCGACATTCTCCAGCATGTAAAGAGAAACACATTTCAGTGAGCTTGATGTCTTCATAAATACAGTATTGTTCTTGTCTCCTTCTCTATGTTATGTAAAGTATTTTTTATGAAGCAAAAAGAGCTTTGTATTGTTTAACAAAATGGAAGAATACAACTTTCCTATCACACTTAACATGTTAGCAGTTGACAGTGAAATGTTAGCTACTGAAATAAGAATGGGAAAATTCACATTTGATGAGGACTCCACAGCCATCTTAGCCATATATCCTTAAACATAGTTTCACTGGGAGCAAGTGAAGGTTACAACTCTTACTTCCCATGTAATTAATTCATGTGGAGGTACGTTATGCACCCTATGACTTTTTGGAAATAAAGACAGACAGAATAACACATTTTTTCTCCAGCTGTAGCAGAGAACCGAGCCCTTCTTTCTCCTCAAAAGATATGGATGGACTACAATGGCATCAAGCAAGGTACAAAATTTTCAATTAACACCTTTCACCTGGTATCTTTTTGTTCCCAATGACTACATCAACAGATGATAAGTTATTTAGGATGTTTTTGTTATATCTCATTACAAAGCAGTTCTTCTTTATTGGGAATCATTGTTATATCACTATGTTAAAATGAGGTTTCAGAAAAATCAAACAGCAAAATACATAATAAAATCCATAAAAAAAAATAAGGCTTTTGTCTTCACCCCTGTTTGCAACGTATGCTTAAAAATCTGTATGCAATCATATTGTGAAACCTAAGAAAAGGGAGGATTCAAACAGGAAAATCTTTCCATAAACTCCTGAATAACTTCAGTTACTCAACAGCATTGCACCTGAAACAAGTTAGTCAATGCACAAGTACAGGGATGAAAATCTACAGCTCATCTTTCAATTTTATTATAAGACCATTTATCAAGAACAGAACAAGTAGTTATCAAAAGGAATAAGAACTTTCTCAGGTCCAGATTCATGATCTTCCAGTATGAATGCTCTCTTTTCAGTAATGAATAAATTAAATGCACCCAAAGAACTAAAACCGATCACTTCCACAGCTTCCTCCTTGGGCCATAATGCACCGCTGTCTCTGATTTTCTTAGAGTACATTGAACTGTAAAAATCCTACTCTCCACAGGAAAAATTATCACAACCAAAAGTCCCACTGTCAAAAATTTATCCTTCAATAACATGATTCAGAAATGGAGGGATCCAAAATTGCCTTGAGATCATCTCTTCTCATATCTTCTCATTAAGACTGCTGTTATTCCATTTAGTCTTTGTACAATGATATTACATTGCTCTTACACGATTAGCTCACTTCCACTATCAAAGACAGTAAGGTTGGCTTTTTTTTTTTTTTTTTCCAGTTCTCCGTATTGAGAAATCTAATTGTTTTTCAGGTTATTTCCAAGTCTGTGCTCATTCACCTCTAAACTTCTCATGTCGACTCATGTCATGTTCTCATTTATTCTAAATTATTTTAAGTCAATTAAAAGACTCTTTTCCAGTCTTCTCAGAACCTTGCTTGAGAGCAGACTAAATCTCACCTTGTCTAAGCCCTAGACAAATTGTCTTGCCCTTAATGACAGAGTTTTTTAGATTAAAATAAAATGTCATATAGCAATCCATCAATGTAGGATAGAAATTATTACACTCAACCTCAAAATCCTTTCCCTGGCCTTGTTATTTCTGGGTGTAGTAGAGTATTCCAGTGTATGATGTTGTACTAATGATACTGATAGTGGGTTTCTTTCAGACAAACATCTAGGAGTTATTCTACTTCATTCTCCAACCACATGGAAGGAAAAGATAGTAAACAGATTTTATTTTTTTTATACCAAAGACATACATGATCTGATAGTCCTTTCTCAGCACTACCATTCACGTTTATGCTGTAAGCCGTATTTTTCGGCATTGATCTGCACTGGATGTCACTTGTGAGTACATCAGTATTGCAGACTCCACTTGCTAAGTTAAAATCTTGTTATGTTGACTCCTTACACTTCACCTTATCATACATCCCATCTCTCAGATGCCAAAAGGCAGCCCCTGATAAATTTGTCTCAAATTCTGTTTTCAAAAACAGGTGATAGATGCAGACCCCCAGACTTCAAACATTCTCCAAACTGCATGGCAGAGAGGAAGGTGAAAAACTATGAGGGCTCCCAGTGAGGGCTCTTCCTGATGAATGAACAAGGAGGAACACATCAACCTATTCCTCTTCTTAACCAGCTGCTTCTACATTGTGCATTCCCATGCTACTTTATTTGGATATTACAAGCTAACAATCTCCCCTCAACCTGATTAAACAATACATTTTCTGAGAAAGAAAACTGCACCACAGAACTGCACTGATTAAGCTATTCCATTAAAGAATATAAAAATATATGAAGTAACATTAAAATCACTACTTTTACTGAGAGTTTATACCCACTAAGAAGGCTGGACCAACAGCGCACAATCCCATTAATGTTGGGTTTTCCACATGAGGTACCTTCTAAACTTACTCTGGTTTAGGAGATCTAGTAAGACGGTAGCCTGTGGCTTCAGATTTGTGTGCTCCCTGGAGCTACATAAAATAAACAATATTAGAGGGAATACAATTTCTGTCAAAGAAGGCCATGTACAACCGTTGCTAAATAGTGACATTTTTGGTCATTTACACACAGACTAAATTAACGTGATAATGTCACTACTTTGACATTACAATTTATGTTTTATAAATACAGTTTTGTGCTTATGTGTTCTCACAGTAATTCTGATTCATTCTATTAAGGAACATTAATATAAATTATTTTACCTCTTTTATCATTCACAATTCTTTCCACAGTTATTAAAGATTATATGGAAATATGAATAATGATCAGTCATTCATTCTAGAAAAAAACAATCTTGTTTCTTAGGCACTCTAAACTTAAGCTTAGTAACTATGTTTCACTGCTGATTAAAATAAGAACTACTTTGTACTAATTGGCATTCTGTGAAATGAAAGTATAGCTGAAGGAAAGACTTATTTTTCCTACCTACTTTTTGTACTTTCACAAGACATCCCCTTTGCTTAAAGGTTGAAAATAATTAATTTCAGGTCTTTAATAAAGATTAATACATTAAAGTAAGTGATAACATGAGATGAATCCCTCTTATGCAATAATATATTACACATTGATTGATTTGCCATCCTCATTCATCTAATTGAGGACCATGTTTTTGAGAGTTACCAACCCAAGATGCTTCAGAAAAGACACATCAAACTCAGTAAGGAAATAGTAAATAACTTGTCCTTCTTCCTGTCTCAGACAAACCATTTGAGATTATGCTTTAAGATACATGTGTAGGTGACAACAACTGCAAATTTTCTGGCTTGTGGATCAATGTGTCCAGACACAGGTCAGTCTAGACTGAGAGCTGTACTCTTCTTATTGGCCTGATTCTGTTTCCAGGCAATTTCAGCTCATCTCCCCAGATCATCTGACAGCATTAATAGTTTATTCACATTAAGTATTTTTCCTTTAAAATCCCCAAATAAGAGGTATTTTCCATTAACTGGCTTCCTTTATCTTGTTATGTTTTCCCCACGCTAAGAACCAAAGAATTCCTCAGTTCTCCTAGTTTTACATGAAATCCAAATAATGCATTGAATGAGAGACTTAGGGTTCACTCTTCCTCTCTCTTATGCCTCAGAAAGATCATTACCAATTTAATTCCTGTGATGTAGCCAAAGGTGACAAGAAAGAGATTGTAACAAGGGCGTATTAGTTGTCTAAGGGGATCTACACCTTAACTTGTTCAAACCAGAACAATTATAAACTCACTCCACTACCTTTAACTGTCTGTAAAATTCAGAAAGAGAGAGCACTGAAACAGATCAAACACTGAAATTGAGGCCATGACTTACTGAAACATTCAATGAAAGTGCAAGATTACTGTAAACAAAAACGATACAGAAATTAAATGAAACAGTGAAGCTGAAACTAGGATTATTTGGTGACAGTACAGTATACAATTTTCCATTCTTAATTTCAAGACAATCCTAGTAAACCAGTAAGAAAAAGCAAGTTTTACTAATTTTCCTTTAATACACTGCAATTGAACCTCTGTCATCCTATTCTTCAGGGACATCCTCATTTTACTGGTCCAAAAAGAAAGATTACCACATTTCCACAAGGTTTGTGGGCCTATATTGACAGAATTGGATTTCTGCTCTTTTCTATTACCCAAACTAACTCTTTTTATATTATTTCTTCCTCCTTCCTTACCTTCTCTTTAAAGACAATCAGATTTAGCCAGCAAAGAATTATTCCTTGCATTGCTGCTGTGAATCTGTCACTAAAGCAAGCTAAAAATCAACGCCTGAAGCACCCTGATGCTCCTGTGAATTTGCCAGATCTTTGGCAGTCTTGTAACAGTACCTCCTGTGCCTCTTGTTTCAGTATCAGGCTATCAGCATGAGTCCAGAAGTAGAAGTTGTGTATCCTCCACGTTACTCCTTAGTCTTCCTACTCACATGCAAACTCTTTGGTTTGTCCATTTTCAAGAAAGCAGGACTGGACTTATACAACAACAGCAGCAACATCAGCTCTAGCACATCAACTGTCTTAGCTCCACCACCTTCCTCCCAGCATGACAGTGAACACCATCTGCAATCAGGACTTCATTAAAGTATTCTACTGGTATTACAATGGGAATACCACTTAAAGCTTTACATTTTAGAGACTTTGTTTTCGTTTCTCTTCCCTCCTCCTATAATCCTAACAAAAGGTGTTGTGGGGTGACCTCAGCCAACATCCAACACTCATCCAACTTTTCACTTGCTTGCATCTCCTGAGGGAGGGGGAGAAAACAGACGGCAGGTCAGAATTCATGGAATGAGATAATGACAGTCTAATGCAGAAAGCAAAAGCTGTGTATGCAAGCAAAGCAGAGAAATTCATTCGCTGTTTCCCACTGGCAGGCAGATGTTTAGCCACTTCCAGGAAAGCACAGCCTCAGCACAGGTAATGGTTGCCTGGGAAGACAAACATCATAACCACAAACACGCCCTCATCCTCCTCTTTTCCTTGATATTTTATTGTGGAGCACACCATCATATGGTACGGAATATCCCTTCGGTTAATTTGGACCAGCTGTCCCAGCTACATCCCCTCCTGACCTCTTGTCAGGCTACTCTCTATGGGTGGGGAGGGGAGAGAGAATGCCTTGGCACTGTGCAAACAGTGTTCAATAGCCAAAGCATCAGTGTGTTATCACACTATTTTAGCCACAAATACAAAGCACAGCACCATATGGGCTGCCATGAAAAAAGTTAACTCCATCCCAGCCAGACATAGTAGGAAAGGTTAATGATTTTTTAAGTCTGTTAGCTTGCTACGGGAATTAGAAGGTAGAGACTAAAAACTCTGAATCTTCCATAAAACCTTAACGTTCTCCAGTGACAGAATAATGCAAACATCTTTGATCCTCTGATCCTCCTTATTCTTTCAAAATAAAACCACTACTTTCACACTTCAGACCTCTTGCACATAGGACTTTCTCTATTATAGAAAGCAGGAAGAAAGCAGCCGGTGGGACTTTCAGTCTATCAGCTGTTTATAAAGAAGTCATGGGCATCCTTGTGGATACCGGCAACAGCTTCCCCACCAAACCCCCAAGACAGAAGAAAAACTAATCACCTTCCCAACCACTTGAAAAAAGTAAACAGGAGAGCAAGAGTGACAGCATGTTTTCTTGTCCTGCAATAGATGTTTGGTAAGCCAGTAATTCCTTCCCAGAAAACTTCAAACTTTGGGAAGTAGATTGGTTTAACTATTTAACAAGAAGTTCCATCTTAAATTTAAGCAGGGGAATTTTCAGGACAAAGTGAGGAAGACCATCTCCCTAGACATAAAAGCTGTTTACCATCCTGCTATATTCATTGGCACAATTCTTTATTCTGCTGTTATGCTCTTCTACTGTATTCTGTTTCTACCTTGAAGAGCTGACATATGATGAAGAATCAAGATGCTGGAAAACCATTTTGCAGTCTGAATTCTATAGCAGCTTTATAACTGTCTGTCACCCATCATAATCTTGATATCCATTAGCTTTTCTCTATTCTTTTTTCCACTCTCTTTCTCTCCTGGGACTTGGCTAAGGAAAGGGATGGATCTCTATCAATAAGAGCAAAAAGAACTTTGTAGCTTTTAACAACACTTTTAAGTGTTAGAAATTGGACTGATAAAAAAAAAAAAAAGCAAAACAACTACATAGCTAACCTCACTTTGACATAATTGAACTCCACTGATTTATGATGAAATTTTCATATGTATCCTCAGACTCTGCTAAGAGAATAGGAACCACTTCTGTTCTTAAACAGGACCACATTTAATTTCACCCGCATTAAGTGAGGTCTAAAAATCTTTGAAACAGCAAAGCAATGAGTCCATTATAGGTTTTCTGTTTTGTTAGTTTGAATGTACAGCATTTATTCATTTCTCTGTTTATCCTGAGCTTATCTGCGAGCGTACACTTTTTTTGCTAAACATCAACACCTTCCTGTTTTTTCCCACCTTTGTCTCTATTTCTGCAATCAAATGAATAGTTCATAATTCAGGATAGAACTGATGATGAATAAAGCTTCAGGAAAACCTCCAAGAAAAGCACAGGGCTATGGTTGGGCTAATACAGATCTCTTAAAACACAGATTCCAAGCCTGCCCTTAGCCATTCTAAGCACAGGTCACACTCTGCCATCAAGTTCAAGATTGTCTGTTATTTGATTGCTCAGTGTTACACTGCCATCACATCACTTTCTGTAGTACTGTTCTCATAATGTGACAGAAGCTCCGCATTGCATTGTTTTGTGTCTGTCTGACTTGGCTGACTTGGTATCCGGCATCAGTGTTTGCATCTGTTATTCCTGCTGCTCTTCTTTGGTAGCACGTTTTGGCTGTATCCCATAGCCAATTGCCTTTGGAACAAAAAAACCCCACCCTAATGGGAAGAGCTTCTGTAAGGCTACCAAGTCCATGCTGCATCTAAAATGAGATGCATTTTGGAGCAAAACTGAGGAAAGCAGCTTTTTCTTCTGTCATGTTTCTGGCAGTCTCAGTCCTCAGTCATCTTTCTGCCAGTCTCCTGCTTATGCTCACCCTCAGGGCAGTTCTCTGTCTCCCTGGCAGCTGTGTTTTTCTGCCATGAGTGAAACCTCATATCCCAAGTATTAATGGTCAATCAATTAGCTGCAGCTGGGAGCTGGCTCTTCGGTCCTTCACTTGTTGTCATGGATTGAAGCACACTTCACCCTGTACACACTGGATTGAAATTAACTCCGTTATAAGCATACAAATCAGTAATTCCTCAGAAAATTTCTGTAGTCTTAACTAAAAGCTGATATATTGTTACATTTCTCAATGAAAGTTGCATATTTTTATTATCAGTTCACTTTATATTTGAAGAACAAAATAACACTTAAATATTTTCCATTTGCATCAGTTAACTGCTAATAAATGATCAACTACTGTAATATTTTTCTCTAATATTTCAATCTCTAAAAATACTAGATTGTTATTATCTTAAAACTGCAGGACTGAGCTATGTATCTCCTTACTATTTGCTGAGTGAAGATTCATCATTTGCAGTCTTGTCAGCATCTTTATCTTCCTTTCTTCCTGCATTCACTTGGGCTTAGATGATGGTACTTTTGTTATTTATATATTAAATGTTTTCTTATGCTTTCAACACTACAAAAATACTCAAGTCATGTAAAGCATCTGACCTTTAGAGCTGAGACAATAAGAACATGCTACAGTATATTATGAAAATATTGTTGTTATAAAGTATTCAGTAAACTGGAAATGCCAAAGGAAGCAATTTCTTTTATTTGAAATGTGATTTATATTTATTTGTGCAGCTTCTCTTACTTTAAATCAGATTATTTTCCAATTAATTACGCAACTAAATGTTTTTAGCCATAAATGCTTTTATTTACAGCGGTTTCATTTAGAATACCAGCTAATATAGTTTTAGTAAATGTGCCTGTACATCTGTATTTCACTCTGCATGAAAATCTCTTCCTCTTTAGGAATCATCTCCATTTCAGCTCTGCTCCTACTGTCCACTTGTCCGTTAACTCATCGCAAGCACACTTTGTGCCAAAGTGCCTGACAGATGTATAAAGAGGAAGCTGGAACTAGAGGATTTTTACCCCCATTCATATCTCCACATGACAGCAGAGTACAACTACTCTAACTTTTTAGTAGTTTGTCTCTGCTCACATCGATACATATATACACAAACACTGGTCAGTGGCACTGGTGGGATCGCAAGTCAAAGTGGATTCATGGTAGGTAACTTTTGCTAGTACCTTTCCTAATTTCTTCCTTCAGGCTGCATTCAAGAGCTCCCAGGAGAGCTCCACACTGCAGAGCGCAGCTCTTCACCTAAGCAGTACCCATGAGGAAGCTCTTTGCAAATTGACTTCAAATCTGAAGTGTGACTTAGTAAATCATTGACTTCAAATGGAAATTAGATTGACTATTGTTTTTATTCTCCCACAGCAGTATACTGACATGCAGAATACAATGGACACTGAAGTTCTCTGGCCACATTTAGGTACATGGGGTGCTGGTTTAAGTTTAGAGTCTGGCTTGCAACTGAGAAATAGGGAGAAAATACTGTAACTTTTCCAGCCTGTACAATGAGAAGTTTTGGGTGTAAAAGCTGTTCAAAGAAAACAAAAATATTTATTACAATCAAGAATCTGCGTTATTTTTCTAGTCTTCTCTTGCAACTTCTTGCCTTAGACTTCACAGAACGATTACATTTTACCCCAATATTAGATGGAATATGAATGTTTGCATACTAATAAGCAAAGAATTTTTAGTGATGGTGTTTATTATAGAAACTTGGGAAACCTTAGCTATAGCTAATCACAGCCATTTCCCAGGACAGCACAGCAATATGACCTGCATCACTTATATGAATTTAAGATTTGTATTACAGGATTTCTAAGATATTATGCCTATCATATGATGGTGTGCAAGAAGGGATTAAGACTTACTGCAAAATTCCAAGCAATACACTCTATTAAATCACATGATATAGAGGTCTGGTTAATTTGGAATTTTTGAGCATTTTAAAACATTTTAGTGCTCCAATTTGCACTGTTGATCAGGCAGCATAGCTGTCATTTTTACTATTTCAATATTTTCAGGTTTGATATGCTCTGAATTATCTCTTAGAGTCAGATAACAGTGACAAAATTTAACTCTTAGACAAAAAGGGTTTTCTGGAAAAAGACTTGGCTATCCAGTCATTTGAGCACAACAAACTTCTTCAGGAAAAAGAATCTGTTTGACTTTCATGACTTCTTGAGTTAGAAAAGTATTCATGTGTCTCTGTTGCCATGTATGAATTCAATAGGGAAATTAAAAGTCTTAGGAGGGAGAGGCATAATGAATTCTTTCTGCTAGAAAGAAAGTCTTACGTTGTCCTACAGAAAAGTTAAGAGTTCAGTTTCTTGCCACTGTCCACAAATTCATTTCAGGAGGCCTGTAATGATTTAAAGGCTGCCAGGCTGGGGAAAATCAATCTTATGTATTTCCTACTGCAGGAAAAACAAAACAAAACAAAACAGTAAAAAGCCCATAGGATAAGTATAGCCAGTTTACTATTAGAATCTGATGGTTTCTCAGACTTTTTCCTCAAGAAAAGCAGCCATAGAATTCAAGGACTGAAAAAAAACCTCCACAAAACAAACCAAAACCAAACCCTAACTGAAGGAAAACTTGAAAACTTAAACAATCTTCTAAATCTCATCATCAATCCCCTTTGATCTTCAATTACTTCTTTACAATTAAAAATCCCCTACAACTCATAATCATTCCCAACCAGCTTGTTGAGGAGGACTGCGAAGTTTGACTAGTATAGAAACCTTTAGAATAGGTATTATTAGGCTTGATTGTGCCTTGAATAACTCTCCCAAATTTTGTAACAGAAACTCACTTGATATTAATCACAGAATCACAGAATCATCTAGTTTGGAAAAGACCTTGAAGATCATCTAGTCCAACCGTTAACCTAGAACTGACAGTTCCCATCTACACCATATCCCTCAGCGCTATGTCGACCCTACTCTTAAACACCTCCAGGGATGGGGACTCCACCACCTCCCTGGGCAGCCCATTCCAACACCTAACAACCCGTTCTGGAAAGAAATGCTTCCTAATATCTAGTCTAAACCTTCCCTGGCGCAACTTGAGGCCATTCCCTCTTGTCCTATCGCTTATTACTTGGTTAAAGAGGCTCATCCCCAGCTCTCTGCAACCTCCTTTCAGGTAGTTGTAGAGGGTGATGAGGTCTCCCCTCAGCCTCCTCTTCTCCAGACTAAACAACCCCAGTTCCTTCAGCCGCTCCTCGTACGACATGTGCTCCAGACCCTTCACCAGCTTTGTTGCCCTCCTTTGGACACGCTCGAGTAATTCAATGTTCTTTTTGTAGTGAGGGGCCCAAAATCGTTGCAAACAAACAACACAAATAGAAAGGCACTCTTCATTTTAACCAAAAAAGTCTCTTGATATTGGCTTATCTAAACTTGTTTTAACTTCTTCGATGTTAAAAGATTGCAGACACGTACAAATATAACTAATGCATAAATTTAATACAATAAAGCAAACCATTGTCTGAGTTGTTTCATATAACTCATGACACACTTCAATTGTCATATATGCTAAAATTGATTGAAATCCTGACTGTACTTGCCTTCAGAGAAACAGAGAAACCCTAACTCTTTCCATGCAGAAAAACAAATGTTAGGTGTTTTTTTCCTAGTAAGTACAGGTTTCATATTAGCAGTGAATTTCTAATCAATGTAATATGATATAATCTCATTTCTTACTCTGAAGCAGAAAAATATGCAATCTCTAGCAACTTATTCTGAGGGCAAGTACAATTCATAATGAAAATTAATTTCATATTTCTATTTCCTATCTCCTACAAATAACAAATACTTGTAACACAAGGACAGATGTTTTTAATATATTCTGTTATCAGATTAGAAACACAAGCAAAATGGATGGAACAAAATCCATCGGGATAAAGGGCACAATGCATAATGCTACATTCCTATTAGCATAACAAAAATGTGTAAATTATGTTGGTGCTCAGAAAATTGGGAATACTTCTTAAACAAAATCCAGACGGAAGATATTTGAGAATGTTATGAAACCTAATCTTCACATTACGTTACTAAAACAAGAAATCACTTAGTTGTAAACAGTTGCTCTGAATCAAAACTCACTGGAGAATATTGTAAGAAGGAAAATAAGGTGTATCTTTAGAAATTGTCTACCTTAAAAATACATGTTGTAACTTAGTTCTATTTTCTAAGTATGAAGATTCATTCAGTTATGAGATTCCTTCAACAGTACCATTTGCCATTAGAAACAAACAAATAAACCCACCATGTTTTAATATAACATGATGGATAGGATGGAACAAATGTATTTTATTACACAAACAATACTGGACTTCCTAATACTATAACTGATGAAAACTGTAAAGGTTTGGCAACTGTTTTGGAAGGCAAATATAGTAAACCTTCATAACATAGATATGAAGTTACCCTCATTACATTTATGTAAGACTACAACTTTGCACACTATATTAAAATTAAATTTTGTAGTGAAGTATCATCTTACTATTGCAATTTGATGAGATTTTTTTTTTTTTTTCCCATCAGATTCCATTAGTATGTGGAAGATGCATGGGTTTCCAAGGTACAACTGAAGTTAATCCAGGTAAAACTGGAGACAATCCAAAGTAATCCTGAAATTAATACAGATGATGGGTCAGATTCTGGTCTTGAAAAAATTTCTTTTATTATTCAAAGGCTTCTTAAGGGAAGCAGTCAACTCATCTAATTTCTGCTATACTAAAAACTTAAGCATCTTCTTTTCATTACTAGGCTCTCTGCTTAGTCAGAGAAGAGAGACACGAGCACCTCAGAAACACTTTCTCTCATCCTGAGAAAACATGTAAGAAGTTAAAGCACTGTCTAGGGAGGAATCTGTCTCTTGAGGTATTATCTAGATAAAGTACATCATCAATTACTTAGACTAGATTCATAATTTCAAGGCAGCTAAAGTTAGTAAAGACTAAATTCACAGTGACTCATAATGAGTGTATTATCTAATCAATAAGTTTAAAATACAAAACTCTCTTATGTTTTAGTTACATTACTCCTTTTATTCTGAATGGGAAGAGATCAGACAGAGAGGGAAAATGTCTATCCCAAGGCTGTATTTATGAAATAAATGCATCCTCCACCAGACTTTGTTTAGCTATGTACATCAAGCCTTTGTTAATCAATCCTCCGTCCCATCTCAGGTGATTGTTCTGGCCTGAATTACACACTGATGACAAGAACTGTCAGTTGCATCCTGGGCCTCTGATGTGACTATTTGCACATCTTTACCGGAAAAACCCTCTCCTCACACAAGCAAGAGTGGCATGAGAGCTTTTTTAGAGCAGGTCATTAGACTCTTCTACTTCTTCTGTGAATAGATCTTTCTCCTTAGTTACTACCAACCAAAAGATCTAAACATTCAGCAAAACTTATGCAGACTGATAGTGCATGCAATTGTGGATTTTAAACTTTATTTCCTAAGTAAATAAGAAATATATAATCACAATCTGAGGTTTTTGGTGCATGTGTCTATCTGTCTTTTCATCCTTCTCTAACTCTCAAAAAACCTTTTAAAAGTAGTGTCCAAGCAAAATTAAACAAAATATCAGTGAGACTGAGGTTTCAGAGATGATCAGTTCCTACATATGTTGTGAAAACAATGGGACAAATAGAGGTTCTACATGAATTCCTTCCAAGGGCTGTAGCATGAATTCAGCTTTTTGTGGATGTCAGAAAATCTGCGCTAATCTTAAAGTTCTTTGGAGATCATACACTAATTTAATCCCTCATCAGAAATTTACATCCCTCTGGTTTCACAGCTCTCCCTGAAGACGATTTACTTGTTAGCAATGATGATAACATTGAACATTTCAACAGAAATACTGAGATCAGATGCTTATTCTCCAATTTTTCCTTCACTTTATATTAAAAACTAAAATGTAATTTAGTGTAGTTTCCAGTTTACATTTGCAATGTTCAGGTTGCAATGGCAAAGTTTAAAAGTAAGGTTCATGCTTTAAAAAATGCAGAGGAATGAGTGAGACTAGTTCCAGAGGACCACTTGCCTTTACAAATACAGTACTCTTCATTGTTTTCCATTCATATGTTAAAAATCCCATTTTCAAATATACATAGACAATTCAAATGCTTTAATCACAAAAGAATAAAAATCTAGATAAAGCTTAATTTTTCTATATTTGAAATAAAAGCATATTGAATAAGACAAAAGTACCATGCTGCTTGGGGTAGATGAGATACAAAGAACCAAAGGAACCAAGATAAAAATATTGTGAGAGACAAACCAATATGTAACTTGAAATCTGTGCCTCCTTTTTTTTCCAAAGAAACTATTTTACAGAAAATGAAATAAATTGTACAGAAAATGGTTTTTAACCCCTAAAAACTGCATTACACTCACATCTGAATTATAATTGCATAGGAGTAAAGATTCAAGCAAATGGTTAATGATTTAATTTAAAAACTCATCACTATGAAATTAACAAATATAATTTAATTGCAATTTCTTGCATGATTAATAGGCTAGATTTTCATTCTTAATTCCATCATGCAGTCTGTTAAATATGGCCTTTTTGTTAAATTATTTTAATTTCCTGAGAGATCAAGCTCCTATTGCATGCAGATTGTGTTATCTACACCTCATATTATTATTTCTAATTTTTGTATTTATTTGATTAACGGTTTACTTTGATCAATCTTATGCACTAGGAAGACACAAGCTGATCATCTTTATGCCCTCAAGTAGAACTGCTTAGACTGAGGGAGCATGATGATGTGATTCAGAATACAGAAGTATGCTGATGTAAAGTTAAGTGTATTACAAAATCTCAACTACTACTGAAAGCTATCCCACTTTTAATTTTAAAGTGAAATAAAAGCCACAGACAGATAAGCAACCATAGGCACATATATATTCTAGGTGTATTGCAAAGTCAGAAAGTATTTTGGGGATTTAATGATTAGCTTTTTTCCCATGGATATTTATGTTTAAAGGTGTTGTGGTTATGAGTCATATGCATTGCCTCGCAGTCTTTTCTTCAAGATTCATTCTGACATGCAAAAATTATTAGGTGGTTGATCCATCTCTCTACATAAGTCTTGCTCCAGGGAAAGGAATTTTTTGCAGCCCAACAAGATGTGGAAATCAGTCATGAAAATAAGCAAATCCCTAAGATCTTGAATGTTTCTCATAAGCCACTAAGGATAGACACATTGGCAGGACTGCTGTTATTGGTGTCATGTTCGTAAGCATGAACACAAGCCAAGGCAGGGAGCACATCATGCTGGGCACTCCAGTTCTGCATTTCCATCTAAATTCATGAGACAGAGCAGTACTGATGTGGGTGCTGTTCAGAGGGGTAAGGCTGGGAATGCACACAGATCCTGTTTGCAACCACTTCTAATAAAAAATAGTGGCACAGAACTAGCAGCATTCAAATGGATTCTTTTTGGAGATTCCTTAGCAAGAGGAAGAATTTGTAAACAGGCGTAATACCATTGAGTCATGCCTGTTACCATACAAACATCCACATGCATGCCTTGGATACTTCAGACAATTCTAAGTTTATTTACAATACAGCATTACGCATGGCTGTACTTAACCACCTCAATTTGCTATCACAGAGTTTACAAAGTGTTCCCCCAAACCAATGCACACTGTGCTCTATCTTCTTAAAGAATTCTCAGTGTTTGGGAATGAGAGATGCAGTGACAGCTGATCAGGAAATTTTATTTGAATTTTCCAGATAGATATGAGAGCTATACCTTTCAGTCCAAGAGAAGTCTCTCCTGTAGAAGCCATTGGTGCCTCACAGAAGAGTTGGAAATTGGTATAGAGGAACAAAATGCATGTACCTAGAAAAGAGATAAGCAAAGTTGCACTTCCAATGGAGTGACACTGTTCACTTTTTCCTCCTGTTTTTACTGATTGTTCAGCAAATGCCCAACAATTATTTATGAAAGGAAGGCTCCTAAAAAATCTTCAGAGGTTCATTTTTATTCAGCTACCTATATTATGAGTGAATATTTGCCTTTTCTAGCTTCATTTTAAAGTGTATACATTTTTATTTATATTTTAAATGCAGTTATAGGCATATGGCCTTTCCCATTTTACTGTAGTGTATTTTAGTTAAAATCAGTTTATTGTTTAACAGAAACTTTTTCAGCTCTATGAAAAATTTAGAAATCCATTTGCTTACTGAAAAGATTTTAAATATTTATCTTTTTTCTACAATATCCTTCAATATCTCATCATTAAATGATTACTTAAGTGATTTAAGACTGTGAAAAAGTATTTTCTAGCAAAATGTCAAATAATATGAACAGAGACTGATAACAAACACTGCTAATCCAGCCTTACACACTTCAATATAGTGGATACAATCTAAATAATTCTCTTTTAATTTCACCTTTCATTTACTCAAGCCTTCATCCCATAAACTTAGACAATTTCTAACTCTTATTACTGCCGGACACATACAAACAGCTGCTCCAGATCATCTAGGTTGAGACAATTTCTAAATTTCTTACAAACGTCGTTATAATAAGCTCAATGTTAAACCATATGAGCTTGAACCTCATTGCATTAGCAATTTTCTAAACGCATACTGTGCACACATTCCTGAAAAACAGCTGAAAATTACACTGTATAGGCAGAGAGATAAATGGTATGTGCGCCGAACTGTAAACTTCTGGAGTGGTTAACTAGGACAAGCGTGGCTAGTAACTGACTTTCTATTCTCTCTGAAAAATCTGATTTCAAATTATAAGATACTTAATACTGTATGTTTATATTGTGGATTTACTGAATTATAAAAGCCTCACAAAACAAGATGCCCTCAAGGCAGAAACTGGCAGTGTGCCATCAGTGTGGCAACAATATTACTTCAGTATTTGATGCCAGTATGCTCAAGATACACAAGCGGTGTGGGACCAATGCACATTCTGCGAGCTAAATAAGGCTTCCACTTTTTATACAAAAAGCAAAAGAAAGGTAAAGACAGTCAGTATTCTGCCAGACTTTTGATAACCACATTCTACTCTGTGCTGTGGGCTCTCAACATAGATAAAAATAAATGTGCCAGAGAGATGCAGAACTGAGCTTTGACGTCTGTGGTCCCTTCAGTTAGGCTGAAACTAGACAGTTGGGTTTCACAAAGTATTCACAGAAAATAACTCATTCCAATAATTCAATGTAATTGACTGAATGAATCAACAGTTTTGTTATTTCTGTAAAAAGCCGGTCATGTTATCAAGATCTGAACAAAATGACAGTTAGTCAAATCAGTTTCATTCTAAATCTCTCTGCAGAATAGCTTTCCTCAAGTATGGATAAGTAAAACTGGGGTAACTTACAGACATTTCCACATTACAGCTGCACCACTTTTTTCTGGTGGGCATTTTCTGAGAGCCTAGTGCAGGACAAGTACCTGTCAGCATAGCTTATGATGAAGAGAGAAAGACATGCAACAGAAGAAAAAAATTCTACACATTTGTAGTGAAAACTAAAGATGCATGCTTCGTTGTACAGATAATTTTTACTTTTATGTTTTGCTTGATGCAACTGTGAATTGCCTTTTGCAAAGAGAATTAGAAGGTTATGAATGCATAGAAAGATATGTCCTTTAGAATAGGATTTGTAAAATTATTGTTCATAATGTGCAACAGGAATTTCTTTTTTTTCTGTTGAAAGACACAAAAAGTTAAATAAAGGTATCCAGGGGTTTAGAATCATTTACTGTGTCAGACAATTCAATAGAAAAGGGCTCTACTGTATTATTACTTTTTTCTCCATTGGGGAGACCACATATGCAACACATTTTTTTCCTTGCTAGCATTTTTCATACAAAAGGCAGTAATATAGCTTTTGAAATTTGGTAGGTATTAAGATAAGGAATCTAATTCTAAATGTAACTCCAAGATTTCTTGAAGCTCAGATATGCGCTGCATTGGGGGAATTATACATTTATTAGTTTCGGTTCACTCTCTTTCTGCACTGAAATTTTCTGCTTGGTTCTCTTCTGTGACTTGATCAAGCAGGGTTGATTTTTCTTTCTGGTTTTTTTTTTGGTTTTAACAAAATGCTATTTTGGACTACAACTCTTCATGACAATTAATAGCCTAAAGTGCATGCCAGAAAAAGCTTAGCAAGCCTGATAGTAAAGTCTTGACAATGAAAAATCTTGCGTGCTTTTGACATCGGATGTGTGTTGTGGATAAGCGGTGTCAGAATGAAACAACTAGATAGCAATCGGCAGTCTTACAAGTGAAGCTCTGTAAAACTCCTCAAAAGCCTGCCATCATGGGCCTGATTACAGACTCCAGTGTGCAGTTTTACATTAGAAAGAACATGGGATATTGTCTTAAAACATACCAAAATGGTCTGAGTCATGTCAAAGTTAAAAAGAAGTACCAGAAGCAATGCAGCACTGTAGGATATAGTAGCATATCTCCTGCACAACACTTGCTACATATGCCCTAATCTAAAATAAAGTCCTATGCACATCAGCTGCTGCAAGCAGAAGTTAAATTTGTAGAAAAAAATGGTGTGACAGAAAAGGATATACCTGTGTATAACATCACTCTTTCTTCCCTGTGAGTGGAAAACTGTCCCACAGGCCAAGCTGCAGTCAGCTTTTCCAACACAGGCAATGGTTAAACCTGGGGAATGTACAAGACTCCTTGCTGAATGCCTGCAACTGAGAAGCTACTGAGACCAGTTTAAATCACTATTTTTAATTATCCCTCAACTAATGACCTAGTTCCATGGAACATGAGTATTTTACAGAGATCTTGCCCTGTTAAAGCAACTGAATAATACAGACAACATACCTGACAGAGTCAGAAAAGCCAGACAAAATCTTGAATCTTCAATCATCACTCACATAGACGCTCATTGTAAATGCAAGATCTGAAAGTGATAGAGCCTGGATTAATAAGAGAAATGGGATCACTGGAACAATGGTTCCTCAGGACTTGTGTCTTCAAAGGTCTCTCAGGTGCATGTGAAGTAATGTATCTGTGCTCAAGACAGAATTTCTACTCGTTTTTTAAATTTCTGTCCAAATAAGCAAACTAAAGACCTGAAGTATCTAGTTACTTTGATTCTCAAGGTAGAATCTGTGCATGTGAACAAGAAGCATTCAGATCCCAGACACTGAAATCTTTCAAGAACCATGCTCCACTGAAGAGTGGCATGTTTGCACCCTACAGTATATTGCCCTCGGAGTTTCAGAAATCTGACCAGACACAGCCAGGGACACAAAGACTGGGTCCATTTTGAGTGAACTGATCAATCACAGTGCTGTGTGGGAAAGGACCAACTTAGCAGGTTATAGAGAGAAAAAGCTCTGTTAGACCTTTGAGGTGAACATGACCTTCCTGCCTCTATTTGCCTCTTCTCAGTATTTCCCTGAGATCACTGGAAACTTGCAGCATCTGATTTACTCTATTGCTTAACAGATGGGCTCTGCTGGCAACTTTCATGGTCTGAGTGCCATTCTTGGCTGTTGTACCAAAAAAAGGCAATTCTCTTCTCACCTTGTATAGCGCTTTTGTCTTCCAGGTTTCTATGTTGCTGCTATTACACAAATAAAATTTACTCAGAAATTTATATTAAAAATATTTTGATAACTTAAAATGACAAATAGTTGTTAAACATCAATTATATAAGAAAAAAAAGGCTGTTATTTTGAGCCTTTGTACCTGATCATTTGAAAGCTGGAAGAAGGAGGAAAAAATGTTGGTCTTTACCCCCAACAGAGAGAAATTAACTCAAATCTCCCATGTTTTCAGTTGATGATTGAAACACTTTGTGATTATACTTAAAATGAACAGTTTTGGGTTTTTTTTTCCTGTGGCTGTATTTTAGTAAGATGAGCCAAACTTAGCCACTGCTACAGAGTGTTCAGTGTGTGCACAGCCCTTGTTTTCTGCTTTCAGATGGGTGGGGATAGTTAAGGACTATGGCTGTAGGGCACATGTCTCAGGTTTACATAGTGGCCAGAAATTAGGCATGTGCTTGAGCCTGCTTTTCCTGATTTGCTCCACATCTCTTGTGGGATTTTTGGATTATTGTTCCAAGGTACTTAACCATCTTCACTGTCTGTATTGGTGCAGTGGGTGCCTAATGTAGACAGTGCAACTTTAAGGCATTGCAACTATCAAGTTGGGGGAATTAAGATGCTTCAAATTTTGCCCTGGATCTGCAAACCAGCTGTCAGGTTCAACTGACTGTTTAATACAGTTGCTCTTCATTAAGGTAATAAAATACATTTTGCAATCAAATAACATATCCAGTACACTACAGCATGAAAGAAAAGAACTTTAGTTCTTCTTCAGACTAGACTAAAACTAGGCTCTACTTTTAGATTTGTAAACAAATGAAATGAAAACTCATCCATTATTTTGATTAAATCCTGATCGGGATCCTTCTAGAGACAAGCTATTACCATGTCCATGATTTAGTAGAATTTATACAATTGGCAAAAATATGTATTTAGTCTTATATTTACATATTACAATATTCCCCAGCATTTTGCTTTTGCTTATCTAGTTCCTTTATTTAGCTAATTTCCTGCTGAGCTTCTCTCATCTCCCCAGTTCAAGTTTCAAGGAGATCAAGAGAGAATCAAATCCATCCACTTTACATGTCTTGAGGCCAAACATCTGCCTGAATGGGATGTAAAATATGTTGAAAGATTGTGGCTTGTTGCTCATGACTTGTTTTTTCCCTCTTCAGATGTCTGTGATGCATTTCATTTAAAGTTACTAAAATGAATTTTAAAGGATGCATCTTACAGACGTTAAGCATGCTGCTTCATTTTGACTAAATTCTCTTAGGACCCAGTAAGTGCAAAAAGCCATTGAAAGTACAAGACTGTTTCTCTAAATGAAAGGTCACGTAAATGCACAAAACCTCTCATTTTCAAAAATAAAAGATAATAATAAATAGCCTATCCTGTGTTCATGGAAGTTTATTATAAAGAAGTCTTTTTTTGACTCAGCCTTCAGTTACAAATAAACTGCTATAGCACACACAAGAAGATTAACAGATGGATGTGTTACAACTAGAGCTTAGTAATAACAGACCTCATCTGTGTCACAGCCTTCAGGAAAAAAAGTGCTTGTTGCCATTGTCTTTGGCTCTTCCCTTACAATTAAATGTTTCTTTAGCATATGTGAAAAAACAAACCATGAGTATTACTTGATGTTTGGGGTGTTTTGCTTGTTTTTCACCCAAAATGAATATGGTAAGGCTTCCTATTCATTTAACTCAACCTTAATGTATATTTCATTTTGTTTTGGACAATACACACAAAAAAAACTCTAAAAGGAAACAAGGTGAACTGAATAAAAGAGAAAAAAAAAATCCAGTCAGAGCAGTCACATTAACAGTGGTGAGCAGTGCAGGTTTGAGCTTGCTTCCTTCTTTGACCACTCAGCCTGGCTCTCTGCAAGGAACAAGTGTACCATCACTTAGAATAACAAAACAATCTCTTCTTCAACTAAAATCAGATCAGCTTAATTTCACAGGGAAGGCAAGAATTATTAAACACTTCAGACAACTATGCAAATGTCCTCTGTTTTACAGTCAAAAACACAAGACACTTTCAGCTATACTGTACACAAAAATTAACATGGAGATCAGATTTTAAAAAGGAATTAATATGAAGGACTTCTGTTCATTTCCACTTTCCTGAAATATCTATAGTTTTTTAAAACACATCAGGTTTTTTGAAAGGGTATGAACAGACTTACTGCTAAAATACAAAAAAACATAATAAGCACAGTGAGAATTATGATTTTTAGTCAATTTTTAGCAGTAATTTTCCTCTGCACTTCTTATCTAAAAGAAAGTAACTTTACAAAAATGGATCAAATGAGGTGAGAAAAAGTAAGATTAAACAGAAACTTTACAGAATGTGTGAACAGTTGAAGTAATGAAAATTTAGAAAGCATGTAGTCACCACAATACATGAAAGTGTGAAGACATTCTCAGATCTTTGTCTAGAAAAGAAATTTGAAATATTATTTTTAAGTAGGGAAATGTAACTTAGGCTACTATGTGACACTGAATTCTGACCCAATGTTTCTTTATACTTACTCCTTTTTCACTAGACAGTTCAAAGGTGGTTTTCTGCTGCTAGATGAACTAGGTAGGAAAAATACCATAATGTTATGTACACATTTTATAACCTACATTTCTCCTTTCATTTTGTCATGGCTGCTTCACCCAACATGCTTGTGAACAGCAGAATGAGATGAGATGACAAAATAGCTTACAAGACTATTACAGGCTAGGAGAGGAGAAGGACTGGGTATCTTACATCTATTTGTGGTTTATGCTGCATCTCAGCATGACCTCCAACTTCTTTTAATACAAACTCTCTGCCTCGTAAGTGCTATATAAACTGGAATTAAAAGGCAGTTTTCCCTCATAGTGAACATAAATATAAATAAACATCTGCAAAATAAGCAGATGACACACATAATGAAGCCTTTTTGGACTTAAGTCACAAACATGCCTTATTATTCAATGCTCCTATTCCTTTCCATAATTCAGTTTTTCAGTTTTCTTCAGTGCTTTTCTAAATAGAATTTTAAATGCACAGACCATTGATTCAATTGATTCTATTGGCCATTCCATGTCAACCTATATTTAGATGATACAAGGTGGGTATGTCAGAGTTAATTTCATTTTCAGCATGCTTACTTTGTGGCTAAGCAGTAGCAAGGGAAAAGAACAGACATCATTAGAAAAAAATCATTCTAATTTTTGGCTTCATTTTATTCCCTCAAAGCATGAGATTTATTTTTTTATAATATATATTTTCCACCTTCCTGAGTATTCCTCTCCATCTTCCTTGTGTCCATTGGTACTTAAGGTGTTTAATGTTTTTAGCATATTTCTGATGTGATTTCACTGATACCAGTGTTATTTCTGAAAAATGTGGAAATTGGTGAATCAAAAAATGAAATTATACGTTTATATTTTTGCAGTTAGGTTATGCTTTTACCTAATACCCATTTAAGTGCTGTATAACTCAACACAGGAATCATATAGAATTCCACAAAACAAGATGATTCATTTTTCTTTTCAATATACCAAGGCTTCCTTATACAAGCAATGATTTTCCTCCTCATTCCCCCTCTTTTCCTCACTCTTTTCAAACATACATTAAGCTATGAAATGAACACTCAAGATACACAGAAAGTAAGAATACTAGGCAGCACTGAGATTGCAGATTTTTTTTTCCTGATAGGTATTATAACTTTCAGAGAGAAGCTCTTATGCTCTCATGTTCTTGAAACTGTTGAGGAAGAACTGTCTAAATTATTTTGCCTTTGACTAGAATAATGTAGACATACTAAACACTTAAGTGCTTTTTAAAAATAATTTTGCATGGAGAATACAGTATGTATAATACATTCACATCTAACATGACTTTAAAGTCTCTGTTAATTTCAGGTAGAAAATGTTGACATTCTTAATATATTTCATGTTCAGTTTACTTTAATATCATGTTGTGTAAGCACCTAATTCACTCATTTGGAGCAGTTTTGTGAAACTAAACCATCAGACTTTATCCCAAGTGTGTTTTGAACTTTTGTAACTAAGTAAAATGAAAGGGATGATGTAAAATATTTTGGAAGAACCAATAAATTTGATATGGAAAATAATACACACACATGGAAAAATTATTCTTGTCTTTTCATCATATAAAAAACATGGTTTGTATAGTAAAGTTTCTAAAAGCATGAAGTTTAAAATTGCAAACAGTTACTATAGATAAACAGTGGTCAAAATAATTCACAAATCTGTGTTTTGTAAACCAACTATTTGCTTGATAATGACACAGTCATAAAAATATGATTTGACCCTGCACATAAACAGTAGTCTATGCCCAAGTAGCAAAGTAATATGGAAGAACTCAGACATAAGCTTTACTCACATACCTGCATTATTGCAGGAATGTCCCGATTGTTATATACAGGAACAATTACACATCCAAACTAAGGGTGGGTGTGTAAGCTGCACTCTAAAATCTGTGTCTAAGTAGAACCAGGAAGCAAAGACCCTAAGAGAACAAATAGCCCCATTCCCATTATGGAAAGGAAACAGAGCACACAGTATGGTTGACCTGGATCTTGGGAACTTGTAAAGTACAATCAAGCAGGTAATTATAGATACAGTCCATATGACACAAATGTTGTGCAATACACTTTGACCATAGGGACCATGAAAAGGAAGTAGGGACCTATGGGATATTATTCTTCCTTGTAGACAACTGTTAGAGTGTAAATGTAAACCAGACCTGGTCTTCTCAAACTGTTTCACCGGGAAGTGAGAACAGCCATAGCATCATCCAAGGGAAAAACACTGGGGAAAACAGAGTGGACTGTGTGCAAGAGGAGGTGGTGTGAGGGCATGCTGGCTCTGGTCACAAGGTCATTTGCTGGTACCACCAAACATCACAGTAGTCTTGATGCGGCTGGCTGCTGCCATGTACTCAGAGCTAAAAAAACCCACCACACACATTCCCTGTCTTTTTAAAATGGGGACTAACTTTGTTAGGAAATAAAGGTTATAAGGAGTTTAAAACATCTTTCTCAAAAGTTAATTTTTATAAAACAAAAAATAAGTATAAATAACATTACAAAGCAAACCTTGAAAAAAGGCTATGGAGAATGAAAAAACCCATCACTTTCTATTTGCTCTGAGTGTCTTCACCTTGTAATAAAGAATATTGGACACAATTCTAATATAACTTCATTTGAAGACAACCGCAGGCACTTTTTAGCTATCTTGTTTGCAACATCAGTCTGGTTATGGGAAATTCATCCATGTTTTACCTCAAAGCACCTGCTAATTTGGACCTAGAAAGAATATAAATTGTATAATTATTCCCTTTATAACTTTTACACACTGGGTAGCATCCACAGTGTAATGGAGAACAATGACAATAGTTTCCATGCTTTAAATGTTGTTTTCTTCACATCAGAATAGAAATTTAAGTGTAAACAGTAGAAATGTGAATAAGGCCAATGATCAGTAACAGAAAATTTGTCCAAACAGATATCTTTTTATTAAGAAACTTGAAAAGGCAAACAAGGAAACGCCTAAATAGATGGTGCTGCTGATGTAACAGTGATTAATGGTGTAGCTCACCTTTATTCTATTTCAAGCATCTGTCATGGGGCCTCAGAGCACTGGAGGGACACATTTGTGTGGAGTTCTTAAACCAAAATAAATGAATAAACAAATAAAACCAGCAACCTGGCCTCTAGGAAAGCTGCAGTTACTTTAAATTGTCATGAATTTTCCTTTGGATGCACAAATCCAGAGCACCCTTGTACATCCCTGCCTTAATCCAGGCTGGTGTGTCTAATGCAAATCCCTTACCATCCATTTCAAGGCACAAAACCCTATATAAAATATCATTTAAGAGATTTCCATCTATACAGTACTGCATGTGATTTCAACTACTTGACACAAGTAAGGTTAATACTTAAACACAAGAAATGAGATTATATCCTAATCTTTGTACCTTTGTAGTCTGAACACCTATGTAGCATATTCTGGTAATTTAATGTTTAATAATAAGAATCCCACCCCTGCTGACTGGAACAGATATCTAATATGCAGCCATCTGACCCAAGATGACTATAGCTAATGTGCAGAAGCTAAACAGAATTCACAGTGACTAAACTCTGCCCTCCCAGTGTTAACACACAAATATTAAATGATTCAGAAATACCTATGTAAACAAATAATAAGGTAGCCTTCACTTCAGCCAAAGCCAAAAAGGAAATCATTAAGAATTTTGGGTTTCTGTACCTCATTGCAATTGGAGACCTGTTAGGAACTCAAATATACTTCCATCACCTCACAGGGTCTTTGGTATGAGATGAGCAGGTTTGGACAAGAGAACAGCTGAGCTCTGGTACACCTCTTCCTGCAGTTGTCTCTCTGCATGCCCACCACCTCCACCTGGACAGATGGGCAGCTGTGCACCTTGGCCCACCCTGAAGCCAGTCTCACAGTCATTCACACCAGGACTTCTTCCCTTTTCAATGAATTACTGTCTTTGGGAGTGGGAGAACTGGTGGGCAGCCAACACGAGGCTAGGACACAAAGTGTGAGGGCAGAGATCCAGGAGCCAGGAAGGCTTCCAGGCTCTTCACTGCAGTCCTACTACTGATGGGCATGCGAGAGGGTGAAGGAGCAGTGCTTCACAGCCTAATCCAGCTATTTTCTGCAAGTGTGTTTGAAAAGCAATGTGGACATGCTAGTTCACATTACCAGATGCATCTCAAGTCTCATGAAAGGTACTGATGTGAAAGAGGTGCTTAACTGAACTTTAGGTCTTGATCAGGTAACTTACTGCTTACAAGCATTTTACCAGATCAAAGGATTTAAATTCTTCAGATTAGGACCATGTTCTACACAAAATCACATCTTTCATTTTCATGAAGTTAATTTTCAACATCATGCTTCTTTCTTGACTCAGTTGTTGCTTGAAAGCAAAAAAGTAATTAAAGGCACTTTCATGCTATACATTTGATATATACAAATGCATTTGTGTATTTGGTATTTAGATTGCACACACTGGTATAAATAACTTTTAACCCACTAATGACTAGGTTAAAAATCTGTTCTTGAGAATGAAAAATAAAACCTGAAACCCCATATTTGGTAGCATAAAACTTCAGAATCTTTCTGGAACTTATGGATGTAATTGACAACAAACATTAAATAAGAGTCAATTTTTTATTAGCAAGATCAAAATTTTGATAGAAAACTGCATGGACAGTCACCATTCTCATGATCTGAAATAACAGCACAAAGATTTGATGAATCTGAGAGCTATATGCTTTATCTGATGACTGTAATCCTGAAATTTGTGGATAAATTTCTCGCTAACAAAGAATCATGACTATTTAATTGTATTTTTGTTTACCTAGCAATGTACTGTATTGTTTTCTTGATTTTTAATAGAAATCGATCTTTTAAAATATGTTCTGTGCTTCTCTTTTGTCTTTTCCAATAAGAACATTGTTAATTATACCTATTCTTGCATCCTCCCAGTCACTATCCTCTGAAATATTTATAGTGAAGAGGTGATGCAAAAGAGGCGGGGGGTGGGTAGTGGCAAATCTTCAGTTAGAATTAAGTTTTACAGCTCTATGAATTCTCATATGCTTCTATGTGGGGCATGAGAATAGAAGTGGTTAAATGTGTGTTCCTACAAAGCTGTTGAAATTCTGGGGTAGGTTTCAGACCACCATGTAAAATGTCAGACTACAGACTATGTAAACTATCATAGCTCCATTGAAGTCAAACTGAGGTTACAGCATCATGATTTTAATCTTGCAGATTAATCTTGGCATTCTGCAGCCCGGCACACTGCTGTAGTCTCATACAAATCTTCATATATAATTTAACATTTCAGAGTGCTCTGTTTTCCCTGTATTTTGACTGACAAACAACAACTTGTTTGCTGCAGGTTCTGTTGTATGCTGGACTTTTTCCCCTTTCTGCTGTGTGGATAAAAGCACATTTGTTTTTTATGCTAGACACACTGCACTGTTACCTCTTTACTTTTATCTTTTTATCTTTACTTTTTTTTTTCTTTTTCTTTTGACTGTGAGCAAACATGTCCACCCTCTTAGCAGTTCCCTGGATCAGTATTTTGTTTGCTAATGTAAGTGTGATGAGCTATATGAATAGCTTCCTCTACTATCAGATTGTACTCTGGACCTTAATGACAGTTCCTTATCAACAGTTCCAATTACCAATGAATCCCTAATTTGTTCTTCTTTGTCTGCCCACATTTCACAACACTTAGCCAGTTGTCACAACATCCTAAGAAAAGCCTTCATTGATCATTCACTTTTTTGATACATAATCTTCTCATGTATCCTTTTCACAAAAGCTTATTTCTACATTTTTTTTTTCATCTCCATATATGAGAACAGGATAAATGTGGTCACCTCCTG
Source organism: Strix aluco (assembly GCF_031877795.1). Lineage (NCBI taxonomy): Eukaryota > Metazoa > Chordata > Aves > Strigiformes > Strigidae > Strix > Strix aluco. The sequence continues at coordinate 74,887,426 of NC_133934.1, read as the reverse complement.
CTCCCCTACTATGATAGTCTGTCTGTTACTGTCCCTGTTACCTTTGGAAGCTAGCTAGAACAATGATTGCCTTGTGCAAGCTACAACAAACTGTAAACCGAAATCAAAACTTTCAGGAAACCATAATACATAAGCTACAACTGAGATTTTGCTGCTAATGAAATATTTAATGTCATACATACAGTGTTATGGGCACATACTGACATGGGAATTGGCAGCTTCCCAATTCTGGTATTCAGAAAAAGCAATGTTACACTTCCTCTGCTATTCTAACCTGGCACATGGGGTCATATGTATTCTTACAACATCCTCACTTCGGTGTGGCTTTTCAGAAGATCCTTCAGGAGTTCAGCATTCCAAGTTTACAAGCAGAATACTTTCAAGGGACCAGATTTCTACACTAAATAGAGTTATTTTGTTTATGGTTATTTCAAGAGCCCCTGGCACATTTACCTTACATTATTTTTTTCCAGAGCAGTTTTTTTCAGCAGTAAAAAACCCCCTCTTCCATATTCTGTGGAACAGATACAAAGGAAAAAATTGGTTGAACTTAATAATGGGTCTCCGTGTAGTTCCATTTATTCCAGTAATTTTTTTCATGGTATGCACCATATAAAGTTCCAAGGCTTCTAAAAATTCTGAAGCAGTAAGTGTCTAAGGTGCTTTATGCAATTAATGCTGTGTCTTTCCTCAAAGGACTATGCCAATATAAAGCAAGGTTTGTTTTGTTTAAAAAGATGTATTGCTACAGAAAAGTCTCCTGTACCCTCTTCTTCCATGAAAAGCAGATGGTGTGTTAATGCATAAAACATACAAAACTGTGTCTCAGAGTGTAGTTTCAGACTACGCTTAGTATGCAGGCTCTTTAAATTAAAATGTTAGTATACAAGCCTTTAGATCTTTCATCTCTTATCTTTCCTCCATCAACAAAAAGTACATGTTAGTAGAAGACAAACCAGAAATTTAAAATCTATGCTGTCTAGCATCTCATTTTGTTTTTAGCACCATCACCCAGACCTGAGTGAAAAAAATCTAGATCAAATCATTAGAAGTCAGTCCTGTATTTTTTTTAATTAAATATAAACCAAAGTTTTAGAGCACCAGTAACAAAAATTAAAACACGGCCTCAGCAAAGAGAGATCACACAGAAGCCTTAAGATTCATACTTCCCATTTCAAAAACATCACAGTCATCAGCTTTCACTGTGAATTAAATATACATGTTGCAATATGTATACCCACTGCTTTGCAAGCATCTCTCTAGGCAGAACTGGTACTTGCAAACCCCTTGGTCTAGACGAGGCAATGCTTGAGGCAGTGATGGGGGAGTAAGGGCACACGGCATGTATCCTAGATGGAGCACAGGAGTATCATCAGAGCTCAGCTGGCTGAAGCTAACATGAACCAGGCTTTGGTGGGCCAAACTCAGGTTACCATACCACATCCTTAGAGAGCACAGGAAGACAGGATACGTGGGAGATATTGCTGTGCATGTCTGGTACAGATTGTCTCATCAGGAAGAAGGGGCAGATGAGGCCTTCTTTAGACATATGGAAGGAGCCTTCGATGCTTCCAACTGCAGCTCTTCTGCAGCTCTGTGACAGAGGGGACTCATGTTGTCAAGAAAATGGAAAGATTATTTGACTCAAGGTCACAGGCAAACTGAGGGACAAGCAGGGCAAGGACTAAAACAGCTCCCATCAAAAATGTGTTTGCAGACCACTTCCTTGTAAAGTAATACTCTTCTTTGCCTTAGGAACAAGAGCAACAGTAACTCACCAAGCACTTCTTTCTTCCCTAGCACGTGTAAAGGATTTCTCAAACTAGAATAGAAAGAAGAGGGAGCACTGAATAACCAAATGTCTTCTGTGAGCTAAGACTGGGAAAAAAAAAAAAGAGGACTGCTACGTACGGAGACTATGAAAAGAGTTTAGAAATCAATAGCATGCTCTCTATTAACATATGTTCCCAGAATGGAAAGAGTAATGGACAGATGCAAAATTGTGCATCATTCATGGAATACAGGTGTGTGTGGGGTTTCTTTCTTTTTTTTTTTTCTTTTTTTTTTTTTTTTAAGGTAATGCAAGTAGCTTGCTTTCTCTCTTATGGACTGAGGCAATCATCATTGCAAAAAGTTTAATAGCTTTCAGACAATTTTTTTTTGCCAGACTCTTCATTGTCATACCCCATCACTCAAATCTGACGTTTAAATTGAGCCTACAAACCCACTCAAGCCGTAGTTCCAAATAGATGTGTTATCCTCAGGGGCTGAGTCAATACAAAACCAGAAAACCAACGCACCAAAGTATTCCTTAGAGGAGATATCCATTCTGGTAAGAAATGTTTTAAATATGAATATCTCCTTCTAGGAAAAGCTAGAAGAATAATCAATTCTTACTAAAAGAAAAAAATCCTAAGAGCCCGCAGTTCCAGAAAGAAAACCTATCAATTGGGACAACTGCACTGTAGATGAAAATTTTAAATAACAGCAAAACATTATCTGTCCATCAGAGCTACAGGATGACAAATACCCATGCCACAAGCGAGATGCCTCTCAGACGAAACCTAACTGCTTTAACAAGACATTCAGAATGCTTTACAAGCAGGACACCACTGCAGCAGAATGGCAATGCCATCTACCACTGCAAATAGCTACTTTTCTTTGTTATCTACCAAAACAATAGCCCTATGTGTTCAATCCAAGATGCATAAACATGATCTGAGTAGTTATGAATGCTATTTCCCCTTATCTAGCACATTTCCTCAAATTTCCCCCTGTGTAGCACCTCAACACAGTTGAAACTATGATTTTTCTGCATATCACTCAATGTAAACAGGTATCAACCTCTCAGACATGAGCTGATGTTTCTTATACCTCTGTTCCAGGAAGAGCAGTGTAAATTTCAGTGCTGAGGAGCACATAATTTCATTTTGTCTCTGGCCGCACAGATTCCACTCTGCTAGTAATTACAATAACCAATACACCTTGTACCAGATTAATTACCCGGCCACATCAGATAAAATGGTGGATAGCATGAGAACTGGATGGTCAGAATGTGGGAAAATTTTCTTTCTGTTTTCTTCCAGTGTCTAGATTACTTCACTCAAATGTTATTCAGGCTACCAGTGCTAAAGGCCTGCGGAAGAATTTAGGCACCCAAGTACTAAATAACACTTCTGAAGCAAGATGCCTATTTGCCATCCAACACCATAAGTGCCTTGGCTTCTCACAGCAAAATTACTTGGATATGTATAGTTGTGTTCATAACATAAAGTTCTAGAGCAACCTGAGCAGTAGCCAGCTAACAAAAGCCAATGCAGGCATTCCTCTGCCTGCTTGTGTAAGCCTGCTCTAGCATGCAAACTCTGAACAAGGCACTGGTTGGAGAGCTACAGAAAATGCTATGTACTTCAGTGGGTGCAACTTACGCCTCTCACTTAAGGTCGTGGTTCTCCCAGGAAGATTAAGTCTTTCCCACTACTGTTTTGGACAGTGTAAAAACCAGTAGGTCACTTAATACATATCAAGTATGCATAACCACAAGAACCCTTTCCTGCTTTTCAGTACTGGTTTTCTGTTTCCATGTGCAATGTGTTTCTGGTTGTTAGGGTCAACTGAACTAAATAAAAATTTTCAAGAATGTGTAGCAATGGACCACTTCAACAGAAACTCTGCTAACACTTTGTGTTAAAGCCCATGTTCCAACTGTGTTAACATGAAATAATTCCATAATTAATAGTTAATATTAACAGAGGTATAATTTTAACAAGATTTGACTATTTGAAGAAATATTTCAATTCTGACTTCATATTTATTAAACTAGAAGCTTTTTTCTTTTTTTCCCTTCATGTTTTATTCATAAGATCCCCTTTTGCTTTTGCAGTTTAAATAAAGAACTGTGATTATCTGTAAAACTGATTGCTTAAAGTAATTAATCATTTTCCTTACGAAATTTCCTGGGTAAATTAAGGATCTTATAATTGAAGGATTTTCTCTTGTGTAAATGGAACATGCTGAGAGCCTAGACTGAGAAGTAAATGTATTGTCCAGACCCATAGGGCTATTTCTTTTATATTCTTTTACTAGAACTAATAGCTGTCTGACAGTAGTGCAATAAAGTATTGTTTTTAATTAATAGAAATATATTGATATCTTCTTAATAATAGTAATTTTTGAAAAAACAAAATGTTTAGCCAATTTATTTTTAAATTAATCTAGTAACAATCTTACTCTTGCACTCAAGAGTTTATATTCAGCACGCAGGCCAGTCATAAACATGGAGAATAAACTGATGTTTGCTTACAGTTACCTCAGCAAACCTAATCTGCAATTGCAGTGGCTTGCTCAGAGTTACACCAATCTGTATAACACAGACTGGAACCACATCCAGAACTCCAGATTACAAGTAGTCATTTAACCAAAAAACTCCCCATTTTTCTCCGAGATTAAACCCAATACTGTGTGGTATCAGACAACCACGTGGAAGGAAAAAGGAAGGAAAACACTAAGACATTAAAGAGACAGGATGCATGTGTGCATATATATGAGTGCTTAAGCATACTAAAAAAATGTAAATACTGAGACTGTTAAAATGAATAGGAGATCAAAACATGTCTGCTCCTTGAGCTCATTAAACAGCATTCTCTCTGAGATTCTTATTGTTAAACAGTACTGAGAAACATTAGACGTTGAAAAATATGGAAATGTGTAAGAAGATTTTGAAAACAACAGGAAGGAGTCAGAAGAAGGTGAGTAAGAAGGAAGATGTGGCAGTCAGTTTACACAATGCTCACTGGAATAAATGCTTGAAATGGTGATAGAATGGTTGGATTCAATCCACATGGGACAGAAAAAGATTACAAATTTAATGAGAGTACAACTGTAATAAGGGACTGTTTGTACTGATGTCTGATACTAATTTATCTCTACAGTAAGTGGAAAAACTATCTCAATTTCTTGTATTTGATTCTTGGAGGGTTGACTGTGGCTCAGAGAATTTTTGCTCTGTGAATGTGCTATTTAGTTCTTATTTAAAGCATCATCAAAAACGCAATAGGATGGTTGTGAAACATTATATCTAACACGTTCATCAGAAAAACCTGCAATTAACACAGTATTACTGATTCAGATTTTGAAGCCAAATACTCAATTCCTGCCAAGCTATCCTACAGATAACATGGGTAAAAAGAACTTCAGAAATTCACAGTGAACTCTGAGATAATGTTATAAACAGCCCATTGCCAAGAAGGCAAAAATTCCTGTATCCTTGGCCTATGTGAGTTTCTACTACTCTGACTTAAGTAACAGTCCAAGCTATCCAGTGTCCAAGGAGGAGAAGAAAATGCAATTATTAATTCCTGCACAGGCTACCATAATCTATGTCTTTCTCTGGAAGGAGCTCCTTTGTCCAGATAATTTGTGTAACTACTCAATATATACTGTAATATTTTGGCTTTGTGCAGGAAGTGTTGGGACTGAAAATCAGTATCATCAGAATCAAGGTCATTTCCAAGGCTAAGTAACATCAGAGCCAGAAAAAGCGGACAAATAAGAACAAGAACTAATTAAACCCCTTGTTGCTACATCATTTGGATTTTATGAGATTATTAAAAAAATTAGAAAATTGTTTTTTATTACCCACAGTCTATGGCGCTCCCTTGGCCAGGGCTAGATGCAGAAACACCAGAATACTGAGCTACTATAAAGTCTCCTTCCCTATGGTGCTGAATGTGAATAAGGATCATACAGGTGTTACACGGTCACACTCAAATGACTCAGTTCCCCTACCCCACAAAGACATTAATGAAGCCAAGATTTCTCTGACAGTCCATGTATGGTGAAGATTTTTAGGCTACGGACCACACATATCATGCACAGACAACCAAGCTAGGAATAAACAAATTAACATGATAACTGACTGCTGCATATCACAGCAATCTTTCTGGTATAATAAGTTCCTGCTCTCAAAGAGCTAATTAAGTTAGGCAAAGCATAATGTTAATGAACCTGTACAGCTCCTATAACTTGAGAAAGCTTGAGGAATGCTTGAGGAATGTTTCCTAACAAAGGTGGCAAAAATAGCTGCGACTACTCCATCTTGCTCTCTTCAGAGAGAGGGAAAAGAAAGCAAACAACTCAGCAGCTGTATCCTAAATTTCAGCGTGCTTCCTCAGCAACCGTAAGCCAGTTTCTCTTCAGTCACAACCCTGAGCTCAAATTTTCCTACTTGCATCATTACGGAGTTTAACTATCAAGAGCCTCTAAGGTTCCTGTCACCCAGCACTGTGAGGCCGGGCTGGTTATTTTGGGACCCTCAGTAGCAAGACGACACAAGGCAGAGGCTGACACAACCCAAACTTTGCATGAAGCCGGACCCTCTGCAGACGGTTGCTGTAACGCATCACCCACAGCCCCAGCTCAGAGCTCTCAGAAAAAGCTCCCTCAGCCCTGGAAGGTGGCGGCGCCTCTCGCTGCCATCGCCCCGTGTCCCTGCTCCGCAACGTGGGTCGGCCTGATGGGCCCGGGGCCCAGCACCCCTGTAAGGGGAAGCAGGTACATGACCAGCACGCCCAGGGGTGGTGGCCCCACAAGATGGCGGCCGGGGGGGTGAGGAGCGGGGGGAACCATCCCAGTTCCCCAGTCAGTGAGGGAAAGGCACGTGGAAGCAGTGAGGTGCCTGCGTCCGCCTGCACAGAGCACACGAGTTCCCAGTACAAGTGTTCTGAAAATAGGACTAGAAACTTACTTTTTCAGTCTTATGTAATTTTCCTACAGTGAGAGGTATGGAGGCAGACATTTAAGAAACTTGTTTGAGGATCTGCATCTTTAGCGGTGAAGATTTCTCAAAAGAACTTCAGCAGCTAGTAAAAATTTTGAAAGTGCTAAAGGGCTTTACTTTCAATACATGCAGATCTCATATGCATTTTTTGTTGTCCCTCCCGCCAAGAACCATCAGCAGCTTTATTTCTTTAGGTGAAATATTGAAAGGAGTATCAGAGATCTAATTTCTATTAATTGCAATGAGAATTGCATTCGTATGGGTATTCTGGGTTTGGGTATATTTGTCTCAGTTCCCAAACTGCAAAACAGAGATAACATACCTTGGTTTTACAGGGATTTTGAGAGTTTTAAATACTGGGGAGTTGCTCAGCTGAAGACACATAAGTATATGAGTATTATAGACAGACTACTTGAGAATGCAGAAATGTAAAGCAGAAAAGGAACAAACTGTTACCGAAATATCATGAAGAAAACCATGTACTATGTGATTTTTTCTTGATCAGAGAACTTTTACCGTTAAAGCAAAAGCTGCTGAAAGTTTATATACAAGAGAAAAGGCCAGTCAAGATATTTTAAAATGGGCTCAGCATTTTAAGATCTGCCCTTTTGTTCTGTTTGAGTAATATAGGTAATTTCCATAATTTAAATAGAGAAATAAGTATAGAAGGTTACCATTTAAGTTTATATTATGCCGAAATACTTTTTGATTCTTAGAGAGTTAAGTCTTTATTCATTCTATAAGCATCAAAACAACTTTATTAAGTGTGTACCATTATACAAGGCTGCATGCCAAAACTTGTAAAATGTCAATGTTGTGTTTTTCCTGGAATCTTATAATTAATTCATCATCGGAATAGCTTTGGGGCCTTATTCTGATCCATTTTCTAAACAGCGTTACCAGGAAATTATGTTCTGTGCTTCTGTTTATTTAAAGAATATCACTGCTGAATTTACAACAAGCAAACTAGTTAAAGGAAAGCCTTTGGGGGAATGTAGTAAATTAAAAATGAAAACACAATGAGAGGAATATGGAATTTACAATCAGAAAAATCTCATAAAGGAGTGTACATTTGCAGATTTATATAAATCAGATACAGCTTCTGTAAATACTTACAGCATAATAAATAAATGATTGCTGAACTCAAAGACTAGTAAGTTATGTTACTATATCCTGCTCTGTTTAACAGATGATATAACAGGATGACTGCTCCATCCTGTTATAATGGGAGACTCCTATGCAGTAAGTGAGAGTTGTTCATTACTGCAATGAAGTAACTTGAAAAGTCAGAAGGAGCTTTACCTTTAGTTACTGACAAGGGGCCTGGCCCAAACATGCTGAAGGTGATAATAACACTTCCAAATATCTCAAGGGCTTTGATTCAGAGATACATTATGTTTTAGTGCAAGTTACTCATAACTCCTTGATGGCCAATTTTGGTGAAGTTGCCTTCACTTACATTTGGGAAAAATATGTTTCCAAAGTGAATTCAACACTATGAGGAAAATGTATATGAATAAAAAGAAGTCAATAGGATTGCAGCAGATATAAAATAAGTCCTTGTCTTTCAATAATATTAGAAAGGTTATTTTAGCAATCTTCTTCAAATGGCAAAATTACATCTTCTGGATATTATCTTTGACATCCAGTAGTAAAATTTATATTTGGAATGAAGCAAGATTATAAGAAAAAGAACACGAGTAACTAGGAGAAAAAAATGCAGTTTTTCCTGTAATGTATTCTTGTAGAAGATTTCATTCTACTCATCAGCTTACAAGCTGCCCCGTTCTTAGTATCTAAATAAGGGCTAGATGCTTGCTTCCAGTTCCACAGTACTCTTGCAAAACTTGAGTTGCAGTTATAGTCAGGACTTCAATGAAGATAGCATAGTAGACTGGTCAGCTGGAGGACAGTCAGTGCTTCAGAGACATTGTGGATAAAAGGAACATAACTGCTATAAGGAGAAAGACACAACCGGGCAGCAGGAGCTCACCAGTTACATACGATTTAAACGTTTGGATGTATCTCTCTCTTGCATTGTACTGATGTCTCTGAAGTGTGCTTCCTCTCCTCCCTTCCACATGTCTTGTGACTTCAAGTGCACAGTGTGCTTCCCATTCTTTCCTTGCTCTGTTGAACTTAAGAAGCAACATGAGAAAACCCTGTTGAGACTAAGACAAATTGAAAGGATGTCAGCAGCTACTTGAATCTTCTCACAGATCTTCAGCTGTGAAGAAAAGGAATGATCTGTGAAGCTCATGCAGATGACAGCCAGCAAGCAGCAGCCTCTAACCTGACACCCTCGTACAGGCATTAAAAACTCTGAAGGAAAAGATTAACAGGAGACTGGGACTGGAAGCAGCATACTGCAGAAGCAGTAATGGGCAGTATATTTCAAGAGAGCTACTTACAGAAGCGAGATGAGGCTTGCAGTGGTAACATAATGCCTCCAAGCTTTTCACAGGAAAGTTGCTGTTCCTATAAACCACTTTAGGATTCCCAGTTGGCCAAAAAAACTCACCATGATTTTGCTAAATCACTTATACTATATTTCAGATCCACTGGTTCATTCTTCTCAACGGCATTTTGTTCAGCTAATTCTTAGCTGTGAGCGTCAGGAAAGGTGCACCCCCACACAGGAAAGACAAATTAAAATAAAGATAGAGCTATCAATCACTCTACATCCCAACATAAACCTAAAAAGCCACAACGGTTGTTCTGTGTTTCCCTGGGACAAACTATGTCAAGGATTTGTTACCATTTTCTAGAAGACAAATATGGTGCACCCCACATTAACTTACCTTTCCCTGTTCATCAGTGACAGGAAGGGTAACTCTTTGACAATGTTCTGCTGCTCCTAAATTCACAGAAAATTCCATTTAACGGGATGATTCAGGACATCCCTAATGAATCAGCCTATCAAATTATTATTTAAAAAAATACAATTTTTATTAGGAAAGTTGTAGACAGTCCTAAGTGGATAGCTTTAAAACACTATTCTTGCTAAGTTCCACAGGCAAAATTGTGTCTTCTTTCTCACAGCTTCTGCTTGGAGTCTCTCAGGCTTCTGGCTGCTCCTTTCCCTGAGATGTATTTGGCCCACACATGGAGGGCACTGACAAATGCAGTGCATGTTTATGGCAAAGGAAAATTTTTTTGACAGTTGCTGACTTAGGGGCAATGGTGATGTCTGATTTATAACCTTAATCATCATCTTTTATTTGGACACCTCACTGCTGAAGGATTTTTTTCTTTTTCTTCTTCTTTTACTCTACCTCCATTTGACCTTACAGTCACTTTGTGCAACCTTCAATGGCCTTCCTGAAGGCCATCAAAAAATTAGCCATTTCTCACCAAACTGACAAAACACCCTACCAAAAGCCCAAGCAGTATCTTTCAGGCATTGTTATTTCTAGGGTACAAACTACTGAAACTAGAAATTATTTACATCAATGAATCTTTCAGGGCCAAGTCCTGCAATGTTAAGCTATCTTGATGCTACAGGTCTTTTAAGTGTTTGTGGGATGCTCCAAACTATTTGGACATGGGACTAAGTATTCATAAAAAAGACAGGATTTACTACTGTATATTTTGGTTTATTTGGAAGATTTCAACAGATTCTCTCTTTCTCATCCCACACATTAGATAAGTACTTAAATAATGTCATAGCTCAGCCACCTGCTACCGGTGTGCTGAAGAAATTATTGGACTATGCTAAGGAGTCACATTAGATTATCAGAATGGTCCTTTCATAACTGTGAATATACATGCTTCTTCAACCTGAACTAATTCCTGAGTGTGAGAAAATGTTAGTGGAGATAATCCTCTTCTAGCTACCTTACCATTAAAAGGTGAAAGATTGTTTGGAGACTGATGCCCATAGAATTCTGTGTCAATTTTCTTTTGAATTCCACTGCAATAGAACATAATCTACAAGCAAATAAACAAAATCAAACAGCACCCTTGATAGATATTTCATACTTAAGTGAGAAATGCTAGTCAGTTTTCCCCCAAGTAAATAAAGCATCTTAAATCTTATAACAGATTTGCTTTTTCATTGTTGTATTCTTTATTATAGGGATTCTGTGAGCTGTTCAGATACTTATTTCTTTAAACAAGAAAAAATAGAATTTGACCACATAAATACTTCTACACTGCAGTTTATGCGTCTTAAAATGTGTGTATTTTAGGTTGCAGAATTACAGATTTCAAGAAGAAGGAACAGTACCGAGGAAACGAAGGAAGACCAAGAGCAAATTTCTGCCAGACAAACTTCTGGAAGAATAATGTAGCTAGCTATCTGTCTATCAGTATGTACATATAAGTGAAATAACAGTAGAGTCAGTTACTCTCTGAATTTCTCAGATTCTAACTTGCTTGAAAAATGTCAAAATGATAAGGATATTGTAACATCCAGCTATTCTGTTCATACTATTTCACAACATATGAAATTTCCAACATTGTAAACTGTGGTTAGTTTAGGAGTAACATTATCTCACAAAAGCACCACAGAATTTGGTTGGCCTTTTTTAAAAATTCTGAAATAGTATAATTAAATGTTACTTCTACATTTGTATTTTCCATTTTGTTTATATAAACAAATTTTCTACATCACTAGGTCACACTAGATACCATTTGAAATACACTTTTTAATATTAAATGTTCTTAGTGTAATACAATACAATCTACTAAATGCTAGAATGCTGCACATTTGTACAAATACCTTATTGTACTGTCATGGAAAATGACTGGAAAAAAACAATTTAATGAACAATCAAGAAATTTATAAAAAACAAAAGCAGAGAACACAAGGTCTGTGTTTGTTCCGACCATCTTTGTTCTGACCATTACAGGGACCTTTTTTTATCCTATCAGGATCTTCATATAATCAAGAGTCACAGAACATGGGCAAGAGGGAGCGAAGAGAAAACTTTGAAAGCAGTCAATGGCTGAACTCCACCTTATCTCCCAAGCCATTCTGCTACTGCACCACGTCATGGGGCTGATGATGTGGGTCATAGCACTAGGGACAGCAGAACATGGTCTCTAGCTCTTCCCACAGCCTGGATACAGATCACTGTCCTCCAGGAAGCACATGCCCAGAGCTGTTCTCATAATACAATCCTAACTTAGCAACTGCATTTGAACTGCTTGAGAATTGTATGCAGTTCGGTTTTACATGAGGAATTTTAGGTTTTCTGCTCCTACAAGAGTTGATTTCAGCACGCACATCATCTCTATGGTCTTTCTAGAGCACCAAAAGCCTATGCTACAGTCTACAGTATAGATATATTTTTCTAGAAATTTTATCCTTCCTGCAATCACTTTTGGTTCTACCTGATAGTTGATTCAGGAATACATATTATTTTCCAACATCAAACCATGTATGCTTTTATATACTAAAAACCGGTTTAAGTTCTCGCTGTAGATTGCAACACTTGCACATTAAGTGGATTGTGCCTGAAAAGCTATTTGGCTCCTGCAGCAATTGGTTGAAGCTAATAGATTTTGTTTTGTGATTTAAGTGGAAAACTAATACACTTACTATTTTTTTTTTTGGCCTGAAGAAAATATCTTCTTGATTCATTTTATTTCCATAGTGATGTTGAGGACACAATGCTATTCTATCCATCGTCAGCTACTGGATCTAATTGGATCTAAGAAAAAGAACAGCGATAGAGATAGAAAAAGAAAACGACAAGAAAACACATCTTTTACGTACTAACTTAACATTTTTTCCTTCCACAGCCTTCTACTAGTCTATTTCTCTTTGATGGCCCTGAAAGCACAGTTCTTTCACTCACTGCATAAAACCCTGCCTAAGATGGTAAGGTGGGATAACAGAGGGCTTTTTATTGTGCTGCTAAATCTATTCCACATTTTAGGGAAATGTGTGAGTGCACATTTAATTTTAAGCAAGACAGGAGATTCATATAAGTCTTGTCATGTTAAGAGAGGGTATTTTAGAAAAGAGTACATTTGTAAAGAATTGGTGTGAGTAAAGAATTGCTGTGAATTTCCAGTATGACCCTGTGACCCTAATATTCTCCAGGTACACAAGCAAAACACTGTTCTGTAAGAAGACATCTCTGTACAGCACTGATGAGAAAACTGCTGTGTACATTTCTGCTGTCTGCACTTCAGAAAGAGCAAAAGAATACTGAAGAGGTTTCGGAAACATGCTTCAAGAATGAGCTGAAACCTGGAAAACATGTTAGTCCTCAAGTTAAGAGGATATCTGTTCTGTAAATCCCTACTTAGGAAGATCTTTCAATCTAGCAAAGTAGAACATGAGCCAACAATAAGATATGGAAGCTAAGAAAAAAACTACATAAAACCAGAACTGGAGTTCTAGTTTTAGACAATTCTAATTTAAATTTGATAAATTCCAAGATAAGAATTTCAACACTGAAGGAAAATATCCACTAAACAATATAGCAGATCATTGCACAGAATAATTTATCTGAAAACTTAGTTTAACAGTTGTTGTTTGGTTTGGTTTGTTTGTTCATTTGTTTTAGTTTTTTACAAAATGAATTTCAATAGCTATATTTACAAAATAAAGCTATTGAAACACATGACAAAATTACTTTTAGGCATCTAGCAATGCACTATATAGAAAAACCATAAGGTCAGACCAAAAAATAGCTCGGGGTTTTTTCACTCAATGTCCAGTTCTAATACGGGAATCAATAACAGTATGTTGAACACAAAGTTCCCCATTCAGTTAAGTACATGTTTATAAGCACAGAACTAGGATTCACGGGTTAGAAAACTGAGCCAGAAAAAGCTTAAGACTGCTAATAAAACAGGACAAAGTGGGCTAGATTTGAAAGTGTGTTTTGTTGTGAAATCCTCAATCCTTTTTTAAAGCATTTCTAGGACTTTTTTCTTCTCCAGGTTCAAAACTTTGCTTGGCATGAGGAATTTGTCAAAATTCAGACACATAAGGACATGGAATACATATCATCAATATACTAAAAGTATGTTTTAAATGTAAGTGCTACTTACACTTTTCATCTTTTTCTAGCAGAACTCTGAATTTATATCATTCTTTTTAAACCTATTTCATAACTGAATCTCTTAAACAGAGAATATTTTACCCATGGGGTTTTGAGTCTTGTTTTGGTTCAGTGATCTACACTACTACATCGCACATTGGGATTTTCACCAACAGGACAGTATTTCTGTGGTAAAAAAAAGACACGTATTAAGGTTTGGCTTCCTAAATCGATACTAGCCCATTGATAGTGTATACCTGATTACCCTGTACTGAGACCAAATTAAGTCCACAAAACACAGTATTATGCCATAATGCCTCAGGAGCTGAGTCAAGACAAAGCACAGGAGCATCCAGAGAGCACCATGACCTGGGTGTGGTTGCAGGGTGGAGTGCCTTCCAGTGCTGCCAAGCAAGCTCTCCAATACTTCCAGATGAGTATTGTCACCAGCGAAGCATGGATGTCTTCTGTATCCACCATAGGTGTAGTTATAAACTTCTAAGGACACAAAAGTATTTTACGGAATATTAAAAACTAGACTTAAAAACTGTTGTAATTCCAGCAGAATACCTGAGCAGAGTAAGAGAAAATAAATGGTATTTTATGTACTCCTTAAAATAATTGTTTAAATTTAGCAGTGGCTTTAGGTAGCCAACTGTTTTTAGGTAAAATTAGCTGCTAATTTTTTTGAAATACATCTTCTTAAAATCCACTGTAAACTACTTGTTTGATTAAGTAAATATTATAAACAATTGTAAAGGACTTCTGTATTCCCTGAGATGTAAAGCCATATAGGAAACAAAAAACATTACTGATGTGAATGGTGTAACATCCCCAAACACAGTAATATTGTGAAAACAACAGATGCTTTTTCTGTAAATAGTGTAGGGGGTAAAAATATAAGTTATCAAATAAAAGAGATATTTTTTCTTAGACATATATGGCATTTTCAGTCGATTACAACTAAAAATCAATGAAATTCTAACAAATGAATGATTTGTATACTTGCTGTAAGTACATGCTTTTTCTTGCTGTGTAATATGTCATTTTTCCCCTAAGTATACTGTTATTTTGTGACAAATCCCTGGTCAGAAGATTGAAGTACCTCATGTAATGCTAACAAAACTCTAGTTTTAGAAAACATCACTGCAATATTTCTTGAGTTTTAGTCTATGCATAAAAATTAATTATTTCCAGAAAATACTCTGTATCATAGATATGCATTTTGAATTTTAGCAATTTATATGACATACCTGTGGCAATGAAAAGGAGAAACAATTTTTTGTATGTTTCTTAGGTATCAGTTAAGTTTATGCAGGCCTCTCAGAAAAGCCACTCAGAATTTCATATATCAGAATGATGCCCATCTGATTTACCAGAAATCTCCATTGACAAATCAGCTCTTTTAATTTTTAACCTCTAGATGTAGTTACTGACATTTGGCTAGTACCAACACTAATAAGATCTGAACTATGAAGATTTTGCTTTGGCACAATTCAGAATTCAGAAAAGCATGGCAAATGGTGAGTCATTAAAACTGGAAAGTAAAAGCAAACACCAGACATTACTGAAACATTCTGAAGCTTCTTCTTAGCCATAAATTGTGTAAAATCTAGAATTTATTTTGAATTGTCAAAAAAAAGTATTTGTTTTCACCATGGTTCACATAGTTATGTGAATCCCAGACATCTGAACAGATTTTATTTGCTGAGCTTGCAAGTTTTAGATAAATTGAGTCTGAAGGATACTTACCCTGTTATCATTTTTCACTCCAGCATACATGCCTTTATTAACCAAAAGCCTAGGGGCTTCACACTCTCACAAGAAAAGATATGACATACAGAAATAAACATTATCAGTTATAGGATAAACGCATGCATAATATCTAGAGGCTGATGTTAACTTTCAAACTCGTGCTGAAGATTGAATGGTACCTTGTTAATTTATGCTTTTGTCCCATAGTATTCAAATACACAAAGTGGTTCTCAAATATAGCTGCATAAACCCAGCACATTAAATTCTTCAGATTTGTAATCTTAATTCCCCAATTACCTGCACTGTAATTGCCAGCAGTATAAGATGTGTAGCATCCCTTACTAGCCTGTATGTGTTGCTCCTATTCGAAGTAGTACAGTGTCACTGTAGGTTGCTACTCTCCTATACTGATACAAGACAAACTGAGGAAAAACATAATTCAGTAGTTGGGACAGTAGTTTAAGCCTCAAGAGACCTGATTTGAGCGCATGTGTTCTATGTATGATTTTCAATGAATCACTACATTGCCAAAATTCTTAAATCTACTAAAATCAAATATCTGACCATTCTGCACAGCAGCTGGGTTTGCTGGAAAAGCTTGCTGGTTCCTGCAGCAAGCATGCATAGATTGACAATGATAGAATAATTACTGGGTAAAGCGGGTGACAACTCACAGAGCTGAGCTCAATCCTTTCCTACTAAGACAACCAATATGAGAGTGTCTACAAATGTGATGTTGAGAGCCTTAACACTTACCACTCTGTTGCCAGTCTGCTTGGGATTTGAGAGTTGTGGCTATTCAGGATGTTACTACACCTTCAGGAAATTCTGGTCTTAAACTCACTCAAGAGATCACAGCCTGGTTGGCCTGGTTGTTCACATGAACTTCCCAAAGACATCAGCACCATCTTCATCTTCAGCACTGGCCATGTGTTCTCTGCCTTAGCTCCCTTTGGCTCAACAGCTGACCATGTCTCCAGCCCTGGAATGGGTGAAGCGGTGATGCTGCGCTGCCGTTCCAGTGCACAACGTTGGGGCAGTGATGGGAGGTACATTCTGGTGGAGGGCAAATCTAGTGCAGAGGTCTGCTGTGGGGGAAAACTACTCAGCTCTAAGGGCTTGGGTCAAATCAGGATTGGAGTCGTTTATCTGTTTTGTAAGGATGGCAATCACTGAACTACACACCCAGGAGCAGTATCAGGTATACAATTCTGTCCGTTTCCCCATCTGCACACCTCTCATGCCTGAGGTGTGGGTGCTCCATCTTTAGGTGTACCTGTGCTCCTTCCTCAAGTCTGCTAGTTGTGCCCTGCTGAGCAAGCACCCCGTGAGTTCCCATAGACACACCTGATATGTTGGTCCCCATTTATTTCACCCTGAGCCATCAGTCTGCCACCTACTTGTGGCATCTTGTGGGGCGATGGCTCTCAGCCCTAGGCAGAGGAGGCAATGCCCATGAGGTGACTCTTGGCAGGATGAAACGTGGCTTGACTGCTGGGCTGTCACTCTTGCCACTCTGAAGTCTCTCATCCACAATCCCAAATTGTCATGCTTCTTTTCAAGTTGTCACCTGTTTTCAAGAGTCTCTGGCAACCCCCTGCTTACTGATTAATCTGGCTGGTTGTCTTCATGAGCAAACTTTGTCACTCTTATTCTCCCCATAGCATCGTTTGAGGGTAAACACACTCTCAGAGTAATTTTGGGCCTTCTACTCCCGTGCAGTGGTTACACTTATGTTCTTCTCAGATCAGCTGCTGTAATCTAGGCCATGTTACTGAGAGGAGGTGGTGAAGACTTCCCCACAGAGTTCCAATACAAGTATCCAACTGGAAAAATATGGATTTATAAAGACGACATCCAGAAATCAAACCTCTGGCTCATGGGTCATAGGGTGAGACAGGAGAAAAGGCATGTGGGCTGCTGTAGGAAATCCAATTAAAGAACAGAAGCAGCAAGATTTCTGACAGCTTGAAGTCATATTTCATGTATTTTGGAAAAAGGCTGCACTGATAGCATGAATTTATACTCTACCAGTGCTTTGCATCTTGAGGTTGTATTATTTGCTGTATAAAAATTATCACTCTACAATTGAATTGTCTTAGAGAACCTCTCTAGCCACTCTTGAAACAGCAGCTAAACTGAGTTCTGGTCTACTACAGCTCAGGTTAGCATATTAGCTGCTGGAACATCCTTTCTATTTGTCTGACTATGTATCGGTTTTTCTTTATGGCAGGATGACAAATCTGGTTTTACCATATCAAATGAGACATATTTTTTTAGAATCTGTCCTCCAAATATCTGGTTTTAGATCATGACATGAAGGATCAATATTCTTTGTTTTCCTGATGATTCAATTGCTACATAATGTATGAGTCACTGAAGATGTTGTATTAAGTTTTTATTAAGTAAGTGCCCCAAGGCAAAGAATACAGATCAGATCTTTGGAGGTTTGGTAACTGTGTTCATGATACAAATATAGTTTAATAAAGCTCACTTTAATTGATATATTTTCTCTGTAATTATTCCCTCCAGTCATAGGACAGGCAGTTTCATCTCAGATAGTGTCACACACTGGTATTAAAATAAAGTATTTTACCAACTACATAAATTAATTAGTAGCAACAAAGGCTACAGCCTAGCTGAAGTAAATGGCATTAGGTATAATTAAGAGTAAACAAAGCTTGTCCCTAAATTCTACGAGGCTGTGTACAGTTGGATTACAGCAACTCTATTGGGCAGTAACCTATTTGCCTAGTAATCGTGACTCATACAAGCAATATACCTACACTGATTAATTTCACTTACAGACCCTGTGGTAGCTTAATTAAATGATCCATTCTAAATAATGACAGCCTTTTAAAAGTAGCCCTGCAGGAACTGAACTGTTGCCTCAAAAGGCATGAGCCAAACAGAATATAATGAAGACGAAACACAGAAAATCCTTTTGAAAACATATTTATACAGAGAATACAAAGAAAGTCATTTTACTTTTTAAAATGACATGCTATTAAGTATTTGACTGTATTGTTTACTGATATACTGTCCTTTGCAGTAAAACAACTACTGAAACATAACACTCAAATAAAATATGCTTGGGATTCCACAGTAAAGAACCAAAAAGATGTAGCATTGCAATATCCTACTAAATAACTCAGTTTGCAACTGGTAAATTCACAAACGAACTAGCTTTAAACAAGTTAGTTACCTAGACCCATCTCTCCACCAGCCTATGTACCTCCTGTGCGAGGTCACTGAAAATTATTCTTTCCTACCAGCCTCTAAAAATATGAACATCATGCCTATGAACCTCACTACAGCTTCTTTTTCTAACATTTGGCCCTCCAGAACTCAAGGACACTTGATTTGAGAATAAGATTTGAAAACTACTTTAATTCATCAAAATCACACACAAATACTGTGCTAACTCAGCTACAAATGAAATAAAGTAATATACAATAGATTAATCAATAACACCAAACATACTGCTGCTAGAGACAAAACATGTTCTGGTAGGGTATTTAGGTAATAGGAAACAGAGTAAAGCCAAAAATTCTGATATCTCATCTGAGACCATCATTATAAACAAACCAGGAGAAGGATCAAGTTTTATAAATTCCTCTTTAGCGCCAAATAAATATAAAGAAAAATAATACACTTTTAAAAAAAAGACAGCTCTTTAGACAGTGATGAATTCAGGTGAATGAATTAGTGGTCAATAACGGAAGCATGCCATCTCCCAAATATACATGAGAGATAACAAATGGGTTTCTTTTTGTTATGTCTGTAGGCTGTAAGGGTGATAACAAGGATAACAGAAAGTCCAGAGGAGCCCTTCACACTACATAAAATACTTCAATAGGTTGTTGGGAATTAGGTTCTGTTACTGTCACATCCCTTGATCATTATGAAAAGTATTTTCCAGATGACTTGTTGAGTATGAGAAGACAAGACCAGGCCTATTGAGGGTTATTGAAGTCTCATACAGCCCCCACCTGAACATGCAAGTACTTGCTTTGGGCTTATTTCTCCAGCAATGTGGAGTGACTGTGACATAATATGGAGTAGACCAGATGCAGAGGCAAGGGCATGTACTTCATGCCATCCATACTTCATCCATCCATAGCTTGATTCTTATGATTTATGTGGGTGAAACAAATTTCACCTTTATTCAATAAAATTCGTATTCAACTTGAAAATCTCGTCTCTTTCAGTTTCTCAGTGACAGCTGTCAGAATCCATCAACATTCAGCACAAGAATATAAAGCTAATAGGCTTCTTGTAATATCAAAACTAAATGGACTGCTGAAACTCAAAATGAAATACTATTACTGAAAAGATTCTTTTATCTGGTGCTTTGTGCAGTGGGGGAAAATGATTTTAATCTTGTCTCCTTTAAATGTTGGATTGTAAATGAATGCTGACAAGATTAAATAAATGTACTTTTGACTTAAGTCCCTGCCATCATTTTTTTTAAAAACAGCTGAACGTACACTACTTGATATTCTGCAAGCATGGGTTCATAACCTGGAGCTTTTGGCAGAACATAGGAGAGGGACAGGAGCTAGGTATTTTTTTAAGTGCCTCAAAATTGCATGATTCTTCTTTTAGCTCCTGTAACACTAATGAAGTTAAACTTCTGTTCTGCACCAGCTCAGGCCACGTGAAGGAGACTCCCTGCAGCATGGAGTCTAGCAATAAAGATGGTGAGAGGAGTGATATGACTTCGATATTAAGTTAAACTAAGTAGGCCAAGAATCATCATCCTGGGAAGGAGATGACTGAGGGATGATACAAGGCAGGTCTGTAAAATCACAAATGACAGGAAGAGGTGAATAAGGCCTGGCATTTACTCTCCTGTGAAAACAAGCCCTCAGTAGCTCTAAGAGATTTTTGCATTTAATGTAATTTTCATAAACCAGAACTTCTTTCCAAGCAAATGTTACTGAATCGTCACAGTTACTGGAAGTGAGAGTTGTTCTATCTCACTTACATCTCTGGAAACAAAAAAAGAGGTTGCTGCTTTTGAGGGTACAACCAGAAAGTCCCATCATATGGCTAAGATTAAACACCACTGACCATCTGCTATTTCAGACACAAGAAATATGAACCATTAAATGTATTTCAGGAAGGAAAAGCCCATTTGTGAGATGATGTGCAAGAACCCATGTCTGCCATGCAAGCTTACACACTCACAAATGTAGGATATGTAGACTAACGGCCTTAATCTAAAATGAGCTTACAGAGCTAACACATGACTCGCCCTAATTTGAAAGCATCTGGCTAAACATGGAAAGCATCTATCAAAGTCTTCTTCAACTATTTGCAGCTGAAGAGTCCTACTGCCCAATGAGTACTTAATATGACCAAATTGTTATCTAAAAGGTAGACCATCATAGGCCACGGTTCTGTACAAAAACTCTTGTGCCAGACACAGGGCTCTTGGTATACTAGGAAGTTCAAAAACACTGACTGGATTGTCCTCTTAAAAATCTCAGATATAGAGAAGTCTAATTAAGGTATCCCAATTCTATTTATCATTTGAAAATTGTTGCTTATAGGAGCTGATACTGGAGACAGTAGTATGGCAAATGAAGATGAAACATCTAAAATTTGAAGTTATTCCTCCAATAGCTGAGATATTATCAATGCCTCTGTGAGCACACCTAATATAATTCCATGCGAACTAAAACAGATTAATTCAAATAATTTTCAGCTAGACCATCCTATATTACAAGATATTTAGCTTCAACAAATGGCAAAAATACTGAGTATGGGAAGTAGCAAAACTTTACATACCTAACTGATTGTGTAGGTGGAAATTAATTTGTACTCTAAGCTCTTAAATGTTTTTGTTTGGTGGGGTTTTTTTCCCATCAGGCTACAATAGTTGGGGCTAGTTGGATTTTCTATCGGAAGTCTCTATTTGACACTTACCTGATTTCTTGTTTTCCTTCTCTTTCAGATTACTAGCTACTCAGTGAAGTGTCATAAAATACTTGTTTCAACCTAGCTCTCCTCCCCCCACCTTCTCTCTTTTGATTTTATTAATACATAACTAATTTGAACTTCCAAATTTCCTACTGTTATTTCAGAGATGATATGAGAGTGATTAACTCCTACTCTGAATTCATATGAGTGGTAAAAACCATGATATCATCTAATTTCCACCTGAGACAAACCACAATATCATCTCATTTCCACCTGTGGCAGTCTTCAGAGAAAAAGAGAGGTGGTGTATATCTAAAGAATGAAAAGCAAATTAATTAAAGAAATAGATACTTAAAGTGGCATTTGCTGTTACGGCAACTGACATTTTAGGGTGGTGTAAAAAATAATTAACATAAAATAAAGCCCACTTATTACATTAAGCAGAGACTTTTGAAAATACAAAGATATTGACTTTTCTCCATCAAATCACATTCATATGCTAAAATGAGAAAGTGTAAGAATTAGGGAACGGGTACTAAAAAGCCTTCTATAACATTACTCGTGACATAAGCTTCCACAAAGGCCGTGTTCTGTCCTCTGGGAAAAAAGGGTTAATATCAGAATGAACATTTCTGTCAGTACATTAGAATCAATAGACACTATCCAACTACTACTACTGCAACTTTTTTCTTGTTTTCCCTAGCCTCAAAAGCAATGCATACCATTTAAACTTCACTGACAACACTCTGTTGACTTTCGTGAAGCAATTTCTTTGGTCTCATATTAGACAAAATTTACATTCTGTAGTCTCAGACTACAGTGTTAGCTGAGTACACTAGTCTGAGAGAATTTCATCTGAGACATCAGCATCTTCACACATCTAAATCTAAATGAAGTTATTCCTGTTAGTCAAAGAGAATTCCTTTTATAGAGCAAGCTTGCTGAGAAACATGTCCCTTGTTATATATTAATGCCACTCAAACACACACACATGAAAGTCAACAGGCTTCTCACTTTTACCAGTTTCTATCAGCTTCCATATTTGGAATAACTGGTACTAATTCAATAAATTAAAGATAAGAACAAAATCAAGCATAATAGGAATAATGAGTAACTCCTTATTTATGTTTAAGGTCTGGTATGATTCCCTGAGTGCTCTACAAAGCTAAGCACAAAATTAGAAAGATCTCCTCTGTAATTGAGGCTGTTTCAGTGAAATAAGTCTGCTGTGAATAAATGGGATGATGGTCACACTCCTGCACCCCTGTCAGAGACCAACACAGGTACTGACTGGCAAAGGAACCAGAGTTATAAACACTAAAGCAAAGCCAGAAGGAAACATTTCTGACATGTATTAAAAAAAAAAAAAAGTGTCATCTTAGATTTTATTTGAAAACCATATATTCTTTCCTTTTTCATGTGTACAGAAAACAAATAATGACCAATTAGAAATAATTTAGAAAGTATTATCTAACTTGGGCAACAACTACTACTAACACAGCAATGTTGATGCAGCATTGGTTACAAGTGGTACTTACTATCACTAATGACCAGATTATGAGTGTGGGGACTGTATCCTGTCTGACTGTTATTGGCCAAGGTCAGTGCTGAAAAACCAGTATCCAGGTTACACTAAAGATGAGAGGAGCTTTAGTCTGAAAACCATGCACATGTGCGTGTTTTACCGCTTCTGTTGCAACAAAACTGAGCAAATTGTAGAGGCATGCCTCTTCACTGTGTGGTGGCCAAGCCACTCAGTGATTTAAAAGTCCAGCAACCAGACGAAATCTGCCGACAATATATTCATAACTAAAAACCTTATGTCACATTTTCTGGATGCCAGGCAGAATGGGAAAAAGGAAACAGCTATTTACCAGCTTTGCTATAGGAGTAACATCTCATTTATGTCCCTAAGTTAGCCACTTCAGTTGCCAACAATGATTAGGGTATGGGTGGGAATGAAATGCAGAGCCTGTGTCGACTGAGAGATCCAGATAACAGATCATCAGCCCTTAAAAAAGCCTCTTGCAGGCCCAGTCACCCATCCACATTTCTGATCCCTGACAGGACAGGGCTAATGAAACAGTCTTCACCAGACAAAGTCAGAGGCAGCGTAAGACATCCACCCTTTCTCACCTTGCAAAGTGGGGAGGAGAGAGAAAAATCAGCAAGAAACACAATTACTGAAGACAGTATGGAGGCAAAAGATGAACACAGCAAAATGTTGTGGTGCGTCATCTTGATGAGACTGTTGAGATGATCAAGGGTCTTTGCTGCTCCCTCCTCACACCCTGGCACCCTCCTCGCACCCTGCTTCTGCCCGCATTACAAAAAAAAAAAAAAAAAATTAGGTTAAGGATTTTAAAAAAACAGTGAATCATAAGTTTCATATAGGTTTGCAACCTTTCCATTGACACAGTTTAAAAATCTGAAGGTGGTCTTTTTTATCTATCCTCAAATATAAACGTGTAAAATGAATAATTACTACGAAGACTGCAGACAGTCCTCTGAAGAGCAGAGCTTTAACCTTGCATTCTATGTTCTAATTTTTAGCATTTCTGTCAAAACAAAAGTTTTCTTTTTCATTCCATTTGCTTCTTTGCTGTTGGAAAGATTTACATTTACCTTTCCCATGGTGAAGGTCACAAAATGATGGATTAAGCATTAAAATAACCAGAAAGCATAGCTGAAAGACAGAAAACATACTGAAATAATGGATCTTTTTGTGATGATGTTTGAAGATGAACATTTTGTATTCACGATGAGTAATTCTTAAAAAGTAAATTCAAAGTCACATCATTACACACAAAAGATAATAGTTAAAAGAAATTTGCGGTACTTTGGTTAATTCACTAGATATTTATAATTCCAGTCAAAATCAATTTTTAAATATAAGTTCAATGTGCTTGCTAGTCTTAGTCTCATATCTCATTAATGCAATATTTTTAAACTACAACAGACTTAGACTATGAACAATAGGGGGAAAAAAAATGACACTGGATACAAAGATGCAGACCAGTGCAAAACACCAGATACCAGTCTAGGAATGTCACATCTGTGTGTAGGTGCAATGGCTCTAACTCATGACCTGAAGTACCTGGTCAAGCAGAGGTGCAGAATTATATATTTGGTCGTGCGCAGCTACAGGAGAAACTCTACTGGTCTACCAAATGGCCCAATTCCATCTTGCAATGCCACTTTCCATCCAGTGTTGGAACTGCTGCTGGAGGCAAAGTGCTCCACGGGAGCTTTGCTTTCCACATTTCATTTCAAATACTTATACCTCTCCCTTTGAATGTAATAGTGGTTATCTGAAAAAAGAAAAAAGAAATCAAGGATATATATTTCATGGTATTTCCAAGTTAACTTGTAAACAAGAAACGCTTAATTAGGCCTTATTCTCTCAATCATATTCAGCCTGTGCAAGATCAGCTTATTCAATCAGTAAGGTAGAAGAAACGAATCATGTTTAGAGAGACAGCAGTAGGAAAGTAGCTTACATTTTGGGTCATTATTAAAAGGCTAGGAAGGCTCTCATTTTTCAGAAGATTGGCAATCAGTACCTTCCTTAAAAGCATCAGATTTTCAGTATCTAGAGTTAGGCACATCTGTATGTAACACAAATTCCAAAACTCACTTGCTCCCTTCTATACACACTGTATGTTATCTGCACTGTTCATGCTCTACTGGGTTGAACCAACTATTTCTTGTAAGACAAGCAAGGATGAGGATACAGGTAAGATGCTGTCTGGGACTTCAGCATGATGGTGGACACACTTGAATTTCACGAATATCTTGTCCACGGCACATGTCATTGGCAGACAACAGCAGCCCCTCAGCAAGAAAACGGTGCCTAGAGTGGGTCATGGTGGTCACCTGCTGCTGGAACAGTTGTTGGGACAGTCACCTCAAAGAGCTGCCTCACCAGAACATTGCTGGAGAATGCAACACAAGGCAGGTCATAGGGAATGAGGCAGGAAAGGAGAACATAGTAACAACAGTAACCGAATCATTTTTCACCATTCCTAAAATATCTCAGAAACTGAGGTGTATGGCAGCGCAAGGAGCAACAGGAGACAGAAGCTGGTATTCGCCCTTTAGGCAGCCAGCAGTGCTGATACACAGCGTCGCCAGTGATGCAGCTCTGTGCATACAGGGAAGTGAATAAGAGGTGATGATGGCAAGGGTGGTGGAGGACATTGCTTGTAGCTCCATGGACAGGAGCTGAAGGCCTTTCTGTTTGGAGACAACTTAATGCATAGGGAAACATGATTCTGAATTCCCTTTCAGACAAGGAACGTGTGAAAGGATATTCAACTGCTAGCAGTCACTCCACTGTAGATCTTTGATCACATCACTATAGTGTCTCAGTTTAACAAAATTATACTGCATGCGTATGTAACTAAGTATGCTTCCAGTGCTGCTTAAAAAAACCCACACATATCTATCACTACAATGATACATCCTCCCAATAAACAAATAACCCATTAAAAGTATCCTCTTTTCCTGTTTTTCTTCCAGGGGTTTTGTTCTTTCTTCCTGACAATACCCTTGCACAGCTGGAGCTCATTAAATTTAACAGCAGCACAGCCATTTGCAGAGGCCTTAGAACTCCTCCTGCAATAAAATAACTTTAAAAAAAAAATAAAATTAAAAAGATATAAAAGCAATTGGCTTCCACATAATGAGATTATAATGGAAATGATGAAAAGATGAATAAAATCACTTATTTTTACTCCTCTGGAATTAGCCAAACATAGTTCATTCATGAATATTTGAAAGTGATGTGATCCATCCACTCCCTTGTACATAAAAAGCTTCATTTCACTTCCCTCTAGTAACTAACGTTTGAGAGCTCCAAGGCATCCTATGAATGCTTTTGTTCCATTAATTTGAATTAAAATGGGGTGGGCAGCTTTTTAGCACCTAGAAGGACTAACTAAATGTTAAATGTATTGGGCTGTCATATACCCAAATTCAGGATTCACTAAGACTAAATAAGGAGTCTCTAGAGAAGAGAGAGGTTGTTTTACCTCATGTTCAAATCATCTGTTAGTTACTTTGCCTAATTACTTTAAAAATCTGTTTTCAGCAATCTGCTAATACTAAGATTACAGAAAAATAAGCACTTTCTGTATTTCTTTTTATAAGGAAGACCTTGGACAAGGAAAATTTGATAAACAATGGGACTTCTGGGGAGTTACTATTTGTAAATTCTTCAGAGTTTACTCTGGTGGTATCCTGAGTTGACACAAGATTTGAGGTAGAACATCTTTTGGAAGGAGACATGCCAAAAGGCTTCAAAATTCTAAAACTGGTTGTTGTTGTTGTTTCAAATTACAGAAAGAAATAAGAAACCAGATCAACACAGGCTCTTTAAACACAGAAAAATCAAAATCTGATAGACAGGAGACTACTAAAGTGAACTGAAAACAAATCTCTCTCTTACCAATCATTCCCTTGTAAGGTAGGACTTGTTTTCTGCTTTACTAAATACTTTTCAGAGACAGTCTGAATGGAGCAAACTCTACACAATTTTCTCTACGTATCTAGAGGTCTCATCCCATCTACCCATCTTCCAGTTTGGCACTGGGACTGCTCGACTTGGTTGTTCAACAGCATGCAATCATGCTGCAGGAACTCTACTTGCCATCTCTCTCTCCCAGTCGTTTCCACCGACTCCAGTGAACTCTACAATATTTTCCAGCCAGAACACCTTCAGCTGCTCCAGGAAAGTATCACCATGATTCTCTTGCAGTCGTTCCCCATATACCTCATCACAGAAACATGCAGCACACAACACCTGCACAGTAAGTTGTGAAAAGACAAATCCAACAGTTCAGTCGTTCATCCCACACTCCCACAAAGAGTTCTTTTTCCCTGTATGCTGACCATAGACGTCCAACAAGTGATCTGAATTAGGGAGGTTCAAACCTGAGAAGGTTTGAAACAGCTGGTCCAGCTCTTTGAACATCACTTATTATGATGAATGTTCAAAGGAGAATAGCAATTTTGAAAACACGAAAATGCACCTGAATCATAATACACAATCATTCCGCATAATACATCTTACATTGCCAAGATAGAGCTGAAGAAACTAAATTCTGACCAGGCATACAGAGAAACTGTGGGTAAACTGTTTATTTCATTTTCCACTGTTTATTTCCTGTTGGAGTCAACAGGTTTATAAGCATTTCTGGTGTTATTTACCAAAGTCACATGTGATACATCAGAATGCCCTCAGCTTAAACTTTCCCAAACAGCCTTGTTTCTCAGGGTCGAAAAGGCCAATGAAGATCAGGAGACAGCTATAGAGATGAACCAGGATTTCTGTTATAATAGCGACTGACGTTAGGGTAAAAGACATCTGGTTATAACATTGTATTTCTATTAAAGATACACAATTTTCATTTACATTAACATGTTAATAATATTTAAAGTATAGAGTACTTCTGAAAAAATGTCAGAAAGCATAAAGTCTCAATTTAATGGTCTTATGCTATTAGCTACAGTAACCACCAAATGAAAGCGGAAAATGGGTTAGAGTCTTTTGTTCATTAATCACATCAAATTTACTTTTCTTAATTTCCCGTTTGCATTTAATATGGATCTGGAATCTCAACTGGGATTTTCAATCTGCATTTTCATTAAAGTATCAGTAACAATTCTGCAAAAGCAATTCTGATGCAGATAGAAGCAAAAAAATTATATGCATGTCAAGTGTGGTTTCTGGATGCATGACAGATTTTATAAGTTGTGGAAAAATCACCAGCAAAAGAATTATTTTAGTTTCCCTAATTTTCAATAGGGCTATGATTTTCCTGTTTCTGGCATTTCAATTATTAAACCTGCCATTATTATTATAATAATTTTGTCTTTGTCTTATCTTCTACATTACTGAACAAAATGCCATTGCCATCTTTGTGGCCACTGATTTTGATTTCATATGCTAGAAAAAATGTGGGGTTTCCCAGTTCAACTTGATTGAAAAAGAAAAACTGTAAAATTTTTAACAATAGAAAATAAAAATGAGAAAATTAATGAAAGTGAAAGAGAAGCAAAAATAAAAGAATGAAATAACATTTTCAAATGATAGGCAGTGTCAAAGAAAGAAATGGACAGTTTAACTGCTGCACTTTGGCCACAACAACCCCCAGCAGCGCTACAGGCTTGGGGAGGAGTGGCTGGAGAGCTGCCAGTCAGAGAGGGACCTGGGGGTGTTGATTGACAGTCAGCTGAACATGAGCCAGCAGTGTGCCCAGGTGGCCAAGAAGGCCAATGGTATCCTGGCCTGTATCAGAAATAGCGTGGCCAGCAGGGACAGGGAAGTGATCTTACCCCTGTACTCGGCACTGGTGAGGCCGCACCTCGATTACTGTGTTCAGTTTTGGGCCCCTCACTACAAAAAGGACATTGAATTACTCGAGCATGTCCAGAGAAGGGCAACGAAGCTGGTGAAGGGTCTGGAGCACATGTCGTACGAGGAGCGGCTGAGGGAACTGGGGTTGTTTAGTCTGGAGAAGAGGAGGCTGAGGGGAGACCTCATCGCCCTCTACAACTACCTGAAAGGAGGTGGCAGAGAGCTGGGGATGAGCCTCTTTAACCAAGTAACAAGCGCTAGGACAAGAGGTAATGGCCTCAAGTTGCGCCAGGGAAGGTTTAGACTAGATATTAGGAAGCATTTCTTTCCAGAACGGGTTGTTAGGTGTTGGAATGGGCTGCCCAGGGAGGTGGTGGAGTCCCCACCCCTGGAGGTGTTTAAGAGTAGGGTCGACATAGCACTTAGGGATATGGTGTAGTTGGGATCTGTCAGTGCTAGGTTAATGGTTGGACTAGATGATCTTCAAGGTCCTTTCCAACCTAGATGATTCGTGATTCTGGAAACAGCATTATAAATAGTAGGAGAGGAAAATTTTCAGACATAATCCCAAATTCTTTTCCTTCCATTATTTATCATTAATACACTATTCCTTTCGATTTCACTACCCAACAAAGCAGAAGCTCTGTGGTCTGGAAAGAAGTAATTTTCAAGGACAATATCACAAAATCCTCCATACTTAGTAAAAACTAAAAAGAAAAAAAAATTACTAATAATGATATAAGTTAATGACAGAATCCCTGGTATTCATCACTATTTCTCCAGTTGATTAAACAACTCATTGATTGGGCCTTCCTGCTGCATGTTGCTTCATTTAAAATCCTGAAAGCTAATCCATTCTTGTGTCTAGTTCTTTTATCCCTCCAGATACTGCATACAGAAGCTCTGCTTCAATGTGTTAAGGCCCTCCTGAACAATTTTCAAGTTGTCAGCTAGATATTAAATTTTGTGCAAAATCATACTGTATCTAAAGATACAAAAATCAGTAAAGATTTCTAGATCTATAAGACAGTCTCTAGAAGACTAATTCAAAAAATAAAATTCAGTCTGTAAAATTATAGTTAGAACTATGAAATTAAAGGATCAATTGAAAAAAGACACTGCATGGCCCAAAACACTGACCTATCCTTGTTACAAGTGATACCAAAGATTGGTATTTAAAAAAAAAAGAAATCTTAACTTTCAAAAATGGTTGCTAAGTGACAAAGATGTACTCGTATCCTGTCTCATTTATGAAGGAAAAAGGTGAAACAGCCTCAAAAACAAAAGAGAAAGAATGCTTAATTGACACCGCACATCTGATTACCATATTAAGAGAAGTAGATAAACCACATCCTTATGTGGTTTACCCTAAGGAGGAGGCAATAAATGTCTGCTGTATTTGGCTAAGGAACCTAGCCCATCTGTAAGACCAAAAAATTTCCTTCTGACAGCAAGTTTAGCCAGCAAGCAAATTGCAGGTTATATACTTTGAATACTATAGTATTTACTATCTGAAGGATCAGACTAAGTAGTAGAATTCATTTACTTTTCATAAAGTCAGTGCTTAGTACACAAATTTCTTGTATGTGAGTTGATACAGTATTTTTGCTTATAAAAACTATACGCCAAGGAGTAGTCCTTTAATTATATGCAGCTCTTGAGGAATTCAAGTGGAGCTGCCATTCTGGAGCTAGATTGTAGGAATGCTGATGGATAAAGCCTGCTAGAAAAATCTGAATTCTCCACTGGTGGCACTGGTATTGGTGCCCTGGCACCCACCTGAACTCCCAGCTTTACCTCAGAAGGAAGCAGAGTGGTTTCCCTGAACAGTGATATTTCCTGCCTGCAAACTCATGAGACTGAAGCCTGATCCTCCACCTTTTGAGATACATGCAAAACCTTCAAATTTCAGGCTTTTGAAGATTTTCATATGTGGCTCTGAGTGCTGGCCATTCTGATTTCTAAACTGCAGTGATTAAAGGTGACATACTTCAGAAATGTGGCAAATTGCTATGAAAAGATCTATTTCAATCATCCTAGAAAAAGAAGACACACATACTCCAGTACAGCAAATCGTCAGTTAGTCTAAAGCCAAACCTAGGTGGACAAATCACAGTTTAAGATTCATCCCAAACATTTTAGGCACACTTGAAACAAAAGGAAAATACAATCAATAACAAGAGCTTTAAATACATTATTAGTAAACATGCTGATATAAGACTTCAGAAAAAAGTGAATTTTGGTCAGTGAAACATCGGTGCATTTTGCATATAGTAATGAAAATAAAATGGGCAAGAAGTACAGTCAGCACTTTTTCTCATTATAGGAATACTTTAGATATGAGAAGTTTCACAAACTTGCTTATTCCTTCCTCTGTTCTTAACTCTCTTTTTAATAGTCTACCGATGCATACTAGAATTTAATTATACCAATTAGTACTGCCACATCAGACATATGATGTAGCTTCAATTAGAAGGTACCTAATGGATATTAGTACAATTTAGCTTTGTAATTAAAGTTCTAAGAGCAGTGCAAATTCAACATTATGATTACAAAACATTAAGACAACATTGATGGCACTGAAATTGAATATTTTAAAAGTGACCCCATAAATCAGTCTTAAAAAAAATGTATCTGAAATGAGTTTGGAGTTCTCTGCATCTCAGTGCATAAGATGACGTAGCTATCTCCACCGGCAAAGCCATTTTTAACATTTAAAATATTCTTTCTTAAATCATGTTTTTTTGTGATTAAATCATGTCTACTGTAAGATATTCTGTCAAGTCACACATTTATTAAGAGGCTTTTCAGAGGACTTTTGCAATTTCTGTCATCTCCTTCTTAGGAATCAAGTGTACTGACTCTACTAAATCAAGAAAAGCTTACCCTGATAGAGCTCTGTTTTGGCAGTGACAGCAGAGAGGTCCAACTCTTCTGTCTCTCCAGCTTCTTCCCATCAACACTTCATAGAATCCACCTCTTCTGTGATGAAATCCACCTCTTCTGTGATGAAGGAATATTATGATTTTTCTTCTCTTGGCCCTGTCAACAGCAGGGACAGCAAGAGACCAGTCTTAAAGAACCACTGTCCAACGACTTCTACTGACAAAATTAATACCGAATTTTAAAAATCCCGTTAATGGATTGTTTTTGCTTATAACCAAGGAATGACTTAATTTCAATCTTACTGATTGCTGATCATGCTTCCCTTGAGTCATTATAGCGCATGATGTTATTTGATATGAAGTACAAACACACTGACCATTCCAAAATAACATTTTGCCAAGTACATGATGCTAACTCAGAGATGATTTGACAAACGCATTTAGAAAAACCATAAACGTTATAGCAGTAATTAAAAAAAAAATCATTAAGAAGATGAATTACTGTCTTCATTACTGCGTTTGGTGTTGTCTTAAAAAATAAAATCAAGTGGTAAACTGCAAAGGACCTGCTAAACATTCAGTCTACCCCAAGTGCAGCCACAGGTGATACTAGACTGGGATTGATGTTTGTGTGCTCTCAGCTTCCACTGTAACCCAGGCGATGACAAAAGACAGCAGAATAAGGGAGGGCATCACACTAGGAAGAAACTGAGCATGAGAAAGTGTCATACTGAATGTGACATTCAGAGAGGCTAAGTTTAGACTACTTGATGGGTGATGCTCGACATCTCAGTCACCCATATTGAAGCCTGTGTTAGGAAGCACTGCAGCTCCTCTCCAGCCCACATGCCCACAGCTTTCCTGTGTGTAAAAACAAAGGAGGAAAAACGGGGAGCGATGCTTGTCACCAGCTCTCAGTATGATTGGGAGCTGGGACATGCTGGGCACTGAGGAAATTACCACCATGCTGAATACAGCTATAGCCAAACAGCAGTCTGTCTGTGATGCATCTCATATAATCCATATGAGGAATCTTTAAAATTTCATCTTGCTACCTGACAGGCTCTTTTATCTGACCTGTTTCATGAGCTCTCCTTATCCACATCAATCATAAATTAGGTTCAGGAGAAAACTGCAATCAAGGAGTTTGCAAAAAGACCTTCCTGCAGTATGAAATGCAATATAGGAAAGTTCATGACCTATATTCCCATATGAACAGAACAGAACAGCTAAGATGATGTGCTACAAAACCCTCTCAGCAAAAGCAAGGAACTGCAAGTTTTATAATGGTGAACTATTCTTGTGTTTCCCAGCTAAGAAGTGCTTCCTAATTATGATATAATTTAAGCTTTTTGACTTAGATCTTGCATGATAAGCATATTAAATTGCCATGATGGGCTACAATTTATCACGATCCTTAAAAATGAGATATTCAAACTGTGGTTGGTCATTAATCATGGTCAGTAGTATAACAAATAAATGGAGTGTAGTGCATCTTGGGAATCTATGAAAAATAATTCATTTGAATTGCCAGAAAAATAGAACAGATGATACTTATATACAAAAGCAAAACATAAACAGATAAATACCATAAACCCTATCAAAAATAATTTTGAAATATTTTCATTGCTGTCAGTGTTCCTTTGCCTCTGCCCAGAACATTTACAGATACATTATTAAAAACTCTCCCAGTAGAAGAATACCAACTAAGGTAGCTAGCATTTTGCACACAGGCATTTTTACTTGAATATGTTGTTCAAATTTTACTGATAGCTTGTTTTCTCTTCTGTAAAATTGGAGTAAAAGCAGGTGGCATGTTCTCCAGTTTAATTAATACTTATCAAAGTACTTTAAGATCCTCTGCTGAAAGACTGCAATAGGTTGGGCATGAAGACACTGAGCTTCTAGTCTGGCAGAATAGCTAAATGCAGATGTTACAACTTCCTTAACATTTAGCTATGCAATAAAATGAGTGAAAAAATGGGGAAATCCATTGGATTAAGAATACTTGGAAGGTTTCCTTGAAAAATTTCCAACCTCCTCCTCCTCTGCTAATGAAACAAGAAGAGAATTTAGACATCCAAAGACTAACCTGGGCAAAGGGGCAATGGAGACAGGATTTAGTGCATTTTGGCTGAAAAGCCTCATCTTACAAATGACACCAAAACCCAGTAAAAATACCTTTACATCTTCCAAGGCATCCAGGCTGTGTCTGCAATAAAAACAGAATTCACCACAGTCGACGGCTAAAACAGCCAGTCCATGGCCTGAGGCAAAAATCCCAAGGATCCCCACATTTTCCATGTCCATTAAAACAGACCTTATTCCACAGAGGCCTGGAGGAGATCCAAGATCTGACTGACAAACTATTGATTATTCCAGTGGGCTGACTATCACAGGAAGAAACTTCCAGAACGCAGAGTTTGGTTTAAAAGTCTTAATTGATTGTTTGTCTGTTTGTTTTAAAGCTCAGTAATTGGGAAGTGGAGGCTCATACAAGAGGATTCTCATTTCTCATTGAAAATGAGGAAAGTAGTAGATGATCTAAAGTTCAGGTCTTCTCAAATTTAGGTAATTATTGTCCCATTTGGAGAAAAGTATGCTACTCTAATTTTAAACTTTATATTAATCACTGCTGCCTTTTACCCATATTTTCAAAGGTAGAGCCCATTCTTAGATCATTTTACCATTAAATTATAATATTTATAAAATTAAATCCTTGGGTAACCTGAAAAAATCTCAGCAGAACCAGTTACTAAAGAAATGGGGCCTTCTTACAGTTTTCCCCTCCATATTCATATAGCTTAGGGTCATGCTGAACAAATTTCTATTTGTTTTTTTCTTAAAGACAGCCTGTGGGAAAGAGGGAGAAGGGGCAGGGAAATGTGTTGCCATATGCTGAGAAGAAACAGGTATAACAGAATTTGCCACCTAAACTGCAATCTTATGCATATGAGAAAAATTAATTGAATTGTTCACCTAATACTAATTCACTGCAATGTTCAGGATTTTTATGTGTTTGTACAAGGCCAAATCAGAACTATCAAAAATATGTAGCTCTTTTTTGTCTACAGGACAGAGCCACAGCATACTAAGGCTCAGCTTTTCATAAATGATCATTACAAAATATGCAAAAACTAGCAGGCTGCAGGTATGCAGGGCTGGAAAACTTGAATTAAATATAGAATTCTCCACTGTGCCGGTATTAAAAAAATACTCAAAACCATGAAAGCTGCTCACCCTTTGAAAACTATAATTGTCTTTCAAACAGTTACTGAAACCATGTTCAAAAGGCAACGTTAAATAGTGATGGCTATTGTTCTGGACAAAAACAAAGTTGTTTTTTAGATCAAGGTGTTGTAGTATATTTTTTGATACACAAAGATTCTCACTGCTAACTGAAAGTAAGCATAATTGGTACTTTAAAAATACAAGGTATTTGGGGTACTTTTAAAAGAAAACCCAAGATTCTGTGAATGGTTGCGGACTGCTCTCTTATGACCAATTTATATGAATGCAGCTACCCTGAGAGGTTGAAGGCTTGATTTAAAAAAAATAACATAATGCCTGAAAGTACAAGTTCATACAAAGGGAATCTGCTCCATTGTCTGTTCCTTTAAGAAGAGAAATTGCTCCAGACCTCTGTTCAGCAGACATAGCACTGAAGCATATTTTGTCGCTATTATATAAACATGAATAAAAGGCTGTTTTCTAAATGGTGATGTCTTTTTAAAGCACATGAAGACGTTTGTCTTTCTGAATTGTACCCGATGCAAAACGATGTCAGGTAGAAATAAACAGAAGTGAGCATCAGCCATATTTCAGACGTGAATAGGTGGTGCTCTGCAGCAACAGCTGTGCCCTGATGAAAACGTTGATGAAAAAATGGTCAGCATTTGCAAAGAGGAAAAAAAAAAAGTTATCACCCCTGCAAGAATTGTTGGGAACCAGATGTTAAAATCCGGTACAGTCTGTTTATTTCAGAAGAGAGTGTTGTAAAAAATGTTAATCAGGTGGTTTTATGCAGTTTAGGTTGTTCTCCTTGACTGTTTTATAGACTGATGTTATTGGTATTAAATCGTTACACTGTAACTAAAGTCAGCCTGTTACAGATCAATACAAAAGTAATAGCTATCAATACAGGGTAAAATTATTAAAGAAAGTAGGAGGGTACTATGACCTTCACTTATATACAGCATGTCATAAATGCAGACGTAACACAGAAGAAAATAAAGAGAAAAATTGTAATCAGGAATCAATATGAAATTATCTTCCCACATATTGGCAGGAATGATTCTTTGAAAAGCGTAGCAGGAGCTAATGGAGAAAAACATCCTGGAAGAACCAAGCAGCACCCTAACCTGCACACGTATCACTGTGATCAAGGGAAAATATGTAAAGTTCATTTTCGTACTGCACAGTTGTACAAACATAAATCTAAAGTAATTGCGATTAAATGGCGATTTAAGCTTGCATAACTGCAAACAGAACTCAGGGCAAGATTCAGGCCTCCCATTCCTGCTGGACTGGAGAGCAAGATGAGCCACAAGGCACCCAGGGAAGGCTCTTCTGTTATCATTTCTCTTAAGAAGAAAAATGTTTTAGGACACGACTGACTGGGCTGGTGGTAGGTAATGGGATTCTTCTGGAAAAAAAGAAAGTGCAAAATCACAACCCAGGTGAGAGATTGTAAGTATACAAGATCCGTGTTCAGAAAAGGTGGGTCTGGAAGCCGTTGCTCCAGATGCTGGAAGGGATGGAACGTCCCAGCTCAGACAGCCTGTCCTGCTGGGACACCGTGTCCCTAAAGTCACAGAGCCTGTGCAGGCAACTCCTGGGTGTCCCCTCCTCAGAGACAGCGATGCTGTGATTAATAACAGAAGCTTTTCAACACTTCCATGCAATTTCAGTCCAGCTCTATCTTTAGACTACACACAGAAGTGCTGATACTAAAACAGTAGGAACACTTGCATTTGAAATGCCAGAACCTTTGACTGCTAGCAGTAAACAGAGATCTGAACTAACTCTGCGTTAAAACAGAAAGCAAAACACAGCAAGCTTGACTGCACCAGCTATTCAAAACATCAGAGACAGTAAACAGTGGATGAACATATTTCTAGATGTTTTTCATTCCACAAGGTCAAAGAACTTCACAAATAAAGGGGTCCAAGAATATTTTTGCTTTAGTATAGATAGGAGAATTTTACAAACCGATGCGTGTGGAGAGATAGGGTCAAAAGCAGAGGTAAATCCGAGCATTGCTCTGAATATATGGACAATGTCATAAAGGAGAGAGCAGAGCCCAGCTCTGAGTGACTTACCCTCTGCCACACAGCAAGCAGCAGGGCTGCATGGATTGAAGTTGGTTCCAGGGAGTTGGTGTATGCGCTGGATCAAATGATATGCAAGTAGACAGTAGAGCACTAAAGGTACCAGAGTGTCCTAACAAAAATCCCTTGGTGGAAGTTTAAGGATGCATGTAACACTGTATTTTATCTTCTGCTAGGATTTCAGAAAAGCAGAGGATTTTGGGACTGCCAAGCCAGTGTTTTACCTCTTCTGCTCCTGGTTGGTTTTGCCTTTTAACCTTGTGCTGATACCTTCAAAAGATTTTGAAAGCAGATGATTTTACAGATGCTCCTGACTGGGCACAGTCTAACAAATTTACCTTAACAGAATATAATATAGTTTACTGAAACCACAAGCAGATATAGACATCTGCCATATATAGGACACTTTTCCTGTAAAATTTTGCCAATGCTATACCTGAGGTATTAATTTTCAGTAATATACACATATCCCCCTTCATGTTTTGAAAGTGTCAAGATGCTAGCAGCTGTGAAATATTATTTAAAATTACTTTTCATTAGGGTTTTGGTGGTCTTTGTTCTGAAGACAAAATCAGATTGTAGTAAGTAAAATGGCAAATTAAGAGGTATTGGGTATTGAAAATAGTTTTTCTTTTTCACTCAGGTAATACAACTAGCAACTCTGCATTCAGAATGGTGCATATATATGTGCATGTATAGATGAGTACCTGACATGCCTGTCAATATGTTAAGCATATTGACCAGAAGTCTCTCCACCGTTCTGTAATAATAAAAACGTCCAAAGACAAAGCTGTTTGCAATGGTCCAAACTCCCTTAATGCATTAAGCACATCTCTAGTGGGCTGTGTCCTGTTATTGGTTTTATCGCCACCGAGCTCTAGAGCAGGTCTAGAGTGTGTGGCCCTGGTGTGGAAATGGTTAATACACTACAGGTGCAATGATCATGCAGTTGATGACCAGTGCAACTGGTAAAAAATAACGTGACATCTCCAGTGTCTCTAGGCATCAGATGCCGTAACACAACTCAAGACAGTCCTGGTTGCTGTGCTAGGAAGCAGCTGTGTGGTAATATCAACATGCCACTACTAGCTGTGTCCTTGAACTCAGATTCATATGATAAGAGACCTTTCCTTTCACTAGCTGATTTTTGCTATTAACGCTGTGAGAATAAAATGTTGGTGAATGAAAAGCAACAACAGAAAAAATCCCAGCTGAATTAAATTATTATTTGTAAGACATTCTGAGATATTGATCTGCCTGACTTATAAGTAATTCATGCAGTTTAGTGCTGAACAAAAGCTACAATTTTAAGAAAATGTGCTGTAGGGCATAACTTGTAGAATAATTAAAAACTTAAAATTACTTCTTTTGACTTAACACCTTCACTTTCACTTCAAAATAACGTTACACAACTCAACAGTATAATGACAAGAGGTTTATGGAGAAAATTAGGAACAGTCATTTTGCAATAGGCCTGCAAGAATTTCTCTTGTATAATCTGATCAATACTTTGCTTTTCCCTTTGACTTTCATATGCTGTGGATCATTTAAAATAAGTAGACATAAAAGGAATAAAGAAAAGACCAGTCTATTTAAATATTCAAACACACCTATGCTTAGAAAATGTAGATTCAGTTATTACTTTAATAAAATACATGCTTTTTCCTAAAAAATACGAGCACGACATAGTCTGTTGAAGGTCTTCCTTTTTATACTACCAGCCATCCAAATTCTTGTGTTGGATTTAAATGTATTTGTAATGCCATAATATGGGCAGGAGGAGAGAAGTGGTGAAAGAGGAAGATTGATAGGAAATGACCTTAATAAGCTTTACAGATTGTTTAATCTCAGGGAAAAAGAAAAAAAAAAAAAGCTAAAGATCCATTAGAAACACGCCTAATTTGCGGTTTAACCCTGCATTTGACATTTAACTTGGTTTTACCGATTCCTTAATCCTTCTGGCCTTCAAGCCAAAATATCTTTTAATTAAAAAGCTATAAATGCACCCCTTTGGCCATCTCTTAAATCTGCAGTCCTCTTAGATTTCCCCTTAAAAGCCTAATCTCCTTAGTTCCTTAGAGAAAAACCCTGGCTCAGCGAGGCTGTGGCGCAGCGCCCAGCAAAGCTGAGTAGCCTGGCCAGACCCTGCAATGGGCGGGCAGGAGCCTTCTGGTCCTCACCTCACCCAGAGTGGCTCAGAGACTCGCCCAAAACAGGTCTGTGAGTCAGGAACAGCACCAAGGGGTAGACAGAGGCCCTTCTCTGGCTGGCTCGTCATTGGGTGTAATGCCACTGTGCTCTGCTCAGCACACGGAAGGGCCCCCCACTGAATCCAATGGCAGAACCCTCCTGGTATGGTGGGATCCAGGATCTCACCTGAGATGTTTCCAGAAACCTGAACAGAGTGAGACTGCTGCTTTTTGTGCATCTCAAACAAGTGCCATACCTCTCTGCCACCCAGCCTGAACCCTGGTGTGATTATTAAACATCAGTATGCAACTCAGGGAGGGGAACAGGATAGGTTGCTAAATTTCTGGGGTATCAAACAATGAATCCTTTCTCTCCAGCATCCTCTTCTTAGTAATAATTATACCAGCCAGATCCTTCATATAGCCCAACAGATAAATCTTGAATAGCTGAATCTTTGGATTTTTAATTTCTATCACAAACTTCTAGTATCAATAGGAAATAAAACCAGCCACATTAATTCCAAACTGTAGTTCAAAAGAACTGAGACAAAAAGTAATATCTATGAGATATGCAAGGGAAAACTGGATTTTCCTGAAAAGATTTTTTTTCTCTGTCTTTGAAGAAAACACATTTGTACTTAACAGGGAAAAAAAAGGTTTCTATGCTCTGCCAAATTATTGTTCTGTCACAAAATTAAAAATCAAGATTAGAAGCCAACCATATTTCTCAAACATGACATGTTCTCTACACCATATGCTCTGAAGAGAGATTCATTTAATTGTTTGGAACAAGTCCATATAGTTGTCAAATTCCAGGACTCCACCCAAAGTCATGCAATAGGTTTCTTCAAGGTGCATGGCATCACATTATGCTGTTTTCCAGATTTGAATTACATTCCTCAACATAAAAGACATTGACAGCATCTCAGTCTGATAACAAATACCTAACCTCAGAAGGCAATGAGAGCCAGATCAGTGCTTCAGTTCTAAAAATGACAACACAGAATAAGGTCCTTAAATCATCCATATTAAACAGAGAGAATTAGATACCTAAGAGGGGTGCTCACAATAGTCAGCCTGCTGGGACACCAAAACCAGCCAGACAAAGGGAACTTGTGATTCTAAAGGCAATAACTAAATTGCATGTTACAGAACCCAATTCATCTCCTTGGGAAATAGTTATCCACATCCAAGCAGGTTGCCTGATATCCAAAACTGCACAACCAAAGTCTGAGCGAAGCAGCAGCCAAATGTAGCAAAAATTTCTTTGCACTCTTAGAAGCATCCTAGCCTGATCTACTTGCTCTCAAAATCACGTGAGTTTGGGACAGACCAGCATGCACCTAAACACTGGTCAAAGCAACCTGAAGGGGCTTGAGCTTTTAAATATGGACAGACCAAGCCTAGTTAACAGGACAAAATATACAACGGTGGCATTTGTGGAAACGTGATTCACCTTTTACATGGCAGTCTAGGGCTTACTGTCATGTTCATGGGTGCTATTTACGGAGGGAAAGGGGCTGTGAGACAAGGAAAGAACTAGCAGGGAGAAAACAAACTGAAGAGACCTCATGGGAGCACCTGAAATGTTTATTTGTGCGTATTTTTTCATTATGTTTAAAAGCCATTTCCACTGAAATGGAGGGAAGTGGAGAACAATCTGAGTTATAGCAGTGTAGTGTGTGTTTCTGGGCCAATTACACTTTAGAGCCTGCTTCCAATACTGACATACAAAAGTTTTTTTTTTTTAGGAATATAATTCATTGTTCACAAGTCTACTGTACACTGTGAAGTGAAAAACCTGTTTCAGAATTATCTATGAAGTATGAGAAGAACTGCAGAATCCATCCTATAAAAGAAGAGTCAACCATTACTGTATGCAATAGCTGAAATAACAGAAACCACCAGCACATATTTAGCTAGACATGGTAGCAGACTGAGAAATAGAGTTGGCAAGAGAGCAAGTGAAAAAGCACCTCAGGTCACAAAATCAAAGGCACCTTAAATTGGGCTCTGTTACTCATCAGGATAGGTTATAAAACCCTGGAGTCTTCCTGTGACTGAGCCTTACTATGCAAGGGGAGAAGCACCAGCTGTCCTAGCATTTGCCTCAGTGAAGACAAAGAATGTACAGCAGTTATACTTCAGGAATTAAGTATTTATGACACCTTTTTGTAAATTGTTTACCATGGTTTTCTTTTCCCCTGTAATCAAATGTTATTTATTAACCAAATGCATGTTTGCTTGCTGCATCTACATTAATAAGTAGCATGGCAAAACTGGAGGGTGGAGTAGTTGATGCTGAGGACGCCATGTCCATGTGATATCTCTCTGCTTCAGGGATTTTACTTCGGACAAGCTATAGCCTGGTTCTGTGGGGCTGGCATTCATTAAGCGTTGGGGCACACAGGTGGATGCCGTTAGCACAGCTCTGAGTTTACTTTCACTCAAAAAGAAACCACCGACACAAATGCTCCAAGCTCATTCTTCAAAGTAAACCACAATGCAGTACGTGGAGGGGAGATTCACTTCCAAACTTCATGCCCGTTTTGAGGTAAAATGCTAATGCAGGCTCATCCTGACCACTACGAAGTTTAGAAATGTTATTCTTTCCAGTGTTGCTGGGTGAGGAGGCCCCATCACAGTTTTAGTAGCATGCCTTTTAAATTTGAAACCATTGTTCTTACCACTCATCAAGACCTATCAGAAAAACAACATCTATCAAAATCACGTCTTTCATAAAATGCTAGCGGAAAATATTTGTGAGGGATGGAAAAGGACCTGTGTTTATTTCAGCCAGGCTGCTCGCTGAATAGTGAACAGCATCTGGCTGAAACAAGAACCTTCCCAGCCTCTTTCAAGGGCTGACCACCATGTTTTCCTCTTTCCAAAATAAAGTAGAAAAAAATGAGAAAGTACAACCCAAGTAAAAACTGTTCTTATTCAGTAGCAAGTATTTTTACAGAAAGTGGAATAAAAATGGGTTCAGGCTCTCTCTGTCTAAACTTCGTCTCCTTGAGGATGCTTGAGTGCCCCAGGTCCTAGGCCTGTCCTTACCTTGCCAACATTTGATGCTGCCTTTCCCAGCCACCCAATGACCCCAATTCAATAGGAAGGTCACAAAATACCCATCGGGTGCAGCGGGTCACTCCTGGCTGCCGTGGAGTCCTCTCAGGCAGGGGAGGGCCAGGCAGCTGCTCCTTGGGAAGCACCCCGTGCTGGTCAAACCACAGGCTGCAGTGGTTAACCTCGGTGCTGGTGGCTGCGCGCCGTAGGTGTAGATGATTCTAGCTCTCTCTTTAACTGCTAATAGGAAAACCTGACCAGAGTTGGTCTGGTGTCTGCAGTTCCTTTAGGGATTCTCTGAATAGTATGGATGTATAGCCTCTAATACCTGCAACCAAATGTGCACTGATCATCCTTTTGTATCAGTACCTTAGACAACAACATTATTTGGATACAAGGATACAGTTTAAAGAAAACAATAGTATTTAAAAAGCCTGGTATCAATCCCTAGCACTCATGCTCCATTTATCAAAGAATTTCACATATTAAGTTTTGTTCTGAGTTAGGCTGAAGTGAGATATATTGATTTCATTTTTTGACTTCTCTTTATATATTCATGAACATTGTTGATCTTTAGAAATTTAACAATGTATGTACTATGTTAATTTACATTAGGCTTAGTTTGATAGCACTAGGTGCTAATGAAAAAATTCTCAAAAGAAACCCATGAGTCTTTCTCAAAATGTGTTTCTGCACATCAACATACTGATATTTACTGATATTTTTTCTGAAAGAAAAGCACAGGATTTAACTGTGTACCTTCTATAAT
The DNA here is from genome assembly GCF_031877795.1 of Strix aluco. Lineage (NCBI taxonomy): Eukaryota > Metazoa > Chordata > Aves > Strigiformes > Strigidae > Strix > Strix aluco. The sequence goes on along the minus strand of NC_133934.1, from coordinate 74,844,365 downwards.
TTCTGCATGATTCTGCTCCTTTGATCAAACCTCTATTTGTGTCGTAAATAGTTTACAGATAAACACCTCAGAGAATACTTCTTCTATGCCTAAATGGAAATGACCTTCTCTGAACTACAGACCAATACCTTTCCTCTTTTCTTTGCTCATTGTATGGAAGCTCTTAAAAGCTTTATAAATCGTTAAAAGCTAATGGCTCCCATCTAGCTTTTTACCTTCAACACAGCTCTAAAAAAGGAAGTTAAATTATATTTTCTACTTATGATTGTCAACATTCATCTCTCTTTGTATCTTCTTATGTACTTCTTCCAATAATTGCAACATCCAGCTTTCACTATATTCAATATTTCTAGACATAATACATACCTATTTATATTTATCTTAAAAGGCTATGATTTGGAATGCTCCTGACATTACCATAAGTCACTTCTTCACTCTAAAATATCATACTTGTACCTAGTATATATCAAACGAAAACCTACATGGATCCTCAAAAGGAAAGTTATATTTGAAGCAACTGTTGGTCACTGCATTACAGCTGAGTAAGAGACAGGCTCTTTATAACTGTAGAAAAAGGGAATGATGAGGATTAAGGTAGAGGGACAGATACATGATGTTACAGAGAAACTTTGCATTAAACAACACCAAAAAGTTAATGTTTCTTTACTATCATAGAAGACTCTCCCACCATGCTTAACTTCTTGCTGATACACTAAATAGTCACAGATTTATGTTGAGATAAATGACATGTTTTTTAAGAAGGGACTACATTCTGTTGTATGTCTGCACGAGACCTTTTTCAAAAGGCTTCCAAACTAGTTTGTTCTAGAGCTCATGGTACTGTTGAGTAGACAAGCATATAAATTACTAGAGTATATCTATTTCCATATATACACAGGAAACCTCGAAATGAAAGTGTCAATCAATCACACTGGTCAATTATATTTGTATTCACATTTATACATACTCAATAGCATAATCAGCCCTAACACATCATTTTTCACTATACTAAGTCACTCTCTCTTATGCTACAGCAATATAGGATTCTGTTCTCTGCCCAAACTAGCATGTTTTATATAGACATTTCTTAGAGAAATTCTACACCTATGTACACTGAAATCCTGTGACATCACAGAGAATGAATGTAACCAAAGATGTCATTCTGCCCATCGTGCTAATTTGCTTACAGTGACAACACCGAGACAGAAGAGAAAGTTGGAAGAGGGATGTGCATCTTCAGCTGCCTATCTGTACAAACATATTTCTCTTTGGCATCACTAGTACTTTGACCACATGTATGGATTTGTTTAGACTCAAACCTGAAGACAGAAAAAAAAATTTTTGGCAGATTTAGTGTCTTGCCTAAGAGAGAAGACAGTTACTGTAAATCACTGGCTAGGGGACTGATGTTATAATCTTGCTCTGACTTAGATAAAATTATCTATATCTATATCTGAACAATCTGAATGAACTTGTCAGTGTATTATCTCGGGATAAGAGATCTAAATTGCCATGAGCTCCATAAACTGCAGTGGTTTGGGATGTTGCACGATCTGAACACTTCCCTCCTCTCTCACTGTCCCAGAAATGCCCTTATTGAAACATTATTCTTAGGACAAAATAAGTTAAAAATCTAAACCACATTTATCACATAACATTATACATAATAAATACTGATTCTAAAGAAACTGAAATAGCACAGAGGTTTTAATGTGTAGCTCTCTTTGCAGGGGTCTCTGCTAGGAGGTTCTCACACACAATGAAAACCTTCCATTTTAAGCTGTTTGGGCTGGGAAATAAAGCATCTAATGCATAAACAGTGTCTGGAAGTCTGTGAATAGCACCAAAATAGCACCAATAAAAATATGTAATAAATAGAACTGTCCACTGTTTGGCTAAGGCTGTCCAACAAGAGGTATGGCTCACAGAAGCATGTCATGTCAGACCAGGGCCTCTTAATTTCTTTTTATGTTCTAAGTCCCAGGAAACATATATGCTGGTTTTGTGGTAGTCTGGACAACTGATATGATTCAAGGATTAGAGGATATGACAGAGGAAGAGCAAGCAAGGGAACTTAATTTACACAGCTTAGAGAAAAAGAGATTAAGGGGATATAAAACTGTATAAATATCTTCAAGGATTCAAGGAAATAATAACGAGGCAGGAAAAGGATTTTGTATGTTACCTAAGAAAGGTTAATTTACTATCCCAAAACTATAAATAGAAAGTTTTGGTTAGAGAGCAGAAAAAAATGGCTAATGAGATTAATAAATGGAATATTCAAGCAGAGAAGACAAGTGAGGTGGTGAAGTGGACAACCGGCCCAAGTCAGAGTTGACCTATAGAAGAATCCTGTACATTTTATAACTGATAACCACTGTGCTAATAGGTATTATACTAAGTTATAACAAACCACTTATTCTGATGTAAAAAGTGGAAGTATTGAAGCCTGAACAACAGGCCCTGAGCCGAAGCTGCTAACTCAGTATGTAATCATTAGTGAAATATGTATGAAAGATGTAGCTATCTTGAATGTATCTTTATCTTTCTTTGTGTGTGGATAAAAGAACAGGGTCATGGAGACAGTGGTCTGGCACTGTGGCCTGATGAGAGACCTTGCGCATAATCCAATTAGATAAGTAGAGAAACTCCCTGAGCTTCTCCCTTGAGCCCTGGCTAGGCTCTGGGAGAATCTAATGTGAAACTGAAACCAGATATTTCCGCTTAAAACAAAGGTGCCCAGCTATTCTGGCTTGCTGATTTTTGGTATATAAGGCTGGACCCGCTCACAGTGACTTTGGATGCCTCACCTATGGGTGGACGCACCACGTAGGATTTCCCACTTGCAGGGATGGGCTCTCCAAATCCTCGCTGTAACCGGGGCTGCCCAGCGTCTGCGGATCTGGATGATGATCACATTATATGCAAGTGGTGATGTATCTTTCTTAATCACTATTCTCTCTCTCTGGTAGTAATGATTTGAGGCATTACCCTGTATTTTCCTATTTGTTTGAGTGAACTATTCTGTCTTTTCTTACTGCATGTTTTCTGTATTATTATATTATTTAGTTATTTCTAGTAAAATACGCCTGCTCTTTTCACTCTGAGTTTAATTGGTATCCTTAATCAGCAAAACAGGTGGCTGCACCACAACCATAAGAAAATGGAAGAATGTAAAGACTGCTTGCAACTATGCAATAAAAAGAGCCTGCAAGGAGCAGGGAATTGATACTAATGCCGTTTTTATTTTGTTAAGATGTTTAGGAGCAGGGCCCTTCAAACCTAAGAAAGTTCTTCTGGCTTGCTGTGCGATTGTTTTTCTTTACGTGAGATATGGAGAATCTCAGAACTGCCAACCATTACAGTTTTAATCATGTTTTGGAGTATCTAGAGTTTCTTCTTAAAGTTCATGTATGCAAAGACCTGGCAGCCTCTTTTGCTATTTCACCTTTCTGAGCAAAAGGAGGAAAATACTAAGTACTTTGGAAGAACTTTCAGAACTGAAATGAAATTAGAAACACAAAACCAAAACCATTTCTTATTCAAATTCTTCCTACACTATGATTCTTGCACACATTGAATTAGCAGTGTTGGAAAAGCAAATGAATGATCCTAAATACAATTTTTACCTGTGTAAATCCATGAAAACAGTAAGTGTTAATGAAAATAATAATGTTCTTAACAAAAGGATTTAAGTCAGCCACAAAGGAAATAAGATGGATGTCTAGGCATTTTTTTTTATCCCCTGCCCCATGATCCCCCTATTAACTTTTGAAAATATGTGGTAATTCCAACTACATTTCAAAAAGAGGTAGTTCTTCAACAGGAACTAGATTTCAATAAGTTTAGTGGTAGTCAGCAGCCAAGTAGAGAAAAGAGACTCAAATAAGTGCCTACACTGTAAAAACCCAGGAAAATAAATGCACCATTATGTGCTCTGCTCAGCAAGCCAGGTAGCTGATCAGGGGGGATGAGGCGGCTGGTTATCCGTGGGCAGCTCAGAGCTGGGCACAGCAGGAGCTGCCAGACGGCTGTCCAGGGACACCAGAGGCAGCTGAGGGAACTGACTAATGTGGGGATGGTAAAGATGGTGTTTTGTGGAAGATATTCTGGAGGAATGTGGTAGGAAGCTGCATGCATCGCAGCTGAGGACAGAGAGGCCTCGAAACATGGAGGGAACAACACTTGAAAAGTTTCACTGGCCACAGCATGAATCTATTCTGGTACAAACTGGGTCATATATGAAACAACAGTTGTTTTCATATGTTTCTGTTATGTACTGAGTCTCTATGTAAATCCTCTGGAGCCTATATTCTTTAATCTAAAACCTTCTAACCCACCTTAAAAAATTAAGGGCCTGTATTATATTGATTTTTCTGTTTAATTCCATGTTTTGAATAATACATCACAGAAGTGGCAATGCTTTTATGATATGTTGGTGTCATACATCATAACTAGCACCACTGCTCTAGTGATGTATTATCCACACAGTGGCACTAACCAGAAAGATAAATGCTGGTATATGGACAGCTACGTATGTCTCTTGAGAAATAGGAATAAAGACAGATTAATTTATACACACGCTAAAATCCAGAAATAAACAAAATGTCTATCTGGTACAGATTGCATACTACTTTCAGCAGGATGTATATACATCTTTACAAAAGAAACAGCTAGAAAGCCATGTATTTGTTTTCAAGTCATATATTCTGTGAATAAATCTTGATTCTCCGAGTGAAAGGAGCTCTGGCAGGAGGGTACAACATTGAGCACCCTTCCCTTGCTGACAGGAGAAGCTGAATCAAGGATAGATCGTTCAACGCATTTTTCAATGCCTCAGCCTTTTTTCAAGAATCAATCGCTTATCCTTAAGTGTTTTCAGGATCATGATATTCATGGTATCCACAGAGAAGCCCCCTTCTGCCAGCTTTCTTACATGTACTGGTGCTATAGATAATTTCTGTATAATATGTTACACTGTTCTGTCTTTGATTTTCTGTTTCTCTCACAGGAAGTCTAGAGCTGCGTTATTCTCTCATTCACATCACAAAAACCAAAGACCATTATTTGCCTGTAAACATACTATTTCATTTCAGCTGCCTGCAGCCTTTGCTGAGCTCCTTGACAGTGCTGCACAGAAGGGTGTTTTGCAAAAGGGTTTCTCACTCAGGAACATTCACAGATCATTCTGCTTGTCTGTAAAATGATTTGTGTTACCAGCCTTGATAGTCATGGATTTGGGAGGTGCTGTTATGCAGAACAGCCACCACTCATGCTGGGATAATGCAGAAGACCCCAACATCCTACTGCCCACCCCACCAGTGCCTGCTGTGGAGCCCCCCCCCACAAAACCACCCCTGAGAGATGCTTCAAACTAGTGCTGTCATTTTATCCGGTCCTTCTTTGAGTTGCAGAACAAACAAAAAGAATAGAATTTGGGAAGGGAAAGACTCATCTTTATGACATTTGAGACTTATTTGTCAGATATAATAACTGCAATATGTTTCCCCTTCCCACCTATGTAAATAGACTTGAAGAGCTAAGCATGTGGTGTACTAGATAATAATTAAATAGCTCATAAACTACAATGGTTATTCTAGATTCTGTGGTCTATGAGTGGATCGTATTAATTAGGGCAGGATGGATCAGCTCAGAACTAATGCACTTGACATCATGCCCATCCTCTGAGCAGAACCAAACACAAAGCTTTTCTGAGACTTAAAATGCTTTGTTTGCTTTTATTAATTAATCAATCAGGACTAGACTTGAAAATACCTCAAGAAAGATTTAAATTTTTCTAAATTATTCAAAACCTAGTCACTACCGTAAGTAGCGGTTATAGGCCAAGAACACCAGTTCTTGTGCGATTTCTAGCCTGATTTTCTGCTTTTGCGCCTGAGGATAATGTTATTCTCTTGGCTTCTAGTTTGTCACCTTACTGTGAAATCATCAAAAATACTTAGGAAATGCAAAAGAGAACCAGCTATGGGGGGAAAATAAAAAATAAAACAATTGTGTGTACACAAACATATCTTTCAGTCAACTGGCTACTGAAATATCACACTGTTTGAGTAAAATTAGTGGTAACAATTGATTTATCAATCACTACTGTGCAGTATGTAATGCTAACAAGTTGGTCTGTCAAGTCTCTTAGCAACATTAAATCAGTCAGTCAGATGGTATGAGCGATAAGACGAGGCATATGATAATGGAATTTTCCAGATTTGTTGCACTTGCTGGGTTTTATCTCACTTTGTACCACAACCCCTTCCTTCCCGCACAGTTAAAACAACACATCCCCTCGCTACCTCATAGTCTGGAAAAGGCTCTATAACTGTGTTCCTGTCCGGCAAGTGGGAAGTGAAGATGTGGTGGAATACTGTAGATCAATTAAACAAATAACAATGGCAGCCTTTGGCGGCCGGACGCCTCTGTTGTAGATTTAATAGTGTATGTACTGGCAAATTTGCCAGGTGCTTTGTATAAAACAATCAGCATGCACAAGTTGTAAGACCATATTCTCATGCTTAATTACAGCAACTGTAGCATCAGCACAGGTTAAACACAGTGGCTTTCAATTTCCAGTATTAATCAGAAGAAAACAATGAAATTCAGTCCAGTAGGCTTTCAATTCCCTGTTCTCGTATTGTGGTTTCATCATTCTCTTCTCTGAAAAGGTTTTATTCAGCTTCTGCCTTTTATATCAAGCCCTGTGAATCATCTGAAATAAAATACAAGCCTGATAATTTGTTATAAAGCTGAGACTGCATGTACATCATCAGTCCTGTTGCAAATTATTTTGTAAAAATGGCTGCTGATGTTGGTTAGTTTTGTATTTGTTATTTTTTCCTTCTCTTTATGCTTTTGTATATCTGTCCCCAGAAGATCATAAAATTATTTTAATTAGGGATGTCAACTTCTGCCTGAGAAGCTGAGGGGGTAATTACATCATTTATATGCAAAATGGGTAATTTTCTCCCTGCTCTTCACCATTCTCTTCTTTCCATTTATTCCCCCATATCTCCACTCTTCAGAGTTGAGCTATTTAATTTTATTTTGGTCCATCTGGAATATCTCCGCCACTCTTCCATTCAGTCTCAGCCACAAAAGTAGGAGCTACCTTTATTCTAAATCTTCACAGCTCCTTTTCTCCATGTACTCCCTACTCTATTTAATATCGTTAGGGAGTTTAAGGTCCACCACAGACACACAGAAATGGCTTCTGACCTCTTGTACATCAGTAACATTTTACTAAGTATTATTAAGGAAAGGAAAATTACAGAGAAACTGGATCTGAATATGAAAGCTTCTAAAAGAGAAGAATAGTATGTGGAAAAAGAATGTGATTTAGAAAGAACAGATCTAATAAATTTCAAAATGTCCTTAACAAACAAGACAAACAAAACCAACAAATGGGTGAGCAACTAAAATCACTGTTGACTGGAAAAGCAAAGAGTGAAGGGAATCAAGCTGGAACCAAGAGCTCATCACAAAGAGGCAGTGCAATGATAACCAATTATGCCAACATTTTTCTGACACTAGGTCCTTCTGAAGCTCTCAATTTCCTCTTATTCTTTTGAGTTGATTCATCCAGAGGAGGTAAACTTTGAAACTTCTCACTCAAACTAAGAGAGACAATAATGTAGATTAAAATGACACATATGAAAATATGCCCTTGAAATGGAAAACATGCAGAAATGTAAAATCACTGAATTTTTCAGATTTAAGAACAAGTCTTTAAATCTGGGGGAATTAGTTCCTAGTAAGAAACCAAAGGCTCACTGGCATCTAGGACACAATACCTAGGCTACTAATATCTGAGTGAAAACTGACTTTACCATAGTATCACCCAATCCAAACTGACAGTGCTTTCACACTCCTAATCTTACAGAGAATCTTAATATAACAGGAAAAGAGGCCTGAGTCATTAAGAAAAAAAAAAACCAAAACAACAAACAAACCCAAAAGCCAGGAGCTTCATTGAATTATTTCTTTGCAAGAGTTTCCAAATGCCAACATAATACAATATGGATAAAAAAGGTGATTGTTTCTTTACAGTGGTTTTTTTCATAGAAGTAAAGGATGCAGATATAACAAAAGATGATTTAGCTATTAGTCTGGAAGCAAATACATATTTAAATCTTCAAGTTAGTTGGACCCTGGGGCATAACCCAAAGTAGTGGCAGAAACAATGGAAAGCCACAAAAGTAAACAGTAAATGGTGAAATTCAGGACTTAATATGTATATATACCACTGTGTTGATTCCTCAGCTACAGAAGAACTTCCTGTCTTCTCCTTCCATGGGAAGGAAAGCTCAGGAAACCAGCACCTGAGAACATACAAAGAAGAAAACTACAGAACTATTTAGGTAAACCAGAATGATAATTTCTTTTAAGGAAAGATGAAAATAAAATGTTAGCTAAACAAATAACACAGGATACTGAGGAGAAAAGTACTCTTGGGTGGAAAATATGGCCCATATGCTTGTTTCATAATTCTACCCTTAACGATCAAGCAGAGGGGCTGAAGAGAGATAGGAACATTGCAGAACATCTTTTAATGCATACGAAATTTCTTAACAGAGTTTCTCAATTATCCCACTGTATGTGCCTCCTGGAGAACAGCCTTAGATGCTAATGCAGAAGCTGGACAAGCTCCCACCTCTGGAAGTCACAAGACGAGAGGAACCAGCCCATGTCTTTTCAGAAAGGGGAAGAAAAGAAAAAAAAATTATCTTCTCACTTATGTGATGATGTCAGGCATCTGGGAGAGACAGAAGATAGCAGATACTTTTGTTGAATGCTTCTTTTGTACCAGAGGGGCCCTAATTACATTACTGTACATTCAAAAATGCTTGAAGCAATTTTTCCTCAGACTACAGGTTGGGTTATTCCCAACATCCATGTTGTTCTGCTACCGACATTTTAGCAGCTGTTCAAGTGCTGGATTTAGACCAAGATATAAACTGTACTTCTGAGTGAATTTTACTTTGACCTTTCCTATGGAAAAATTTATATATACAGTCTTTCGATCCTCTTGAAGAAGTCATTATCATAAGCAAGAGGTGAAGGAGATGTAATCAGTTCTCTATTGAGCAGATAGTACAATTATTCAGCAGACTTTGGTAAAAAAAAGAAAAGAATGTCAGATCTACACATAGGGTATTTTGAGAAACAATAGAAAAGCTTGAATGGAAGCTTTCGCAAGCCCAGGAAAGAGCCAGACTGCACATCTAAACCTCTTTTAAAAAAGGAAATTGTCTTAAATTTTCATTTTCTTAAAAAGCAAAACCATGCAGAGGAGTTAATATAGTCAAGTACAGTAGTGATCTGAAATCATCATAAATAGGCCTACCTTGGGCAAGGAAAGCATGTAAAACTCTTTCAAACAGTACATATATAAAGAAATAAATATCTAATCCATCAACTCAGTCCCAAAATCTTAAAGAGGTCTTGTGCTGAGATATCCCAGTAATTAAAGATTCTCACTATTCATTATCCATGAAATCATTACTTATTGCCCACAGAGGCCCTGCACCCTCATCTACTCAACTCACCCCTCCAGTAGTGGGGCAGATGTCCCAAAAAGTCTCAGCCTTCTCGCAAGCGAATAAAAGCGGAAAAATAATTATCTTCATTAACCCATTGATCACAAGGAGGGAATTCCTTGTTAACTGGCGCTGTAATATTGCCTCAGACAAGCAGTGCAAACCACCCTTGAGACGCCCCGCTGGGAAGCTCCCGGGGTCGGTTGCTCATCACGTCTGACGGGGCCACCACTGCGGCCATGACCATGGACATGGAGAACAGATGCAACAGCCCGGTGCCAGGCTGCTTGGTTCCCGAATGATCTCTGAACACTTCCACTACCTACGCTGTGACCGTCTTGAGGGCAAATGAAGGAGATTTCTCTCTCAGTTTTATGTTCTGATTATTTATAAGGTGATGACTATTAATAACAATTTCATTAAATTGCTCTCTGCTGAAATTGTGGTGAGGTGGTGGTGTTGTTTTGTGGGATTCAAGTTTATTTAAACACCCTGTTCTTGCATCCCAGCTGGCTGCTCGTACAGAGCCGTAACTAAGACTGGCACACTTTATAGTGCCTGGACTAAGGGACGAGAGTGTTTTGTTGACTAGCTGCGGTTTTAAACAAAACATGGTATCACTCCCAGCAAACCTCTTGGGGATTTTCCCATACTGGTCTCTCCAAGCTGATCTGGGCATGCCCAGACTTCAGGGACTGTTCTAGCAGGAAAGCATCAAGCTACCTGATTTTCCTTACCAGCAATAGAAGCTAGCAGGGAAGCACTTCTAAAAATTTCCATTTTAGTTTCACAAAACACACGTTCCTCTGTTGTCCTGTGTCTTTGCTTTGAGTAGGACTGGTGTTGATTATCACCAGGGACTCTGTCTTCAGAAACCATCCTCCTCTACTGAGGCTGTTACATTACACCCATTACCATGGTATCTGGGGCTGCAGGAACCAGCTGGAGTATTAACTGCACGATTATTTGTGCAAGTCCAACACTGCAAACACAATCAGTCATTATGCAAATGAAGGCTGTAATTCAGCAGAGCACTTAAGTATGTATGTAGGTGCAGAAAATTCTGGCACATTTTTGCAGGCAATATTCTGAAAATCTGGTCCATTATACAAAATGGGAAGCTTACAATTTGTTTGTGTCTGTTCAAACATTTCAGTGCAACCTCATCAATATACATGTTATGCATGCCACAGAAAAAGCAAAAAATACGTGAAAAAGACTCAAATAAATGGGGAAAATCAGAATACTCTTTTACCTTATTTCTAACTATTCCCATGTTCAAAATATTTTGTTCAGTCTCAAAGCAATAAAAGTCTGCCATTAAGAAAAAATTTATGAAAAGCATTGAAACAATGAAACAATACTGGCATCCTTTCAAGCTGAAATTATAACTTTTTTCTTAGCTTCTTACCCTGAACTGTTGCTCAAACACAACTGTCTTTTTCAGAAAGAAAAGTTTGTAGGTTTAATAAAGGATGATAACCCAAATTAACTTACATTTTCCATTGCTGCACTCAGAGAAACTAAAATAGAACGAGTCCAAGAATATGACTCCTTTGCCAGGTTCATGTCATTTATCTCTAACTTGTTTCCTAGACTTTAGAATCAAAGATAATACGTCTAATATTTCCATCACCCCTGCCCTGAGTAATAAAAAACTGTTCTGCTACTCAGCTCAGACTCTAATTATCCAGCCTCCAAGGTTAATTTCAATGTGGAGCTGTAAATAGATTAATACACTGTGTTCAAATAAAGAAAACATTTACAGAAAAATCACCATATGGACCTTATTCAGACAGATGATCTAATTATCATAATGCCCAATGAACTGATGCAGGAAAGGTTTTAGCGCAGGATGCTTCTTTCTGGACTTTGCCCTCCCATCTTGTACTACAGTAGAGGTGAAGTTGTTCTCTGAAACCCTGCGACCGATATGTTCTCACTGTACATCACAAAATTTGTCATTTGTAATATGTAAGATGTGTCCTTTAACTACAAATGAGCTTTAAGTCACAAGGAAAGTTGCATTAAATAACGAGAAAAGTAAGATTGATAATGAAGACTGAAGAGGTAATTCTGTGAAAGAAGCTGTTTTAAGAGAGAAGGAAGGAGAGGGATTATAATATTACAAGTGACAGCCAGATGTACGTCAATATGCCTGGTTTTGAACTAATCACTTTAAAATCTGGCCCTAAATTGTGTTTACATTTCTTTTTAGGCTTTCTCACCCCTCTTTGTATTCTCATAGAATTTACTTATGGCTTAGCCTTCTTACATGGACCACACAAAATACATGGCAAGTAGCCAGTTATTTTTAGTATAAGACTAAACTATACAGATCTCTGGGAGACATGATCGTTCGCAATCTTCACAAATTCAAAAGTTGTTTTTATCACCACCATGTACTAACTTGTAAGAAAACCTCCTAGTGCAGCCAATTACATAACTGTAATGCACAGGAAATTAATATGTAAACGTCCACAGTGCCCTTGTCCTTACAATACCTGTTCACTATACCCCACAGCGTCTGTGCACAAGCAGCTTAACCATCATTAAAATGTAGTGACATATCATGGCTAAGAGAGATGTAAGATTCAAATTGAATAATAATAAGGTGCTCACTCACCATTATAAAGGACACAGAGACTACTTAACCATGCATGTATACAGATCATCATCGTAGACAGAGCCTAGAGCTTTCTGGACAGTTCTCAGCAGTAATGAGGGGTTAAGCCTTTAGAGATCTTACCTAACTTACTGAACTTGGAGTTGAATTTATATCATCTAACGTCTCTAAGTGATTGCCGGACTACCAAAGCACTTCAGCTGGAATATATGAATCATGAGTAAAATAACATTAGGTGGAGAAATATCAGTTCAATTCAGGATCCATCTTACATTACTTCCATTTGCCAATGACCAAAGTCTGTGGTTGATTCCAAGTTCAAGTTCTCAGCTAACCTGGTTCTTGTCCTTTGTTTCCAAATTTTTTGCTTTTATTGTGGATTGCAACCTTTACAGCCCTGCCCTCCTCAGTATGTTGTACAGAATAAAACAGACTAAAGACCGTGGAAGATTTTAAGAGCTATAAAATAGTTTTCAGTAACAACCAACACATATTCTCTTAATCGCTGTAAACCCTCATTTTTAACAGTCCATATTACCCCAACAACTATATAAGGTACCCACCTTAGCAGTGATAAACAAAGAGAGCTTCAGTCAGAAGCAAAACCTCATTGACTTCAGGAGCACTTCTGAGTGTGAGTGGAGATCTGTGGGTGGAAAGATCTGTCCTCAGAAGAACAAGCTTTTATGTTAGATAAAGATTCTGCAGAGGTAATTAAATGAATCATCATGAACAATACACTCACTTCTCACGCAGAATTGCCAAGATAAAGATGTAAAATGAATATCAATTTTTTGTTTACCATAATTCTTTTCAATATCATCAGCAATCTTGGAAGGCAACCTGGGACAACATATGATGAAAACTATACATTTCAGTAATTACTTCAATTGTTTAAAAAGCAGAAGACACTGCAATTAGTGATTTTATAGTAAGTTATAATATGTTACAGTATTTTATAATACGAAGTGTATAGTTAAAAAAGCACTGAATGTGAAAGTAGAGCTATCTTCAGCGCACAGCTTGGATCTTTGGTGTTAGTTCAAGACTTTCAGTGATGTGAATGCTGCCCACGTCACTGATTTCCATGGACCAGAATCTATAGCTCTGATTCATTACAGCACCTTAGTTCATAAGTAGGACAGCACAGTTCAATGACTCTAGTCATTTGCTTAATGTTAAGCACGTGCTCAAGTGTTTTGCTGGATTAATGCCTGTCAGCAGAGTGGCTCTACATGAGCTGTATCCACCAAAAGAGAATGAAAGAAAGCAAGTAAAATTAATGGTGGGAAGGGCACAGCTGTCTGCTTTACACATGGAAACTATCTGCATGCCCATGGAAGAAATTAACACGTATGACAAAGAGTACTCCAACTTCCATCACAAAGGAAAAATGACTAGCATAATACAATAAAGCTTCTACTACAGAAGAAGGGATTTCCCACCACTGAGGAATTTTAGGCTATACAACTTTTGTCATGGGTGGTCTTAGCAAATAGCATGGGTGGGTGTGCAGAAGAAAAAATTCTGCTTTCTCTATGCTAACATATGCTTCAATTTCTCAAGAATTTATTTCCCTAGAATATCCAATTATGGAAAAAAAATAACATCTCTACAATTTTGCCACAATTCTGTTTCAAATGCACAGCTTTTTGTTTTTTTTAAAACACGTAAATATTAATGCTGCAGTAAAAGCAGCTATTATTGGTAGATGAAAATATTTACAAGAAACATTCTTAAACACGGCCAGTATATTATATGCTTTAGCTTTAATTTACATCCATAACTAGTGTTTTTGTAAGGAAAACAGTTTATTGGTTGGGCTAGTCATTTGTATTTAAACTAACATACAGAGGTGCTTTGAGATGTTCAGATTTTATAACTAAAAAGGGAATAAAACACTGGCAAGAGATGCACAAAATTACTTTCATCTTTTGTTTCCGTATTTGCCAGCTTGCTGTGCCCTTTGCAGAGATCATTGTACCAAAATGCTATTTCACATGTTAAGATGATTCACAGTAGGAAAGCACTTTCTTATATTATTTTCATCAAAAGGAGCTTATATTTCTTTTGCCCATCTGAATATTACCATTAGGTTGCTAATTTACACTTTGGGAAAAGGGTCAGGAGTATTCAATTTTTTGATGACTTGATATTAGCCTGAAAGAGAATTTTTAATAACCCTTGCAATTTGCCACTGTAGCTTCACCATCCAGTGCCTTTGAATTATGTAAATTTTATAAAACAAAACTCTGGAATAATTAATATTTTGAGGTGTTAAGTCTTTCAGATTAAAGAACAGCCTTTATTACTGTCATCAGAGTAGAGGGTCTCATATCTTAGTGATAGCAGCTTGGTATACTTGGCATTCAATGCTTATTTCAAATAGAAATGAAAGCAATAGTGCTTTTTACATCAGCATTCAAAAGTATATAGACCCTGTTTACAGTAAGATATCCCTCAGCACTGTTTCTCCTCCCAGAATAAACTGAAATTCCTAATAGGGTTAGTAGCAGCAAGAAATAAAACAACAGTGGTTTTCCAAGAGACTGTAAGATATTACTGCCAAGTACTACAAGTGACATAAGTATCAGTTTGTTGAATTTGGATACTGTCTCAGGAAGAAACCTACTTGATTAGAGGCTCTTATAAAGTAAGGATCAAATCATCTCAGTTGATGAATTGATTGATGATGACAGTTGGTCATCCGTAGTCCAGCTTAAGCAAACAGAGGCTCTTGGTAAATACTTGCTGCGTGTTAAGGGAATTGTATCACACAGAAGTGCCATATGTGTTGACAGTGAGGATAATTAGAATAAAATATCATTTTTTCCTATTGTATTGACATCGGGTCAGATCTTCCACCCTTGTACATTGTCCTAGATGCAGTGGCCATAACGAAGGTATGGACAATTTGCAACAACTGCAGATGATATGGCCCATAAATTTGTTAATCCTGAGGAATGTTTATAATCCAAATGGGGGGCAATATCATAATTGGGAATTGACAGGCCTTCTGTTTGTTTCACTAAGGCAATTAATTATAAAAGAGCTGTAAGACAACAGTCTTATCTTCTGCCCTTTTCAATGTTCTTTCACATGTGAAGAGCTTAATGATATAGTTAAATATAACTTCTATTGCATCTAATGTTCATTTATATTGCTAAGTGACATGAAAGATTCTGTCTTTAGGGTTCACTGAGGTTTTACAAGGTTTGGGAGGGTTCTGCCATGAGTTCTCGCTCTTCTAAAAACAGGACTGAAGGAGAATGAGTATGAAAAAAAAAAAAGGGGATGCTTAATCAAAACCACAGGATTCATTCCCAGGCAGATATCTTATTAGTTGAGACATAATTATAGGAAGATGAACCCAGCCAAACAAGTGAAAGAGGCTCCTGAGGTACACAAAAGGTATTTCTGTCACCAGAAATGAAGAGAACCTGCTGTTTGAAGTACGGGCAGCAGGAGCTTGGCACAATTTGGAAGTGTAAAGATCACTGCAACTCTTGCCCTGCCAGATCCCTACCCACATGGACTATATCCAAACTGAAGAGACATGGACTATTTCTACATATGGACAAGTGTCTTTTTTTCTTCCATGTCTGGGTACTGCAGTGATGAACCCCACGCAGCGAAGTGGGAAGGGGACAGAAGTGCCAAATGCTTTTGTCGTACCCTGACGTGGATGGCCAGGTACAGGAGGCACACGGGGGCAAGGTGAGCTCTCTGCACAGGCTGTTTCCAGTGCTGGGGTAACACAAATCACCGTCACTCTAAGGAGGAAGCTGCACATCTCTGAGCTAACATAGCCTCCCATGCAATAGCTCCAGTTCTCAATATCCTGCTGTATGGGTTGTTATTTGACAGTATCTCTGGCCAGTGGTCAAAGCGAGAAGGATTTCTTTCCCTGCCATTTATAAATGCTTTTAGCTCTGGATCAGCTGAGATGCTTTTTGCTTTTGTAAATGATTTAATATAAAAGATCTGGCCTGCCAAAGTCGCCAGGCTAGACCTCCTGTTAGTTTTAAAACTGGTTTAGTTCACTTTTTTTTCCAAAGAAAGTGGGAGATGTGGTGGGAGATGTGGTGGGGGACATGGCTAGGTGTGCCTGTGTATACCTGCCTAACATGATCATCATTCTTCTGTTTCTGGTTCTCCCTTGGTTCATTTAAATGACCCCTTCAGCTCCATCCCAGTGGCTCATTTCTCACAATCTCCGCTTTCCTTCCCTGATTTACCTGTCAATATCTTCAGCTCTTTCTTGCTGTAGCCCTGACCAACTCCCTGCGTTATTCTTTTTCCCTCACCACCCTCTCGCCCCGATACACAGATTAACCCTCTGACCCTAATCCTAGTGTTTGGCCCACGGAGAAATGGTGGCACATATTGACTGTTGGATATGAGTCATTTCTTTAACCTTCAGATCTGTACTTCTCTTGTGCTGATGAGTGAATCCCTTTGCAGTCCTCTGTTAAGACATCATATGCAATTAAAAAGAGGACAGCATTATTTGGATTCTCTAGACAGCAACTGCAGGTGCCTTGGTTTCTTTCATTAGACTAAACTGTTCAGTGCTGAAGTGGGGCAAATCAGCCAAGAAAAAGTATACTTGACTGGCTTGCCACTGTCAATAACATTACAGCTCAAGAGGAAATCGTACTGGTGAGGATGACGGTATTCAGAAAGATAAATACTTTCTGGAAGGAGTGCTAGACAGTAGCTGAAGCTTATACTGATGTACTAAGGGAGATGCACAGGCAAATTTAATCTCATTTCTAAACCTGCACAAAGTGCATAAAGCCTTATTTGCACTCCATGCTCTCTGTGTATCAATCCTGTCCCTCCGTGCACCTCCCGAGCGAGGCACAGGGAATAGAAACCTGCGAGGAGACACGCAGAGCTGCTTCTGAGACAGTGTAAGTGCCGAACAAAATGGAGAGATATGCCTCACGTACCCAGAGCCATTCATATCTTGTCCTTGATTCCTGGAAACGGCAGTTCACCAGGATTAGCACAGGTAAGACCAGAAATCCTTATGAATGTGGCCCCACCCTGTAACATATCAAGGCAGCCTCACAAAAGCTTTTGTTTAGCAATGACAAGCCCAAAGCAGAAACCACTGTAAAAACAGACTCCTCGAAAGCATGGAGCTTATTATACAGTACATTATCTATTTAAGTAAGAGGTTTAGTGACTGTTTTGGAAGAAGCCAGGAATGCCTATGCTTGCTGGCATGCATTAACAAAATTTATTTGCATTTGCGTATCGAGATAAATGGCAGAAGAAAGATTTACAGGAATTTATACCCAGATGTATAAATGACCCTGAGATGGTCTTATAGAACCAAAGACAACTGGAGCCAGAAAGACATTAGTCTATCTGATGGAGGTAGACGATTAAAAAAAGCGCTATATTTAAAATGCTTTGTCTGACAAGTACACTTGACCAAATGACTGTGTTAAAATTTCATCTGAGATTGCTGAAAATATTCAAAATAAATATTTCTGGATAAGGGTTAATATTAAACTGCATCTTACCTAACATACAGCACACCCTTTTTTAATTATTAATCTTATTTGACACTTTACAACTTTTCCACCCCTTTCTCCCTAACTTTTCCAAATTTCACCTATCTCAAAAGGCAGCATCGCTGCAATCAAAGATCTGTTTCGAATCTCTAGAGGTCTCATTCATTTCCTCTATTGCATATTACACCTGTTTCTTTACAGGGTGAATTTGGCAGGGGATAATCTTGTTATCCTGTAGACGATCCTATTTCCTGGATATGCTCTCTTCAGTACAATCTTACCAATAACCCTGTTAAGGATCACCTCACACTCACCTTTGGTCCATTTTGTTAAGTGAATCATATGAAGTCTACAGCTCCCCTCTGGAGAGTGATAATGGCTTTACCAGTCAGCAGCTGAAATATTTCACTAAACTACTCTCAAACCTTTGAACCCCATCTTAAAATAAGCCATTGTTATAAATACTAATTAAGTAATATATTTTGCGGGAAGGAGTTGGAAATAGGTACAAGTAAAACAGGAATTACCACAAAAGCAAAAGATGAATGGTCAATTTACCTGCAGCAGGAGGCAATGCTCGATGTTCCATTAAGAGACATTAAACTTCTTGGCTAATTATAAGAAGCAGATGAAGAAGGAAATTTCTTAGTGAGCTCAATGGGACATTGATTAAGCCAAAATACTAAGATCTCCATCCCCAGTGCAGGTGAAGTATTTAATTTTAAGGAAAAAGAGTGACTGTATTTTATTCAGCTGGACTCCACAAAAGCTTCAATAGATTAGAGTGAAAGTATTCACCTCTTAAAATTTCAAATGGGAATATCATTTATTTCAGCCTTATATATGTCTTTAACACATATTAAAAAAAACCAAAACGAAACAAAAGCACTTTTCTGTTACAAACGATGACATCAAACTCTTCTACACTTGCTAAGAGACACCACGTTGCTTTGTTTAATCTTAGAAACTCTAATTTTTGTGTTGTTTGTATTTATATACAATTTCTATACTGTATTTTACTCTGAAGGTATTAAACAGAGAGTAGAAATATAATGCCTCTTTACATTTGGCCACTGCACAAACACTTAAAAATATGTCTAGTAGATAGATAGGGCTCCAGATATCCCAGTCTTCTAATATTTTGTATAATATTTTGTAGAAGCAAGAGTGCCCCATGAAAAAGGAGTTCATACTTTCAACAGGTTTTCACCAAATGGATTTCCAAATGCTATGTTAGCATCAATAAATGCATGACAGCAGCAGGAGCAATGCCCATTTTAGGATAAACTGTACATTAAATTATTATTATTTTTTGCCTTCTAGACTTGTCTTAAATTATGGGTATGAATAAGTTTATAACTCAAATGTTTCAGTATGAAAATGACACAGAGACATCACTTTCCTCTCTTAAATACACAGAGGCAGAGCATTACACTCTACAAAAAGTGAGATTGTGAGTAAAATGACAAACTAACTTGCAGAAAAGCAGGAGAAAGCGAGTGGGTACTCAATCCATTCTTATGCTTCAAAAAATCCTGCTGGAAAATCAGAAACACTAGTCTTACTAGTACAATGCAAATTCTAGCTGCTTAAAATCAGGGAGAAAGAAAGGGCTTAGTCCCCGTATTAGGTAGAGAAAATAGGCTGCACCCTTTAATCATAACAATGCAATGCAACCAAAGAAAAAATAAAAAGACAAGAGAGCACTGCATAGCCTGTACCTTTAGTTTGACTGACAATTTCTGTGAAGACCAAAATTAGATGACCTCTTTCAAATTAAACAACTCTACTGGGAATGTTTTGCTCAGTAAACTGTTCTGGTAAGCCACCGCTTTTTTATTTTTCTGTTTTACTAATTCCGGTTGTTTGCTGCCATAAATCTTACAAGAACTTTTTTTTTATGTGAGATTTTTTTTCAGCTTGAACACATTTGGATAATCCTGACAGGAATCTCATGAAGACCCAAACTGGACAGATCGAAGACACATAACTTCCTTTTCTCTGAGTGAATATTCTGACCACGAACAAATAATATTCAGGCAATCTATTAACTTGACAGAAATACTAATATATTTTAAGGGAGACTTCCAAAACAGAATGACTTTGATGATTCTCTCTCTGTCCTTATTAGATGAAAACAGCACATATTTCTCTGAGAGATCTATATCAATTTTATCTTTCTCCCCTGGTAATCATACAGAATTACAATCTACACTAGCCACAAAAATGTAAATAGTAGAAAGCTTTGTTTCTCTCAAAAGCAAGGATCTACAGTTTGACATTTTCTTGCAGTTTAACTTGAAAAACTCCTGGACTATGACCTAGCAACGCTCATTTTAAAATGCTCAATATCTGGGACTTCCTATATTAGAAAATACAGAGCAGAGACAGCTGTTAACAGACTTATAAAATGAAACAAGTTGTGAGTATGATTTACAGAAATGAGGAAATAGATGACTAAATGACTTATTTTGGATGTTGGACTGGTACAGAAAACCAGAACTAACACTTAGAGAACCCGGTGCTAGTTGTAACGGTGAAAGCAATTATTGGTGTCGGTTGAGAGACGAAAATAAAGGACACCATAAATGAAGAAATGCATTAGATTTGAATGCTAAACCACTGTTAATTTACTAAATTGACTCAAATTGACTTGAGATTTTTGCTTTTTGAAAAAAACCCGTAATAATAGCAATTCCTATAAGGAGAGGAATGCACCATCACTTAACATAATGATTGTTCTGTTAGATATTATTTGTTATAGTAGCTTTGTCTAAAATGTGTTCCTACTAAGGACTGACTGATCTATAAAGATACCCGAACCATGTTAGTTCCTCTCTTTCATTACTAAATTGTTCATTGTGGACCTCATATTCATTACAGGAGATGTAGTTTTTATAGAACCCTTCCCTACTGAGGATGTTATCCTCATTACAAAAAACTCTTCTGGTAGCCATGTGCCTTAGTATTTTTATATTTTACAAATGCTAAGTATTTGCTGCCACAAATGTTGCAATTACTTTATTTATTTTATGATTTTTTTCAGCTTGAACACATTTGGATAATCCTGTCAAGAATCTGATTTAAGTAGCCTATCAAATCTCATTAAAATCCTTGTTGTGCCCAGTTTATATGCCAATAATGTGTCTTTGGATCATATTTGTAATGGTTCATTAAGTAAGTGTCTGATTACTTATGTCATATGTGCTGCTGTTAATCTACTTCTATTTCTTTTCCAGCTACTGCTGTTTTAATTAGTGGATAGAAGACAAATTTTAAAACATGCCAACTTGGATGCAAAACACATTCCAAATGACATCCAGGTTTTCATGAACTCACCACAGAAACACAAGTAACGTAACAGGTATTCTAAGGGGCCCTGGATGCAATAGGGCTACACATAACACTGGGGTACTGCGGCTGATGATGGGAAATAAGAGCTAAACTAAGAGCCAGAGTCCTGACCATCACCACTGGATTGTAAATAGATTCTGCTAAAGACTGAAATACTCCAAGTATAAAGCACACGTCTAGCACGGACACTAGAGCATCACTTCATGCAAGGATACCTTTCCACTAGCTTGCCAGAGACTTGCTGCCTGAGGAAGACTTTATGGCAACTGCAAAAAGTGACCGTTAGTCGTATTTCATGATATTTCAAGAAAATATGTACAAGCAACTAGGGGTAAAGATAACCAAAGTAAACATTGTAAGCACTAGGACACCTGTCAGGTCAATCTCTGACCCCAAAGAAGAGAAAAATATCTTCACCTGTGAGCATGCCTGACAAACCAGGAGGTCAAGAGCTACCTGTGTCTGACAAAAGAGTTATGACACATTAATAAATAAGGGAGAAAAGATCAAGATTGTAACACTGTCTGTTTCTCCAGTTACCTTTCAAATGTCAAGCATGCTGACTTTTTTGGTGGGTTTTGCTGCTTTTTAAACAATTTGGCAAAACACAAAACTATCATCAAGGAAATGGCAACTTCATTAATAGAAGTAACGTAGCATTAAGCTTATAGATATGTAATAGATACGTAACAAATTTTAAATGAATTGCATATAAGATGTTGAACGATAGTATTTCTATTTTGTACCTAACAGATAAAAGGTTTGTTCATGTGAAAATTCAGCGTTGTAGCTTCCTTCTGAATGAGGAAGCGCAGTATTACAGTTTTTTTTTTAAATCGGTGGGACTCTAGAAACAGTAAGTTATCATTACACAAGCAATTCAATTAAAGTAATCTTTTGAGATTTAATAACTATTTTCTGTAATGATCATAACTGTGAGAGAGGAAGATACAAAGTGTTCAGTTTTATTGCAATATTTTACACTCTGTTTCACTCTGCTGCCCCACTAATTTATAAGCTATATGTTCAAGATTGAAAAAAGAAGCAAACTCAATTATAAACTATGCAGCACAAGGGATATTCTGTTTTATATTTATTCTGGTCTAATTCCAAATATAGAAAATGGGTTTTATATTCTTAAACATACCACACTAATCATTTAGGGCCAGAAAATGCTATTCTGTGTAAAGACACAGAATAAATTTAGTTCTGTATATAACTATAGCTCTGTGTGGAAGCAGCTGCAAGATCAGCAACCCAAGAAGGCAGCCTGAAAACAGCCCACACATGAAAACCATCCTCTTCAAGCCCCTAATACAGAGGTACAGAGTCTTTATTACAGCCAAATGTGGACTCTGGGCTGGCAGAGTCCTGTCTCATTCTCCAGAAGGAAAGATGTATACATTCACCTTATCTGTGACTGTCTAAAGTTAGTGGCCAGTTCATACATCATCTAGTCCACAGTCAACCATCTTCTGCATGTTCAGGAGGTATTTTTCCTTACAACTAGATATTAGGCACTAGAATGATGACACAGTTAGTACAGAAAATTAAATGACAGCCTCACCACCATTGCTGGCTTCCTATGAAGCACTGCTACCTGATATTTTATCCTTCCCCTCTCTTCTGCTCTGCCCTTCTGTCTTCACCCTCTTTACCTGTATCTCCTTATCCTCAGTACTCCTCTACTGTTTCACTCTTCAGCCTTCACCTTCCCTCATTCCCTTGTCTAGTATCTTCCTCTGTATCCTCCATCACTACTTCTGATATGTCTGTCCAGATGTCAGATGCTGCTGATTAGCTGGCTGACCACTTGTGCATAACGGCCATCCAGACCAGACGAATCCACATATCCATCCTTATTGGATATGCAGGATCTGTCCTAGGCACTCCTGGAAGAAAATGAAGCTGTATTACGGGACAAAAGCATCCCACAGTCACCTCTGAGGTAGTCTCATCTTTTGACAAATACCACAACAGCAGCTAGACTGAGTCTGTGCTGCACAGAGACCTCAGAAACAGCATCTCCCTATCCCCAGAAGAGTTTTCTAACCATTGCATGGAAGATGGGGATGAACTGAGTATTCATTCAGACAGGGAAAAAGCTGAAAAGATTTGAATTCGGTAAAACATTTCAAAGTCAGTTCCTACATACTGGTCTGTGCAGCTGTGAGCAGGAGCAGAGGGTACAAAGTATGATGTGCTCATCAACTCCCTTCTGAGAGCAGCATTAGGCAGTTCTGGGAGGGATTATCAATAAAAAACTTTGAAGTGATCCCTACTGCCAGGAGCTCACTTAAGTGACTCACTTTCACTCCCAACATCCAAAAAAGGATAGATTAGAATTAGATATATATACAAGAAATTACCACAATGAATTTTGAATGTCTGCCACGCAAGAAATAACTATAACTCAGAGAGGAGACAACAGAAAAGAAATATGAAGTAAGGACTGCTCGCTATCTTTTCTACTAGAAAAAACGTGAGGCATGAAAGAAATTAGCATGGGGTAGGTTCAAAACAAACAAAATGAGCTATTTCATCAGGCAGTATGTATTACACTGCGGAACTCAATTTAGTTTTAGAAGTCAGCAGAGATTCAAAAAGCAATTAGACAAACCAATGGAATAGTTATCTAGGAAAGGGTGTTTAACACAGTGGCATCCCCTCTGACTCCAGAAGTCTGGAAGATGAGAGAATATTCTATGAGCATCACTACGTGCTTTCCTTGTCCTTATAGTCTTCCCTAAGCTTTCCAAACAGCTATCAGTTCCTATAAGAAACAGAATGGCCTAGAAGGCCATTGATCCCATGTGCTGTTCTGATGCTTTGAAATTCAATGAAATTAACTCATTACATTTTACACATTTGAGAGTAATGACCTTCTTACATAGCAAAACAAGTGTCTGAGTAGATAATAGCTCTTTCTTGCCTCCCTATATCACATTTTCTGAATGGACATTTTGGAGCCCAAAGATATCCTATGTGCAAATCACCCAGTCCTGCATCTGAGAAAAGCAAGTGTATAACATAAAATCAGGGTTGACTTGGCATCTCTATGAGACTGCTGATTTACTTTTCACTTCAGAGCTGTGATGGTGCACATTTTGCAAAGAAGTGATATTTGAGACTCCTTGTGCATACTCCCAACAGAAGAATGATCTGCAAAGATAAAAAAAATAATAATCCTACCATCCAGAAGAGGGCAATGGTATCAAAGAAGCTCATAGGAGGCATAGATACAATCTTCTATCACTAGGAAAAGAATATAATCTCCTATCACTAGGAAATAAGTCTAATACAATCCATATGATTTCTGTATCATTCCCAGAACAAAAACCAAACCAAAGAGCGGCAAGGAAATCTGAGGTTTGCAAATCTTGCTAAAGTTGTCTTTTACCCTAGAAAATTCTTCAAACGGGTTGGTAAATAACAAACAGTCCTTTTGAAGGACTTCAAAGGCCTTCCTCTCAAATGTGAGGCACTGGCAATCTCCCAAAAGTAGGCTTACTACTATTGTGCTGGCTTTCTTCACTTCTAAGAGAGAAAATTTCAGCCCACAGACTGCAGAAATCAAAAGGGCACTGAAAACCACAGGGAGTGACCCCAGCTAAATGGAAAACAAAAGACATTGCATTTTGCTTCCTCAAACCAAGGGCACAGAAATCTTGCTTTTGTGATTGTTGATTTCTTTCAGAAGTTTCCTGAGTCACTCAGTTGGTTTTGTAAGCATACATACAGTCCTCACAGACTCATGTGCCACATCACGAAAGCAGACAAAATAAGAAAAATGAACAGGAAAGCAAAGCGAACAAAAGCTCTTTACTAAAGTAAGTTACTAAATCTCAGATGCATGCTATTTATCTTCATTGAGTTTGTCAAACCCAGGCTCTGACCCTCCTACATAGGTACAGAATGAAACAGGGCTCCTAGTAATGGCAGTGGACGTAAATGGGACCAGGTGTGAGGTTCTGGATCCCCACAATTATTGTGCCACTGAGAATACCAGTGCCTCTAAACGATCAGATCTTCAATCTTTTTAGTGTTCTTTAACGATTCATCTAAAGAATATATTTTGTCACTTAATATTTCATTTACTTTTGTGATCAAGTTACATAATGCATACATCAAATTGCACAGCCTGCTGATTCTTCACTGACTTATGTACATATTTTTCTAGTCAAATTGTTATGCATATGATAGATCAATTTGCATATTTTAATAACCGGGATGCATAATTTAGTACTTTGTTTTGCATATTTTAGTAGCAAGGATCTGTGTTTTGTTGATCCATTTCTTCTTTTAGAGTTTCAACTGACTGCACCTTCCAGGATGAGTTACTGTATACACATTAACTGTTAACGTTTTACAAAACTTTATTTAACAGAATGCGTATTTCAGGACTTGGATGTCTTTTATGTGCTTGCTGAGCTGCATACCTCACCAGATGAACATACTTCACCAGTGGAGATTTCCAGTCATCACAAAGTTTCCCATACTTTACTGCACAAATGCATATTCCAGATGAAATTACATATGGTTCCAGTGAAGACACATATTTTGTAAAACAAGACTGAGCTGAAAATTTAAATGCTATCTCATAAATTCATAGGATCATGAAATACTTCTTAGTGCAGTTTCATTTTGCTTCTTAGAATTGGATTCCACCATCCATAAACCTATGAAAATCAATATACATTTTATTTTCAGGTGGTTTTTTGGTTTTTAATATATGGATGAGCGCTTGTCTTTTAAGTTCCAGTGGTGAATATACTTTTCTCTCAGAGAACACATGATGCACACTAACATGGTAAGACCAGCTAGCAAAACTTCACTTTCTTGTGGCATACCTTTGGAAATCTGCTCCCTCTCACAGACTTTTACGTAACAAACAAATACCTTTTCCCAGAACATGAAAACCAAAAAATCTAAAGTTTGAATGTCTTAATGCCCAATACTTACCCTAAAGACTGATGCTTCTGGTTGCGATCCAGCCTCTTCCCAGGACAACTTATGTCTTCCAATTTTTAAGTCAAGTATGAAGAGTCACTGCAATAGAAAACAGAGTTGAAAAATACATGGCTTAAGTAAACTCATTTCACATAGAACTTCAAGTAACAGTATACATTTTAGTTACTAACATTTAGATCAATAAACTTCTGTGTGTTTTCAACACTTATAAAGCACACCTTCTTCCCTAAGAAACAAATTATTGTGCCTCGACAGCCAAGACAAAATATGCTGAATTTCATGACAAGTAAATATTTAAAGCTATGGTTTTTGAAAAATTGTCCCATCCATTTCAAATTCAAAACCAGGTGTAATTGAGAGACAAATCCTGGGTACAAAACATTTTTTCACTATGACTTCTTTCAAGGAGATTTCAAATGAGCCAATCAACAGGTTGCAGTCACAGAAGTGGCGCATTCAAATTTCTGAATAGTTTATTCATTTGGCTAAAATCCTGATCCTTATTACACACAGTGTCTAAGGGATACTTCCTAAACTGTTTAATACACATGGTGGAAAACTGTATTTCTTAGCACAAACAGAAATGGAACAAGCATGAGTGCACACACAGAGTAATATCAACAGGTAGTTAACAGTATTTTCCATGGCCCCCTCAAATAGCTCCTCAGAAAAAAAGGACTCACCACTAGACAAGGCAGCAGTGAATGCAACTCTTCACTGTGTGACAAGCCACCTTCGTATAACTTGATCTAATAAGTAATTTTAGAGTAAGCAACAGGCTCCATCCCTCAAAAGATACCTGCAAGGCCTGGATTAGTGCTTCTTGAGATCAGAGAAAAGGCTCTGATTGACTTCTGTAACACATCTTGAAACGCCTCTGTTTTTCTTTTCATCTCCTGAATAGAGAGCAGCCTGGAAGCCTCTCCGATCTTATCTTAACACTCGGACCAGAAAATACCTAATGAGGACAGCACCTCTTTTCTTCTTGTGCAAGTGTGATGCCCTGTACAATAGCATAATTTTAAAAGAAGGCAAATTGAAAAATAACTCCTTGCCATTCCTCAACACTGCACAAACTCTCTCATGCTCCACATTGTCCGTGCTCCAGTCAAATCCTTCCTTTGCTCAAAACCCCTGCAAATGGCTGCAGCTGGTTTATGCGTTTGGCAGACGACAGAGTTTCAGAACTCTCGGCACAACCCATTTAGTGTATTTTCAGTCTGAACAGAACTTGGCTACGATGATCATAAAAGCTCATTCATATTTTGTAACTGTTCATAAGGTTTGAACTGGGCTTTGGTAAATCTGACAGGCCAAAATCTGTCAGGTCAAAATCTGTCAAAAAAAAAAAAAAAGTACACTGATATAAATTGCATAAATATCTTCACAACACAGCTCTAGTTCACTAAATTCATCGCAGTATCCTTTAGACAAAATTGATTACTGTCTTTTACTTCTGAGCAATAACCCTGGTGAGGATCAGTATTTTCAAAACTGCTGAATTTTTAGGAAGCTGTTCCCTGCCAAACCCCCAAAATTGTGGAATATAAGAAAATAACTGTTCTGATAGGAGCAAAATCACCACACATGATTACCCAAGCAAAGGAATGGGGTTTTTTTAACCACAACTACATATTGCAATGCAAGGAAAACAGGAGCTCAAAAATAGTATCAATGAACAGAGAACAACCAGCAATTCTTTCCAATTTCACAGCATCTAAGATTCAGTCACATATTACAGATGCAATAGTCCACAAGGTGCACAGTCTGAGACAAGTGAACAGGAGTCAGCACCTAGCCCCACTTCAGCCAATGCTGCTGGTTCTTTAACTGTCTGTATTTCCAAAATTCTAAAACAAATAGGGGTAGTAATGCACAGTTATGTTTATCTTCTTAATTAAGCATAAGTAGGTCTGAAAAGTTTCTTGCAGCTCACCTCTGGCTCAGAGCATACAGTCCACAGAAAACTGAACATGTCACACATCATCTACGACCCACATCCACTATTTGACTAAACCTTAACTGCTGTAAGTGTAAATACTCATTACTCACTACCATAAACAAATATAAATTTACAGGTAAAATGAACTTTGAGAGACAGCTTTCAACAGAATGCCAGGGATTCTGATCTCACCTTTGATTACCATGTGTTATCCATTATTAGCCTATCAAACAGCTATGGACCAGTAAGGCTCCAGAAGATGAAACTTCAATAGCCCACACTGATATGCATCATAGAAATTTGAAAAGTAAAAAAGTGAACATGTTTAAAGGCTGTCAATATTCTCATGATTATGTCTTCAAAATCACTGCAATCTTTAAAGTGTCAGACTTTTTTTTTTCCTTATTTCTTTTATGCTTTTTACACACGCTTCAAGTAAAGAAAGACAGCTCCTTGTGCCAATGTCAAAATCACCCATCTGAAGACTGGGTAGATGACATCAGAAGTCGTGTCTTTTTTGTGTTATTTTTAATTGGGTGATGCTCAGATGATACATGATTCTGAAGTGCCAGCTTTTTATTAATTAGGCATATATATCTTTCTCTAAAGTATTTGTCTGCACATTGAGAGGGCTATTAAGTATCTTCAACAGCCCACCACATAATTATATGTTGAGGGGAGAAAGAGAAAGTGTTCCATCAAGAATTATGTCCATGCTCTTAAAACGCAACCCAAGCCAATAAAGGAGGAGGAGTGCTAGGAAGAGGAGGATGTGAGCCTAACAAGCCTTCCAGAAAGAAGAAATGGGATGAAGATATATTAAATGTAAATGGAATTCCATTTTTAGCATGTGGTCAGTGATGTATGAGCTCAGAACTGAACTCATACTGCGTGAAAAATAGGAATGGCTAGAAATCAGCTGCGCTACCAAATAGAAAATCTCGGAAGAAAGCACCACTATTGCTCAGCTCAGCAGATTTACATTAGGAAGAAAACATCTCTTCTTTCAGCAACTTGCAACTATTTTGTTCACCCTAGCAGTACGCATCAAGTATTTTGACCTGGGTGCCAAAATCACTTGAAACAGAAAATACAGATCCTAAAACAACAAAAGGAAATGGGAAGACTAAGGTCAAACTAGGTGCCTAACACATTCAAATAAATCAACCCACCATCCAGAAATAAGAGTGTGCTTAGAGGTTAAATGTGTATTTTAGTATCTCAAATAAAGCAGGCTTGATTTTAAAAAAGCAGTCAGGACAACATATCTTGGTCAGAAAATTATAACCTAGATGTTGACCTTTAAGCACTCAGCCTGAAAACATCATGTGTGCATGGTTCTTGTAATCTTTGTTTTAAATGGGCTGGATTCAGTTCGTGACCTTTTTTTGGTCATAAATTAAGATTATTTTAAGCATTTATTTGAAAGGATATATATAATTCTTTATAAAAATACACAGTACTAAGCGTTCCTTATTACCGTTTCTCATTTTACTCTATGAAAACTAATGATAATACCAGGTTTTCTCCTTTCTTTAAAGGTTACCAAACACAATGTCTAATAAATCCTCCCAGCTGTTTCATATCCAACTATATCTACATTTATCCCTCTTTCAATAATAAGCTTGAAATGTTCAAAACAGGAATCTCTCTCAAAAGTCAGTTTTAAACTGAATTGCTGTCTTGGTTTTTTGACCCAATGTAAAACTGACAATCTCACTTCTCTTCGGAAGCCGAAGTTGAGAATTGACTTTACCTGCTTTAGAAAAATTCTTTATTTCAGTAAGATTTCTTCTTCTTATTGAAGACAGAGCTTTCAAATGAGGTTCACTATTCCAGTCCATGGGAAGTTCATCTGTAACATTCTGCATACTCACCTGTAGCAGAGTGGATGCAAAACACGCTTTTCCATTTGAAATAAAAGACTGTAAAATGTGTTTACATTTAATCACATAAATCAAATGAATCATTGTTTCCCCAAGATTCTACTAGAATCCAGTCTCTAAATGAAGCTTTATGCCCTTTGTATTGTCCTGTCATAGGCCATAATGTCCTATTTTATCACCATAATGTTCAATTACATCATGACTTTTAATAGAGGGTGTTGAGAAGTCACATTGCCCTTGAATAAGTATGAGTTAAGAGTTTATTTTAGCACCTTGGAAACGCAGAAGCTATCAAAATACTTAGATGATGTAGGATATATGTCCCTATGCAGTTCTCCAACAGGAAAATCATCACTTCCAGGCTCTTGCAGTAATCAGTAACTAAGTGGATGCTTAGTATGCAGAAGCCCTAATACTAAGATGAGCTAAAAGGCAGCAATGGCAGCTAATCTGCACATGAAAGTGCAAGTGAGATGAAATTCTTTTGTATTTTCTAGGACTTTACAGGGCTAGTTGTCATCTAACATGATTTTCAAATTAAGAGATCAGTTTCTCTGTTGAAAATACCCCAGAGAAAGTAGGCAATACTTTAAAATTATTTTTTAAAAGGAGAAGAAATAAGGTACCCACATTTCAAAATTTTAGAAATGAAAATAACTGAGAAAGCAGAAGCCCAGTTTCTGAGTGTACTTACATTACTTTGTACAATTTTATTGTAATACATACGGAAATGAGCTTTCAAAAATATAGATTATCTGGTATGCAAGTGAAGTCCAGCAACTTATCATACCCTTTTGCTCAAAACTGCATAGAGGACACCCTTGAGAATCACCAGTAAGCTCAGATTTTTGGCATCACAGAAGCAAAATTAATTCACGCTCTTTCTGCATGAAATTTCTGACCTCCAGGTAGTACGGCCCTTACTTTTTATTGTAAAGATACTTATACATTACATATAGCCACACAGTAACTGTGGGACAGTTAGTTCTGCTCTTCTTATTCCTTGGGTTAGTTTTAATCTGTTTCCATGAATATCAAAAGCATGCCAGTCACTATTTGTGCCCATCCGATACAGGAAATTCACTTTAAAGTGTATTGAAGGCAAAATCCAAACCACGCTATGTAAATATAATAAAACAATGGGAAAAAATATGCTTCTCGGTGAGCCTTGCAAAGCTGTTATTACAGACGAGTATACCTCTCTAAATACCTGCTGAAGTCTGTTTCCATTATACTAATTTTATATGCTAAGGTACAGTGCAAACAAAAAGCCTTATTGGAGAGCATCTATTTTAACATTTTTAAAGGACTTTGATACTTTTTTAGGCCATCATTTTTGCTAACTGCACAGATTCAGAGCCCATTTTTCAGTTATAAATGGTGCTTTCAGTGTCATAAAAATGACTCATGCTAAGTCAACCAAAATAATACAAAGGAATGTTGCACAACAAAAAAGTAAATACTAGAAGAAACATTTATTTCTGAATTCTTACACTTCTTTCAAAATAAAATATTAATTAATGTAAGAAAGCAGAAAGTTCAGTATTTACAACATCTTTAAAATGATTAGCACACATTGCTTGATGGAGAGAAAGTAGAAAACAAATTTGATGAAAATATGTAAAAACTGAGGAACATTCAGAAGAACAAAAAAGAGAGTAAGAGATGTATTCTGTTACATATAGAATCATTTAGAATTTAATGTTTGATTCTGCAAAGATTTACTAAGTCATTTGATGAGCAACTTGAATCACAGGTCAGGTCATTCCATCAAATCCTGTTAATGTACACAGGTAAATAAAAAGGTTTAAACGTAAGTAAGTGCTCTAGAACAAAGTATTACCATCAATACACAACGTGGTGGACAGCAGAGATGCATTAAGACAAAGAAAAATCTGAAACTGTTAATGTTCAGATTTATTTGGAAATTATCTTTCAATTATCCTAAATTAAATTCTATATCTGTAAATTATAACATTAAAGATAATCTCAGCCCAGCCAGAATACACTACATCAGAAAACTATACACATGCATAATTTATACTACACTGTAGTTTGTCATGCATTTCATTTGACAGATTTAATATCTGTGGCTTCTAGGTTTTCCTTTTTCTCTCCCTTTATGTAATTTCATATTTGTTTTCCCAATTCAGTTCTCTGATCCATGGCCCATCCCTGCTTTCCTCTCTTCAATAATTAAATTCCTGCCTTTGTAACTGAAGCACGACTATGCTTTTCATTAGAGCAAGTCTATTTTTTAACTTTGCTTTTGTTACAGATTCATGAAATGCCTTTTGAAATTTTTAAAGACGACACATACTTGAAGAACAGATTAAAAACAGAGGAAAATGAACAGTAATGAGCTCTTTTTCAGAGAAAAGAACTCATTAGCATGTGGTCTTTTTGATTTCTGTCAAAAAAATGGCCCTGTGTGCAGTTCCTTCTGTTGCCTTCAAGAAATGTCCCCCTTTTTTTTTTTTTTTTTGGGGGGGGGGGGGGGGGAGGAGGCCTTTACTAAGTATTTCTTTTAATGAAAGATCATTTTATCACTGAAAACCAAATGCACAGGTGAATCAGGGAAGCAGTTCTTCTAGTGTTTTGAGTTTTATGTTTTCTACCCTGTTTTCAGAATGTCCTTAGAAGACTGGTATGGTAAGTGGTTTCATCACCACCTGGGAGGGGAGTGAAAAAAAAGAAATTAGGTCAGTGTTTCTATTCTGCATCTGGAAAAGTCATGATCTCTCAAAAATTTCATTAGTGTGTTAGATCAGATTAGCCAAGTGTCTAGTGGCTAGGTTCCTTATCTTGGATGCAAGTGCAAGAGTCTCAAGTGCCTCTCTGATTTTGGGTGGATCATTTTTTCCATTCAGATGAGAAATCATATGTTGGATTAAAAAAGCCTTCCAGGGAAAGCTGTTGCAAAACACTCATTTTTACAAATTAACAATAAAGAAGAAGAAAAAAGGAAGCAAATTATTTTGGTGAAACATTTTTCAGCCACAATTCCCTTCTGCCGAAATATGTCCAACCAACTGTAGACTTAAGTTTGCTGCCTAGACCTTGCATTGAAGGCCATTCAGCTGTCTTTCGGTACATCTCTAAGACATGTATAATCTACAGTCATAACATTTTTATGACAGAGAAAAGCACTGAATCTTATTTCCCACTTATTTACACTGATGAAAACCAGGAATTACCTCACTTGTGGCAGAAAAATATGACCGAAATATCTCCAATTAAATTCCAGGTTTTCGTAAAATAATCACATTCCTCTCCTATATATTATAAACAATAACAATGTAACTTTTTTCCCCTACAAATAAATGAATAAGAACTATATCCTAGAAACAGATTATAAATCAAGTATTTTTCAACTGTATGGAAAGTTTATTACTGACTTCAGTGAATTTGGAATCAAGTTGAGATACAAGAAGATGATTCCTGGTATCGTGAAGTAACTATGGACCACAATACATACCCATCAGATGAAGAAAAGATTATTCTCAAGCATATGAAAAAACTACCAAATTTTCCTCTCAGCTGTGCCTACACAACTTCTGTTAGACTGTTCAAACTATTGCAAAATTAGTGCATCACTTGTAAAACAGCTACTTAAAACTGCTGAAAAAAAATTCAGATCCCAAGGACAATAATGCTGACAAATGCACACCTTCATCTCATCCACCTAGTAGCATAGCTAAACCATGCACTAATTGGCATTCATGTAGTTTATTCTCTTCAGCATCTTAAATAATTATTGGATTTGCCATTTTTTCTTCTCTTAGTCAAGCTCAGTGTCCTAAGAGACATAGTGAAGATCAATTACCTTGTTTTCATTCTTGTTTATAATCATGTATTTTACTGTTTATTCATTATTCCACACTGTTTAAAAATACCATTGGACGAATGCTCTGTATTGGTACGTGACAAATAAAAAGGTGCCATTTTTATCTTCCGGGAATATAAGTAGCAGACGATTCCCAAACCACCTTTGTTAGTCCCTACAAATAAAGTCCTATTTTACAAAAACTAGTATTTTATATTAACTTTGCTCTTGGTAGTTAAGCATACAACTAAATAATTTATGAAAATCCATAAAATAGAAAATTAATGTAAAGGTTACTAGGCTATCAGAAGAAAAAGTGACCTTTGATGCTAGAAATCATTGGAGAGTTCTTCAACTCTGCATAGATATATTATGCAGTGCTTTACTCAAGACATTTTAATACTAAGTGCGGGGAGTTTTTTAAAAAATAAAAGACACATATGAATGTACTTATCCATATAAATCCTTCATATCATTGTAAGACTACTGAAGTAAAAGACACTGATGAACAGGTCTACACTCATTTTCCAAACCAAAAATGAATTACAAAAATGAAGTTTAGTATTTTATTAAGTATACTGAATACTGTTCTATCATTCTATCAGTCAACAGCTGAAAGCTTACTTCAAAAGTGAAAACAGGATTTTCAGAATTTTGCCCCAACCACAACATCCTAAAGAATTGAAGGAAGGAAGAATAGGATTTTATTATATATCACATCAAACATACACTTCTCTAAATACTTTATCTTCCACATTCTCAAAGTAAATAGAAACATTTAGTGTAAAACAAAAAGCTTTTTTTTTTTTTTTTTTTTAAAAGTGAGAACACAGAATTGAAGTTACATCATCTGTTAGTCAGTTGAGGTCAGAGTTCTTTTACACACCAGTTTATTTCCAGTAGCTTCTCACTGCTTACTCAAGCAGCAGAGAAAGAATACATCCTTTTGTTTCTGCACTGTCCCCATTTTAGAAGACAAGATGCCTGTGAAAATCTCCAGCTATATAACCAGGGATATTGAAATAGTTCTGTATTTTTGTCTCAAATCACAATTTTGCAAGAATCCTCTATGTTTCTATGAACAGCTCACTACAGTAAATTTTGTAACGTGTCTTTTTACATTGTTCTAATGGCAGAGGTATTTGAAAAACTTTCAAAATACATTTCCAGTTTTGACACATTACATAAATAGGTATGGCATATTAACACTCTTTTACTGACAGTGATATCACAGCAATCAAAATATGCTTTATGAAATGCTAAGATAAAACCAGTATCAGTAGAGCTTCCTTAAAAATACAGGTGAGTCCTCCTAAACTTCTACTTCATTCACTCAGTCATAAAAAGCAGAGTTCAGTGCTCCATCCAAGATGAGCAGAATCAAGCATGTAAATTATTTCCTCTGGGAAGGGAGAGACTTAAAAGTAGCAGCTTACCCTTACTGGTGAGAAATGGGATAGCAGTTACCAAAGAGAGGTCTTCATAATCCAGAAAGCAAACCAAAACAATAATGCTCCACAGGGAGATGGGAGGAAAATAGGTAAAACAAGAAGAGTGGGTTTCAGCTTCTCAATGCGCAAACTCCCTGCACATTTTCCAGAAGAATGGCTCCCTCTATGACAAATTCAAGCACATGAAAACCCTTGAGCTTTTCTAGTTAACTTTTTCTTGCTTCTCAGGAATGGTCCTAGAATTGAAAGCTACCAAATAATAACCAAGCAGATTTACTCAAAACGTTTTTGACTTTCAATAGTTACATGGTGTTTAGAAAACAAAGCAAGCATGAATGGAAGTACAGGACAGCCAAATATTCTTAGGAAGAAAGAATAGTTAAAAAGATTTGTTCACTTAGAAATGTTCAGGTGACTTATTTGTGGAAAAGAATAAATAAAAGAACTAGCTTGGGTTACCAGCTTAGTTCTTAAGAACCAGCACTTCAGGTTTTTTCTTATGATTTTCAAAGTGTGTATGACCTTGTTAAAGGAGAACATGAAAACCATGAATGAAGTGACTGGAATAAAACTACTGCCAGTGCATCTTACAGGACCAAGGAGTCCTGACCTAATCTTTAATCTTTTACACAAAATGAACTTGAACTTCAACTTGCTGCCATGAATAATTCACACATTCTCCAATTCTTTATATGGAAAGAAAGTTTTCTTCTAGGAATTATTCCAGCATGTAAGAATCAGTGAACTCAACTACACAGTAATCAAGTACTTTCAAAACTGCATGCAAAACTTTCTTTAACCAACACATTAGGTCAATCTGTCCATGTCAGAACTACATCAATAAAGCTGGCATCTTGGTACGTTTCTGACTCTTATTTCCTGACTGATGTTTTAGGTTAAAAATAAAACTCAGTCAACCAAAGCTGTGACAACAGGAGTAAGCAGCCTCAGGGTCATGGAAACTACCTGTTCGTTTGCTGACCACTTTCATTATGCATTTTTGCTGCACTGTATCACCGAGCCTTGCTTGGTACAGAACATATGACAAACTCCATTTGCTTTGTTCCAAGTGCTCTCTTCCTGTTCATCTTTTCTCAAGTCTCTGATGTTTTTCTTGGTTGTTTGGTGCAATCAAATTTCCCACATACAGCCAGTTACTTTAACATTGCTTGTGCTAAACTCAAATGATTTTTTTCGCTAAAATTGATACACAAGAAAACTGCAAAAGCTTCAGCTTGGCTGTAACAGCAGCTGTTGTACTACTACAGGTTCTAGAAAGACAAATAAATACTCAGCAAGTTGAGTTTTTCTAATGTATGGTCTCTTTGGTCACTGGCTACTGAGAAACTACCTTTCAGCTCACTTTTTCTGCTGTTTGCTTCAGCTCTGAGGGAAACTACAGAAGACAGTGGTAAACTCCCATAAGCACCAGTAGGATCAGAATTTAATTCACAGTGTATGGATCGCATATAGAATTACTGTGAGAAACTGGCTGTCAGAATTATGATACACGATGGCCCCATTCACTACTCAGATTCATTTTATTACGCTGCCTGTGATATTTCCTTTGAAGCCAGTGAATTGAGGAACACATAGAAGACAGTAGGTAAGCAATTATGCTGTCAAAGAGCTGATAGAGTTTATTTGGCCTTGCTCTGAGCCTGAGTACTTTCTAGGAATGTAAAATAGATGATGGTGTAAAGACAAAGGAAATGCCACTGGTACACAGTGTCTCATGCAGATTCAGACAACCCTCCTTCCATTCCATTTTCTTGGGCCTTGGGTTCCCTATCAGTTGACGTTTGTGCCTTCAGAGCCATCTAGCCAATGTGATGGCAACAGAATTTAGGCACCTAAATATGACTGGGGAATTTTTGAAGATTTTACTATGGATACAAGATCAGCCAAACATTTAAACTCCTGACTTGTTTTAAGATATGAATACATATAAGCAGGATACATTTCTTCCATTGACTTCAGTAGCATGAAATACGCATTGAATAACGACCTGAAGCTTTAATGGGAAAAATGATCTGAGTGAGATCCTGGACAATAATGAAAAAAATCCCAATACATTTCAGTGGGGACAAAACTTTTTCTTTTCTTTTTTTTTTCCCCCAAAAAAGTGTGGATTCATTTTGAATGCGAACTGAAAAAAAAGCTCTATGGCACAGGACCCCGACAGATTTCTTCCTCACAATTTCACACAACTGTTCTTTCATCAGCCATAAACTCACCTGCCTACATAACTCAGGGATTGTTCTTCTTTCTGTTCCCATAGTTCCAAGAATACACTGTAAAGTCCATATTCATGGCAAGTTTAACTTTGGAACTCTCTCCAACTATACAGATTTTTCTCTAAGGAAACGAATACCCCCCTTGTTGGGCAGAAGAAACCCCAAGCCCCTCTTTGGTTTCCAAAACCAGAAATATTCTTCTGAGCCATGTATAACAACTTAATTCTAGGTCATGAGTCTTCTTCCAGACGGATACTTTTTCTCCACGTTTAAAGCATCAGGCTGCAATCTTTTGTAATCCCAGCAGAGGGCAATATAATTAAATCAGTTATAAATGCTTTTCAAGGCAATTGCTGTACAAGCTCCTCCAGCATGCCTCAGGTTTTGTTGTTGCTGTGAGTTTGGGTCTCCGTGCCAGATGTTTTAATATTAAAATTGCTATTGATCCCAGAAAGGTTCATACTGTTTTTTTCTCTTTTACTTCCCAAAATACACAGGTACATTATCAATGCCTGAAAACATCTCTCTGGAAAATCATGACGCAGCCCTCTTCACTACCACTTTTTCTAGTCCTCAGTCACCCATCTGAATGTAAATGCAGTTACAGTATGCCTCACATCCATAAGAAATCCGCACATTAATATGTAGTTTTAAAAAGACTCTCAGAGGTACCTCTTGAAATGGATTAATGGGCAAATTGGAAGCAAATCAATTGAAAGTACATGATAAATGTTATTTAATTCATTCTGTGGCTTTGCTATTCACGCACATTCATC
Organism: Strix aluco; assembly: GCF_031877795.1. Lineage (NCBI taxonomy): Eukaryota > Metazoa > Chordata > Aves > Strigiformes > Strigidae > Strix > Strix aluco. Next base: position 74,806,220 of record NC_133934.1, on the reverse strand, counting down.
TGTGCAGGCAGTCAGTCACATACATATGAAATGAAACCTCACTTTCAAAGTATAACTGCAGGGAAACCTGCACTGAGAACGAACAATAAAGCATTATTTTACAGTATGCAAGTTTATGGGTCACAAGAGATCGTGCAACGTTTGTAAAGATTATCCCAATGATAAGGCTATGTGGTTTTATTTCCTGAAGTCTAGACACATTTAGACACTTATGAGTTCTTAGAAAGATAACCAAAGCTCTAAGACAAGAACAGAACAGCCACCTGGCAGATTTTATAAAATCTCACAATACAATGAACTGTATTAGAGTTTCATAATTCATGAAGAAACAATATCCCCTACTGAGCATTATAACCAGTCAAGATAACACCAAGAACAGCTGGTAAGTCTGTCAGTATGATTTCCCTCTCCTTGACTGTAAAGAGACAAAAATATGAAACAGCTGGAAAATTATTCAAAGTACAATTGGCACGGTGTCACAATAAAAGTGCCAGGTAAGCTGACTGCAAAACAGTAGCTTTATTTATTTCTTGTCTAATTTGTAACAAGACTCATACATGGATGGAAATGGTAAACAAAGTGATAATGCATTTCTTTGTGTCTTTACATAGATTCCATAAATGCAAAAAGAGTAATCTTGTGCTAAAAGTACTTCATTGCAGTATTAAAAAAAAAAATAAAATGTTTGAGTCTTCTCATCGTTGTTTTTATGGCAAAGCATTTGGCATCTTCAGTTCACTGTGTATAAAATGGCAACAGTATTTCCTGTATGCCTGTATGTCTGTTGATGGCCTGTACAGCAAGAGGAGATTGCAAGTTCTGTTCGTGACTCAAATGTTCACAATAAAAAGGCACTCCTTGGCTGCATATTCTGCAGAGAAAGAAGTAGCTTATGCTTTATTAATAGATACATAAATATATATACAATAATATATATACATATACACTGTACCAAATACAATTCAAAGCTCAGGTGAGAGTTTTCAATGGTATTGTAATATAATCAGTAAACAGAAAAATGCATCAATAAACCAACATTTTTTGAACACAGAAAAACCCTTTCCAGAAAATGTTCTCATTTTTTTGTAGACCACAAAAATCTGAGGGTGAGCATCTTTACTGGTACGTCACAGGATACAATACTGTACAGAAAACTGCATGCTCTGTCTCCTTGTATTTCCAATTCATTTCCTCATCAGACTGAGAAGAAAGGCTTGTGAAAAGAGAACTGATACCCCCTGATTCTATTTCACTCCTTTGCAGGTCACTGAATCTAGCATCCACTTGTAACTGTAAAATGGCTTCTTTATTTTCATGGAGATAGCTATTATAGAAGTGAAAGTTTCTTCTGTACCCCTTTTATCTGTAGTGTTCTGCTAGCTTTTGTTCACATGAAGAAATCTGAAAAGATTAGATGACTCGGTCCATTAGAGGTTCATAGTGGGGAAAAAAATGTTGTCTTCCTTGTACTGGTGACTGACTGACAGGAAGATAAAATTACCAAAATGCTTATCAGAGTACATCTATAAGCAACAGAAATAACGGTGACTGAGAGTTAAAAGTTTTTGACGTTTGAGAAATAGTGAAGCACTGAGAGAACACTGACGTTTCTATTCTTGAAGGTATTTTAAAGGTTTAGCAGGTTAAACAAATATCTGACAGAAAAAAAACCCCAAACAATCCACTGATTTAAATCATCCTGCTTTGGGACAGGGAGATGGACTTGATCTATAAAGATCCAGGTGTATTCCTCTAATTCGCATAGATCTGTGTCTCCCAGCTGGATTCTTCTTCTGTAAGATGCTAATTGAATTAAAGGGTTTTGTTTTTTTCCTGTTGATGGGATTCTCACAGTCTCTTCCTTTCATACAGACAGATACTCTTATATGTGCAGGAACTGAGATCACAGCTTAGCCTGAATCAAGGCACACTTTTAACAAACCTTTTGGAAACTCAGTATCCTTCAGACCACTACCCTTTTTAGGTAAGATTGCAACCAGTCAGCAGAGCCTCACATTTTTAAGGGTCATTCCTTTAGGAAACAGGACTAATTATTTTTTGACAAAATACTGTAGATTTCAGTTGAGTTTGACCCTTTTGTTTCTAACATTTACTCTACGCTACTGGATGCCATAAAGCTACTGTTAGATTTGGGTGCATATACACAGGCATCACATGGAGATGATTAATGGTTTCTGTTTATGTGGCATTGCCAAAACTCCACTTTCCTGTGCAGTGCAGCAGCAAAAAGATGATATATTGCAAGGAGTTCGGAGTTCAGAGAATGCCATCTAAATTAATTACCAGTTTGGAGGGACTGATTCATCAAGCAAACTTGAAATAATTAAATATGTACAGCTTTGCCTAAACAAGACCCGCTACAGGAGGATAAATGAATAATCAAACACGTATAAATATTTTAACATCGATAAAGTGATCTCAATTAAAAAGTCAATATCTGCATATCTTAACAACACTGTGGCATCACAGGTCATGACATTTGCTTAAAATGAGATCTAACTGCAGCTTAAAGGGTAGAACTATACAGAAATGGACTGAAAAAACATCAGCTTAGCATTAACAAAATGGCAGTACAGTTCTGATTGGTAGTAACTTGCAGCTGTTCAGAACTAATGGGTACACAGCAGTGCCCCATGCTTGCTGGAACATTGCAAAAAGCAGTGGCTCCAACTGAATTTCAGAGGTATTAAGAATGAAACTTTACCCTCCTCCTCAGAAAGCAGCAGGGTGTACACTTTAAAAGGCCATCCCATTTTTGAGCATTTTAAAAACACTTTGTATAACAAGGCAGAAAATTCACTGGCAATTCAATGTGGACAAGGGCAAAACTAAAAAAAGTCTTTCAAGGTGGATGCCAAAAAAACCCCAAAAGCCCAAAACCTTAAAGAGCTAGTTAAAAGTTGAGAGACTTTCTTTTCTCCAGCTATAAAACACTGCTCCAAACTCAGACACATGAAAGATGGTAAGAACACCTTTGCTATTATATTCAGTGATTTGCTCTTTTTCCTGAAATGAAGTTTCACATATTCATCTTACAGTTTGCTTCTTTTTATTTATTAGCCTTAAAAGTATCATATATTTGTACACTGAACAAAAATGGTATCTTACATCTGATACCAATCATCAACAATAATGGTAAGAACTAAATATACACCCAAATATATCCTTTTGGTACCATGGGAAACCATACATCAACATTCGAGACAACTGAATGTTTATCTGATTTGCTGCTTCATTGCCAAAGAAGATTTTTTCCCCCTTGTTCAGACATAGAATGTTTTTCAGTCATGTTCATTTAAGTAATCCAGAAAATATCTTTCTTTTTTCCACTCTCAAAATGACCTAGGCACCTAGTGATTCTGTTTCATCAAATCCATTTAATTTAGAGCAGTAGATTTTGTATAGTTTCTGTTTTAACTCATCATTGCATATAATTTCCATATATTTTCATTTTAGAGAATAATTTGATCATTCTTTCATGTTCTAACTAATTAATATAGCTTACTAAAGTTTTATGGTTTGTAGCTTACTGCATAAAAATGTTTCTTTTGAAAAAAGGCCTGTCCTTAGTATTATAAAGATACACAGAAAAAAGAATACTACTAAAGTTTTAAATAAAAACTTGCATTGTATTTTAAATGTTAGAGTTCCCAAATTTGGCTGAGTAATTATAGAGGTATGTGGTACCATTAAAATACTCAGTTGGGAGTGTTATATAAATTCAGAGCATAAATGATGTAACCCCAGCTGTCTAAAAGCAGTCTATTCCAGTGTCCAGACAGAGAGGTCCTTGTTTCAGTACATCCCCCAGCTGCCGTGTATGAATCTCACAAACCAGGTGTCTCTTGATCAGTGCAGAATCCAGCACCACACCTTCTCTTGGACATGCTGGAGCATCTCCCTTGGCCCCTGTCTTGACATCTATTCATCAGAGGGGGCAGCCCTGGCTCACCCACTTGCCTACTGCTTTCCTAACACTACTGCTGACGCCTCAGAGATTGAAACAAAACCCTTTCTCAGGTCTCAATATTCTATTTTGAAGCATTACATGAGGATGAGGTAGGAGAAGGAGACATAAAAGAGAAACTAGACAGAAGTATAACTTTTCATATCATCTCTTTTGGTTTGGAACAAAACCAAACTGTTAAGGAAAAAAATAAAAAGCTCTAAACACATTTACCTGATTAGTTTCCCTAATGCTGGAGTCTGATTCCCTTCTCTGTGTGGTGACGCTGCTCCAAACCATAGAACTAGTCAGTCTGGCACAGTCTCATGTGAGGCGTAGCCCTGTGAATACAATTTTTGCCATTCCTAGCAGATGGCCACAGGCTTTGTGATGCCTGACCCAAAAGTGCCAGGTCCCAGGGCTGGGCTGGACTTGCCATGGCCCCAGGCAGATTTAGCTGTGATAATGGGCCAGTGGCCATTGCCTCCCCTGCATTGTTAATAAACGTTAAAGCATTATGTGGACAGACAATAAACTCTGAGTTCCATATATAGATACATGTATATATGTGGGATGTCACCTTTTACTGACAGTAAGAGTTTCAACATAACAGACCACACAACCATAAACATCAGTAGCTTTTACTCGTTTGCCCAAATGTTCCTTAAAATGGCTGATAACAGACAACTTCTAATAGTATTCAACCCCCTCCAAAAATAATAAACTTTGTCTTCCTCTCAAACAATTTTGATGCTTCTAGTAAGCAGTTTATGCTATGAATTTCCCCTCTGCATCAATTATTCACTGGAATGAAAGAATCTACTGGAAGGAAAGAAAAGACTCCACCTCAGAGTATTCTTCCACCATCTGCTCCTTCATAGAGATGGCTGTCAAATCACCTTCACTGAAGTACTGAATTGCACAGCAGAAGTGTCATTCATTTTTTTTAATCTTCACCTGAGATTAGGATGGGGAAATCACAGAGGGTTCATCCACAGATAACTCATCTCATAGGACTCCTCTAAGTGCAGACTTTTTCCTTTCCTTTCCCAGTGCTGGAAAAATAGCACATTTGCCGTGATCGTTGTCCTTGTGACAGTTACATGACTGATGCCAATAATACCGTACAAATAATATCAATAGTGCTTTGGCAGTAATTCTTTTAAATATCCAAAATATGGAAAACTGGGCCCGGGCAGGCAAAGTGAAATTTGTTCTTAAAGATTAAGATTATAGGATGTTGCTCTGTTGAGGTGTTTCAAAATGGTCAGTTAATAAAGTATACCCTTCAAAGGCAGGAAAAAGATCGGGAAGACAGAAAATCTGAGGAAGAACAACTGCTGACAGTATAAAACCATTCAGAATATCTAAGACAAGGCAATATTATATGAAACACTCTGAAACAATGCCATGGTGTAAACTGGAGGAACAGCATTAAACAAAATGTAGAACAGACAAGTACAAGGCAAGGAATGCTTGCGGAACTTTTTCAACTGTTTAAACACATAAAATTAGATGAAGCAATTGACTATGGCACCTGGAAAAAAAATGACACTTTCATAAAAATCAATGAGTGTTACCCACTGAGTAAGAATATGATTCCACTAAACAGTCAAATTCATATCTGGATTATAATTCTGTAAAACTGAAGTAACCCTAATAACCCAAATAACCCCCATTATTGTGATTACATATATATAATTGAGTAGTAACTGACCATAAGTATTCAATTAGCAATGATAGCTAATTGAAGATATCTCCCAACATACTGCAAGTGGTAAAATACAGAACAAAATGATTCAGATGTTACTGAGAACAGATCAGGGAATGATATGAATGCACTAGCTTAATTCATTTTATGGGTCAAATCCATTCAGTACTATAACTGAAAAGGGCACACAGGATATGAATTTATTTTTGGTTTTAGCTGTTGTTTCTTGAGTTCCAATAACATGGTTACTGCTACCATTCCTAAGGAGGCCTGTTGGTAAATACATTAGCTTGCACAATATAATTGACAGGGGGAAGACAGAAGAGGAAGAGTTCAAGGCAATCTTCCCATCCCAAAAATGAATGTCTTAGCTTCCCACTACCAATAATCAAATCTCTCATTCTGCCCTATTCAGTATTGCTGGTTTGATTGCCATTCTTTTCTGTTATAGGTTGGAGAACCCATAAGTGCATTCCGGACCTAATATATCACATTCCAGTAACTCAGTTGCACAGCCATTTACCATTTCACAGCCTGCACTGGCATTAAAATTCCATTCTTATTTCTGTGACAGAGACTGTAACAATAGGATTGGTAAACCAGGAAACTGTTATGATGGTGATTGTAATAGGGAAGGAGGAAAAAAAAGTAATTTTCCCCTATTCTTACAGTCTAAAGATTACACTTGTGCTCCTTGAATGATATGCAAAGAAATCAGTGATGTTGGTAAGAAGCAGAAACATCTGAGAATAGTAATTTATAAAGATATCAGACTTCTCTTGAACATATATACATATGTAACCAAACTGACTTTTAATTAGCATACTGTATCAGAATTCATATAGACTGAAAGTGTTTGTAATGTTAAATTTTTTCCAATGCAAATTCAAAGCAAAGCATCATCTGTGAAAGTGTTGCAATGGAGCAGAAACAGGTTGGGTATTTTTTTCCCCAGTGCAATTTTCTGCCTTAATGGAGAAGCACACATTAAAAGCTGGTTCATAGCATTCCAAGATCCCTTGTAATATTTTAAGATTTATTAAAGATGATGCGGTATTTCTTATGCCTTTTATTCCAACTTTAACAGAAATTATTTTCAGCCAAACAAGTAATCGGATATTATCTCTATCCTGTGGCATTTCACTTGGACTAATGTACTGAGACAACACACTAACAAAAATCAACTTCTAAGAGAATCAGAGAAGGATATATGATAGACAGCTTTGTTACAAGTTGGACCAGCTCATGTAACAATGAGTTTTACCTCTGCTAATGAACAATAAATGAACATTTTTCATTGAACACATCTGATTTCCTTAGTGGTTCTTGCTCACTTTTTCAGTTTATAGAACTTCATACACTGCAGTTCCTCACCTGAAACGCAGCAGTGAATCAAATCAAGCATGACTGGATAAGTGTCTTCCAAATTTAAGAAGCAGATCACGAACATTTCGATTAACAGCAAAGCAGTTTCATTCATTTATAGTGAAGTTAGAAACATCCATTCTCCACTGGGTAATTAGCGGTATGTGTATCACAGAGGTGTCAGCTGTTTATAAACTTTAAAAATGCAACTACTCCTGTGAGTATCTACCACAGGCTGCGATCCTGATGAAATGTGAGCTGCACATAAACATTTAACAAAACACCAAATTCAGCAAACATCTTTTAATTAAGTACCATAGTCGGGTTTCTTAGACTTCTCTTGACAGATTCCTTAAAAAGCTTCAAAATGGCTGGAGTCACCAGAGAAACAAAGTATCATATGGAGAAGATCATGATGCATCATTCACGTTTTTAAACCCTACATTGTGAAGTAGGACGCCTACAGCATTGTTTTTGTGCATCTAATTTATGCCTGAATTTAGCTGGGATTCCTGAATTAAAAGCTGTTCTCCCTGTACATTGAAGGAGCTTCATCAAATACGCACTTTTGTAGAACACTTCCATGACTCCACAGAAGCAGTTAGCACATCATCTAAACCAGGTTCTGAGCTACTGTCTCCCCACCTACATCCATATAGTCTTGTTCACCACTACTCAGATAAGGGATATTAGTATAGTCTGAGGTCTAGATACACCAAGATCCCGCACATACAAGGGTCCCCTCCAGTTCTGCAGGAGGTGTCATGTCTCCTACCAGTTTTAAGGTCTTCAGAAGAAGCTGAGATTTTCCACAGTTCATAGCTTTCCTAGTGCCTGCTTTTGGTTCCCAATTCACGACATTTATGCTACTCATGCCTTGTGAAAGGAACCTCAGTATCTGACACGTACTTTAGTATTTCTTACTGATGGGCAGGTGCTGAAAAGGTACATGTTCTAACGCCAAACCTTGAAACGCTCTACCTACCTTCTTGGATCACGTCAATTGGTTTGAAATATCATTTGGAGTCTCAGAAAGAGAAAAAGAAATAATCTTGGTTACTTCCAATAAACAGTTCCTTGTTCCAAATCCTCTTTTATAACAACAGAAACATTGTACACTATATAACTAGATAACTCTATACTCTGTACACAGTACTGCTACAGACTAATAAGTTTAATCAATTGTCTTAAAGTTTATTAATTACTGCAATGAACATAATTTGATATTATCAACTAGAACTCAGCGTATCATTTTTAATAGTAATCTTAACCTTTAAGAGTAGAACCATTATTTTTAATTATTTTTACTTTGTATTTCAGTAAATCATATACATATTGTCAAGGTCAGGACACAAAAAAATACTGCATGAGTCTGTAAGTAGATCCTATATATAGTTACTAAAATAAATTGAAATCTGGGAATAATTTTGCATAGTTTTCAATTACATAGGATTAGCGAACAACACTGCAGACAAAATACTTAAAAAAGATTAGAATATAGTTATAAAAAAAAGAATGTCTGTTTTTTTCATTAATGCCATCTTACCAAATTAAGTAATTAGGCTATGAACTATCACAAATTGGAAGGAGATTAGATGTAACTTTTTTCCATTTAAAATTTAAATGATCCATCAGACATCACTTAAAGCTACAAAAACTGTTATATGAACTAGTTGCCCCTTTCCTTTTTTTCAGTCAAAATACATAATCCTTCTTGCCACAAAAGAAGAAAAAAAAAATATGGTGGCTTTCAAAACAGAAGCTCTGAATAATCCTCAGATTTTTTTTGGCCTTCTGTCACCTTCCCACAATTGCCCAGAGCAATTAATTGTGAACGTGGCACCTGTAGCAAGTGTGAGAAAAAGCAGAATGGACTTGACCAACAGGTGGCCTTATTTCAGCAATTACAACAATACAGCACCAGGGAAACTTTGAAACTGTTCTAAATTATATTTAAGATGGATGATTACATTTTAACCCTCCTTGTCTCTTCCTTTTTCCTTCCTCAGTTATATTTGCTAGAGCTTTTTCCAAAGTCTAGACAGAGAGTATGTAATATTTAATTCCAATATCTATGATAAAAATTAATGTATTTTTGATTCTATTATACATTATGATCTGTTATGTGTACAACATGAAAGTCTTTTAGGATATATTTTCCCTCTCCTGAAGTTACGTATTACCTCTCTTAACCTTAGTAATGTTATATGCATGTATCTGAGAGCAAATCAGACTTTGGAAGCTCTGTAATTAGAAAATTACAGTATTTTTAAAACCCAGAGGCACCATAATTAATTACTGTTCTGTATATCTTTGAAAGTTTTATTAATTTTTTGGTTAAAAGTGAAAAAAGTCATGTTTTTTTACCACTTCAAAGCTTTGTGAGAGTATCTCAACTTTTTAAATAATTAGTTATCTCACCCAGGAATGACAAGTTTTTCCAGGCCAAACATACTTTGTGCAGAAGTATGATAAATTTAATGTTGTACCTTGCATATTTCAGTGCACAGGGAGGTGGGTGGTGAGGGCAAGACATTTGAAATAAAGTATTTTGAGTATGGAAGATCAGTAATACTTTGCAGAGCTTTCTTATTCTGAAATTATATTTTCATGATACAGTGTTAGTGGAGGTAATAACTGGCTTATTATATATGGATTTTGTTTGATTTTTGCTACATTTTTCATTACACTTGCACACATTTATAGGAAAATATTAGTCTTGCAAAAGTCATCCTGAAATCTGAATTGTACTAAAACAAGAAGCAAGAAGAAAACCGAATGACTGTCAGAAAGTAGGCTTCTCACCCTTCTCTATATGGAGTTGTTCTATTCCAACAGCTTTCATTAACGACAGCTCTTCCTTGAATGGAACAAGTAACAGAATGATGAAGACAGATCATCAGAAAACTTCTGTATCTTCACAAATGCTGTTTCACACTGGTCTGTCAATTTTGTGCTCTGTGATTATTTAAATCTAAAAAAAAATATGTGATGAACACTTACTGGTTTGGTGAATGAGCTAGAAGTTGAAACACTAAGGAGCCGGGCATCTATATCCATAATATTGTAGATAGTGCTTTGGAGCTTTGAAGAACCGTAGTATCTTGCCACATCTACTGACAGGGTAATGGAGAGGACAGAATAAGATAATTCATATATTATCACTAGAGCTTGTCTCCAGTACAAGATTCACTAAACTGGAATGTATTATTTATGCTATTTTTGTAGATTATGGGTCAGTGCTTTCCGATTATATTACAAGGAGTTTAGAGAGCTGCATGATACACTCTGAAAAGAAATAAAACTGTCAGATCAGTTGTTTCTAAGGCTTTTTGACCAATATCAGACATCAAGATTGCAAATACTGCTCCTCTAAATATAATTTATTTTTTATTATGCTGTGCAATCAAATAAACACAGGCTTTGCTTCTCTTCTCAGGAGAGTTAGAAAATTGAAACATCAGATATTTGAAACATCAGAAATTCAAATCAGAAGTCTTTTAGGTTTATGCTGGCATTTTAATAATCACCTCACTGTATCTTAATACATCACTACAAGGGACAATTTTTCACCTACTACACCACCCACACTATTTTAACAAAAGTGCCCCTTTCACATGCTTTATACTCCTCAGCCTTCTACATTCACATCACAAGTATATGCTAATGCATCCAACAGATTATCCAGCCTACTGTTCCACTCCGCAAGATTATTAGAGTTGCTCTCCTTATTTGCCTGCACTTTATCCATAGCTCTTCTAACACACATTCAGGGGTTAATGTTGACAGCTTTGGGGAATTTAATTAGTACTTAGTGAACTATGCAAATCTACTGGTAGGCAGGAATAATAGCAGAATACCCCTGTTTACCCAGACATAAACTCTGATTTTGCATTAAATAGGGAATAACCCTCAAGTTTTAAGCTTCCAATAAAAAATAGAATATGTAATAATTAATTGCATTCAAAATACAAGAAAAATCCTTTTCCTGGCTTTTTTTCAGTGGGGTGTGTGTGAGATTTACTTCTCCACTGAAATAGGAAGATATAACAGTTTCTCTCTAAGCTCTGGTAGTTTAGAGAAATTAGAAATATGATGTCACTTTTTTCCCAACATTGCTTTTCTAGAACCTTCTGGTTTGTTATTTTTGCATCATTTTGACCTTATATTTTCATCTGCATACATTTAACCGTGGTGTAGATTAGGCCAGCTTCTTTCCTGTAAGAAGCCACAATGAATTAGCTCACAGTGAACAGGATTTAGCCTTTTCATCATCTTTGACAGATGATTTCTATGTAGGACCAATGGTAAGGAGAATGTCCTTTCCCCCTGTAGGATCTTCTGTTATCAGTTATAACTTACATGAACCCTCCAGTAAAGGTTATAATTTCCTTTACACATCCAGAAACAGTGTTCTCAAGTCATCTCATACAAACACCAGTGTCAACCTGCAAGCATACTCTTTCTTGCAAAGGTTATATGGGCTGCACCAGCTGTGCTGGAAGCTATACCGGAAGAACCCAAAAGTTCAGAGACAAACACGTGGGACACGGGACACGCAGACTGCAAAGGGAGCTTGCAAGTGTTATGAACTATAGCTGCTTTTCTCAAACAAGTTGCAAGCTTCTCCAGACACATTTCACATAGGTTAAGACTTCAACAAGACTTCACAAGCAAGTGTTGAGATAAAAGATGAAAAAACTAAGAGAGTAAGGGCAAAATTTTACAGACTTTGCTCTGTTGGTTAAAGCTCCTTATCTACAAGTACATCCTAAATGTAGGAAAGTCCTCCTGAAAAAATGAGGTGTTTATTACTGCAAAAATATTTTATATAAACAAATTTACCTTTTTCTGCTGCAGAGACATTTTGTTGGAAGATTCCCAGTTAACCATTATCTCTCTTAGCCTCCACTCACCTGTGTGAAGAAGAGTTCAGGGAAAATTAGTAGACAGTGGAAGAAAAGCTCGTTAGTTTATGAGCTTAACTTCCAAAAATTAGTAGCATGGCCTCTTTGCAAATAATTTAGAGTAAGATTTAAGAATTTTTTTCAAGGTAAGGCATGGAAAAGAACAATTACATATAGTTATTCAAATTGTGTCTAATATTAATTGCAGTTGGGAGTACAAATGGGAAAAGTCTTATTTCAGAAGAGGCTGCAGGGCAAAACTGAGGGATATTCAGAAAAACACACAGGGAAAGAAGACTTTATATGTTTGCTGTTTTAACTCCTGAGTAACAATAACATTCAAATATTTATTCTGTAGACGAGATGAACCAGGACGGTCATAAGAACAGCCTGCTGTCACCAACTCTTGCTAAAAAAAAAGAAAAAAAAATCCATATATTTTCCCTTTATTATGGGCATTATTTCAGTATCTGTTTTGCATGCTCGTTTTGGTTAGAAAGATAAACATCCTGTGAGTTTAGAGGCTTTAGAAAGAGGCAGACAATATCCTCAGGTGGTTCTAAAGAATACACAGCAGCTCAATCAACAGTATTTTTCTCCTAGCATACTAAGTAAATATAAAAATTTATCCAAATAGACAGATACAAGCTCTTCTTCTGAGAATGAAGCTTTTACTTGACAAGGAAAAAAGAAACTTTTCAAGTACTTACTACTTTAGCGTCTCTGTGAAGGATATTGGTTTATCAGAAAATTTACCCACAAGGTATTTTTAATGAGCTACTCAAAAGATTTTTGTGCAAGAAAAGTTTAATACAAAGGGAATTTGTCTTAGTAATTTACATCTGTTTTCTACATACTCAGGCTGAATTCACTTAAATATTTATTCAGCCTTTATGTTTCCTTTTGGCTAAAAATAAAGTGGGTTAAACTTATCTAAAATGCAACTTTACTCAAAATCTGTACATAAACTGCATGTAAATTTCTTTTTCCAATATCTGTTCACAAACAGTTCCCCAATTTAGAGTTAAACACTATGAGGGATGTTTACAAATAAAAAAAAAAATTAAAAATGGAATTGAGACAGAAGGAGAAGAACCGCAGTAGAAAAATCAGCCCAGAACAGACATTCCTGGCTCCCAGGACACTGTTCAGCTGATTCTCAAAGAAAACACTTAAATTTTTAATATTAATGCAGATGCACAAATTGGGCCATCTGGAATAAAAACAGTAAGTTTATCAACCCTTGGCTGCAACAGCTTTTTATCATATGCCATATGGAAACAATTATTCAAACCTCATACAACAAAACACCTGATACTTCAGTCATTTTGTATTCTATATAAAATACAGGCATTTTAACATTCAGAATATACTGTATGTCCAGTAATGTATATGTATATTCACACTTCAGTGAGAGGTCAAATGGAAATGTGGTCTATGTAACACCTAAAGAAGCAGCTGAAATCCAAAGCACTCAGAAATACTACGTAGCATGCTTTTGTACACATTCTAATTTTTTTTCATATACAACTGTCCTAATCTTTTCATAAGAAACAGAAGCTTGTTCTGAGCTATCACTATAAGCACAGAACTACGAAACGTAAAAGTACTGCAATTACTTGATGTGCTTCAATTAAAAAAAGCTGCATTTCATTAATACACAGCAGTATTTATAGAAAAAACAAGTAACGGAATGTAGAGAATATTCAACTACTATGATTCATTACTTAAATTTAAAAAGCTTCTTGAGTCATGCCCCACACTGCCAAGAAGATATTACAGCTGTCACCATGATTCTGTGTTGAGCCTTCCTGTTGCATTGGCCCCAAATGAAATAATTGTTTGCAGCAAGACCATGATGCAACAAAAACACAAGGCCATAAAATTTGCTTCTAAAATTAGGTTAATCATATTTTAATCAGTACCAGTGGACAAAGAACCCTAAAAATGGGGGTGGTGGTGGTGGTGGTGGTGTTCACTATATACATTGTAACAGACAAAAAGTAAAAATATATCAACCAAAATGGAAGCTTTCAATTTTGTCCTTTGCCAACACATTGGAGAAAAGACAGCCATATAATACTGAGACAATTCAATATCTTGGTATTGCTCTGGAAGGACTGAGTCCTACCAAGATCAATTGGCTAAAATAGCACACAGCATTCCAGGAAAGCATAGGAGACAGCCAAACTAGTTTCTGCTTTAAGCTAAGAAGAATTCATAGGTGTCTGACCAATATAGACAGAAAGACTTTGCCTTGGTATTGTTTGAAAAGAGGTTCGCTCCTTCAGGTGAGGAAGGGATCTTCTGCACATATGAAAAAAATTTATCAAGCCCATAGTAGAAGAAGAATATTTTTTGAATCATTATTAAACCATAACACAAATTTTAAGCAAAAATACCAAGCACTAAAAATTGAAAAAACCCAAATCACGATGATGCATTAAGCCTTGTGTATAGGCATGATAATTTAATTATGATAGACTGAAGGAGTTCCTCAGACTAAAATAAAACAAAAGTCACACAGATCATTTGCTAGCAGGTTAACATGTATAAACATCTTTAGAATTTATGACATAGCACCATTCAGCTTCAAGTTTGCCCAAGGGAAATTTTGCAGTTTGAATAGAAGATAATCTTCCATGCATGTGCACTGTGAAATCTTCAAAGACAAAGTGTTGGTTTTGCTTTAAGCTTTACTCTGTATTTTGGAATTTAAAAGACAAAAAGTAATTTGTCTTTAAAATTCAGCAATCCATAAACCTGAACGGCCTAAAGTTTGTCATGTGAAGTGGAAAAAGTTTCCAATTTAATTTTCAATACAACTTGCAATAATAGTCAATCAGCAGGATTAGTTTTACATTCAATATTATCTTAGGAAACTAATAAAGTTCAATTAACATTCTTAAACTGCTCCAGATAGAAATGGTAACATTACTGAGGTATAATCAAGATACATGGTTTAATAAAGAGTCAACAGTAAGTGGTGTTTTGTTTGATTTCTTAACATAGTACATGTTTTAGTAATTTATCCTCTGAAGTTTTTTGAATTTAGAAAATTTGGATGTCATAAAAAGTGGAAATAAAATTAATCTTTATACACTAGATTCTTTTAGTAAATAGAAACAATCAGAAATGGGCCATCTAATCCTGTATTTTTGGTCTCATGAAGTCCTCAGTGTTTCATTTGAGTAGCTGAAAACATTACTGACATCCTACAGTAACACATGCCTTGTTGTCACAGTGATTACTATCATAGTGCATTTGATATCAGGCAAAATTTTGAAACTTCTTAAAACTGCAGAAAAGGTGATTACACGCAAGCAGATCATGTATCCTAGAGAAAGAGTACTAGGGAGTATGAGAATACCATCTGAGTTAAATAGAGTACTAGCAGCATTTGCACACATAGACATGTTAGAAATCGCTCATTTGCCAAGAAGCTGATTATCATGAAGAATGAAATGAAATGAACCTAGTACTGATCGCTGAAAAACTCCAATTATGTGATAAAAATACCCCTGCAAAGCAGATCTGTAATGAGACACTTTGAAAAAAGATGTACAGGTAGAAAAAGATTAGAGCCTGCACAAGAAAGCGTATTTGACCATTTGTTTGATATTAGATAATGAATGTCAAGGGATCAAAGATTCTAAAAGGTTTTAATGTGATTATAAAAGATCTGCCTTAAATGCCACTGAAAAAAGTCAATTTCAAGCTGTCCATCAACCACACCTGGTTGTTAAGAGGTTTACAGACATGTAAAAACACTACCTGTGTGCCTACACGTTAATATGAGCATCTGCATGTAACTTCTGCGGTCTGTCCAGAAGCTGACATTCGATATTTAGACCACCAGACCTAATCGTGAAAAAATTAATACATACATAAAATCCAGATATATTTACTTACATAAAAAAATAGTTCTCTTAAACTAAATAAAATAATAAATTAAATTAAATCCCTACAAATTAGTAATAAAGACATCAATTTAATCACTGAAGAGATGCTAACATATTTATGGTATTTAAAATACAACTGACCGTGCACTGAAGTACCCCAAACAAACCTCATCCAGCTGCTCTATTGATTTTTTTCTCATCCTCAGATAAGGCTTGCTTCAGGGACTTTGTTCCACGTCATTAAAAATTATTGGGCACTATTACATTATTTTCATCTTAATGGTTATCAACCAGCAGTTCCAGCTACCTGGGATTGATCAATAATCCAGTTTCAATTAAATCCTGAAGTACCTTAGTCTTCCCAACTAGAACTAGATGATAGTCACCTGTACCTGCCTTCCTGATCCAAATCCAATGATAACAGCATTGGTTAGAATTTCATCCTTGCAATGCTCATTCATGCTGATGAAGCCAAGAACAGACAACATGTCTTAACTCAGGTTATTGACTTAAGACATGACTTTGCTTCTTCTGACCCCTGGGTTGGCTTAGTAAGGTGCATCAAACAATTCTTTTAGTGACCTCTCTGTATGTTTTTTGACATCAGCAACTACTTCTTTTCACCACCTTGCAGTGCATGTATCTTTGTCTTATTTTGTCCTTTTTTGACCTTTTCAACCACTGATAAAGAAACAGTACAGTATTTTCCTGGTTTCTTCCAATAGGGGCCCCATCTGCTTTTGCTTCTTTCCTACTTATCCATAAGGTCTTGACTAAACTTTACATGCCTCACTCACCAGCTCTGAGATATGATCATTTTATCACCCTTGCACCTCTCTGAACCCAATGTATCCACAAAAAGAATTAATAACATCTAAAAATGGCTTCCACCTCTAATGCAGACAAAGCCCTCACCCTGGACAAGGCTACAGGTGCCTCACATCAAGAGAAGAGCCCTTCCACTGCAAATCCAATGCAGATGGAGCACCACAGTTCTACCATTATTTTAACTCATAGTTTGTAAATCAGAGATATCTACTAGGTTGTATATCTCTCAGAGATTTTGTAAAAGCAGACCAAGAAGCCTTTTACATAGTTGTATTTAACACCTGCATTACTTTTGAGATATAGCCCTTTTGTGGTCAGTAGAACACAATTAGTGGTCAATACATGTGTTGGGTTTCTGTGTGTGGTTGGAGTTTTTGGTAGTGAGGGAGAGAGCTATAGCAGTGGCCCTCTGGGAGAAGCTTCTTGAATCTCCTCCAACTCCAAGTTGAACCTGCCTCTGCACCGAGGCCGAGCCCATCAGCGGTGGTGGCTGCGCCTCTGCGATAACGTATTTAAGAAGGGGAACTTGGGAGAAGGAGTTGGAGTTGCGAGGAGCACACCTATGTAAACACTGAGGTCAGTGGAAGAAAAGGAGAAGGTGGAGGGGAGGCATGCTGGAGCAGAGACTCCCCTGCAGCCTGTGGTGAGAGGGCAGGCTGTGTCCCTGCAGCCCATGGAGGTCACCAGTGGAGCAGATGTCCTTCTGCTGCCTGTGGAGGACCCCACACTGGAGCACGGGGCTGTGCCTGCAGAAGGCTGGGACTCTGTTGGAAGCCCCCGCTGTTGTAGTTCGGTGCTTGGAGGACTACAATGTGTGGGAGGGTCCCATGCCAGAGCAGCTTGGGAAGAACTGCAGCCTGTGGGAAGGACTCATGTCAGGGAACCTTTGTGGAGGGCTGTTTCCCATGAGAGGGGAACCACGCTGGAGCAGGATAAGAGTGTGAGGAGTCCTCCCCCTGAGGAGGAAGGAGCAGCAGGACTGACCATAACCCCATTCCGTGCCCTCTGTGCCACTGAGGGGAGGAGGTAGAGAAATCAGGAGGAAAGCTGAGCCGGGGAAGAAGGGAGGGGTGAGGGATGGTGTTTTTAAGATGTGATTATACTTCTCACTGTCCTACTCCATTTGTTAAGTGTTGTTGTTGTTAGTGTTTGAATTAAATTGATGTTCTTTTTCTTCCCCTAACGAGTCTGTCTTTTGCCCATGACCATAATGGGTGAGACACCCCTCCCTGTCCTTATCTTGATTCCTGAGCCTTTTGCTTTATTATATCCTTCCCATTCCTGAGGGGGAAGGGGTGAATGAATGGCTGCATGGTGCTCAGTTGCCCTCTGCGTTCAAACCATGACAATACAACACTTGAAACTGAAAAATTCAGGCTCCAAGAGTTAATTCATAGACATAACATGACCTTACACCTAGACCTGAGTGGATTGCTGAACTTTCACAGTTTATGAAAGTCAAATTAACTAACTTTGTTTTACATATCATTTTGTCTGACAACCACAAATTGCTTACTTGAGTTTTGTTCATATCCACAAAACGTCCAGAGAGGTTCTTGACTTCTAGCATTAAATTACAACCTACACTGGATTTGAGACTACATATTAACGTGTATTGCCTTGAGCGGCTGAGACTTCCCTATGTCACTGAGGTCTAACTCTAGGAAAGACTGTTTTTTCAACTTCATTTCTCAATGCAGATAGACTGCAGTACGAATATGCTATGCCATCCAATTCTCTTCTAATAGTACACAGCACAGTATATTCTATTCCTCCATTATTTAAAACTTTTACTGTTGTGCACTGTCTTTTGCTTATACGAGTGTAACAGCTGTAAAAGCAGAGTGGCATTACTACAGAGATTCAGCTTAGCACTCCTTTCAGTTTCACTGTACATGTCATACAGTGAGCACACAAGATGACAACGGACCTGAAGCTTGACCTGTTTTTACAGATATATTGATCACGATAAAACGAGATTCATCTGAGCATATTTTAAAATTGTAGGTCCTGTATGCCCATCAAAACAAACCTGGAAGGCTTCTCAGAGCGCTGCATAACATTTTTAAATTACATCACATTGTGCTTTGTCCATAAAAATGTTTTCAGGGACTCATTGCTAAATTATGTAATCCTCTTAGCTATACAGCCTAATTATTTTTTCTTTGTAAATGAATACTAGTTCTGCCAAGTTATCTTGGAAAAAATTAGGAAGTTTCATAGATATTGGCAAAGAAAAACTGGAATAATTTTTTGCCCAGATTCATGTCAGTATGTATCTTGCCATTAGGAAGGCTCTGAAGGAGACAACAAAAGGAATTGGGAGGAGAAAAGCAAGATAAATATTGAAACAATTACAGCCTATAAGAAATATGCTTATTCTTTTTTATCAGGAGAGCTATTTGAATTGTAATGAGCTTTCTGTATAGTTCTTTTTAATAAAGGTAACATGCCTGATTCTTCTCAATGCATTCAGAGGCTAACACTGAAATTATCTTAAAGGATTATCTTAAATTTATACTGAGCTACTAAACATTGGGGACATTTAATACCTTTCACAAGTTTGGTGTCTTTCTGGGTTAAGCCCTATGCAGAAATTAGCATTATATAAGCATCAAATTGCAGCACAGTATGATGTCTGCGTCTGGCCTGCCTAACCACAGTTATGGCTTTCAAAGCTCACACTAGATTTTGCATGAGTTAGCATTTTCTCTTAGTGATCCACAGCATTTTTAAGGTAAGATATCAAAAGAATAGCAAAACTTAGAACTCTACTTAGCTCCATACACATCATGAAAGAAAACAAGAAAGTATCAGTTTTATCAAGTTTACCATCATCAGAAGCGTGTGCTTATAGCATAAAATATTGTTCTGTGCATATGTATATATTATACCTTTTTTACCTAGCTGTACAATGGTTCTGGTCATAAAAACAACTGTCATAATACAGCATACTCTGCAATGTCTCATACACAATCTGTCACTACTTAATGTTGGCAAGAACCCTGGCAATATTGTTTGCTTATTTGGGAACTGTAATATGACTTTTAACTTATGTGCTAACACACCAGCAACAATGCAACTTTTCTCCATAAGTACATCTTCCCAAATAATGTAACACTTCTCAGTAAAACAGTGCAAGGTGACTAGGGGTAATACGTCAGTGACTCAGGCCTCTGCTTCTGTTTTGCTCCACTTGCCTCTGGAAAGTTATCTAGAATCATTCAACAGTTTGGGTTGGAACGGACATTTAAAGGTCATCTAGTCCAACGGCCCTGCAATAAGCAGGGACATCTTCAACTAGATCAGGTTGCTCAGAGCTCAGTCTGCCCTGACCTTGAATGTTTATGCTGTCTTTATGTAAAGACAAAGCAGGAACAAAAAATCAGAGTCAACTTCAGCATGGTCATTACATCTAGATCCCTGCCACATCAGCAATAGTGATTTGTCAATAATGGAGTACAGCAAATGAAGTCATCATTGTTGGCATCCTACTTTAGCTTCAGTGAAGAAACAGACCACGATTCATTTTCTGGTTTTTGTCCCATTATCTCCTTTGTCCTGCACTTACCTGCAATCCAGAAGCTGATATAGCAATGTACATTAAAGTTCTAAGAAAATAACAACTCTTCATAAAATACTGTCAATATTATTGCCACTTTTCACCAATTCTAGGGGTTTTGTTTGTTTGGGTTTTTGGTTTGTTTTATTTTTTTTAAGTGTGAGGGGAGGACAATAACTTAGCTAGAACTAATATATTAGATTTAAATGTTCAGAAACTTTTTTTCTTTTTTAAATCGAGCAGCATTCTTCATTTCTTCCCTCTAATATTTAAATCAAAAAACTCAGCACTTACAAATACATAAATCAAGCAAGAGATTGCTAACAAAACGCAGAATGAATTTCTGTCCCTAGTTCAGTTTTTGGCCCAAATTGGTGGGGGCCAAAATGCATCACAGCAGAGCCTGTGTTCAGTGGAAGACAGAATGAGCCAATGTTTCTTTATCCCTCTGGCCCAAAAGCCTTTGAAATGAGTACGTAGTATCTATCCTGTCTGAATTAAGCTGATGATCTGATAATCAAAAGCATTCTCATAACTGATAGAAACAGATCAGAAAAAGACTGATCTTGCACATATACTCTCTTACCATAAATCATAATTAAAGAAGCTCTCAGTGAAACTGGAAGGCTCCCTCTGCTTCTCCTGATGCTCTCTTGTGATTAACTATTGTAATTCTTTGGCAAAACACCCGTAGTGGTACTCAGGCATATTATTCCAGCAGCTCTCACAAGCACTACAGGCATCCAAAATGCAGGTCAACTTCTCTGATATTCAAGAAATACAACTTATGCAATAGTTTTTTTCTTATGTCATTGTCTATTCTTATTATTGCAGCAAATGAAATATTTAGCACACAATTTATGCAAACTGGTACTGAAAAATTAATTACACAAGATTAAAGTGTTTTCTTTCAGGCTATCTCAATGTACAATACAGAGAATTGAAAAGAGAGAATAAAACACAGTATCATCCACAAAGTGCAAACAAAACACAGGACTATATATAAACAGTAGAAGAGTCTTGACTTTTCACAGTCTACAAATCTACAGGTTTACTAAAGTCTTCATTTCACAAGAGTTGGTAGCTTTTTTCGGAAGTAAATTTTTAATCACATTTTCCATTGTTTATCAATGTACAGTGATAAATGTGACAAGGGCATTGAAGCAGCTCTGAATTCTGCACTGTATTATTTGCTGTCTTTAGCAATACTAGTTTCAAGATGGAAAAAACCCCACAAAACAGTTCAAGCTCAACAGCATTACACTTTGTAGTAAACTTACTTACTTTTACTCATATTCCAAGTAAACTCTTCGAAATGAGAGGTCTGGAAGACCTATAAATGTAAATCTTAAGTCTGCTTAGAACTCTGGTTCCAAAGTTTTTTCACCCAATAATTAGGATTTCAGCAACACATTCATTGTGTTAAGATCTCAATTCCTTCCTCTGTGTATTCAAATGTGCTTGGAGAACAGTAGGAAAGGAGTTATCTGTGGTTGTACTTGACACTGCTATATTTTCAGGAAATCCCTGTTTAGTGGTATTATAACAGGACTGTATGGGTCATGATTTTATCTGCTCACATATTCCTTAACAAGTGGAAACATCCAAGTATTTGGAATAGTTTCTTGTTATTTCAGAGTTCAAAATGGAATAATCGTTTAGTGCATTATTTTCAATATATCGATTAAACTGATTGAGTATAGAAAATATAGATTTTGAATTACTAAATCTGAATTATGTAAAATACGAATTGAATGATGTAAAGCTTGAAAATATGTTTTTTTCCATATGATGACGGTAAAATTCAGAGGGAGAAACACTACTCTGCCAATAAATTAAGAGAAAATCAGAATGGATGTTTCCTTTAATTTTATCACTGAGATCACCCTATGGTGTGAGATAACAAAATACATTTTGAATATGTCACTATTTGATCTGGAAGGTTGTGTAAGAGACAATTTCAATTATTCTCCTTATCTGACAAAAGTGTTAAAAAAATGCAATAGATTTTTCAATTTTTCAGGCTCGAATACATGTAAATGTCGAAGCATGTCCCCATAGGATGGGTTTTTCTCTATGCTACAGTGGATAATAGCTCTTTTCCTCTCTCACAGTTATTATGTCTTTTAAGAATGATAAATTTTAGGAGATGCAAATACACTCACAGTAACAGAAAATAAGTTATATTACTTCCACAGTCTAAGAGTTTCATTTATGCTTACCCTTAAAATTAAACCTTACATGTATCAAAACTTGTAAACATAATAAACATCAAACAATAACTTATGTGAAAGAATTTATGATGAATTAGTTGGTCAGATACGTAACTTCTACCAAAAAGAACAACAAGTAAGCAGATAATATGGAAGAATTTATTATTCATTGTTATACATTAGCTTACATGGCATCAGTTATTAACTTCAGCAAACAAAACTATTTTGATTCTGCTGCTCTTAGAATAAAAAGGGTTGTTCCTCAAGAAACTATAATCTTCAATGAAGATTTTAAACTCGACAAAAAGCTAAACAGAATAAGAAGTATGAATACCAGGAAACTCAACGAGTGTCCATGCTTCACATTGCAAAATAACTTAACGTTCTTCCTTCTAATCCTAGTCTCTCAGTTGCTCAAAGTTTGTGCAATTAATTATGACCAGTCTGCCCCAAATATCCTCACACAGTTGTTGAATAATCATTCTTGGACATTTTGGTATTACATTTATTAAGACTGAGCTTTGACCCAAAATTATCCTCTATTGTTCATTTAAAAGAATTACGCTGATTTAAAAAAACTGAAAATGTATGGAAGCATATTAAAAGTTTTAAGTATGATTTAAAAAAAACCCAGATACTTATGACAAATAAACTATGCATTTTAGAATGGGAAATTATAATTAAGACAAAAATGCAATTATTTACTGAGAGAAACAAGGACTTTCTGAAGAATCCCCTAGGATAAAGCACTGTCCCTTACTTACACCTGTTTCTGTGCATGACAGAAGTACTGCCATCATCAGGACTGAACACTGAAAAGAGACTTAACTTTGAAAAAGAGCCTGCTTAATTAATATTCAAAATATTTACTTCTTTTCATATTTTACTACTTATTATAGGACAAATATTTCTCTGTGTTTTGGGGATAAGTACACTAACATTCTTTGAGCAGGAACGTACCTGCTGGAAACTCGTAATAACACAATTTATTTGAATTGCCTGTCATTCAGTGATCAAAACAAGAAAGCACTCATCCAGCTGTTCATGAATTGTACAAAACTCCAAATATTGGTTATTTACTGGGGTCACAACTTATCTCCCATGTTCACTTACAGAGTAGCTATATTATTTCTATAGTGAAGGAACTAAACGAAAGGTAAACAATTGTGTTCAGCCCCTACCCTTTGCCTGTTTTTCATGGATTCTAGCACGCTGTGAATTCAGCTGCACATTTGCTGTGAAATACGAGTCTCCTACACTTCTGCTTCCAGGCATCTTTTAATAGCTACAGTGTTCACCTGGAGAGGCATTACGCCATGAACTTTCCTTTCTTCTCACCTTAACCATATTATCATTTAACATACACTTTTCAACCTTAACCTGCACTACCCATGAAGTTTAGTTTAATTGTAAAGATATACACAAGCTCTTAAGAAATAATTGTATTAAAAGAGAAATGAGATTTAATTTTAAGAGTTAGGATCTAAATAACTGTTATGAACAAAATCAAACTCTCACTACCTAAACACTGCATTGTTCTAAGACTGGACTGGCAACACAGACTTCTTATTTCTGTCCCATGTATTGTCATTGGCTCCATCAGACACACCTTATACTAACAGAGTAGCTGAAATGAAGAAATAGATTACCATTTCTCTATTCTACAGAAGTATTGTGAAGCTTCACTGACTGATATTTACAAAGCATTTATTTCCAATGACAGTTTTCTAGTATCTTAGCTCATAGAACTTTATTCAATATTTACCGTCATTCTTCTAAGACAAGTTTTAGTGCCATTTATAGGTATCTTTAAATGGAAATCTTTAAATGTTTGCATTTTAACTACTATTAATACAAACATACAGAAATGTTTTTTTCAGTGGCAAAGTTAGTAAGGATATTTTACAGTTCATATTTTTGTTAATATTCTGCAGTGCACTAATGACAGTTCTGTAGTCTATAATTATACCTACAGCCATACCAAGGAGTTTGACTTAACTTTGGAGACATTTGAGAGACGATGTACAAATGTTAAACCTTGTAACTAAACATCAAAGTATGGAAAAGAAGGTTTTTTGATGGGTAGAACAATGGAAGGCAACCTTGGGGAGGCGGGGGGATGACAGTGCGGAGTGTCTAACTTTTCCCATCATATGTTTCTCTTTCAGACATTCCCCTTATTTGGTGTCTGCTTTACAGCAGATACTCTGATAGATGTCCTTTGTAAACTCTAATTACCTAGAAATTAGTCCTCCAGGAACAAAACTATTTTAGTGAAATAGCCATTGATCTCTCTATTTTTAAGATACTGCTGCTTAAGAGGGTTTTTGTTTTATTTTGTTTTTAAAGGGGTTTAAAAATAACCACCTCTAAGGCAGTATTTTAAAATATCAAAGTACCACCAACGACTACATGGACACTTAAGAAAAAGTATACAATGCATTTACCATTTCTTGTCAAAAAGCATTACCATCTTTATGTAACAGAAGAGTCTTAATTGTGTCTTTACCTGTCCTAGTCCTGAGTATTGATTGTTGCTTTGTATGCCGTTTATAGGATGGGGGAGATGGAGGCAGGCATTTGGCTATGTGGCTGCATTTATCTTATTACTGCATTTTTTTCTTTTCTATAATACCTAGAAATATCAGATTTAATATTGCTAGAAAGAAATATTTGTGTACATATATTTAAAAAATAGCAAAGTTTCATAAAAATATTTTCAGACAACCACACAAGAAAACTGTATCAAATCAACATGTAGCATTCATTAGACAAAAAAGTATGATACATTTTTTAACTGGCTACAAACACCTGATTAGATCTATGATGCACTAAATTATAAAAATAAAACCAACGTAGATCTTCAGCTGAAGATACCACTTTGCTACAGGCATCAGAACAAAGAAAATAACTGGCAGAAAGAGCTGAAGGGGAGAATATACTTTATGGAGGGATTAATCTTTTGGTTTTGTATCCTGGCAATAGAATCTTCATGTACTGCATTATCACTTTGTTTATTAGTATCAGATGCCTATCTAATGTCACATTTGACCTTAAATTTATTGCAAATTTTACCTACTGGCTTTTATTTTTTTTTAAATGAAAAGCTATGAAAGGTTAATTTTCTAAAGTTGGATTTCTACATAAACAGTTATTGAAACTACTGTTGGGGAAAAAAGGAAAAGTTCTTATCAACACAGCTTTCCTGTGTCATCACGAACCCAAGGAGGGGGTTTAGATTAATCTGAGCAAAACAGAACTTTTAGAATATATATTGATTTTCTTCCTTTTTAATGCTCCCATAAATCATAATCATCATGTGCCATGCCTATGTGCCCTTGATTCTGCTAGCTATAATCTAATCTTATAACTCAAGCTCTCCAGAAAAGAACATTTTTCTTATTTTTTTTCTTCTTACTTATGCATTTTCCAGTGCTTCCCCTCCAGCTCTTCCCCCCCACTCTCCCAAGAATATAGCTGATTGGAGTCAGGATGATAGCATCTCAAGGTCATCCAAACGGATTGATAAATAGCAGGATTTGTGTGAACTCTAGGGTGCCTACACATGTATTCAGTAGGGCTTCTACAAAAGGTGGTTAGAAATACTTTTTAAAAAGCTCTTGTAAAATTTTTTTTTATTAACATACTAAAGTATTTGCACCCCTTAGACTGAACAAACCAATTAACAATCTGCACCTCAGACTGTTGTTCATTATTTTCTTCTGGTCTGTACTTGAAACTACCTGTTTCAACTACACAACCCTGAAAGTATTTGAGGGATTTAATTTTTTTTATTTTAATGACATTCCACTGTTCAGAAATTATGGCAATTATCAACTCTGTTTTGGCAATATAGTGACCTTCCTCATGCTAACTATCTTTCACTCCATAAAGAGAAAAACAACACGGCAGTGCTCTATTGAGAGAATTAGACTCTCTGTAAAGTGAGGGCCAAACTCAGTATTTCGCAGCTTTACTGTAGAAAATGTTTTTCTACACTATATTTAGGAGTAGAAAAAAGGGAAAAGCAGGACATGCTTAACAAAGAGCAGATGAAGTCCATAACTTCATGAATAGGTACTTATCCCATGACCTAACTTACTTTCAGAAAGAAATAATCAATGTTAATCCTCCTTCTTTCCCTTCCGTGTCCAACTACATCCTGAAAGCCAGTGCAATCGCTGGCATACCCTTCTTCATCAGCCACCAGCACCAGAAGCTTCATTTGCTGTAATGTGAATTACAGTTTAGCCTGACCACAGGGACACTGGACAAAGAGCTATGCCCTTGGATCCTCACCTCAGTTTATTCACTAACGTCCTTTACAGCACTTGAGGAATCTGACAAACCGAAGACTTATTGCTGAAACTCATCTCGATTGAATAATAGCAGTTTGACACCTTTCTTCTCACCAACTTTGAATTCTTTAATGGAAATATCAGGACGTTATCCGAAAGCATTCAATAGATGAGCCGAATTAAGCAGACAGAGCCAAAGACAGCAACTCCACAGGAATTTGAACAGAGAAAAGGCTTCTAATTTATGCAGAGATTAAAGCATGACTTGCTGGCAAGTCAAATTGACCAAAACAATTAGGATTTGATTTTATTCTATTCTGTGGAGGTGCCATTACCTTTTCATCAGGCTACTGTGATGTTCAGCAGAGTATTGCTTTTTATTTTTCCCTCAGAATAACAATTGTTGCATTATGAGTTGCTTAAATATTCATTCAGGCTCGAGAGCTAGGAAAAGTCCCCAGACCAAAACTAAAATCTGATGAAGCTTCTTTCATTTTTATGGTGGTGTAATCAAAGGTGTGGAAGAAAAAAAAGCAACCACCTGACTGCTAAAGTAGGGCAGAGCCACAGTGCGAGCCTACACAGATCCACAGAGTGAAAACAATAGATGTAGGGACATAATGAAAAATAATTATCCCTGACTTGCTCACTTTGTTGATTCATTTTCTAAAAAAGATGAAACTGTTAGGTGAACATAATTTTCTTACTAATTATAGATTATTAAACTAAATGGTATATTTTCTACTGTCCTATGTTTCAAAGATTATCTTCACTTTAAAAACATACCTCTTTTTGAAGATTAGAGGCACACTTCATTTAATATTTCAGGCTCCAGTCTCCATTGCCTAATGTCTTTTGTAGCCATCTGCTTCAGCTAAGCCTAACATGCTACTATTCAGTTTCAATAGCATTTTCAACTCGCTCTGCACTGATAAAAAACTACCCAAAAACCTGCAGAAGATGTACCGAAAAGAGAATGAGAAAGCTTACGTGTAAAAAAAAAATTAATATTCTGATAATAAAAGCCAGGCCACACATTCAGAAATGTTTCATTCTTGGCATACATGAGCAATCTCATATCACTGAATTGCTTGAATGATCAATCCAGTTTCTGTGCACGTTGAGTTCTGTCTGCCAACTTCTTCCCATGATATATTCCAATTTATACAAAAGATATTTGCACATACAAGAGATATGATGAGTTACAGGCAGAATTCAAACCAGTCATGTATGTCACCCCCTTCCCAGTTTTATCTCATCACAACTACTGACAAGATCAAAAATGCAGACAGAGCAATTCTAGAACATTATTAAGCACTCCACAACATATGAAAGGGGAAGCAATCTACACAGTCCCGGAGTCAACAGAGAAAATTACACTCTATTGCTTTTTCCCCATGCTTTTCTTTTCCTTATTTTCCTTTTTAAACCCCTTCCAGAGGGGAACGGGAAGGGAAGCAGAGGAGTAAAAGTAGCTGCTAAGAAGAGAAAAGCATTTAAGCAGGGTTAGTCTCAAGGTTGAAAGGAAGGGATAATTTTCTCTTCCTTCCACTCACATTCTCTCCCTTCTCTTTTTCCCTGATTTTTCCTGTGTTCCTCCTCCCTCTCCTACACACAGACCACACAGTCCAGCTCCGGTATACAATACCGACACTGTCAGCTCCCATTACCTCCACTTTTGCCCCAGTAACCCTTCTTCCATCATTTAGTGGGCATGATGGCTCTTCTTCCAATACTCTCTCACTTCTCATTTTAATCACCTTTACCCCAGGGACACAGAAGCAGAATAGTACATAGTCAGAGGATAGTCTCACCTCAGTGAGAAGAAACTCATTTAAACCGGGCTAGCTAAAAACCAAAACTAAACTAGTATGTGTATAAACACATTCATAGAGATCTTCCAAGTGTCATTTAAAACAGGGCTGGGGTATAGTACCTCATGCCATCTATGAAACATAACAGACTAAGCCATTGCTTTGTCTCAAACATTTTGAGGTTTGATTAGTCATATCACTTCTTTAGTAGTTAGTAAAGTTACAAACTAAAGACAGCTAAAAAGGAAAGGTCCATCAAAATTCAGTACATAAGCAAGGTGGGAGTACCTATGCTATAGTTTACAGAGTATTCAAGACATTAAAATGCTGACAATTCATTCAAATGACAAGGACTCTAACAAGATGTGAAAACGGCAAAACATCAAACAACTCTCATCCAAAGACTGCAACTGGATGAAAGAATGTCATTAAATTAATCTCATTTGGCCATTTTTCTCCTCTCTGAAAGGAAACCATACATATACACAATGCTCTCATGGAACACAACAGTTGGAAGAGAAAGGGAGAATTAACCAAAATAAACCTCCCAGGGAATCTTTGAAAAAGATAATGTTATCCTATTGGATTCCTCAATTCATTCCCATTAAGCAGATCATACCTCAATTCAAACATTAAGAGCTTACATTTTCATCTAGAGCTATTTTTTAAAAATCTAGAGTATTTAAAAAGGATGACCAGATAGCAGTATTCCTTTTTTAGATCAAAAATCAGAGGCAGCCTTATTGATCTGACCAGGCATTTAACACAGCCATCATGTCAAGGCTAGAAATAAAATCCATGTCTTATTTTACAATATGAAGTAATACACATGCACTAGTGACATTCTTCATCTAACATCTCCACCAGGATATTAGATTTCAAAACATTAAAAGACCACTAAGTTTGCAAATCAAACACTGAAAATTCAGGAAACAGGAGAACTGATGTTGCCAGTGCTTGATCCTCTTCTGTGTATGTTTTATGCTGTATTTTATAATTTTAAATGAACAATGGCCTGCATTTTTTGGCCCCCAGTCATGAGCAAAAGACAAAAAGAATTTAACAAATACCTACTCACAAGATGGAACAGGTGTTCTCTTTAAAAAATGTCTGTGATAATATCATGAAATAAAATATACATCAAGTACATTTAAAATTATTGCTGGAGGTCACTTGAAAGCCTCCATCACCACCCTCAGACACTCACAGAGAAGAACACAGGCTATTAGGAATCAGTGCTACCAGGACTGAAGGACTGAATCTGAAAGTCTCAGACATTAAACAGTTTCTGCATGCAGTTTAAAGTGTTAAAATTCAGGTTGCACCAAATTTAAATTCTGTCATTTCCTAATTTCGGAGAACTTGATTTCCCAATCTCACTTTTTTAAACATATTTGCTACTGCTGTAACTTTTAAAAATGTTTAAAAAGCATTTAGACACCATGTCATATTTGATAAACTCATTTACAAAAGCCTGTAGAAGGTTAAATGAGCTGGAAACAAGAGTTTGTTTGGCGTGCCTCCATAAATTAGCAAAAATAATATTTAGGGTATCAAATCCATATGGAATTTGATCCAAAATATAGTATCAACGAGATGGTATCTTTCAGAAGGCCAGTTATTTTTTCCCTACTGGCAATATATGCTGCAGGCTAGATCTTTTGTATACACATGTACAGACCAGCTATTCTGCGAGTGAAACATTTTTTTCATTTCTCCTACAGATTGACATTTGCAGTCCTAGGCAGATCTTTGACCCCTGGCACATCCTGCCCCACTCCCAGCTGCCCAGGGGTGCTGCTGGAAGCTTCTCAGTGACAGTCAGCCAGTGCATGGCACCTGATAACCCTGCTTCCAGTAATTGTTCTTTCTATGGCAGCTGTGTATGCAAGTGCAGCTTAGAAACAGGAGTAGGTCTGCTTGTGGAGCACGGAGGGCATATTCTCATTCGGAGTGTGGCGGGGTGGCTAAGAAAAGATAATCATATCCTCCCCATCACCCCATTCCACATGCTGCTCTCATCTGTTTACCCAGCATTTTCATACTTTTATTTCTTGTAGGCTGGATGAATGGCAAAAAATTCTGGACTCTGAACTATGCGGTGCTTATTTGCAAAAAAAGCTACCATGAGCCAGCAGCCACAAAAAATTAAAAACAGACTCACGACATTAGCATACCTAACAAAGATCCTACAGTAGTGTTTAGATGGGATCTTGGAGAGTTCATAACTGAATGGAGCTCCAAGCCTCTCCCATTGAAATTCTTATGCATTTTTGATGGAGACATATTTCACACCATGCCTGGAATCTTGACTCAGAACTATTATTGTGAAGAGGCTGCATAGCAGGATTGAGAATCAGTCATAGTTTGACACTCCGTTTTAGTACCTATATTGTTTACATATCACTAGCATTGATCAAGCCTGGAAAGCACAAGAAGAAACTCATGTATAGAAATATCTCATGGTTTCAGGTGGCTTATATCTGAATATTATTTTCCCTATTTGTATTGTTCTAAAGCTTGAAAGAATAGTATTTATAGGAAAATTCTGTGGGAGAAATAAAATTTGAAGTTATTTTAGACTCATTCATTCTAACAAAAATGTTGTGGGGTGTTTTTTTGGTTTTGTTTTTTCAAACCAGAAACAATTTGCACTCATTATAAGATTTTCTCCCCATTTTTACAGGGCAAGGTAAACATAATGTGTTCTTTGCCTGTTATCCTTTTCTTTACACAGCTAAAATTTTCATACGCTCTTGTAAAAGTGATGATGTTAAAAGAGAGCAGTATCTCTCCAGCCAGCTTCTCCTAAAGACCTCCTGCAACTGCTAAGAAAATGCTGCATCTTATCAGCTGCAGTGCCCAGGCAGCATAAGGAAGATGAAGTAGAAGGAATTTAAAAGTGATGAAAAAAAGGCAAAAAAGTGTTCACATTGCTGTGGAAACATAGCTAGATGCTAAGAGGGCTTTCATGGGACTATGTTTGGGTACTAAGATAAACTTGTCTCTAAGGTAAAATAGAACAGTCTACGCAGTAGCAAGTCTAGTTTGATTGATGAGTGTTCACACAATAGCTTACATCTTTCCACGTAAGGAGAGGAACCATACACTTTCAGCATAAATAGGCAGAATGAAAGAGTTCAGTGTGCGTACCGGTGTCTCTTATCCGTTGCCAAGAGCTGCATCTCTGATAACAAAACGATAGCTTAAAACTCAGCATACAATGAGAGTTCACAAAAATCCTAAAGGATAGGTTTATAAAACGCAACAGATACTAGTGTTCTGTTGTTCTCTTTACTACTGCTAATGAAGGTCTTAATTCTGCTAGACTATCAGCTATGAAGTCATTCTGGGTACTGGGAGGGAGGGAGGGAGGGAGGGAGGGAGGGAGGGAGGGAGGGAGGGCGGGTGGGCAAAAAAGTTGCAATGCTGTTTTCAGTTTGTGTTTAGATTTAGAAAGGGACCTGGAAACCTGTATATCAGAAGGGACATGCCTCGCTTAGAGGGAACTATGAGCAAAAGCAAGCTATGCAATACCTTTTTATCTCTTGAACAAAGATAGGAGAAAAATATGTTGTAATGGAGGGAAGATATCAACATTTGGTTTCCTAGGTGATTAAAGAGTGGAAAACCCTAAGAGAAGAGAGAGAAAGAAACAGATAACAGTGAAAGACATACAGAATGTGACAAGGAACTAAAACTCTGCAGAAATCGGCGCTCTACCAGTAAACATCCTGGAAACATATGTGGATTAAAATGTTCTAAAAGTAGTTGGAGTTGGAAAGGACTATTTTCCTATTCAGAAATACACTTTATTATATTTCTCAAAATAGAACAGACTGCACTGTGCAGACAGACAGACGAGGTGGTCCTAAATTCTAATGGTAATGTTATGTGGCACGATTTCTGGGTGACTGGGGACATTCACTCCTTTCTTCTAATTGGGTGTCCAACATGAATAGCATAAATACTGTCAATCTCAGATATGTCTTGATGACTAGTTAATGCTTACCTATTTATTTGTACATCTTAAATATTGTATTTGTATTAAATTGAATTAATTAATAAAGCTGAAAATGAGCAAACCTTCTGTAATATAAAGCAAAATATTCTTAAACTGAACCCATGGAAAACCATATGAACTATGAAGTCATACTGAGACAAAGAACAAAACTATTAACAGAATATTGCTTACCTCCTGAGTTATGCCTATTAGGTGTATTTTTGATTGGTGGTTAAAACAATTTTAGTATAATATTAAAACTATAGCTATTAGGAAGTTATACTTCAAGTTTTGATGTATTGTTACACAGTGGCCTACATTTTAAGCTATTCCAGGACACTAAACACACTCTGAGATACCTATTCTAGGACCCTTTATACTTGAGTAGTTTATATTTAAAGGTCTACAACAGTTAACAACAGAAAGATTACATTAAGATCGAAAATCCAGAATGACAGTGAAAAGTGTAGGGACTTGAAATTAATGCCCAAAATCAAAGTGTCATATATATAAGTTATAATTTAATATAGAAAGTAGTAAGAATCTGAGCGCTCTAGCCATTGCTTCTTTTTATAATCATCCACACAGAAGATTGCACAATCTGAAAGCTGTACCACGAGGGCAAAATTGTAGCATCATGACTGTCCGTCTTACTATCTCATCTCTGGGCCTGATGCCCATACGGATAATTTTTGACCGTTTATTTCTGTGAACTTAAATTATGTCCTGACAAATCTGAACTGTATGGAGGATCTACTTGCCAACTTGAGCTAACTCTTGAACAATATCTATGAACCATGGGTTTCTGCTGTCATCTCCCTTTTCTGCACTTTCGTTCTTCATTCTACTTTATTCCCTATCTTTTCCTTCTCTTTTTTTTTAATCTTGACATAAGAAAAAGCTGGCTCCATATCCCCAAACTCTCTCTGAATTGATAAACTGAATGTCCTCAACCTACACATTGGCACACCACTCCAAATCCTAGAAGGGAGGATAAGACTGTGTGCAGCAGCCATCATTTTAAAGCAACGAGCTTCTTCACTCAAAGCTACCAGCAGAGCTCCTTTTCCAAGTGCTTGAATCCAAAGAAAGAGGACCAGACTCCAAGAGCAGGAACAACTCTAGATTTATCTCTATTAAAATGTCACCTTTCTCCACGTATTTGTTTTCTATCCTCAAACATCTCTTCAAAAACTGCCAAACAGGCTTATCTTCTTTTAAAGAAAAAAAAAAAAAAAAGAAAAAAGAAAAAAGGAGATTCTTCTAGGTTCACTACAGAGAAAGGGAAATAAAAATACAGTAAATATAAAAATTTTAATATTTTGCATTTCACATGCCTTAATTATCTTTTTTTCCTGTACAAAACTAGTTAGAAGTGGCTGTGGCCATGCAATTAAGGTGGTTGAGACATCTTTATTTGAAAGTCACACACGTTTAACTGTTGACCGTTGCACACTGTCAGAACATCGACTCTTTGGGACTATCTGCTCATGTACAATTACCATAACTGACAACTGTTCACATAAACAGTTCTCACTATAAAAACCAGTAATGACCAAAAGCACACCTCCATAGCACCGCAACTTATACCATCCCTTCAGGATTGCATGGAGCTTTCCTTCCTCTTTATGTCTGAGTGCTTCCTACAGCATTCTTTCATATACAACTCAATTCTTCAGCCCTTCTCTGTCATTTGCCATACATCTTAACAACTCGTGTCTGTCAGAATCTCTTCCTTAATAGTATAAAGTCAATTGTAGCTCATGAGTGCACAGTGTGGAGTAGAGACTGTAACTATGGGCTAAGCATATTGCTGAGCAGAAGTTAAAATACAGACCTTTGTGTGGCTGTTTTTGACCTAGAAGAAGGAAATCAATTCAGAAGACAGAGGTGCGGGGACTATAGTTATCTGAATAGCAAACGAAGAAGGTAAGAGGAAAAGCTAGTAAGAGCAGCGTGGGAATGGGACAACACGGCTGAGAGATCTAGAGAGGATGATGGGAACCATTATCTGTCTGTGTTGCAAGTATGCATGGAAGACATATAGGGAAACACAGGGAAAACAGTATAAAGCCCCAAAGGAGAAAGCATTAGCTTTCTGCCTGTAAAAATACACAAATAATGTTGTACAAGAAAATCACCAGAGCTCTGGAGAACTTCCGTATCAAAACAGCACATATAGCACAAAGATTTTTGTCCTGCTCATTTTCAGAAACAATGATTTAATTTCAGCATTTTCCAATTTCAAAATCACAAAAGCCATGCAAAGCAGACTGAAAAAAATCAAGAAATTTGAGTTCTAAAACTTTCCAGTACACCTAGTAGTTAAAAACTTTAAAATATTTTAATTTATATTCCTGCTCTCTATTGAACAGAATTTCTCACTGTTAAGCCACTTAATGCAACTGTTTTAAATATGATGGCTACTCAAATTTATTAAAATTCCATGCCTACATTCCTACATTCAGTATTAACTACATGTTCACCCACGTTATGATTTCTCACTCATTCAAAATGAACAAAGTGTTTTTAGAGCAAGAAAGCATCATATTTCCCCTCCTGTAAAATAATACCAGATTTCATCTGTTGTCAATAATTCTAATAATGCTGACATATAAGGGGTTGAAATCAACAGGCAAAAAGATACTAAACCTAGTATCTTCTATTATTCAAGACTGTCTGGTTTGTATAGGGCAGCTGGAAATTTTCCTTAATTAACATACCAGTTTGATATCAATTAGCTCTATCTGGATCAAGATTTCTTGGGAAACCTGTGAAGAAACTTTGCCTTTGAAGTCACTCTTAAGAAAGCAGCATATCCTTAACAGGATGCTACAAGCTTACAATTCATTTTTGTCAATCAGATTAAAACTACTTCCCTAGTTTTTAATTTTATGTCACTATAGCATCAAAATCCTCTATGTTCTTTCATGGAATTTTATTGATGTTTACGTATGGACTTAAAAATGGGGAGCATCCCAAATACAAGTGTGTATCTCAGTCAGCCTGATCAAAACTCTTAATTTATTTGATGTGAGATTTTGAAAGTCTTTAACATTTTATCCAGATAACTCCCTCTTCACCTCCACTTTTTAGCTGTGTAATAGTACCCTGGAGCTGCAAAGATGGGAACTCGTCACAAGTGTCTTGAGAGGTCTAGCTTGGAAGAACTTACTACCATTTGATTTCTCATTTCTCAGGTCTTCCAAGTGGCAGCAAGAGCTTTTAAAGGCATAAGGACTCTGAAATCTATGTAGCAAGAGAAACTGAGCAATTTTTACTGATTTCCAAATATTGCTAGTAGAAGGAATAGCAGCTCTACCATGGCTAACTCTGAAGGAAGAGAAATAATACAAAGGGTAAATAAAACTGAGCTCATCGTATCATTCTCCTTGCCCAATGACAGACCTTTTTAATGGCTCAACCAGGTCATGTTGGCCATTTCTGATATATACCAGTGCAGAAGCAGTTCTTTGGAGGAGAGCTTGAGCAGAGTGGGCAGAAGAAACATAAGCCATGAAAACACTGCTCACTAATTCTGCAGAGTCAGAAACCATGCCTTCTCTCTTCCAGTATTAAGAGATTAATTTATTGTGACAACTTAACATACCTTAATGAAGTAGATGCCATAATACTCACTTGTGTAATGATCTCCAAATTATTCCCCCCCAAAAAAACAATGTGCCTTATACTTAAGTTTTTACATGACATCTAGGCTTATTAGTTGAAATAAGAACTGAGACTATAGAAATATGTAAGTTTATAAAAATCCCTTTGACAGAGGAGCAGATGATACTGCTAAGATATCAGATACACAGTAAGATGCTTGCAGTGATGTCTGTATAAAAAAGAATTCACTATTTTCTTGGAGTTACGTGGTTTGATGGAATAAAACACTGATTTATTCTGGACTTCCAACATTTTATTCTCATTGAACTTCTTAAAAATATATAAGTATTTAAAATACTTTAGGAGACTTAGCTGAGGTGGATACAAAGTATACTGCCATTCAATTTTACTTTCTAGTTCTGCAAACTAGCATTCAGTTCTGCAACATTTTTATCATCCTTCTGTTGACTGGCACTTGGAAACACCCACTTCATTCTTAGCAGCTTCACTCACTGAATCATTTTCAATTGTGTTGAAGCAAAGTGGAGTGCGAGTGCATAGATGAAAAATCGTATCTGACTACTGTGCGACTCACTCTTTTCTTTTTCCTATTCTTTTCCCCAATCCTTTTTTTTTTTTTTTTTTTAATTAAACCCTGCACTTCTGTCAGACTCAGACTGGATGTTTTTTAAAGTAAATGTGCAAATTGTATCTTTCTAGTAATAATTTTGCACCATACACTGCAGTTTCAATATTGTTTGATTTTCTTGCAACAATTTTTTAGGGTGCCAAGCTAGACACAACAACTTACATACCACTTTTATTGTCTAAAGTCATTAACAATAAGCTACAAATGAAGTGGTCATGTGCAACAGATTTTTTTAATAGCAAATGAAACATATTGCAAAGCCTCAGCACACACTAATCTTACGCGTTATTTATATTACATCCTTGTGCATATCTGACTAAGAACATGGAAACACACTCCACCAAGAAGCAATTCAGAGCACAAGCCTAACTTAAGTGCTCTGCATTTTCCTCAGGAGAAGCTTCTCTATGTTAGGTGACTACAGATCTTAAAGGGTAAAATGGATATTCCCCCAAATAATGAGGTGTCCCCCCAAAAAAACTAGGGGGATTCTGTAGTGGGAATTGTAAATGACACAATAATGGAAATGACTATGCCAGAACACATTTAAAAAAAAAAAAGAAAAGAAAAAAAAGAAAGAAAAAGAAAAAAACTACACAAAGCTAAACCACCAAGAAACAGATGCATCTTTGCATCTTACCATGAGACTCCAACATCATCTATAGTAAATGGCACTGACTTACATCTTGGTGTATTTCCAAAGGTGGATCACAAAGTCCTTATGGTTTTGGACATACAGATTTATAAATGCTTACAAAAGAGGATGGAACTCATGTCCTTCTGTTTTTACTGCTTTTAAATGTGAATTTTAAATGGAACTTTTCAGTTGCTAACCCATACTTCTGAGTATTTATTTATAATTCTTTATAGGGCAAGGTGGTTTTTTTTCCTCTTCTAATTGTGGGGATTTATATTTGAAATAAAACTTATGGTTTAATCAGTGATGAAAAACAGCTGCAGACAAGATAAAGCGTGATAGTCTCATACAGAGCACAGATTGTACATAATACAACTAACAGAGGAGCAGGGTGACATCATAACTGCCATTATTTCTAAAGCTGGACTGAATGGTGAACTAGAAATTATCCAAAATTAAAACAGGAACATTTGCAGAAAAGTAATTTCCAGTGATGATGAGGACAGAAGTTTAAATTAGAGAAAAAATATTGGTCTTCATTTGGACAATATCGAGAAAGCTTCAGTTCTTCAACCAAGGCATTTCACACCCACACAGCCTTTTATAATCTTTTCAAAAAATAAAGAAAAAAAGAAAAAAAAAAGCACATATTCATCCTCAATAAAAGGATATTCTGAACTTACAAAATAGGAGAATCCTGTCATGTAAGTATCATGTACTCAAGACTACCACACCATGTTTCAAAGTATGTTTCTATCGTGTAAGCCATGTCTATGTGAAATATATTCAGCACTCAAATTTGCAGTGTATCATATGAAATATTCTGAGTGCATTCACATTTTAGAAATAGATGTTTTGAGAACAGTTAAATTATTATTATTTTCTACACAGATGTAAAGTTGCCTCCTCTCTCCTGTTTAGGAAGCACAGATACTCCCACTGGAAAAGGCAAATTTCTAAGGTTACTTGAACACATGTCCCTGCATGGTTTATCCTGCAGTCTTTTTGTACATCTGCTAGGTTACCACACTTCTGAAAAGCAATGGAAAAAATAAATCTTCAGACCTATTGAACACTACACACTCATACAGCAGACGAACATAAATATTATTTACCATCATTATTTACCTGTGATTCCCCTGACAATGGGCCAAGCAACCACCTGTTACTTCCAAATTCTTTAAAATATCCTAAATCTTTATAATATATTTCATTTTTATTTTCTTGGAAAATACCACTATTGTGGTCTGAAAAACTAATGATCTGGTATTTCCTTAAAAGTTTTGCAGCTTCATCGCCTTGTTGAGATTTGTGTCTTCATTAAAAAGACATGTGCATCCATGGTTCCACATAAATCCCATGTTCCTATACCCATTCCCAAATACACCTGCAGGTATGATAGCAGGCAATCAACAAATAACTCTTATGTTCAGCTAGAATCCAGTACTCCTAAACTCGAGTCTACTGCATTTACCACAAGACCACCTTTCTCCTCAAACTCTTGGCTAAAGGTATTTGCATGAATAAAATATTTTACATAACCAGTATGCCAAAGGTGAGCACTCAAGTAGCAGTCTAGGGTGTAGAATAGAATAGTTCAGTTGGAAGGCACCTACAATGATCATCTAGTCCAACGGTGTACAGTCACTGTCGGAGCTAAGCGATCATGAACACTCTTTATCAAAGCAACAATAGTAGTACACATTTTATATGTGTACATTTTCTCAGACCCTATTTAATACATATGGAAAACCCTATCACTTTTCTTCATCTCTCAGTCATGATTTTTTTCAGTTCAAACTTCTAAAATACTAGGCTACCTCCCTCAACTAAAAATTGAAGAACGGACTCCTTGTCAGGAGATAATATTTGTAAAGAATTGAAAATCAAAAAGAAATAAAAAGCAGATGAGAAAACACTAGCAAAAAAAAGAAAGAGGGAATGTAAAATCACTTTTCCAAGTCTTCACTTCAGCAAAACAAACCAGTTCACAGGAAAAGGAATCAGGGTTCTTTTCATTACAATTCATGCTTACCTTGGTGTACTAAACACAATTCTCTTTAATTACAATTAAAAAAAAACAATTATGCCATTAAAATTTACCTGTGCATGCAAGGGAGAAAGTTCACCGCTGACACAGGGCAAGGGTACCTGAGAGGAGTAAGCTGGCTAAACCATAACTGTACTAATGTCTGATGTGTGTAATTTTCGAAAAGAATCTCAGCCCTGCCAGAAATTGCTCTAGTGCCTGATTTTGCAGAGTCTTGAGCAAGCGGCTGGAGCTCTGTACCAACAGCCTGAAGACCTATGCCACTGAATACACGCAGGATCACTTCTAGAAGACACAAGATTTTTGTACACAGTTGAAGCAAAAGAAAGAGCTACACTCCCAACACTTGTTTTCCTTCTCTTTGACTAGGCTGTTCTAGCATGTGATGGGTCAGAAATGACAACAGAAAGAAAAATAACG
Source organism: Strix aluco (assembly GCF_031877795.1). Classification (NCBI taxonomy): domain Eukaryota; kingdom Metazoa; phylum Chordata; class Aves; order Strigiformes; family Strigidae; genus Strix; species Strix aluco. The sequence continues at coordinate 74,766,285 of NC_133934.1, read as the reverse complement.
TTCAGAGTTTCACAAACTAGAAATTCCCTCAAGTGCCTACAACGGACTTGTATTATTTGAGAACAGAAAATCAGCTTTCTCTGTTTCTAAATAGCCTTCCAGGTCCCAGTGAAATCTGGAGACAAGCAATTAATCCTCTCTTCAACTACAGCTTTTTGATCAACCACTAAGAAGTGAGTGACCAGACTTCTTAACTCCCAAAGGGAATGTAGACACTAGTCTTTTAATCTCAACCCTTCATGCACAGGATAAAAACAAAATCACACCCCAGTTCCTTGCAGGAGGGGGGAAAAAAAAAGTATCATCCAGTTAGGACAAAAGAAAATACACACAAATTTCTGAATCCTGAGTTAAGGCATGAAGAGGAGCAGGTATCAGTATAATAGAAAAAATAAAATTTCTGGGCATAACAGCCAAGAGATATTAAGCTTAACTGCTAAATTCAATGTTTAACTTTCCACATCCACAGCCCCAGAAATATGCTTGGACTTTTCTTGCCCCATTTGTGTATACATACAGAGTGGAAAAAAAAATGCATTCCCTCTCCAGAAGTAAAAGCAAACAGGATCCTTCATGAATAAGAACTTAAATTGACATTCATTTGTAAAATCCATTACTTCTGTATACATATACAAATGCTAAAACTGTAGTCTTGATCAGAAACACCCTCTTTGTACATATGTGATGCATATATATACACAAAACAGATGCAATAACATTTTTCAAATAAAGTAAGACAAATAAGCTAATACTTTTTTTGAAAATAAGCTGCTATACAGGAATAAATATCCACATTTGTGAACAGTGAAATTCTGATCATTAACAAGACACTACAAAACCATATGTCTACAGATATTAAGAAGGCTGGGAAAAGACACACAAAGCAAGGCCCATGCATTTTATTCTGCAGCAGAAGAGAACATCATTTAAGGCTGAATAACCATCTCAGATCCTAAAGTACAGTGGTATTACTAGTAATACCTAATTTAGGCTTCTTTTTTTTTCTTGTTCCTAATTTAAGATCCTTTTGGATGACCCAACTGATGCTCTTAATTTTCTGAGGAAAGAGACCCCAGAAGTGAACATCAGAAGTGGCTGGAGCTTGGCATTCTGAACACCTCTTAAGTCCTGTCTCTCCTGGTCTCTACTCAGGAGAGCCACAGAGTAGCTCCTTCGTGGTGCCCATGGCACGGCTAGGAATGGTTCTCGGCGTCTGCTGCTGCCCAGGTGGGCAGGCACGCCTTCACTGAGCCCTGATCACTTGTCTGAAGGCACTGGTGACCAACGAAGCCACATGTGTCCCCAAAGTCAGAGACTTACAAAAACTTTTAAGTAGACTGCATGTTTCTCAGCCATTATTGTGGATATGCAGTCCTAGGCTTCCAATAAGGCCTAAGACCAGAGCAATTATTTTATTATTTTTCTAAAAAATGGTGTAGAAAACCAGCAAATCACATGCATGCTGTAATTTTCATTACTGTACAGCTCTACTCATACTTTTAGAAGTCTAAAATTGAAGATATAAATACTTCAAAGTAATAATAATCATAACACTCTGCTTAGAAAAAAAACTACCTTGTATATTGTCCTATGGTTTTGGGAACTTTTGTGTTTCTCCATGTTTCAGCATTTCCACAGCAAACTGCACTGTGTGCCTTCACAAAATGCTGTGTAGGAATAATTCAGTCACATACAAAAGATACATGCAAAATTCAGATATTGAGATGGAAACAGTTTTTTGAATTTTGACAATCTGATCAGAGATTCATATTAGGTATCAGCATAGGAACTTTATTTGGTCCACATATGAACTTTACTACCAATGCAATTTTTGCTATGGTCACTAAAAAAATGGAGCTGAAATTAACTGGCAATTCAGAAGATCCCTGACCCTGAAATAAACAATCCTGCTGCTCCTATAAACTCATTACTGGGCTTAGGCATAAAGCATGACTTTTTTTTCTCCTCCTGCTCTTTTTTTTTTGTTGTTGGTTTCTGAAATATCAAGACAGCATATTTGATGTGAAATTAATACTAGCTGCTTTCCAGAATGACTGGTAAAAAAATAAGGATTTCTCTATGCATGGGTCTAAAACACGTTTCCTTTAAATTGCCCCTTATGCAACCTCTGACTGCCAGAGCAAAACTGTAAAATCAGCATTCTCGAAAAAGGTATTGGTAAATGCATTCCAGTGCAGTTAAACTCTAAACTAAAAGGAAACACAACAAAATTTACCAGAGAGAAATGTAACAAACAAATACAACAAATAAATAAATGCAACAAATTAAATTCTGCTACATTCCTCCTCTGTTTTTCTAAGTAACAGATATGTTACTGCTATGCATTTTGCTTCAGCCCTGAATATATGCAGTATATTTATCAAAGAGAGAGACATGATTATTTCATTGATACCATGCTATGAAAACTAGCTCCTACAGAAGCCTTCTTGCAAAGAAAATGCCCAAATATGGTTTAGTGAAATCTTAATGGCTTGAATATAAAATACCACTGATTACCTGATAGAACCAGCAGCTGCCAGTTAAAGGGAAACAAATCACAAGTAGCAACCCATATACTCTTAAACTGTACATACTGAACATATGCCAAAATACTCAAACTGTATTTTCATAGTGTATGCTAGAATTATAAACCAAATTTTCTATATTTAATTTGTTTCAGAATGATTGTTTGTTGAGAACTGATAAATGGAGTTACGCTTCATTGTAAACAACACTTATTTATTCAAAATAGAGGCTGACTACAAAGAACCCAAATCATTTTTTTCAGCCCCTCTTGCGAAAAATCCACATTTTTACTACCAATAGAATACTTACCATGGTTAGTGTTAGTTTACCATGTTATTTATGTATGTCTGAAGAGCTATAGGACAGAAAAATGGATGTACTCCAAATACAGGTTAGCCAAGAAAGGGAATGACAGAGGCAGTGTAAGGCATGATTTAAGGTACTTGAAGTATTAACACTGGTGGGCAATAAGCAACAGTAATAGACTGAGTTTTCATTGGATGCAGCTAGCACAAAACAGGAAAAAACTGTAGCACTTATAGCCCCATTGAGGTCAGTAACAAGCCCTCCTCTACCCACAATGGATCTTTTTTTCCTGCATTATTCTTTTTCTCTGTTATTTTTATATCAGATCAAACAGAATATTGCATGGATACACATGTCATATTAATGCATCTAGTCCATTTTTGCATTATATATGCACATGATAAACTTACAGAGTGATCTGAAAAGTCATCTAGAAAATTTTCAGACAGCATACCACTGATGATCTCTCTGGTTTGTATGCCCTTCTATCTATCTGCTTATAAATATTTATTTCTCTAGATCTGTCTTGTTTACACAGAAGGTTACAATGACACAAGTATTCTGTATATGTACATATAAAGCCATCAAATGAATAGTGTTTTAAACCCACAACTTCATGGTATTTTAATCAACAGCTATACAGACAAATAGTTTTCCAACGAGGTAATGATTTTTATGTGTATTTGACAAAGCCAATCATAAGTAATGGCTGTATTAATGGCTTATTCTGTGTAAGTAGTGACTATATTTTAATTTTCATGCATACATGCAACAGCAAATAAAGAAAAAAATTCTTGTATGTACAGTATTAGTTTAGTAGGAACATCCCAATCTAAACAGTTGCATTTCATCTCCGAGTCTTACATTAGCATCTCGAAGACTATGCATACAGTAAGCAGGGAAGATTAGATAATTACTAGGTCTTAGATAGAAAATTGTCACTCCTCTGGGCTTTCTAAACACTGCTACTGAAAAAGACACACAAATTTTCTTTTGTTTTGCTTTTGCTTGTTGCAGGAACCCATAGATAGTCAAGATTTCTTATTTGGGTGGAAGGTAAGAAACCTAAAAATATGGGTTATCAACACAGAATCACAGAATATCTCAAGTTGGAAGGGACCTATAAGGATCATCGAGTCCAACTAGTCCAACTGCCTGTTCCTCACTGGACTACCTAAAATTAAATCATATGACTAAGAGCATCGTCCAGATGCTCCTTGAACTCTGACAGGGTTGGTGCCGTGACCACTTTCCTGGGGAGCCTGTTCCAGTGAACGACCACCCTCTCAGTGACGAACCTTTCCCTAATGGCCAATCTGAACTTCCCCTGATACAGCTTGTGATGGTTTAGCCCCTGCCAGGGTCTGAGACCACGCGGCCACTGCCCCTCCCCCACAAAGGGAGTGAAATACAAAGCCCCAATCTGAGATAAGGAAAGGTTTAATACAACAGAGCAACAGCAACACAACAAACAGCAACAATAAGAATAACAGTGATAACAATGAACAGAGCAAAGTATATACCGATACAGCAGTGAGAGAACCGGCTGCGCCAACCCACGCGATCACCGATTCTTCCCGCACTTGCGCCAGGATGTGCCTTCAGCATGATATATGAATAACCCGGCTAGAGCTTCCCACCACTGCTGGGGAAACTTAACCCTATCCTGGCTAAACCAGGACACAGCTTCATTCCATTTGCTCATGTCCTATTGCTGGTCACCAGAGAGGAGATCAGCGCCTCCCCCTCCACTGCCCCCTTGAGAAAGTTGTAGACCGCCATGACGTCACCCCTCAGCCTTCTCTTCTCCAAGCTGAAAAAACCAAGTGACCTCAGCTGCTCCTTGTAAGTCTTGCCCTGAAGACCTTTGGTTGCCCTCCGCTGGACACACTAATAAACATAAACAAAAAACATAGATAAGCAGTCCTTCAAGTTCTACAGGGACTAAAAATAAGTGGTGTTTAATAGGAATAAACAAATCGATTGAAGTAACAGCCATAGACAGAGGGGCAGATATGAAGAAAAACTGGAGATATTGATCTAGATTCTGATATTTAGACCATATTTTGACATGCAGCACACTGGTGACCAGGAATCGTTGCATCTGACTATTTTTCATTCAAATGGAGGTCAATGACAGCATGAGTACACTCATGGGAAGAAAGGCTCGTGACACTCACATGGAAGAGAGGCTGCAAGGAAGATGATTCTTCTTCTTTTAGTCTTTTGATCTTGACTAAGCTGAACATTGTATCAGCACTAATTTTTGTCCCTCAACGATGACATGGCAATGTCATCACCTGCCTATGTGAAATAAATAGTAGTATTTATCTTATTTTGTGAAATAAATATTTACCTCAATCAATTTTACAAACAATGGATTTATTTGATGTGTTAGCATAGTCTGAAGGTTATAAAAAAAATACTAATACAGATTTTAAAGGAGTAATGAGATGCACGGATATTTTTTTTCAGTAGGTAGGTCCTGGTTACATTGCAAATCATAGGAGAGCTCAAAGGATTTATCACCAGACCATAAACATTGATGTTCTCTGCAGAACACAACTGCAAATCGGTATTTTTTTAAAATACAAATTGAAAGATTATAATGAATATATTCTTTTGTAATAATTTTCTGTTTCACATGCTGACTCCAAAAGACACATCCGTACTGATGTGACATCATATTGATTTTAATTTGAGTTTGGCTTCAGGCTTTGTATCATATTTTCAGAATTCATTATAAATAATGATTGGTTTGAGTGTGCATTACTTGTATTTTATGACGGCTAGAGTTAATGGGACTTGGAGCTATTTTAGTTCCTATTATCTTGCTTATCCTGGAAGTTTCTGTCCTCAGGCAATCAAGACAAAGAGGTATTTTGGTCCTCAGAGGGCGTTGTTCCTGTAAAAAGGAAGCTATCAATGATGATACTGTAAACATGCACAAAGCACCTATCACCATAATGTCTGTTCCTATTTTTCGAAACTTAAAAGTAAATGCAAAACACATGTCTTCACATTTGAAGACTCACTACAAGTTTTCCTCCTTCACCTTTGTCATTATATTTGGAGAATTACCATCAGTATTCCATATAAGCACAAACAGTCCAATGGACTACAGAGACACACCTGTCGAGCCTTTCCCGGGGGGCCTTTCACAGTAGATGGCAAACTGACCTGTTGTATTCTGAGCATTGAACAACAGCCAGTGTAGAAAGAAGAGCTCAGATAAAAAAAGGTGCTTGCCATTTTCTCATGCTAGTAGTCAGAAGACTAGTAACTTTGTTACACATTTACACTAAACTTCAGACTCATCTGCATGTTTAAGCCCACAGAGATACTGTTGTGCAGATTGCTACTGCCAGAGAAAAGCATCAGCAACTGTGGAATAATCCACATTTCAGAAGTGTAATTTTTTTTGACTAGGTGACAGTAAAACAGACAAATAAATCTGTTCTTACAATAGCTGTTGCTCTCAAGTTTCTTCACCACAGTGACAAGTTTCTTGTGCAGTATAAAACTTTGCCAGCTATTTCAAATATTTCTCTTCGGCAATTAACACAGCTTCTATTTTATCTAAGGTGAATTTAAAATGGGAAAAATACCATGAATAACAAGTATCTGGAAGCCACTTGGGAATGGATAAATCTGACCAATCGGCTATATCTTTGGAGGTGTTGAATAACTCCTAAAGAAGCCTGTCTACCTATAGAAAGACCCAGGACAATACACTCCTCACTTAGAAAATCCAATTTAATACTTGTATTTAGGTGCACTGAAACTGGGTCAGGTAGGTAATAGATGTGCAGGAAGCACTGGAGGCAACTACTCACAAGATGAACAAAAATGTATTATTCCTTGAACTCTTTCAGTAATTTCATAGAAGGTTTGAATGAGCTTTGAATAGGAAGGACAAGAAGAACAACTTTGCATATTTCACACTAGACAGGTCTTCTACCTCTTGTGATCTTTCCCAAAGAAATAAGCAGAATTATCTTATCAGGGTTCCTATGGCTTCTGTCACAGCGCCACAGGGTTTTCTGATCACATGTAGAAAGACCTTTTAAACGTGGGTTGCCTGATCTCGATTCTAAGCATGCACTGTTTTCCCACATTTGAAATCTATGAAATTTGTAGTCTGTTGTATTGGGTTTGCACAGCAAGGTTTTGGTAGTGGGTGCGCTATAGGGGCGGCTTCTGTGAGAAGCTGCTAGAAGCTTCCCCCATGTCCGACAGAGCCAACACCAGCTCGCTCCAAGACAGACCCATCGCTGGCCAGGGCCGAGCCCATCATCTATGGTGGTAACGCCTCTGGGATAACATAGTTAAGAAGGGGGGAAAAAGGTTGCACAGGAGCAATTTCAGTCAGGAGAGATGAGTGAGAATATGTGAGAGAAACAACTCTGCAGACCTCAAGGTCAGTGAAGAAGGAGGGGAGGAGGTGCTCCAAGTGCCAGAGCAGAGATTCCCCTGCAGCCCATGGTGCAGCCCATGGCGAGGCAGCTGTGCCCTGCACCCACGGAGGGTAACGGTGGGGCAGAGACCCACCTGCAGCCCAGGGAGGGCCCCACGCCAGAGCAGGGGGATGTGCCCCAAAGGAGGCTGTGACCCCGTGGGAAGCCCACGCTGGAGCAGGCTCCTGGCAGGACCTGTGGCCCCGTGGAGAGAGGAGCCCACGCTGGAGCAGGTTTGCTGGTGGGACTTGTGACCCCGCGGGGGGCCCACGCTGGAGCCGTCTGTTCCTGAGGGACTGCACCCTATGGGAAGGACCCACACTGGAGAAGTTCATGGAGGACTGTCTCCTGTGGGAGGGACCTCACGCTGGAGCAGGGGAAGAGTGTGAGGAGTCCTCCCTCTGAGGAGGAAGGAGCGGCAGAGACAACAGGTTATGAACCCATCACAACCCCCATTCCCCATCCCCCTGCTCTGCTGGCGGGGAGGAGGTAGAGAAATTGGGAGTGAAGTTGAGCCCAAGAAGGGAGGGGTGGGGGGGAAGGTGGTTTAATATCTGGTTTTATTTCTCATTATCCTACTCTGATTTGATTGCTAATAAATTTAATTAATTTCCCCAAGTCAAGCCTGTTTTGCCCATAACGGTAATTACTGAGTGATCTCTCCCTGTCCTTATCTTGACCCACGAGCTTTTTGTTATATTTTCTCTCCCCTGACCTGCTCAGGAGGGGAGTGATAGAGCAGCTTTGGTGGGCACCTGGCATCCAGCCAGGGTCAACCCACCACAGCTGTGAAACTGAGTATGGGATACTGCAGAGTTTAAAACAGCAGCCACTGAAATTTCATAAAGATGGGGGTTTTTTTCCTACAAAGGTAAACTAAGGAAAAAAGAGTGGTATTAAAAAGCAGACCAAGGAATGTTTGAGCATGTACTGACAGTTGCCCAGCAGAACTTCTTTTCATAAAGTTTCATAAAGAAGCCACAGTTTGGTAAATGCACACATACACACACATATATATATTTGTATGTATATAAGTATAGATCATATAGACTATAAATACACAGCCTATACTTTAGTTCCTCCAGTTTTATAAAACAGAGATTTTCAAAAGGAAAAGAATAAAGACCTCATATTTAGTTATTTATAAATACTACATTCCTGTACATAATGAAACAAAATATACAAATTGGCTCATCATTCAGGCTCACTGGGGTTATCTATAGAATAATACAGTCATGTATTTTCATTTTTTAAATACCCTCAGTTTAAATGCTAGGATACTATGTAAAATAAACAGCAAGTAAACAAAACACTTTTCTTCCTCTCAAACTGCAACACTTCAAATTATTTCAGGACTATGAAAACAGTACTCACACTGCTAAGAAGTTTATTAACAAATCAATTTTGTTGTTCTTATTCAGGTGAAATTTCTGGTAGCTGAATAGAGACAGCCATCACACAAGATAGTTAGACAAGGCGGGATTAAAATGATCCAAAAGAAGAATCTTGAAAAATAGATAGTAAAGTAGTCAGGGCTTAAACAATCAAGCTGAATGCTCTGATAGGGGAAAAAAATGCAGAAAAAAGTCATTCCAAAGGCTAATATTTTAAAGAAAATAAGACATAACATATTCAAACAGGCTGGAAAAGACACAAATACACACAAATAATAGAAACCATCTATTATTAACCAGCCATCTACATATCCATGCACCTGAGTAAAAGAGATCCCATATGAACTGAAAGAGATCAAGCAAATTATTACTGAAGAAAACACAAACCTGGCAGTGATGATGCTCAGCACTTTTCCCTCTGAGAGCTACAAAAGAAACTTTCATTTATTGGTTTTCAGTCATGTGAGTCCAGTACACACCCTCTTCCCATACAACCTATCTTCCCTCTTGACTGAAACCACAGCCTTCTGAGATATCAGGAAAATGTTGCCAGACATTGTAACATAACAAAACACTCCTAATTAATTTTTAAATCTTTTTTTTCCAAGATACAAAAATCGCCTCGATGGGTACATTTACTCTTGATCAAATGAGCATTTTGAAGTACCATGTTTAGCTACCAGAGGCCATGGAAACTGAAAAATGTCAGTTATGAATATTCACTCAAATGTAATAATTTCCCTTCTTTGAGTTTTTAAACTCTCTTCTAACCTTTTCCATTGTTTAAAAGCCTTAATCAGTTCTTCGGATCTGATCATGCTGGGCAGTGTAAAAATAGTATTAAGTGTTCTGTGACATGAGCACCTGCGAGTGAACGCTGGTTTCAACCAGTGTGCCCATAGATGTTCCTATGAAGTTTCAACAGAAAAATCCAATTCTATGCATTCCTCTGATATGGATAGTGCTGTAGTTATCATTATGGACATAGTTCATGCTACACAATGCTGAACCTGGCCTTCTAAGCTATTTCCAAATGAATCATTTCCTTTCAGTGTTTTAAGATTAACAACAGCATCTGACCAAAGAAAATAACATCACCTTACACAGACATCACAGGAAATTGGGGAAAACTTATGATTATTACATTTCTCACAAACATTTTATCTGCCTTTCCAATTACTGTGTTTTCACAATACGGGCACCAGTGCTTCTTCTATCTAGGTTAAATATCATAGAATAGGGAGGAGATATTAATGGTACCAACAACAATGAAAGTGAAATAATTTGCCATGTTTTGGAGCTGCATTATAATGCGTAATAGACTTTTTAATAACATGAAATGAGACTGATTTATAAATCTCTAGAATGACATCTGAAAAGGACTTAGATAGGCTGGTAAAAAACAAATGGCAACTAATGTATCTTTCACGTTGGCTGTGGCAGTGATTTACTATGTTGTCTGCAATGCTAAATATACATCATAAATCCCTCCAACAGAAGCCTTATTATATTCATCCATCTCTTCCCTATGAGCCAACAATTTCTTCTTTCATAAGCTTTATTGTATAAAAAGGAGCTCATTATATAAAATAAAATGCAGGCTAAAGCCAGTGATCTTACATTAACCTAATGAGGACTTTATCTAAAGAACGCATACTGGAGATACCCTGTGGTTATGTTATTGTTAAAGACTATTTATCGAGTGACAGTGGGCAAACTCTTTTTGTGGAAGATAAAATGATACAGAGATCTTACTACATCAACTGATCACTTTTCTGCTTCAGTATAAGCTATTTTATACAGATAACACGAATTGGAAGTAAAGATCTCAACATTTTGTAAAGGAGCATGACTATAAGGACGGATCACTTACCAACTGAGACAACATGAAGTAATTAGAAAAGTAAATGGAAACTTAATGGCCAATGAATATCAGTGTGAAGAGGGTCTTCTTTCAGTCAGCTCACAAGGAATATTCAGACATTCAGACCACTGAAGTCCACATTGGGGGTTTTTGAAGCACCCCACCCACTGTTCAGCACATGGGTAATAGCAAGAAAGCACTATGATGGGGACATGCTTTCATTCACAGCAAGCTCTCACCACTTACTGTCCTGTGAAGACAATTTAATCAGCCACTGGAAGAATGAATCAAAAATTAATCTCTATTCATATTTCTGTGAAAACAAGTATTTCAGTGACAAAAACAATAACCAAATTTCCTTTTTAGCATCAGTTCCCTGATCGTTAATTGGAGCATCTCTTTCTCTTCAGTTTCATGACAGGGGAAGGAGACATTTTACCTATTCTCCATCCTGAAGGCACAGAGCAAATTATCAAGAAGAGATACAAGCAGACATCAGAAATAAGGTCATCAGCTTCCAGAGTCTGATGCAAGACACAAAAGTGTGTGGATGCAACTTTGGAACCAGACGACTGTCCACCAGTGTTGAAGGTCGCTCACTGGTTGGAAGGCTGGGAGGAGAAGGCATTAGCTTCAACAATACCAAATGGATGTTTGGGGAAGGGGATGTCAGAGGAAAACTACAATCAATGATGTACCACCCAGATCCGAGAGAGACAAGAGAGTCATGATACAGTTGACAGATGGGCTTACTCCTCCATAGTCTCTCAAAACACTGGAATTTCAGGCAGGCAATTCAAAAGCTAGCCACCTTCTGATTTTAATGTATTCAGAATATCTGAGGAATGAGATTCTAGATTCCTGGTTTAAATCTGTACTACCTACTTGTTTTTTCCATTGAGTTCCTTGGGGTGCTGAGGCAGCTGGCAATGACCATAAACATTCCTCCATTGCTAATGTGGCTGCTTTTGGTGATTTTCCAGAAGAATGCTGCACAACTGACTTTGCTTGGCAAGATACACTTTTTTAGGATGTTGGAATCAGAAGTGGATGACCAGGAACATGTTTGTGGCTTTTTAATCTCATCACAATCTATGCAGAAAAATTACAAAGTCAAAAGAGGACTAGACATACAATTTACAAAATGAAAAATCCTTTGCTTGTCTTTTAAATTATTCCACATGTGGTTTGGGGGGGATAAAATCACATACTTTATTGATTGAGAGGTTTCAAATTTATTTTTAACTACATGTGTCTAGGAGTTATTGGAATGGAGGTTTGATGGCTACACTGCAGAATACTTTTGATTTGTTAATGCAGAGTCGTTAATTGAAAAGAAAGCTAATGATGTTTTCAGCAGTGACAGTAAGGCAATTGCTTTATTTATTAAAAATGGTTTCTTAAACTAACAAAAACCAATCCCAGCATTTTATCTATCTGTATTTAACTTTGGGTGTTGGGGATTTTTTTTTTTAATGGAAAAAAAACTCAGAAAGATGGTTATTTGTGATTCTTTTCCTAAACAAAAGATAAAGACATGGGATCACCTCAGTTCTTCACGTCTAGAAATATAGGACATTTCCTCTTCTTAAAAAGGGTCTACATTTCTTTACTGCAAGCACTTACCCTGGTTCTGTCAGACAAACTGTGACTGTCACACACTGCCTCTGTGTAAGGGTCATGACAGCTCACTTGGTGTCTGATTGAGGCTTTGCTCCAGATAAATTCTTCTAGAAGCAAGGTTTTCAATCTTCTATGAAATTCTCAATGTTTTTCAGTGGAAGTGTGGACATCTGACCATAATGCATTTTAAGTCCTCTGGAAAAAACCTTTCTTTTCACTAGTAAGCTTTGACTTCAGGCACAGATCCTAAGATTTTCTCTTGTCCACAGGTTAAAACTGGGTTGTTGTTTTTTATATACAAGATAGTGCTAGTTCCTTAATGGAGGGAGAAGGCGTTTATAAAACCAAGTCTTCATGCAATACCACTATCCTTAATTGAACAGAACTGTTTTTTCTCCATATCTTTCATATCTTTGCTGTTGGCTTTTTTTTTTTTTTTTGGGGGGTGGGGGGGTGGGGGGTGCAGGAAAGGACACCAAAAAATAATTCTTATAGTTCATCTTTCCACTCATTCTTATTTTTCCTATCCACTTCTGCAACAATTAATGTTTTAATGAATGGGTTTAAGCCAATGCTCCTTCTTTACTTTCCTATCTAACTCCTTTCTGCATGTTGCTTGTTATTTCTCTTTACATTACGTTTCCTGAATCATGAAGGATAGAGACTGATACTAAATATCAAAAGCACACATATACCAATCACATTACTCCTGTTTCAGGTAGCTAAACAACACAACTGTAGTTTTGCCCTGTCCCTGAAGAAAAAGAAGGAATACAGCAACTAGTAGATCCCAAATTTCTGTCTTCCATGCCATACATACATACTCAAGTTCTATGTGCACAACTAGAATTTTTAATGTTGGTGATTGATACTAATTCACTCAAGCAAAATTATGCATATTGGCATCACACGTATCAATCACATATCATTTTTTGTCTCCTATTTTCTTTATATATCTGTCTATACTACAGAGCAGTGTTATGGGAAAAGTCTTGGTAACCTGCGCCCCTTAAGCCTGCATTGCTTGTATAACACACCTCATACAGACCTTTTTTTTCCCAAAGACTTCTTTCTCCTTGTCTTACTACAAGACTGCCACTATAAGGCATATAAAAGGTTTTGAATACTGCAATATCCAACTTTCAGTTGCTGTTCAATCTGACCTTCCCACTATTCTGTCAAAAAAATTAATTCAAGCATTTTTCAAAATCTTTAGCTTTATAACAAATATATTACCATTTTATTTGGCAATTATGTCACCTGTGTGTCTATCCATCTCCTTGCTATATTTCAAATAAATTACAAAACAAAGCTAAAAGCATAACACAACTGCACAATCTGCTATGCCACAAATTACTAACACTCTCAAAAGAGAGGTGGGGTGCAAAATTGCTACTTTTACTATTACAGTTGTATGTTCAAGGCACCAATGCCCCCCAAAGGACTTAATAAGAACAGCAAACTTTAGTACACTTAAATGAATTTTAAAAAGGAGGAAAGCAAGCACCTCATCTCCCAGAAAGAGAAAGATTGGAAATAAGAAGCAGAATTGTTTGCTTAAATACAAAAGACAAAAAAAACCCCTAACAACCCTGAAGCCCAAGCACACAGATTATAAATAAAGTGCACAGAAGTCAACAACATTATTCCAAGTATGTGCTTTCTCACTGTCATTTGTCTCTCAAATCACCTCTTTCCTTGACTTCTTTCACTACTGCAACTTGTTCTCCATAAATAAGAGACAATGATTGCTGGGACAGGGATTCTTTGTAGTTTCTCTCTTCCAAAGTTATGGGCACAGCAGGCTCCTAATTCCTGACCATAGATCCTCAAGTGCTATTGCGATAAATACACTAAAGTTCTAGGGAATAAGAAATTAAACAAGTAGCACAAAACTAAAAACGCATATTTTAAAAGTATGTGTGAATATCTTTGCCGTTAAAATATGCTTGTTCTCTAATATCCACAGTACTACTTCTTGTAAACCTACTTGTATTTCCAGGTATCTCACAGGTTTCAAAGAACACTGGAGCAAATAAATGCTTGCAATAAAGATCACATTAAAAGTTTTCTCATGACTGTTGTGTTGGCTTACCGCATGCTCAGGATAGGATTAGTCTCACCTAACCTTAAGCACATGCAGTACAGATGCCTGCATCTGAACCTCAGCTTCTTTGGTAGTCACTAGAAACAGATAGATGCTTCCAGGGAACAATTAATCTCTTTCTAGCACATGTCTCAGATTAGCTGTGCCCTAAAAGTGCCTGCATCTCTCCATTCACTATAAGGAAAACATTGTATTATCATCCCAGGCATAGGTGTCTATACTGACACATATATTCACTAAAACGAATTCCTACCCAGAAAGGCTAACATTTCTCAAGAATTTACCAGCTGTTTGTAGATCATTTGTAAACAGCAAGGAAGAATCATCACAGCATGACTGTGTTATCTGAACAGGGAAACTACAAAGTATTCCTATACATCCTCTAAAGAAGAAACTATGGATAGTGACCTTTCTGCAATGACCTGTATGTGAAATATTTGTTTACTTAAATGTTTTATCAAAGAATTGCAACTAACTGGTGAATTTTTCACAAATAGGTGAGAAGCAGGATTATTTGCTCTAATACAGAGTTCATCAGAAGGTGTAAAAGCACTTTTATGAATCTGCTTTTCACAACTTTCCTGTGAAAAGGAGATTATGACAGTTTTACAGATGGGTACATTTAAGTACAGAAGTATGAAGTGTAAAGCCTGGCTAACAGGGCAAGTTATCAGCAAAGCTAGGTAAGTACCAATTTTCCTTTCTGTCCTGTTCTCTGAATGCTATGTGACACTGACTTTCTGGAAATGATACTTAACAGAATCTGTCAAAAAAAGAAAAAGGAAAGGAAAGAAAAAAAGCCAGCCTTTTCCCCTTCCCAAGTTTTAGTTAATGTGCATTCTTTAATATTTAAAAATGAACTTATAACCAGTTCACCAAATTCATATGCTTTGAATATTCTCTCAAACTGATTCATAAAGCATGAGATAACTAATTCACTGACCTTAACTCCATGATGAATGTGCTAGACTTTATCTGCCATACCTCGTGCTGCAGGAGCTCTTCCACTCGAATAGCAAATATACTCTGCCTTCCTTCATGTTTGAATGGTATCAGCAAGGAAAGGGTTGTCTGCTTGATTTGAGTTCACAAGTCATTCTTCAAAGCACTCTTGATTTTTTTCCCTCTCACCCTCTCACATTTTCTCTGGCTGCTCCCAGTGCATTAGACTGGGTCATTAGAATAGGTTATGCTGGCAATGCCTCGCTTAGTCAATCCCAAGGATGTTGGGTTCTTCACGGCAAATACATTCTAGTGAAATACAATTTAAAACAAAACCATAAACTTTTTTATACTGCTGTCTGCATTAGACAAAACACTGCTAGAGTATGTTACTACATACTGTAATCTAGTTATTGCCTGGTCGTTTTGTATTTTACCTGTGCTGGGCAGATGCAAATCTGGAATGAAAGGTGACAGTTCACAGGTTGCACTGCTCCCTACCTACAAGGCTGACCTCTCTCTGAAATGACAGTATTTGTTCTTGTCAGTAACAGGAAGGAATTCCAGGGGATTTTTTTGTTTTGCTGTCCTTGCTAATCTACCTTTCTTATTCTCAGACTAAAGCATCCGTCTTTCACCATATCAGATTTCAAAAAAGAGTTATCCTATCATTTACTCTACTCTTTGCCAGAATAATACTATATAGGGGAAGGGTGGAAATGTTTGGTTTGTTGGGGTTTTTTTAAGAAGAAAAACATAAATAATCTTAAATGAAAGTAGTAGCACATTTTTTTATCTTTCAGCTATTCACTTCTGATAAATTTCATTTGCAATTCAAAGGGCACCAACAAAGTTGGCTGCTACCCTAGATCCATGATCTAGAGTTCCACCTTTAGTTGAATTTTTGTATGATCCAGAACTTAAGAAAACCAAACAGTATTGAAAAATAATGCACCAAATAAATAGAAAAATACTGAAATAGATCTTAAATATTAAAATAAATGAAGAAAGCAATGCAGATCTCATTACAAAAATTAGCTGGAAAACAGCTGATGGAAAAAAATAATATTAGTTATTGAGATTGTTGTTTCTTTGTATAGACAGCTACATTTAAATTCAACCAACAAATAATCCAGATGCTTATGAGTGAAATTGTTTTATAGAAGTAGAAATAAATATTAGCTTTCTTTGTGTGTATTTTAATTAATTTTTAAAAAGTTTAAAACACCAATTATCTTTTTTGCATCTTGGAAAGGTTACAGATATTCTTTTTCCAACCTGAATTCATGCAATCTCTTAAAAGAAAAAAAATAAAGAAAAAGAAGATAAGCCATCCTAGAATATTTTACTAGTTTAGGAATAAGTGTTTTGGTGAAACTAACACTATTTATTCACAGACCTTTTTTCCCCTCTGTTCAGAGGGAGTGGAGAAAAGTCCTATATTCTATTTGTGATGGAGACAGGAAAAAAAACCTTACATTCTTTATTACCATTAGTGAATCAGTACCAAGAATTCTATGTATCAGAAAAATGCAACTGTCCATCACAAGAGTAAAGCTCAGTGGGCAAGAGGCAAAGTGATCCTGGGGCTAGTCTAAAACCCCATAGAACACCTAAGAACTACCACAAGCTTCACCACTTTCTGTTCCAAGATCAAGAAATAGTTTTCAACTTTTCTCAGAGCTACACAGCACATTGTACACAGCTGAAACACAGAACCAAACCAGCATGAAATTCTGTTCCCAGGAGAAAGGAAGAAGGGGAGAGAGGAAGGAAGGATGGATGGACAGAAACCTGCATACAAAACATGTTTATCATGTTGTGATTCACTGTACTGAGAAAAGGTGCTCAGATATCAAGATGAAGGGCGCAGAATAAAAATCTCGCACAAACCAAGATTTTTTTCAGTAACCCCTAAGACACACATGTAAACACACGTACCCATGGATGTCACCAGACTTACATAGAGCTTGATCTTTCAAGTGCTGTAAGTCACCAACAGATGGATTTAGTAAATTTCATATTTAACATATTTGATCTCTTACAGAAAGTGTCCTACAATTAATTTTTCAGATGGATAATAATTACAGAGATGTGTCTTACATCATGGTTACTCTGCGAGATGAATTTGTCAGACACTAATCTTATTTGGAGTACATTTACTTGAAGGTTTATTTAAAGTGTTTGTTCTGACAGAATCTACCAGCAGAAGTAACTGTCATAACTATAGCTAGACTATAAATGCTGTCTTCCAAAGAGCAACCCCTAAATCAATATTTACAAGTAAGCTACAAAAGGTCTCAGGAAAAGCCTGTAACACTATAATATTGATGGGGGGAAATATGTAATTGGCTCCCTTGAAAGCCTAAATATTAGTTCACATACAACTGTCCAATGAGGAGGAAAGTAAGGAAAAGAATAATTTTCCCTAAGGTTTTTGGTTTTTTCTCCAGTTAAATATCACCAGTACAAATATCATTGGCAATTATTACCGAGCTATGATCTCATTTTTGAAAGTACATTTCAGCTTACAAAACAAGGTTTCAGGATTACTAAATATTTTTTTCCTATATTTTCCCGTTTTTTCCTACCAATAAGGAAAAATTATTGTATAGCACCACAAGAAAAATAACTTACATGCACAACTACAAAAAGTGCAGGAGAAGGAAGAACAAAATATTTCACATGGTACAACACAGATGATTTTCAATCCACATACAACTGGAGCTATGGGAGAATTTTTGTGTGCATGTGAATAAAGCTACCATTTTAAATGTGGGGTTTTTTGGTAGTCAGGGCATTTAAATCAGTCTTTCAAGTTATTCAATCATTTACAGCCATTGAAATTTGTCTGCACTGTAAGGTGACCACGAAGCATGTAGACCCAGTTTTCCCTTCCCCTGCACTTAAGTAGTCATTTATACAACTGTCAGGATAAACAACGTGACTTAAACCTGGTGCACAGGCAAAACACCAGGTTTTGTGGGACTTGCAAGGCCACCTTTAGCATAAGCAGGGCATTCCCTATAAAGTTTCAAAGCTGTGATAAAGCAGCATTTTCTAATGAGAAATTTGAGGATTCTTCCTCAGCTCTACTGACATCTGGTACGATACTTTTTAGAATGGTTGTTATGCTGATGTGCATTTAAATATCCTTGTTCTAAATACATAGGCTACGAATGAAGAAATAAAAAAGTCCGCAAAACAGTTGGGGGAGAAGCAAAAAGTATTGCATTTCTGTGGTTCACCAATTCAATTAATGTTGCATTTTGATATGTTTCTCACAGCAGATAGGTAGCCACCTAACAAATGCATAACTAGCTTGAACTTCTCAATCATGTCACTGAATGGCTTAAAAAAAAACATTTAATTTTCACTTGAAAATACAGGCTTTGAATGCACACTATAATTGTATAACTTATCAACATTTAGCTATTTGAATAATAAAGCAAACGTTGTTTTAAGTAGAACACTGATTTTGTGTCACTCCCAATATTTCAGTTTTCAGAAACGCTGTCTTCTATTTCAGCGCATTAGCATTTCTATGATTTTATGATCAGTTCTTCAGCAAGGTCAACAAACCTGGGAAAGCCTCCAAAGTATTAGTACTTGAGGAAAGTCCACCTTTAATCATTTTGCAAGACTGAAGCATTGTGACGGTCCGATGAAACCATAGTTAATGTCTCAACCATCTGGTAAAGAAGTCTGCCAAAGGAAATGGTTTCTATGGAAATGCTGGGACTGTGCAAGTAATGGCAGGGAGTGCAGCAAGAAGAAGGGGTCCTGCAGAGGTGGGACCATGCTTTTCAGAGGCCGAACTTCCCTATCTTGAGTGACTCTGGGAAGAGCCAATAGAGGAGCCATTTTCACAACACATGTGCCAAAAGGAAAGGTCAAACAACGGTCACATCTGCAGGGAGGGGGGAGTAACTCCCCAACAACCTCCAAGGCTACCGGATTCATTTCCAGAAGAATCTGAAGGTACAAACTGCGCATATACCAAAAGCAAGAAGAATTCTAGAAGCATAAACTGCGCATGATGCCTAATTAGCCTAACAAGCCCAAGTGCTCACCCTGAGGAGGGGCAAGGAATTATAAAAGGACACAAGTCAAAGCCCCAGGTGGCTGCGCCCCTCCGGAACTGGACCCCTAGGCTGGCTGGACCAACTATGGAACCAGGACTGGTGAAATCTTTCTTTTTGTCTTTCTCTCTCTTTTCCTCTCTCCCCCTTTCTCCCATTCTTATTCTGTATGACTGCGCATGAGGCAAGGCTTGTTGGGGCATGTTTAAGACTGACTGGGGCATGTTACAAGATCTGCCACTAGTTGGTGTAAATTTAATGCCTGTGGCAGAGGTTGCAAAGATACTGACAAAGTTTCATGCCAATTATCTGTTGTGAGCAAATAAAAATTGAGTTTTGTGAATTGAAGAATCCTTGGTGATGTTTCACCTTAATCCTAACCTGGGAATCAGCGAATCTGAGTCGTCATCCCAAGAAACGGGGATGTGAGAAGCATCAGTGCAACATAAGCACGTACACCTCTCTGTGCATATCACATCTTTTCTACATGGTAGTGCGTGGACAGCTGCCTCCACAAAGGTTTTCAGAATGACTTCTGTTACTATTTCAGCTGACACCAAGTATCTGTGTTTTCTATGTCACCCATCTATGTGGACCATCATGAAACATGCCTCAAAAATAAGAACAACAGAAGTCTGGCTTATGTAATTCACACTTAAAAGCTAGAGATGTCAGACTTCTTTACATGTTCCTTTTCACCATACAGGTCAGCTAAAGACCGAAGTACTTCGCATTTTGTGCACTGTGTTTACTGAAATCTTTCTTTTTAATATTAAGTTAAGCCATGTGAACTAGTGCCAAGGATCCCAAAAACTGGATGATTTTAATTTTCAGAGTATCAGTTTGCAGTAGCAGTACTCATGGGAAATTCTCTAAGATTTATACCACACCACCTACAGTTACAAGACTGCTCTCACCATTACCCACCTCTGTTTTGGGACTGGGGCAGTGAAGTTATGCAATGAACAGGAAAGAATTTGCCAGCCAAACTGCATTCCAGACTAATTACAACCACCTGGTACATGGGAACTTCGCACATGTGTTAAGAGAGGTGAAACGAATGTGCTGTCTTTTTGAATGCAATCAGCAATAATGTGATTTTACTTGCTGCTTGGTTGTATTAATACATTGGCAAAAACAAGATTTTTTGAGAGAAGAGAAAACTAATACTGAGCACATAAGAAGAAAAATCCTGAAGAAAGTCAATGTAATAAATGGATGCAAATAAAGCAGAGACTTTGTATCAGAACAGGAAAAAAGAAAAAAAAAAAGAGAACTAGAAGCATGAAAGAATTAAAGGTTTCCTGACCCAACAGTACACAAGTTCACCTTCTTTAAATCACGCAGTAAGTCTTTTCTTTTATTTATCCAATGACGAGGGCCAAGCTTTTTCATTCATGCACTGCATGTCAATTCCAGCATCTACCTGCTACATTATCTCACACAAAAGCTGTTAAATAGCATGCAGACATCTGTGTTGTCCTGCAGGTATGGGAATCTTGGCAGATTTTCAGAATAATTAGAAACCAAAAACATCATTTGGAGAAACATGAGCATTGCAACTATGTTTTTTTGGTCAAACATAGTACTGCATTTTGGACTATACTATAAAACAGGTTATTGTTACTTGAAAGCAGAAAGTGGAAGTATGTTAAACAAACCATACATAATTTGGGATCAGTGAACAGGTTGTACGCATCAGAGTTTGTCAGCTGTTGGTCAGACAGTCAAGTTACACCAAACAAATCCTTCTTGGTTTGCAAGGTAATGCTCCTGTCATTCACTCAGTGGGTTCCTTCTCTGCTTGACTGAAACTGTCTCCTAGGTCCACAGTGATAAGTGACCCTGAAAAAAGCTCTCACTAAACAATGCTACCAAGTATCAGCTGAAGCTAAGGCATTTCAAGAAACCCTGGGGCACTGAATTAAGCAATGTGTTTGGGATTTCAAGACTTGCTTACATTGTGATGCCCTGTATCTTATAGAATAATGTAGCTTTCACAACACAAGAAACACATAAATGCTGATATATACAAAGAAGATATATGCATGGCCATTATACCTTTATTTCTTTCCCCCCGCCACCTTCTTACTGTGACCTGTTAGTTCTGAAGGATTAAGTACACCAACCAAAGAATAACTGCACAAAACAGATACACATTAAAATCTCCATATTTTATAATATTTGAAGAGCAAAGAATTTTTTAACGAACAAATGAAAAAACTACGTATGTCCCAGTAAAATCAGAGGTTTGTCAAGACCACAGTTCTGACAGAAGCAACAGAAGAATCTGTTTAGGGATTTCCCACAATCTCAGCCACTTTGTGGTACATTTTCCTTGTATTTTTCTGGTGTCCACAGCTGTTGGATAGGGCATGTTAGAGGGTTTGCATACACCTATTCCCCCTAGTATTTGATGATGATGAATTTGTAAAATCCCTTTTTGAATCTGGTGATTCCTCTTCTGCTTTAAAGTTTACTGACATTAAAGCTAAATATGTATTTCTCAAACATGTGAACCATACTGCTTTTCAAAATGGTATTTCATTCTACACTTGAAGATCAAGATGTGTTTTAATGAATTCCATCATGGCTAGTGAGAAATGGAGTATTGCTCCACCCATGTATTCAGAAATTCAAAGCTAGAAATGAAATGTGAGGTCTTTCTTAAGCATTCATAGGCTTGTAATGTTTCAGGAAATACAGTTTAAAATATAAATGGCCATTTCATTCCAGGTGTTTGTTTTAATTGTGATTTTTTTCAGAATAATTTTAAAACATTCATTCAAACAGCTTTTACTCCGGTCATTTTTTATCAAAAATGGGTAAGTATATGCTTTGATTTTTCATGAGCAGAAAGTTGTTAACCATTTTTCATAGAGGGCTGTGACTAATTTTATTTTATAACCTTGGCTAATAGATAATTAGGTGTTTCACTCAAATTGGCTCTGACACAGCTGGAGGCAAAGTGGGAGGAAGCAAAAAGCTGGCTTTTGCCATAAATTTTGTACTATCAGCTTCTGAACACCTCTGTGGAGCAGCTGATAGGAAATACTATATTGGATATGCATAACCTGTGTCTGCATTTTGTTAATAGTATTCTCAGTTTTTAAGTGAAGAAAAGCTTAATAAAAAAAGATACGCAGAAGAGGAGGATCTCCCATAGAAATCATTAAGTGGATCACTGAAGCTGTACAAATTTCAAAACAAATTTCCTGGATCATGTACTTATTCAGACTTCACACAGAGTGCACTATCATCCATTAGTATTATTACTTTAGTGTAATCCCATCACAACCCAACAGTGTAAATTGTGACTTGCCTCAGTCCATCTCCCTCCAGTTTAAGATCAACAGAATAATTCACACATGCTTACATACATATTACTGCAGTAACTATTCCCTTACACCAAGCACCCACCTTCATGTGATTTTGTGTGGTGGCCACCAGGCAGAGAACTACCACCACAATAGTAAGAGCAATTCTTAAGCCACCTAAACGAGAAGATGGGTTCACATGTGCTGCGCCTAACACCATCCTCTGGGTACAAAGGAAAATGTACACAAACCACACCAGCACGAGGTCTTCTACAACTCGGACACAATGTCAGCAGCTCTCATAATACACAAGAGTCTCCATTTACATAAAGGTATTAGCATTTGAAATATTTATTCCTCAACTAGTGCTTTATAAAGAGCATCACTCATATATTATCATAGTTCCTTTAAAGTAGTGGTCTCAGAACTTTATGATGACACATTGGAGCAGGCAGTCAGGAAAGAATTACCTACATTTTTCTTCTATTTATCCAATCATCGCTTACCAGAGCTGAAGGACATACTATCTCTTTTGTCTCATTTCTGCTCTTTGGATCAAGGATGATGCAAGTTTGTTTATATATTATGTTTTTGTGAGATTGCATAGCATGACAAGTTCAGCTGAATTTAGAAAGTTGGTCAGATGCCAATATATAATTTCATATTTATGCAGCAGATTATATATTGTACTTATGTATTATGTATTTTCTGTCACAGCTTAGTAGCTTCTTCACTAATTATTTTTCCGTCTTCTGCAACTCATGATTCTTTTCTTATAAGGTCTAAAGTGAAAATCTGATTGGTTTCCTAGTAAATACAATAGACATTTTAAAATTAAATAGGGAATCAATATATCGAAAAAGACACACAAAGACCACAAAGTAAAATGGAGGGTAATCATCATCAATTTAACTGTACACAAGTGTCTAATCAAGAGCCAAATGCATATTTCAGATTAGAATCATAGCATGGTTTGGGTTGGAAGGGACCTTAAAGACCATCTAGTTCCCACCCCCCTGCCACAGGCAGGGACACCTTCCACTAGACCAGGTTGCTCAAAGCCCCGTCCAACCTGGCCTGGAACACTGCCAGGGAGAGGGCAACCACAGCTTCTCTGGGAAACCTGTGCCAGTGTCTCACCACACGCACAGGAAAGAATTTCTTCCCTAAATCTCATCTAAATCTACCCTCTATCCCTACACCCCCTGATAAAGAGTCCCTCTCCAGCTTTCCTGTAGCCCCCTTTAAGTACTGGAAGGCTGCTCTAAGGTCTCCCTGGAGCCTTCTCTTCTCCAGGCCGAACAACCCCAACTCTCTCAGCCTGTCCTCATAAGGGAGGTGCTCCAGCTCCCTGATCATCTTCGTGGCCTCCTCTGGACCTGCTCAAGCAGGTCCATGTCCCTCTTCTGTTGGGGGCCCCAAGAGCTGGACACAGCACTGCAGGTGGGGTCTCATGAGAATGGAGCAGAGGGGGAGAATCCCCTCCCTCGACCTGCTGCCCACACTTCCCTTGATGCAGCCCAGGACACGGTTGGCTTTCTGGGCTGTGAGCGCACATTGCTGGCTCATAGTCACTTTTCCATCCACTAATACCCCCAAGTTCTTCTCCACAGGGCTGCTCTCAATCATGGCCCAGCCTGTATTTGTGCTTGGGATTGCCCTGACCTACGTTCAGGACCTTGCACTTGGCGCTGTTGAACTTCATGAAGTTTGCACAGGCCCACCTCTCCAGCCTGTCCAGGTCCCTCTGGATGGCACTTCCCTTCCTTCCAGCATGTCGACCGCACCACACAGCTTGGTGTCGTCAAGGTTCAGCACTAAATTTGCTCATTTCACTGGGTGTAGTATTTGTGATGTGTAGATAGTTGGTATCTGGGTACCTATCTTTTTTATATATATATATATATATATATGCGTTTGCAGTCTTCCAACATCAGGTTAGCTGCTTATCAGAAATGGTGCATTTGACAACAGTCATTTTTGACTGACCAACTGCACCAACATTTTTAGAAAAGTTAAGGATAGGAACTTTTAGGCTCATTTAAGCAGCATCTGAAAAAATTGAGAATAGTTATTTCTAAAACAAAGAAGCATTTTTACTGAGTAAAATATTCTTAGAAATTTATCATCCATTTCATGGTCAAAATACTCCTAGCTTGGCAGAACAAGGTGATCAACAGATGTTAAAAGTATCCCCTCTGAAAAGCCTTTCTCAAAATGACCCCCTTGAGAACCTCAGAAACCTAATTTACATAGCCTTCTACCTACCAGCCTACAATTTACTTGAGATGTCTTATTCCAATGATGAAATGATTCACTTACATCACTTGCACATTCATAACATCATCAGTAAAACAGTGATTTTACAGGCATCTTCAACTAAATTATTCATGTCAAAATAGCCCAAACTTACAAACATCTTATCAAAGTTTTCCATTCATCTAATATCAAACATTCCAATACATTATCACCACCTTGGTAAGTTTTACCACTTTTTACCCAGACAATATTTTTTTCCCTGCATCAAGCACCAAATTATGCAGGTTTTCTGTGATGTCAGCCTATCTTTATTGTTGCTGCAATTTTCAAATCAAACAGCATGCTTCTTTGTTGATGTCATAGGATAAAGGCTCTATGATCTTGTCTGGTAACTACATATCTTATAGTGATCTTCTAGTATGATCATTTGTTGATATCAAAAAACAAAGACAGAAGATATTTTTCACATATATTTTTCATTCATTCTTAATGTTATATGCATGTACAAATATTTTTGTCTAGATGCAAAAATTACCATCATATCTTCCCAATGCTTTTAAAGCCTTTCTTCCCCCTCTACGCTCCTCGTGGTAGTTCTCATTTCTCTCATACTTCTGTACAAGTCAGCCTCTGCCTCTTGGCAACCACATTGTTTGACATTTTCCTAGCCAAAATCAGCTACCAAACAATCACCCCCACTTCTATTGATCATCTGGCATCCCTCCAGCTTCTTCTCAGTCAATTGATCTCTTGCTGCTTCTGAGCTCCAAACAATTGATAATATGTTTTGCCCTGCAGTACCATGCTTCTTCATCCTCTGCTCTCTGCAAATTGATATTGTGCTTTCCCCAATTTATCTACTGGCTTTCTTCCAAGCCAGGGGATCCAGTAAGGTGTTTAAAAGAACTTTCCTTCCTCCTGTGGTTGGCTGTGATCTCTAAATACCCAACGGAGTCAAAAAGAAAGCTAATAAGGAATTCTGCTGAGAAACCATTCATGCCAGCAACTATCCCTACAGATAAATTGAAACAACATCAATCAACGTTCTTCGGGTAATGTCTTTAAGAAAGAAAAAAATGTAGAAAGAAGTTGTCCTGCATTCAGTTTTGGCAACATGGAAATTTCAGCCTGCTCCAGAAGGGTGGATCTCCTCCAGGTATGAATTTCTCTGCAAAGCTTTAAAAAAACCCTCACTTCTTAATTTCTCTCCCATGTCTGTGGAACCTCTGCAGATGATTAAGAACTGCACAACAAAGGAATAAGCACTATTTACATATGGCCTTCCATGTTGTCTGAGACCGCCCTTTTGTATCTTATGACATTTTTAAGTAATTTAAATGAATTATATTTGATTATGTATAACAGGGATGCAATAACACAGATAGGTGGAAGCCTTTTCACACTTCCAGAAACAGGTGTAGCTCCAGCTACAGAATTTGCTTGCATTAGTTCAAAACCTGAGGGTTGTAAAGTTAATATATTATGGAGGTTAGTGTAAAGTTTAAATGTGGTCACAGTCAGGTTCATGTCTATATTTAACCAGCAAATTGTTTTCAGAATCCATTTTTCTTTTCTGTATGTTCATTTGGGGTCAATAGCCTAGCAAGGAGGTACCAGAGTTCAACATGCAATTGCCTGTTACCAACTCTGTTCATACGCATCTGTGTCCTGCCTTATCCTGCTTTGGATAGTCACAGAGCTGGAAACTTTCTGTAAGAAATATCTCAAAACTTTTAGCAATGACATTATTCACTGGACATAACAATAACACTACAGGAAATAAAATGTTTATCTTTGAATTGTGCTTTACAGAAGACAGAATAAGCAATCACGACTGTAATATATACGTCCAACTTTGGCACTGTGACCACTTCTCCCCACTGATCCCATAGTGTGGTAGCCTGAACGCTCTTTAATCTAGAAACACAGATTATGAACAAGCCCACTGAAGGCACCGGAGGGTGAGTTCTGACCACAGTCAGACTCTCTATTCAGATGTAATACAAAATGAAACACACTGACAATTGATAACAAGAGTACATAATGTGAAAGAAACACTAAAGAAAGAATTTCTGTTGTTCATGTGGTTATGAATACAATAAAAACTCTACGTATTCCTGATGGACTAAATTAGATAATACCGCCCAGAAGTGTTTAAATAAAGATTATCCAACTTATTGTTGAGATTTCTTGATGAGTTTATTATAAAAACATTTCAAATTTAAGATATTTTTAGTTAGAACAATCTAAAATATACTAGTAAAATGTTGCAGCAGCTGTCGCCAAGCTGGTACTGTGTTTCACAGGTAACCCGGGCACACAGAAATATTCCCGTTTCATTTTAACTCATCTTATGCCATGCACAAAAAGATCTTAGCAGCTAAAAAAGCCCTTGCAATACAAAACCCCTCATTCCCTACTCCTGCAGTCACGCACAGATCTCAGGAAACCGAACCACCCCCTTGCACTCCAAGCACGGACAGTCAGAAAATCTCGCCCTCACAAGGAAAAAAAAAAATGGGTAAGGAGGACAGAAACTACCAGGGTGAACAAAACACCACAACAAATCTGAAAATTGCTTAAAAGAATCAGCTTCTAAAACACTTGTTCCTTGCCTGAATTGGTGAAGGTAGTATTTCCAAAATAAGTTATGTCCCTCTGTTAACTGTACATACTTTACTGAAAGCCATAGGGGGAGTAAACACTCACTGAGAAACTAAATCTCTCCAATGAATTTAAACTTGTATCAAAAAAATCTACATTTAGGATATTATCATTTATTAATATATATACTAAATCCTCCAGTCCTGCTTGACTGACATGACTTGTTTTAGTCATTTGCTGAACATAGCAGAAAGGTCTTATATCAATGTTAATTCCCCAGCTGACATTTGTTCCTCAATACCTAGGAACTGAGTAAGCCTAAGGAGCTCCGTTAACATAATTTAGTCATCAAAGACAAACCCCCAGGTTTTAATGTATTTTAATTATTTCTTTTATGTAATATATTATAAAATAATTTTAGAATAAACTCAAATTCAGTCATGATGTTAATCATTATTTACCTCACTGTTCATCTTAAAATATTAACTTATGTATGGTTGCAACCATTATGCTAAACATTCAGAATCACTGTCAGGCTTAAAAACTGTTGTTCTTGACATCATGAAAAGTGATTTTTTAGGAAAAATAAAATTTAAAAAAAGACTAAATGTACCTGAGCTTATCCTAATTTTACATGTAAAAAAGTTATCCCATGTTTTAATTTATTTTAATATTTTTAAAGAACATCTATTATATAGAATACTTCCTGCTGAAGGGACCTACACTGATCATCTAGTCCAACTGCCTGACCACTTCAGTGCTGACCAACAGTTAAAGCAAATTAAGGCCACTGTTCAAATGCTTCTTAAAACTGACAGGCTTGAGGCATTGACCACCTCTCTAGGAAGCCTGTTCCAGTGTTTGACCACCCTCTCAGTCAAGAAATGCTTCCTAATGTCCAGCCTAAACCTCTCCTGGCTCAGCTTTGAACCATTCCCACACACCCTATCACTGGATCCCAGGAAGAAGAGCTCAGCACCTCCCTCTCCACTTCCCCTCCTCAGGAAGCCGTAGAGAGCAATGAGGCCACCCCTCGGCCTCCTTTTCTCCAAACTACACAAGCCCAAAGTCCTCAGCTGCTCCTCACAAACATTCCTTCCAGCGCCTTCACCAGCTTTGTTGCCCTCCTTTGGAGGCATTCAAGTACCTTAATGTACTCATATGCTGCTTTTAACTACACTTCATTCATCTTTCTCGTCAAGCTTCCACTTTGCTTAATCATAGGCCCAAAAGAAAAACTACCGAGCTAAGGAAAAAGAAAAAAAAAAATCAAATGCACAAACATAAAATTAGAAATAACAGAATACTCTGCATTTTACAGTTGGAAAATAAATGGATTATGAGTGAGCAATAAAGTGTTCCCGCAGGAAATGAGGTGTTGTAATAGTATGTGTTAGTAGGAATATCACAGGTAATATATTTCTGCAACTCAGGACTTTTAATCCTATCTAGATGACTATGCTTAAGTTTGGCACTGCATTTCAGAAAAAAAAAAAAATTAACAAACAAGACACAAAAGTGTCTTCCAGAATACAACAAAACTGATAAAAGCTGTATGTTTTTTAATCATGTATGAAGAAACACTGAAGGATTTTTGTTTGTTTGGTCTAGAGAAACACACCATCAAAGGAGGACCTGCAACAATTTTCCACCATTAAAAGCCTATTATAAAAATTGCAATTTAATTGCTCTTCATGGCACCTGGAGGAAAAGAAAAAATGCATTCTATATACGATTAAAAAAACCCTTAGTATGGCATTAGGAACACACTCTGACTGTTACAGAGTTAGGCATTACAGCAAGCCATCCTTATTTAAAGGTGTGAAGAACAGACTGGACACACATTTGGTAGGGTTAAGGTTACAGTTAGAAATTAGATTACGCTTAATGGTTTTGCAGAGTGGGATGGACAGCTCTTCCTGTCATATATTGCTGTGGTTTGTATCACTGTGACAAAACCAAACCCCAAAAAATTAGTAGATTAGCACAATCCTTTTTTTTTTTTTTTTTTATTTTTGAAGTAACAGACAGAGCATAAAACATGTGCTGCATTTTCCAACTGCTAGGGAGGGAAAAATGGGGGTAGAAAATTCCTCTGAAGTCTGTACAAGATGACAAAATTATTTTGAAATGGTCTTCTGTTTTTCCATGTCATCAAATCATGTATGTTGTTATAGCACAGAGTGGCTACAGAGTATAGTTTGCTATAACATCCATTATTCACATTTAAAAAAAAATATTTCTTCTTATGCTTATCTATATTTATTAGCTCCTTAATGATGCTTTGGAATGTGACCAGTGCAAGTCTTAACTGTATTTCTTTTAATATAGCTGTTAAGAATTTCTTTAATAAATATTTTTGAAATCTATCTGCACACATTGAGAAAAGATCTTTCTTCCCCTTGACAAAAGTATTAAACCCCCATTAATACTAATAGCAACTTTCAAAAAGTTTTCTGTGAAGTTTTTCAAGAGCACTGGGTGATATACTGTAAATGTTCAGTACAAGATTCTTTCAGATTGGAAAGCCATATGATGTTCAGATTCTGAACATTCAGACATAATATTCAGAGAAAGGATTGCATGTAATTTGAAGGAAAACACCTGAAAATAGAATCAGCTGTCAGCTTCATTAAAGATTACTTGCACAACAATCCAAATACGCAATGGCATTGACTTATATACAGTAAACCGGGCATGCAAAAAAACACATATCTGTGAAACAAAACACAAGTGTTTTCTGTTATACCAGTGAAGTATCAGCTGCAATAAAATGAAAACAGTGCTAAGAAATGATGATGCAGAATCTCAGAGGGGCTGAGGTTGAAAGGGACTTAGTCTACCCCCCACTGCTCAAACCAGGGCCAAATAGAGCAGGTTGCTCAGGACCATGTCCAGTTGAGTTTTGAATCTTCAAGGATGGAGACTCCACAACCTCTCTGGGAAACTTGCTCCAGTGTTTGACCACCCTCACAGGAAAAGTTTTTTCTTATGTTTAAATGGTTCTTATATTTCAGTTTGTGCCCTTTGTCCCTTATCCTTTCACTGGATACCACTGGAAAGGGTCTGACTCCATCCTCTTAGCACTTGTCAGGGGAATTAAGGAGATGTGATTTCACATGCACAATCATTCACACAGAAAGAAAGAGTTGGGTATATTAACCTAGGAATTGATCTTTATCATATTCATACATCTGCATCAAAAAACTCACAAGATATACATCACTGATAGGCTGAGGCAAGCAAACAGTATGATTATTCCCACTTACAATGGACACACGTGTCAATTAAGTGACCTATTCAGTTAATGCATCACCTACTTAGCAGAGCTGTAATAAACCACAGTCAAGTGTTGTCTTTCAACATCTTTTCTACCCAGTTGCTTTATTGAAGACTTTCCTAAAGTTACCTACAGAACCTAGTATCAACCACAACACAGTAGAACCAAGCCTCAGGCTTCCCTGCGCACATCCAGAAAGCAGCATAGTCCTTGAAAACTGTCTGCCCAAATTACAAGCTACTTCATTTATTCTACTCATCCTTGACAGTTTTGCCTTCCATGAACTGTAACTCCACCATTACACCAAATCTCTGAGTATGACAACAAATTGTTTACTGTGAAAGTTAATGAAAAATATTAAATATCAATTCCTCCACTACTGAGCTCATCAAGGTGAAAATATACACCCTAGAATATTAAACTGCCTCCCCTGCCTTCCCACTTGCCAATTTTCTATCACCCATTATGCAACCCACCTGACAAATTCTGCAGTGAAGTTTCATGTCTTACTGACATTTGAAAATATGGGAAATAGCACAAGAAAAATCTAGTCCTGCTATTGAAATTAAATGACACGATGTGCTGATTATTCTACTCATTTTCTCACTGTACATAACAATGCAATTCTAATACTTATGTGGTTTGTTTGTTTTTTCAACACGTAGACAAAATACTTCCCTCAGCATTGTTAGAATATAGTAGTGACCTCCATACACAGAAATTGTGGAAAACATAAAATTGAACTTTGGGAATCCAACACAAAAAATATCCAAATGCAAGAGACTTCTAGCAGCTTATTTTCCTCTGTTTGCAAATGCAGGAAGATACCACTGTTCATTTACAACTGGATCTCTTTTTCATGGTTCTTTTCACATCTGTGACAGCTAGCAACACACACATTAATGAAAGTTTAGTATGATGAATCAGCAGGTGTAACTGCAATATATAATAATTTGAGAGCCTGTATTAATCATTGTTTGGAAATTAAATAGGAGTGCAGTGTGTAGGCTTTTTGTTTCATGTATTTTACAGTTTCAAGAGGGGTGAATGGCTTATCTTCACCATCAGTAATGGCATTTTTTTAAAAAGCAAGGATTAGCTTCACACTTGTTAAAAAATATACTGAAATCATGTTAGAGCACACCAAGACATGGGGCTAGAACACTGAGCGTGTCTGTGGAATCTGTTTTCTACGCAGCATGGCAGTAAGAGCTTGAGAAATTAATGGTATGAACTTCTAACATAAGCAACCAGAAAAATTGTCTAGACTCTCCATAGATTTTGCTTGCTAGTTTATATTACCATAATTAAGCTTAAAGCAGTTGCATCTACTGAGCTTTAATCATTTTTCTGAGGTACATAAACATGGGTAACAATACACTGCAGTTACAAATTTTAACTCAGTACGTAGCTGAACTAAATCCATATCACAATACCAGGCATTTCAAAACTATCAACCTGCCTTGATGAAAGAATTTCAAGATCTGTAGCCACTGTGCCATGGTTAACACATGTTAAAATGTCATTTGTATTCTAAGCATGGACTTTGACCACAGAGAGACGAAAGAGCTGTCTCCAGATGCCAACTGGGACTATCAAGAACCATTAGCAACCTGCGGATACTTCAATCACTGAAGCTATTGACAGGATAGTTGGATCCTAATTATTTCTAGAACTAGAATAACTTTCTGTAGCTTAAAATGAAAAATCTAGTACTGTTAAAAAAGAATCTAGATAGGATTAGAAAATCGCTCAGTTTTATTCAGAAGCCATTCACATTGTCTCTACCTATCCCAGCCCCTCCTGCATATATATGAGATATTCTTACAAAGAATATAGCTGAGCATTTAGAAAAATGAGGCAGATGACCTTATGAAAGTGGACCTGTAAGATGAGACATGAATCAGAATGCTGACAAATACCTACAGTTGAAGGTGTCTCTTTTTTTTTTTTTCGCAAGAGAACTTGTGAAAAAAAATACTCCATCTTCAAAAGAGACAAGAGGACCAAAAAAGAAAAATAGCATTAAGAACCATGACAGTTCTGAATACGACTAAGGCACATGCCCTGTTCCAAGCTACTGGATGATTTATACTGCTTCATACTAGGAGGAGGAAACAGAGTTCCTCCCAAAGCCCGGTGGTCCTCAGATGTTATATCTGTGAAACATCAGCCCTTCAGTGTAGGAATCAGAAGCGATAGATTGTTAGTATGGAATACTTTGACTAAGGATAACATCCTCATTAGTAAGCATTTCTGGTTTTTTAAGTTCTGATGGAAGCCATGTAAAGGTTGAACGAGCAAGATAGTTCACAAAGATGCTTGAGGAACAATGATCACCATAAAATGAGCTAAAAGTGTATTTCTCAAACAGTGACAAAGTATTTTGATTTGTGGAGTATAAAAGACAAAGATGAGCACAGAATTGGATTGAGTCATATATACAAATGAATACATGAAATATAAGACTTTGTGAACAAAACCAAGAAGTCTGCCCATGACAAAGAACACAGAACTTTTTCTTACTTCTGAAGAATAATGCATTTTTATAACTCTCACAAACAAACTGATTGAGGTGCTTATTCCTCTAACCGTTGCTCTTAATGTTGCTACTGCATTCATCCCCGAGCCTTGTTTTTTTCAGCTTTGCAGAAGAAAACCCACAGCCTAAAGTTGTTTTCTGCTCTCATCCTAGATCAAAAAAAAAAAAAAAAAAAAAAAATTATTTGCAGCTTTCTAGCTTTCTGTTTCTGAGCATATAGTGCCATCTATATTCTCAGGATGTTTTCACAGTCTCTGCATGAAACAATTACTTTCCCTGTCCTAAAAGCTCAGCACATTTAAGTGCATTCTTTATTACCCAGATCCTAAAATAACACATACACAAGGATTTTCTAAAGTGACAACTGATTAGGATGGTTTTGCTTTATGGGATGCTAATTTGAGAATCCTTCAATAGTCTTGAGTGTCAAAAAGCATTAAGCAGCCTCCTTCTTGAAATGAAGACTTTTTAAGATGCTTCAGGACAGACACAAACTAAAACATTTTACATTTTTAACCAATAGCTGTGTGTTTTCTTTATGTAAACTCTGTAACTACTAGCCAGTAACTACAGGAACTACTCGGAGATTCAAAGGCGGCTCTGTAGATCCTGCTCCCATTCTGTACCCAATAGGAACAGAGCTGTGAAGGTCAGCCTTGCTTCAGGAGTTGCAACAAGAAATGAACATATGGAAGGACCTGTCTCCTGTTGAAACTGACAATAGGTACTATCCTCTGAGTTCAGATTTCACGGGAAAATCAGAGTTTTGCAAATGAGGGCAAGTTGCTGGAGCTGAAACAGCACTGAGGCCCAAACCACACACCCCTGTGCTCACAAGAAGAAAACAGGCCTCGAGACCACAATCCTACATGTGATTTCAGAAGAAACATACTCAAATCTATAAAACACACAAGACTGGAGAAGCATTTAAACTCCTTTCTTACAAAGACATTAGAGCTCCTTCAAGCCTTTTTTATTTGTGCAGTCTTCCATTAAAGTTTTGTGTCTTGACAAAGATCAGTGATAGACGTCGACCATGAAAGAAGTGCTGAGACTTTATTTTCCTAAGACCAGTAGTACGCTGAATCAACCCAGAAGACAGGAGATTCTTTACCACTGCAGCTGAATCACTCTATGTATGCAAGACAGGTATAAAGATAAATGAAACATGGCACAAGGAACCTTTTCCACATGCAACAGCAGTTACTGGGATGAAAGAAAAACAGTAGTGTTGAGTACAGTAAAGTAAATGTCTTCTCCTTCTGTCTTGGATGTACCCAGGCATACAAGGAAAGATAAGCTGTACTCTTTGAAAAGATGTATTGACAAATACTCTTTACTTTAGAAAGCATTTTGCCACCTGACTGCAGAATTCCTTGACAGTGGTGAGAGACTTCTTCCTTTAAGGTACTTCAGCTTCTACTTTAAACAACTGACTGAACATTTTGTGAGTGATACAGGTCAATGCCTTAATAATATACTTGACAAAGAGCGGTACAATCTCAGCAAATGCATAAGAACATAATTATAGATGTGCTATGAGCAGTAACAGCAAAAATATGAATCAAATTCAAGCCAAGTATTAATCTTATTTGCAATTCTGTTTTCAATTTTCCAAATCACCAGATTAAAGTACCACAAAAAGAAATTAGTGATGAGAAAAAGCTTATTAGATCATATTGTACATCTCCTTGGCAATATAAAATTGCTCTCTACAGCAAATATCTCAGTGCTTTGTTCTGAATGACCGAAGGGAAAGAGATGCTACCAATCTACTACGAAAGAGAAAAAACTTCTACTGAAACTTATATTAAGAGTTGTGTCCTTATATTCCATCTAAATTTTCCTTTGCTCAATTTAATCCTATTTCTCACATCTCCTCAAACCTTCTATAATCTTTAGGTCCTGCTTTATGACTGGCATTAACCTCAATCAAATAGTTTTCATCTTACCCTCTTACTGGATGAAATAATTGAATAATTAAGCACATAGATTTTTTGTTCTTGTTGTTTCTTTTACTTTTTAGGCACAGATGTAATAAGTACTCCAAAACAGCAAATGGAAATTTTCTGATTATGTTAACATTTTAAGAGGTCAAATTATTAATTTCGCATTAACAACCCCCAATATCTATGAGAAATATGATATCCTAAATTTGAACTGGACTTTTCTGTGGTCATGTCACATTGGTAACTCAGAGTCATCTTGATTCAACCCTTTATTTTTCTAAGATACTGGCTGCATTCAGTCAAGCCCACAGAATGTTATCTGATCCTCCTTACTGATTATTCTTTCCATTAACATTCACTTTTTTGGCTTACATAACACCAAGATCAGACTAACAGGCATGCAGTTACTCAAATCACATGGACGCTTCCACAGATGTAAAAAGGTTACTAACGTGTATCAACTGGACTGTATTTTCATAGCTTGAAGTTTTTAGGTATCTTAAAGTGGCTTTTAATTTGACAATTAACATATAGAACGCATTATGAACACAAAGTAAGGTTAGCATATTTTTATAATGACCATATAAATCATATGCATAATCAAGTTATATTTTTGTAATTAGCATATAATTACCTTTTTACATAAATTTCTACTGGTTGCAAATCATTTACTGAAGTAGTAGTTGAATTTTAATGATCATCCAATAAAACACCCAGATTTTATTACTCATCCCACTTTTCCCCTATAGAAGCTTGGCTGAAGGAATAGATGTTATTTCCTCAAAGCCGAAATATTTTCCCCATGAGCACTGTTTTTAAGATGTAGCAATATGATTAACCTGCTTTTAAAAAGAACCATCAGTCTGTGACTATCCTTATGGAGAAGGGTTTTCCCTTTTGTATCTTCAAACTGAAGGTTAACCGAAATGAATCTTTGGCAATTATCCTATTAATAAGTCTCCATCAGCAATCACCTGATCACTGTGGGGCGAAGCAGTTTAACCTCGATCCTCCAGAAGGGTGTGTCTAATCCCTTGCAAAGATTTTGTCTCTCAACTGGATGTTCAAGTCAAAGACAGTAACAGAATTTTATATTGGTCGTGCCTTTCATTAAAGAGCTTGCCCTTGGTCTTAGATATAAAGACCGCTTGAGAGTTTTTTCCCTCCGTTTTTTCCCTGTCATATTTTTGAGTGGAAAGAAAGACCTATAATGGCATGCTGTTGAAGCCAAGAATACACTGGCCAGAAAACAAGAAAATACAGCACGATGAAAGGCAATGCAGTACTCGATTAAAAAAAAAAAAAAAAAAAGCACTTCAACTTACAGAAATCTCAGTTGTACAGATGGATCACCTAATCTTACAGTCAAATAAACAAACTATAGAAGATAAACAGCAGTTCTTAAAGCAGCATTGCAAAACTCACCTCACAGTGTGATGAACAAGATTTACAGTTATCTTTCTTACTAAGACTGTTTCTCTTTTCCTATTTGGCATGCAGTTACGATAAGAATAGCATCCTGAAAGTAAGAGAGTTCTCTGAACTCTGTAAAACAAAGGATCTACATTATGGGATCAGTTTCTTTGAACAGCTTAATTCTACTGGAAATAATTGTGCCAGTATTTCGACAAGTATATCTTCGGTCTGGCCCACTTCTCCCACGTCCTGAGTGTTCTGGAATATGAAGTATCTTCTGTTGTATCACACAACATTGTCATTTTATCTATGTGGAACTTGGCGTACTCATAGCAATCTCTACGTCACGTGTTTTCTGCCTATAACCAAGATTTTTCTGATAAACCCAACCTCTGGGCAGTTTTAACTATAATCCCAAGTAACAGAGACAGGAAGGAAACAAAAAAAATCTATTACAAAAAGGGAACTTTTTTTTCCCTTTTCAAACATGGAAACACCATTCTATATAACCATGACAAGAACAGACATCACCAGCATATTCTCCCATAACCCAAGAAAATACCAAAAATATTTTATCATGGAATATGGAAGATCTTTTATCCTAAAAAATCATAACCTAATTCATCTGGAACTAGTTACACAGTTTCTGCCTTAGTGACAATCTCACATTAGAGCACTCAGCTGGAAAAACCTCCGTAACTAACACTCACCTACAACTGTCTTCAGCAATCTGCCAATAATATGATCACTCTGACAATTTTATATCAGTGTTGTTATATTTGGGAGCTTTACTAAAGAAATCAGCTCTAGGAGTTACATGATTTGTGAGGCTCTCAGCTTTTATTTTTGAGCTAAGTTTTCAGATCTCAAGATTCATAGAATATAAAACCAGAAGGGACTGGTGTGATCATTTATAACTCCTGCATATCACTGTAGGATTTCCCTAAATTTATTCAAATTTGAACCAGAGAATAATTTTTGAAGTGAAAATTTCTTATGATAGGGATTCCATCACTGCATGATTTCAGAGACAGGCTTGAAAACATTGAGTCCTTCTATATCCAATTCAGAAATGAGAAAAATAAATATGAAGATATTATTTTGAAAAGAAGAGGGGTTTTATTAAGCTATTTTTATTTTTTTTATTTTTGGCAGTGGAGACGGTTAGGGAGATTTGATTCATAATTTGTTACTCTTGCTAATGTTTGGAGTTGAGCACAGTATGCCAGTAAAGCTTTTAAGCCACACAACATACAAAATATATCCATAATACATTAGTTCTGTATATTTGTTCTTCTCACTAAGATATAGCTAAAATGGTATCAAAGAGATTAAGATTTTTTGAAGTTACATTGTCATATGGTCACCTTTCTGCTTTTACAGATTATCACATTGACTGCTCTGGTATTAAAAATATATTATTTGCTTACTAGTGAAATGATTGCCAGAGAATTGACAGGAAAAGGAAGAAATTTCAGACTCACTCATTTTTTTCCTCATGCAAATCTAACAGATTATGACAATGAAGCAATACTTTCCAGAATTATTAATAGTGTACAGATATATGTGGCAATATATTAGAAGTAATTGACAAATATTCACTAAGTATTTGTCAAGACTTCTGCAAACAAGTCTAAGTAGCTTACATTACAGGTTTCAAAAAGGAACGAATATTAAAGGAAATAAACACTTGCAAGTAATTTTGTATTGTTAATTAGGAACAAGAAGTTTTCTTCAAAATACTAAATCCTTGCATGACTTTACATGCTTCAAGACTTTCATTCACTGCTGGCAAGAGTTCCGAAAAAGCTTCTTCCTCTTGATGCATAACATGATTGCTGGATTTGTTATACATTTTTTTAATTCACTTTCTTCTAGTTACTGAAAAACAGCTGTGACCAGTGTTGGGACATGGCTTGTGCAGACACGCATTTCCACTGACATTAAAAATCTTTAATGTGCGAAGACATTAAAGTGTCTCACTGGTTTATCATTCTTCCACACTAAGGTTGAATCAGTAACTAGATTATTTGCTTTGAGTTTAACTAAGGTCAGGAAGACAGACAGAACAGTTGAGGTTTTTTTGTTCTTCTCTATAAACTCTGGGTTTGGTCAATCTTGTAGGACTGTATCAGAGCTTTACCTAACAATTCCCAAGCTGTTACAATGATCTAGATTGCCAAACATACCTTTGACAACTTCTGATCTCTTCATCTGGCTTCCAATCTCTTCTTTGGTCTGACCTATTTTATATAATGCTAGAAATGTTCTTTGACTTGCAATTAGTAGAGCTTCTTGACTAAATACATACTACATGGTTGCCTGCGATGGCAGCAGATTAGATTCAATGACAGGATTTTTTCTCCCCCGGTCCCATCTTATCATGGAAAAGACTTATTAATACAGGCTGGAGTACTGGTATAATAAGGGTTCTATTATTTTCAGTGGTTAGCAAAGAAGAAATTTTCATTCCAGTTTGCAATTAGTGTGAACAAAATTTTGGTATGAATTACCCTCTTCTGCATAATTCATCATAAAAGTACTATTGTAGCAGGTCTTCCTTAAACCATGGTTTTCATCATACATTCTGAAAATCTTTTAAAGTACAAATAAACTCTTATTGTAGTGAAAATCCTTCAGATATTTTACCACATACAGGAATAAAACTAAGAACTTCAAATCTTTACCTCTGTGTTCTGAGCATCCTCCCTAATAGACTAACCTGAAGTTAAAATTAATGCTATACAGGTACATGAAAATGCTGTCCAAACAGAAGGCAACAGTAACTTTGCCAAATTACAACGCTAGGATTTCATCTTGTGTAAGTAAGGTGGGGCAAAAAACCCCAGCTCACTGATTTCTGATAACGTTGACCTCTCAAATTTAGAATTGTAATCACAAGAAACTGCAGAAATAATGCATATATTATACCTCTGTTTATTTTCTAACTACTCAAACTTGAAAAATGGCTACTCATCATGGTAGACTTTACTATTTCAGCTCCTTCAACTTTATGCTCTTTAAAAATGTACAATTCAATATTCGAGAACACATTCCGCCCCCTTCTTTGACATATAACCTTTTGAAAAAATAAGAGTACAAAAATTTGAAGATAATAAGGTGATCGATAAACTTGGGTGTTTCTCCATTGGAGAGAACAGGATGCAATTCTTCACATACACTGGTCTCTTCTAATATTCAGAAACTTTAAAAGATGGTGCTTCATTATAAGAAACTTCTAGTAATTTAAGCAAGTAACAATCCATTAAAGAGTTGTAATTTCAATTAACTAGGACTTTAATTAATATTTAATAAAGTCCACAGAATTGATGACTAGACGAGGTCTTACGCACTGTTACTGTAAGAATTAGTTTACATGACAGTATTTAGAGTAAAAGCAGCTGTTATTCTGGCTGTTTAATTGTAAGGCATTTGTGAAAGTCATGCTCTTCAAGTATATAATCTAAGGGCACATAATCTAAATGAAAAGTCAGATTTAAGTTGAGGGAACAACTTAATACACAAGCCAAGTGAACTATGCAATAACTGCAAATGTCATGTAAATATCAAGAATTATTGACCTTGTCTTTCATTCTTAAGTCTTTTCTACGTATAATAATACTTCATTACGAGGTATTACGACAATTACAGCTCCTTAAAGATGCACATAACTTCTGACTTTGTTTTCATGTTGCCACTCCACACTTATTTCCTATGATAAAAAAATACTACTCTTCAGATGAAGATCAATATGGATTAATAAGGACCTTATGCTATGAACTAGTATAGAGGCTTGTGGACCATCAGATCTATGTCTAGTTTGTTAAAAAGCAAAGGGAGAGAACAGCAGTTTCTGTAATTTCCTCTGTAGAGTCTTCTGTTATATATATATATATATAACATACTTTTTTCAGATTTCAAATGTTTGATTTCTTAGGGCAATTTTCTCAAAGGAAAATGTAGAAGAGGTTTGCACACAAATGCTGCTTGTTAACAAAATTCATGTACAGCTTGCCCACAAACATCCCAATATATACCCTTTCCTAACCAAAAGAAAAAGATAAGAAAATTCTCTAGTCAGGAGAATCTGTAATATATTAAATTAAGTTTTAATCATAGATAGCCTTAAAGGATGGATGCTACAGAACCATCAGATATCATCCATTTAACCTTAATGACTTAATAATGAAAGATCTGCACTTCAACAACATTTCCAACCATATCAATATAATTTATGGTGTTTTCATTAAAAAAAAAAAAATCTCAATAGGCAACGTACTTTTGGGACAAACTTTCATTTATTATACATAAAAAATTCCAATTAAAAATAGAAAATGAGTAACAAAAATCTGCAAACCTACATTCATGATAACTAGTTATCCAATTCTCAGGTAATTCTGTTATGCATTCTAGAGTTACCAGATGCTATAATAAACGCAGTCCCAAGATACTCTAGTACACATTCAGGCAATGACAAATGCTTGTTTCTAAGAATCTTGCTGCAGTTAAAATTGCAGGGATAGTCGATTTGAACTTGCTGCCTCTGGGTTTTTTGCCTTTTTCTTTTCTGCCCCTCCTGAAATTTGATGCAAAGATACATGCAGCAAGTCCTCTTTATTCATATGAATGTGAGATACATGCATGAATAGTATATGAGATGTTTTATATGGCATTGTCTACTTTATTCCCTAAAATAATAGGGCTTCAACACTGGCCAATAACTTTAACTCAGCTAATACTGTTTGCTTTAAAAAGAAAGTTGAAACTCTATGAATAGGTTCTGATTTGGTCCAATTTTTAAATATTTCATTTTAAAAGAATACAAGCTCTATAATAAAATAACATTCTGTTTCTACCGTGTTTTATTGTTCTATCAACATTTTATGCAACCTTAAAATATTTTAACTTCATTATGAAAAAGAAAGAAATGGAAAGTGGTGCAAATTTTTATATTTATATATCATTTTAAGAAGCAGGGGCCATCGAGATGTCTTTTGAAATCACCCTTCTAGTTTGGGAAATAATATCCATTTTGCTGGTAATGACCAAGAATACATACGCCTCTTCACAAAATCTAG
Organism: Strix aluco; assembly: GCF_031877795.1. Taxonomy (NCBI): domain Eukaryota; kingdom Metazoa; phylum Chordata; class Aves; order Strigiformes; family Strigidae; genus Strix; species Strix aluco. The sequence continues at coordinate 74,724,539 of NC_133934.1, read as the reverse complement.
AGGAACACCCTAAATCCACAATCAAGTGTTAAAATACCTTTTTTTAATGAGTCTCATTTCTCCTTTAGAGTATTCCTTTAGACTGGAGGAACTTGTTAGAAACATAATTCTTACATAAACACTTGTTTTGGTCATGTTTGCTGGTCAAGGAGGGTGGTCAGAGTGGCAAAAAGAAACAACAGACTCGTATGCTATCTCAATTTACTAAGTGCACATGAACACCTTACTATTAGGTCTAAAGGTACTTTTGTTATAAAACAGTACCTGTTCCAGGTTGTTCATGTAAACTCTTGAGTTTAAAACGGAACTGCGTGTTTTCTTTTGTCCACTGTATTTACAGCCTGTTTTTATTCTCATGAAATAAAGAAATTCTGGTAGATTTTCACCCCGAAGCTCTTTCTTTGCCTTTTAATTGGATTCATGCTGTTCTTTTTTCTTATAATATTCTATTTAATGTAATTAATATGCATTGGGGGCAAAATTCTCCTTCCCAAAGCACAGACTCTGTTAAAGGAGAGCATTTTGCCTTCTTCACTGCAGCATAATAAAATGCTTTCACTGTGGTCGGGAATAGACTGGCATATAAATTATATCAAGCACTGAATATCCCTGAGAAAGTAAAAAAGCCTGTGCTACAAAAAGTTTATTTACCTTACTACATTTTCTAGCAGAGACTTAAATAAAATAAAGCCTGTACTTTTTTTCAAATCAATATATCAGAAGAAAGTGCACTGTATGAAATGTACACTGTAAGATACAAAAAATTAAATGCTCAAATTAACTCTTAGATGTCTTTAGACATCTTTTTTTAGGTTTTCCAAATTGTTCTCCCTCGAGTTTCCTACTTCATTCTATTTACAATAGAGAGAATTTCACATCTTCTAATCCAGAGGGTTGCTGAGGCATAGCAAAGCTACAAAACCATTTCTTCCTATGAAGTGTATGAGATCTATTAGAGACAGAATATGTGGGCCCGTAAGAGAAGTCTCTTATGCCTCAGACTATGTATAAGATTTATACAGAAAATTTCAACTCTGAATTGCACCAGAGTTAGAGTTTTAAGATATCCTAAAGACAGGAAGTCCCAGTTCCTTCTTCAAAGTCACTTCTGACTGGAGAAGGAAAGGGAAGGGGCAAAAAAGTAAAAGCAGGGGAAGGTGAGATAGATGCATGTTCAAAACTGTATAATGAATGCTCATTCAGCACAAGCCCACAATAACGTACAAGGGAGAAGCAGAGAGGAAGAGGACACTAGGGCATCTCACAATCTGTCTTCTCACAAATCTGTGATAGGAGTGACACTTCCTAAAGCATAAATCTGTCTATAAAAGAGAAGACTCATATCACTACTCAGCAAAACACAGCAAAGCCCCTTAACCTCTTCCAAGAAGAGGTAGCACAAGGTGAAGGATATCTGAAAACCTGGGTTCTTATTCAGGTTTTGTTATAAAAGCAAAATTAGGTAGAATTGTCCCAGAAGGAGTATGATAGGTACGTAAGACTGTGGTCAGAATAAGCACCTGGAAGGAGTGGAAGAAAACTTAGGAATTCTGATACTTTTTCAGTGAAGAACTAGGATTATCTTTTACTTTCTTTAAAATAGATGATTTCATGGTTGTCAAGAAACTGACTCATTGGAGTCCCCAAAATTCATTTCCTGGCAGCCAGAGCATCCACCTGTGGGAGAGAGAAGGCAGGAAGCCATACTCATCATGTTCTGTTTATGTTGCTTCTAAACATGTAACTCCTTGACTTTATGTCAGCATAAATCAAGGCTTTATATATATACACACACACGTATGTAGAAGTACATACATCCACCCTGCTAAAGTGTCAGTGGGCAAGAAAACCATTTCCTGCCTACTTACTCTTAGTAGTACTCAGACCAATGAAGCTACAAAGTAGAAAATGAGCAAGTGCACTGTAATTGACAAATCTTTCACTCAGATATGTATCACAGATGTGAAATCTCTGTTGCATATATGTCTAGGTCTGATGTCTCCTCTCTTTTAATGATCATGGTCTTCCAGAGTTGAAACAAAAGGAAATTCCTAAGTTTCTGAGCTATACAGAATCATAGAATCATTCAGGTTGAAAAAGACCCCTGGGACCATCGAGTCCAACCATCAGCCCTACTCTACAAAGTTCTCCCCTACACCATATCCCCCAGCATCTCATCTAAACGACCCTTAAACACATCCAGGGATGGTGACTCCACCGCCTCCCTGGGCAGCCTATTCCACTGTCTGACCACTCTTTCTGGGAAAATTTTTTTCCTAATGTCCAGTCTGAACCTCCCCTGTTGGAGTTTAAAGCCGTTCCCTCTTGTTCTGTTACTAATCACCTGTGAGAAGAGACCAGCACCACCCTTTCTACAATGTCCTCTCAGGTAGTTGTAGAGAGTGATGAGGTCTCCCCTCAGCCTTCTCCTCCTCAAACTGAACAGTCCCAGCTCCTTCAATAGCTCCTCATAAGATCTGTTCTCCAGGCCCTTCACCAGCTTCGTTGCCCTCCTCTGCACTCGCTCCAGCACCTCGAGATCTCTCTCATATTGGGGTGCCCAAAACTGGACACAATACTCCAGGTGTGGCCTCACCAGTGCAGAGTACAGGGGGACTATCACCTCCCCACTTCTGCTGGTCACACTATTTCTAATACAAGCCAGGATGCTGTTGGCTTTCTTGGCCACCTGGGCACACTGCCGGCTCATGTTCAGCTGCTTGTCAGTTAGAACCCCCAGATCCTTCTCTTCCAGACAGCTCTCCAGCCACACCTCCCCAAGCCTGTAGCGGTGCATGGGGTTATTGTGGCCCAAGTGCAGGACCTGGCACTTGGCCTTGTTGAAGCTCATATAATATGTTATTATCTCTAGAAGCTTCTTACCATAACAAAGTAACAAGTTTAAAAAAAATTAAGAAAGCCTTTCCCGAATTAAGTTTACTTAGACCAGGAGGTTTGAAGTAAACACCTTTCATCTTGAAGCATGGGTTGAGGGGAAAAAAGAAAACTGGTTATTACTTGCAACAGTTTTCTTGAGTTGCTTAATGCAGATTCACTTAAGTAAAAATGAATCCTCCTGATATGCCTTTCAGCATTCTGAGCTTTAATGATGCCTAGCACAGCAGTGTAATTAACAGTACCAGTGATATATAACAATTCTGTGCTTTCCAGTGGCAGAAACAGAAGGCTAATGCCAGATTGCTTGTTAAAGGTACACCCGACTGCAAAGTACACCAGATGAGACAATCCCCCAGTAGCCACGTAATGAGGTAAAGACATCTGTAAGATTATTTCAGAACTCTGAATGTGAAGATTTAAAGTCTTTGGTGATGCTGCAGATGTTATTATCGTCATCCCTGCAGCCGTTGTCACTGGAAATAGATCAGCCCTCCAATCAGACTGGACTGCAAATGGCTCAAATCTTGTTTTTCCTTAAATGCCTTAGTACATAGCTATTCCTAACTTACTCAAAGCAGTTCAGACTAAGTTAACAGAAGATAAAACATTCCCTTGCGTATGCTTTTCCTTCTGAGAATTGTGCACCACCACTTTAAGAGAATACTAAGTGATCATTCAGTAACAGAAGAAAAAAAGAAACAAGGGAAAGTGAGAATAATTCCACTCTGAATAAATGAGAAACACCATAATTTAAGAAACTACTACAAAAGAAATGCAGGTTTGGGGGCAGAGGGTAGAACTCAGAAAATTTAGCAGATGCACTGAAAAGACCAAACTCTGAACATGATAAATATTTTGGAGATCAAAAGGGATAATATTTAAATAAAGTTATCAAAATGTAGTTTTCACATTTTGAGGAAGCAATGAAGATAAAATATCAACCACGTAGAAAGGTTTTATGAAACCTTTAGAAATATTTTTAGACCTCAAAAATACGCTAGGAATAAGCATATTTTTGTTGGTTTTACTTTCCGGTAATATCAAAACAAAAGTGTATTGGCAGGAGGAGAGAAGAATCTAATTCTCATTTTAAAATAATGGCACTTTGCATCATTCTGTCATGATACAATAATTTATGCCCACTTTCGGACCTCTTTATATGGGCACTGTGATGTAAAGCAGTCTCAGTGTAAGGGTGGGTCAGAGATATAAAAAGTTTACCCAAGCTGGTATGAAAGTTTTATAAGAATGTGCAGAAAGCCAAATGCTATCTGACAAGGAAAAGAATTTCCTGAATTCTGTACTCTCATTTTCTTCTCACAGTGGTGAGGAAGTTTTCAGCTAAATGAAGTGTTGAAACTTTTTAATGTTGCAATGAAACTTAAGCAACAAGATCTTTTTGTAGGGAAACCACTAGTCTCTTTCCTGCTCTTAGTGCTGTAAAAAAGCCAAAAATTATTGAATTGCATTCACCTGGTCAAATAACAAAATTAAACTTTATAGTGCATATTAAATATGAATTCATGCTGTAATAAGTAGGATGGATATGCATAAACCAGTATTATCAGTGTTTGGATTCATATACATCTAAACTGATTGACTTAGATCTAAATTGGTAAATTTTCATGAAGAAACTATTTCAGTTATTCTTGACAACTAGAATACATTGTTATGAGTGGTATTATCATAACAACTCTTAAATTCAGCCTGTTTTGCAAGTGCAGTAAATCACTCACAGAAAATAATGTGGCTAATTTCAGTTAATGAGTTGTCTATGAACTAGTAGTTATTGTCTCTACTTAATTAAAATAACACCCATAAGGGATTTGTTTCTCCAAAACATCTTAACAGATATATGCACCTACAGATGAGTCTCTAAAACCTTGCTTTTATTTACATTCATGTTGAATGAAATAGCTTCCAAGCAAGATTTGCAAATATTTAATGTCCATGGGATAGTCACTAAGCATATTTGAAACATATGTGCAGCTTGGACATGTAAATGGTATGTTTTCATTCAAAGATTAGAATACCATAACTTGGTTCTAGTGCAGATATTCAAATTTAGACTTCGCTTGCACTGTCTGCGAAGTCGCTTTTAAATAAATGTTACTTCTACATTCAAAGCAGCACATATATTTTTGCGAGTATATATAGAAGAGCTTTGGTCTGGCTGAGGCAGCTAAATAATGCTATCTGTGTTTAGAGATATTTTTTGACCACAAGCAGAGCAACTGAGCTACTTGGAACATTGTTAAGGACATGAAATAAAACGTAAATGCTCGTGGTCAGCATGTTAACACCAAAATTCAGATTTCTGGTTAACCTGAGTCAAGACAGTTCTCATTTACTGAGTGGTTTCTGGAAAAAATGTGTACATTCAGTTAGACAACGCATGATTCTTTGTTAATTACAATGAAAATCTAGTTTTCTAATTAAGGATATTAGAGTTCATGGAATTCTTCCTTTCCTTTTGATAGCACATTTTACAACAAAACAATACAATTAAGAGCATATGACTCATGAACCTTGTCTTCTTTTACACTCTGAGGGAAAAATATACCAACCCAAACAAAACAAACAAAAAACCCCAGTCTTTGAGATGTGAAGATCCTTTTCTCATCAGAACTTTTTTCTAGAATATTTTTATCCATCATTTTGATATTTATGTATTTCCAGGATTTTTTTTTTCCTAAGAAAATTTTTTTTTCTCTTAAAAATCTAGATCTCTGCAAACCATGGAGTTAAATCAAAGCACCTGAATATACAGGATTCTACATTCAAAGAAGAAATTTATTCATAAGGCATAATCTAAAATTGGCATTTTGGAAATTTATTTCACAAATTTCAGCATAAAATGGGAGAGGGTTTAAAAATTGATGGAAAATGTTAATTCAAAGAAATCACACAGAGTGTATTAAAGCGGAATTAAAAAATGTAGGTTTGTTCTCAATTTTTTTTTTAATTTTTATTTTTAAATTAACTAGGGCAAGGTTCTACCAGAATTTCATATGGAATTTAAATAATCAGTAGGGAATCTCCTTCTGTACTGTGTGGCCAGTGCCAGATACTGAATTTATCCATTTAGTTTCTATACTAGCATAGTAATAATGTTGACAATTCAAAACTTTCCCACCAATGTCCCTTCAGAAACCTTAATTGTCATATTTAACCACTGCGAACTATCTGAATCAAAGTTAATTTAATGTGAGTGACATGCCTGGGATATAAAACCATTAGACATTCATTAGAAATGTTCTGTTGTCTGGGTGAAAATGTACATTTCATGAACTAAAAAGCTTCAAACTGGTTTAGGATTATATCATCCAAAAAATATATGAAACTTCACAGAGCCAAATTCCTGAAATGTATATTAGGGTGAGAAAACAATTCATACCTTAAAATGAAAAGAAATTCATTAACAAGCATGGTACTAATAACGAAAACTGTTGAAACTTGAATAAATTCAATCAGGACAGACTTTTCAGGTGACTAATTGCCAAAAAAAAAAAAAAAAAAGCAATAGGGAAAGAAACTGCATATAAAGTATTTAAATTTCTTCACTGGAGATCTTATGAAAGGAATTACAGAACAAGGAATAAAGGTTCATTAGAAGGTTAAGAATCGTCTACTGTTACATTAGGTTTTTTTCATTAGTGTTAGACTGCAACACTGCCAATAACAGAAATCAGTTTACATTTTATAAAAAGAAATGGTAATCAACCACATCCTACGAGACTTTGCATACACTGTAGGTTAACAGAGTAGACCTGCCTTAAATCAGCCAACAATAAACAGAAGAGATGATTGACTTTTCTCAATCATATTTTCTAGTCAGTAGTTGTCTATTTACTCTCCCTATCTCTAGACTTTTCTCAGAGGTCTTTATTCCCAGGGTCATTATGCCAAAACATTCAAATTTCCTTTTATCATTTTTCCTCCAGGTTTTTCTTCCTTTCCTTTGTCCTTCCTTCATTCATAGGATTTTCCCTTGAAAGATGCAAAAAGTATGCGTAATAACAGGATTGACCACTTCTGTCAACTCTCATTGTGCCATTATTTGCCACCCAGCCCCTTTGCAGTCATCCTTCTCAACTACATAGGCCCACACCCACCAGCTGAAGGTAATGAAACTGTTTCATATAGTTGAAAGCAAGCAAATGCTTGAGATTGCCTTAAGCTTTTCCTTCCATGAGAAAGGAGCCTCCTTCAATTGCCAGTGTCCTAACCAATCACAGTATAAGTTTATGGACTTTTTGTAACCTGCTGAGTATCCTCACCCAGGTAAGTGATTCAAGACTTAATTCCTGAGACAGTTAAAAAGCATAACTCTAGCTTACATTTACTTAATTCAGGAGAGTACTTGTTGGAGGTGAAATGAAAGAAATGGCCTGGAGAATGTAGCCTCCTCCTACCAGCACCTCCTGGACACCTGAGGCAGACTTGAAGTTGCTGGAGTTTCATACAATTTTACTATTATTCTTTAATTGATCTTAGGCTAAGCCCTGTGTGATCATATTACCATAAACGGAAAACCAGAAACATGTGAAGGGGACAATCAGCTGATTTAAAATTAATTCAAGAAATAATCATGCTTTCAAGAAAGCACAGGGTAGCATGGGCTTCCAAAGGCAGTAGAAAGACTCTAAGATGGTTATATAAATGTCTTTATCAGGAATATATATTTTTACAATAATTAAAAAGTCTTGCAAGTATTTATAAAAAGAAAAATCTGTTTTTTCATGACAGCCTATAAAAGAGGATTGGAAAATAATGCAAGCTTCATCAACTCAAAAAATTACAATTCAGAACAAACTGAAAAAAATAATAGCAGAATATTTTAAATAACTAAGAAAGAAAGATCTGATCCTTCATAAAAAGTAGCTGCTTTTTTTTTTAGGGAGGAGGAGGGTGAACAACAACAATTTGTTGGCTTCTATAAAATACTAAATTCTCTGCCTAACTTTGATGTTCTCCTACAGTTTTATTCTTTTTGCATTTCCTGCCTCCCATATTCTCATCTGTGTTCATAATCTTTTGAGAGAATTTTCTCCTCTATTTTAAATTTCAGTTCACAGAAGAAAAATAGAAAATCTATTCAAAGCTGTATTATATCAATGTTTCCATATGTACAGAACAGTGTTTCTTCCTGAAGTATTTTCAAAAGAGAGACCATATATTACATGTTCTGCATAGAATATCATAGAGTGAAATAAATAAAAACCATGAAAACAAAGTCAAGAGAAGTTTTGCTGTTGTCCATTTGCACCCGGGATGTCACTTGAAATTTGTTAATGTCCCTAGAGCTGATCAAACCTCACTACTTCTTGTAGCCAAGGAATTCATATAGCTTGGAAATTTCCCTTAGTCCTGAATAAAAGAGCAAGAATACAAATGAAAGTCAAAATAAACTCTCCAAACTTATTTAACAAAATCCTCTTTCTTGATATAAAACATTCCAAAAGTTTTCTGTCAATTTTCTGTGACAGACATTTTCTGATAGTAAACATCTTGAAATTCTTTTGTCTAAATCTACACTTCTATCTTTTGCAGGGATTCAAAAATGCTGTCAAGAGGGAAAAATAGGCAATAAAACCTGAAAGCAAGTTGGCAAAGAAGTAGAATCACATATGGACTGCAGACTACAACATTCATCAGGGTGTTACTATTTTGGTTTCAGAGGGAACTGAAAATGATCAGATAGCCTACAACAAATTCCTCCACTAGAAGATTATTGCTTTTGTAATGACCACTATGGAATACGTATTTCCCTTTCTTATATCATTGGGACTAAACCTGGTCTAACTACACCATTATGACACATTTACATTTCCCTAACAGCCAGCACATCATTCTCAGTTTATTTAGACCCGCCAAGCGTCTATTTTCCATAGCAAGCACACAAAAACTCAAGAGAAAGGAAGCTACTTAAGCTGAACTGAAATCTCAAATCCAAAACAAATTTCACAAAGAAATAAAAATAAAACAACTATTTTATTTCTTCTATAATTGATTTTTTGGACAAGAAATTTTTTTAATGAAGAGTTCTATATCAAAACCACAAGTATCAACATTCATAACTCATTGTATACCAGCATTTCGAGTTATCACAGCATTGCTTAGTGTCCCTCCGTACGTCACACCTCTGTCTGACTTCTTGTTACAGTAAGAATGAACATTCGAGATTGAAAAGTCTAGCCAGAGAAGTAGCCGTGACAAACAGTCCTGCCCCTGGGAGGGATTTAAGTCATTTATACTTTTTTTTCTTAATAGTTTATTCTGACAGGATATTAAGATTCTTACAGGGCCAGATGTCATGCAATTGATGCAGGAATTATGAAGACAAATTCTATGTCATATTTTAAATACGAGGTCAGACCAGACAACAAAATAGTCCTCTCTACCCTTAGAACACGTGTGTGAAACACTTTTTATTTTTTGATAAAAAAGATCTACAAAGAGCTAGGATTTTCACTGCCATTTATTTTGTGTTTTCTCCATCTCCTTACTCCTTATTTCCTTTATTCATTTAATATGTGCTGCCTTTTAGACTATAAGCTTTTTGAAGCAAAGGCTGTCACGTTTTATATGCTTCTACAGTTCCTGGTACAATAGGGCCTGATCTAGTTAAGTCCTAATCAATAGTGCAATAGAGATGTTAAATAATTATCATTGGACTGTTGTATGTCATACCACACAGTTCAGTTCACTGAGAAACCCCTTTGCAATATAAAGGTACATCTCTGTTACACAAGACAACACCAATAAAACCCCCCTGAGATTTTCATGCATGAAAGCATCAGGAAAACCTGGCATTAAAAATTAATAAAGCTTATGTGGAATCAGGTAGAGATTTATAAACATGCTCTTTCCACTGTGTTCAAACTCAGCTGCATTAAAACCAAACTTTGATTGCAGGTATTTTTACTCAAAGTAATTAAAGCTCTACTGCACTGCTGAGAACAAATGTGTGAATATCAAAATACTTAAAACTGAAAAGAAACTTCACTCTTTACAAGAGCAAGCACTTTTAAATTGCTTTGCCGTTTAATTCCACCTCAGTTGCACACAGAAATTAACAAATCTGCTTTCAGACATCCCTGTTATTCTTCATAAAGTCCCAAAGGTGTCTCAGAGAAACTAGATTTAAAGCATGTTAAGTGCATTACAGGAAATGTGTTCCCAAACACACAGACCAATTAAGTGTCAAATGATGCCTTCAAGTCTCACCCATGTAAACCATACAAGGCCAGTGAGATTTTGCAGTGGAAATTTAAGACAAAAATGAACATTCGTTATTTGGTAAATCATGAATAAAGATATTTTTCCTAATTGAGTTCTTTCCATTTTTGAACTTATCCTATACTACAGGTTGAATTACCAATGGAAAAAAAAATCTCTGTAAATCAGGAATTCATGGGGGGCATGAAGGATGAGCAGATTTTAATTGCAGGATTATACAGTCAGAAAAACAGGAAAAAGTCCCCAGAACAAGCAGTGATTTGGATTCAGAATGCCTTTCCTGTGACTTTGTTTTGTGACTCCATCAGCTAGAATTTTGATAAACATTCCTTAACACAGCTTCATATACATATATGAATATATATCTGTATATGAATATATCTGTATATGAATATATCTGTATCAGAAATAGCGTGGCCAGCAGGGACAGGGAAGTGATCTTGCCCCTGTACTCGGCACTGGTGAGGCCGCACCTCGATTACTGTGTTCAGTTTTGGGCCCCTCACTACAAAAAGGACATTGAATTACTCGAGCGTGTCCAGAGAAGGGCAACGAAGCTGGTGAAGGGTCTGGAGCACATGTCGTACGAGGAGCGGCTGAGGGAACTGGGGTTGTTTAGTCTGGAGAAGAGGAGGCTGAGGGGAGACCTCATGGCCCTCTACAGCTACCTGAAAGGAGGTTGCAGAGAGCTGGGGATGAGTCTCTTTAACCAAGTAACAAGTGATAGGACAAGAGGGAATGGCCTCAAGTTGCGCCAGGGAAGGTTTAGACTAGATGTCAGGAAGTATTTCTTTACAGAACGGGTTATTAGGCAGTGGAATGGATTGCCCAGGGAGGTGGTGGAGTCCCCATCCCTGGAGGTGTTTAAGAGTAGGGTCGACATAGCGCTGAGAGATATGGTGTAGATGGGAACTGGCAGTGTTAGGTTAATGGTTGGACTAGATGATCTTCAAGGTCCTTTCCAACCTAGTTGATTCTGTGATTCTGTGATATAACCATAGTAAGGGTGGTATTGAGTAGTGTGCCTCTAGTTCTTTCATTTCCCAGAGAGAGAGTCTAAATGTTTGTTGCCTGCAACACCAGATTTGAATTAGAGAATACAGAGAGTTTTTGCTTAAATGTTGAGTGACCATCAGTGTGCACAACTTCGCTGGGTAAAAGTTATTTTCTAAAATGCTAAAGAATATCAAGCTATGTCTTCCTAGTCATCATCTCTGTGGTATCTGTAGTCTAACATACCGCTATCACACTGCTTCTTAAGCACATCATTTCCAAACTCAGAATTCCTAGACTGTTTAATCTTTCCTCATATACCAGCTGTATCACAGCTCTGATCATCCTTGCTGTCTTTGTTTTTTTGAAGAGGGTTCTTCCACCAAATGGCATGATGAACCCTGAGCTACTCAGAATCTGGTTAAGCCACTTTCAAGCTCTTATCTTCATACACAGGTGTTTGGAACTGAATTAAGACAGCTGTTTTGCTGTCTGTTAGAGCAAGCAAACCTTTACTAACTCAAGAAAATGCTAACACTTTGAAGTTTAGAGGTGTAGGGAATACAAAGTAATATTCCATTGTTTCCGGTGCAGACTCTGATCTGCAAATCCCACTGTTTTCACACTACATACAGACACAGCACATCTCCTCTCAGCTGAAGTGAGCAGGAAACCTTCCTGGAGGCCAGACGGTACAAACATTCACATGAGCTTCTGAATTTCCATTGGTGCTTCAGATTCATTTCTTCAACACAGGCACACTTGCAAGACTAATGTACAGTTTTACATACTTGTATGTTCTGTGGTGGTTTTTTTTAAATATATATATCTATATTTAAGTAGAGCTGGTAAGAAAACTAAAATATGACAAGAGGTCATTGTCAATAGTTTGCATGAATGATTCAGTTGACAAATTTACCCTTTTTCTGTTAATGATTTTTACAAATCACTTTGTTTCAGTCTGATTAATAGTTTTCAGCTAAATAAGCAGCTGTGATTATTATCCATCTCTTCCAATGTCTACTCTCTTTGTTTAGTATCTGACCTCTCAATACAAGCAATCAGTATATATATTGGGCCTGGACAGCGTAGAAGAGTTTCAGTGAAACATAAGTCCTTCAGTTTAGGATTTCTAACACTGCATTTGAAATTTGTCATTGAGTCCACTACATAAAGATTAAACATGATTTTAAAAACTATGAATTTAAAAGGCTATTGGACCTGTTTTAATGTCTGTAACAAAACAAAGCAAGCACCGCTTACTACTTCACCACACCATTATGAAGGAACCATGGGAAAGCACTATAAAAATCCTACAAGAGGTGTTATTCTTCTAGCAAAACAAAACCAGAAGAAGAGCCTTCACAATGAAATCTGTCCTTTACAAGAATTCTATCTTAATTTCCAGACCACAGACGTCTGAGTAGTATTAAATAAGCAATGATAGCCTTAAGGCACCATCTTTAAGTGGGTGCTACTGAAAGAAAGGCTGTCTCACAGCATTTCCCAAGTGTTATACACATTCACTTATACTGGCAGATGGCACATTTGGATCTCAAATGTACCTTCTCAGAACTCAAATGCTGATCTGGAGATTTTTTGTGTTTTCGGGGGAGAGGGTTTTGGTTTCTGGGTTGGTGTGGGGTTTTTATGTTTTGTTTTGTTTTTAAGGAGACTACATTTTAAAATAATGCAAAATATCACAGAAAAATATTTTAGGAAGTGCTCCAGAGCCCATGAAAACTACATTTGAATAGATCTACATTTTACAGCAAGGACGAGTAGATTTTCATACCCTTACTCACCTTCAACTGCATTTCACTGTGTGAGTAAAGCAGTTAACTTGAAAGAGACTAGACTGGAATTAAAACACTTTTCATCAGGAAAATGTTTCAGAATCTGACCTTTCATATTGAGAAGCTTGACTTTTTTTTTTTTTTTTTTTAAATTAAACCTGCATCCTTAGCAATCCAGGGTAACATCACAAATAATAGTTCTTCAAAAATTAAATTAAACGCCTTGCAAAAATGCTATGCATATATCTTACTTGTACATTAGCAATCCCAGATAGCTCTACTTTGAAAAAAGTTGCAAAGTATTTTTTTTTCATTGTTTTAAATACCTTGAAGGAAATGTTTATCTAGTAAACATGTCCTGAGAATGGGCCACCTCTGCCCTCTGAGAACGAAAAAAAGTACTGAATAATATTTGTGCCTAACTGATATCTTAATATGAAAACAGCCTCTCTCCCATTCATTAATCAAGCAACCACCAAGAGGTACGATAGAAGATTACATAGCAGAATAATAAAACTAAAATCTTTATTTGCCTTATTTATCTTCAAATTGCATTCCTTTTGCCACTGGATTTGCCCTTGTTGACATCCAGCCTTCTAAATATTTCTTACTTTTTGCTCTTCTTACCAGAAGAAGTTTAGAACCATTCTATCGTTGCCACTGTATTCTCTGAAAGCCTAGCTTGCTTAATACCTTGTCCTAGCTTGTCTTTACAATGAATGAAGAACACGAAAGGTACAAACGGCCAATTATATTAGCAGGATAATAGAGACTTTGGGGTAAATCTCAGTCAAGGCCATAGTACACTGTAAAAGACATCAAGTTTGCATTCTCAGTAATTTAAAATGCAATAAATAAACAGGAATGTACTGATGCCATCAGAACACTGAAAGAAGAGACATGACTAGAGGGAACAGCAAATTCAGCTGTGCATGGACATTGCCTAGAAAAAATGCACCTCCTCTTCTCCCCTTGTCTGTACCACAAGTTGAGTGAGCTATCACCAACCTGACAGGAACAACAGCAAATAACCCCACCCTCAAACGCAGAGCAAACTCCCTCCCCCCTCATACTCATTGTAGGTACAACTTTAATAACAACCAAAGCTGGGAAATATATATATTGAACAAGGCAGTTCAGATTTTCAGAGCAAGATCTGTATACTCTGCTCATAGGAGAAGGTTTAGAAGAAACCAGATAGCCCAACAAAATCAGGGGGTAAGTTGCCAGACACAGTGCAGAGCTGTTGGTTTTTTTTCAAATTTGTATTGTTATTAAGTATTTCTTCTGATTCATCATCTGCTAAGGGGATTCAGAAGTCAGTGGTAAGTTTTGGTACAGTGGCATCTTAGAATTTTTGCAGCCTTTTATTAATATCCTCCTGCAGTTCTGACACGCTCTGTATAGTTTATGCAAGCTACTCTGCATCAGACTTTTGTAACCCAGACAAGAAAATCTGCATAACCTGCTGGAGTGCACTTGCATTATCTCCATTGATACCACAAAAGAATATTTACATGTTAACAGTACATCCACTTTTGTAGTGAGGAAAGACGTTCGGCACTGAGTCAAGTAAGATAAAGAATTTTTACCAAATAAGCAGGCATTTAAATGATAGGTAGTGGACATTGTTTTGCCCAGAATAAAGGAAGATGAGATTTTTTGGTATCTCAGTGCATAGGTTAGGCCTACTGGAATTAAAGTGTAGGATTAATCTTCCTATAAAAAACATTTTTATAAAACCTTGGTCTCTACTACTGAGATTGGATATGAAAATTAAAATCCATTTAAGTTAACTAAATAGGCTCTGCATTTTGTTATTTTGTCTTAGTTCAAATAGTAGAGCCTGTGACTGTGATAATGCTTTGAAAATATAAAGAAAGCAAATCACTCCATGCACAGATTATAATTTAGTTTCTTGTTTCTATTTTCTTTTCTGTTTCCTATCCCCTTTGTTAACTGCAGGAAAGATGAATCATATCAGGCATTTTACACTTCTGTCTAAAAACAGTGATAGCTATGCCCATTCTCGTCTCCTCAGTACTGAAGCCCATGACTGGTTGCAAGAAAAAACACTGTTTTCAGAGTTGTCCCTTTGAGGTTGATAGTTGTAATTTCTAGGGAACACAATAGCTTGATGAAGCCATAATCATCAAAAGGGACCAGAATTATTTTAGGTCACTTCCATAGAGAGCTAAAGGATATTAACATCCATAATATCAAAGCACAAATTCATCAGCATAATCAAATAGGCTAGTTCAAGTAATTACTCTTCAAAAACCCTAATCACAAGTCCTCTAACTAAACCTCAGTTCCTCTGTAACCCATATTGATACCACTGTGGCTTTTTGTCCTCTTGTGGTTACACCACAAAAGGCTTTTATGAGTCTTTTACTGCCTGCAAAACATATAATTATAAATCGAGCCTACAAAATGAAGTCTTTTAACTCAAGCAATAAGGGATCCAGGATTGTTTCAGAAGCTGAAGTCATAATTTCCACTTCACAAAGAGTATATGCAGTTGGTCAATAAACATGATGGATCAGCTGAGCCAGTGGAAAACTATCTGCAGATCTCTTCACCACTGTCGACCAAAATCACTTCAAATGGCAGTGCAATCTATGTGTTAAAAACCAGTTCACCCAATTATTGTACAAGAATCTTCACACTGTAAACTTTAGGGAAGAATATGAAGTATAGCTCATGCAATAGATAATAAGACTCTTAAAAGTCCAGTATTACTCTTAGATTTGCAGGAGGCACTGGCAGAACACCACATTGCCCGACAGAAGACAATAAATACGCACTTGAATGATGGATTATTACATCTAATTACCTTTCCAAAAAGGTATAGAAGATAGATGTTTTTTCAACAAGAATTAATAAAAGAAACATAAAGCTGCTTTCATTTTTTAGATTATTGGAAGATTTAATAACTGACTACACTGGTTAATGGTGAAGAGTTGCTAAATCAAAACATTCCTTATTTTGCTCAGATTTTCATTTTCACAATCCTCTTCTAAATACAGGAACACTACATTTGTACTGCCTTCTTTCACTCCTAGTCCACTTCTAATTGGCACGCCGTACACTTAGAGTATGTGAATGTGTGCATATGTGTGTGTGTGTGTGTATGTATTTACTTATGAAAACTATTCATAAACCTATGCCTCTGATTACCTGCAATCATCCCAATAATATCTTTTGTTTATTAAAAGGGTTTGTCTCAAAGACAGGCTAACATTTCTGACAACTTCCACAGTTCCATTTCATAGAAGAAATTATATAGGTAACATAAGCTATAGCTTGAATAATTACAATAACCTCTTTTGTTTACTTTACCAATGGAAAAAAAAAAAAAACCAGAGTATTTTTTGTACCATTTTGCAGAATTATGAACAGCTTGACTAGAAGATGAAATAGAAGACCTCTGGAAGGTTCCTTGCAAACTGTTTCTAAATGCTTTAAATAAACAGTTCGAACTTCTCTGTAAGATACTTCACAGACTACAGATTGCATTTTTTCAGGCCACAAGAGGCACTTTAGCAGAAATCTATAGGAAACAATACACACAAACCAGTACAAACCATGGATACTTTACCTATGTTGGTGACAGATTTATGGAATATCTTTTTGTTCTTTATTCCAACTCTCAAGGCAAAACACTGCAAAGCACACAGCAGAAGGAAAAGTTTGCCTTGACAGCTGACATGAAATAAAAGCCAATCCAGACATAAACCAGGATCTGGTAATATTTCAATCCTGTTATTGAATATTTAATTCTATTTATGGGTGGAAAATAATATTAAAAAACTGATTTTCTTTTTATGGTCTGGGTTAGATCACGGCAACTGAGTACCACCTGAGCAATTCTCCCATTGAAGTTAAGTGGGAAAGCAGCTGAAGGTCCTAAAAACAAAGGGACTAGTCCAACAAGCCTGGCCAACACACACACAAGAACTGCAGAGTTTTCCAGGTACTGGTGTAAAAATATCTAAACTAGAATTACAGTTGGCACAACTTCCTGTCTCTGTGTTTCAGACAAATAGAGGAGTCAAGACCTGGAAGCACAGCATTCAGAAAACTGAGAAAGGAGCTTTTGTTTAAATCCTGGCTAGAAGTCACGGTGTTGAGGAAAACAAGACTTTTTATTTCTTTTATGCAAGTAAGATTTTTTCCAAAGAAACATCAATCATCAATTTCTCCTGGTGATGGAATCTAACTTCAACGTTACCTACTGACTACTTCAAAAGGAAATACCAATATCCTTTTGCATACTCAAAATATATCTTATACATGCTTGAAATGGTGGCAATAATTCACATGTAAATATAACTTCACCCAGGCTTTTAGTGATATATTTGAAAAACTGAGTGGCATTAATCAGAGGTCATACCTGCATATCATTTGACTATTATCAAGACCCAAAACTGAAAGCACTTCTCTATTCAGATACAACAATATACTAATTAGCAAAGTATTGCACTAACACTAAAAACTCCTTCTTAGTCTAAGCGCCTTATTAAGTCCTGTAAGAGAAGAGATACAAGCACTATAACACAAAAGTACACTTATGCTTAATTATGCCATGAAAAAAAGCAACACAACAATGAAAAGAAACAAAAAAAGTGGAAATGCTCCAATCTAGTCAAACCTACTAAACACGGTAGAGTTCAGGGAGAATGGTCACTTTGCCAGACTTAAATATGTGACAACACACAAATCCCTAGATATCTGGGTAGAAGACAGAGGATCCTGTATTACTTTTGGTAAATGTAATTTAATAGCATTAAATGGCTTCTTCATTAAAAGGTTTTTTCATATCCTGTGTATTATGCATGTCACATGCCTGCCATCCATTCCCACGAATTACCTGAGCACTGAAGAGACAGTAGCACAATGCTGGTACCAATGTTTACTTAACTTTTATTGTCACTTTGGTAAGAACCTCTCCATGACCACATCAATGCATTTCAAACCCATCTCCTACACACCACTGTTGCATGGTGAATAATCTAAGATGATGCATCTATGATGAAGAGACTTCATCAGTGGACAAGGGAGGAGCTACAGATGCCATCTATCTGGACTTCTGTAAGGCCTTTGACACGGTCCCCCACATCCTTCTCTCTAAATTAGAGACACGGATTTGATGGGTGGACTGTTCAGTGGATGAGGAATTGGTTGGATGGTCTCATCCAGAGGGTAGTGGTCAACGGCTCAATGTCCAGATGAAGATCGGTAACAAGGGATGTCCCTCAGGGATCCATACTGCGACCAGTACTGTTTAGTATCTTCATCAATGACATAGTGGGATTGAGTGCACCCTCAGCAAGTTTGCAGACAACACCAAACTGAGTGGTGTGGTTGATACACCTGAAGGACAGGATGCCATCCAGAGGGATCTGGACAAGCTCAAGAAGTGGGCCCATGTGAACCTCATGAGGTTCAACAAGGCCAAGTGCAGGGTCCTGCATCTGGGTCGGGTCAAGCCCCATTATGAATACAGGCTGGGGGATGAAGGGATTGTGAGCAGCCCTGCGGAGAAGGACCTGGTGGTACTGGTGAATGAAAAACTGGACACAATCCGGCAATGTGTGCTCACAGCCCAGAAAACCAACCGTATCCTGGGCTGCATCACAAGAAGCGTGGCCAGCAGGTCAAGGGAGGTGATTCTCCCCCTCTGCTCTGCTCTAGCGAGACCCCATCTGCAGTGCTGTGTCCAGCTCTGGGGCCCTCGGCATAGGAAAGACATGGACCTGTTGGAGCGGGTCTAGAGGAGAGCCACAAAAATTATCAGAGGGATTGTGGTGGTGCAATTCTCACCCCTCCCCGCCCCTCCTTGTTGGGCTGCTTGGTGCTAGGTGTGATTCTACCCACCTCCCACGAGCTATACACCAATCTGTGGAGATAAGGACTGCTAAAGTTAAGGCATCCCCTTAACGAGCCTGGCTCCTGCCCCTTCCAATTGCTCCAAAACGGTTATAACAGCCCATCATCTCCTAATGGCCTGGCACACCTGTGCCTGGGATGCAGTCAAATGGGAACAATAACAGAGTTGCACATTCATCAAGTTCTTGTGCAACTGCTGGAAGGCACCAGAATACTGGTGACAGAAGTCAATTATCTTGGACACTATAAATTGTGACCACAAGGGAGACCCTTTGAGCTCTCCTGGATTGCATCTCCCCTGAGCTGGGATGCCTCTCAGGTATCTAAACCTTTAAGGTGTCATCTGCTGCCAGAGCTGACGGAAGGCCAGGCCAAAGCCAACCCGCTCGAGTCTCAATTATCGCCTGTTGAGGAATGTCAAGGCATTGTGAGTATTTACTCTAAACTTGAGAGGAGGAAAATTTTACTTTGAGCTAGCTTCTCTTTCACCTCCTCTTTCTCTGCTTATTGGTGTGTGGGTACATACTTCATTCTACTGGATCTGAATACTTTTGTCTCTGTGTGTGTTTGTACGTTTTGTGTTCATTCTACTGGATCCAAATACGTCTGTTTCTGAGTGTGTGGTTTTACGTTTTGTGTTTGGGTATGCGCATGTACATATGTATAAATTAAGATACCATAAAGTAAGTTAGTGTGAATGTTGTTATCTTAGAATCTGTAAGTCGCTATTTTCTGAATTATTTTGTAAATGATCAATTGCTGTTATTTATTAATAAATCTAAATTTCCTGTTAAATCATTACCGTGTTAACACTTTCATCCGCGACAGGGATGGAGCACCTCTCCCATGAAGAAAGGCTGAGAGAGTTGGGGTTGTTCAGCCTGGAGAAGAGAAGGCTCCAGGGAGACCTTAGAGCAGACTCTCAGTACATAAAGGGGGCTTATAAGAAAGATAGGTACAAACTTTTTAGCAGGGCCTGTTGTGATAGAACAAGGGGTTTAAATGGTTTTAAATTAAAAGAGGGTAGATTCAGATTAGATATAAGGCAGAATTTTTTTACAATGAGGGTGATGAAACACTGGAACAGGTTGCCCAGAGAGGTGGTAGATGCCCCCTCCCTGGAAACATTCGAGGTCAGGTTGGACGGGGCTTTGAGCAACCCCATCTAGTTGAAGATGTCCCTGCTCATTGCAAGGGGGTTGGACCAGATGACCTTTAAAAGGTCCCTTCCAACCCAAGCAATTCTATGATACTGATTTCCAGGCTCTCTAGATAAGCCAGAAACCAGATTGATGAATCTGCTCCTTAAAACTTTTTCAAGTGTCTATCAGATTCCTTTCCCAGTTACATGAGAAAGTTTCTACTGTAACAGCAGCGTTGAAGAAGACACTGAAGACATGGAAACATTAATGACAACACTACAAAAGACAAAGCACAGTAAACATTGAGAAGAAACATAGAAAGAACAGGGACCTTAGGTAGGGACTCAGGCAGATCCTTAGGGACCTAAAAACTGAAGAACAGCTCCAAGTTTTTCAGATATGTAAAGCTATAAAAGTTTGAACTTTTCAGGATTCCCATTTTCTATTCATGATTGAATCCTCATTACAAGGTTATGGTTGCACTAAGTCTCAAGAAAATCAAAGGAGACATACTGTTGACATTCCTCAAGTCTGCTTGGATCTCACTTGGTAGAGATAAGAGCCTCCCCAGGGAAGTCACAGTCACAATTTGAGAATCGCTGTGTGATAAGGTTACAAGTACTGAATACAATTGTTCCTTAGAACGGGTAAACGTATTGTGCTCTGATGATGCATTACACTCAGTACAAAAGAAACAGATCTTTACAGATCAAATCCCTGATCTCTGCTCTTAAAAGATGAACAAAACAAGAGCAATTACATGAGTGTGTTGTGTTCTTTTTAACGACAGGACTCAAACCACATCCCAGGCTTCCTCTCTCTCCCCTCACCATAAACCCTATCCACATTCTTCTCCTTTTGGTGCTATTACTTGCATAATCCAGATATAAAAATCTGTTAACTCTTTCCCTCTAGTGCTACCAAAGCTGACAAATCTCTACTGTAATATACAACTCACTGATGAATGCATGTTACAGGATCTCCCTGCTGTGTCAAATTACAGAGGATATAAATCATGACAGACCCCAGCTGCACAGTGTCATTGTTCAAGATGCAACTCTTTATGCTCTTCTCTCTAGAGTCATCTTGTTTAAACTTGAGAACGTCATTCCAGAACAAGGCCAATACATGCACACGAAAGTGCATAAATGTATTTTGGTTGTGTTCACTTTTCCCTAAGGCAGTAGCTCAGTTACAAAGCAATGCTCCCCACCTATTAAGCAAATCCTCCTCACCAAACAGAACAAACATTTTGTGTAAGTAGGCCCCCATCCTCCCCAATCTTTATGTACAACAGAAATATTTCCTTAATCTAGGACGCTATTGCATAACTCAATCCGAGAGCTAAAATTGGAAGTCAGCAAAGCTAATAAATTAAAATTGTAATTTACTTAGGAAGATAATTATAAATAAAATTAAATAAAGCATGTTAATGACAAATTCTATTTTGGGTGTGAATTCCAGAGGGTATTTTTACTTCCTGTCTTTTCCAAAGGCTCGATGTAATTTTTTAGCGTACGCTCTTCTGCAAAACCCATTCCATGACAAGTTGTGATGTTTAATGTGGACAAACAATCCTGGGAGAGAAAAACAGCTATATTCTAGATTTCTTTTCAGTCTTCTTAATACAAATGGGGGTATATGGGATTCTAAGCAAATGGAAACTTGTTCCATTCTGCTTAGAATATATATATCAAATAGGACTAGTATCAGGTTTTTAAGAGAAACAACAAACATTTTTGAGAACTGTGTTCTGCAGGAAAGGAAAACAGAGCATGCCTGAAACAACAGTGAACTCTGACACACACACACCCCCTGCCCCAAACACCAAGAAACATGACAAAGGTGAGGGAGGACTTGAAAACCTTACAAGGGATGTAGGCATTGAGACTTGTAATAGGGAAAGCAGTATAAACTTCAAAGTTACCTTACAATGCCACATAACCAGCTACCAGAGCCCTCACAGGCCTGTAAAATTCTCAAAAAGCTAAATTAAAGCTGGGCTGGAGATGTCTTGCCACACGACTATAACACACCTCCAACTGCAGCACAGAGCTGAGTCTGATACAGAGGGAAAAGTTTACCTTCTGACCCTCCAATAGTATGAAGTTTGGAAGTGGAAAATCTCTTTTCTTTCTCTCTCCTGTAACTAAACTTAGAGCTCCTGCAAAGTATCCCCCTTTTTCCCCTCTTTCAGTTGAAAACAATTACTTAACTCATTGAGTCATTTTATGAATTATACTCCAAGAGAGCCATCTTATCTAAAAGATTATGTCAACAAGGATTAAGATCCTCAACTTGCCACACAGACTGTCACTTATTGTCAAAGCAATACCTCAACAGGTGTGGCAGGTAAACACAAAGGGAGCATCACAAACATCCATAAAAAGAAGGTATTGAGGGGAGGACGACACAGAACCATGACTCTGTCACAGCCAGCATACCTGGCTACAGGCAGCATGGCTACGGTCAAAAAGAAAGGACTGCATAGATACAAGAAACATTTAACAGTCATTTTATATTTCGATCTCTTTCATTAAATCTGTTTATAATTACATCTTTATTGACTTCACAGAATAATGGAATAAAGTGGGAATAAAGTATTACATATGTTAAAAATTCATATGAAATAATACCTTTAGGGTATCTGTAAAGATTGTATATATTCACAGTATTAACCTCCTAAAAAATTATTATAAAAACTTCCAGACAAATATCTAGAAAGGATGCATCAGGCATCTAAAAATATCCTGGAGGATGTAGGTAACAGTCTTCAAACAAGTAGACTGAAGAAATGAGAATGAATACTCACCCAATAAATACCTCCATCTAACCTATCTTAATAGGGAGAAAAGGAAGAATAAAACTGAAAGGAGGAAAATTTGATTTGGTCATTAGAACTTAGTTCTTAAAGGCAATTAGTTAAAAACTGGAACAGAATGGTACCTGTAGGGGCCTCCAAGAAAAAAAATTCTTAAGAGAAATTTATATATGGTTGAATCTACTCTGGAAGAAAGTATGGACCAGATGACTTCTTTAGGTCTTTTCCAGCTCTATTTTTCTATCATTGTATGATCATTATCTCCACCTTGAGATGCAGCTGTTTACTGCACAAATTTGCAGTCTAGGGGCAGGAGACGATGCACTGATTTAACAGGTTATTTTGTGTAGATACATTATTCAGAAACATTGCTTATAGTCCTAATATTCCATGAGCACTAGCATTATTTTTTTCCTAGTGGCTTAATGTAACAATGTGATCTGAAATAGAAACCATTTGCCTACTCCAGAATAAACATTTTAATTATCTATGCAGCGCTTAAATATTACAATGATAACATCTTATAAATTTATGTATGAATAATCATCATATTGAATGGTGCCAGACTGTATCCTTTTTTATGTTAACAAATACCCAATTAGGGATTAAGTTGGGCCCTGTGAAGTCCGTTTCTAGAAGACAAAAAAACCCAATATACTAATCAGACTGTGCTGACAAAAACACATTTAAAAAACATATGCTTTAACCATGGTGAAAAAAACAATTACAATACACATTCTCTCTCTTACACTCAATGCTCTTCTGCTGTGCAAAGAATTCATTGCTTCATATCTTAATTCTTGCTTACATATGTTTTAAAGAACAGCATTATGACAGCTAATGTTCTTGTTTTTAAGATGGAAGAAGATCACTGAAGTGCGCAAAATGCATACATTTCAGTTCTCGAGCCTGCATTAGGGGCAATTACCACCAAACTTGCTCTGCTTCCAAATTCAAAAATAAGCACTACAAAAATCATCTCCGGAAAGTTCAGAAACTACAGAATATACTTTTCTCACAAATTCCTGGTCAACAAGTCAATAGCCCAACTTTACACTTTCCCCCTTCCCCAACTACAGAGAAATTCCACGTAGGAGAAAGGAAAAAGGCATTCCATCCCTCTTCAGCATAAAATAAGCCAAACTGACAATCTCTAAGCACATGCTTACTTTTGACAGAAACTTTAATGCAAATCGATTTAAATAACATTAAATATGATCTGAATAATATGTATATTCTTTGCTGAAGCCAGGTCAGAATAAATATGGTGAAAAGAACTATACTACCCACTACCGGAACCGAAATTAATTGGGTTTTTTTGGGTTTGGGGTTTTTTTTAAATGTGTAGAAACCTGAACTTGTTAATGTGTCCAAGCATCCATGTGCACGTTTGAATTACAGACACAAACTATTCTCAAGGCAGCGAGTCAGATGCTCTGCTGTTATTCAGGTTACTTCTGAGCTCCTTACTGAGCTCGGTAGCCAGTAGCTGCTCCACTAGCATGATATCAACAGCAGTTGTGCCTAAGGACACCGTCTTTCCAAGTGTCATGAGATTATACTGTAAAATGTTTACAGTTGCCTTAGTGTTTAGTTACAGCTCTCATGGTGTGTGCAATTGTTTTCAATCAAAACAATATTTCCTTTTGTGGATACTGCAGGTCTTTACAACAGAGCCAAATACAGGAAATCTTGGAACAGCTTATCCAGAATGATATTACAGTGATGAAGCATGGAGCACTTAAGACTGAGCTGGGAAAAAGATCATTTGCAATACAATGAAAGTTATTACATGAGCCAGTCTAAAGACAGCGGCCAGACTGTGTGTGGAGGTGCATCATGTGAATGTGCATTCAGGAGAGCTATGCCCTGAACACCATTAGCATTCCCCTTCCCAGGTCCTGGTGGGACAGGAGCGATGCACCTGCAGTTTCATCATGCTAAATTATCGGAGCTGAGACAAAACAGAGAAGAGAGAACCAATGTTCCAACTACCTCACTTTTGACAACGAAGGTAGACGCAAACTAATGAGCGGACTTCTCTTGTCAACATGTCGTATTGCCCTCGCCAGAGCAGTGCAGCACTGCAATGCCTTGCAGCATACCTTCATTCTAGAAGAGTTACTATTCCTTGAAGGAATAAGATCAAGAGAATTGGGAACATAAATATTTTGTTTAGTAAGTAAATACTGGAATAATAGAGATTTGGAAAATATAACCTGTTTATCAATTTCAGCAGAAATCACTTCTGTAGATTTCACTTTATCATCTTAATCTGCCCCAGCAGGAATATCTCCCTGTTCATTTAAACACTACATATATTTTCTTTGTCATAGTAAGCTGGAGAAACTGGACTGTAAATTGCAATGACGCATGGGTTACATTTTATATTCAGACTGCATTCAGCTAAAATCTATGATGTCCATACTAACTAAACAGTATGTTTACATTATAGTTTTGTGAATTATGTTTCTGCTGCCTAAAAACAAACAAAAACCTAAAAATGGTGTATGTACGGTCTGTTACATTAGGGACATCAGAAAAAGGACATGGCTATCCAACAAGGTACCACCTCCAACATCCTTCATGGAGCCCAAACCCTCAAGCTAGGACTCTGAACAGATTTAAGACAAAATGCAGTTTCAAATCTCATTTTCTTTCTCTAACAGACTGTGTTTTAGAGATAGTGGTTGAATTAAGTGCTCATACACAGCAGGCCAAAAGAATATTGGCAAAATATGAAATGATAATGTTTTATACATAGGTCACAATCTTTTTTTCAGCTTTATTTCAATCAAAATATCCTAACATCACAATGGTTTAAGTTCAAGGTAAGAATTCAAGTGGACAATGGCCAAATGAAGGCATCCTAGGTATCAGGACATCACCAGCATATAACCCGGACTTCAAAGAAAAATTAGGTACAAAGTAAAATGGGGAACTAGTTTTCTTGCTGTACATATGCACTGGGCTATACGAGCCACCCCTTGTAAGTATCTAGTTTACCACCAGTTATGAATGGCAGCACTTACTGTTCAGATTAGGTTTTACTGTTTGCTAAGAAACACTTTTCAGATGTTGTCAGCACAGTACAAAAGAACCCTTGTAAGCAGGAATTTTCATATAAATCCTACAGTGTTCTGTATCAAAAGCTTACATAACCTAAAGGAAACGTTAGCAAAGCATAACATGATTTGGAGAGTACTACATAGAAGAGGAGGAAGTTTGCTTTGTTTACACAGTGCTAAGAGAGAAAAGGCAAACTATTCCTTACTATTTTGCAGAAGTAACTAAAGGCTATTTTTTTTTCATATTCTACCCATCAGATTTTCAGTATAAAACCAATTCTACCACTGTCCTTCAGAGTATCTTTATCTCTGTCCTTGGCATTTTTTACAGAAATACCTTTGGACACTTGTAGTTGCTTGCTACCTGCCTATTTTTCTTTGGTGGAGACAGTGGGAACTGGAACTCTGGATCTGAATGTTAATTTCCATTTATCTAGCTAGCTGAGTATCAATCAAGTATACATAGTTGAGAATCAAGTATATATACTAGAAATATGTCTGCGATACTGAAGTTAAAAACTGATGATATTTCCCTGTGTCCTCTTCCTCTTCAGCACGTGTATTTAAGGGAGGGGTGGGGGCGTGGGAGGGTGGTGAAGAGAGAGAGAGAGAGAAGGTACTGGGCCAAACAAGTCTAGTCACATTCCTTCAGTTCTATCCAGGAGAAATCTCTTTGACTTTGGAGGATTTACAGTTTTGAAGCAAGGATTTACTACTTCATTGCCCTTTTAAAAAATATTGCATATGGACTACGTAATGCTTGACTTCCATTTGAAAAGTTTAAGTTGTACCCAGCATGCTTACTTACCCTTCTTAAAACGTTTAACTCCTTAATCCATAGTATTACAAATGGAAAATAAGTACCAATGAAAACCAAGTATTTTAGCAGTTCAGATCAAGAACAGAATTTCTTTTTATTTTGTTTTTTTTGTTTATCTAGTAACCTAATGTTCTAGTTTGTATTTTTATCTAGTAACCTAATGTAATAGTTTGTATTTTTATCTAGTAACCTAATGTTATAGTTTGTATTTGAAATAAATGGGTTTTGCAGTTATCAACTCCTGCTTCTGTGTTTAATCAACATCAAAAGGTGTTTAACACTTGTTATCCTCATTCTGCCATGAGCATTACAAAACCCAGAAGTGGTACTGTTCAGGTTTTTGCACTCTACATCCTAGTTATGTGAAACAAGTCTGATCTAAAAATGTAATGAAAAGTCTCGTTCTTACTAGGTCTTGAAATATTTTGCATGTGCTTAATCTATTGTTTTCTTTGCATTTGTTTATAAATTCCCTGCACTACTTGGTTGAGTGTGGCTTGGTTTTGAGTAGTTCTTCGGTTGGCAGCGGTGGTGGGGTTTTTTTCCCACCGTGCCACTCACGGTCTACAGGAACACCACTATATGCTACATGAACTTCTCCAACAAATTTGTTCCCTACAGACTTCAGGTTTTGATGAATATATCCATGACAACCAAAGTATGCAAGATAATGTGGGTGGGGCTAATGATGCAACCTGAATTAATACCTACACTACATCTCTAGTTTAACCATGTTAAACTTTATTTTATATAGAAAATATACAGAGCTATCTGTAATATTTTGAAATCAGTATGTTAACATTTTTAGGAAGAGAAAGGCAGCTGTGAGTAGATGTGCAATGTAGTAATTTTAAGATTCTGATTTTCTCTAAGAGCCTGACAGTATCTTCTCAAAACAAGAATTGCTAAAATTCCAATGGATTTGTGTTAGCGTGACAGTGTGTGAAAGATGAAAGGACCATTATTCTTACTCATTTGTAATCTGTCATGAATATTAGTGTCTTTTTAGGAGACCACTCTAAATTCTTACTACCGAAAGCAGGGAAAAGGCACAGAATGAGAGAGTTGAGTTTAAAAGTTAGTAGAGTTCCGATCCCTGAGAAGAAATGAAGAATTCCTCAACAAAGTCGGAATAGCTGTTTAAGAGACATCTGTGTCACTTTAGACTATCCCTAGCATAGGGTATATCACAACATTACAGAATTGCCCATTGCATCTATGTATTGTTCAGTATATCTTTTGATCCTGAACCTGTTCTACACCATGCAGGCACTGGAAACTGATATTTTAAAATCTCTGCCTGTATCCCCCCTTCTATTAATCATGACACTTCTCCAGGATTGAGTACTGTTGGTCTTTGCTCCATTTGCCTACTCAATACTTGTTCTCCTTTGTTGAGCTTGATAAGTTTTCTTTCTGTCCTTGACCTTGACTTTTCATAGTTTCTTCTAATATAGCATTAACACAGCTAATTCACTCTAAAGCATTTTATTCATCTCTTTCATGCAAAGTTTGGACTCAGTGAGCTAAAGCAGATGAGGTCAGGTTTTTTTCTCCTTTCTGAGCCAAGAGAATGTAATTTGTTGAGTTCCACTGTGTAGCAAGCACTGCACAGTGGCTCTATGATTTGCATAAAGAAATATGTAAAACTGAGTAACGTGTAGAACAACCCAACTTAAAATTAGTTTATAAATTGGAATAAAAACCACATTACTTTCCAAATACAGATAATCATCTGTCCTCTCTTATCACCTAAGTTGTGTAAAAGTTAGGTCCACAGGAAAAGCTAAAGATCTATTTAAACAGGACTTACCTTCAGGACTGTGATGACTTACTGCAGAGAAATTTTTTTTTCCTACTTTAAAAACAAAGCTAAAACAGAAAATCCAAGCAAAATATGAAATATGAAATCCAACAAAAAATGAAAAGCACACACTGTCTAGTTGGAAACACTTATAATTCTGTAAACAGAACATGACTGAACTAGAAATAAGTCCTGCTCAGCCTATGAAGAAGTGAGTTCTACAGTGATTGAGTAGGGGGGCTGGACCAGACCTCCAACCTCAACTGTGTTTGCAATTTAGGTACCATATATATTACCAACTGCAGAATTTAACTTATGTTAGCCTAGCTGACAGTTAGCATTAACATATGTCAATGAACTTGAATTAACCCTGCAGGATTAGGGTTAACACTTACAACCTAGTTATAAGAATAGAGAAGTAACTTAAGCCTAAGCCACCTCTTAATTACAAAACTCCAGAGAACCTTTGAGACAAGCAGACTACAAGTGCCAGCACCAGTCAGCTGTTAGGCACCATCTGACTTCAGTCAAGAATTAGGTCTATATATAGTTATAACACATTCCTCTATTTTGATGCTGCTTTCACAAGCACTTCTCCCATGGGGAGATTTGGGTAGATGCTCAGGAACACTTTTTAAAACATCAGAATAGAGAAAATAAAATTACTTTTAAGATCATGCTTCCTGCTCTGGGTTCAGTCTTCAATATTTCTGTTTGGCAACAGTCGTGCTGGTTAAACATGGGAAATGTTCCATTGTTTTAATCACTTTTTCTTTAATGTTCCATTATATGACTCCATTTTTTTAAATTGTTAATTACACCAATTTATTGTTCTACTTAACTCTTTTTTGGCACCTTTACCTGATTCTTGCTGCATTAACAATGTAAAAGTGCTCCCCTTTATACTACCTGGCACTCCTCCTATGCCCTGACAAGAGCCTGGGTACATACTACAGAGTCCAGGCTCAAGACTACTGAAAAGGTAGTTAAGACTTCCTCCAAGCCCTGGCTCCTTCTGTAGCTTCTGGAAAGCAACAGTCCCAGTGCCCACGTTTGGAACTGGCTGCAGCCAGCCTCACTGCAGGCATCTGCCTGAATCCCATTCACTTTAGGATTTCAGTCACATAGAGAAAGAAAAGGCTGTACCTACATGTTATTTCTGATCTAGACTTCACAACTGGGACCTCAATATTTAATTACACTGCCCCAGTGGCTCCTGCACTGTGAAAAAATTTCCAGTCACAAGAGGAGTAGGTTACCAGTTCTGTCTGCATCTCTTCTTTTTGGAAAAATCCAACTGTTTTATCATGCAATCTCTTTTACTTGTGGAAAATCACCTGTCTGCTCAACAAATGCAAATATTTTAGTGAGTCCATCCTGCTATGTTTCTAAGAATCAGGTTCCTTTCAGCTATGACAAACTCTTTGGGAATACCATCCCCCTCAGGGAAGGACAGGTTGATATTAAAGGAATTTTGAGATTATTTTTCACCACTAGAATATTTTCTTTATTACTTTATGTATATAATTTGCTAGCCAGCTATTGTATTCCTTCAAAACAAAGCACTTAGGCTGCTTTATCTCTGCAATACCACAGAGGCTATTAACAAGTAGAATGGAAAACAAGTCAGATTAATTTAACCCAAGCATGCTTATTCACCATCAATAGGGCTTCCTACAGGGTTTTTTTCACCTGTTTAGAAACGGGTTCTACACCATCAATTTCCCTTATATAAGGTACAATAAACCACTTTATATATAAAGCTACAATACCACATAGAAGAGATGGATAAAGGACAAACATTTCATGATAATGAGAAAAGAGAAAATACTGTCTAAAGAAGTTCAGAATAATATTTTTCAAAGAATCTGTTATTTTAATATGCAGATTTCTTACCACCTGCACATCTTTAATTGAAATTGCACTCTTAAGCTTTTATAAGTCATTATCATGTGATCAGAGCCCTGAAAACTGTTGAAATTAGATTCATCATAAAATTGACATTACTTTACTTGAAAAATGCATTTCTCATGGTGATAAACTAATCACTAAGAAGTATCAACTGTCATTAAACACATCCCTTTATAATTCCATAAGGTCAAAGTATCTTTCTGTTTTACTCAACAATTCAATGTGCTTCTTGCATCAGTCTGTCCTGCCTTGTTTTAATGTATACAGCATCTGACAATTTGTGCCTGTGTGACTGCTTTGATTTTTGTCATGTGGTCCGCACTAGCTAGTTTTTTTTTCCAGACCCACTGAGAAGACTGGTTTGGTTTTGTTTCCATCAGGCACTGTGGCAGTCTGTAATGTGCAATAGTTACACTCCCTGTTCTCCACTGCTACTAGCTGGCATATGCCTTGGCCATGTTTTTGAACTCAAGCAAACCACAGCTGTCAAACCTGCAGAAGCACAGCTCCACCAGTCATTTCACTCTGACCTTGATTAGAAAGATTCCCATCCACTTCAGAGATCTTTTACTGTCTTCGAGTATTTCTTGCTCCCAAGCAAAATTCTTCTGTCAAAGGCAGACTGAATATTCAGTTTAGAATGTCCAAATCTGAGTAAAATTGATCCAGTAACAGGACTTCATCATATATTGTTAAGCTGATTTTTATTTCAGTAGGTGGATAACAAATCAACAGCTCCCATATTTTAGAAGGGAGATTAAACTAGAGAGAAATCTTGCCTGCTGATTTTCTTTTGCTTTACTAATGGAATATACCTATAGCTTTTATAATCTTCTGGGTAGAACATTAATATCGAGTAATATCCTGCACATTGTCAAAATGATGAATAAACTTGCAGTATCTGAACAACTGACTTGCTGACAGATGCAAAGGAATTACTTTTTTTCCCCCCTAGGGAAATTCTAAGGCTGCAAGTGCCTTGAAGAAAGAAGAGGTGCCCTGGGCTGCCACTTCCACAGTTCTGCAAAGTTTCAATTGGCACAGACACAGTAAGTAAGAAATTGGGAGAAATCAGAGGAAGGTGGATGGAATTGGGGTAGATTGGCCCAATAATTTAGAGCTGCTTCAAAAGGACTGTGTCATCCCTATTTGTCCAAGGTCCAGTCTCAGCCTGAAATCTGCAGGCTGAATATTTGACCAAGCTATGCATATCAAGCACCAAAAAAAGAGGAGAAGCAGAAGCCACTATCAGAAGTGAGTATATACTAAGGACGAGTCAAGGCAGGAGAAATACCTTCCTTTGCAAAGGTGTCAGCTCTGTGACTGCTCCCTGCCTGTTCTGTCCTGCCCCCACTCCCCACCCCCCAACCTTAAAGGGGAAGTCTGGTCAGACCTGAAGCATAAACGAGAGGGTAGGAGATATCAGTTGAACATTCTGTCCAAGTTCCTATACCTTTTGTTGCGCACCATTGCAACGTACCAAGTAATCTCCATGCTCCTATCCTTAAGGCACTGGCCTTATGAGACTTAGTTCAGGCTGCTTGGACAGCATTACAAATATTCTCAAGCTTATATGAGTCTAAATATTCACAGATCAAGCTCTCCTCCTTTGGCAGCTACAGTTTTTGCTAGAAATTTGAGCTACCATTCTAAGACCTGGACTAGTTATAGACTACAAGTGCGCACAGTAAAAAAGTGAAAGTGAGGGAGGAAATCTGTGCCCTGTGGCTTAAAGGGCTGCCATCCACACAGGCCCTTGTGGAACTGTATGTGTCTCTTGCACTTGTGATGGAAAAGGACTCGCCTCAGTGTCCCAGACTATGTCAGCTCATACTCTGTCCCTAAGGATAAACCTCATGTGTAGCAAATTCCCGAGAAAGTTCTTAAGAAAGGGAAAAAGCAACAAAGAACAGGAAAAATAACTTTTCAATCAAATTGTGTGAAATTGCTCTTAAATTTTGCTTTTTCTCTGTTTTCCTCAGTAAGTGATTGGTCAGAAAAAAATGTGATCGAAGCTATCACATAGTGCTATCACTTAAAAGCATTAGTCAGAGATCTTCTAACCAATTCAGTAATGAATTATCTGATATATATTGTTTACACACAGTTAAATTGGTCAATGCAATAAGTAAAATAAACCTGTGATGTAAAACTCCAACTGCTATCCAAAATTCACCCCACCTTCTTTTGAGAGCTTCAGTGCCACACTATTTTTCAAATATATTTGTAATTGGAATAGATTCTGTTTCATTAATGCCATGTCAGGATGAACAATTATTAGCTCTGACTGAGTACAACATTTCCTTTACCCACTGGAGTACAGCTCTTTACAAAACTGATACATCAGCATAAAATGATCTAAAGAAAGTGTGAACCTTGCAGCTTTATTTAACTAATGTGAAATGAAACTGAAGCAAACACACATTTTACATTGTAGGATGTTTCATCAGAAGTATAATCATTTACATTTTAGTTTTGTGAGTCAAAGTGTATTTTTTCTTTACCTGCTATTCCGTTTCAGTTTCTAACATTTAATCTTAGAGATATGTCTTGATAGTAGCAGACAATCTTACCAAAGTCCCTTTGAAAACAGAAAAAATCCACTTGTATCAAATACTAATTTATAGAGGAGTATGCTCATTTTTCAGTCTCAGCCAGCAAAACTTCTTTTAAATATTCATATTCTTCTTGGTTACTTTAAAGTTTTCAGCCAGAATTTTACAGTACAGATTCAACTTTGTTACATTTTTGATGCCTGCCTTGAGAATTTTGTCAGGGTTTGCAACAATTTCTAACAACCACATCATTCAGCAGGATCTAACACAGTTGGTTTGTTACTATCTGTGGTCGAGGCTATGGCATCGAGGGGTAACAGAGTTATAAAAAAATTCCTAAACATCCATAAGTGAAGATCCTTCCTGAAGCATGCCCTTGGAAGGAATTCTTACAGCTGAACTGATGTTTTCAAAGTTTAAAAAAAGCCTAAAGTAACACCCACTTTTGAGAAGTCCCTTTACGCACATACTAAAGGATGGTATTTTTAGTCAGTGACTGTATTTGCAACATGTATCGTGGTAATTATGATGTGTCAGAAAATATGCATTACTAGCGTGGGAAGCACTTTTTTCACTAGAGGGGATAAGAAACAGATAGGTTAAGAGAGTTTAACAGTTACTAGTTCTCAAATGCTTAAAACAAGACCAAATACAGATCAAAAGGTTAACATTCAATATTATACTCATATTCCTATTCAGAATAGTCTGTGAGAGCAAACTGACACTTCATACAGTATCAGTTTTGCCTAGCCTTTGGCAGCTTTTTTTCTTAAACTCTTTCAAACCAAAACCCAAGTGCTACATCTTAAATGTTCATATATTTACTGCTAGCCTTCACAAAAGTAAAAGCCACCTGTTTAGCTAGACAGACATACAAACAGACAAGATAAAAACTGTCACCCGTCATTCCGGTTAGAAAAGTAATTTGCAAAGTATGTTACAATGAGCAGAAGACAGGATACCATTTATTCACTAATCTTTTCAGTGAAATTTATCAAATTAATATTCTCCTGAAAATAGCACAACTGATAACTGTACCTCAAAGCCACTTTTCCACTCTCTTCAAGAGCTTTCAGGTTATCAACCAAATGTCATTTTGTAATTTTTCTCTCATGCTACAATACAACTGAGGAAACATGGCATCACAAGGGACCCACAGCTTCAAATACACACTCATTAGGCACAACTGAAGAGAAATGCTTTAAAAACTTCTCAGTCATTTCAAGTTAAATGCTAAATAAAAATGAATTATGGGTTTGGAGGAAGCAAAAACAGTCCTGTTTTGCCCCAATCCCAATAGCTCTGGAAGCACTTCTGCCTGCTTATATCAGCAATACTTTTCGCAGTTATACATTCCTATACAGTTATACTGGAGGCCGAATTTGATGCATTGAGATTTTGAAGAAGAGCTAAAAAGAGGCTAACTTGTAAATGATAAAATGCAGTCTACTCAAGAGGAAAAATGAATGATTTATGGTTCAAAATTAGCAGATTAACGAATCTCACTGTTCCGTTTTCTCCCCCACTCCAAGCTTATAAATATCAGCCATTATAATCAAGTATGGTTTACTCATGAGGTTGATCTTTAATGATGCTGACTCAGTTGATGCTGATGAGATTTTAAAACTTGGATTTTCTTGATTAGATTGCAATGTTAAGGTCTTTTGGTATCACCAGAAAGCTACTGTCTAGGTACCGAGTAATGTTTTGGGGGTGAGGGTGGTTTTTTTGTTGTTTTTCTCCTGTGCAGTCTGTACCGATGTACAATGCAGCATCAGTCTATTCTCTGTAGACAAGAGCACCTCCTTTCAGATTCCCAGAGAAATCCAGGCACCATCAGAGATGCACCCAAAATGCAGACACCAAGCAGAAACAAAATCTGCATACATTCCCTGATAGCCATATTGCTATTTTTAGAGTCAAAGATCTAGTTGCAGACAAAACCTTACTGATTACATGTGTAGCTACACTGAACCAACCCCACTTGGGTTCTGATCAGCAACAGAATGTCACGTTGCTCATCTGAGGTGTAATCAAATCATTGAGGATACAAAGGGATATTCATAGACATGCTAAGTAAAGCTCTGCTCTTAATAGTGAGATTCTTCCACACACTTCATTCAGTCAAAAAACTACTTCGCAATGTCATCTGACTCCCAAACGTATTTTTCAAGTTACCTGTAAAATTCTGTCTTGCCTGGACATTTCCAGACTTAGATCAATGTATGCATACAATTATACTTTAGAAATCAGTGGTGTTACAGTGGCACAAAAGTAAACCAGCCAATAGTCATGTCATAGAACATATCAATTAAAGCAATTTTCCTCAAACACTGATAAATGCCTGTTATACATTAAATAACAAAACAAGCAAGCTGATCATTTGCATGACACACACAGCCTGCTCTGTCAGTGAGACAGGTTTATGAAAGGAAAAGCTTCCTTTAAAATACAGTAGTTGTATTTTAGTTACCATGATATACATCGATGCACAGTAAAGGGGTATTAGAAATCACACTGTTCCTAGACTTAAGAGAGGATAGAAAGCAATTTCCTAATTAAGAAAGTTATGTGGGAATCAAATTAATGGCTTATTCTGTAGTAACATAGGAGACACAAACAACAATATGCACCCGAATGAGATGAAGCATGAAAAGGGGCCAAGTTTTGGAAAGCCTCAACTTTTAAACCAGAAAATTAAAAAAAAACCCAACAAATAAGCCCAAGGAAAAAAGTTTGAAATAACAAGTTGGAAGAAGGTGAAGAGTTTGTGAAAGCAAAGAAGAAATGTTTGTTCATAGGGTATTTCTGCATAATATGCTCGGTCTTTCTGCCTTTCATTTGGCTAAGTGGGAAAGGAAACAGGATCCCAGCCTGGATGAAATCAAACCTGCATAATGTAATCAAGAATAAGAAGGTATTATATATCAGATATAATATAAAACAGGTAGAAGTTGAAATGAGGAAAGATAACTCAAATATGGAAAATGGACATAAACTGTACAAGAAGCTAAGATTTTTCCCCAAGTACATTAAAAACATTGTGAAGAAGACAGATCAGATTCAGAGAGATGGCAAAAATAATGTGCTGACAGCAGAGATATGAATGAAAGTAAATGCACTCATTAATTCCATATTCACAAGAGGCCAGGGTCATCAACAGAAGTCATTTGTTGAGGATGAAAAATTGCTATCAGGAAAGGTATCACACCAGAGAATGATAAAGAAACCCCAAGACATACAATAACAAAAACTACAGGGCATCAATAGAAAACTAAATATATTGAGATGGCCCCTAATTTTAACTTCATTTAGAGACCTTTTAGCTATATGCTGAAAATAACAAGAAATTTCCTTGAAAATTCAATCTCAAAGATGTAAATCAATGAAAATACACATTTAAATTAATAATTTGCTTTAAGAAGTCAAGTGAAGAAACTTAGTTAAGTTGTAATATAGTTACCATTAGGAATGAGATCCCAGTGTTCAATACTCTTTTCTTTTTTTAAACAGAGGATGGTTATTTGCTTCCTTGTAACATATCCATATTATCCCAGATTTTATAAAGAATGCCTTAAAAATAAATATACATTAATTCAGGATTCTTACGTGCATTAGAAATATGAAATAAGGATATAAAAAAAGAGAAATGTGCAAGATTAATAAAACACTAAAATAGTACTGTATCTGGATTTAAAAAACACTGCCCATCAAATCAAGTCCAGATTCCAACACTACAGGAACACTCCATCTCCCTACTGCTATGATTATTCACACAGAAATCCTAACGTTGAACACCACAGCACTACATAAATCATTACAACTTCAGATGGAAGGCCTCCCGGATATTTTTCCCTGACTTGAATTAGGACCTTGCCCTCTACAGAAGAAAATTAGTGTTGACATATTTAAATATCAAGAGAAATTTTGTAAATTTTTTTTTTTACTTAAGGTAATTCTTAATGTGCTTATGTTTGTGTTTTAGATGCAGTCACAGCCAGCAGGAACTGCAGCCCTTGACTGAGTAACTGCATAATGAATTACAGTTTCTCTCCTAACACTGAAAGAAACCAGAATTTGAGCCCAGCAGTTACGGACTTCGCAGAACTTACCAGTGAGGCTGTCAGCCCTATACATACATTTCAGTGAAGAGGCCCTGAATCAATGAAGGACTAAGCATATGCTTAATTATACTTAAGCATGTGCTTAAGTATTTCCTAAATTGGCACTGTAATTAAGATTACATTTTCTAGGATATCAGTTTGACACTAATTGTAATCAATGCAAATTTATTCTTTCTGGTATTTGTTCATGGAGCAATCCTGATTTCAGTTGAATGCATCTATTACTCTCATAACACAACTCAGCAATTTTCTGTCTGTGGGTCAAAATGAGCAGTTACTGTTCATAAGTATTTCTGGATTGCTTAAATCTCATGGAATTGCTTTGTTCTGCTACAAAACAAAAAACATTTTAAAACACTAAACTGGTCATGGTATGACTAGATAGAGGAGAAAATACTATCTAAAATTAAATACATAACTCATAAACTACAGTTCTACCAAAACAATACAGCTTTTAAGTGAAAGCCTATGTGCCATATTGTGCTTTAGATCAGCTGAATCTGGAAAATGCCGTCTCAACTTTCATAGCTGCCTGGATAGCTTAGCTGAAAAATTTCAGTGTTCAGAGACAGGGAAAAGCAGCTTTTCTCCTCTCTGGCTTGGTACTATAGACAATGCAAAAGCCAGGGGTCACCAAGTGACCTGGTTTTTTTTCCTGCTGTGTATAATCGGGTTAGCAAGGGCTCCTTACTCATCTCACCAGAGTTTAAGGGCTTATCCCTTCCATGAGTAAAATGCCACACTAGGGAGTTAAACATAAGGGGGAACTGGGTTCCCACAGAACAGTTAGTGTCTCACATGAACCACAGGAGAGCTGCTTACACATACTCCTAGAGTGCTGATATTGGAAGATAGGGAATTGACATTTTCCAGCATCACCTTTAACAGCTTACTAAATGTAAAGTGTCGAGTAGTAGTTTACCAATAGTTTTGCCCGCAATAACTTGCGCTCAGCTGAATTTAGAACTATTTCCTGCATGACAAACCAAAGAGCCCACAGTAACCTTATATCCAGTCCGTAAAATTCTGTTTGATCTACAACTCGTCTTTGGGAAGACATCTAGTCCTAAATTTACAGACTTCAAATAATAAATGACATCCAGAGACTTCACACCATCCTCAAAAAAGCCTTTCAATAGCCAAAGTACTTCAAGTTAAAAACATGCATTTAATTCTAATTTAATTTACCTAGCTACAACTTCAAACAACTGGATCTTGTGTTATTTTTCCTGTGCCATGAAGAATTACTTGCTGCTGGATATCTCAGCCCCATAAACATACTTGTAAACAGTACTCAAATCATCTCTATACCTTAATTTCAGTAACTTAGTTTCAAAGTTTTCTTACTACACAAAACTTTTTCCTTCCAGAAAGATTCATTCTTGTAGCTTTTTTTCTGAAATCTTACTCAACTTTTCCCCAAGTCTTTCAAAATTCTGGGCTGAAAAGAGAATCTGAAAACAGTAGTCTAGCACTACGCTCAGTAATATCAAATAGCGAAGTAACTCAGCCTTCCTATTCCGAGCTTATATCATATTTCACACTTCTAGCTTCCAGGTTTTGGTGAAGTTCACTTTCATTTGACTAAGACAGTCACTTTAAAATCCAAATCCATACATTATGTCTGAAAGTGAGATTTACAGATGGCTCACAAATTTAAAATTGTGATCTCCATACAGTTACATTAGCCTAGAAAGATCTAAACTTCATAGGCCTATCAGCTTTCAAAACTCAGGTTCCTTATGATTCCCAAAATTCTGGTGGTGAAGACTAATAGTGCCTCAAGGGGTCTTGACACAGCTGAGGAATTTGACATTTACTTCATGCTTACCTCCCATCAAGGTCAAAAAACTAAGCCTTCTATGCATCCTGCATAATAAATATAGCTAAAATGCAGAAGAATTTTGATTCCTTACAAATACGGCTGGAGGATATGGTATCCCTTTCTTACTGCAGATCAGTTAAGCCATCAAAGATGTGAGACACTTAGACTTAATCCTCTCTCTTTGAAGGATTCAAATACACCTTTAGAACCACTCAGAAAACTGTACTTACCTTCAGTGTGTATATATATAGATAGATATATATATGAATTAGAGAGGGAGATGAAGGAATGCTCTAGAAACACCTCTAGGAAATGTTCCATTTAGTACCTGATGTTTTTATTTATTATAGATCAGAGCGTGAACATGATTCTTACCTTATTCCCACTCCAAGGACTCTGAGATACTTTCTGGACTACCTTGTTCATAATTTCTTGAATTAGGAAGAGATCCCCAAGAGTCAGCTTTCAGCTGGGTTTCCTAATTTAGAGATGCATGGTTATGTTCACTTTCTCTCTAGCCCAATGAATCTGCCATTATACCATGCTCCATCCTAGACACCTGAAAACAGAAAATATTCTCCTGATACCACTGAACCGTTCATCTAAATCTCAAGCAACCAGAATGGCTTGAAATGTACACAAAACTTTGTACTTCTGATGGAGGTCTTACGAAACTTTTTGCACAAGAGTTGTGCATAGTTTGCATTCAACTGTCTGTCCCTATTTTTACACAACTTCTAATGAGCACCACGAATTTCAGCTTCAAGTTGGCTGAGGTATCACATCACTGACCAACTCCATACTTCAGTCCTGTGAGTAAATCCGCTTTCTTCGACATCACCATATTCTGTTATTCCCATATTACAAATAGACTGTTTCTGAGCATATGAATTTAACTTTACTACAGTAATGATCTTTAAACGATTCTGACAATTGATTTGCTGTTCCACTGATTTTGTTTTATCTGGATGGCACTGCATTATGTGCTAGGAGTATGTGCCTGTGAAAACCCAAAAGAAACACCCATGCTGATGTACCTTTTTTTTCCAATACCTTGAGATACACTACTTTGCTTCTGAGATATTCACAAAGTCAAGTTTAGACACAGATG
The DNA here is from genome assembly GCF_031877795.1 of Strix aluco. Lineage (NCBI taxonomy): Eukaryota > Metazoa > Chordata > Aves > Strigiformes > Strigidae > Strix > Strix aluco. Next base: position 74,684,537 of record NC_133934.1, on the reverse strand, counting down.
TTCTGTACCCCACCAATTCGTATTATCACAAATTTAATGTGGAACATTTTAAATCAATATTGATTCTACCAGGTGATGGTCACCATCATTTATTTGCTAATACTCCATAACATGGATATGTCCAGATTTCTCTTAAGTTCATCCATACAAAGCTACTCACTAATACTGCTACAGCTACATGAAAACCGAACATTATTCTTATTCCTAAAAGATATTGCTTCAGCATCAGGAATACGGGAAGGGGTAGTGCTGGACAGGGGGAGGATTACATTGTCACTACTTAAGGTGTATCTGTTACATGGATAAATGAAAGATTTCAGTCTCCAGAAATAACAATCCAACATCTTTCACAAGCACTAAATTCAGTTGAATAAAAGCTAAAAAGCAGAAAATAGACTAACTTGAATTGCAAATGTAATCACAGATGCCAGACACTAACCTTAAAGCTTTCAAGGTGAAATTCACCCCTCCTTGCACCATGCTGAGGATCGAGTGCAGTGCCCTGAGTAGGCATTGTGGGAAGGGGAGCCACCCGCCCCAGCCATGCACATGATAAAGAGTTGCTGCAAAGCCCTTCTCATTCCGATTCTATTCATAAGCTGGTAGAAAAGCTGCACTTTTTTGCTTCCCCCTATGTGGTCAGAAACACAGGCTCTTCATTATCATAGAAATAGAGGCCTCTCCCTCCTCCTGTCAGGATAACTCTCAGTCATACAGCCAGGTGGGCTATGTGGCATGAAAAGTTGGGAGTCAAGGCCCTCATCTCCAGGTTGCATCTTACCTTGTGGCAGACATGTTGTGCTCTAAGGAATAAACATGCTGGATCTTCAATCATTCAAAAACAGAGGACTAAACATTTCAATTCCAGCATGCAAAGGCACTTGTTTCAAGTAATGATCCCCAATAACCCCTTTCTTGTTTTTCCTTCTCTTCCTCTGTTTTACTCGTGATATCTGCTTGAGTGGCTCAAGCTCACTGCAGTGCAGCTAAGGATCAAACACTGAAATCTTTACTTTCAAGCATCAGGCACTAGACGTGCTTATTAATATTCACCAAATAATTTCCTATGTTGCTGATAAAAGTTCTCTCAAAAGAACTTTATTTGGTGGGAAAAAAAATAATCCATATACAGCAAATGAGCAAGTAACCACTATGAATTATTTGAAGGCAACCGTATGCAACAATGACCTTGAGAACCAAGTGACTGGAAACATTCAACATTCAAATAGTTTAATCCTGCTCCTTCTGCAGCCAACATTTAGTGGATGCTGATGATCTATGACATATGAAATAAGACTGAATCATCAATCCTTCCCACACAGGCAGGTATATGTGAGTGCATCTACCAGAAAACAACAGCTTCCACAGATGAGGCTAGCGTCTGAATAAGGTTGGAGAATGCCCTCTGACCATCAGTAATATTCTTTCCCAAACTGAAGCTAGAAGACTGACATATTAGCTAGATAAGACACTGTTAAATAAAAAGCGGAACTATTCAGAGGTTAATACAATGTGTCATTCTCTGATGCTTTCTAGCCCTTTATGCCCCAGACAAATAACTTCTATCATCCAAATACCTTTCCAAGCTGTATACCATTCCTCCCCCAAAAACAACAGTTACTCTGTGAACCTTATTTGCAGTTATCATGGTAACAGGCTTGATATCCAAAAGCAGATTTCTGGCATTGTACTTGCAGTATTCAAACAGATCAGTTATACAAGTATCTTAAGGCACTTTTGCATATATAGGTTCAGAATAAATGTGCTGGGGTTTGGGAAGGTTCTGACTAAGCATCAAACCATAAGCAGTGCACCCTTGTCTCTCTAAGGTAACAAAAAATTCCACTTATCAGTGACTGGAAAATAAAGATTCAAAAGCACCAAATAAACCAACTGAAAAAGTAAGAAATAATGTCTTTTTCTTCCCCTGTCCCCTTTTTATTAAGTACTATGCAATCAAACATCAGAAGTAACCAACGGACAAGTCGATGAGCAGGAAAATAAGGAGGATTAGCTGTGATACAAAGGAAGAACACATAAAAATTCAGAACACCATGTCACACACGCATTTGCAAATCTTGTACCAAGCCCTTACTGTTGGTGAATATGTGCATATTATCAAAGCTAAGCAAAGCAAGATAACTTTCCCCTCTTTGCCGAAGGGTATGTGTTATCTAGTCAGACCAAGTGGCCATTCTGCTGAAGAGATGAATTTTGTAACATTAATTAATTTTATAAATATATTTAATAATGCAGTGTTGAGGAAGTACATGCAAAGCTATAAACAAACCCAAAGAAACTAAGGATGTTTGAACATCTTTTACTTAATTCCATATGTTGTGCTACAATACTTACGTAAAGTATGCAGGTGTTAAAATGATGCAGGACATTTAAAACTTAGGTCTTTGTTGAAAACTGAAGGTGAAATATGTGGCTTTACTGAGAAAAGCTGCTGCATTTTTTGTAATGGCTTTTCTTATCTGAAATAGTACAGCAGACCAGCATGGCAGCGAGGAAGGAATAATACTTTAAAATGAAGTAATTCCAAATAGCTTAGTAATAATAATAATCAATGGTTAACAGAAATTGCCTTTATAAATTAATGATTATGTGATGTGTTTGATATGTTGTGAGAAAACAATTGAACATAACTATGTTCTTCAGTTTATAAGCGGGTTGTACAAGTTTTAATAGCAACCATTCTATAGAGCATTTCAAAATCATGTCAAAAAACTGTGGTGTTACCTTAAAAAGAAGACAGTAACTTATATCATATATACCAGAACTGAAAAGCATAGGCCATAGGAATGGTAAAGGCTAAGAACAGAGTGCATTTTCACCAAGACTACAGTCTGTTTTGAAATATATTGTTCTCAATACAAGATGGTATGGATCATAAACCACCCAAGGAGAACACAGCTATTCTTTTCATTACAATCTTTGAAGAACAGTGATCCAGTTCACAAGTTGAGAGGCAAATTTGGGGGTGGGGGTGGGGGGGTGGAAAAGAAAAGAAAAGGTCTGTGCTGTGCAGCTATCTCTGTGTTCTTTGGTGCACTCTGCCATGCTGGTCTTCCAACTGCTGCAAACTCCTGGCAACACACCATGGCTCATGGTTTGAACCATGACCACACACTTCCAGGCACTATTAAGAACACTGCCACAAAAACTCACCCTCTACACACAAAAATTCCAACAGTTCAGATGAAGACAACATTTAGGGAACTATGAGCAAATTATGAAAAAACAGTCATAGAAAATCAGCAACCTATTTTGTTGGCAAAAATAGGAATTTTGGGGTAGGATTTGAAGGACTACAACACATTTGTTCTGAAAAATCCATAAAGAGGTCTTTCTAAAGCAAAGGAGAAACATGAATATTCACAACTGCAAATAATAAGAGTTATGAAAGGTGGCTTTATGGGTGAAAGGAAGAGAGAGAGATCATTGAGATAAAACAGTCCAGGATGGTCCCTGAAGGGCACTGAGAGTGTATCAAACGAAGTGCTTATCAAAGATGGAAGGAGATAATCAGTGGAGAGATATACAGGAAAAGTAGATGATCGAAACAATCTATGCTCAGTGAAGCAACATCCTAGAGACATCACAGTGAAGTAAGTCAAATTGTCAAATTCAGGGAAGTGACCATGATAATAATCAAATTGTTAAGTAAGAGCCAAGACTGGAGTTTAGTGTCAAGGGGTAAGCATTACACTACTTTGCACACATTATGTGGAAACTGCCTGCAAAACTTAGCCATAGTCTGGGAAATGCAAAGCTTTTGAGACATGTCTGAGTCAACAAGGAAATCAGATTCACAGAAGTGCTGCTGACGTTCACAGGATTAATATCAGAAACAATAAAAAAGGCTCATGAGGGAAACAGAAGTACAATCCCTCCCTGAAACACAGTAAGCTCAAGGATAAAAGATCTCCAGCTGGAGATGTCAGGGACAGACTAATACCATTTGGACAGGAGAAAAATAGATCTTCCTTTAATTTTTGCTTGGTAATAAAATTACCCCAAGAGGAAAAAGGAGTGGAGAGATGAAGAGGGAAAACATAGATGGCACCAATGAGAGTGCCACAGAAAGCTGGAAGGGACATTAAAGGGAATTTCCTTGTTTGCCAAAGAATCTATCAAGACCGGGTGCAGGTGTAGCAGACAACCAAGAGAAAAAAAGGTTTGGAAAAAAGAATGAACAGTCAGTTGTGCTGAAAGTGACTGACATGTGAAAGTGACAGGTGATGGATGACCAGACTTGGCTAGGAAGGACTTAAAGACAACTTCAGCAAAACTTAACCTCAGCAAATGAAACCACAGAATAGAGAGGGCCAGGGATAAAGTCTGAGGAAAGGCACTTGAGAATACATATGTGAATTCAGCTTAACTATAAAAGGGAGAAATGTGGGATGCTGGGGATATAGCTAGACAGTTAACTGGAATAAAGGAAAGTGCTGATGTTTTTAAAGGCTAATGTTTGCTTCTTTGTGTGTGAAACAAGAGCAACAAAGTAGACTTTTACAGTAAAAGAGGAGAGCCAAAGAGAGCAAAATTAAAGGGAGAAATAAGTGCAAGGAGTGCAAGAGAAATTTAGAGTACTGAGGGAAAACAATGGAATAAAGGATAATATACAAGAAACTTCAGTATCTGCACCTACCAAGAATGAGAATGGAGCTCTGAGAGGGAGGAAGCTCATATCAGACTTCGTCTGTAACATTATTGCCACTCACTTTCAAAGCTTCGGTATCAAGAACAGATAAAAGCAATATACAGAAGCCTGCTATAGCAATAGTAATTGCTACAAAAAGGACCGCCAGCAAATAGAATTAACAGCAGCACCTGAACTACAGAATAAATTATATATTGAAGTGTTTGAGAATTCTTTTTAGGCTGAACTTTTCCCTGGAGAAAGCAGTGTTATATAGTCCCTACAGAGAAAACAGTCATCATTTCTCTACCAGTGCTCCCAGACAGATGCTCTGCTATTCTTCTACACCATAAGGAATATTACCATTGTTAACATTCCCATTGTTTACCCATCTTTTTTAAGTATCCAGTGACCTTCACCAGGTTGAGTTCCTTCTCACTGGAACAGACTGAATGCGACAGACCTCTCCCAGGGACTTTGTTTTGCTGATGTTGAATAGAAAACGTGGCATCAGAGCCAAAGAAAAAAAGCAAATGAGATGAATATGGCAAAACAAAGCCCTCAAGTGACAAAAGCAGAGTCTACTCTCCTCCATTTGCCTATCCTACCAATTGCCTACCTAACAGGTTTCAATTTACTAGGAACATCTTAGAAAAAAAGTCTTGAGGAAGCAGCTGAAGGAAGGTAAGATGGTTTCTTGGTGACTCCACATTTTTCCATGGAGCTTTCTCCTATACAAAAAGCAATATCAGAGAAGAAAACAAAAGTGCCAGGTCACGAAAAGGCAGAGGATGGCCCCCTCAGTGGTGACCAGAAGGGGACAGGTGCTGAGATGATCTGGGTGCTTGTTCCAGTTTTCTCCCACCCAGTGGCAGAGTTCCAGGACCCTCCAAACAGAAGGGATGCAATGCTTTGGCTAGATGAACTGCACAAGGTCTAGGGCTATCAGGCAGTACTGGAGTAGTAATGTTTGGGTTAGACCCTGCAGACAGACCACACTGTAAAAATGGACAAAGTCCAAGGACATCAGCATAACTCACATTATCCTCTCACTGACTCCAATCTTGTTTCAGTTGCCTAAATTGCATCAGCAATTAATAGTATCTATTTCCGTCTACATTTGAGACCGAGAAGTAGAGACGTCAAGAAATTTTGTGTTGAACTTGCAATGAAATTAGTATATCTCAGAACAAATAGTACAAAAGCAGAAGAGTTTTCTGTCACTCCGATGCCCTAATGTAATCAGCCCTATCACATAAAGGAACATAGAAGCTGCAAGACAACATACTCCAGTCGGGGGAACCAAAGTAATTCACCAATGAATTACAGCAAGTCCCGGGTGCACTGGCTCTGTTCCATTCAGTAGTGCCAGTAAAGCATTGTTTGTAGCTGTGTTCACCAGTCCCTGTTCTTACAAAGATGACCAGCCATTCGTGCCATATATTACTGTTTCTCCAGTCCATCTCTACTCCATCACTAGCATAGGACTCCTGAGATGAATGTAGTAAAGAAGAGATAAACACAGCATTTGAGAATGAAATTCTGAATCACAAACAAGTGGATATACAGAGTTGTGGAAATCATCACATCAATCCTTTTAAACAGAAAAAACACCTTCATAGGCAGACAATCATAGTCTCTTATGCTTAATTGTTCATCATATAGTACTGAGAGAGCATGTTTTCTTCTTGCATGTACTGCAATAGCTAGATGCTGCACAAAGTAGTTTAAGTCATTTAAACTGAGCCCAAAATACTTACAGTAACCTAATTACGCCTTAAATTGCCTTTTCATTTAGATGAACCCTTTTTTTATAAGGCACACAGAACACTGGGCAGAAATGTTAAGAGTCTAATTGCAGAGCATTTATTGAAAGGATTGTAATATAATGTAAAAAGCAGTGAAAGTAATTCCAGGCGAAAAGATGATGAAAAGCTCTTCCTTTTTATAGACTTCATTTTGCTACAAAAATTTCTTCAAATGTAAGGGAAATTTCTTTTGTCCAGACTTTGAAGTTTTCTCCCTGCTAAATGTGAAATCATTCACAAAGGATTCCTACTGAAATCAACAAAGAGTAGTGATTAATGGTTCATGCTGTACCTAGAAGTTGGGTTCCTCAGGGGTCCATCTTGGGACCTATCCTGTGTAATAGCTTTAACAATGACCTGAAGATGAGGTAACGGCACCCTCACTGTTAGGCCCCTTACTAAAAGTTTAGTTGCTTATGCGCTGATAAGGTGCAGCCATGTAACCTTGTGGAAAGAGCTGTGAGAAAAAGAGCCATGAGAAGCCTCACTGGGTATCTTCCCCCTACACTCTTTACAAGAGAGAAATTAACTGTAGAATTCTGGCACAAAGTTTAAATTGTCAGATATATATTTCTCTTTTTCTAAGTAGCACCATATTGCAACAAAAAAAAAAATCAGCAATTAAAAGCTTTCTGAATTGATAAAAAGTCGTAATATCAGTGGAGTTTATCACCGGATATGTCACAGTAGATAAAATTAAGGAGGAAGAAACTAGAATAGTCTGCTTTGACATATCTGAATGCATAGAATGTCTTCTGGGATATTATATAGAGTGCAAATACCGTATGATTGAGATGTACTGTGGATCATGCTCTCAAGATTAACAAGAAGGTCTAAAGGCAGATAAAGAACCCCACAGTATAGCACAGTTCAGCAGCGTTAAAAAGATGGAAGCATTATCAGGATGGATTAGCTCAACAATTAGACTGTAAAAGAAAATACCCAGGCACTTCACATACTCACAGAACCGTAGGTTCACACAAAGAAGCAGTACTGGAACATGAAAACCTATCAGCCCCAAATTCTGTCATCTATAGGCTTTCTGTCATCAGTGAACGTCACACACTTGCAATTTATTATAAATAACCAGCAAAACACCAAACTAACTATTTTAGTATTATTTGAAGAAAGCATCCCTTCAAGTTTAGATACCCTTTGGAACTAAAACTGTTTCAGAAATCAGTACATGTAGTACTAACAAAAGTGACAGGAATCAAACTCATCCTCAGTGACATTACAGTACACAGCAGGAGCAGAGAAGAAAATTACAAGAGTCTAATGAAACAAGAACAGAACCTAAAACTTTCATGCAAAAGTCAATCAGTATATACCAAACAAGTTACTTTGGTCATATCTGCAAAAGAGGAGAAATCACATTGGATTAAAAAAACCGTATCAGTTACAAACACTATACCAAGACCTTCAGATACCAAAGCACTCTCGTGAGGAAGATGGAAGCACAATAACTGATACTACAGACACTAATAAATTACACTTCAACTGATGTACCATCTCTCTAGGTAGTACAGAAACAACAATCCCCTGCTGGACTTTCATTCTGATGAGCACTCTAAATTTGGAGTGAGATACAAAGTAAATAAATTATTTGATCAAGATTATAAAGGAAGAATGTGGAAGAACACAAATGAGAACCCAAGTCGTGGACAGATACTCAGGAATTGGTTTCCTCTTTCTTGCCATGCTCAAACTGAGAACAGCAATCAACATGTACCATACAGAGGAATTCAACAAGATTAAATTACACAAATGGTCAGCAGGTAGTAATCCTACCATCAAAAAATCTCTCTTCTGAGTGAGCAAGGAGGAACTTGTACATGCAAAGTTGTAGGTACACAAAAAAACCTCCTAACCTAGAAGCAGTTGTATGTTCCACAGATGTGCTCAGAAAAAGCCTCAACATTTCGTGGTGTCTTCTCTACTTAAAAAAATTATATCTTCAAAAAAAACCAAAAGTGCATCTCAAACCCAGTAAATTCTTGTCACTATTTAGCAGATAAAAAGTCCATGCTACAAGCAGGTAGCTTTTCTTAGTGACCTTTTACACTCCCTTTGCACTTCATGAGCTCTGCATTAGTTACATGATAAAATAGTCTTTTAAGGGGCAAAGTGTAAGGATTTAGATGCAGTAGCTAATCTCAGTTGGGTTTTTTCTACAAATTCCCTAATGATTTTACAAAGAGTTCTACAAATGCTATAAGGGCAAAGGATTGCTGATAGTTAATCCTTTTTCCGATTAACATAATCTCATATGATTTTTGTTTCAGTGTAACTACAATTGCTACACTCTATTGCACTAGCAACATCTATCAACACTTACTTTGTACTAGGTGATTAAGAGCATCAGTGAAAGTTTTAATCTACCTCCAAACATCCCAGGTCACATTTGGCCACGTACTGTGTCACGTCAGCTCAAGTCGTCTCTCACATACTGAAAGCCCAAATATTTTTTATTTATGGTCTTCTGTATGCAAAGTAGGCCAATTACCAAAATCATAAATAGAGGCACATTTTATAAGCACAAATACTCATTTTCAAAACAGTGCTGACAGACAAATATTTCTGAGATTGTATGTCACAGGGAGCTTTGGCTAAGGATGCCAGGTTTAGCTCCTTTCTGACATCAATTCACAATGAAGCTCCTCTGTGTGTAAGCAGGACTATACAAATGTGATCTACAATCCGTACCTCTGTGAGTTTAGACAAAAATTAAAATCACATCTTTGCATTCTGAAAATAAATAGAATATACCAACCTGCAGAAGCTCTAAAACACTTAGGCTGTAATAATCTTCCACTGTAATGTGCTGATGAACAAAAATTTTCTAATTAAAAAAAGAATTCTAATTTAAAAGGACGTACTACCTTGTTTGTACATTGCATACTATAAGGTATGTCTCAGAAGTGTTTATCAAACAACATGTCATACAGTTCTAAACCAATTCTTCATGCGTATGAAAATCTGCCTCATTTATGGTCTTTGAAGTGAACCCTAAGGGAATATTCACATACATACCCTAATGCTGATTATTTTATCAGCCACAGGAGCAAAAAATGCTTTATCACAAAGACACCAATTAATGCAAAAACAAAAAGCCCTTCACTTTTATGTCTGATGTTGAAAGAAACTCAGTTACAAAATAATTAATGGGAAATGTAGCTTCTGTAATACACATTGTGAATATTCGCTCCCTGATGCTTTGTAAAAAAAAGTGCTCCATTAGGATTACAAAGGAAATATGTATTTTGTTTTTCTTTTCTGCTGCTAAGTATTGTATGCATATTATTATCCTTTCATGTGCTATATACAGCTGCGCAGCTTTTTGTGAAACACACAACCTATGAAGTAAATGACATTGCAAGTCATATGAGTAGTGGTTAATAGAAAAGCTGTTGTAATACTGTACCAATTATTCAAAGTTTTCTCCCAGACACCATATTAACATTTTGCTATTTGTCTGTAAGACTCAACTTTTATCTCAAAACAGGCAAAGCCCTCAAAAAAAAAAAAAAAAAAAAGAAACATTTTCAAGTTCCTGAAAAGTCAGTGTTGTTTCTATTTTATTTATTGCTGTTTAGATTTTTTTTTTAAATGGCTGCTTAAAGTGCTCTCATGATTTTTCTGGGGTGTGAACGGCCCTGAAACCATCAGCCCAAGGATGGTAGGCTGTTGTAAACTGAAAATTAGATTCGTGTCAACATAGCTCCGCCAAACCATAGACTTGTAAGTTTGTTAAGGGAATGCCGTGCCATGTTGCTTGGTTTGCTGGGGAAGTATTCACCACATATGTAACAAAGTGATAATGTGAACAGTTCTTTGCAATTTCTCTTGGGAAAACGTAAGAGACTAGCAAAAGTTACAGTAAAGCACTTCACCTTTCCTATTGGAAATCAACCTGTACACAGGTCTTTGCCTCATCAACATGAAGCTCCAGTGACAGTGACCAACTTTTGAAAACTTCATACAGGTTTTAGTACACATTTCCATCTGTGACACAGTCTACACATCCCAGTCCTGCTCCAAAGAGCTCCCAGCCTAAGACTTAAGTCATCTTCATCCAATTTACACTTCTGCTTATGCTGGGAGGAAGCCTGGGCTATTGCTGGGTCTGCAAAAAAATTAATGTCGCCCCCAGCCCAAACTGCTTCAATGATAGAACCACAAAAGGTGTGCCTATAGGGCACATTGGTAACAGCTGGAAGATACTGTTGCTGCAGAAATGTCTGGGGCAGGACTCCAGACTGCAGCCTCCCAACACAGAACGATTTCTCACAGACAACTGATGTGAACCTTGTAGGGCAACTCCTCATTGCACGCACTGTGAATACAGCCTCAGTAAACAGGATGTAGAATCGTTCGGCGCTTGTGGATCACCATGCCCTTGGCTACCAGAATGGCAACAATGCTCCTACATGTAGCCCATCCTGACTCTCACTGCAGCTGCAGGCGAGTGAAAGGTGTTCCCTGAAGGAGTACCTCAGCGATACTAATCTGTTCTTACTCACAAACATAACGTGCTTGAGATGGCCACTACTTTTCACTACTGGAAAAAAATTAAAAAACACAACAAACCTTCTTCCTCCTCTTATGCCAAACTAAACAGGCAGATTGACTACTTTAGGCTCTGATTTCCTTATGTCTCTACGTCCTCCTTCTATTTCCCAAAGTTCAATACTTTGATCTAAACAAGTGTTAAAGCAGGACCACCACTAACACTAACCAGGAAGTTACATAAGTATCTACAAATGTTCTTCTTGTGCTGGCTGGAAAAGCACTGGTTTCAGGTTTTTAGGTTTGGGGGGATTTTCCCCTGGTGCAGGCCTAGGATACTTACATTTTATAGAGGGCGCCCTTAGTAATAATCTGTGTCAGAACTACTGATCTGTACATACCCAAGTTGGAGGAACCCTGCTCTCTGAACCAGTGTGCCTTTTACTGATTTACAAATACATCTTCAAGGCTGGCAAAGTTAATTAAAGTTAATAGAAAATTTTAGAAGAAAAAGAAAAAATAGAGCAGTAACAAAAATTAATTAAAAAATGATCTATCATCCGAAAGCTGCAGAAGGGGCTGCATTCTCACAGGGTATACAAATGACTGCCATTTTATACTTTAACTTTTTCCAGACAGTACAGCACAACAGACTAATCAACTGTGTCTGTGTAATATCTTCAGACTAACGATTGGTCTTAGGTTGCCAGCTAGGGATTTCCTCATTCATTAGTTTCAACTATCTACCAAGTCTCAAAACACTACAGACTTTTAGCTTCTCATTTTCTGCAGAAAGGAAGAAAAGTTCTGTGATTATGTCTCCGAACAGCGTCAGATGTCTTCTCCTGCCTTGGCTTTGCTCTACTCCTCCTTTGAGAATTCTAGCATTTCATCAACACTGTGTACACCTTTATTTGTCCATCCACATAATGCAGGTGTCCATAGTAAGCAGAAGAAGAGCAATTTGCTAATATCTGTAAAACATTTTCAGATATGCATGTGTAATGTTACATAAACTCCAAAGGTCTTATGACACTATTTGCAACTTCTTGCTTTCACAAAAGAGTATATGTAAAGGATCATTCTCCATAGGCATAAAAGCTGTGGTTAAATACACAGGATGCATTTGCAAGATTTTTTTCTTATTTTTATGCACACACATTCAAATGAGGTATTAGTGCTGAGAACCAGGAGATCCAGAATTTAACACTGGCCCTTCCAATAAATTTTTTTAAGGCTATGGACAAGTCACTTCTGTTTGCTGGAATTTATCTTCCTGGGAAATGAAAGCATTACCTTGTGGAGCTGATGCGAAATCAGATTCACAAACACAGTCTTGAGATTTTAAGAAACAAAGTATTCATGTTGTGAAGCCACAGATCTCTTAATTCCTGACTCCATTCACTGCATGAAAATTGAGCCCAGAAATTAAATTACCTTAGAAGGGATCTGCATGTTCTTAGTTCCTCTGAGAATCAGGCTGTCCTTGTTTTAGAATATGATACAGATTTGCTTAATAGGGATAAAAAGTCATCATTTCTGGTGCTTTTTTTTTTTTTAATACTACCAATCTAGATTTAAAAAAAACCAAACATACCCAATACTAGTGACGACTTTCTGCTGCTTCTGGACTGCTAGTCTGGGGACTGCCTTGATTCTGTCCAACTTGAGCACTGACTCGCTTACATTTCTAGCAACCCCTAGTGAAAAGTGAGATTTGGAAAGCGCAAGCACAGTTTGTGATCATCCTCTGCATGCTGATAAGAAAGAGTTAAGATACTGTCAGGCCCAGTCAGAAGTTTTCTTCAATAACCACTAGCATAAATCAATTCAATTCAACCAGAACTGAAAGACAGATGAACTTCATTCCCTGTCTTCATGATGTCAAAAGGTTAAAAGAAACTAAACACCTTCTCCCTCACTACAGAAGAAATTTTTCTTTCAGAACTTTTCAGCTACTTTTCCTCATCAATTACTCAAGTTTTTTTTTCTACCTATTCTCCTCAAACCCAGAGATTTTCTAACATTCCTAGTATAAAATTTTATTATTCTAACAAATAAAATATTGAAGGACTGTGTATTTCCCTCCTCCTTCCATCATCCATGCTGAAAGAAAAGAGGAACCGAGGTAGTTAATATGATGCAATCCTCTCTTCCAGCTACTATCAGGATAATAAGTGATAAGACAATTGTAAAGCTAAATAGTTATTACTGATCCCCCCCTTGCTCCAGTATTCTGGATTCAATCTACTTGGTATGTGAGCTAATACTGCTTAAATATAACCACCAATGTTAAATTTTTTGGTAATTTGCAGCTAATTCAAAATTTGATTATTTACCCCAAGAGTTCACTTTATGCTACCCACCACTTTCAGTAATGCTCAGTCACTGCAAAATAAACAGGAAGAATGCAAGAGGTTTCACAACAGTCAAAATAAATAAATGAACTAAAATTAAAGAACTAGTTACAAGAAAGTTTTTGCAACACTTGTTAGGCTGTAAAGAAGTGAAAAACTTCCATAAGGATTAGATTAGTTTTAAGAAGGATTATGATGGCTATTTCTATAGAACACAAAGGGAAATTTTGTCACTTGCAGAAAAGAATCTCGTATTTCAACACTGAACTGAAAACATCGCATCAGTAAAGAATGTTGTATTTCTCCGGCACCAAAATGTCAGCCAAATTCCTGACAACGCTGGGGAGAATATGGATGCTGTTAGAGCATTTATTTTTCAAATTTCTATCAGCAATTTCCATATGAATCAATTTTCTAACTCTGGGCCACAACAATGCATAATTTCTTGAATATAAATATACAACATTTCGTTGACAAACAGCAAGGAAATATAAAGAGGTTTCATATGTTTACGCAAATATATTGCCTGGTGTACTAATTACTTCAAGTCATCAGATGACCCATATGCCATGCTGTAAAGGTCAAAGTAGGAGAGAAAGGGGAAAAAATTCTGAGAGATAAGTCCTCTGAAAAACAAAACAAAACACGAAAACCAAACCGATTTCATATCAATATATGCTTAATAACTAGGAATGTACAAGTCAGGACTAAAGAATACACTGGATTACTCTCCCAGCAAACATGTACCACCCTAAAGCTGATACACAAGTTCTTTTTCTTTCTTCCTAATAATTAATTTTTCCTTTGCGTAATTTAATTTCCATTCCACCTCCCACCATTTCACCCAACACACAATGACACAGGTGACCTGGCCTCTCTGGACCTGCATTTGTTTCTATGGAAGGAGTTTATGCAGGTCTGATAAGAAATGTATTGAAGCATTTGAATTCATCTTTATTCCTTAATGTTAGTAAAAGATGTGTCCTTTACCTGTTGTTCTTTTCAGAAAATATGAATTTTAAAGCTCAAAATCACATCATCATATACCTATAAGTAAACCAAAATGAAGTATGGTTTATATTTCTCATTTATGTAAATAACAACATTGACTTCATTGTTGTTGATCAATGATATACAGAAAATCCAATCATCATCATCTGGAGGGAAGAATCAATACAGAAAAAAATAACTTTTTTTTTTTTAATTTGGAATAAGACATTTCAAGACCATATTTTTAACCAAGTAATATCTCAAGAAAGACTGACATGGCCAAATTAATCTGAAAATAATACCCTGAAAAGCTACCATAATATTATGTTATCAGTAAGAAATACAAGTGGCTTGCCCATTGCAAGCGCTTTGCTTCATAGAATAAGCAACTTCCAACTCCTTATTCTAAATTTAGATTGTTTATAAAGTTGCTGTATTTTAATCAGAGCAGAATAGCATTCCAGATTGAATTAAATAATTTGTATTGTTGATAGCCACTTAACTCCATGGCACTTTTACTGAATGAAATAATTATTTTATACCATAGTGTTACAAGAATCAGATGTATAAACAAGAAATCAGATGCATAAAACAAGAAATCATATTAATCTACTACCCCGCACTAGAAAATGAACCAAATACCAAGTGAAAAGTCTGCTTAACACTGTACAGAGGGACAAAAATTATGATTTTGCATTTTGCAGTCTTGTAGTCACAGTGCTATGTTTTAAAGTTAGAGTACTCTTAGAGCTTCAGACTGAAATAAAACTCTCTATTGATGTGAAGCCATCATAGCACCTACCTCTCCGATTTAACAAAACTTCCACGTCTCAAGTTTCAGACTGAATTTTGCAGCCATCAGTAGACTGCCCATCTGCTGAAGAAAAACCTTACTTCCAAGAATAGTTTTCTATATTAAAGAATAAATTACCTTTGAGGAGTTATTCTTTACTAGCTGATTGGGTGAGAGGAATATGCTATTAAATTGTAACAGAAATCTTAAAATAAATTAGTTCAATCACAAAACTACTTTAAATTCCAGCAGGACACCACTTCAGCACTTTGTTGGTAATATTTAACCATCATCAGGAGCTCTACTCATGGACATTGCTAGAACAAAGACAGCCCTTGCCTCAGAGACTTCAAACCTCAGTTCAGGCCAAGGCACTATAAACTAAGAGACTATAATGAAAAGAAATATCATGGCCCTTATAGTTCAACCTGTGCTGCAACCCTAGCAAAAAGGATTGGTGAAACTATCTAGGGTGCTCTAAAGGTGAATAGATATTCTAGGAAAGGACATGTGTAGATGTTTCCATTCTAGACACTTGATTTTTATTATTGTAGACCTGCCATTCTGTTTTAATGAATGTGTCTCTAGAGCTTGATTTATCATGAAAGTTTCACATCCGTCAAACTTATCCTTGGATCTGTTTCAGGACAAATTATTTGTGGAGTCTAGTTCATTTAAAAGAATAAAAGATGAGTTAAAAGGGGGATGGATAGGCACTGGTCACCCTACTGCTTTCAATGAGTATCCAATTAGATATACATTATGTGAGCAGAAGCCTGTGTAAGTGTCTGAGCACAAACATCTTTACCCTCATAAAAATAAAGGTGCACAATCAGGAACCTCAGTTTTGCAAAATTACTACTTTCCTTTGATTAGTCATAACTGCATTGCTGGCATATTTAACACGATTCTTCATTCAGATAAATTACCATTAATTTGAAAGCATTAGAGATTTAAATTCCATGAAGGAGGCTATAGGTCAAAATTAAATATGTATTGGCCTATTTCTGTTGTTTCCTTTATGCTCAAATTGCTTAAGCATATACAAAGTAATCTCAGGGAAAGGAGAAATAAAATAATTGAAGTATAACAAAGCACACTGTTACAAAGAAATTGAGTCCATTTCAATTACCTTTTTGATGGTCGTTAACTAAACTGAAGACATGGAGATTCTTTTAAGGGGCTAAGTGATACTGACACATTAATTAAGTGTACATCATACCAGAATGGCAAAGCAGTTGACACAAAGGTGATGCCAACTTTGCCTTTTCACTTGTATAATGTAATTACTAAATGTAAGTTCATGTAATTAGGTCTGTTCCCATGTTCATCAGATTTTACTGATATTAAAATCTAGGATGTATCACTTGCTTAATACAAGTAAACTCATGCTTTCCATCTAGTACTTCAAGCAACTTTGACTAAACATTGTAGAGGTTCTTCTGGGATTAGAATATTCCAAAGTAAGCAATTTAACACATTTCTAAAAGTACCAGATAACACTCTCTACAGCAAGTTAATCCACCTATTACTCTGCCTAGGCACTAATGCATTAGGTTTCCGACTTCCAGAAATAGCATTAAAAATGTGAAAGTGTGGACAGAGTCAAGCTCTAATACATATTTTCGACTACTGCTTATGTACATCACGCACAAGCAAAATAAACACAAATCTACATGGAGAACAAATGTGTTTGTGGTAAGTCTGGGAAGTTGGCTGACACACTCTTAAATCCTGTCTAGATTTTTGGCAGGCATGTACTTTCATAGAACTCTAATCTAATTATTTTTAAACCTGAAACCTTTAACATCAATGTACTTTACACATGAAGACTCCAATCCAAAGCGTCCTGTGACTAAAGACAGCCCTTGTGTTATGCCAGCAGACCTTTGGACTGGGCATTATAAATATAATGTAGCCAACGGCTGGATTAATTCTGTAGAATTGCAAGTGCTAGCATAACCTTATTATATCATGTCTTAACAATATCAACACCTCAGTGTTTGTGTTCCCCACCCAGCTGCAACTACTACACAAGCATTTTACAGGTCAGTGTTGCAGCACAGCAAAGCCTGCAAGCCTCACACTGCAGGAAGGATCTGCAGACTACATTGTGTGGGACCCACTGGAGCGCACAGCCACTGACCTCCTGCTTCACCCATCTACAGATCTTTAGACCATCAGTACTTTCCAGCCATGAAGTAAGAGCTGGCTAATAGGCAGCAATGCCATGTACAGGCCAGAGGGCAAGAAGTCAGTAGAGGAATCCAGGTAGATTAATTGTGCAGCTTGCTTTGTTACCTTATTTTGTGTGTACTCATGCAAACCCATCTTTTGGAGCTTTAAATAAATAGCTGATTAAGTGAAACTAAAGTGGAAACTAAAGGTGGAACAAGGCCTTTGCCCAAGGTGCTGTGAAAAACAAGGCTCAAAGGAATGAAAAAGGTACTTCCCAAAATACTGTAACCACAAAAAGGCAGTAGAGCGTATACTTCTCAAGAGACTTCTCTAAATAAGAATGGGTAGGTGAAAGTAGTATTTCACCCACCACAGTTGCAGACATTCAAATTGAATAATTCCCAGCTCCCTCAAGAGAAAAAAAAACTAAAAAAGAAAAAGAAAGAAAGCAACATCTAACTTCAGGTTCTTCCAATAATTTCTTCGTCTTTGGAAAAGTCATACATTTCTACAAAACATATATTTAGTTTTCATCTTTCTTTAATGGAATTTTCTGTGAAAGCCAGTGGAGCTGGAAAATAGAAGCAATTTCCATAAATTTACTTCTGCTTCTTTCAAAAACAAACAAAGCAATATTTTTTCTTCTTGTTATATATAATTTTCTCTCTTGGCTATCTAATTTAATTTATATAACTATTTTTATAAGTTCTTTTTCTCTTCATATTGTAATAAAATGGAAAATCTATTGTTTTGCTGTATAGCCTCTCTTAAAAGCTCTTATTGTTGTGTTAAATCAATGCATATCGAGGCTAATCGGTGTAAGCGGATTTTCTCTCTCTTACGCTCCTATCCTTTTTTCTCTCCCTCTGTTACAGCTCACTGATCAACTTCACGATGAGAAAGGTAAACTGCAGAAGAACACAGCCTTGTCCACTCAACATCTCAAGGGTTTTCACATTTCACACAATCACTATGCAGAAACAGAGCAAGGAACATGCTCTTCTTACTAATAACAGTATCTTTGTCAGACCAAGGTCAAGACGTGCTTGCTTCAAAGGTAATCTGGAATAGCAAACAGCTACTGCAACAGCCTATGAAGTTTATCTCAGAAAAGAAGTTCATACAGCCAAAGAGTTTAAAGACACTAGGAAAGGACCAAGGAGTTGACATATCTGTGATGATGCAAACTGCCTAATGCCATGCTTACCATTCCTCCTGTTGTTTTTTTACATTCCCCCACATTAAGTGACCCCATCTGCTCACACAGCTCCAACTACCAGCACTCCACAGACAAGTCCCAAGCTCTGTTTTTCTTTCTGTAACATAAACCCCTGCAAGCAAACCAGATGAAAAAAGGATCATTGGCATTACAGAAAGGGAGGAGACTAGACATGGTGTTCGGTAGGTTAAAAGACAGCAACCATGGGAATGGGTGTTCTATCATCCCAGTAAGTCCATTCTCTTTTTGTTTATGAAACAGTGACACATTAAGCTTGAAAAAACAGAACAACTCTGATTTTTATTTACAAACAGTGGGAAGGAAACAGCTATTAGAGAAGGTATCTTTTCAAACTTGTGTAGCATTATGTAAAATGGCAAAACTAAACTGAGTGGAAAAGTATCCACTGCACTGTGACTCATCATTACCACATGTTGCCACCGCTGGGAATGAAGAGTTCTGGTTTAATCCTTAGGGCTTATTCTCTGAGTAAATTTGGTAATTTAGCAAAAAGAAACCTAGGCAATGAAAAGTCCGACTTTATTTTATCCTAAAATATTTTTACTTTTTATCATAAAGAAATTGGTCATACATACCTTAGAGTTTAAAAGGTACTATCACACGTGTAAATTCAATTGCATAACTGAAGTCTATACATATACGTATGTGTTCAAAATTATGAACACATTTTGCTAAATCAGTTCCTTAAACATGAATCCAATGTTTTCTAGAGCCCAGTGCTGACCTCAGATTATTCATGGCCGAGTATCAGACTCAATGCACTAAGAACATTCACACTTAACAATCAATGTCTATCAGCATTTTTACTAGAAGGCGCTCCACTAGAGAATATTTAAGTAAATGTCATGTGAACATAAAAAAAAAAAAGCAGTATTTAATATTTAAGACAGAATCCTAACAAAACATAATTACAGGGATTAGATGCCATTTATGCAGAGGCTTGTGTTATTTATTTGAACAGCAGATATTCAATGTAATTCACCTAATCAGGTCTATAAGGTTATTTAACTAGCTTAAATTAGGAATTAAATTAATGCCATATTCTATAATAAAAAGGCTTAATTAAATAATTAAGAGTTAACTCTTCTGAGCTGATTAACAGCACTGAAGAAGAAAGAGTTTGTCTGACAGCTAAAAAATATGTTTTGGGGGCAAACTAGGGAGAATATATATTTTAACTGATTAAACTCAGTACAGGGATCTAAATACTTATGACTGCTCTGGGAACACCACCATTATTAATAACTCTCAAACTCCTATGGAATGACTAAAGTGTGCTTATTAAAGCAAAATGCTTATTAAGCAATCTTGAAAATGCAAATTATGCTTCCCAAATGACATTTGCTTTTTTCATTCAGCTTCATCCCCTTGGGTTTTAATACAGGTAGCCACATCACCGTAGATGGAAAAAAAAAAAAACCTTTATGCAAATACATGTTTCAATATTTGAAATCACCTTCATATTTCTTCCCTCTACTTTTGTTAGTGGAAAATAAGAAATTAAAAGAACACTGAAGCAGCCTACTGGTCATCATTATAGCCAGTAAGGTAATTTCTGGTAAAATTATTTAATCAGAAAAATGTCAAATTCATTAAAGACTTTAGTGGGTTTCTGGGAGTCTGGATACTATTACTATTATACATAAATGTATATAAAAGTCTTGACCAGTTTATATATAAAATGATGATTTTCATTTTATAGCAGATCAACCAGCTTCTTGTATATAATATTCACCTGGGGCAGGAATATTAATAAACTAGTGAATATTAATTTACATGAAGAAAGACTGCTTTAACAACCTTAATCATGAGCAAGATGACTATCTTGGTGGTTAGTAAATTTATCTGTAACATGGATAGGCTGTTGCAACCAGCCCCAGTTCATTCCTTGGGGAGCCGGGGAGGGGGGAATCAAGAAGCTTATATAGGAAACTTTCTGCAAATATTTTATTTACTCAACGGATGGCTGATGTCAAAATAGTCAGATCTTCAAGTTCTGATAATGATCTAGTTCATGTGATGATTTGACTCTGAGATTCCCCATCAAGTAAACTCCTGATCACATACACAAATTATTACCATATTACTCTTCCTACCATCAACCACTTTATTAAAAGGTTTTACAAAACAGCCCCACTTGGGCAAATCTGGCTTTCCAACAGAGGGTGACAAGCTGACAGGCATCCTCTTAAAATGCAGCCTGATTCACATTTCATAAACAAATTAGTATTCTTTCCCTCCCAGTACTGATCAGCATATACTTTGTTAGCATTCAGAGGCCAAATTATTGTCATTAACACTGGACCCAGTTATTCCTCAAGTGCATTTTACTGCCTTCCTCGCATTAACATTTAAACACCTTAGGGACAACCATCCCCAAGAGCACCAGCACTGAAATTCTGGAGACTGAACTTCCTCCCCTCACCTTCTCCCACGATGGCCCCAAACCTATTCCCAAGAGATTGGCTTTTCCTGATGGTTGCAAACAAATTATTTGTTCCTGGAGATGCAGATGAGAACACACACACACAAAAAACACGCACGCCAAAAAACCCAACCCCAAGACCCAGCCCCTCATCACTCCCCTCCCCGCCTCAAAAACAGGGCAGTAGGCCATATTTTAGGAGAACAAATTTCTGCTTTACACAAAGGAGTAAATCTAATGTCTCAAACACAAACCAACCGAGAAACAGCACTTATTAACTGAAGTTACAGATCATATACAGTAACAAACTAAACACCTGTAAACAAGCTAATATATGAGATATGCAATTATACATCTCTGTTTGAAGTAGAAAAATTTCCCATTAAGTATGCTTCCACTGCCCTCCTTTCTCCTTCTCCTGTCCTCGTTCTCCCTGCCCTACCCCAGTTTCCCCTCCACTTCCCACCTCCCCTTGTGATGCTTGCTCCTACACTCTCCAAAACTTAGAGCTGCTGGTATTTCAAGATAATACTTTAAGATGAAAAGGTAAGCCAGGCCACAAAATGGATATCCAATTGACAGAAACATCATCTGTCTGTGAATCGGTAAAGAAAACATCTTCATAGCAAAGCCTTAGTAAGTCCTACCTCCAAACAAACAAACAAAAAAAGCAATCCAATGATCTCTAATGAAGTCTGGTATCTTATAGATTTGTGCCCTGTGGTTGATTGACCTTGATGTGTATAGAAGATGTAAGCTCCAGCTGAACCTCTTTCAGAGCCTGGGACATTTATCTCACTTCTACTGAATAATCAAGCAACACAGCATCTCTCTCATTTGGGCATCTTATCCATCTGCTTATTTTAATGTGGTTTTTTGTCTTTGAGACCTTTATCACACTGTCAAACAGAGTCAAAATAGATTCTCATGACCAAAATACATCTAAAAATTACTAGAGACAGAAATACCATATGACTGCAAAAGATCTTGTTTCTCTGGGAAAACAGAATAAAATTACCAAACAAACATTGTTTTTACACAGAAAATGGATTAAGTGTATCTTCAGCAGCAAGGTCATCTTGGTTTCTTTCCGATTCTCACAACTTTTCTACACATTTACTCCATTAAATATTTCAGATGCTATTAACCCTCCAAAAATTCATATAATCTAGCTCTTCAACTTGATTCCCCTCCTCTTTTTTTAAGCTTTAATTACACCATAGACCCTAGTTTAAATTTATGCAAAAGATGCCAATTCTTGATCAATCACTACAGTCCTTAACATTTTAATGAGTTATGGAAATATCTTCTAACATTTCATTTCAATTTATAATCTTTTTAGCTACAATGTTAAAGTCCATAGTGAAAAGAGGGAAATATAATTCCCTTTTGTTCTTAAACAATTTTTTAAATCTCTATGAAAACCTTAGGCAGTATATTGATTTTTTTCAGAAATAAAGGTATTTAAAATCTTTAAGTCTTAGATCAGCTACAACTATGTTGAGCATGATCTGCAAAGCACCTACCCTTATGTACAATCTGCATAATCTTACTCCCAGCTTGATAAAACCTGACTGGCAACTTTTTCCTCATTTTCACAAAGCCCCAACAGTTGCTAAAAAATAAAATAAAATAATGGTTTTTTTTTAAAAAAGGTAAACCACAGAGCAAGATTTTTAAACAAAAAATGAGCAAATCTCTAGTTGCCCAATAATAGTCGTAGTCCATTTCAAATTAACTACCCGAAAGCCAATAAAATGGTGTGTGGTAAAAACACGTACACAGCAAAACTGCAAAGGAATGGAGAAAACTTGTCACAGTTTCATGAGAGAAAACTATAGGGAATGCTTTCTTAGTAAACAGGAGTAGCAAGTAAAGACTACTGAAGCTACCCACGCTGATTTTTAGCATAAATGTTGAAAAAGAAAAAAATCCCCATAGATAATCTTATCCTACATTTATGCAGAGCAAGGAAAATGATAAAGGAAACAAATTCAAATGTTTAGTTTTCATGAAAGCTGGAAAAACTAATTTTATGATGAATTTCCAGTTATTGAGACTTTTTTGTCCCTTCACAGATGTATAGACTATTTGGTTTCCTTTTAAAAATCTTTTCTTTTGTTTTCAGATCACAATCACCATATCTCAGGAAACAGAGGACTGTAAATCCAGTTCTCCTTGGGTGCCTAAATATACAGTTTAGGAAAAAAGCTACAGATCCAGTGACAGCTACAAAAAGTACAGAATATCCCATTGCTCCCTTTACCGAGATAGTATAACATATGGTTAGCGTGGGGCTTTTCTCATCAGCTCAGACTGACGCAAAATGATCCAGTTAGAGTCAATTTGCATGTATAATATCAGAGCAGAGTGTCTACAGATTTATAAGCCAAAAGCAAAAGTATTCACAACTTTGGGAAATGAAAAGTTGGAGCTGTAGACAGCTTTAGCTGATCTTAAGTCCCATACAGCTACTAGCTAATTCTCAGTAAGGCACAGAGGGAATTAAACATGCAATTCCCATCATTATCAAAGATTGCTGCTACTCAGAGTCTTTATATGCTGAAAACCTACCCTCTAGTGTTTACTAATAGCATCCATTTAGTACACCAGGTGAAACGCTGATTACTTAATTTATTTCTTAGTCATTTTGAAAACCTCCCACTGCATTTATTTTGCATACCCTGCTTTTTTTCATCTGAAGATGAAGGCCACTAAAAAATCCTCAGGGATACAACAGGACTATGGCACAATAAATGAGCATCACAGCATGCATACATTACAGGGCATCAGGGTGCAGCACAAAAATCTTCTCAACAGTCCATTTACACACTGTGAACTAAATTCAGTCACTGTATTTGTATATGAAACTTCTACCTACCCCTGCAGGGCTGATACGTGCATACTCAAGAGTACACTTCAACCTTTGATTGCTTTACCATCTAGTTCATAATTTCACAGATACGAAAATACGCCATTCAAACACTTTAGAAGCATCACATGAAGTAGAGAGGCAAAGAAATACTTCGATACATTGATTTAATAAGTTGCTTTCCTGAACAAGGGCCAGATCCTGCACATTCTACATTCCCTACTGAGAGAAAGCAATCTCAGTTTGTTACTAGAGAAAAATAAAATCTAAGTTATTTGTTATTTCACATCTTTCTGGCTCATGCACTCCTGATAGTTGCTTTCCTATTCTCTTACTAATGTTTAGATGTAAACAGCATTTCATCAGGAATACATACTGGTCACAGTTTTTGCAAATAATGAATAAGTTGACCTACACAGAGAAAAGAAAGGTGATGTTTTCAGTTTGATGTTCCCTCTTTCAACGCTGACTTACACTAGAAAAGGGAAAGGAATTCCTGATGCATGGTGTGTGGTTCTTATTTCATTTTGCTTTATGAAGACAGGCATGCAGTGACTGAAAAACAATGCAAATTTAAACTCTAGAATTTTCCATAGTACTCATCAGTATTGTACCTTAAATTCCACTCAGACAAGACTTTCAGGGATTTTACATAGTCTCTGGTCCTCCCTTCCTTGACTATAAAAAGCTAAATTAAATAAGTTGTGCCTCTAGCCATTCTTCTCAAAGACAACCCTCTTTCTACAGAAATACTTCTCTTTTTTCCTTTTTTTTTTTTCTTCTTTTAAAGCATCTGCATCACAGTACCAAGCTTACCAACCAAAAGTCTTACTGTTTACTTGAAACAAATGTTTTTAGTAATTAATGCTGAGGTACAACTCCAATACAGCAGAACTCCTTGTTCCCACCTCCATCATATCCACACACTTACCTGTCTTAAAACGAAGTGGAAAGGACCTACCTGCTTACCTACTAACCAGCTAGTTTGTAATCTGGCATGTTCTGTTACAGAGGTTGGTTAGCAGACTTCTGTCCTTTCTGTTCTCTGACGGCTAAAAAAACAACTTCAGTGGCTTTTCTAAGCACTGTAGGAATCATGTAAAAGAAGATATGATCAAATGAATACCTTTCAGGGACCATTTGCCACCAAACTTATTTTATAATTCATCTAATCTTTGATACCGGGGAGTTGCACTATTCTGTAAGGTACAACTGTACTTCCAATGCACTACTTAAATGTTAATGGAGTGAAATTGCTCACATCCATATTTTAACAGGCTTAAGTACGTCAGCTCGCTCACTTCTGGAAAGAAACTTATCTCAAGATATAAGAAGAAGTCTACCACAGAAATTCAACTAAGTTAACTACAAATAAATTATATAACGTTGGCTATTTCAGTAGGGATTTGGGTAGGAGGGTGTTGGCTTTGAGGGTTTGGGTTTTTTTTTTTTTTTTTTGATGTGGATTTAAATACATGGCTATGTTATGACTTGCTACACACTTTTAGCTCCTAACAGTCAAGTGGAAGATTGTGAAGCTTACGCTTTTGAAAATTTCTTGTGCTTTAGGGCTACATGAAATGTTTTGCTCCCTCTCTAAATCCACTTCTTATAAACAAACATGCCTATCCTTTAGCTTACAGTTATTTTCATTAGACTAGATTATTTCAACCAATAAATGGTGAAATGTGCGTGACATATTTTGACATAACTTGCACATGTTGGGCTTTCAACTAGAACAGAATTGAGACACTTGTGGATGTTGAAAAGACTATATACATATATCATATATATAAAAATATGTAATATCAAACTCTGCATCAAAGTCAATCAAAACTTGGATGAGCACTTTTTAAACCCTCCAATACCATCAACCACAAACAAGTCTGCTACTTGATTCATTGGCCACTCCTTCATAGAGGCATTCGAGACAGTAAAACAACTGAGGAAAGGAAATAAATGGCTGACCACATTGGTAACAACATCCACAGCGCAGCAAGAAGCAGATGCAAACAATGGATACAAGAAAGAACTTAAGATTTTCTGATTAAAAAAAAAAAAAAACAAACCACAACCAATATGTAGTAATGCTAAAACTTCCTTTCAACCTCCAAAATACCAAGTCTACAGTCTCTTGCATCCAGAGGAGGGCAACAAAGCTGGTGAAAGGGCTGTAAGGAATGTCCCATGAGGAGCGGCTAAGGACTTTGGGCTTGTCTAGTTTGGAGAAAAGGAGGCCGAGGGGCGGCCTCATTGCTCTCTACGGCTTCCTGAGGAGGGGAAGTGGAGAGGGAGGTGCTGAGCTCTTCTTCCTGGTACCCAGTGATAGGGTGTGTGAGAATGGTTCAAAGCTGAGCCAGGGGAGGTTTAGACAGGACATTAGGAAGCATTTCTGAATGGAAAGGGTGGTCAAACACTGGAAAAGGCTTCCTAGAGAGGTGGTTGATGCCTCAAGTCTGTCAGTTTTAAGAGGCTTTGGACAATGCCATTAATAGCATGCTTTAACTTTTGGTCAGCCCTGAATTGCTCAAGAAGTTGGACTAGATGATCGTTGTAGGTCCCTTCCAACTGAAATATTCTATTCTATTGATGCACCAATCTAAAAAGCAGCTAAAGATGGGAATCTGTGATTTTATTAAGCAACATCAATAACACCAGAGGTGAGGGTGGGCTGGGGAATTCTTTTTTGGGTAAATATTGCAATTTTCTTAACCACCTTATCTCATCAGCTTTGTCAGTCTCCTTGTGGTCCTTATTTTCTTGTGCGCTACGCCAACAATTCTCTTCACTCAATGGGAGATCTGAATACAATCAACTAGTTGTTCATATGGATGAGGGCCATTTGAGAAACATATCTGAACTGCTACTATTGTACAAAAGAAAAGGCAACATAAAATACACTTGCACAGCTTCTAGAAGAAGAGTCATTTGACATCTCACGTTCTCTTGGATGTAACACAGAATCTGACAGCCTCCACTGACAGTGTGTCAAATGTCGGGAAGTAATTTTAGAGGAAATTTTGTTTAAATAGATCAGGTGATTATGGTATGTTAAATAATTGATGAGCCTCAGAAATTTCTGTTTAGAAGACAGAAAATGATACAATAAGTCCCTCCATCCAATTCACACAGTAAGTAACCAGAAATAGTGGCAGTAAGTGATCACCTGGACAGATAATTCAGAACATGAAAAGGGAGGAATAAAGACTTTATAAAAATAAGGTGGCTATCCAAATAACAGAATAGCCCACTCAGCCTTGCTGTATAATAGGTCAGTGTCTTGAACTGTGTATAGCACAAGGAACAAGTTCATATTTTGAAGCAGAATATGCTGACATAAAGCTCAGATCATCTATGTGCTTCAGGGCACACCTAACAGCTGCCAAAGCTGATGAAGAATCTAACAGATTAAAATTGTGGAGTAACTACAGTAATAATAAAAAATACCAATTCTTCATGTCGCCAATGCAAGAAAAAATAGGAGATGTGATTTTTAGATACAGTACCCCGCTGAATTACTTGTTCACTTCTTTATAGAATTACTTCTTATTTCAGTACTGAAAATCAGTTTCTCTCTGAGGTCCAAAGAATTCCTATCATATATATGAGGGACAAACAGTAAAGGAGATATATATATATAAAGTGTTGGGGTATTGTTTTTTATTGGCTGAGAAATATATTTTGAAATAAGTATCTTCTAAGAAGGGTTTGGATAATCTTATTTAGGTTGTTCAAGTGTGGGCAGAAATCATTACAGGTACACCAAAAAAAGGATATTCATAGAGAAAAATGCTACCTTCAAGTAGTTTTATCCCAAATAATCAGAGGAGAAAGAAAATAAATCATTACTTCTAAGTGTAATACACTACTTCGGAATATTTTCCCATAAGAAACTGTGGAAATGATTTTGCAGGTATTTCCTCGTCTTGTGAGTTACTGTATTCAGCAGCAGAAAGGTATAACTTCTCATACAGGAGTCAGTATCATGGACTTTGCTGTAACCTTAAGGACTGAACAGGCACATACATGTAAATAAACATACTCTCAGCTTACGAGTTTTAAATCTATATATTTCTGTCCATAACAGAGACAAGTCTGAACAATAAGCTCCTTACAGTTTGTGAGCCATCAAGCTTCTCTGATGATGAGAACTATGGAAACAGAGAGCACAAAATTTGCCTTTACAATGCAAATGTTGTGAATCCTCAAGACAAACACACCCCTCCACATACAACTTAAAGCACATTAACTCTTGACCTCAGTGAAGCTACTCTCAAGTCACAGTGGTGAAAGGTGGAAAACAAGTAGCGTTTCCTGAGATTTTGACAAATTTTCACCTAGGATGTTTGGGTCAGACTTCAAAAGGCATTTAGTTATCTAATTCCCATTAGTTTCAAAGTGAGAAAAAACATACAAACACATTTATATTCTGGCCTTTTATTTATACCAAATACCCAGGGTTTTCTCCCTTCATACTTTTAAAACAAGTTTCTTGTTACTAGTTGTGCACAGCCTATTCCTAAAATATCTTTATCTTCAGTGAAACAGCTTTTAGATTTTGCTCTTTTGCCCTAATGTGTTTAAGGCAACAAAGAATGCCTTTTCCCCCCCCCTTGTCAGCTGCACAGGGCAAAGGAGAAACAGGAGAGCTCAAATGTTTTGTTAAAATACATATGCCAATTAATGACAAATGAGAAGTTATTCAAACAGTGTTACCACAGATAAAAGAAATAAATGGTAGGATACAGAAAGAGTAGATGTCTTATCGAAACATTTTGAATTTTGCATATAGTACACTAATGTGCTATATACTATACTTTAAAATGTCTCCTTCCAAAAGCAATAGCACATTTCTTAACAGCTATATTTGAGTTAGAGCTGAATATGCTAAAGGCCAATGCATGGCAAGATTTCCAGGTGAATCCTGGAACATCACAAACTTCACCTTAAAACGTTTAAAACATTAATTTGCATTGTTTTCTCTTTATATATACGAATTTCTTACTACTCAAGTTTTATTGAGAACAACATTCCCTCCTACATCAGCTAACCAAGTAACAATCCAATACGGTATACTAAAAATGCACTAGCCACTCTGAAGACATTACCCTTGTCTTCCTTACTGAGATTGACAATATTGAATCCCCCAAACACAGGTTAAAAAACTAATGTATTTCCCAGCTTCAGTATTTCCCAACTCCCAGGTTAGTGGTATTATATTTGGATTTTTTTTTTATTTCTATTTTTTTGTCTAAACACTGCTTTGTGGTTTTAGCAGACAATATTAAAACATTCACATGCAACTCCCAAGGAAAAATACCTGAATATATTAGAAAACATTCTTTAATATAATCAGCCCATGCTATCAAGAAAAATTGAAATAGCCAAATTTAGAGGAAATTTTAAAGCCTGATTTGAACAACTCCTTTAGAATCTTGTTAGTTAACTTCTGTTAACTACCAAAATATTATTTTATGTTGCATTCTCTCACACAGGAAAGTGCTGTGTTCTTTTGGGCACTACCCACCATCAAAAAACAAACCACTATGAAATACAAGTCTATTTTCTCAAAAAATCTTTGCAAATATTTCTGAAAACAAAAACTACAGTAAAATCAGGACAACCTTCCTCAAAACTCATTTTCTGCGTAACCTATTTTTTTAGTAAACTTTTCTGTAAAAACAAATCAACTCTAAGGAAAATGAACAAGTTGTCACTTAGGAACACTGAAAGCCAAGAGGTTTACAGAAGCATACCTACCTATTTGTTGACATGAGCTAGAATAAGAAAGCAGTAGTGCTTTTAGACTCCCAGACACGGTCCACATAACATCTGCAAGCTTCACTTCTGGACTTGATACTCTTGTCCAGACACATCTTATAATCTTTAGAGCATTATTTTCTGGTGTGGTTAAAGAGGCCACATCACAGTGTTACGTGACTACATATGGGAACCTGAGGAGATTATCTGCCGCCTTCTGATCTTAGTTCTGCACAGCGAGACAGGGTTCTGATCCTACCTTAGCAAATCAGTAATAACCAAGAAATTTCTGATCAAAATAATAAACTTACTCAATTTGCCTGTCTTCTGGTCTTGTAAGTAATTAGCAGAGCTTAATGGGCAGCCAAATGTCTGCAGAAGTAAACAGAGAGTGTAAATAGCCTTGTCCTTACCCAGAGACGCATGATGTTATTAGCTGTGTGGTGTGCCTATGATACTGTGATTATATTACAGAAACAGCAACTTAAACTATAGAGAACAAATATAACATGTCTGGTTCCTACAGTTTTTACACTTCTCACACAGCAGACGAACCATATCCATAGGAGTTCTACTTACTTTATATGAAAGAATATACACTCCACAGCAACACATGAAGCCTCATTAAACATGTTGTTCTTGCTGCAACATCACACATTGTTTTTCCCCAACACACATTTAGGCACGCATCAGTGTCCATTCTGCTCACAAGCATTTAACTTAGTTAATCCAACAAGCATTTCCCCACACAAGATCCAGGAGTAAAAGCCAGGTAAACCCCGTGCTTGCTTTGCCACCTCTCTCGAAATCTTTTGACTGCACAGAAAACTCACCTCAATGCCTCCCACCTATGTGAATCTCAGTTTCCTATAGTAACTTGTCAGCTTAATTACCTTTGTTTCCCCAAAACAAATAATTTCCACTATATGGAAATTTACTAGTACTTTAATCAAGTTGATGAAGGCTTAAAAAAATGTACCTTTGCCAATATAAGTTGCAGTTTTATTAGTGCACATTTCAAAGATCCAAAATCACTATTGTAGTCACTAGTCCAGTTTGTCTCAAATTGTGGCTGCAATTTTCAATGGGATAATCAAAGGTAATGATGGCTTTGAATGACTAAAACCAAATTATTAAAATAAATCTTTAATTAGGAAAATTAACAGTCATAACATTAATTTAATTAGAACAAAGAAAAAAAATCTTGAGCGCTTTATAGTAATACCCGTTTTTTACTAGCAGCATCACAGTTATTCCAAGGAAATAAATTAATAATAAATGTCATCAAGTGATTAGTAGGCATGTCCAGCAGGCAACTTAGTTTATTCTGTTTCAGAACCAGACTGAATATTCAAGCAAGGAAAGTGTACAAGGGTAACTCCATACGGGGCTTCAGTCAATGAAAAAGTTCGTTCTGTTGTCACAGAAAACAGTGTTACATAAGTCACAGCTATGAGGCTTTTCTTTAGCAAAGCTGTTTTCTTGCTGTCATAAACAAGCTATAGTAGAGGTGGGAAAGCCTACATCTTTGGATTTCAGAAATCTTTGTGGAGACATTCTGCAGTCAGTACGCCCAGCGATGTGCCTAGTAATTAACCTGAGGTAAAACAGAAGTCAGAAGCTAACCCACTGAAAATAAAAAAACCTGTCCCTTTCATAATCTGAGCAATGAAATATCTAATAAAGGCCATGAGTGTTTCATGCACTCTGCAAGTTTAGGTTTTCAATGTGTTTCACTATTTGTATCTGTTTTTATTTCGCTGTAGTGATCTTGAATATAATTTAAAACTTCAAGCTGTGCAAACTAACACTGTATAATTCAATGAGTATTAATTTAAACAAGTAAAGCTTTAGTTTAATTTTAAACATTTCATCTTGCTTTGTAACTGCCATAGGCTTAAAGCAGAAGAGACACACCTTTTTTCTATGGGGCTAACCTGATGAAATAACAATTAGATTATGTTATTTTAGCTTTCTTTTAAGCTCTTTGCATTAATGCACACAGAAGGTGTGCATTGCACACAAAGGTATACAGAAAAGTAATGCACAAAAAATTACTTTTATAGAGAGGCCTGGGTGATGAGCAGGAATAGTATAGTAGGTTTATTTTCAGAAGCTAATATTGTTTATATAATAAACTTGAGATCCTGAAAGAACGAAGAAAAATAAGCTCATGAAAGTTTTTTACAATGAGAAGTATTTCATCATTTCAGATGAAGTGGCTGAGCCCTGTGATATTACCCTCTCTAATTTGGGTAAAACACTGTGGAATCAGTTGCTCTTAATAAACTTGATTAAAAAATCTTTATTAACTGTAAAAAGTTCCTTGTCTCTTCTCACCACATGTATTTTTTTTTTTAAATTTACAGTATTTAAGCAAATCAACAAAAGCATATATACATTTTTTATAAATTCAAACACAGAAGAAATGCTTAACAGTTTTCTCAACAACAGCTCAATCAATCTTCACGAGTCCCTTCAGAACCCGTTGAAATATTTGCTGAAAACACTCAGCGCCCTGGCACTGGCCTCAAAGAACGGTAAAAGAACAGTTCTGCTAAATCATTTTTAAAACTGTTTCTATTCCACTCAGACTGCAGGAAAACTTGTTATGTGAAGGTATCTGATCAGCCCTGCACTGAAATAAAACTACTACAGTACAGAAAACCAAATTTCTGTTTGCCTGCCAGTCAACAGTATATCTAAGAAACAGAATAGTAAGTTGTTCACAGGTTAAAATAGTGCTCCTGTGCCAAAAAGGTAGAAAGTGAGAAAAGCCCAGTGCCAAATATTACACAACTCTGTGACCTCTTGGGCTGAGTAATCTGAAACACATCTCTTCTGATTGCTGGCAAAGGCAAAGGCATCAACTCTCAGGCAGCTGCAGGCTGAGCTCTGGCACAGGGAGCTGCCAGGGAGGGAGCAGGCTCCGAAAGCGTGGGGGGCGGGGGGCACCACTGGAGGTACCCATGTCCCCCGCCACGGCATCAGAGACCACACATGGCTGCTGCCACTCGTGTTAGGAAGGCAGGCAAGAAGACAACCTTCACAAAGCTCCCCTTTAAAAAAAGGCTAAGGAGGATGTCTCAAGCTCCTGCCTTTTCTCCTTGGGATTTCCTCCAGTGAGGTAAACAAATACAACTTCAAGAGATGTTTTGGAGGAAGGAGAACTCCTCTATCTCCACCACATGGCAAGCAGCCACGCTAAAAGCTGCTAAGCGGCTGTTGATCCAAAGGGCAAGCAAATAAACACAGCAGCCAAGTTGGCTGGATGGCAAATACTCATTGCCTGGGAAACAACCACTTTCTAAAATACATTTTCTTAAGAACTGGGGAGGGGGGAGGGGGGAAAGGCACATACACACAAACAATACAAAAGCTGAACATTAAATATATTTTCTTAAGAATCATGAGGAAAAAAAACCTGAAACGTTTAAAACACTGAACACAGCAACATTTTGCCCCTAAAATCAGAATCTGTAGAGCGCAACTTTGTTTCTGAATTCATTTGTCACTTATCATCATTTTATAAGATGTGATGATAGGCAGTCATATCCACATTATCACTACTGGCATGTCACACTGAGGCTACATCAGTCTGGACACCTGATTTATCCTCCTTATCATGCACCTGATAACCTTAAAAATATTTTATTAGGCTGCTGGAGCAAAACATTCAGGAAAAAGGAATTTAACAACAAAAACTTCCATGCATATTTACATGTCATTCACACTTCTAACAGTTGCATTGTAAGAGTACCTGAACTTTATTTTAAGTCACACTGGAGAGTACCTGAACATTTTACATACTATTAAGGGAAGATATTCCTACTGTATAAGCATATTTCCCCATCTGATTCTTTCCGTTCTGCCTCCCTGAAGATAGCATGCCTTTACATCAACAGCACAATTCTTCCTTTGCTCTTTCTGATGTAAGTCCTGGTTCTTTCACATAAATAGGTCTGAAGTTTGGGTAAAGACTGGCAACACCATTGGCTCTGGCACTGTCACTTAGCCATGAGCTCAAGCCTCAGACTAAGAATCCTTCTGCTTCCAGAAAACCTCCTTCTCTGTACTACAAATAAATAATTTTCTCTAACTAATCCTTACAGAAATCACAGCAGAAGCTGCAAAAGCATTCAACATCACTAATCTAAGGAATGCACGGTGCTCTTTAATGAAGTATAAGATAACATGAACTCTTCTGAGTAGTGAAATGTGGAATTGTCAGAACACATCTGCTTGGCTGTAATGCCTGGCAAGATGTTCCACCTCTCCCCACTGTAGGAAGTGGTAAAACCATTACAAGTAATGGTCTTCTGCAAATGGGGTACTGGATGCTGTAAAAGAGACAGTGAAACTAAGGTTTAGAAGACCAAGAAGCTGAGTCAGAACGAAGAGAGCCTGCTGCAGTCAAACCAAGGTTACGATGCATTTTCCAGCACCTTCATTCATGACTTTTACAAGTCCTCTGTGGATGTACGACTTGGGATGCCCACCCTTCCTCAGTCAACACTGACAGCATGCTGCAACGCTGAACGGTCATGTGGAAGAATGGCTGACACAAATGCCTAGTACATATATTCAGCAGTCAATCAAAAATTTCCCATGAAGCCAATAAGGAAGAAATCTTATTTCAGAAAACTAGCATGACCAAGGGAAAACTTAATAATGCCTTAGCAAAGATTGATTCAACTACACAAAAGCAATGGAAAAAGCAGTAAACTGCAGGAAGCAATGAAAGATACTAGTTTCCATTCTGTCAACACAGTAAAGGTGACTGAATTACAATATTCATTAGCCAAATATCCAAAATCCTCCCTCAGTCTTTGTGGATTCATATAAATACATACACACAGTTTTATTTCCTTCTCTCTCACTCTGTGTACACATATTTTTCAGGAGGTAAACCTGAAGGATTCTTTCAGAGTTTCCAGCCACCGTAAACTATTATGGAGAAGTCTCCTTACATAAAAGATGGTTTCACAGCGAATGCAAATTTTCCTTTCTGTCAAATTCTTTCAACATTGAGGCATGTATTTTCACATTTTATCCTACTGAAGGTTTCAGCACTCACACATCAGCCATGAGTGCAGAAATCACAGGAAGAGGTTCTCATGAATAGTCCTGATGACCAGAAAAAGCTTCCTTGTGATTCAGGAGAGTCGAGGTTGGGGTCCTTCCTCCCAAAATACTTTCTGCATATTTCCCCATTAGCTATAAATTGTAAAATGTTTTAAATCCTCTGGAAGAAGAAACAGAATTAGATAGTGCACTAATCTGATCACTAAAACTTTTCTGTAGAATCAGTCCAGTCCAAACAAAGGAAGTAAGGGCAACAGTGGACACTGTCATAAACAAACCTTTCTCGCCAGTCATGCAAGTAAAAAATACAAAACATGGATAGCACATATGGTATGTGACCTATGGAGGAATCTCATCAATGTGTACAAATACAAATACTGAAGGGAGGGTGCCAAGGAGGCAGAGCCAGACACTTCTGAGTGGTGCCCAGTGCAGGATGAGGCAATGGGCACAAACTGAAACACAGAAGGTTCCTTCTGCACATCAGCGAACAGGTTTTTTTTTACTGTGAGGGTGAATCAGCACTGGCACAGGTTGCCCAGAGAGGCTGTAGAGTCTCCATCCCTGGAGATACCCAAAAGCCATCTGGAAATGGTCCTGGGCAACTTGCTCTGGGTGACCCTGCTTGAGAAGGGGCGTTGGACCAGATGACTTCCAAAGGTCCCTTCCAACATCAGCCATTCTGTGATTCTGTATCAGTGTCCTGGTTTAACCAGGATAGGGTTAAGTTTCCCCAGCAGTGGGGGGGGGAGCTCTAGCAGGGTTATTCAGATACTATGTGGACCTCACATCCTGGCGCACATCACATTTTCCTGGCGCGGGAGCATGGGAAGAATCCGTGATCGCGTGGGGATCACGCCGACAGGTTTTCTCTCACTGCTATATTGGTAGATATTTTGCCCTGTTCATTGTTATTACTATTATTGTTGTTTGTTGCATTGCTATTGCATTGTTGTATTAAACCTTTCCTTATTTCAGTCTTGGGGCTTTGTATTTCACTCCCTTTGTGGGGGAGGGGCAGCGGCCGCGTGGTCTCAGACCCCGGCAGGGGCTAAACCATTACAACCAGCCACACAATCATTCATGCATATATCACATAATATAGGAACTGACTTACGGGTGAAAGTGTATGAAAGTAAGGCCACATTAAAAAAAGACTTTTCTCTGAAATAACACTGACAATGCAAAAACATATACAATTTTAATCACTAATAAAATCCAACTGCTCCATCTGACTTAGAAGATTAGGTAGAGCATTTGCTGACAGCATGCACCAATCAAACATTTTAAAATAGTTAATCAAATGCTACATACAGCTGGCTGTTATATTCAATAGGTTTCTTAAATCATTGCTTATTACCCTGTTTATAGTCCTTCAAAAGTCAATGAGTGGCAACTACTTAATTCACGCAGTGGCATCATATACAGACACACTAACGAATAATTAGTGGGTCACTTACACCTACAAAGTAGGCTCATGTGTTTTATTTAAAGACTGTTTGCAATGCCAGATGTTTTATTAGCACCTAACAAGTCTAACCATTCTTGGCCTGATCCATTAAAGATTGAGCAAATATTTAATGTCAGTTCTTGCTGTGAAAAGTCAGGTTGAAAGAAGATTAAAAAAATACACAAAATAATTTCCAAGTATTTTAAGGGAAACTTAAAAAGGAGGCAGAGGAACTTTTATTACTGATTTCTATGTTTTGGCAAATAAAGGTGATGAGCAAAAGCGATAACATTCTGAAATTACACTGGTGTTAGAAACCCTTTTTTTCCCCGATTTTTACAGTTTTTCAAGCACATACTACATGTGGCAATATATCCTCTAAACTGCCCTGCTCTCAACTCTTTAGTCTCATACCACTGAATCAAAAGAGAAACATGAAACTTATCCTAGAAGAGACTGCTTGCTGGTTCATAAAACCAGTAAATGAGCATAATCCAGATACCAATACTACCTTAAGTACTTCATAACAAGTTTTCATAGTTTCCAGTAAACCAAGGTTTATGTCATTGCAGCCTTACAATAATAAATGAAGGGTGCTGTATAGCTTAGAAACTGTCAATAGCTATACTCTAACCTATGATTTCAGGTAGTTCCACTAGACAGTACTAAAGGTGTCATGCCCAGTCTTGATGACAAACAGACTTTGAAAGGAAGTCAAATAGTTCCTCCCAAAATTTGTCCTTTTAACTCTTCTGGTAGTCAAAAGCGGGAAGGGAAGAAAAAAAAAAAAAAAAAAGGACGAACAAAAATCAGAACCCATAGAAATCCCCACATTTTCTCCCGAATTATTTTGCAAGGAAAATATGGGAATGTGTACATTGCATACACACATTTGGATAGTGTATAAAACAAATATGACCAGCAGAAGTAGGGAGGTGATAGTCCCCCTGTGCTCTGCACTGGTGAGGCCACACCTGGAGTATTATGTCCAGTTTTGGGCACCTCAATATGAGAGAGATCTTGAGGTGCTGGAGCGAGTGCAGAGGAGGGCAACGAAGCTGGTGAAGGACCTGGAGAACAGATCCTATGAGGAGAGATTGAGGGACCTGGGACTGTTCAGTTTGAGGAGGAGAAGGCTGAGGGGAGACCTCATCACTCTCTACACCTACCTGAGAGGACATTGTAGAGAGGTTGGTGCTGGTCTCTTCTCACAGGTGATTAGTAACAGAACAAGAGGGAATGGCTTTAAACTCCAACAGGGGAGGTTTAGACTGGACATTAGGAAAAAATTTTTCCCAGAAAGAGTGGTCAGGCAGTGGAATAGGCTGCCCAGGGAGGTGGTGGAGTCACCATCCCTGGATGCGTTTAAGGGTCGTTTAGATGAGATGTTGGGGGATGTGGTGTAGGGGAGAACTTTGTAGAGCAGGGCTGATGGTTGGACTCAATGATCCCAAGGGTCTTTTCCAACCTGAATGATTTTATGAATCTATTCAAAATCTGTAAAGGTTATAGCACCTGTATTAGCAAATTCTATTCTATTTAAAATTTAGAAATTTGGATTTCAAAACCAAAATAGGATTTTGGAGTAAAGCCACTGTCTCCTGTCAAAACAACCTCATCCCCACAGAAAACCGTTATTAACATGTAAGAGATGGTCAAAGATATTGATTTGAACAGTAATAAAGAGCTACAGCTTCAGGTGTGTCTTAGATGTTAAACTTTACTGAAGAAATCACTCCCCTTTGGTTTCTCGCTTGGTTGTCTGAGACACTAATTCTCAGCTCAAAAGATTATCTCACACTTCACTAGCTTTGGTACCTTAGTATAATCATCTGCTGTGAACTTTTTCTGCACTTCACAGATACACTGCAGGGAACAGAGCAGTCATAAAAGATTTTTTTAAAAAAAAATAAAGCTATAAAAGGCCACAACCAGTTTCATCATAATAGCTACTGTTTTCTTTAGATTTCAGACACACTTTCCCAATTTTTATTTTAAGTACTATTCAGGGTGAATATAGATAGAAGTCAGAGAAACAGATTGTTTTTTCCTATTCTCCTGAGACAATTTCACAAATCCTTGCAAGGTCAGCCATTGCATATAAAAGACAGTAAATCTTCTCTTTAACCACAATTAATGACATCTGATCATCAGACAACATTAAAACACTCATGTTACAAGTATATACTCAAGCAAATGTGGATCTACATTTCCATGTAAATCTATGCTCTAGGCAACTCGGCTATGTTTTAAATCTTAAGCTGTATATTATTTCTAAATAATATGTTTTGATATACTAATATAATTTTTTTCTGCTGCCCTGCTGAAAGAGGAGTTGAGTTTAGCCACATTGAAGCAGGACAGGTGGCTTATGCTAAGATCAAGTAATCAACTTGTAAGACCTAACTGTCATCCTCCGTTTATTTAATAGCTGCGAGACTAAAGAATTATTCAGCCCTTTATCAGAGTATTTTTCTGAAATGACTATATTTATATAAATATAAATTATAAAATTATAATCTATATATAAAAATATAAAATTATAACATATATATTATAAAATATAAGTTATATTTTATAAATATATATAAACAATAATGTACTGGTACATTCAACAGCTGAAATTCTTCCTGTTTACCCTCAGCTATTCACTAGCAGAAGTACTCTGAACTCGTAACAGGGCTGGCAAAGCTCCTCTTGGCATAAAAAACACAACGCTGTATAAATTAGAGTTGACTGATTAAAAGGCCCAAATCTTCAGGGTCATTTGTATGAGTTACGGGTGCATAGCTGGAATTACAATTTGTTCAAAGACGGATACAAAGAGTTCATTGTCAAACAGGAATTTAATTGGTTATATACATTTTGTGTATACAAATGTTGGATTTCTTTAGTCAGGAGTTTGTGGCCAACTATTTTTTTCTAACAGAAAACACAGATTTGCTGAAACCTAAAATTTACAAAAAAAACAGACTTCAATTACATTTGTAGTAATAGAAGGAAAAGCTTTTTGATTAACTGCAGAAAACCTAAATTCCATTCCAAAATAATTAGCAGTCTAATTACAATATATAGAATCTCTGTGATATGATATAGTAACTTCATTTGGGTGTCCCATACTCCAGGTGAGATCCCCAACTCTGTGGTAATAGTTTCTTGGGGTTTATTGGTTTGGTTTTGGGGTTTTTGTTTTAAACCTCCAGTGGAGTCTCCTATAGGAGTTGCTCCAGGGCTTAACCTTCCAGGTGGAAAGCTTTTTCTTGGATTAAAAAAAAATTTATTCCTTTTTATTTCCATTAGCAAAAAAAAGGACCAAAGAAACAACCAAAAAAAACCCCCAAAGCGCTGATGATCACTTCTTTCCAACAATTGTTATTGCAAGGCCGATATCTCAACACCCCCCCTTCAGATTTTATTTCTTATTTAGTGAAAATTCTTCCAATATTTTTTGCTCTTTTCAAAATCACCATTATTAGTACAGCTGTCTCTGAGCTCTTCAACTTCTACAGCTGAGGCCTGACCAGCACCAAATAGAGAGAAATAATAACCATAACTCCTATACAGTAATTCTGTTAATGCATTCTGGAATGACTTCTGGCTTTTCTGAAACAGCAACATACTGCTGACCTGGACTGCGGTGCGTCACTATCCTTTTCAAGGTGGTACTTTATTTTCTGAGCAGAACATTGCAACTAACAAGATATTTATCCAGCCCATGGGGGAGACAACTGTGCTTCAGCCAGTGAAAATAAGCCAGGTTGACTTTATTCACCAAGAAACCACGCCCTCTATATGGTAAAGCAAAAGAAGTGCTCGAGCCATATACGAGAAGGTTTATTTTGCAGGAGGTAGGTATTACC
Source organism: Strix aluco (assembly GCF_031877795.1). Lineage (NCBI taxonomy): Eukaryota > Metazoa > Chordata > Aves > Strigiformes > Strigidae > Strix > Strix aluco. The sequence goes on along the minus strand of NC_133934.1, from coordinate 74,644,559 downwards.
TGTCCAGAGAACTCGGCACTGTTGCACAGCTAATTATTCCCCATCTTCTCACTTGCGCTTGTCTTCCTTCATCTTATTCATCACAAAACTTTATTTTACCAAGATCATTTTGAATTTCCAACCTGGATTCTAAGTGCTTGCCAGCCCTTGCACTATAACAGCCCCTTAAGTTTTAATAAATATCTTTTCTATCACAGAGGGTGCTTATAAAAACCAAATTAAGACTCAACCCATAACGAACATCCTTCCAACTTCACAATGAAAGACAAAGACATTTTCATCTCAGCACCTTGCGCATTTACCACTTGGTGATTTGCTTCTGAAATGTATAGAGGTCAGTGTAAGAAACCTCTCAGAAGTCGAAACGTATCACAGCTGCTGCTTCTCACCTACCCTACAGTCCATGAAAAAATTACATCAATTTGACATGGTTTGTTCTTGAAAATCCATGTTGGCTGTTTCTTAAATCCTTATTAATCCCCACATTAAATGGAAACCAGAACAAATTACTGAAAGTTTGTAAAAGCATTTATGTCAATTACATAGCAATAGTTCACACTTCTTACTGTGACCAATGAAACAAAGACTTTTGCCATCAAATATTTGTTTTCCTTTCCCATTTTGCAGCTTGCCTGTACCTTCCTTGAACTTTCATTTTTAAGGCAAATTTAAGAAACCTATTTGTTATGCAATTTGATTGAGATGTCTGTATTTTACCCTATATGCTTATGCTATTCCTTTACACTCATCTTTTACAGCACAGGTAGACATCAAACCTCAAGACTGCATCCGGTGGGACCCATGCCAATTCAAATTATCAACACCTTACTTCAAAACTTGTATCTTTAAAAATCAATATTCATTGCACTATGTTATGGATTCTGAGTAGATACTATCAATGAGAACTATTTAGTCACATTTACTGCACAAATCTGAAGGCTTGAAACAGTATGCAAATACAAAGGACATCTAAATGCAAAAAATCAGATGCAGCCTTTAATGAATGCATCCCTTAATGCTGCACAATAATTTCAAAGTAGTGTTTGTTTAGGCTAGATAGTCTAATAAGATTTTATTTCTTCAACTGCTGTAATTTAATTTTATGGAAAATTATCTCCAAAGCCAGCACCCACAACAAAATTAAACATACAAAAGTTCTAGATAATCAGAATAAAACTGTTCTGAGAAAAGCAATTATCTAAATAGTTCAATTTCACTGCGTATGGGACTCAGTGGGTTTTTTTCTGTTTCTCTATATCCCGGGTAGCACAGAGTGGCATAGAGGCCAGAGCACAGCAGGGGCTGAGCTGTGACTCACAATAAGTTTGGTCCTTGTTTCCCAAGTCCCTTTTTTTCAACAAATTAAAAACAAAACTCCTCCATGACAAAGGCAACAGCCAACTGCCTATGAACAAATTCACCGATCCACTTCTTTCACACTGCTTCATGGCCCTGATTAGAATATTTTGTATCATTCAGATGACGTGGGCACACAAAGAAGAACTTCTCCTACCCCTTTTAGTTCTCAGGCAAGACATTGCCAGTACCATAGCCTGACCATTTCTGACAGCAGAAAATTAACGTCTTTGTTGTGGGAAATTGATTGTTTCCTTCTCTTTGCATTTATTATAAATAAACATATTCAAAGATTTTTTAACCAGGAAAAAATAGAGAATGGAACAGCAATGGGATGACCACGTAAATAACTTGGCTCTTTATAAATGCCAAATATATGAAAAATAGACAAAACATGAATTAAAACATTTACATTTTCCTCATAATTTTTCCAGAAGTTGGAAGAGAAGAGCAAAGCTGCATATAATCCAGGCTAAAATCTTTTTACAGTGACAAAGGTTTCAGAAAAGATATTCCAGACAATTTTTCAGAGATACATCCCCAGCGTGAACATTTCATTTTCTCCGATTATCATAATATCTGCATGCTTAATTCACCACTCACAAGAGCAGATTGGTTTCTTAAAGTGGGAAAGTAACAGCCTACAAAGTGAATGCATTCAAATCCCTTGCCACTAAAAATCAATAAACTGACCAATTTTGAAGCTGAGCTGTTTTATTAAACAGTAATGAAGCTTAGAATTTTGTCAACCACCACACAGCACTGGGATCTACCAAGCAGTTAAAGGCAAGGAGAGTCTGGTAGACATTTTCTTAAATTAATCAAATGATTCTGCAAAGATATACAGAAGTCCAAAATTATTATATGTAAGTGAAAAACTTTTCAAGCTATGTAGAGCTGTACGTGAAATTGGCTCACTTTGAAACTATAAATACGAAAAGTACAAAGTTCACTATCAGTTCACTATCTGAATTGAGGAACTTCACATTATTCCTGTGCAATAAAGCCCACTTAAATATCAATAAAGCCATAAACCTCATTTATTTTACCTTACATTTAGAGACAAAGCTCAAACTGCTTCAGAAAATCTATTGTTATTTTCACAAAAATAGTGCAGCTTTTTCTGTAACACCAGCTGTTAAAGGGTTTCTTTTTCTTTTTCCTCAGAATTCAGGATAAAAAAAATTCAAAATGCCTATTTACTTTGAACAACTTCACACATGCTCTTTGTGTATCTTAGAATTTCAACATCCACTACTGTCAAGACTTTTCAGGATTGACACCCAGTGTGCCACTCAACAACCAGAGGTTGCCACTTCCTCCTCACATGAAACAGGCCTGAAGGTATCCTTTTATTCCCTATGATGAAGTATCAATAAATTAATTCTATTCCATGGCCCCATAAAAATAATTAAGATGTGCTTCCATTTGGTGGAAGATACAAACATTTCTGTAGTAAGGCAGAGAAGACAGCTGTTTAAAACTGCCTACAATTTGAGAATGAAGACAGCATCCCATCTGCGATGGGCATTCTGATGCTTCTCTGGGAAACATTAGATTATTTATCTCATCCAGAAAATTTGTTTTAAGAAACTATACTATTTACAGATCCCTTTGTCTTGTATTTCTTCATTTGCTCATTTTAATCTTGGTATATAGCACTAGTGACTTACAGCTTTGTTTTGAAGTTTGATGGCTCCCTCCATGCATAATTATGTCAACGTTTTTATTCAAGTCTCCACATTTTCAGGTTTGTCATATAGAAAAGGGAGAGAAAACTTAATGTTCCTGACTCCCAGAACACTCAAGCTTTTCCCAAATTTAGTTGCCGCTGATTGCATTGCTTGCCGCCTTTGCTTTCTTTGCCTCATTAATTTCTGATATCTGCTGCATGGCTTACTGAACAATAACATATGCTTTCTGATCTCCCACTCTCTCCCCTGCAACCTTTTCAAGAACACCTAGCAAAAGAAAACTAATTTGTTTGTAGGTTACCTCTGGAAGAATTACATTACATTTGGCAGAAGTGTGAATACTCACTCAAGGCTAAATGTTGTTTGTGCAACAGAGTGAAATTGAGTTTCACCTGAATATATTTGATCATGCATCACTAAAGGATAGGCGTATTTTGATTTCTATGTATCAAATGTGGTTAAGAATACATATCACCATCATAAAAAAAAAACTTTTGCATATATATACAAGTAGTATACTTTTCAATTATTTTTTCGCATGTTCAAAGATTACAGTGATTCTCCATTATCCCATCACTTTCATTGAGTTCCTGATGCTACATACTTTGAGATAGATATCCACTTATAGACATCTAAATGGAGATTTGAGCATTTTTGAGCTTCTGTCTCAAACAGGCATTTTGAGTGCTTTAAAAACCATGAACAGCCCAAAGAGTTTAACAGCAATATGAAATGTTCTGAGAAACACACAGGTGTGTTATTGATTAGGAAGGCACAGCCAAGACTGAGGGTCTGCTTGTTGGCTCAGCAGTCAAACCCTTAAACTGGAAGGGAAGCTCTACAGTCAAACTGAATGCTGTATGTTTTGTCTGAAAAAGAGTTTGTTTCTTTTTACATCTTTAATAAAATACATCATTCAATAGAAATTTTTATTTTTAAAGAAAAACAAACATGAACACAGAAAAAAGGCTTCACTTCAAGAATTTGTGGGAAAACTGGACCCTCAATTTCAGTGACATTTTCATCTCCCCTGGGAGTTTAATTTTTCCTTGTTTTTAACTGTCTGGTATGCCCTCACTCTCGCAAAACTGCTCATATCACCAGTGTTATCTACAGATAGGAGATTTCCTGTTGATAATATGCATAAAAGAAACAAGTGTGTCAAGTTCTATGTGCTCAGTTCCATCCCCTGTCCCATATATAAGTGAAAAGCTTTGCAATAGTGTGGGGTTTTTTTTACAATAAACCTACTGTCATTTTCATTTGACTACACAAAGTCTATTAGCTTGTTTTATTTCTTTATGTTCCTTTAAAATAAGTTGAAATCTGGCTTCTTAAGAGGCATCCATCCCCTCTTTTGTCATTTTGCTCTTCCTAGCAAAACCAGCCCTCGTATATCTGCTTTCCTGAAGCTTTCTAGGGAGCCCTTGGTTAGCAGCTAATATTATCCTGTCACTTTTACTAAGGGCACAGTTCTGTAGCTGCTGTGTATGCAGAGCTGTCACCAAGTTCAGTGGTGTCCCAAAGCAAGGGCTGCTAACAAAGAATAGTGTCCTCAAAGAACATGGGGCTTTAAACAGATTTATTATATCAGTGTGTCATCAAAAATATAAATATGGAGCCAAATTTTGCCTCTGCCAATTCCCAGAGCTGCAAAACGCACACATATTTTTGAGAGAGTAAGAAATGAGTGTACCAAACAAAAACACACACACACAAAAGACCCTTGATTTTCTACCATCACGGAACATAAAAGATAGTTACATATAAATACTTTTGCCAGTAAGGGATCCTCACTACTAAACAGAGTTTACAGCCTCCCAATATACAGACAGTACGGTCTCCTCACGGTCAATTCGCAGTCTACAAATACTTGCTGTGCTTCCAAAGCTTCTGCCCAAAACTTTATTCAGTTTAGAACACTTCTAGAAGATTTGAATTTTATCTCAGCTTCATAATTTCAATGGATTGTTACTGCTATAAATGTTAAAACACTTCTCTACTGAAAGATTAAATACATGCTTATGTTAGACATTAAAAAAAGCAGAAAAAACAGTCACACAAGTAAGATCCCTTTGGAACAGAAGATTTTATCATTTTTTGAAATTAACATTTCACAACAGAAAGGATGGTTATGAATTTTGTTATAATTTTTGACCATTAGAGTAGTAAGAGACCATGGTCTTCTCCATCATTCTTTCCTACATGAACCAGAATTTGAGAGAGCAGGTGCAAAAAGCTTCACAGTGCTGTCCATACCTCTCCATACACACTACTACAGAAATCAACAACTTCGCCCTAGCTAAGACTCACACTCACACCTTAAAAACCTTCTTCAGGTGAACTACTGTTTCCCTTTATGAAAGGAAAACCACATCCATCTGTACCCAAAGCTGAAGCCTGTTTACCATGACAGGAGTAATTCTAAAATTTCCAGAAGGAAATGGTCTAAAGAAAAAATGGTGAAGTAAACTAGAATCTATTTAGGACAATAAAAGACAATTATATAGCACATACAAAGGGGATGGCATGTGTGTCTTATTTTGTCATTTGCTGCCCTTGCTGTTTTGATACTTTAGCTGCACATTTTTATGTGAGATGGTTTACACATCAAAATAATTTCCTGATTAAAGATGAAGCAAAAAATAACTAGAATTATTGTTCATATAATGATTCAATGAGTAGGCTTCTACGAATGATCTACAATCTGAATTTTAAGTAAAACAACAAAACTGTAACCCTGTATGCAATTAATTCCCTGACGTTACAACAAATTTTATTGTAAGAGCATTCACCTGACTGTGACTGAAGGAACTGACTGACAAAGCTCTTGACCTCTCCAACACTCCAGAGCAGCCTTTGTTAGCAAATTCTTCTCCCCTAGCTCCTCTGCAACAGTTACAAATAAATCACAGACTGCATTCCCACACATACATGTCTAAAAAGCTAAAGGGAAAGTCGGATAAGCTCTATACCACTAAAATGCTATACAATCAAAGCAGTAGCGATAGCAAAAGGACATTATTCAAGCAGTGTCATTATTCCCCAAAAATCTAATAGTGCTACTAGACATGCTGCTGAGGAAATTCCCATCAACAGTATGGAATATTTTTTCACACTTCTAAAAGCCACTGCTGCACCATTTACACTCTCTGCCTCAGGAGTTTTAGTCAAAAGAATGAATACAGTATGTGAGGATTTTGGTTTCCAGTCAAGAACCACATCTTAAAACACGGTTATAAGCAGACATTTCACTGTAAAAACGCTTCTTTTGTGCTAGAATTCTATGTTCTATATAGACCATAGAAACCACAGAAACACAAAGGAAAAATCCTTATTTATTTCAGCATGAGTTGAAATAGTGTCTGCAAATCTTTTAAATTCTGTCAACTTAACACACAACTTAAAATCCAATACGAACGCAGCAGGAACGCTTGGTTGGGTTTTCGATCCTATGTCATTGGGCTGTTGTGTAAATTTTAATTTAGAATCCCTACGGTTATCGAAGCTCAAAGCTCAAGAACTCCTTGACTTTTCTGGACTAATGTTGACCAGAAAAAAATCAGGATTGTGCCATAATTTAAGCGCATTTAATACAAAAAGTAACAGTAAACACGAATGTCTTTTTTTCACTTATTTTCTAAGCAAAACTGACTGTAACTGTAAAGTTCCACTGCAAAGCATAGTATTATAAAGTGTAACAACATTAACAAAACTTAAAAATTTATAATTCATTAGAAAGTTCAACTTAAAAGCACTCAAAATAAGAAAAAATGAAGACATTTTTTCTTGCTGTCACCTGTATCTCCCCCTTGGAAATATTTTACTTCACTTTGTTGCTGTTCTTTCTCTGACCTACACAGAAATATCTTTGTAGCCTAATTAAATGTCACACCCTAATTAGAGTGAACTTCTTGCCATTGCTGTCTCCATTATCTCAGAGAGCCTTCTGTCTGCATACACTCAATTCAGAGTGAAGTATGAGAAATGGGTTGTGAACTGCAAACAATGTACAGCTGAGGAGGCTTCAGATCCAGCAAAAGAGTGACTGAAGAAAATATCTGAAAATGTTTAAAAGATTTACAGAGGGTATAGCAAATCTCATAACACAAGAACTAGCTGGCCGTTAATGAAATGAATCTAAGTTAGGAAACAGCCAGTATTTTTTCCTCATACTCCACAATTGCTTGCAGAAGCACTGGCACATTATTTTTACTGAAAAAATCTTCTAAAAGTTCAAAAAGTAATTATATAAGGTAATGGAATAAATACAAAAAACTTTTATTAAATACAATGTTTTGCATAAAAGAGATGACTCAAATGTCTACACTGATTATTATAGAAAGCTGAGACTATTTTACAGGAAAGATCCTTCCATGCTTGCCTTCTTTCTCTATGACTTTCCTAATCATCCCTTCTGACCACTGCTAGAAAGAATACATTGAGTAAGGAAGACCTTATATCTCAGCCAGTATGATCATTCTTCTCAGCAAAGCACATACACCTTTACTTGCCATGTGACTTCACAAGCAGGACACTACTACTCTTCTGGCTGCTGCCAAGTACCAGACCATGAATTCAGGAACCTCCTTACTTCAAGGTTCACACAGACCTCAGATTAAACTGATGTTAACTACCGGCATGAAAGTATCAGCAGCTTTGGCTTGGCTTTTTCCTCCTTTTGTGTCATATTCACCTCTAAGACAAGGCAAAATACTGGGCACTCTATACCCAAGGAAAATCCCTTATGATTTAGCTGTGGTTTAAATATAATGTTTCTTTCTAGTAATGGAGCATTTTTTTTTTACACTGAAAAAATCAAAAGAGAACATACTACATATGGAACAAATAATTTATTGCTCTAAATAAAGTCTTAATAATCTAATCAAAATACAACAAGCAGTTGTTATTAGTTCAGTTACCATAATACGTACAGTCAGAACCAACCTCAACTGCTAAACAGAGAAAAACCTCAAGAGTAATTCAGTTAAAAGCTTTGTAGAGAAACACTTACTGATACCTATCTAGTTTTCTGTAGAGTTTCTTTGGCTCACCCCATGATGTGCTCCTGGGTCCTAAGGCTGATGCTGCCAGTCTTCTGCAGGAGGGGTGGGGACATCACAGAAACATCAGCATGTTTTCAGTGGGAGACGGGGGACGAGCACCTCTCGCTCAGTCTTCAAGATCTGCTTGAGTTATCTAAATATGCTTTCTTAACACAGCCCATTTTCTCTTCACTGATTTACAGGTAAAGTCTGCAAAAAATGATGGTATGCAACTTCCTTTTTTTGATACAATGCTTTATACCAAGCAGATCATTTAATCTGTCTTTCCATTTCTTGACTGCAAAATGGCATTAAAACACTATTTTACAAATACTTAGGAAATGTGTATATTATGCATGGTTCTTACTATGGTGGGGTTCCCCTTAGAAGTTGGTTTCTGACGTACTAGTGTCATGCAGCCACTAAGCAGTTATCTGAGACATATGCAGGACACACAGACACACCTCACACACGCCTACAGAATTTCTAGCTAGTCTAGAAGAAAATATAGATTCAGATGTGTGTGTGTTTATTTCCTACTTTTCAAGACATATAGTTTATAAACACATTTCTCTACACAAAAGCTATCAAAATAAGCCGGTTTATCAGTCAGAGACTAAGACTATAGAACATAAAGCCTGAGAGAAACAGCGTACAAGTCCTCATTTTGTAGTTCACAGTCAAAATCCTGACCCTTGCTCTACTTAGATTCTAGATTATGCAGAAAAACTACAAATCTGATCTTTCCAGCATGCTCTGTGTACCTGCAGGCAAGAGTGGTCTTCTGCTTCTTTCTACCTGAAGCAAAATTATGTAACCAGCTCTGAAAGACTTCACTATTCTCTTTGAAAAGGTAGACTAAAAAAAGCAAGAGAGGTGCCAGACAGATCTCTGCACAAGGTACTAACCGATGCACATACGAGGTGGGAAGCTGCAGATTCTTGGCTGAAAAAATATGTATTGGCAAAATGATTCGTATCCCTTTGTGCACAGCTTCAGAGGCATTACTGAAGTTTCCCCACAGTGTACTTGCACCCCTTTAGGCCTTGTTGGATTTATAACAATGATCAGAGAACCTTCGGAACTTAATAATCTCAGCATTAAACTGCTTATCAAAAATATCACACCTTTTGCTACTCTCTTTATTGCAACTCCTATGTTTCTTGTTTCCCCATTTGCTGTGATCACTGTTTCAATGCCCTTCTTTCCCCTCTCTCTCTGCCAAAGACAACAGCAGTACTTCCTTAAAGAGCTGATGGTTCTCTGTCTCCTCTCCTCACCCATCCCCCTTCCTCACCCCTCCTGCAATGTACACAACTAAATGCATAACCCACTTCAGTCCCTGGTTTATCTTCCTCCCTCACAGGTCTGTAGTTTGAATTTTCAAGTATTCTGACATCTGAGCAAGAGAAATCCTCAAATGTGTCAGATTATCTTGCTTAGTTTATAAGACACTGAATAGCTCAAGGGATTGCTAATGGCTGGAGAGCCTTTTGTTTACAGGCTGTGGTTTCAATACCAAATCATGTCCACGATAGCCCTGAGTCAGTTTTATCTGATGCCTGTTTCAAGAGGATACATAATATGAGTTGTTGAGCTCAACATCAGTTTTTACAATAGAAGATGATCACAGCGAGCACTTCTGTTGTCAGTCCCGGAGGAAAAAAAGGCTGAACGCTGAAATGGAAAGTAAGGGAATGCTTTACAGGTGCAGAGATCCCTGAAGCAGTAAACACTCGTGTTACTAGGCCTATGTGATGCAGTGCAGTCCAGTGCCATGCAAAGTTGTCAGCTTGGTCCTCGAAGTGGTACACAGCTACAAATACATCAAGCTGGATTTATTAACTCAGGCATAGCATCTCCCTAACAAAGGTGTACTTCTTCAAGACCTAATCTGAATTCTAAGCTTGTGTATTTCTCTAGGAAGTGAATGCACACTTGCAGGCGTGAGTTACTACAGGAAGGGCAGTCCTTATTTTGGGGGAGGGTGCTGGGACGAGAGCTGCCTTTGGATACGCTTCACTAGCCCCAGACAGCAGCCTAGAGATCTGGTGCCATCATCGTCAGGACTTAATTCATCCAACACAAGCAGTAATACCACCTTTTCCCTGAATAACTAAAACATGTTTTCTTATCCTTAAGACACATGAAAGGAAAAAATAACACTCTCTTAACAATTACCTACAGCTTGGTTATTCACATGTCTGCTTGCTTGTGCAAGAATGTACAGGATCAAAACAAGGGTCCACCAAGTTTGCCATCTCAGCTCCAATAGCGAGCAGCGTCAGATGTTAGGAAAGAGCGTAAGCACACAAATATAGAGCAATACTTCCCTTGCTAAATGCTCCCAGATGCCAATAGTGTATCACTCCTGAACTTCCTCACCTGAAGGTTGCATTTGAACACCGGACTTAACAGCCACCCAAGAACCCTACCCCCATGTATCTGTGACATCCCTCTTTTTTAAATTTAATTATATAAAAAGGTACAAATGGCTATGTCAATAGATTTATATATGTGTATTAAAATGTATACAAAGAACAGTAACCAGGAAACAAAAAAAAGCCATCCAGCATAGCTCCCCAGATTTGGAATAGAACCAAATAAGAGACTGGCTATATCCCACAGGCTCTTCCTATCACAATCCCTCCCATTCTGAGTATCTGCCTAACAAAAGGGAAACTGGATTACTGTACTAAAGAAGGGATGGTCCTGTCACTGGTCCAGAGTCAATTAAACATGGGGGAGTGGGTGGAGAGGGTGTACAGATGTTGGGAATTTATTTTTTTGAAAGTTAACTGGAAGGCCGCACTTTATTTAAAACAGAATTTTAGACCTCTCCTGAGGAGAGAGTATGAATAGCTCACAGCTGCCTTAAACCTTCCTGAGATATGAATATACTACATTTTTATTAGAGCTGGATTATACTAGCAGCTATCCAGGAGGTTCAAATGCCTAACCACTGGAGACAATCAGAAGCACACAAAGATCTCTGCATAATGAACATAAATATCCTTTCAAACAGAAAATCATAATCTACTCTGCTGTAATCAAGTCTATATTGTTGCATAAAGAATTTTAAGCAGAAGAGCAAGAGATAGGACAAGAAAAACGAGAGGAACAAAAGAAACTCGAATGTTTCTTCATGATCAGTGTTTTAATCATTTTTTCAATAAAATAGTTATATATTATAATTTATTATTAGATTGTTTCTTTCATCTTGTAAGTACAATTCTAACACTAACAAGGTAGTCTTTTATCCTCATATTTTAAATCAAAACTTTTTTCAGGAGTTTCAAAGTGGGTCTAGGATTTCAGCATACATTTTTGAGACTAAGTAGTGCCTGCAAAGCATATAGATAGTCCCAGCCTATTGCCAGCACCATGGGAACAGCTTTATACAGTTCAGAATCCTTTCAAACAAGGGCAAGCCCAGTGCCAAACCTCAGCCCAGGTAAACAGCTGCCTGTCAAAGATGCCCTGAGCAGTTCTTTTCTATTCTTCTTCATCTACTACCTGACATGCTTTTCTGCCACATAACAACTTAACTGGTGGTGGACTTTCGCAAGTGACTTTTCAACAGTAGAGTAATAACATCACCATTTTGAATTTTACATGCCTGCTTTGCAACGTTCAGAAAAGAGGATTGTGCAGGAAATATAGCACCAACCTACAGAAGAAAATGCCTACTTTGGACAGTGCTTGTCCATCTTTCAGTAAATTCATACACTGAATATTCTGAGGCATGGAAAACATTAAGTTATATTAATCCAGAACAGATGCCACCTTTGGTTTCTCAGCAGCAAAATCCTTTTAGAGGTATTATCTTCACTGGATCCCATGAGCAGGAATTAAATAAAATGGAATAGAACAAACAAAAACGGGTGCATCTGCTCCTAGAAAGAGTCCTGCTGCAGAAGGAATGCACTGATTGTTGCAACTGTAAAATAGTCAGAAGAGCAATCAGAAATATTTATTGCAGAGCCCTCCCTTTGAACACCCAAAGTATTCTGACAAAAATCAGTTGTTTATTGAATGAGTATCCCATGGTTACATTTTATGCCTATGAACAACACATCTCCAGTAAGTGCTATTTATGGATCATAATTAAATGACCTTTTTCCCCCCACATTTCCCCCACCTCCAAAATACGTGAAGAATTTCTACTACTTCACACAGCCTTTTTTAGGATAGGTAGAGATAATTATATCTGAATGGAGAATTGAGTATTTAGGTAATATATAAAAGTAACAGTGGTCTATTCACACATGTATTGAATACTATAGGTGTGAAAAATGACAGACATTTAGGGGATAAAAACTATTCCAATGTAGGAATCAGAAACCTGGCAATAATCTTCATTAAGGGCTTGTTTCTATAGAATAAATAAAAATAAAGCCATTTTAGAAAGAGTGTATTAAAAAAACCCACAAAATCCAAACAAACAGAAAAATGTAAGCGAACTCGGGTCAAGCTGGCAAAGCATGTAAATCTAAGTTACATACTACATGAGTAGGCTGCACTGAAAACTCCTGAGCAATCTTTATCCATCCATCCCTCAAGTGTGGCAATATTTCCACTATCTTATTACTAACAAATCCAAAACCCAATTAACAAAAAATTAGGTGTAACACTATACAGTTTATGGATTTTGAGAGCATGCTGGGAATGATGCTTAAAGGAAACTTTAAAGAAAAAAAGGAAGAGAGAGAGGAGAGAAATTTTGGCACAGAATAAAAATGTCTTAATAGTGGGACCCACTGTGCTCTGGATTAGTTTCCCAAGATAAATGCTGAAAACCTCATCACTTGATTAGTTAAAACAAAGCACTGGGAAATACACATTCTAAATATACCAAGGCAATCTTGCAGTGGATGAGATTGAACTTAATGGCATATTTTTCCAATTCTAATTTCTATGACTATGAAAATATTGCATTTAAAATAGAAATGTAATATTAATGGCACATACAAAACTTAATAATTTACTACCAGTTTTTATGTTGCCTAAACAACCCAGTATATAATTTCATTAGTACATGCAGATCCCAGGAGAGACTAACCAACAGGGGGAGGGAAAAAAAAAATTAAAAAAACACTTAGCTCTTCAAGAATGTAATAGCTATTTACAGTCATAAGACACAAGAACAGAGTAATAAAGAACAGCAGGTTCTACAGCTTGTAAAGCAACAGCAGAACTCAGCTTTGAGAAGGGAAGGAGGAGAAAAGATACATAGCATTGTTTCAAGTTAAAAAAAGAAAGAATGCTTAGATGTTAAATGACAAACTCAGATGACATTAATTGATTCAGGTCTGCTGTCTTTGAAACAGAGGCTTTGGCTATGTAAATGTAATAGCATACTGCATATGCAGTCAGTGGAATTTAATTTGCAGTCATCTAATCCATCTAGTGCTGATGTCTGTATCACAGGGAGTTCACCTACAGACAACTCAATATCTCACACAGCTCTTTGAATAAAATAAAAAATAAAAATTAAAAAAAAAAAGAAAAAAGAAATGGAGCAGTGGGTTTGAGGAAAAAAAGTAAAGAAGATAACTCTCTCTTCCTGAATCAACACAGAAAAGAAAAAAAGCAAAGGTGAATTTAGCACAGTCAGAAGCTAAAAGGGATCTTTTTAAACTGCCTACTACTACTACCTAAATACAAAATAATGCAAGCACCACTTAGTTGCAGTAACACCTTGACTAGTTAAAAAAAAAAAAAAGGGGGGGGAGCAAAAAAAGGCACTTAGTAACAGTAACAATAAAAAGCAATTAAAACTCTTTCATGGAAACATCCTAGCAACAAAATAGTAAGACAAAGGCTGGATACAACAACACAGCAGCTGGTACCTGATACCATGCTATTGCCTTTAATATGAAAAAAAAACATTTCTTAGATAACATACTAGTGTACTTACAGCATGTATCTGTGACGAAGCTCAGTATGTTTTCAGCACTTTTCACCTATATTCACACATATGAAACTGTATCATCTTTCGAACTATGCTCCACATTAGATTCCTTGACAGAAAGCAGGTGGGCACACTGTCTACTTCATGTTTGCCTCTTAACCAGGCCATTTTGACAGCCTGGGGGAAAATTTTCTACTTCTTCATCCCCAGATATTAACCAGGCCAGGGAGTAGGTGAATCTTAATATTCGTTGGAGATTACTAACCACAGTGCCAGGGTCTCATCTTTCCAAGCACAACCACATCATTTAAAAAAAAAAAAAACAACCCACACACAGATCTATGCAAGGAATCCTCAGCTGCTAACGCAGAAAAACTTTGTGCTGTCAAAGCTTCATAAAGGGACTGGGGTCTGCACACCACAGCACATTTCATATTTCTTGCCACTTTAAAAAAAAATACATTTTTCTTTAACCACAAAATTTTATGTTTAAAGCCATGCAATTTTTTTAAAATTTATAACTCTAAAAATATCCATTGCAGATATATGGGAATTTTCTGACTTAACATATAACATGCTTTATTGGTTTTGTAGGGCTGCTCCCTACAATAACATCAGCTATTCAAGCCTTCATCCACCAGGAGCACAGGGATCAAAAAAGAGAAAACCAAACAAAACCCCCAAAAAACAAACAAAGGAGTGAGCAGCTCAACTCTTAAGTCACAAAACCCAAAAGATTGGGTTGGTGGCATTCCCTCTCTCTGAGGCCTTCATACAGCAGCCTTGCAGAAAACACTGAATCCTTAATGTTGACAAATGATTTGCATTTAAAACAGGAACTTCCTTATAATTCAGCAGCTTTTCTGTATAAAATAGTCCAGGGGGACAATTACATAAAGACATTCAACGCTATTTTGACACTTCTCTTTGTAGAAAGAAAATACAGAAACATAAAAAGAAACCAAACAGTTCCATTGTCCTAAAAATTAGTAAGGAGCACTACCGATTGCCAACATTTGTATACTTTCACTCCAAAAATACAGCACTTCTTGACTGAGTACATTCCTGTCCTCATTCAATACAGTGGACAGAGTTTATTACCCCATGTTTCACAAATAAATGGGGTCAATGAAGTGAAACAATGCAAGATTGTCAAATACCTATTTAGTTCACATAAATTACACCTCCCTCTCTGCTGCTCGTAAAGACAGTACTGTACAGTCCTGAAAGTATGCATGTGATATCATCTTGCAGGAATGGAGCACGTGCACGCTGCCCACTTTATAGCCCAGCAGTTTGACTAACTAAAGTTACATCAGCAGGCATCCTTCAGTCCTCAGCTCTCTCATTCAGAAGAGCCTTCTTGCAAGCTCTTTTTCTACCCTTTCTAACCTCATTCCCCTTTGCACACAGACACACATTACAGTAGGGACCGGAGGGCAAGGACTTAAGCCCTAAGCATGCATTAAATTAACTCATTTTAAATTTAGAGATGCATGGACACACCAAACTGTATAAGACTTGGTCTCAGGGGCAACATTTTATATTGCCACAATGTTCTATTTTCACTGTAGCACATCTCCAAATGGAAAGGCAGTAATTTAGCTTAGCTCTAACCTGATATCATACACTTATAATTAAAGGAAAATATTTAAAGTAGGACTCAGAAGAACAGAATTATTTTTTTTTTTAAAGTGCATGAAATGGGCCTATGCTGAGATAGGTGTTACTATGTAATTGAACATCTATGAAGTCATTTAACAGATGAAAACTTTTTAATAATATTTTTAAAGTCAGGGTTATACTTCAGTCACAGTTCAGTGTATTCAGTTGGAAAGCATTGAGTTTCAACAGTGCTCCATCAAATAACAGAAGCTAGTGATTTTAAATGGTCAAATATAAATATCTGACATACATACACACACATATACATAATTAGCACACACAGATATAAAGTACACACACATTTTCTGATGCAAAGCAACACTTTCTCATCTGGTCAGTGACTTACTAGAACTGCAAGTGGTCCTCTGCAAGCGAGACATGAATACTCTGCCTCATTTGGAAAACTTTTAAGCCTACCATGTCGTAGTTTCAAAACTGTCCCACCAGACAAAAGTAGTTTCAAAACTGTTCCCCCAGACAAAAGTAAGCTTAAAAACTGGTAATTACAGTGTTGCAGCTGCGGCAACATTCAAGTTAGGGCTGAGATGGTACTTCAATTCTTGTTGCAATGATGTCAGAAAATATCACTTTGGGCTGAAACTTCTTATGCTTGATCTCATTGCAGATGTTTGCACTTACAGATTTCTGTTTGTTTGTTTGAAGGAAAAGGGAGTATTTGGAGGGGCAGAAGGGTAAAAAGGAAAAAGAAAAATAAAACTGTAGGTTGCATATAGAGCTTTTATTCTTAAGACTAATATACCCAGAGTTTTTAGGTCTAGATAATGTAAAATTAATTGTGGGCCACATACCGCCTTCATTGTTAATCCTACTGTGCTTCACTGAGCAGAATTTAGACTTTTAATTTCAGAACTGGGAAGTGCCTTCTGCTGTTACATGGTATATAATCTGACATTGTGCTTTTTCCTTACTCTGCTCTTGTCTGGCTCATCAGCCTCGTGAGACTTTCCCAAATTGTAAATCCACGTTCAGTATAGAGCTGTCCCAGAGCAAGCAGATGAACAGAGAGTTGGGAGTATTCTGGAGAGTGATCTGCACTACTGAGTATTAAGGATACAAACACATCACTTCTCATCTATGGATCAGCCTGATCCTGAGTGTTTAGATAGGGTCAGAGCTGCCTCAGATTTGTCTGATGCAGCACACAAGTACTGATTCCTCTCATAGGAGAGTTGTAGACTAGTGAAACCTACGGCAGCTCCACCACTGACTTCTCTATGAACACTTACCAATGCTGCAGTAACCTACACTCAAAGTAGTTAAGCAGATGAAATGGAAAATAGTTTCAGCACATCCCCATCACTGTAACATCACACAGCTGACAAACCTGATGAAGTCAGTAACAATGAAAATTGGAGATCATCTGGGAATTTCTCCCAAATTTTAGAAAGCATCACACTAGTTACAAAGGCTTACCGTAATTTATCATCACAATTTTTATTTTTAATGTCATTTTAGAAATTGTACATCAATGCAAATCAATCACTAGAAGTAATGAATTCTCAGCTTCCAATCATGAGAATTTTATGTAGCTTCACAACTTCAGCCAACTCACTTAACCGACTGGTATGTTGAAATAGCAATGTAATCTACTTACTTGCCCTGCAAGGATAATATTAATAGCTTCTAATTATACACATATGGTAATAACCATGATTTCTAAACATCACCACAATGCAACTCTTCCGTACTTTGCATGAAGTCCACTGGTTCATGAACTCCTGAACAGAAATATCTGTCACCATGCATACTTTTCAGCACAAGCAAAGATGGACTATTCTCTCCAATATGATACTGATCACAACAGGCAAAGGAAACTCAGCATCTAATTGACACAGAAACGTTCATACTCTACTAAGTGTTTAATAGTTAAATTTTTGGCTTATTTGTACCCCTGCAATTTCTGTTTTTAAGTTAATGCAACCAGCAGAGTTGCTCTGTAATTAAAGACAACTTTTTTAAAAAAATGTATTTATGTATTCATGTGGTGTAATTGTAAAATAAAGTCCTTCACTGTAGTGCATACACTCAGGGGGATGAAGATAAGGTTGTAGTGGGAAAAATTAACTATGAATTTCTTGACTTGTGTATGTATAATAAAATATCAATTTAAATGCTATATTAATATTCATATATTTGATTCTGTAATTGTTTTAATTGAGAGAGACCAATTAGTGAGGAAGAAAGTGCCTATTAGCCCACAATAAAAATAATACATATAAGTACTTCATTTTGTAAAGATGTCTCTGCTGGTTTTTATTGAAATTTCCACTTAGGGAGATTGCTGTTGTTTTTAACCTGTTTTTTTAAAGCTGAACAAGTTTTCATCAATTACACGATAAAACTTGAGGAACTTTCAGGGCTCTGCAATTTACATCAAGTTATGTCTTCGTAAGTAGATGCAAAATTCAAAAGAAACTATTGTTGATATTTTTAAGCGTAAGTGACACTTTGCCAGGTTCTTCATTGTTATTTCGTTTAACCTCTGGTAACTAACAGAGCAGGCTATTAAGAAAAAGTGAACTATCAGAGTGAGAGAGGAGGCACTATTATGTGAACAAGCACTTTAAAAGTCTTGTCAAGTATTTTGGTTTCCCATTTGGCTTTTCTTGGGAGGACAGAAAGGAACAACAGCAAAACTTAGCCTGAAAATTGGCACTCAGATGTAACAGCTAAAATTCTATTCTGAACAAATAAAAAGTATTATAATGCACAGTTACTTTCAACATGTTTATGGACTCACCCCACACGCTTCCTCCCCTTTTTACTCCAATGATGCTTTCACTGGCAGCAACTCCTCAAGTGAAAAAGAATCCATCCTACAGGAACACAAGGAGCAAAAGCATAACATCACTTCGATAAAAGAAGAATTATCCACCCCATAAGATTATTAAGACCAAACAGAAACACACTACTAAATCCCTAGGGCGCAAGGATTAATACTACTGTAGTCTCTGCCAGCGTCTTCCTCCTTCAAAATTATTTTCTATCATGGATTATTTGGACTTTGAGTGACACCATGATTTTTACATGGGAGGAGGAAAAAAACCCAACAAAAACCCCTGGGGTAAATATGAGTAAGAGCCATTTCAGCAAACAGTTACACCACAAGGATACATGAAAAGAAAATCCTGAGGAAGACATCTGAGAGTCAAAAAACGCAATTGCACTGAGCTAATTTCTGAAAACTGATGTCATAACTTGCTAATCAGCAATGCTGAAAACAGACGGATTAAGCCATGACAAGCTAACTTCTTAATACTCACTTCACAGTATGGGCAAATATCCACTCTCAGAATCTTTTAAAGGTGAAGTTTGTCTACAAAGAAAGGTGGGCTGCCTACTTGGAAGAGATGGCAAAACAGACTACAAAATGCTGTCTCTTTTACATAAAAGTATTTTAATAGTAAATGCAAGCGCTTAGTGTTTTAAAATAAGAACAAGTATCTTTCTTATAACATCTGTACAACACTGTCAGAACCTAATTGTGTTGTCACAATTGATTTTGTACCTTAAAGTGATCACTTTGTATCAAAATTTTATAAAGAGAATAAAAGGGAGATGTTTTTAGAGAGGTTCTTTTATGTTGGCTTGGGTTGTTTTCTCGGTTTAAGTATGTTTAGGGTTTTATTTAACAGAACTTTGTATACTTCTGAAACATGACAGTCACTGCAGGATGGTATTGTGTAACTGGAGACACTGAAAAGACACCTTAAAGAATACTAATTGAGAGTAGAACATTTCTCAACAATAAATAAATAACTTGAAAAAACAGTGAAGAAAAGGATGACTTGATAATGGGATAATGATACACGCTGCATCAAAGTCTGTTAATTGAAGGTTTGCCATGACCAGTGAATAACATTCATTGTAAATGTCTTCAGAAAAATAATACCCTGCTAAAAGTAGAAAATGATCAAGAGGAAAGAAAATTGTAAAGGAATGAAAATTAGTAGACTTTACATACTAAAATATAATGGTAGTTCTCAGAGCCTAGAATGGCAGACTAATTTTCCACATTAGACTGGTTAGTTAATTGTGCACTTCAACATGCCAAGCATTTCTGAATAATACTAAAAATGATCCCAAGTTTGATAGGGAATAAAAATCATCTAAGAACTATACTGGCTTAAAGACATACATACACAAAACAAAGATGACAGAAGCAGCCTAGCAAACACAGAGCTTTACTGTCTATGTAACTAATCATCTATGGTTCAAATCTGACTGCAGGTTGAAAAAAAAAAATATTTCTTTTTAAAGAGTTTGTAACTCACATGCTAGAATTTTGCCTGTAAAAAATGAAGAGCAGCAGCAAACACACTTATGACACTGAATAACAAATCTCAATTTAGAAAGAAGTAATTTTTAATATATA
This sequence comes from Strix aluco, assembly GCF_031877795.1. Taxonomy (NCBI): domain Eukaryota; kingdom Metazoa; phylum Chordata; class Aves; order Strigiformes; family Strigidae; genus Strix; species Strix aluco. The sequence goes on along the minus strand of NC_133934.1, from coordinate 74,624,489 downwards.
TGATGTAACATTATATAACATCCAGTACTGTAAAAATTAAATCACATATATACCTTTCCTTAATTTTGATTACTTGCAAATGTAGTGTTGTCTTCACAAAGAGATACATACATGATTTAAGAATGTACTGCAAAATTTACTATCTTTGTTTTTGCTGTGACAAGTTGCCAGAGAGAGAAAGTATTTTAATTCTTATAGAACAGTATTTGGAAATGCTACAGAGAATGAGAATGATACATTTAAAAGATGTTATTAAAGAATAACATATGCACGGACAAGACTGATTTTAAGCATTTCATTATTTTACTCCATTTAAATAACCTTGGTATCTACTCATCACTACACAGGAATGAATGGTGACTTTTCTGCAATGCCTTATAGTAGTCAGAAAACTTATTTCAGAACAAAGAATGGAGCTGAGCACGATTTTGGAAAAACAGCTTCAAGACATGTCATGGGTGTGACTGCCTGGGAACATTTAGGATGGATAAACTAACCCGATCTGAACATAGCAAAAGTAAAAAGATTCCTGATGAATGCTGAGAACCATTAGAATTAACCAGGCAGGAAAATAACCACTCTGTAAGACATAGGATCTCTGTGGCTGTTCATGTATGGGAGAAGACACATGAAAAATGGCAAAGTAGCAAACTGCTCTAAATAAACCAATTCAAAGCCTCAGAACACCAGAAGGGTACATCCAAAGAAACTGAAAGAGATTAATATTAAAAGAAAGTACTTATCAACATGAATGCAATTAGCTTTTGGAAATCTTTTTCACAAGGTATAACTAAGGCCAAGAGCTTAAAAGGATTAAAAATACTAATCAAATGTATATAGATAATGAAGGAATCCAGAATTACAACAGCAACTTAATTCCTAAGTGTTTATTCCACAAGTGCAAGGAAACTTTCATCTTCCAAAAGCATGTGGTGTTGGCCACTTTTTTTGGACACAATAGTATTATTTTCACATGAACAGAAAAGCAATGTTTTTTCCTGTGTTGAAATGCATCATTTAAAAAAAAATAAATTTTACTGCTGAGAACACACTTTGCAGTAAGAGGAACAAGACAAACTGAACATGGATATTAAAAGAAAAATGTCAAATGCCAATGAAGACGTGAATTGGTAAGATTTCCCTGATGCAGAGATTCCTGGACAAGACCCCTGATTTCTGTTATGCATGAGATCAGATTAAATTAACCAAAAGATCCCTATCTGTCTTTAAAACATATCAATATCATTACTTCAATAGTCCACTAGGGCTTCACACATGCATATGGGAGGAAGATAGCAAGGATTTTGCCTTCCCTACTCCAGCAACATACGACAGACATGTGACAAGGAACTAACCACCAATTTTCTCCTTACACTCATCTGTAATTGTATGCATGGGCATGAGGAAGTAAGTTCTTCATTGCTTTTGATAAGTAGTTACTATGAAATGCTTGAAAGAATACCTGCCAAGTAACACAGCACTTGAATGCACATTTAATAAGCTTATTTGGAAAACATCTCTGCTCCATAAATATCTGAGAGGAAGAGTCTTAAATAGTATGAAAGCCAGTGAGAGCCAATAGTCTCAGAAAGGATCAAACCTGGAGCTTGCTTTCTTGTTCAAGTTCAGTAGCTCCCTGCAATCTGATATCACTAGATCCACAAGTCATGTATCAGGCAAGCTGACAACCTTTTTTTTTAAAAACAAAAAAATTCAATTAGGTTTAGGTAACCAAGATAAAAGCACTTAATACCAATGTCAAGACTTCTGCAGCTTCTGACTAGTGTACTTGTACCATCTAAGAACAGCTGTAAGCAAATTTAATCACACTTCCAAAAACTGAAAACAAAAGAGAACGATCCATTAGTTATGTAAATATGGAAGGGAAGAACCCCTAGGATTCATCCTCTGCAGACCTACAAAGATATCTATAACGATATTATTTGTCTATTTACATTACTACATCTGGATTACCAGTCTAGAACCAGCCTGCATTTTAGGTTTGGATTTAGTTTTAGTTCTCAGAACTCTAAATAAGAAAGAAATATTCTCCCATCAGAGGGTATCAGCTTGATGGAGCACATGTGAACAGCAGTAACAAAAAACAACTCTTGCACTCAACTGTTGTTCAATGACTTAGCTTTGGATATGGTTCTGTCCTGGTCTAGCCAAGGCATTTTTCAGGATGAGGATAATAAGATGATCTAGGCAGTACTACCATCATCCCAGGAACCCAAACTATGACAGAACTGCCAGTTCATGTTCACTCAAGAATCATTAAGCTTGTTCCCCTCTAGCAGCCTTTAAGTTCTGCTGACTTCTGATAGTTGCAGCTAGCAGTCTAGATTGGATTTGGAATCAACTGATAGAACAAAATGACGTTGGTATAGTTAATGATCTCCTGTCAAAATGTATTCTATTTCATACTGATTGTTACAGAGTCAACAGTTTCCAAATCAGATATCTAATTCTAGGCTCTGAAGGTCAAGATTTTCAAAAGCACATAAGTGGCCTCAAAGCACGAGTCTATTTTCAGACACCTAAATAAAATAATTTATTTTTTATACTAAAAAGTAGATCATTACTCTCTAGAAAATGCATGCCAGTGCAAAGGAAAAAAGAACACACTACGAAAATTATCACAGAGCACAGGATTGTCCTGTTTATGATGAGTTTTGTTCAAGCTATTTACTCATGAAATCCAAATTAATCTAAGACCTACTATAGGTTAAGGCTTAGGGTGTGCTGAAGTTGGTCTTGGAAAGGTGGGTAGGGGAGGAAAGAATATGCCTTGGAACAGAGTTTCAGAGCATTTCTTCTTTAGTTTGAAGTTTAGTTTTGTTTTTAGTTTACCTGAAGTATTGTGAAGAACACAGTATAAGATAGCTGAAATTAATAAGACATTAAATAGTATGTAAGTTTAGTTTTGGTAAGTGTATATACAGTTCTTGCAGGCCCTAATAAAACCAGTTAAAGAGCAAACTAGAACAACATGACTTATGATCATTGTTTGTCCAACTGGCTACATTCAGAATGGAAATACTTTGGAGAAGAAAACGGCTTTCATAAAATACCTATATAATTAATCCAGCATCCATTAAAGAGAAGTTCCCCACAGTGTGTTATTTATTAGCCTTGATCCTAGGTATATCAGCTGTTGAGTTTCCAAGAACTTCCCCTATAGGGATCCTTCAGGCTAACATATGACACCATTACAAAGGTGTTCTTTGTCACATTATAAGAAAGTTCTAAGTTATTGCAGTATATGTTCTGTTATATATTTTGATTATATTCTTTCAGTTCCACGACTCTCCTTACTCCCTGTGATTATATAATCCATCAGAAATCACTTTATGAACCTATGGGCGGAGGCAGGTGGGAACAGTCTGAGAAATTTTCAGATTCTTAAATCTACATTTAAACTTACATTTAGAAGGTGGAAAATTCAGATAAATTAGCTTAGAAGGCCATCTATAGTGTTTCATGGATATGACTACGACTCTTCAGGGACTTCCAGATCAAAAAAAAATACGATCACTAGGTGCGTGGGATAAATACAGAGACACTTTGAATTCCTGTCATACGCTCAATTTAAACTGATAGAAGAGGTTTCCTTGCAATTTTTGTTTGTTTGTTTGGAACAACAGTCATTACTAGCACTTTCAGGAAGATGCTCATTAAAAGCATAATACTAAAGAAGTAGTCTATATGGGCTTTTAAAAAAAAGTTTCATCCTCTAAATAGGTTTTACTAAGAAAGGTAGGCTTATATTCTAAAAAGGACATTTCCCAGGATATACAGTAACATAAAACAACCATTCATCCATCACTACCCATGGAACACAGTTAACTACTATTAAAAGCTTAAATCAATTCAACTCACAAATACAGCACAGAGGTCTCAACCAAATAAAAGTTACTGAAAATGTCAGAAGACAGCATGAACTACAGTCAATGCTGATCAGTTCAGGATTTTTCTGCCAAACAGTATACAGCCTCCTTAGCAATGAACCACTTGCCCTCATCACCAAGACCCAGCCCCATGTTACTTCTCAGGATACTGAGTACATGCCAAACATGAGAAGGAAGAGACCCACAGAGAAAGGAAGAGCACAACAGTGTTTTCTGCTCACCATGAAAAACAAACAACAGATATCGGAATGAAAGAAAATGCTTTCAGGCTTCTCTGCCAGTTCTACATTAATTTATAGATTGTGACAACCAGAACAGCTTCAATGATACCGTACTGAGGAGAAGGGTGAAATATCCCAGTCTTGTAGCTCATTTTCAAATTTGTTTCCCACGGTTTTCAGAAGCCTGCACCACCAAAGCTAAGCACACTGAGATTACAACATTTCACTTAGCTGTTAACAACATCACAGAACAGGCCACCCTCTCATGCCAGTGAACAGGCATCTTCCCATGAAGTACACAAAACAAGAACAAACTATGATTCTGATGTGACCCTTAAAGATTTGTAGATTTCATGAAAAATAAAGTTCTATTTAATCATCAACATACAATGCTCTATATTAGACCAAAACCATGATGTACTAACTGCCCTCATTGGTTACCCAAATCTTTAAGACCCTGCATTATTTGAAGAGGAGCAAATATTCACGTGCAGGTTGCAGAAAACAAAAGTAACTGTAATACCAAAAATTAAGAAACTAAGTGCAAGTTTGGTTTTCACTGCATCACATTTGTCAACCTCAAGCAATGTCAGCTGGAGACTATTTTATTAATAATGAGTGTCTACTGCCTGTGTAAGAACATAAAGGTTATGATCCATCTCAGTTAACTTTAAGCACCTAGGAGGAGCATGCAACATAAGCGAAAACTTGGTTCCCTATAAAACTAACAAAAAGAAAGAGGCCTCCCATAGAGGACGTCATTCCTCTTTGCTTTCAATTAGAAGCTTTTCAATTAGAGGCAGAGGATAAGTAAAACACTGAAGTGTTTCCAAAGTGGTTCTAAGCCTTAAAAATCTTCCTTGGTTTGCTGCGGAGAATCATAAGGAACTGGTACAAACTCTTGGCCCAATGTCAGCTAATACTGAGTAAACCCATCTTCATCCTTCAATACCTGCTGATAGAATCTGATACTATCACCTATGAGGCAGAAGGTGTGTCTTATCTGAGAGGTGATGATACCTGAGATATTCATAGGAAAGGGTTGAGCTCTTTCTTGGTTGGCCCCTAACAAGCAGCTATTGATGGGAAACTGTACTTTCATCACTAGCTTGTTCACTTCTGAAGGACTACATGGAACAGTACTTTCTGGTGATTTTTAACATCTTCAGGCAATCTCCAAGTGGACTTACCAGAAACATTTTAAGTGCCATGAATCAATGTTTCAAATGTAAGGCAGATCTCGCTGATGATGTCCTCTCTAGCCCATACTATTAAACTAAAACCACCATACAATCAAAACAACAAACAAAACCCTACTTGCTAAAATAGTACGTTGCACACACTCGCTCCTTCAGTACGAAAGAAAAGAAACAATAAATGATCATATAAACTGATGCACAAATGAGAGCTTCCCTGATAACACAGGGATAAGTGAAATACAAAAATTTAATCTTCCTACTATTTTAAACCCTCTCTTCCAGTATCTCTCAGAAATATCAAGTGTATTAATGGATGAACCTTCTTTTATGAGACTGCTACAGTAGAAGTACAAAACATGGCACAGGCATCAGCTCTAGAGCTTCCCACAGTTACTACAGAATACAATTTAATATTAAAAACTTAATCTTTTGAGTAAATAACTTTAATATAAAGCAAAACCATGTAATCTGATAAACTACAAGAAAGGAAAAAGGGCAATCTAAGTCTTCTTCTCAAAAATATTAAAGGATTATTCATTCTGAGTCTGATCATTTTCTGATGTAGGAGAAAAAATCCCACTGAAAAAGGTTGGTCAGTCAAGGCAAGCCTCTCATGAATACACTGATTTCAACAAAACTTTCATCAAGAAAAACTTACTTTGCAGTCAAAATGAATTTCTGGTCAAAGGCGACAGGAGAGGGGCAGATTATGCATGCCTCCTTCCTGAATGGAAAGACTGACAAATCCAGATGCTGCAAGGCTGAGAGAGAAGATTTTCTGTCTAACTTACAGGTCTATGTATCAGCCTTTGCAGTAAGTTTACAGCTAGGCAATATTTTTTTCACTTGAAATGGCCAGTCCTGCAGTAATACTCAAATATCCCAATTAAGAGTAATAAAGAAAATGCATTGGTATTGCAGAGTATGATTCCTTGTATGGCAAACAAAAAAGGAGGGCAGAGGACTAGTGAGATCTGGAGTAAAGAGATTTGCCCTACTCTGCCTGTCAAGATAATTCAAATAATAGGAGTTTGATAACTTGTTCCTCCTCAAAATAAAAAACTTTAATAAAAACAAAATCAGCCTCAGACAGAAAAATGAAGCTTTTACGTATGTTGGAAATTAGCGCATCATGAACTAAGCCAGAAGGTAGGACAGTATTTTGAGAAGCAGATCACCTTCTCCAGCTAAGAATGTGCTACTCTATAACCCAAAACATTGAGACTGGAAGAACTTGTTTGCTCTCTACAAGCTGTGCTTCCCCTGAGCTGATTGCCTTCTCGTCTAACACAGGCTGCATCTCAGCAGAGAGCTTCCAGCTACTGCCAACCTCAAGTGCCCTTCATGAATCCTTCTTTCTGTTCCCTCCAAGATTTCTCTCACATGTGCTTCCTCACTATAAGAGGTGACTCTGAAATGCTTAAGTCCAGGAATGGCACTATAAAAAGCTCTGTGGTTTTTGTCCCTGTCCCACATCACCCTGCTCCTCCCCACCACGTTTGCCAAAGTTAATCACAGAGTTGAGCAAGCATACATTTAATCGTTTATTGGTGGGTGCCTGAATACTGGAATTTCAAAGTGATTTATCCTTTAACAAGACCACGTAGGATCCTCCTGCTGTCAGATCCTCATGTCTCCAGACTAAAATTAAGAGGCAAACAATACAGTAAGAACTCAGTTTTCTTAGAGTAGGTTATAGAAAAATCTGCCCTTCTAAATACTGTATCATCCCCACAATAACCTTTAGGGTTTACAACACAGAATACTCATTCAACTTTATTTTCAGATTTGCTTGACCCAGGTTCTGTTACCCTCACAAGCAAAGTGCTAATCTCGATGTTTGTTCTTGATGTTCTATGAAGAGAATATAGGTTCTGTTAAATAAAAAAAATACATATTTAAGATTTTCAGCTGAAATTAATATATTGGGATTGTGAAATATGCCTGTGTATACAAAATGCATTTTTCTTTTAAAATAATTTTTATTCTGGTATATATTTAGTCATAAAATAAAGTCTTAACTTCTATCCCATCCATAGGTTCCTTTCTATTTTAAAGCAAAAATAGGTAGAGAACTTGGAAAAATGCGTCAGAACTGCATTTACTCAGATAATAACTTTTTGCTAAAGTAATTTACATTGAGTCGTTAAGTAGCTTACAACGGTCTCTTGAAGAACTATGCTGCCATCTATTGGCAATGAAAATATACTTCGGATGTTATTTGAGAGCTTAGGAAAAGCTAATATTCCATTAAAAACAACTTTCCTGCATTTATAGATCACTCAAGACTCTCCTCTCCTTTCCCTTTGCTGCTAAGTACATATGGACTAAGTAATTTGGAGAGAATCATTTGTACAATATATCAACAGTGAAAGTTTTGCAGCATTTAACACTCGAATGAAGATCACTCAACTTGTGTACATTTACATACATACAGCCAAGCTGTGTTTTCTTCTTATAGGTCTGATCATGTCCAGATACTTTCAGCACTAAGGCACAATGAAAAGGTCATTGTGGAACAAGTGAATAATCACAGCAAGCAGCCAAACAAATATATGCACATAAGAGTAAACATTTAATAAAAAGAAGGCATCAACATAAGTTATTCCAATGGCTTGTCAAGTGCTTACCAAAAAAGTTATGTAGCTAGGGAGCTCTTAACTAATTCACCCTTCCACGATAACCCCACAGTGTTTGAGGATCCATCACCACCTACAAATTCAGTGAATTTCAGTGAATTGCTCATACACCATATTCTTCATGCTAGAAGATTGTCTGATGGATAAAAATGCAGTAAATTAAATTAAAAAACGATTTTAAAAAAAGGAAATTAAGGGTGTAATTTCTTTTATTAGCAACCCCTGTTTGTCATGTCTTTCTTTTGTTCTTTTTTTTAAATCAGAGCACACGCACATTCACGGAACAAGAACAGCAGCTGGCAGCAGAGATCCCAGAACACTTACAAATTATGGAAGCTACATGCTCAAAGTACCAATTCTTTCCTTTCCTAGCACCAAGAGGTTCTTAAAATCTTATTTTAGGAGACAAAATAAACATCATGCATTATTTCTGAGCAACTAAAAGGCCTGATTACTTGCAGTCACCTTTGCTAAAGAAGACATTTGGAGAATATTTTCAGCTTAGAAGTTTTTATTTTGGTTTTAGTAATGTCATTTGTTGGGATATGACCAAAACCACTATGCATTGTTCAGGATAATTAGACTTTGAATTCCAAACTCGACTTTAAAAAGCTGTGTTATTCTATTTGAATTACATTTCCAATAGGAACAAAATTTGAGTCTTTATTTTCTTTTCTCCCTTGTGACACACACTGCAAGAAGTTAATGCTGAATACAGCAGAGGCTCTAATGCTTTTTAGTTGGTGGCGATCCTCCTCTACTAAGACTCACCACTACCCAAGCACACTGTACTTGGGTTGTACTAGTGTTGCAGAGTGTTCTGCCACTAGTATGTCCATCACTGCCATGGTTAGCCTAAGAGAAAAATACTAACTCCGAAGATTTTACTTAAGGATATGAAGTTCTGACGGGGATGGACTCCACTATCCCCTGATGAGAACCAACCCTGGCTGCATCTGCTCTTCGCCTCTTAGCCTTCACTAGTACCTACTCTCTTCTCCCCTCCACATACAGATTCTAAAAGGAATAACGAGATTTTGAAGAAAACCCACATCTTTTTCACACAGGTGTTGATTGCTACTTATTTCAAGACTGCGCATAAAAGCTAAATTCCCTGAACTCAAACTCCAGAATGGAACACATTCCAATCTCTGAAAGGCTGAACATCAGCAACAGCTCAACAAGGGATGCTAGGGAAGCCTGGAAGGAGAGAAGGTGGTGAAGCCTACACCAAAATAAGAAACACAGTATAAAATGCATTTCAGGATCCTCAAATAAGAAGATAACGTTTATTTATTTCTGCTCTCATTATAGTTGATAACGAATGTCATATATAGATATATCAGTTATTTCACTGATCTAGACCCAGTCAGCTTCTATTTCACTGATCTAGACCCAGTCAGCTTCTATGTGCCCAACTGGTTTTAATAAGATCTTGCAAGTCTGGATATAATCACTTTAAGAAAAAGAAACATGAAATCACACACACAAAATGTAAGAGTGTTTAATGAGATTTTGGTAACGTATTTTCTTAACCTTAGGAGGCAAAGGTTCTTTAAAGCCATTTTTCACCCTTTGAATGTGCACACTGCAATTTATTATTACAAAGCAAGATAGGGGAATCTTATTTGATACACTTCATTGTATTTTATATTAAAATTCAGGAATTCTAAGCCTTTTTAATGCATAGAAATGTGAAAAAATTTACATCTTCTACTTTAGTAATCAGCCATGTTATTGTCTGTTACCCTTAGCTGAATCTAATGTCACAAGCAATACCCTTATCAATGAATCATGGGGGACCAAACCAGCAGCTTTTACTCATGCAAAACTACCAGTGACTCCAATGTCTAGAAATTACTGCACACGTAATATGCAAAACTACGCAATGACCTAAGACCTTTGCGAAAATTAAGCTCAAGAAGCATATTACTTTTTCTTTTTTAATATACATGGTAACAATCTCACTATTTTTAAACACATTTAAGATATTAAATCCTTTGTTATCAACACTAAGGGGATCTTTGCTTGAATCAAATTGGTCTCTGTTTTCATACTGACTTTCTAATTCCATTTAAGTATTTTCTACAATGAGTTTTCTATTACACTTTTCTTTTACAAGACAATAATTGATACCACATCAGTATTTTGCACAGCATAGCATCATTTCTTCAAGAAAGCTCATCTTGAAAGAGAAAAAGAACTAGTCTAAGTTACCGCAGACTGGGACTGAAGGATATTGGTATAGTAGCACCCAAGAAATATAAATAATGACTTTCTACATTTGTCTCATTCTAGAAAGCGGTATTAATCCTCCATCATTGATACTATTTAATTTAAGACAAAGATTTGCCTGAAACTAAAAATTGAAGGCAAATGCTGGCCACAGAAACAAGAAAGAGATACGTAACACACAGAAATCACCAAAATAAGAAGAGATTAGAAGGCCAAGACATAGGTTCCAACCCATGGAAGATGAAATGCTGGTCACTGTCACTGATGTCAGCGTGCTTCTTTTTTCGGGAGGTCAAATGATGTTTTATTTCCAAAAAAAACTTTTAAGGGAACAGATCAAATGGGCATATTTTTCAAAGCAATATATGTGGAGGATTAAGAGAGGCCATGGAGCTTTGAAAATCTTCCTAACTCACAGATCCTATTTCTGATACACTATTTTATTTTCTTCTTTCCCATGTCTGTGTCTTTCTTCTCCCCATCATCCCAACCCCTTCTTTATTTGGATTCTTTTCCTTTACATTTTCTCCCTTCCACCAATTTAGAGTTACTCATCTCCCTGTTGCCTCTTTTCTCTCTGTTTAATCTACTTTTGGCAGCCATGCTGTACTTCCCAAATTGTCAGTGTTGTTCAGCATTTAAAAGCATTTCCAGATTAATGTTTCAGACAGGAGGGTCCAGCAGCTGGAGCCAAAAGGAAATCCCCCTGAGAAGGTCAAGTATTTCAACACTAGTTTATCTCTAGTGACTTCCATACACTCTGCATGGTGGCTTCAGCTGGCTGTCACAGTCCAAGTTGCTAGCATAGGCTCTGAACACCATTACAACAATGGAATACAACAGAGTATTGTTTCCCACTGTGGTAAAAAGAATACATCTCAGTGATACTTTGGCAACTCCATAAAGCAAGCAGCATAAAGTCCCACTACTCATAATCTTTCAGCTTAGTTGTCTGTATCATTAGGACTAGGCTTTTCATTTAAGTTTCCCTTTTTATCCATACATCTCATATGGAATGTTGATTCAAGCTAATTTTAAAATTTTTTTTTAAGTTTTTGTCTAGAGTTAATTATCACTCTTAGTGGCCAAACACAATGAAAGCATCAGAATTAGAATCTCGGTAAGACTCTGTATGTATACATCTACTAGGCTTGAAGGTTGCATCTAAACTACATGACAGGTTGGCAAAGCATCCACTGTTCTAGACCATGGTCCTCCAGTTCAGGAAGTTGCTTCGCTTCCTGAATATTTTGGGAGAGATGATGACTCCCTCTGCACCTCAAAAAAATTACATTTCCTCTCAGCAGAAACCAAGGTAAAAGGATGAGCAAGCAGAGGGAGGGAGAATTTAAATCAAGCACCAATATATATTTCAAAAGGCTTTTTAATCAAACTAGTTTCAGTGGAAAATGGGGCCTTCGCATAAACCTTTGGTGAATATCTCATCCAGATATTGCAGTATGTTGGCTATCCATAAATAAGTCGGTAAACTGAAACTTCCATGGGAGTTTTGTGTCAAATGTTTCATACCACATTTTCTACTATAGGCTGGGCTACCCAGTAACATTACTCAAAGCATTTTTTCCACTTCCTGCAACAGGCAAAGTATATTATGGTAAACTATGAAATTAATTTATTATTGTAATCACATTTTACCTCACAAGCAGGGTTCTTAATGCAATTCAATCTATTCTGCATTCCAAAGGGCGACTGAACTGTTTCCCTTCACTGAGCCCAAAGATACTGGCCACTTACCACTGGGGGCTTTTTCAAGGGCTGGTGGGTGGGAGAGGGGGAATTGCCTGTTGTGACCTACCATGCTGTAATTAAGTGCTCGTGCTTCACCCATGGGGTTTTTCAAATTTAATAGACCGATCCTTTCTTTTTTTAAACTCTGGACCACATGTAACAGCACTGCTTTGCCAGCATCTCAGCCGACAGGATAGTATTTTAATTGACAAGAACAATCTCTAGGCTGCTCAGTCCTTTACCTTTTTTCTGAGAGGCTATGACTAAACAAAGGTACAATTTTTATTTTAGTCTAAGCATGCCCACTAACAGTTTCAGATCCTTCCACCTTCTCTGTTAACAGCTGGACCTGCTATTCCATATTTACCTTCCACAGAAAAGGTGGAACCTCCACCAGATCTGCAAGGGCTGAGGATACATCCCACTGGGCTTTCCTTTTCCTCTCCACTAGTCCTCTTGATGCACTAGGAATAGGCAAAATTTTATGTAGTAGTTTGATACAAAAACACTTTTGAAATGCCATACAGTTGGTATGGTACCAGCCTGAGAATACAGAACAATTTCTGAGAAAGCCACCAATCTCTTCTGATTAAGGTTTAGCAACAATTCCATTTGGAATAATGCCAAAGATCCAAACTGATAGGTTTTATCCATCTGTAGACAGCACAGATACAACATAAATCCATTGGTTTAGCTGACTCTAGGCCTTCTGTCTTTTTTAGAACAATTGATTTTTTTTTATTTAGTTCTTCCCTTCTTGCATTCCTTTTCCTTAAGATGATGCTATGTCGTATCACCAGAGTGATGACATGTAATAATGCTCACTGTAGCTGAGAACTTCTGGTAATTTAAACTGCTTAAAACACAGCTGATAAGCAATCAGGTTCCCTAAAATACCAACTTCAAGTTTTATCATAGGATGAATTCAGTCTGCAAATCACTTTTTAATTTTTACGTATTTAAAAATTTCTACATAACAATATATATTTTTTCAATCATCATGCATCAGACAGATACAGAGAGACAAGCAAAAAGGTTAGGTGACATCTCGATTAAAGTTGATTAAAAAAATCATTCTTAAAATTGGTGCTTGATCAACCCAAAAGCTTCATTTGATCTTCTCAGGGAACTGAACAACAGAAAAGTAATTTCAACATTAAGTTGACTTAAATATTTTTGAAGTCATAATCTTTTCAAAGAAAACTTCAGAGGAAAAAAAAAAATGTCATGTGTCATCTCAGATACCTCAGAATATTTCAACTTTCAGGGGAGGAACAAAGAATTATTTTGCATATGAACCTGAAAAGCAAATACGTGTTTAACTCAAAATTTTTATTTTAGGGAATTAGTCACTAAAAAAGCACATTACTTACTTCCAATTGGGAAAGTTCACAAATCAGTATCAGTTCACAAATACATAGACTAGAACTTAAGAGCTATGGGATAAGAAGAATTAAAAAAAAAAACAAACTACTGCATGAGATCAGGAGCTATTTCTATAATATCTGTTATGTTTTTCAAGCATTTTTTAAAAATTTAATTCATATTAATAATTGAGGGAGATTATAGACAAATACTTGGCTGTGGATCAAACATCAAGAGTTCATTCAATACATCTCCGCAAATAAACAATATTTGTCTAACATCCAAAACACTATTACCTATTTATATAGCTGCATCCAAAATATATTAACTATAATAGCAATATTTATAAATAAGTTTTGAAGCTCATTTCATTCACATGAATACTTTCCAAAATACACTTGCAGAATCCTCTCACAATGAAGGTATATAATAATAAACCGTAAGTAATTTGTATTTAGCTTTAAGTATTGTATTTTATAGCACACATAGTAAAGCAGACCTCCTAAATCAAACACATTTTAATATAGTTGAAGTCATACATCTAAGGAAAAACAAATGCAGGCTGTACTGTAGCAAAGAGGCTCATGTACAAGGGAGCAGAAAGGTCATTTTATCTCTAAATACAGTATCACTGGGATCAATGGTGGAATACTTCTGATACTTCAAAAAAATATTGAAAAATTGAAGGAGGTGCTAGAAAAAGAAGAAAGAAGGAGCCTCAAAAAATTATTCAAGGATTGGACAAAACATCTTAAAGAGGAAATAGCTCAATCTGTCTAGCTTATCAAAAAGAAGACTGAGCAGTAACTTTATTAGAGTGTATAAGAACATTCACAGGGGGAAAGCACTGGGTACTAAAGTGCTCTTCAAATGTAGCAGTGAAAGACCCAGCATTAAGAAAGGGCTTGACACTAAATCCAGACAAATTCAAATTAAGAATAAGTCATAAATATTTAACAGTGATGGTCATTAACCACCGGTACTACTGAAGCCATTGCCCTTCTCTCAGTAGTTTCAAATTAAACCGGAGTGCCGTTTTGAAAATATATTTTCATCAGAGAAGTCACTGGTCTCCAAGGGAGGCTATCTGGGTGAAATTTAACAGGCTATGGAATAAGAGGGGAAGAACTGAAACTGCCTGCCTTCAGATTTATAAAACATACTGGAGTTCATCCTAAGAGCTTCCTACAGCTGTTCCTGTATCTTTCTCAACAGCATCTAGTGGAACATGTGCATTTCTCTCAACAAAAAAAAAGTTCTATTTCCCACTTCGGCAAGAGGACGCTATGATACCCTCTGTGCACTAGCCAGGACAGCACATATGGGCAGCCGCTTGCTTTAAAACCTAACCACGTTCATTCAAACAACATAAAATAGACATTACTTATACAAGCCAGCCCAACATTTTATGCCAGCACAAGGGTCAGCTCACCTTTACAAAATTAATTTGAAATCACATGGGTTTAGGCAAAGGGAGGGGAAAAAAATGAAAATCAAAAAGAAAAGAACAGAATTTGCCCCCCTCAGCATTTCCACATTTTGTAATTAACAACACTGTTCTAAAACATGTTTTCAAATGGATGTCAATGACATCAAGAATCAGAGCATGAATCACATGTATCTCACTTTTACTACCCCATCAGTCCTTTTTATAACATAACTGATGTGAGCAAAGCAGATTCACACGTGATTACTTAACCTCTTTTCATTCCACATGGCCTATCAAACCATCACAGTAGCAGCTAGAAGTGTCACATGTACGTGTCTGTGTGGTCACCACAAAAAACCCTCCCCTCAGGTTTTATTGCTGATCATGACGTTATATGGCATGGAATATCCCTGGGGTCAGTCTGGGTCAGCTGCCCAGGTTGTGGCCTCAACCAACTTCTTGCCCACCTCAGCCTACTTGCTGAGGGGGGTGGGCAGAGAAAAAAAAAAAAAAGAGAAAGCCTTGATGCTGTGCAAGTACTGCAACAGTCAAAACACTGGTTTAGTCACAAATCTGAAACACAGCACCATATGGGCTGCTATGAAGAAAATTAACTCCATCTCAGACAGACCCAGTACACAGGTGCATTTAGTCTTCAGCAGACAAGAGCTGGAAATCACCACTCCAGCTCTTAAGGGCTCACCAAGAGACTCAACTGAACTCAACTGAAAACAAGAAATAGGCCAGAGCAGTAATAAAAGTTATAAAATAATAACAGGAATTAGTTATATATCCAGAAGAAAATATTTTTCTTGACCTCCCCAGTAACAAATCAGTCACTACTCTTGCTCTACAATAGCTCTGAGATGAAAGAAGTTGCAAAAGGAAAGATGAAAGTAACTGAAATTCCACACATTTTTCATCTCTGTCATCTCTACACACAGCCACTCTATCAGCAACCCCTGGTTTTCCCCCAGATGAAACAGACCGTGAAATTTTACTTTCCCTCAAACTCCTGCATAGCCACATATGGCAGGTTATGATACAAACCCACATGGCCAAAATACAGGGTACTGCTGTTCATCAGATCTGGGACCATTAACATTACTCTCCCATAAATAAGAATAAAGACTGCCTAGGCAGGACAAGAACATCCTTCTTGTCTATGCTATGTCTCCTGCAGATGCAGAAAGGACTTCACTTCCTCTGGCTGTCAATCTGGTTTCTTTCACAAGCATTAAAATTCATTTTAAAGTCTGAATAATAAGGATTGCTGACCCTTCCACACTGATAAAAATAAATAAATGTCAGTCAGACACCAGTTTAGTCACACAGGTAAACTTTTTTTCTAACCACACTGCACAGATTTATTCTTTAAGCTAACCAGAATTCAAACAGAACAGAAATCAAATGTCACCCTGCCACATTAACATCCATCAACCACAATGATTACATCTACATCAATCATTTGATATAATAGGAGTAAAGTCATTATAACAGAACGTTGTCAAAAGATCTGGAATTGGTCTTCTATTTAGTATTCCATCATACAACATCTACAAGATTATTTCAAAGGCAGCAGTGCCTGCTTTGAAAACATAAGACAGCTTGCTTCAGCATTTTCCTGGCAGCAGACCGTTATTCAATGACAGCATTCTCTATGAAGAAGTAACATTACTGATTTGAGCTTTATAAAAGGGGAGGGCATTGTATTTTCTGTTTCATCAGTTTTTAAACTAGAACTGAAAATTAAACAATTACATTACACTCACATATACAACCTGCAGCTTACTTGAAAAAAAAAACTTACCACACAGCAGAAGTGTTGGTTGTATCAGATAGTTCAGTAAGTTCATTCCAGTGTCCCCTTTACTTTGGAAGTCCCATTGACTTTGTCTCCTCCCATGTCTAATTTTGCCTGAAACACCTCAGTACTTCATTCCCAAGTACTGGTTTTCTGAAAAGGGTAGTGCTACTTGAGGGTTACATACATGAAAATAGGGCACACTAGTATTTCAAAATGTGAAGTTCACCTACTGCATTGGAACATGTCTTCTCAGTTTACAGATCGGACCGAAGTCTAATGTCTAATGATGCTTTGTGGTGCTAAAAGACAGTTAAAAATTTTGCATGTGGACTGCGTCTGTTGTACTGAGCACTGCCAACAGCCCATCAGAAGCAAAGATCACACCAGAAAAAAGAGAGCACAAACAATAAAGTATCCCCTTTCTGGATATCATGGATAATGTCACAAAGACAAGTACATCACTGCCACTTTAATCAAAGTGGAAGATCTTAGTCAGAGTGACCTTTCTGTGCATGAATCACCTTAGTGAGCATGAAAACCCTCAACCACAGCTAAAATTATGCTTACTTTACATGGGAGGTATTGCGTGAAAAATTGATAAAGACAACTAGCAAAATGAAAAAGACTCTGAAAACCAGTCCTTTAGATCCACCGCTACAAGGATGAAGACCATGGAGACCTTACTGCACTTGGCTTGGAAAGCAGGCATATAATGAAAAGCATTTAATGTTAAAATTAAACAGTGCCGATCAGCTCTGCAATATCTGCTTGGACTTTATCAGTCTAATGAAGTTTTTTGCAGATAGTAATGACAGTAGTAATTGTTTTACCCAGATGCAGTGGTTCATAAAAATCAATTCATATACTCACAAGAGAGTTTGATGGAACTTAGGTCATCACCTGGCTTCCTCACAGACTATTTGTACCTTGACCCTCACTGGCCATTGCTCATTTATTCATGACAAGTGTCATTCATGACTGAATCACTGAACAGAACAGGATCTTATATCAACCAGGAGGTTGAAACAAGACTTTGTTAATGAGTCAGACTAGTTAGCGTCTTCACAAAGCTGAGCTGGAAGAACTGTATCTCCATTTACATCATCTGTTATTTTTTCACTTCTAACCGGTATCTCTGTCTAGTCAAATACTTAACCTGGATGTGAGTGCACCCTTAGAACAGCAACACTTTTTCTAACAAGTAATTACTCAGATCATGCTTATGGGTTATACTTTTGTAAATACATAACTTCTAATAAATACATTCTTTCAGGCATGATACTTTAAAAGCATACAAATCATGTTTATCATGCACACGTATTTAGCTGGCTTACAAATCAATGACAATTCCTTTAATTAGTATAAATTCATATCTGTGGTAAGTACATTACAGATGTTACTCTCTTGGGAATCAAAAAAAAAAAAAATCCATCACAGAACAAAACCCACAAATAAAACATTTTCTGCCAAAGGCCATGATACCATTAAATAATTGACCATAATCGCCAAAATTATCAAATCACATTTTCATAGCTGTGTTTCCATTAGTGAACAACCTAAACCTTTACAAATTCTTTTTATATATTTATTACAATAGTCATGTTTTACATGTAAACAGCAATGGTGGTGTTATATGTATATCTCCACAGAATGATCAAGACTTAAATGGTGAACACTGTATATTTACTTGACCATTTCAGTGAACATTAAGGTTTATAGTTCTGAGGAAAAAAATTGACTTTGGCTTTACTTGAATCAATATTTATTTCTCCTTTCAATAAACATTGATGTTTGCCTCAAGAGAAGTCAATACCCTGTTAATGTGCATTACTTGAATAACATTTGGGAATTACTAAACAAATGAGTCAAATTCAGTGGATCAAAGGTAGTGGGACCAAGAAAGACCTTACAGGTTATTTGTTTAAACTTGCAGTCTTAGCAGAACTACCAGAACATGATGTGCAACACCCCTATTAACAATCCCTCCTTTAATCTCCAGCATGGAGTCAGAGAGGAACCTGGGGGTGTTGATTGACAGACAGCTGAACATGAGCCAGCAGTGTGCCCAGGTGGCCAAGAAGGCCAATGGCATTCTGGCTTGTGTCAGAAATAGCGTGGCCAGCAGGGACAGGGAAGTGATCTTACCCCTGTACTCAGCACTGGTGAGGCCGACCTCGATTACTGTGTTCAGTTTTGGGCCCCTCACTACAAAAAGGACATTGAATTACTCGAGCGTGTCCAGAGAAGGGCAACGAAGCTGGTGAAGGGTCTGGAGCACATGTCGTACGAGGAGCGGCTGAGGGAACTGGGGTTGTTTAGTCTAGAGAAGAGGAGGCTGAAGGGAGACCTCATCACCCTCTACAACTACCTGAAAGGAGGTTGCAGAGAGCTGGGGATGAGTCTCTTTAACCAAGTAACAAGCGATAGGACAAGAGGAAATGGCCTCAAGTTACACCAGGGAAGGTTTAGACTAGATATTAGGAAGCATTTCTTTCCAGAACGGGTTGTTAGGTGTTGGAATGGGCTGCCCAGAGAGGTGGTGGCATCCCCATCCCTGGAGGTGTTTAAGAGTAGGGTCAACATAGTGCTTAGGGATATGGTGTAGTTGGGATCTGTCAGTGCTAGGTTAACGGTTGGACTAGATGATCTTCAAGGTCCTTTCCAACCTAGATGATTCTGTGATTCATGCTGGTACTGCAGCCAATTCCCTCTTTGGTACAGCCCACTTCCCAAATGTTTATGTGCAAGGACTTCATCTTATGACCTTCCTCAATGTTTCCAAAGCTAGCTTCTCCTTGAAATATGCTTTGCTTCAAAGGTCATACAGATTGTAACCACATATTCTTATGTTTTCCTTATTTAACCTGGTTTTCCCAGCTTGTCATCTATGCCTTGTACTGGTATCTTCAAAAGTTCTTAAAGGAACTCTGTTTACAATACACAGAATTTTTACCAGAAGTTCATGCTGCAGGACTTTCTAGATAGGGCTCCCTTCCCATACCACCTCAATACTTTAATACTATTTAAGTTTACCACACTTTGCTACTCACATGAGGTAGTAAAGCAAAGAGAACCATAAAATTTTAGGAGGAAAATGACCTTAAACATTGAAAATATTTGCAGCTTCTCTCAGATCTTGGCAAAGCTGTCCTTTAATGGGCAAAATTATATGAATAGTTGAATATATGAAATTTTCTTACATTAAATATTAAAAGGTCAACTGTAACGATAAACCTTAGCAACCTGTCACAGAGGAAGTGGTGGGCACTACTAGCCTATAACAAGCCTAAATAACAAGATGCGGCAAAACTTCAGAGACTGTACTTTCCATTATCTGTAGCCTCTTTCTTCTTGTGTGAGTACACTAGCCACAGTTGCGTAGTGAATGTGAGTTCAGTAGACAGGAAGATCTAGCATTACCATGTCACACCAAGGTAGTAATTACCACTTGTAATGAAAAGCCCTTGATAACTCCAAAAATCTTACAAAGCTCACTATCGCTTTTTTAAAGTGTACTCACAACTTCATATGCACCATGATCGTCTGTTAGTGACAAAGTGGGATCTTGAAATGAAGAGTGAAAAACAATTTACAAAATTACATAAATCCACAGATGTTTATCATTTTGGAGTATTGCATTCCAAGTTGGGAAAAAACAAAATTAAAAGGATCAACTCCTCCAAGCTCAGGAGCAATGCATCCCAACAAAGAGGAAGTCAGGTAAGAATGCCAGGAGGCCTGCATGGATGAACAAGGAGCTCCTGGACAAGCTCAAACACAAAAAGGAAGCCTACAGAGGGTGGAAGCAAGGACAGGTAGCCTGGGAGGAATATAGAGAAACTGTATGATCAGCCAGGGATCAGGGTAGGAAGGCCAAAGCCCTGATAGAATTAAATCTGGCCAGGACATCAAGGGCAACAAGAAAAGCTTCTAAAGGTACATTGGTGATAAAAGGAAGACTAGGGAACACGCAGGCCCTCTCTAGAAGGAAACGGGAGACTTGGTTAACTGGAATATGGAGACGGCTGAGGTACTCAACAAGATTTTTACCTCAGTCTTCACCAGCAAGGGCTCCAGCCACACTGCCCAAGGGGACTGGGAGAAGGAAGAACCGCCCACTGTAGGAGAAGGTCAGGTTCAACACCATGGGACGTGATGAGATGCATCTGCGGGGCCTGAGGGAACTGGCAGACAAAGTGGCTAAGACACTATCCATCACATCTGACAAGTCGTGGCACTGCAGTGAAGTTTCCCTGACTGGAAAAAGGGAAATATAATCCCCATTTTTTAAAAGGGAACAAGAGAAGACCCAGGGAACTACAGACCAGTCAGTCTCACCTCTGTGCCTGGCAAGATCATGGAGCAGATCCTCCTGGAAACTGCTAGGTCACATGGAAAATAAGGAGGCAATTGGTGAGAGCCAGCATGGCTCCACTAAGGGTAAATCATGCCTGACCAATTTGGTGGCCTTCTACAATGGACTTACAGTGTTGGTAGATAAAGGAAGAGCAACTGACATCATCTACCTGGACTTGTGCAAAACATTTGACACCGTCCCACAGGTCATCGTTGTCTCTAAATTGGAGAGACATGGATTTGATAGATAGACCCCTCAGTGGACAAGGAATTGGCTGGATGGTCACACTCAAAGAGTTGCAGTCAACGGCTCGATGTCCAAGTGGAGAGCAGTGATCAGTAGCATTCCTCAGGGGTCGGTGTTGGGACTGGTGCGACATGGACAGTGGGATTGAGTGCACCCTCAGCAAGTTTGCCGACAACACCAAGCTGTGTGATGCAGATGACACGCTGGAGGGAAGGGAAATGCCATCCAGAGGGAACTTGGCAGGCTTGAGAGGTGGGCCTGTGTGAACCTCATGAAGTTCAACAAGGCCAAGTGCACGGTCCTGCACATGGATCAGGGCAATCCCAAGCACAAATACAGGCTGGGCCATGAGTGGATTGAGAGCAGCTCTGCAGAGAAGGACTTGGGGGTATTAGTGGATGGAAAAGTGACTGTGAGCCAGCAATGTGCGCTCACAGCCAAGAGAAGTGTGGCCAGCAGGTTGAGGGAGGGGATTCTGCCCCTCTGCTCCGCTCTCATGAGACCCCACCTGCAGTGATGTGTCCAGCTCTGGGGCCCCCAACAGAAGAAGGACATGGACCTGATCAAGTGCATCCAGAGGAGACCACGAAGATGGTCAGGGGGCTGGAGCACCTCCCTTATGAGGACAGGCTGAAAGAGTTGGGATTGTTCAGCCTGGAGAAGAGAAGGCTCCAGGGAGACCTTAGAGCAGCCTTCCAGTACTTAAAGGGGGCTACAGGAAAGATGGGGAGGGACTCTTTATCAAGGAGTGTAGGGATAGGACGAGGGGTAACGGTTTTAAACCAACAGAAGGCAGATTTAGATGAGATATAAGGAAGAAATTCTTTACTGTGCGTGTGGTGAGACACTGGCACAGGTTTCCCAGAGCAGCTGTGGCTGCCCCCTCCCTGGCAGTGTTCAAGGCCAAGTTGGACGGGGCTTTGAGCAACCTGGTCTAGTGTGGAAGGAGGGTTGGAACTAGATGGTCTTTAAGGTCCCTTCCAACCCAAACCCGTCTAGGATTCTAAATATTTTTTCTGTTCATTTAAGTCCACAGAGAAACATCTTATTTCTGGACATCTAACTCTCTTGAGAAATAAATGCCATAGGCTTTAGCTACTATATTATACTTGCACATAACATGAATATAAGCTGCATGAAATACTATTTAAAGGTCATGTTATTAAGAGCAAAATTATCATAAACAGGTTCAAAGATTATTTTTTCTCTCTGAAAAGTATTGCTGGAAAGAAAACATATGTATGCATGAGGTACAGCCTTGAACAATTAGCTTCCAACTCATGTTTGTTAGCTTCCTAAGACATTTTCAAGTAACCCTCAATTAACAGAATGAGAGATGGGGAAACAGATCACATACTGGACATCAAAACAGTTCAAGAGCAGCCTGTTGCTCCTTACCACTTTTGAGAAGAGAACTTTATTGGAGTCTGAATTGGAATGCTCACCTTGACAACTGTAACAAGCTTTTACCACTTCAGAGAAAAATGAACAGTTTGCTGAAGGGTTAGTGCTTTCAGCCCTCTCCCAGAAGGTGGCTCAGAAAAAGTAATAATTAGCTGGCTGCAATATAATGGCACACATGGACGCATAAACCCATTTTTAGTAGGTTGGGATCTTGAAGAGAGCCATTGCTATCAAAAAAAGCCAGGATTTGAAGGAATACATCTCAAGAGCTACAGATGAACTCTGGATAAAAGTAGGTGCATCACTGGCAAGGTGTGGAGCAGTAAGAAGATGGCCGCAGCACTGTCAGTGCTGTTTTGGTTCTTTGTACAGCTATTGTCAAGATTCCCAGAGCTGTCAATCCAGAAGTACTAAACCTTTCACAAGTCAACCCTTAACCTAATCTTTCACCTAGCAACCTTTCTCAAATACTAAATTCACATTAAGTACATTAGGAATGAAAATAACCCTCTATTCTAATAACTAGAAACTGCCAATTAAATCCATAATGTATGGACATTTTCCCCTTACCTGCCCTTTTTATGCAAAATAACATCGCAGGAGGTTGCATGCAATACCAACATGTTGATCATTTTAATTATTTCTGGGTATTTGTCCATACTGCATTAGATTAATATAGTCCAAAAGCTGATTTATTCACTCACTTGCATCTTAACGCATTCACAACTTGTTAGCATTCATAAACAAAAGATCTAAATTAGAGTTCTTTCTCAGTAAAAATGGGCTAGCTTATCTTCAGAAACTATGAAGAAGCACAGTTAAATATATTTTCTTTAATATTTATTCCATATTTACATGCACGTCTTGCAGGATTTTATGAACATCAGCGAAAGCTGTTCAGAATGCCTACAGTGGTAGCCTTTTACACTTTCTAAATACCTACAATCGTATGTAGTATTTTGGCGCTCACTGTAAATTGATCTTTTTAACGTGCTTGTAAATAAAGACAACTTTCTTCTAAAAAGACAGTTGTGGGGTTTACTTCTAACGGTCGGTGGCAATCATAGAATTCTGATCCCACTCTCTCTGGCAGCAATATCAAACATGCTGAGTATCACATCTGCACTGCTTAAAAAGAAAAAAAAAAAAGGAAGAAAAAAACCTAAACACACAAAACCCTTAAAGATACAAATTTAATAATTAGTAAATTTATATTACACTGAAGAGTAATTTTATGGAAATTTCAACATTTTCTACCTATCTTTCTGGAAAAAATGTATCATTATAGTAAAAAAAAAATTATATTTTTTTCACATTTGGGCACTAAAACTAGTCAAACAGGTTAAATTTCAAAAAAATATAACAAGCAGCAGACACAACAGTAAGTCACCCAAAGATAAGAGTTTGCCATGTATGACAGCAATTAAATCAGGTTAAGTTTTGGCTCTCGCACCAATTAAATTGCTGCTAATAATCGCTAATCACTGTTTAAAGAAATAGAGAGAGGCCGAACTACAGAAAAATACTTTCTTTTCCTAAATCAAATTTTTGAACTGAAGTTATCTCAGAAACAAAAACTATCTTTATGACCATGATAGTTTATGACTGAAACCATGTTGTCCCCTTTTGCTGTTGACTGCGTAGAAGGTAGGGTATTGAGGTTAAAATTTAATAACAATCAGTATGGAAATCGAAGTTGAAAAATTAAGCACTGAGCTTCCACACTAACTGTATAATTTTACTTGTACAAAGGAGATATTTGAGTTTCCACCACAGTATGAATGACATAGGAGAAGGTGGCTGTATAGAGCACAGACGAGGGGGAATACATCATAGCCTAAAATCTATTCCTAAGAAGACAGTGAATGAATTGGAGAGATTACTCAATAAAAGCATCTCTACAAAAGGTATAACACAGACCTCTTCCCTAATTTTCTCTATTTTAACAAGAATGATAAACAAACACACACCAAAAGTCAATCACATGCAATCCCTAGCTCCCATACAAATGACTGCTAGTGTAATAGCAACAGTAGTTCATTATAATACAATTCATTATTTTTTAGGAGGTGCTGCCACCTATTACAGCAGTAGTCAGTGACATTTATTAGCTACTCAAATAGCAAAATGAAGAATTTTCAGGAAAAAAAGGATATTTCTTATAAGCAAATAATAGTTATAACTATTACTGACAACAGAGCTGAATTCTCCAAAAGTATCAAGAGTATGTGCAGCTCATTAGTGTGCCACAAGTCTTGGTTAACAGCATATTAACAGCATATACATACAAACATCTGTAAACCTCTGAACTTCCTCACTAGCTGCTTAAATGGAAAGTCATTTTTCTGGAGATATTTTAAAGAATTTAAAGATTATTTGACCACCTTAACACAGTACAGGAGCTTAATATAAGTGAAAAGCTCTTTTTTAAAGTGTTCTACAGATGTGATAAACTGTTTCAGTGATAATGCTCTAATACATAATTTTTTGATCAGTACAGGAAAATACAGAGTTCCAGCTCTCTAATATAGAATTCAGAGACCGAAAAAATAAAAGAAACTATTTAACTCCTATTTTAAAACCTAAAAAGAATTGTGTAGAACAATTTGTCAAAACTTTTGTTAAATTAATTTGTACCTTTTGTTTTGACTGAATAATGCAGCTTTATAAACAGGTATCTGTTGGGACATTCAGTTGAGATACCCTGGATTCTGTTATGCCTTGTGCATAAAATTGTTTTGCACCATGTCACCATCCAACAAGCTGTGAACCCTATTTAGCATATCAGAGATTCCATGTGGTATCAGCAAAGGAAATCCATGTTAAGGAATATCTTATTTCAATTAAAAAAAAAAAAAAAAAGGTTGTGGTGTTTTGGGGACTTTTTAGGAGATTGAAAGAGAATTTTAAACACTAATTTTTTTAACAATAATAATTTTAAACACATACCAAGTCAGTCAAATTATTACAGATCAATATTTCAGTATGTTACACATCAAGTTCCACCAATTTCAGTGGATCAGCCCTCAAAATAAGCAAATGTGATTCAGGTACGAAACATACAGAACAGTTAGGAAAAAAAGTAATTAACTCAGAAGGAAAGGAAGGCACAAAGAAAGAGATTCTGAGTGAGGTATGCATATACAGGTGGCTCATCCTAACCTATCAGAGATAAGGACTCAGGTTGCAAATTAAATTCCCTCCAGAGCAGCCGTTTTAAGCCATACCAATGCCAGGCTTGCACATGAGGTTCTTAGCTCTTGCTTCAAAAGCTATTTCAAATCACAGCGTCGAATAAGAAATTCTATACTAGGTTTGTTCCAAGTAAATTCATCATCCACTTTTTTCTTTCAATATCTGATCATTCCTATTCAAGCCAAATAAGAACAGTCTCTCCAAACATCAAGCAATGTTGCATCTTCCAGCAATCATCAGTCATCCTAAAGAAACTGCAAAAAACAGAATATTGTAAAACTCCTAACTTCTGTCCTATTGGTGAGATAACTTCTGAAGGAAAAAATTTCTGACCTTCAAGTCAGTTAAAAGTCAAAGTCAGTCAGCTATTGCATTTCCTCTAGTTGAGGTTCCATGAATGGATCACAAACAGGTGAAATATATCTGCTTGCAATAACAAATGCTTACAAACCAAATCACTTCTCTTAGTCTGGCACTGTTTAACTCATGCAAGGACTTAAATTTACCTGATTTAGTTGAAAGGCAATCAAGTGTCCACTGGAATCGGGGCTGGAAGTTGTATTTTAGCTTTTCATACCTGCCAAATCACAATTGGTTTTCGTCTTCCTTGTTCACTAAATAGCATCTACATGAAAGACACAAACAAACACAGGTGCATGCAAAGAAATATTTGTGGTAATTTCACTTTGCTGCACTTCCTATTTTTAACATTATTGTATTTGTGTGTATATATTATATAAAGTATATTGTTTAATTTCATATTTGATAAAAATAGTCCATTTGCTTTCCCCTGCAGTTTAATTTTAATGGTGTTTATTGACTGTGACAGAAATGTACTCTGTTCACTCAATACACTTTTCCCTGTGCTTTAATGTCCTACTTTTTACTAAAGCATATTTTTACATTTTCTTGCATTTTCAATATTCCAAACATCCGTTTTGCACAAAGCAGTTTCCCAGGTAATTACATTAGGATGCTCCTTGGCTACTGCCTCTAAAAAATTTAAATATTCAAGTTTAATGGGTTTTATTTATTATAGCTCAAAATACTTCATTGTCACACTTTAGTAAATTTCTAGTCTTTCATGTCATTATTGGAAAACAAAAAAAGATACCAGTGGATTGTTTGATTTTTATTCACGTCTGCACAAACGCATTCCTTATCATATGAAGTTATTTTCCTTATTCCAGGGGACAATGTCTGATATTCCCCAACATGAAACAAAATCATCTGCTTCTCATAATAGCACTTGTATTTCTAGGTTATTTTAAAACCTAAATACTTTGGTATGTGCCACATGACTTGAATCAACAAGCTATCTTCAGGTTATATTATGCATGCGTGGTATATGTTTTATAAAAGCATCAGATCAAATTCATCCACTCCGATCGAGTATTAGACAAAATGTTTTTATTAGAGATAACCAACACCTAACATAATACATACCTCAGTTAGCTCACAAACTATAAGACCATCTCAAAAAGCATGAAATTTGGAGCTACTTTAAAAAGAAGACTAGCAGTCACCCAACAACTCAAAAATCTTTCAACAGTTTTATTTAATTGTTTTTCACTGCTAAATATTGTAGCTTCATTATGAAAAGCTACTCTCACATCGCCTAAGGACTGATACGCTCCTACAGCATTCTCATGCTATCTTAACCCCTGAGTTTAAGGAATAAAGGGATAGGCAACAAAGTTACAACGTCGAGTATCCCGGTGCCCTGCTCATTACATGGCAAGAGCTAAACTCCTTAGATAAAAAGAGCATGTTGGGAAAACAGATGCCTCCAATTTCCTTTGTTTCTGTTGTGGAATTCGTGGCTAAAGACCCATTTTCCTCACCTCAGATTATTGTGGTCAGGCATCCAGCGCTCAAATTTAATAGACAAGTACCACCATTTTCTGTTTCACTCGGTAACATCAAAACCTTTGTATTTGTGTACACACACACATGTTAGAAATAATTGCATCCAGAAAGCCTGCCAGAACTCCCTGCCAGGAAGCCACCACCTCTGAAGCAGGAAGATGACACTGAACAGCAGGCAAACAGAATCCCTTGCTGCTCTGCTCCTGCTAAATCCTGAGCTCAGCAGGGACTGAGATCGCTTGTAACTCACATCAGGCAGAGTTAATCTTGAAACTTCAGGTTTTCAAGACAAACTGCTCTATTCACCGTTTATGTGCATTGCCCAGCATAGAGGATGTCAACTTCAGTAAAGACTTTTAGATGCTGTTTTCTTGAAGGAAAAGGATTAATCAGTCTCCCTCATTTCCCTAAGAGTCTGTGCAACTCGTGTTTCCACATAAGCAAGGGAAATAATTCTTCAGAAATTACCTAAATTGCACAATTGCCATGACTTGCGAAGGATCAAACATCAAAGATCTAAGCTATAAAACAGAACTTTTCCTTTCAAGGCCACCACTAGAACTATTTCTTGTCTATTAGCAATTTTGATACCATCTTCCACTCAACTCAAAATACTGTATAAGGTTATAAGAGAACCTTAGCTAACACCACGCCCCAGAAGAGGGGAAGAAAAAACAAACAAACAAAAACCAACCCTGACTTAGAAAAACGTGCCCTATACTACAAAAATGCAACAATTTGCTGATATGGAATGGAAAATAACAGGCTATTGGAGACTGGTAGAGAAAAATGCTCCTAAAAAGGAAAGGAATAAGCTGAGAAAGAGCACTTACTGCTCTTTTCTCTTTGACTTACATGTAGAAATACAGAAAAAGGAGTGCAAGTAGTCATGCAAAGTATTTGTAGCCCATCATTGTGATAAATCAACTTTACAACTCCTAGGACAGGGCAAGTACCCAGAAGGTGTGGCTTCACCACAAAATACAGAAAAATCACATCTAACTGTTTTAGGTTTACTCGAGATGTCCATAAGCCTGGAGAGCATCATTAGATTTACTTTGTCACTTACCAAAATTCAATTTTGACAGTAAAAGCTCTCTCCCATCCGCATTCATCCATACTTACTATAACATTATAATTTTGAGGAAAAATGGAGTAAAAAAGAGTAGAAAACAAATGCAAAACCACAAACTATTAAATAACCAACAGTATAAATAGTAATTATGGTGACTACATTTTCTATAACGCATAAATAGTGTTATTTCAGTGAAGCACATTCTCCTTACCGAGAATGGAGCATTTATAAAAAGCGGTAAATCAATGAATTATTAGCTTAAGTATACAGAGCAAGATTACTCAGACATTATGTAGTGTTTTTTCCAGCCTTCTTGAATATCACAATATGCAATATTTACTAGATTTACTCAGAGCTGTGTATTTAATTAAGGCTGCATCCTTCCCTTGAGTTCAGCTTTCAGCTTAGTGGTTAAAAGGATATTCAGTAGCTTTCATATTCAAGAGCCCATACTACCTTCTTGGAAGTGGATTTTAAGATAAATACTGGTAATGAGAGTAGCACAAAGAGGTTAGTTGTATCATTAATCTTGTCAAATACCCTGCACCAACACTCATGAGTTATCAGACAATGAAATAGAAGGCAGAATAAAATACTGGTTTCAGCTTTACTTGTGGTAATAGAAGATTCTCAGCTGGAAATATGAGAGAGGACAGAGATAAGAAAGGTTTGCATTTTTGCAGGGGCTTTTTAAAGTGTGATAATATTTAGCTAGATAGATGGCATCAAACACAGTGTTTTAATTTATATATACTGAGCACACGTTATCTTAGAGTAAACATGTAGAATGTGCACGTAATACAATATTCAGAAACCAATCACCCACAAAACATGAGAATATTCCAGACGTGGTGTTGCAGTTACCCTTGCAGAGCTCAGTGCTTCTATTTTCAATCCAGAAACAGTAACTTACCGAAGCGAATCCACAGAGCATGGGTGATTGCAGAATATATGGGACTTTGAAATGGGCAATGAGTGTAGCATCAGGCCTCTAAATGGCCTATTATAGCAAAACACTGTTAAGGCCATCTTGGTCATTACTACTTGTCCGTCTGTGAAAAATTAGTAAGAATCCTAGAGTAACTCATTATTAATCAAACTGATCATCTAAAGTGATCAACACTTTAGTAGGGTGTTAGCTTAAGCAAGAATCATACCTGCCTTTAATTCTTCTTTTAAGACTTTGAGATGTGATCTGTTCAGATTCAATTTAGAATTATTCATCAAGAGTTTTATACTTCATTACAAAACGCTTCTTCCTGGTGTTTTTTGTTTTTCTTAACATCCACTGCCTTCATTAAGCAAATGAGTAAGACCAAGCTACCACCTCTTTTGTACAATGTTTGCTGGTGCAGTGGTATAACACTTACAGGTTCTACACTACTGTCCTCATGTGTCCTGGCATGTGATGAGAAATAAAGTTTTGGGTTTTTTTAAAAAAGGTAAGTAAATTATATCAATCAAAGGGCTAGCTGATGAAATAAGCAGATTGGAACTTCCTGTTAAAGTGTTTCTCCACTAATAGAAATAAGAAATAGCCATTCCAGGCTTCCATGTTGAGGAAATAATTCAACTATGCATTCCATTTTGACAAGCAATACATGCATAAACTATACTTTTTATTAATCATATTAACTTCCTTAACATTTCTATCACATGTACGGAAGCTACCATTCTTCAGAGCCTATTTAGGACAACATTTCACTGAAGAACGTTGAATGGGCAAGACCTGCATAAAGAAATTACCCAGACTTACAGTAGAATATTAAACTGTACATTCTGTTTTAAAACAGTGGGTTCAATCAGTTGACATAAATACTATGTTTCTATAAGCTGAGCATTGATTCTGAGGCTCCAGTTTTAATCAAAAAAAAACCAAAACGCTGATCCCCATCTTTTACTTCAGTTATATCTACTCACTGATATTAAGATTTACTAGTTTCTCTCCTATGTCTATCTAATCACTGTTAATAACAGCACTATGTTCTAATATTGATATTACTGTGATAACGTATAAAGACTACGGTCAGATATTCCCACATTGCTCTGAGCTCTGGTAGTTTTAAGTTTAGGGATTTTGGTTTTTTAGTCAAACACCTTTTCCTACTAATTTTTCCCTCTCTAGGACTATTTACGTGCCCACAAACGTGAGCTTTGTTTCTAATGGGAAAGTAAGGAGGCAGATCTTGAGATCCTGCATTGCCCTGCAGTAAAAAGGGAAGAAAGCAGAGACAAGAGAAAGCAGAATACTAAGATCCAGCCCTGCCTGTGCAACAACAAAGCAATGCCAATTCCAAACACTGAAAGGACATGCCCCCTACAAAGATGTTAGAGATAAATAAATAAAACCAACATAATCTATTCCAGTAGAGCACAGAACATCCCTAAAAACATCTACTCTGTACAATGGTTAATAGCTACAACCAGCCTGTAACATAACTCTAACAAATTCATATACTTTTAACGAAATGAGCAAGTTTCCTGAAATACTATAATACAACCATTTAGAACATAACTTTTCCCTACTGTACTCTACCCAATCCTAGTCTTATTGCCTATTGCTACTATTAAAACTCCTACCAAGTTCACTGCAGAGTACATATCTAAAACTATGGAAAAATCCGTAGTTGCCACACAACAGTAGGTAAGAAACTACCCGTTTTTGTTCCAGGATAAAGAACTGCTGTAATGCTTCAGAACCAACAACAGTAAATACTGATGTCTAAGGTTGTTTACCCTATGTAAGAGCCTCTCCCCACTGCTTACAAACATACTGACCTTGAAAAACATTTTCCTCCCTATGCAGCAGCCTTGTTTGTATGAACATATACTACTACACTTAAGCAGCATTTCCCATTTCAAGTCAGGGCTTTACTTCAACTTTTTTGTGTTTCCATTCACAATACTATATTTTCAAATGTATTCAAAGTTGCTTGCTGCACTGTGAATTTCTTTTAACTAAACTGTAAGGATATGAAATTTGATGCCACTAGAGTATCATTTAGTGACACTTCCACTGTTTGGACTGCATTGCCCCTTTCAGCACAGAAGCAAGTAGAAAGCCTTTCTATGACCATTTTTTGGGTATTATTACACTTTGAAATCACAAAAACAACTGCCTGATGCTTTGTTCGAGTTAAAGCACTCAAGAGAATTGCATTCAGAAGCATAACACTGTGCCAGTATTTTATAAATTTAGTGTAGCTATATAGAAGAAAATAGATTAACTAATACATTTACTTAGCTACTTGAAAAAGTTTCCTGTGCAGTACAGATGAACACCAAATGTCTGGATATTAATCAAAACCTGAAAAATATCTCTGACTGACTCACCACAGCCAAACACTATGATTTTTGGCATGAAATCTAATGAAAGGTTTTGCCTTGGGAACAAATATATTTAACCAAGGATGATGACACACATTCATGCATCAAAGTAGCCCATAAAAGTAGAGCTCAGACTCATTCTTGGAGATAATATTTTTACATGATTTCAACACATGGATTTCTCTACTACTACACAAAAAAATTCACCTCTACAACTTCCTTTCTTCTGCCAGACCTCCTGTTCTATTCATGGAGACTATTTAATAAAGTAGCAAAGGAGGGAAGAAAAATAAACAAACAATACATTCCTGCTCACTATTGCCTCCTATAAAATATTTTTTATGGTAATGACATAAAGTACAGTAGCTTGTGCTGCTTCCTTTTTGGTTTTGTATTTAATTAAATATGAGTATTTGTCTATTGAGCAGCTGCATTAATAGCCTCTCTAGAAATATGAGCTGCTAATAAAATCTGGTTACATATTTTAAAACAAAAATAGCATCATGTTGGTCTCACCTAATGCTTTCAGAAAAACTCTAATTAGAACTACAGGAGAATAAAATCCTTCTCACATTTTTAGACTTGACTCACAGTTTTTGATTATCTGGTATTGACCTAAATTAACTTAAACCCAGAACTCAGGTGAGCAAAATTTGCGGAGCCTTGCTCTTCTGCAGTTCCCTGTAATAACGCATTCTGTGTAACTTATTTTGTGTAACAGTGTGTAATTACAACATATACATCATGCAGTTCACACAGATAAGATCTGAATTTTATCCATTTCTTTGCTTTTCAGTTCTTCACTGCACTGTTCGTTTTTCTCTCCTAATCTTAAGACTTCCCTTTCTGAATCAGTATAGAACTCCATTATGTCGATGCAGTTATCTTAACTGATAGAAAAATTACTGAAGCATAAAGGTGGACCCTGCAGAGACTGCAGTGATTTGGGACTCCTTCAGCTTTTTTGCAGCTACACATGCACATTGCCTTGCCCCTGCTGTGACAAAGTCTGCTTCCACATGGTAAAATCAGGTTTCACGCTGTTAAGAACAGTTACGAAGGCAGGCTACTGAAGCTACTCCACAGGAGAACCAGCAAGGATATTTTTGCAGAAACTAGCCACTATCAGACCTGCTAATTTCATTTTGCACAAAGCAATGCTCTACTGTCTTCTTAAATGGCCAAGAGCAAAACTAAAATAAATAACAACACAATAAAAATGCTACCCTCTGTCCTGCACCTTCACTCTCCTTTGGCAGAGACAAAAGTAGGCAGCACCACCATCCTCCAATCCTTCTTCTCTTATCCAGTACTCAACACCACTTATTCCATGCTCAAGACCAGTTTTCAGATCTATTTTTTTCACACTGAATATGAGACATCATTACATAAGTTGTCAAAAGAAAGCTGGAAGTTGTGACAGCTGAGGCTTTTAGCACCTAGGAGAGACGGAGCTGGTTGTGGTTTCATGTATCCAAGAGACAGTTAAAATGCTTGGTACTGTAGAAGGCATACATTTCCACTTACTTAATAGCAGAAATTTAGGGGACTAATTTGCAAAGATTGAATTTTAACAACATCTAGCCAAACACCACATCCCAACACAAATCCTGCCACAATACCATCAGGGTGAACACAGTAGTTTTAAGGGTTTGCTGAAACAATCAAAATTTATTTTAGTGCCACATTTCTTATTAGACGCTAAAAGAAAGCTGCTCTTAACAGTATCAGAGAAGTATTTTTGCATTAATACACTTTCATTACAACATCGAAGTTTATTTCATTATTTACATGAACTTTTCTGGTCTAGAGCAAACTTTCCTATCACTCAAAACTAGATAAATGGAAACATTTGTCATGGACAAAGTATCTAACAACTCCTGAACAAAATGGAACACAACAAATGTCAGCGTAACTGTGAAATGAACTACAGGTTTGCTTCCTAAGGAGAGACACACACGACACATTATTTGAATGTGTCCACGGAGAAATAAGCAGGCCTTTGACCTCTGAATTCTTACCCAAAAAAAAAATAGCCTTCAGCTTACATAGGATCTTTATTATTCAACAAACATTTTGACAGAAGGAGCTTTGCTTAGGGAGAAGAATGATACTAGAATGATACTAAGGATACAGCCAAAAAGAAAAAAATGCAAAAGAGATCACTTCGTTTTGGAATATATTGTCAATGCTCATTTTTTCCACTTGTTCTCAGAGCACTCACATATGACACTACACATGACTGGACTACACAGTACTGATTCTCAGTAAGGCAGGCTCTGAGACCCATGTACAAAACTGAAAAGGCAATCTGAAGCTTGATCAATGTGCAAAAACATTATATATATGTTGTCGCTTCTGACAGGACGGGACTGCATTCAATGGCCCAGAAGATCTATGCCACTCCTTTGTACTTGGAACAAGCACTATCCATGCAAAAGTCTGTTGTATGGATGCATTTTATTCTTAGCATTTGACCTATTCAGACATTTGGAGAGTAAAACATGTGCAAATACCTTCAAATCCATGCATTTAAGATCAGTAATATGTAACAAACATTATTTACAGTTAAAATAGTAAACTTTGACTACCAGCCTTGTCTCTTCTACTCTGTTAAAAGAGACTGTTAATGACAAAGGGTTACACCAACGTGAAATTCTTCACAGTAAGATTTAAGTCTAAACAGGTCACCTTGACAGTTTATGTTAAAACAAAACCAGATTCTTTTAAATAAAACCAACATCAATTAAATATTATTTGATTTCTCTCTGTTCAGCGAACAATTCAACTCTACCTTTTGATTCAAAGAGTCTACTAAACATGTGGTTTTATTCCCAGAGAGAAAGGAAGCACTCAGAAGCACTGCATCCAGCTCTCCACATCCAATATGCTCTCATATTCCATAATGATATATTACCAGGCATACATATTTAAAATAACTGATTTAAGAAAACCAGGGCCAGAACCACTTAGACTACAATTACAATTCTCTGTCTGAACATTTTTCTAACAAAACTTTTAAAAAATAATGTGCATGGTGAATTTCCAATGCTAAAACATTAGGCACAACTGTGTAGTCTATTGTATTTTAACTATCCATATCCTGTTCTTTATCATTGTCAATGCTTTTAATGCTCATTATCCAATCATCTTCAGAGCCACTGAAAAACAGTCCAACAGCCAATCAACTCTAGTCACAAAACAATTTTTGTAGGAAAACAAAAGCCTTAACTACTGACAAAGTTAACATGCCAACACATAGAGGTCTGATTACAAACTATTAAAAGGAGCAAGAAGGTTCCTTGGGGGTTTGGATTTTTTGGGGGGAAAAAAAGTTTCCTACAAAAGTTTAATCTTAAACAGTACCTCAGACAGCCCTAATACGCCTGCTGGGCTGTTACATTACCAGTAACCAAAGCCACCGCTGGCACTAGAAGCATTTCAGAAGAAAACAAGCTTGAAAAAAATCTCCATGTAGCATTGGAGGAACAAATGGTTTCCTCCAATACCGGTTAGGAATGTCTTCCTGTTCTTAGCACTTACCCTCCTGTTGTTTCTGAATACCTTGTAAACTACTCTATTAGGTCTTCCCTCCACCCTGCCATTATGTACAATGGCTATAACACACAGCAATTAACAGTCTCTGGGGAGACAAAAGACAGTACAAACAGCCCTCACAAACATTCTGGCATAAACTTTCTATATCAAAAATGTTCGGCCCCCCATTTAATAGTTGAAAATAAATTTGCATGAGAAATAATGCACTCCAGTAAACAGCAGCACAGAAACTACACGCAGGATTTATAAGGGCATCTGTACTTGGCTGAAGCCACTTCCCACTAATGCTTATTTACCTGACATTACAGCCACCTAATTCTCAAGTGAGATCAAGATCCCATTAGAAGATGTAAATAAGAGAACCTCAAGGAGCTTATAGTGTAAACAAATGGTAGAAAAGTATATGCATTTTAAGATGGATATTAAATATATGAATTAAAATTATGTGCATCTCTGGTAAAAAAACCACAATCTGTAGAAGTACAGATAGCAAAATTCTTATCTACTGTATCTCAGAAGGCTAGACAGTGGTGAAGACCATATGTTCTATCTTCCTGAATCTAACCTGTCCCAAAATTAAGAGACTCCAAACCTGATTGATATTCATAAAAGATAGGACTTGTGAAAACATTTAGGCTGAGCTAAAAGTTTAAATTATCTGTACCCCCTTTCACTCATTCACAGTAACATTTCTATTATTCCCATAAAGAATTTGATCATCAGTAGCAGCAGCAACAAAGCTAAGTGATGCACATTTCCGAAAACCCTTTTTCTCCATCCTTCCACCCCTTTGTCCTAATTTTCTGTTTATTTACTTTCAATTTTGGTTTACAACATTTGTGTTATGTCTGTGGTGTTAATAAATTTCACTCTGGTAAAAAAAACCAAAACAAACCTAAAAAGTTACACCACAGAAATAAAAGTTTCCCCCATTCCTCTTTTAGTTGAGAAATTATTTAAAAAAAAAAAATTTATTGTGTAATGATGTAAATCATTATCACTCAGTTCACAAATGAAATTAAATATCACTCAAAAGTTACACAAAAACCATCTTCAAGTGTATCTATTAAAGACTATAAACTACTAAGACATGCTTGAGAGTGAATGCTATATCCTAAAGGTTATTTATCGCCAGGAGAGGAGAAAGCATGCTGTGTGTTTATGCCAGACCGGCAAATGACGACTGCACAGATTATAAATCTTTAGTTCCAAACATGAAGTACTCAAAGCCGTAGTCCCCAACCACATCAAAACCAAGAACAGTTCACAAAGGGCTAAACTAACGGGGGCCGGACCCAGTAGGAATACATTAATCTGCAGAGCGTGTCTTCAGATAGAATAAAATGAAGAGAAATCAGTAAAGAAAACAAGCCATTTATAATACACTGTGAAAAATCTCTAAAACAATAGCTTTTGGAAGCCTTGCATTTGCAGAAAACCTTCTGGGCCTAAATCCAATACAAACCTGTCAGAAAATATTGATGAAAAACATGCATTTACAATTGTAAATAAAACATGAATATGGAACCTATTCCTAAACTCAATTTTTCCAGAAATGAAATAAGGTTGGTTTGGGGTTTTTTAGACTATGTTTAGTTAGTTGATTTAATTAGACATTGGTTTTGGTAAACAAAATTGCTTCAGAATGAAACCCCCACAACAACCATTGACAAATCAAATGGACATCAAAGACAGTTACTGTGCTTATCTGCTTCACTCATAATAGCTTACTGAAAATACCTGTAAGAGTCTAGTATTATAAAAACCATCTTCCTAGAAGAGAAATATGATCAAAGCAACTGTCAGATGGCATAAGGCCAGCCTTTCATATACTGCACAAGGCATTCTTTCAACTTTGTCTTGAAAGGCCCTCTGATGCTCCATTCCAGATTCTAATCCAACTCTGCAAGTGAAGGTTAATGGAACGCACGCTTAATACACAGGCACATCTTAACATATTCTAACAAAATAAAAATAGATTTTCATTAAGAAGGGTGCTTTTCTTAACATATTAAATAACAGGCCTTCTGCCATCCCCTGACAGCAGTACATGCAAGCAGCTGCTCAACATTATGGATAAGCCTGAAGAAAACCTTCCTGATTAAACTCATTACATCAAATGCCCAACTGACACAAGTTAGTAAACATATTCACTATGAACATGTGCAATAAACTTGCGAGGTCCATTTCTAAGTGGTCAGATGGATTATTTTTTACAGTTATTGATTCTGAGATTAACTTTTTATTTAAATAGATACCAATTCAGTTTCCACAGTATGACTTTCTGAAAGGATTTGCTTAACTTGTGCAGCACCAAGTGTCAAACTAAACAAGTGCAAAGACAATACAGAATACAAGAATGAGAACTTAAAAAACCTATTAGTAGTGTCTTTCTGGCTAATTCATGAAATAACTTGACATTTTGGTGCCAGTAGGAACAGTCAAAAAAAACCCAACAGGCAAAATAAGATGCCAGGATTGCATGAGGAGGCAGAAAAGACTGTAAAAACCTTGTCAGTTCTCAAGCACCTGCACGTCAGCTCAGTCTCCTTGAGGTCTACTGCTTGACAGCAACTCAGGAGCTGGTTAGTTTTCAGCATGAAAAAAATTAAAGGAGGAACAGAAATTAAGGTCTAGTGCATAACAGTTCAGAAATATGCTCTGTGGGCATCACATAGCTGAATCAATAGTAAATCATGTTTACCACTGTCAGCACTAGAGGCAGTACAAGTCATTGGAATAATAGGTAACTGTACAAGTGAGGCTACACACACTTTTAATGAGAAAAAACTCTCCTTTGCCTTGCTAGTGTAGTTCCCTTTATTTAAATACTTCGGGTAAATACAGAGGGGGAAAACTGGGCTAAATACAGAAGTAACACACATGCAATTTTACTTTAGATTACAGTAAGCAACATTTAAACTACCCAAATGGACTGCTCTAGTGCACCTTCTAGAGGGCTATTTTGGTATTAAAAATGAGTAATGGCAATGCGAAAAAAACAGTTAATTCCACATACACTGTCAAGTAAAAACAGTACTTTATAAACCTTTCTTCATGTAAATTTGGAGAACTGAAATGCAAGAAACCTCCAGCTTCTAACTATCTCAATATCTAACTTCCCATTCTCACATACAAGTACCTGAGAGACTCCACAACTTGAACTCAGAGTCCAGGTTGACCCCTGAGAACACATCAAACTGAATGTGCCGAGGGCTGATCTTGTGATCAAAATCAACATGAACGAAATTTATGCATCCATCAGGACATATAAATTTCCGACTCAAACAAATCTGAAAGTATATGCTTCTTAGGATTACAGGACAGGAAGGGACCGCCAAATTTCAGTCCAAATTTCCGTTCCCAGCCGTAACAAGCACTGCATAATTTAATGCTTTTCACAAGGCAAACTCCTTCCTAAGAGTGCTTATGATTTGCTTTGATTGAAAAACCATTGCTGAACCTCACTGCTCTAACAATTAGAAACCTTCTTTTAATTCCCAGCTTGAATTTATTCATAGCCAGCTTACACCCATTAGTTCTTGTGCCAATATTATCCTTTAGTTTAAATAGCTCTTCTCCATCCCTGGTGTTTACCTCCCTCATGAATTTAATTTCATTCAATTACATTTCTTAGGACTAATTGTTTTAAAATGAGAGGACACACTTTATAAAACCATCAATGGCACATTCTATAAGGAGAAAAATTAACTTCTCTAGCAATTAAATATTCACAGAAGTTGAAAAGTGCACAGTAAGGCAGTTATAAGCCCATGGAAAACTTGTACTACTCCGGGATGTAAGGGAGAAACAATTCCAAAATGAAGATATTAAAGGCTGTAAGACAAGAAGCTTTAGAAGCATACTGGAATGAAAAAAGAGTTCTTATGAAAAAAATATGTTTATTCTTCAGCACTCTTGCAGAAGGACTTTCACTCAGTTTAAAAATCCTTTTAATGCTCATTTCCCTTGCCACTCTGCAAAATTAGGGAAAAAAAAAAAACAAACAACACACACACAACAAAATTTGCAGAGCAGTAAAATAAAATACTCAGGGGGCATGGAAAAAAAGTGCGCTATTTTGTATGGTTTTTAGAAGTTAAGGAGGCTTTTTAACTTCTACTGGGACAGCTTTTAGTGTCACTTTGGTTCCTCTTGATAGTTCCTATAAGGTCAAGCCGAAGTGCTTCTTGATCAACTCACGATCATGGCAAAAACAAATCATCTTTTTATAGAAGAACTGGTTTGGGTATTAGTTATATAGACTCTTGTTTAGTGATTCCTCTGATGTGCTACCTTATGGAAGGAAACAAGCATTTATGTCATTATATCAGAATCACACACTGCTTAATTTTGGGACATTCTATGTTAGTAAACCCAAACCTTTCAGGTAATTTGTCATATATTGTTTTAGCTTAGTTGATCTAAAAATAAAAGGCAGTTTTCTTTGTATTCTTAGTTTCCATTCTGGTCCTACAAAGGCAGTGCAAGAATAGCAGCAATGTAAATTCAAACACAGTTTTCACACTAATAATCTGAAGAAATCAAATACTTGCTGTTAGTTTGAAGCCATCAGTTTATACTTGTTAAAAGGCAGAAAACTCGAGATATTAGCCAAATGAATTACAGAGAAAAGCCAGAGTTCCACTTAACTATACTCACCAACAGAAATACCTACTCATGTATGGAGTACACAGAGCAATGGACAACCAAGAAGTTGCCCTACCATTCCTGTAAACGTCCAGCTTTCTCCTAAACTTTCTTCCTGTTTAGTGAAGTAAAGCAATCTCCCTCGTGCATCTGAAGTGTAAGCTCCTTCACTAACTATGAGGTTTTGCATTAAAGAAGCCTTCCAGACCACCTCTCTAACTCACTGAAATCTTTAGAGCAAGTCAGTGTTTTTATATTTCTCTAAATCCAGTTCTTCAGAGTTATTCAGACTATACTAATAGTATACAAAAATTCAGCAAGTCTGAAAAATCAGTTAGCAATCTAGAAGTCTAAAAAAAAATATTCAAAACTTGGACTGTGTTTTGATTTTCATATCTCATCAAAAAGCATATACTAGCAAATGTTTCACACAACACTAGAACTGCGCCTATATCACTGGTATCACTGATGCAGATAACCAGGTAACAAATGTGATGATATTGCTTCCAGAAAATCACTGACACATCAAAATGCTGTCATATATCACTATGATAAAGGACTTCTTCACTCAAACCAAAATATACAGTGCAGTATCAATCTACTTCTAAATATTAGAGTGATAAAAACCTCCATTCACTGCATGATGAAGTGCTGGTTGATGATTTTTATTTTGTTAATTTTGTAGCATAATTTCAATAACCACTGCTAGGAAAAAAAAAAAAAAAAGAAATTCCCTTTTCTGTTAGAACATGAAACTTTAGTGGCTCACAATTTCCAATGAATATTCTAAATGGTTCTCAGTTCTACAACATACAGAAAAAACATGATGTTTTTGCAAAGAAATAATAAAATAATTAGTAATTCCATATAGACAGTGTATAGTGTGCAAAACATTAAAAAAATCTTCCAAGACAGTTACAAGTTACTACTACTTCATAAGGACTACAAAATCGAAATCATTCAACTTTTCGCCTATGCTGAAAGGATTATGAAAATATGCTTTACAAAATCATTATGAAAAGAATAACTTCTCTCTGTATTACTGCAGAAATCCGAACATGCAGATCAGATCCATATAGGATCCAGGTTCAAACTCATTCAGCTGAAGTTTATGAGCATGATTTTGCCCATATTTTAACATACTTTCACATTAAAAGAAAACTTCTATGTGCAATAGTAATAACAGAAACCATGGCACACAAAGAAACAACTGTCCTTTCTTGATTTTGGCCATAATCATTCTTTTAGCCAGTCACTGATACTTGTTTTTCTTAATAAAGCAAACAAAACTCTGCTGCCTTGCCTTGTATTTTAATACATCATTGTAAAGACACTCCTGACCATTTTAAGCTAAGTAGCTACCAACACTGCTTTCACGTATCTCTCTAATCCTTCCGTAAATTACATGTAATATAGCATAAAGCAGCTGCACCCAGTCATTTCATGTGCTAGGTGACCAACAATGAACACCAAAAGTCTTGGTCACAGGAAACAAAAAAACAAAAAAGCAACCACCTGCTGTCTTCTTTTGCTACTTAAAAAGATGTTTACCTACCCTGAAAGAAAAGGCCCTCCTTGTTACTGAAAAAACGATTTGCTCTGCACTACTGTGTTTCTAAAACCTCTGCACACTTTTGTTTTCTTCCCCTTACAGTTAGGGGTGGAGGGAAAGAATAGGGAAAGAAAAGTGAGTAAAACATTGGTAATTTGTTTAGCTAGTGATGCAGGCTGTTCTCCGATCAAATTTTGTTTCCCAAAGGAAGGTATCAGTTTTAAATTACACAGCAAGCAGGCAAGAGAAAGGAAGCAAACAATCAAAACCTTCCCAGGAGGGGTAAGAATAAGGCGAGAACTCCAGAGATCCTATTTAATAAATAAACACCTTCATTTCTGTAAGTTAATTTCGCCACAGGAAATAAGTTTAGTTTTAATTATATTGCCTTATGTCATGTTTTATAAAAGGTACATGAGGCTCATTGACTTTCTCTTATTAAAGCCTTTACATGCTGCAGAGATGTTGCATGTAGATTAAGTCTCAGTAGAGCCCTAGCAGACTGCACAGTGATGTAAGATGCAATATTTTTATTGTTATCCCACACCTGTGACAACTGCTGAGATTAAAAACAAGATGTTGTTGCAGTTGACATTTAAAAAAAAACCAATTAGATATAAAGAAAAATATAAAAGAAACCTATATACACAATGATAGACTATATCATTAATTCAAAGCCTGTGCTCACACAGATGCAGGAGACACAGAGTTTTTCAGAAACCCAGAAGCCTAAGAGGTTATACAGGAATCAAAACAAAATCTTTAAAAAATCATTTCCAAAAAGAGGAAATCCAGAGGAAAATAAATTTTGCTTCCAAAGTTTAGACACACCAAGTGAGCCATATTCCAAGAGCTGCGTAACGTTGGCATAGCCTTCCTTGACCTGGCAACATACTCTATCGTATGGCATCAAGTTAGTGAATACAGCAAACTATGGGAATCTCTGGGAGTTATAGTTTCAGCGCCTCAGAAGGCAAAGCAAACTTTAATATGACTGCCTTTTTTGTATGGTGGGCAAAGCAGAATTATGATACCACTGCAGATGATGTGCATTCACCACCACCACCACTTTTTTTTTTTCCTCCCAGTCTCAGAAGCTTTCTCTTATGACAGCAGTTCCCATCCTGATGAGAACCAACCATTCTGGTTCAGTATCAAATGTTTACAAGCACTGGCAGGTATTTCTAGATGCCTTCTGTGACCAACAGGTAGCTTGTTCTACAGCCTGCTGAGGAAAAAAATTACATTGAAATTGTGAAGATTTCTCTGGACTTCCATAAATTTGCTAAGATTTTTCAATAGCTAGTGCCACACACCCATGGCAACAATTTCTGTAGCTTCCAGAAGAATGAGAACACAACCCTGTGACTAAAACCACACAGCAGACAAGAAGTCTATTTATATGCCAGGCTGGTTTTTACTTAAGCAAAGAGGGCATGAACTACTTTTGCTATCAGCCTAACACCTCTCAGGATTAAACAATTATCTTAGGAAGGGGTAAAACTTACACAGCACTCACAACTTTAAATGAGATGTAAATTCCTGAAACACACTTTTCATACGCTGCTCTTTACATTGCTGTATAGGATTTTCACCTCAGTTCCCATTATCAACATTCACAGTATCTGTGGAACAGGTTAGAAAAATTAAAAAAAGGTTTGCCAAAATCTCTAGCAGCCATTACCCAACACATCTGCTCCTAGTTGCTCATCCATCTCTAATTCCCATGTGCAAAGTTTGCAACTGAAAATTAAATAGATAAATAAAGTATTTCCTCGCCAAACTGCCTCACACTCGTTTTTCAAGCTGTTTGCCCTTTGTACAATTCAGAGCATCAGGGCTTTGATTCAATTTTTAGTAGAAAAACATTTAAAATTCCCTTTAAATACTCTTCCTCATACTCATGAATAGTCAACAAGTAATTCTGGTGCCTGAATGACAACAGGCAAGGCAATGTTTTAAGAGAGCTTGGCATCCTCATAAGATTAGGATGAGCCAATATATAATTACCAACAATATATACTCAAAACTTCAAAGGAAGCCTTCTTTTATTAGTAGCAGATGGAAGAAATAAAGAGAGACAAACATTCACTACAGCCATTCTCTCACTCTGATGTCAAAGAAGAAATTCCAGGACACATTTTTGGAACTCAGAATGCTACACTATTGTCACACCTTTGAAATTTTCAAAACCCTATGCTCCTTACACTAAACCTATCTTTTTTTTTTTTTTTTACCACTATCTTTTATGATCCACAGTGGTGCCCTGAAGAAGTGCAGTCAACCTAAAAAAAAAAAAAAAAAAACAAAAAAACACACACAAACAGGAAGAGAGTTCAAGCTGTCAAAATGCAGTGAATTTTGAATCCACAATTGAGAACTTACTAATATGACAGCATGTTGGAATGCTGTAACATTAATCCAGTTCAACTCATTTAAAGAATTCAGAGGTTTTCAAGGAGCACAGACAACAGGCCAGCTGCAGGTTATACAGGTGGCCTACTCCAAGTTTCATCAACCAATAAAAGAGTTCCTTTTCTCAACCTTTCCAGTCATTATTCTGTTACTATATTCCTCTTAATTCAGCCAGCAGTAGTCAATAACTCTTTCCAATCCTATCATATATACATCTCCACTGAATTACAAGGCCTCAACAACAAAAAAATAAACAAACAAAAGACCACACACAAAACCAAAAAACCCACAACACACACACCCCTCCAGGAGTAGTCTTTGAGTAAGACATACTTGCATATATTCACTATAAAACAGTTAGACAATAACATGCCTGAGGGATTCTACTATTTTACCAGAACAGATTACTTGGAGAGAAAAAATACTGTTACTAGAGAACTGTGTATTAACTAGAAGTTAGTCACCATCTATACTCGT
Source organism: Strix aluco (assembly GCF_031877795.1). Lineage (NCBI taxonomy): Eukaryota > Metazoa > Chordata > Aves > Strigiformes > Strigidae > Strix > Strix aluco. Next base: position 74,579,809 of record NC_133934.1, on the reverse strand, counting down.
CCTGAGAACTAATTTTCAGGTTGCAAAACTGTGATGAATTCTTTTCTTTACACACTTTACAACATCTGCCCATAAATGATTTGGTATGTTTTTCTCCTATACTTTAAAAACTTGATTGCTAAAGATTATATGAACAGATACCCAGCTAAAAATGTTCACAGAAATTCTGCACAGCTTGAGGCAGGAGACTGCATATAAATAACTACAAAACAGTTTTCTGTTTGAGGAATAAGTTGTAAGGGAAGGTTTGCAAGGGACAATATTTTATTGTACCAGTCCAGGATCACCAGGTATAAAGAAATATGGAAGAGGTCTAAAGCTGAAGCTGGCTTTTTATCTTCCCTGCTTATTGCTGTTGAGGCAGGTAAATAACATATAATTAAGATTCAAGTTCCATATGTCTATGTATCCTTACAAACAAGTTTGTACAGTCTTATTATGCTTCATTCATCTTCACATATGCATAAAGACAAATTCTTTACACGCGTTTTTTTTATCCGCCCCGATATTTGTACAAATCGATGAGATGCCCCCTGAGCCTTCTCTTCTCCAGGCTAAAGAATCCCAGCTCTCTCAGCCTCTCCTCATAGGAGATGCTCCAGTCCCTTAATCATCATAGCGGCCCTTTGCTACTACTACTCTCCAGTAACTCCATCTCTCTCGTACAGGGAGGTCCAAAACTGGGCACAGTATTCCAGGTGTGGCCTTACCAGTGCCGAATAGAGCAGAGGGATCACCTCCCTCAACCTGCTGGAAACACTTCTCCTGAGGCAGCCAAGGATCCTGTTAGCCTCCTTTGCCTCGAGGGAACACTGCTGGCTTACGTTCAGTTTGCTGTCCACCAGGACTCCTCTCTAGATTTGCAGTCACATAGGCAGATGGGTGCATCTGTTCCCCACAGCAGTCGCCTGTTACTATCACTCACTGCTTCCTCCTGACAGTCTTCATGGCTCAGGGTCAGTTGGTCCAGATGCTTTGCTTGAAAGCATACCCAGCTCCTCCTCCTCAGCTTTGAGGGTAGTAAACCTGTCCCATAGTTGCAAACCTTCATGTAGAGCTGGAGTCACCAGCTTCCACCCTTAACCTTCCCTAGAGCTTGCACTTGCTGTTCTAAGGACAGACTCTGCAGATGTCACTGCAGTTGGGCTCTAGGACTTGTGAAGTTGTTGCATCTCAGAGAAGATCCTGTCTCTGTCTCCCTCATCCTCTCTGATGCTACACAGCCTGCTGACTTCCTCCTTTAACTCCTTGGCCTGACAACACAGCTCTCCAAAACCAGCACACCACCTGCGGGACAGAGAACCATCTCTCCTGGCCTCAGGCAGAAGCCCCAGCACCCCCCGCAGCCTGGGATGTGGGGGGCTGCATCAATTATCTGAAGCTGCGTCTGGGTCAAAGCCCCTGCCCCGACAGCTGCTCCAACAGCTGCTGAGCAACGTGCCCTGTGGTGCATCATCACCATGACTGAGAACCTTTAGGCTGGTCTGACCACAGATTCTGCATGAACTGCTGCATCTGCTGGCTGCACTCTGGGAGCTGTGCTCTACACCTGGCTTTTCTACAGGCCTCTCCTTAGCACTTGCTGAAAGGGTGCCTGACCCTCCATAATCAAGGGGCAGCTGCAACAAAGGCTGCTGCCACTCTTAGGTCAAGGGCAGCTGACTGAGCTTGTCAGAAGCAGCTAGAGCTTCCTCGGGACACCCCTGTGGCTTCCCTTACCTTGTGCCCCTGTGCTTGCCTGGCAGCAGCAGGTACCAATCTAGCTCTAATGCAAAAATTACAGAAACTTCATTGGCCATTTACTCTACTGCTTGTCTACTTGAAAAAAAAAAAAAAAATTAGGTTTTGACAGTGCAGTTTAAGAGTATTATCTTCTGCGTCATAAAGAGAATCACCCCTTTGTAAAATGCTTTTCTTCCTTTAAAGAGTGTGCTTTCACACCACAGGGTATGATTTTAGAAGTGATTATTATTACAAAAAACAAAACCACTGGAAACTGTGGTGTAAAAGTAGCGTACAACTCTGCAAAAACAAGCAGAAGCTGAAAAAGTAGTAGGTGTTTCCTAAATAGTAAGACTTAATTATCTCCCCAAGACAGAGGAAAAACTATCACTGAGGTTACCAGATCTGACACTTACTTACAAAACTGCAAACAGATTTGGTTAAACAATGCTCACTACTTACAATAGTGACAGGCCTAGCTCACTTCTAGAGATACCCATATGCTAATTTTTAGGCCATATTCAAATCAATTTTGAGTTTGAACACATCAGTATTCTTTATGTTCAATTAGCACCACCCTCCTGTCACTTGATCTGTGAATTATAAAATCAAGCAGTTTTCACCAGCATTATCAATCCTCCCAAGAGAATATAAACTAGCCAAATGTAAGTAGTACTACTATAATGTGAAACCCATGTAAATTAAAACAAGTGGGTTTGTTACTCAAAAAGGAAAAACAAAAGTACTTGGGACTTCCTTTGCCTTCCTTCAGTGCTTGGTAGAATTACAAAGCAAAGTAAAACAAGTGGCTAGCAAAATAATGGTACTCCATAGTCTTCGTAGCAAACAACACTAGAATCCACTCTAGCAGCAGGAAATTAAACAGTTTTTTGTCAAACCAGAATACTGTGCACTGGTTAGCAGACATTTGGAAAGATACTAAAAATTCATTCTTACTGTCCATAGAATTTGCTATTGAAGGCTTCAAAGATAGTCATGGAAACCTAGCTGGATGAATAAGAATGTATGTAACCCAAAACGCCAGCAGGCCTGGGACAGAGCAGCTGAGCTTGGACTTGGTGCTGAGAGTAAGGCAATGTTTATATATGCTTTTAATATTCAAATTAATTTCCACAGAGACACAACTTGGCTTTCTCTAAGGTAAACAGTACGAAATCCATCTTATTTCCATTTATATTTCCATTTCACATGTATGTTGCAAAGAGACACTGCACCATGCCTCATGTCTTTAATCACTCCCCCATTCCACTATAGTTCAACAATGCATACAAGTGTATTGTTCTTACTGTTGTTGTTAGAGACATGGTCTAGAGGAGACAGCTGGCAAACTGAACTCTATTTCTACTTCAGCAGCTGAGGCACTCGATAACTTTGGACATCTTCTAAACTTTCTTTTCTAACAGAATACTTCCAGACATTACAGAACATTTCCAGGCATATTATCAGGATCAGCCAATAGCTGTGTGCTGTAACTAACATGACTAACACGTGACAAGCACTCCAGATTCAGCTAACATACGTACAAAGCAGGCTTAATTTACATATTATTCACATTTCTTCCTAATGTAGACTGGGAAATAAGGCACTTCAGTCAGACAAATGTAAAAACAGTAGGCAACTAGAATTATGTGGCTTTCCTATCCATGGCTTTAACGACTTCCTCATACACAGCACAACGGATCATGCCTTTTCCACTTATACCACTGTATTAATGCATGTAGCCCAAAGCAACAAATGAATAATAACTTTAAATTACAGCATTTTTAGGATATTAAATTAGGTTTTTATCACGTTAAATGTATAAAGTATGAAAATGGTATAGCACAAGACTTCTGCCAACAGAGCAAAATTTTCAGATTATATTAGCATTTAGTATTTCCATTTTCAAATAACAGCTGTAAGCACAAGGAGAATGTTCACATTTCTAAGCTCTTAAATGCCATAATAATCATGCTAGTAATAGTAGAATTTAGATTTTAGATTTAGTAAAAATAAAGGGGTGGAGAAGCAAAGCTCCATGGAAAGTAAAAACCTCTCAACAGTTTGTCACTGCAGGAAAATACAGCTTCCAGAACTCAGTTGTGTCTTAAAAGCACTGCAGACAACTGATTTCACATTATCCCCTCTGTAAGCACGGTTAGGCACTGGCAGCCAAGGCAACACAATTCCTGTCTTCCTATCCTCTCATACTCCATACAAGTCCTTTCATCATGCCAGTGTAATTATCCATTGAGAGAGACAGACATCCAGCTGAAAAACAGACCAGCCAAAAAAAAAAAAAAAAAAAAGGAAAAAAAGGATAAGTAATTTTCAAGCAAATCAGCTCTCCATATCAGCCTACATGAAGACATGAGCTTCCGCTACTGAAACTGCTTTTCCTATAAGAGAGACAGCTATTGCTATTACAGAAGTAAAACTTATCCTGAAATTAAAAATGTAAATGGAATAGAGTTGGTCACGTTCTCAGGGCTAAATTCTAAATCAAGACTCCTACTTGCAACAAGTAAGAAAGTAGCCTGCATATAAAGAAGTAATATGCCTATATAAAATACAACATACATGAAAGAGGATTTATTATTTTAGTTTTGCACACTTCTAGCATACTACTGTACATTTTAAAAAATATTATTCTGTTCTTAAAATGAGTTTTGTTAGTATCAGACTATCCAATGGGGTCTAATTTTACTTTGCATGAAAAAGAGGCAATATGCAAGATGGGTCAAGTCTCAGATGTAGTCTTCTCATGCAGACTAGCCAAACATTCCCTAAAAAAAAATTTTAAAACATGTTGCCTTTATATTCTATAAGCTAGCTCTTAGAAACATTTTTGGACAGATTATAGTAGTACTCTGTCCACCTATCACTGAGAGCTACTATTTGTTAAGAGGATCATAATTTTCATTGGGTCACAAGGTCTTGCACATCACTATTATATAGTATTTTGTAGCTGCCAGATCTGAGGAAATTTTCATTTCTGTGAGAAATCCTGGTGATTGCCAGTACACAAAAGCTGTAGGTCTGCTATCTATTTAGTTGTATCTGTCTGGTATCACAGGTCATAAAGTGTTTTCTCACATTTTGAAAGGTACTGTGTGACTTGGTTTTTCATAAAGCCTCCTGCGCTACTGATGTCAATGACTTACATCCCGTTCCCTGCCTTAGTTCCTTCCTTTGTTGTTTTACAATTTATACATTTCAAGAGGAACAGTCCATGCAAAAACACAATATTCAGCAAGTATCTCTTACTGTACAGCATTACAGTCAGCATTAGCTGATGTCTTACCCCTCATACAGTGCTAACATAGTGGGTGAGAAGAAGAGTACACAACAAGGAGAATGTACATACTAGCAGTCAGCTATATAGTATATTAGCTAGGCATGTGCATTCTCCCCTATACCTCTACGCTTCAGCTCTGTGAATTAAGAACTAGTACTAGATGGAGATATTCAAGATCATGACAGGGGCCTGACTCTCTGTTGTCTTACACGTAACATGTTCATCATCAACATACATGTGCCTAAAACGGGTACCAGAAATGCTTTTGCACAGTGTGAGTTTGCAGACAAATAACCTCTGGACCAACTACCCACATTAAGCCATGTGCACACCCATACACACATGATAAACCAAAAATCTAAAATATTAACATCTCTGTGACAACAGAAGATGACATGCCACTGGTAAAGACACAAGCGTGATTATCTTTCTCAAAATTATTTTTATCATCCTCTCAAATGCCATGAGTAACTCGAAAATTCTTCCCAATCCTAAACAAACAGCTACAAGGCAAGAACAACAGTGCCAAATATTCAGTAGGTCTGAAAGAATGAAAATAATGACAGAAGCAGTTGCATATCATCACTGTGTGCAACTATGTTATTTTACTAGTTTGTAAAAGCAAAAATCTACAGATGCATCATTAAATTATGTTTCCTTTGGAACCATGCACAATGTTGGCAAGGAATAAATGATAAATTTAAAGTAATTTAATTACAGCAATATTAATTTCAACATAGTTTCCAGCATCTACATTGCTAAGAAGCATCTGAACGTCTCAGGTATCAGCAGCCAAATAGTTATCAATATTAATCACTTCTTTATCACTGTTTTCCAATGACTTGTACATCCCACTAGTCAAGGTCTGAGAGAAACGAAGGCCATGTTTTTCTAAAATTTATGATTGCTTATTTAGCCAACTTGTGTTCCAAATGGAAATCTACAGTATGATTCTTCTGCCTGATGCTACAAAATGAGACAGTGGAATAGTCAGTAGGGATTAAAGAAGTTTGTCCTAGGTCAACTAATGGCTTAATGCATAACAGCAGGAAATTTGCCTCTCCTGGGATTTTGTCTCCTATGTTTGAAATGGAAAATATTTACTCAATCCATTGAACTGCTCTTTGAAGCAGAGTTTAAACACCTCACAGTCCCATCCAACCTAATAGAGGGGCTGATCTCCTGAGTTGTAGCACATCTTTCACCAAATACCACCCATTTCAACTTGCAAAACATCACATTGATGTGCAACAACCAGGGAACCAATCCACACAGCTCACTTAAAGCAATTCTGTGTTGTAGGAACAGTAGCTTTTTGTATGACTTGGGAGAAAAAGAAAAAGAAAAAGAAAAAGAAAAAGAAAAAGAAAAAGAAAAAGAAAAAGAAAAAGAAAAAGAAAAAGAAAAAGAAAAAGAAAAAGAAAAAGAAAAAGAAAAAGAAAAAGAAAAAGAAAAAGAAAAAGAAAAAGAAAAAGAAAAAGAAAAAGAAAAAGAAAAAGGTTACATCAGCCTGAAAGAAAAATAAGTATATTGTTCATTCACACAAAAAAGAACAAAAAAACCCACACACACATCCACACCCCCTCCCCATCAATAGAAAATAGGTCAGTAAGAAATCGTCTAATCAATTTTGGTATTTGATTCCTTTAGAAAATACTTTCATACCTATTGATGAGAATCAAAATTAGTGCTTTAATAAGGTGCTTGAAGAATAGCAGACATCAAATCTGCTGTTCTCATGACTGCATCACTGAATGTTGTTTTCAATGCAGCATAGGAAGAATGATGTGTAAACTCTGAAAAACTGCTCACAAAGATATGCAGGTGTTGTTTTCATGCAAATCACATTATGCATGGCACAAAAACAGAAGATCGTTGTAAATGTTTGAGAACATTTAACCAAATTGTTCCTGAATCACTAAATGATAATTACTTCCAGAGATGATAGACCTCTTAAAAGAGCACTATCACCCCAAACCATCAGTAGTTGTACAGAGGCTGAAATGTAATGGCAAGGTTCCGCATTAAGGTGAATCTATTTTTGCATTTCTTGCAATGTAAAGCTAATAAATGAATGCTGTGAATTTGGGGGCAGCGAGAGATGCCATGTTATCTGATAGATTAGCATGTGAAGTAAATGAAACTGTCACACAGAAATGACTGCTAACAGAATCAAATTTAGATTTAAAATGAGCCCTGGAAATATCTCTTAGAAAAGCTTCACCAACGAAGAATTCACTGACTTCTCAGAGGGCAGGAGGTCATGTATTACACCAAATCAATCAGCTGTGCCCCTCCACTGAAATACAAGAAATGAAGAGCTAAAAGTGACTGAAATAAAAAGAAGTTCTTAAAAGAAAGAGTGAGACTCTCTAACTAGGGTCATGGGTCACACCATTTAAAGATAGCAGAAGCACTATTCCAATGAGTGCAAGACGAGGTCCAGAGTGATCCATTTCTTTCAGAAGATCAGAGCACTCTTGTATGCTGAAGAAACCAGACGTAATGCCCTTGTTTCAGATCACATTAAGAAAAGTTCTTATAACTCTAGCAAACCACGACTAAACCCAGAAATAGCTGCAAATAGAATGTAACAACTAGTCCTCCCCATTTACCAGAAATGACATAGTCATTTGTTTTATAGAAAAGGTTACTATATTTTGAGCTATATATAGGTAAGAAATAACCCTGCAAGATTCTAAAATCTGAGCTTGATAGAAGACTATCCCAAACTTCTGATTAGAAGGGGTAATGAATATAATATAACAACAAACAACTACCATTATATACCAGGTTACTACACATACCACCGAAATGCCTGCTTTATCAACTCTGTCGCATCTGAGAGACATGGAGTTTGCTATAAGGCTACAGCCTATTTGGGATCAATCTCTAGCAAGAGAAATGGAGAAAGTGGCCTCTGAACATTGGTGGTCACTGCAGTCCATCTGCTCTTTGAAACAGCTAGGTACACACCCTTCGCCTGAAAGAGGCAAAAGTAGGCTCCTCACACTGGAATGCACTGGAACCGGTTAACGATTCATTATAAAAGCTATGTGTACACATGCACACACCTACACACATACGACAGTTTATCCTGAGAGAATTTCTTCCCTGCACAGCAAAAACATTTCAGTAAAACTCTCCAAAATCCCTTACACTAAGTTCTTCTACTTGTGAAAAGCTACTCCTTTAAGTGTTCCCCTCCTCAGCTACGCCCAGAGCAAACCATATGTAATTTCAACAAATTTATTTTTCTAAATTCATCCATTCTACATCTTTTTCCTCTCAAAAAAACACTGGCAGAGACTTTCAGAACTGTTTTGAGCATAAAATGCTGGACTGTTGTAGAATTAAAGGGAAAAAAAAAAAAACCAAGCATGCAATTATATGGCTAAACTAATACTTGTTCAAAATTAATTAAACAACAAAAGGTTTTAATGTGTCAGTGAAGTCCAACAGAAACCCAGCTGAAGTACTCCTGCATCTTGATGATCAGCCAGAACCCACAGGATTCCAGCACAAGGCAAACTTCAGTGCTACTACACAACCACCATAGAAGACTATTCTGAATGTGCGCTGGTTGGTATTGTAAAAACATAAAGCTGCTTTGAATGAGCATCCCAGAACTCCTCCTGTGGCACGCCATTGCCAGCTGCAGTCATTCTGCTCCATATCATCTTTAATTTGTTGGATATAGAAGAAGAAAGTAGGGTGCAGTGGGAAAAGCAGCAGAAATGGTAGGCACACATTACCCAACAGGAGTAATAGCCTTTACATCGTTACAGCAACCTAGTCTAGGTTGTACAAGCCTCCCAAATTGCCTCCCTGCAGTTCTAGATACTTAGGTGGCAGAATAACAATCTTCTCTTTTCTGGCATTCAAGGATATTTGGCCTCTGATTTTTCTTCCAATATTAAAGGCAAAATAGGAAGACCTAGCTTAACTGAGAGCGTATACAAACAGAGGAAGTGCTGTTCTCATGATAGTTTTAAGTATACTTTAGCCAATGTTAAATGATTTTCCAGCATTTTAAAGCATGACAAAGTTAAATTGTATTTTTCAAATGTCAAAAAATCAAAAGCAGAATTACAAAGAAGCTGAAAATCTCCACATGTATGCAGAAGTCACCACTGTTTAAGTCAGAATTATCTACCACTGCACTTTTTCCTTGAATCAAATAAAACCTTGTACAATTCCAATGAGGCCTGAGCAGAAAGCATACAACAGTTACTAATATTTATAAACATGTCTTCCCTAGAGACAACTTAGTCAATTACTATGAAATAACCAAGATACCCAAATGATCCAATTTAAATGATTTAAATACTAAATTTAAATTGGCAAGCTCTGCATTCAACAGAAAATATAACAGCAAATGAATATAGCAAGTTGTGTGCTATTAATGGACTATTTGTCTATTATTTATCTATTGGTTCTAAATATCATTGTTCAATCAGCTACTCAAAACTCATACTGAAATTTTTATGAGAGCCCGCCACCATTAGGGAAATAGAGAAGAAAACAGGTAATAGCCCCCTAGGGTCCAATACATTTTTGACAATGGAATTTAAAACATATGCCAAAAATTAATGAGGCAGAAATGGAAACAGATTGGGTAAAGTTTGAAATAGCTTAAAGTGAAAGATATTTATTATAAACTGTTTTTGTAGTTTGCTGAAATAAAAAGTCAAGAAAACAAACACTGAGGTAACAGTATAGTTGTGATAAACTTGGTTCAGAAACAACTGAGGAAGTGTATAAGCACCACAATTAAGAGGCCTGACAAGAACACTGGTGGAGTTGTATATTTTAATTTAATATTCTTCAAAGGATAGTCTGAAAAAAAGCAGGTGTACTCACTTTAAAAATTGTAATTTCTTTAGTTTCATCCCCAGTGCGTTTCATTTATCTGAGCTACTAGTAATTCAATCAAAAAAAGGTAATTTTGACAAAGCATTTTAAAGACTGAACTTCCATCAGCTTCATGACATAAAATTAACTCAAGCTCAGAAAATAACAGCATCTTACAAAGATGAGTGTGAAAAATGATGTCCACATTACTGGCAATCTTTCTTTTTCTCCATAGGACCTGTTCACTATTAGCAGATTGCCCTGTGAATACAAAAGGTGTCTATGGGTATTTGACAGAGTATCCAAAGAAATAAAGTATTCTTGAGGTTTCACTAAGAGACAGACAAGTCATATCTTATGGATGTTGGACAGTGTGTTTATGAGATAAACAGGACAAGTGACATTCCTTACAGGTGGTATTCATTGCCTGTTTCCATTCTCTTCTATTTCCTGATAAACATACATCAGTGTCTTACAGACTATCACGTAAGTGTTCTGCTTAGAGGGCATAATAGAAAGATTATAACTAAAAAAAAAAAAGCTAAATGTAATTTTTCAAAATTAGCTTGACTAGACTTTATGAGCAGAAAGAATACCACTGCTAAAGGGTCACTCACCCCTTCCAGCAATTATAGACATGGTTACTTCAAAGTCTAAGAGTGCAATGATATCCCTGGAAAAAGGTCAGAAAAGAAATCCAATTTAATTTTTTTTTATGTTGACATACGTCAAAGTAGAACTATTCTTTATGGACACAGTTTAACACAGTATCCTTAGAAAAGCAGGATTTGAACAGTTTCTGAATAGAAATAGACTTGAATATGTAAACGTGTTTTCTTGGATACAGCTGAACCTCCCAAATGTTCCCCATGGGGCTCTTCAACTTTTTGCAGTTTTGAAAATTCCATAATCCTAAAATTCTTTGCAAAATTTTCCCGCAGGATTGCAATAGGGATGATCAATCTCTTAATTTGGTAGGCTATCCAGGAACCTAACAAGGAATCTGGATATACCAACCACGTGCCCACAAAAGCCCAGGGCAACTTCAACACAGGAAACCACAGCACAGGTAAGTCCCTGTGAAGAACACAGAATTTCATGAGACCTTCATGCCAACACTATTCTTTCTGAATAGTAAAGTATAATGGATAAATTACAAAGTTTATAGTAATCTCACTTGGTTGACTAAGTGTCAAATGCTCTTCGGACAGAGTCAAAGAGCAAAGTTCCTAAAATTCAACTGCTTGGCCAACAGCACCAGACCATAAACATACAGCTGATATTATGACTAATGTCTCTCCAATTGCACCTACTTTCCATTAAGCCATTTAATAGGATTTAAGAGTTAACTCAGCAAATAGATTTTCCTCCCTAACTAAACAAAAGTATTACTTGAATATTAACTCTTCATTCAATTATTTAGCATAAAATGACAGAACCTCTTCCAATACAAAGAATCTTGCTGGTAATCAAGTCATATAATCACTGAAGAGCCTCACAACTGCTAGTGCAGAAAATTCCAGTTTACACAGAACAGTTTCCCAGGGGAGGAACACTAAATCCAAACTTTTGAATGAGACTGTATTTTGAAAACTGTACATTTCAATACCTGTCCTAACTAAACATCTGATACAAATTTTTAACAAGTGCCAGGAAAAGTGAGAGTTTCCAGAAGAAATTAAGTAATTTTAAAACCCCCAAATATGTTACTGTTTGAAAAATAAACATGTAATTAGTGGGAAAGTAGCATTCCAAGTTTTCTTTACTTCTTCTAGGAGAAAGGGCTTTATGAAGGGCTACATTTTGGGGGGAAAAGGCCAAAACGACTGGCCAGAAACAGATTAAGGTAGTTGGAGCCTTTACAGAGGAAGTTACAGTCTATCAAGTTAGAATTAAATGCGAGTAGAAAATTTAAATATACTATTAAAATTGGCTATGTTTACTTTAAAAAACAACCACAAAACAACACATAATCCAACATTTTTCAAAATCAGTAAGTATGTGCTTTGTGTTTTTTTCCTGGAGACGCAAATGCAAATAAGAAAAAAAACCCAAACAAACCAACCAAAAGAAAAGCCAGACTTCTGGCTTATATGAGTGTTTCAGTCTAAAAAGATACTTGAATCATTATACAAGCTCACTCAATTCATGCATTTCGTTTTTTAATTTTTATGACTAAAGTTATTTTACAAGGTCTTATCCTGTACCTTTTCAGCACTTTTAGTAGGTACACCAATGGAGTATCTACCTATTCTGTTAGCTAAATAAAATGTCTTTCCTGATGTGGATACATCAACTCTTTAAAACATTGACAATGTTAAATGTTAAATTTGCACAATTAGAGATATACAATTTATAGCACTTTTGAAGTACTTCCTGTTTTGTAGTAGTAACTATTATTTAAGTCAATAGTATTATTTATCTAGCCTTCTTTCTGCTTCTCATAGGCTACAATCATTAAATTCTGTTCAGATCACAACGTTTTCCATAAGGGTATGTGGAGGACAGGGTCTTATACCATTAATGTGTAGCATAAATGGCATTTCTTCAGTACTGTCAGCATGAGTCATATGTAAAATTAAGATTATCAGAACCAAATGTCAATCTAGAAGTCTTAATTATTTTTTAACCTATTAAGAGTATATTTTGTTACTTGATGTAATAAACAGTAACTTCGCTGCCAAAGGCCAGTCTTCAAGACTTCCACTGTTACTGGACAACACTCTTTATGTGGTAAATTCCTCTGAAAGCTGTTTGAAGACACTGAAACCGATTTCCTGAAAATTCCTCAGAGAGGTAGCATTTAGCACTCAGATATACTGGGGAAGCTGCCCTATAAAGTCTCTAAATAAATTCAATTATAATTTACCCCAAGAGTTTAATGGGAGAAAATTCTAGATATCACCTGTCTACAAAAACGTCATCATACACAAGAAGCATCCACACAAAGGAATGTGAACACCCTAGACTAAAAAACTATGATAGCCTCAATAAAGCACCAGAAAATCAAATCTACTGTTTACTTTGGGATTTCATTTATAAGCTTCACCAAATCACTGTGGGTTTATACAATTTGTTGTTCTATACTGGAATGAAAATTAGAGTTTTCAAATCCTTACATTAAAAAAAAAAAAAAAAGTACAAGAACCACCCCTGGAAATCCAATGAGTCAGTGGCTAGAACATGGGAACAGAAAATTAGAATGGATGCCTCAAAAAAAAAACCAAACAAAAAAACAACCACCACCAATCCTTTAAATTTAAGTTTCCTTGGTAATTTAGCCTCCAGGCATCATCTGTTCTGAGAAAGGTGGCTATCTATTCTGAGAAAGGTAATTCTGTCTATTCTCTCATTAAAAACTCCATCCCTCATCTCATAAACACTCCCCATGAAAATCAACAAAACTAGTAAGTTTCTATCAAACATAAGATTTCAATGGAATGGTTATTCTTCATCAAGGAAAAGGGAAAGTTCGGAAGCTCTATTCTAACTGCTATATTGACATTTGGTCCATTTTGTCTCTATTTTCCCTCTAAACTGATCACTGTTCCACATAATATAAGTATTTTCTGGAGTCATGCATGTCATCCACTCATTCTTTACAAATGCCCTGCAATTCTGAAATTATTATCAGTAAAATTTTATAACATTCTCACACTACCCCGTATTTTGTTATGCCACCTATTTTGCTCTTTTTTTATTATTATTTAAACTCTTACTTCCTCCTTTGAAGTGCATCAGTTACTATAGAAACAGTTGTATATGCAAACCTGAGTTGAATCCACTAGTACAGAATAAAAAATTATCATTTGATTGAATAGCTTGAAATGCATAATTGGTGGAATAGTGAAATGTAAGAACTCATATGTTGGCTAAAATTCATGTCCTGTCTAGAATCAATATGAGGTGCAAACAGTGAAATGTTGAAGGATGATACTAAAGAAACAAATACCAATGTTTTAAGCATGCTTAATCCCATCTAATATTATCACTGAATTGTGTATTTTATTGAACTGCTCTTCCAGTGAGAGGCTTTAAATGTAAAGATTCATTTCACTGCAAAACTCCAGGTGATTTATCATTCCAGTAATTTGTATTTATTTAAAACTACTGGATCAATTTACTACAATAAATTGTCTTGTGTTGATAAAAAGAAATGCATTGGGTCTAAATTATCAACATTAGGATGTCTAAATTTTCTTTCAGTGCTTTATATAAATTAAAACAAGACCAGGCTGAGATTTTACAATTGATTTTTCACCAGTTTCTTCACAGGTTAATGCATTAGATTTGCTTTTTTATTTTTTTACAGATATGTGTAGATATAAGCAAATGTAACATATGCATATACATACCCACACCCATACACATGAAGGAATTCTCATCTGTTTGTAAATTATCCCTTGTCTTTCAGGATTATAAAAATTCACAATTAATTGGCTTCCATAAGATCCTATAGCTGGTTTAAATAAGAATTGCACTCAGTGGCATCTTAGCTAGTTCTACTTTAACAACTAATACTACAACAATTAGAAACATATACTGAAAAAAAAGATGAATCTTGCTCCAGCCTTCAATACCCATAGGGGTTTTTACAGGTGACAGAAGCCTTTCAAACAGCCAAAATCAGAGCTGACAGCTCACCTTCTACCAAGAACCATGCTAACAAGCCTTTGATGTCATTCCTGTGTGTACTACAGACGCCCACTCTTCCAAAACTGCTGCACCAAACCTCCTGTTCTGGTCTCCTCCACACCAGAATATAAATGACTGACCTCAGCTTTTTGCCAGTACTGTTCTATCATTCAAACATTCAAGCCAAGCTGAAGTTTTTAAATCGTATCTCATTATTTGTTTCACTCAGGAACTACTCGGAGTGAGATTACTAATTACTATTATTTGTGAACTCAAAGAAAAATATCCCAGTGACTTCAAAGAGCTCTGAATCAGGCTCAAAGGGCTTAAATTGGATTTAATTTATTCTTGGACTTTTACTGACCATCTGCACAGTGATGAATTTAACCTATCTTGAAATTACGAATTAAGTAGGCCAAGGATATATTTTTAATGGCTTATTCAATTTGAAAATACAATGAAAAATGGCATCTGTGTTTTGATCAATCATTTAGACACTTTTATGAAATCTTTTCTGGGTCTATATTACACCCTATGTATTTTTTAATTTTTTTTTTAATCAGTCAGTTATTTCTGAAGCAGATGATATTGAGTATTATAAGCTGATTAAAGAATACACATTAATTGTCACACAAGTGACAATGACTTTAAATTTTAAGATTAGACAAACTGATAAAAATAGAAGGGCATAATTCAGGAAACAATTATCCACCTTAGATGAGGGAGTTCTACAGACTTAATTAAAAAACGTACAGAATGCATTACTGTCAATTAGAGCACACCTCGTGCAATTCATTAAAGCCCTCTCCCCTGCGCACAAGTGACAAGCACGCCATTATGCACTGGAGAAATTAGGCAGAACACAAAGGGGTAATGTCAAATTAAAAAGGGACTGACCTGTTCATAGCACTAAATTATATTATTCAAATATTAAGGAATCTGGACAAAAGGGATGAAACTAGAAGAAAAAAAAAGTCCTAAGGAGAGGTCTAATTTGTTTACAGAGCAGTTAGGATGGAGATTTACCATGGTAATTAAGCGATTATTCAATGACAAAAAGAAAAAAAGAAGCAATTACTAAAGAAACCCCACTGACACTTGGCCTAAAAAGATATATACCTTAGTAAGAAAGAAAAAGGTGAAATAAACAGCAACAGAACTTTTTAAGAACTGTTTTACTTAAAATCAAATGAACCAAGTTAGATCTGTCATCACTTCATTTGCCACTATCCTGATCTTCTCCATATTCTTTTCGTACTGGAATAAAGTTATCTCTCAGTTCCCACACACACAAGTACAGGCACCTTTACATAGTTTGGAAGTACCTTCCCCGTTTCTGTATTCCTCTTTGACAATTTAGTTTTATTTATTGGTATTGTTTTGAAATACAAATGGAAAAAAGAATAAAGGTTAATATTCTAGGTCCCATTCATGTAGTGCTAAAGAGCAGTTGTGCCTCCATTAATCTTTCTGAGCGCTCCTTGATTCAGGGACAGAAACTCTACATTTGCCATGGAGTCTTTTTCTCAGCATTTATCTTCTATATACCTTAGCTAAATTCCAAGTAAGCAGCTGATTCCAATAAAAAGTAACTTATCAATACTAAGATGAGATTTTCCCCTCCCTCGAACGTATTTCCAAAGTCACTGTAAAGTTCATCTAGGTAACTTTATACCAGCATCTTCCAAGTCAGCAAACAGTGTGCATGCATCAAGCACAGCACTGAAGTGATGCTTACCATAATAAAACAGAAGTCCCATGTGAAAATCACAACCCAGTGCAGGAAACTCCTGGCCTCAAGCCCTTATGCTTTAAACCTACCTTCCAAGTTATAGATATTACTGTCTATAACAAAATTTAAAAATCAATACTGATTGCTTATAATAATTTGCCTATTTTGACTTAAAGCTTCTAAAGATTATTTTGGCACTTGCCCTTCCTTTTACATTTCACTTTTTTCTCCCAAAACTATTCTACGCTTTTCAGTACCCTACTTGAACAAGTGATAATTGAAAATATTTCCTATTCACAGATTTACACACAATCTGCCTAATTTCAGTTACAAACTCCAATACACAGCTATACGGACAAAGGATGTATGGAAAAGAAAAGAACTTTCTTAACTTTCTTGTTATGAGCAGACACATTAGTTAAATTCTAATTAATGGGTCAGTTTAATTAGGGGATTGAATATGAGTGTCTAACTGCTACGACACCATGAAGGAGCTCACTCTCCTTTTACATATTGCAAAATAGATCAAATGCAAATCAATGGAGTGACACTGATGTGTTATTTAGATAAGCCAAAGGAAAGAGAGATGCCAAAGTTGGTCAGTTCCATTGTATTGCTACTTCAGATTATAGGTCCCCTTCACTATGCCAGAAAGCCTCTGAATAGGTCCTATAGTCAGCAACAACCAACTACAATTTGGAATGGGGGAGGAGAACATATTTCCTTAAAACTTCTCTCAAAACAAAAGCAATTATTTTTAAATACAAAAATGTAACAACTCACCAAGCTATGTGAAACAATATTGGAGTATTGCACATGTCAGCGTTCATGACAGATAATGATAGTCAGAGTCACCAAAACCACTTCTAACACTGCAACATAACCAGGTCAAGTATAAATCCTTGCTACCTATACCACACCAGTTATTTTGACCATACCACAGGTCAGGATTCAGCATACCATACCTCACATCTTCAACACCATAATTTCTGTAGCAAAAGCACCAAAGCCCTGCACATGGATATAACAAGTAACCTAAGTACAGACGACACCTGTAAACTGAGTCTTTAGTTTATCTCACTCACAGATTACACAGGGGAAATGGATCAGTTTGAACCAGAGCAGTGCTCTAAGTCTCCAACTTTACTGATTCCAAGTCAGATATGTGAACAGCATGTTAAAAATCAGTATTTTCCATTGGCCTTTGATCACTAATGAACAGACTGGAATATTTAAAAAAAAAAAAGGGAGGTGGGGGAGGTCACATCACTTTTCTTAGGTGAATATCATGAATGCATACACCTAGGTGTAACCACGTTCTTCCTCTCTGTACTATTTTTGTCTGATAGAGGCACGACTCAAATTTAGCAAGAGCATAGTAAGTCTGCAGCTGGTTCTTACACATCCCAAGAAAAACTGAGGCTAAGCTACTTAATTAGCACAGGTTAAAAGTAAGCACTTAAAAAAAAATGAGTGTTTGAGCACACATTGCTCAAGCAGAGCAAAAACTATATTTATTACTGAATTAAAAGTGTATCAAAAGCAAAAGTATTACTCGTTTTCTCACAGAAGTTTTCCAGCTGTAATATTGTTGTGGCTATCATATTTCAGCATGTCAAAGATCAATAAACAATTCAGAACAAGAGCCATCAGTTCCTTTATCTGCCATAGTCCAGTCATTTAGCATCCTAGGGCCATATGCAGTACTACCAACAAAAGTAGTCTCCTGTAAAACTGTTAACACTCAGGTGAATTCTAATAGGCAGCAATTTATGAACAACTTGAAATACTCATCTCTGGCGAAACCTAACAAAACACAAATGGCTTGATTTTGCTGCCATCTTCGAGGTACAACTGTATCACTAAAAAGCTTCAAATTTAAGTCTGCTAAATCACTGTTTAATCATTTATTCCAAGCAAATTGAAAAAAAAAAAAAAAACAAAACTAATTTCTTTTTTTAGCTAATTACTACAAATGATAAATTATTTTCATTATGTGTAAACTAACGAGAATGATCAGAACCTCCTCAGAGTCTCATTTGTTTGTATTTAATGAAATTTAAATGCATAAGGATTACAAAAAGGATGCTTTTTACAACATTAATTAGGGACACAAAATTCTTACTACACAAATGCTTCCCCACTTCTTGCTAGGTGGGATTAGCTTCTTACTGAAGTCCAAAAACGTGAGAAAACCTTTTTTTCACCTCTTCCAAACAGCAATTCCTCCAAGTAACAAAAACACTGCTCCCAAAAACTTTGAGCACTCTATGGAAAGCCCAAATCCTTTGTTTTATTTACTACATACATAATAGTATTTCATTCTGTGTCAGCATTGAATATTAATTTCCAGGTCTTGATTTGAAGCTCAGTTAGAAAGCCCTTGTAATAAATACTGAGAATTTTATCCACCTTATTCCAAATGTACAACCCTTCTCCACTCTAAATGTCTGCCTCAGTCAACTCGGCAGCAGCCTGTTTTGGGAGAGCTTTTGTGTCACTTCAGGGATTCCAGCACCCCCTTTGCTGTCACTCCACAACACTGGTGTAATTTGGAAAACACACGAGCCGCTGAAGGTGTGGGTTTGCAGTCACCGAAGCCCCCTTTTTCTGTCAGTAAGGAGGAGGTGTGAGTGCTGACGGGTGCCCTCTGCTAAAGATCCGTCAGGTGAAAGCATCACCCTACAATACTGCGAGACCCCCTTCCCGCCAGCTGCTACCTCTGTCGCCCCTCCCTCGCCCCTTGATGATTTAATTCTAATCCACCCACCGTTGTATTTTTCCGACTTGATAGCCTTTTGACGACTTTAAATCCTCCGGGTTTACCTGCCGCCATTACCCCCTTAGCTTCCCAGGCGACACGACGGCTTTGCCCGCCCCGCTCCCCACCGCCCCCAGCGCGGGAAGCGCTGGCGCCCGGCCCGCCCGCAGCCCGGAGCGCGGCAGCGCGGGGCCGGGCGGCCCTTGGGCGGGAAACCGCCCCCCCCCCCGCCGCCGGCCAGCCCAGTCAGGGAAGCAGTGCCGGGGCGGGGCGGGAGGGGGGAAGGTTGCTGCTGTGCCGCACCGCCGGATTTCTCTGCTTTCCGAGCCGGGCAATTTTAATTTGAGGTGGATTCAGACCCATCTTCTGGGAGTTAGAGAGCCTGTGCTCCCGCGGTGCTTGCTGCCATGGCGGCGCTCCCCAGCCCGAGCCCCCCTTTCCCTGTCGGCAGCGCTTTACTGCCCGTCACAGGGGACATCACCACGCAGCGCCAGCTCCTCCGCGCCCAAGAGACAACCCCTTCACCCCCCAAGCTCTCCCTCAAAGCTTTCATACCCATCTTCCTTAGGCCACATACCAAAGCCAAGGGTCAGCCCCAACAACGCTCCCCCTTCTTTCTCCCCTTTAATTCCTCATAGCACTGTATTTGTGAACGCCTTTTCTCTGCACCTCTTTCTCAGCTTGTGCACAGCTCTGAAATAACTGAGAGGCACAAAGCTGTTTAAGAGGAACCTGCCAGCAACTTCTTGAGCCTCTCAATGCAACTAGACTACTCAGGATTTTCCCTTCGTGTGGCTTTGTCAGCTCACAAACAGTAGCTTCTGAGTGCCAGGGGTGTTTGTACATGATTTAACTACAAGCCAAGTAGTTGCACGTGCAATATGTTGTCCAATAAGCAAAGTAGCAGTCGTGTCAATGCACTGCTTCACAACAGTTAGACCGCGGTTTTAATTCTGGAAATAGTGTAAATTTTGTGGTTTGTTACTAACTCAAGTAAACCTTTTTAATTGGAAATATATTTATTTCCTTCTGAGAAATATAGGCTGCTTCTAGGCTTCAGAAAAATCGTATCTAGATTTTTTCCTTCACTCTTCAAGTATGTTTATGCATTTTAACAGTGCCTATAGATACATACAAATACAAGTCTGTTAAAGACCTAGCTGAAAGTTATGTTACTTTGTAGGAGCATTTGTTGCAATACAGATAACCGCTGAACTTTGGGCAGATAATCATAATGGTTTATCTTTTGTTTATGAGATACCGCATAGTCTCTGCTAGCTGAAAATGTGATGATAATTTGTAGTAAATTAGTTCCTTAGTTTGAAAGGTTATTCTAGCATGAACTAAGACATGAGAAGTCAGGCTGTATTGATACCATACAATTTTAAGATGCTTGGAAAATTAGCGTGTGACAATATTACAACCCTGACATGATAGCAGAAAAAATGCAAGTGCCACAAATCTATGTATGCATTTGTAAGCTACACCCATTTTTGTCACAAAGCTACAAAAGTGTTTCTCCTGTATCAAGTTACAGTCATTCTCATATATTTAGAAATATAGGCAGTTTAAAAGTCATTTTGGGTAATACCTCCCGTGACTGTTTAGTACCCATGTTTCCCCCAGTGCTTTCTCCAGGTGCCCTCCCATTCTGCCTGAGAATTGAAAGAGACTCCTTCCAACTCGTTCTGTATATACAGGTAACTGTTAGCCAAACTTCAGCTCCTCCTATATTCTTACCTGCTGATGATTAGGTAAGCAACACAAAGCCCACGAGTCCAACAAAACACTTGCAGTTAAAATAGCTTAGTTTTATGGAGTCCTTTCACACCATGCTTTAGATAGTTTAACAATTAGAATTTTACTATTTCATCGATTAAACTATGTGACTATTCATAAAACAGCACTAGCCAATGCAGTCATACTCTCTACACTACGATACTGTTTGTCTTCCAGAACAATCCTCTACTTTTGTTCAAATACAAGTAAGGTTTTGCTCAACTTGGAGACTACCTGTTAGTCAACCTGTTTCTTCTACAGAAGAATATTACAACATATCGTTTAGTTTCAGCAGGAGATCTGATCTCACTCTGCACAACCATTCAGATCTCCCTTCTTTTCGCACCTTACACTGCTGGTGTCTGTAAGAATACATCCATAGCAATACACAAGACAAACATTTGTGGTCCTAGCATCATAAAAAAAGTAGTCTGATTTCTATGATTTTAAATGCAGAATGAAACAGGCACATCAAGAGAATTTCACCACTGAAAAGAATGGAAAGTCTATACATATTACCTGTATCCTTAACCAGAGGTAGTTAAAATCTCCCTATTGATTTCTATGACATTTGAATGTAATTGTAGAGATAACTGTTTAAGAATCATAGAATCATAGAATGATTTAGGTTGGTAAAGATCTTTAAGACCATGGAGCTCTGCTTCAGTTGCACCAGAGCTGGCAAATCGGTCATCTGTATCATTAACCTACTCAGTCTGCCCATCTCTACTTCCAGAGTTCCACTGCTGTTCATGGCAGCCTTTTCTCCAAGGCAAAAAGGTTTTTCACCTTTTTGGAGAATGAAGAGGAAGTGTCCCTTAAAACAATAAAGTATAGGGACATTCTTTGGAAGTGTTTCTCTATCTTTCACATCAAACGCAAATTGATCGGTTTGATTTAGGTACAATTATTCAACTTATTAGTAGATGCAACAACAAAGGGGGGGGGGGGGGGGGGCAGGCAAGAAGGTCATAGCAGACTTTATTTTAAAGTATACTTTAGGCCCATACTTCAGATCTTGGATCTGAAGTCCAAGTGTCTAACAGCTGGTGCCAAGAACATCATTACAGGCCTGAAGGAATATCAGTCAGGATAGGGAACAGGAGGAAGCAAGACATGCAAAAATACAGTGGTGTTGCAAATACAGGAATAGGAATTCTTGATCTAACAAAGGCAAAAGGGATGAAAGACATCATTATTTACATGCAGACATCTCATGTCTCCATATATAAGACCACCATTTTCAGTGTAGACTTACCCATAGTGATTTACTGTCCAATCAGCCAGCCGCAGGCTGCTACAGCTCTTATGAGAGATACGAAAGCAGAGGCCATCTGCTAATTTTTTGTTTATACCCAACATAGTCATAAAAATCCTTCAGATCATCCCTCAAAAGTATTTCTGCTTTATCATGTTGCTGATCATAGTCCGTCAAAGAATCTAAGCAGAAAAATTCAATATGCCAGATTTGTATCATGGAGTATAGAGCTAGCAAAGCATGCAGTTTTTACCCTTGTTACAAAGAAAAGCAACCCAATGCTGGCTAAGATGCTGTTTAATCACTAAAGCATATTAAAAAATATTCATGTCAGTAATGTGTTTTTATTTTGCAAAGAATAGCACCGAGCAGTAGTTATGGTGAACTATGGTTTGTTCGTTAAATTATGGATCTTGTTCTCTTAATTACCTAAAACATTCTCTAGAAAGATATGTTATACAGTTTGGTTAACAGTGGTGATTTTGATTCAGAAAATAATACAATTCATCTTGCAGAATATATTTGACCGGGTTAAATATTATTCAGAAAGTAAAACGTGCTTTCCTTGCTCATATGTAGTGTGCCCTATTTTATATTAAATTGAGAATGTTTAGACTTCACAAAGGATACAAAATAGGACCCTAAATCAGTACAACATGCAAAAAATCACATTGCATATTTATCAGGGAAAATTATTTCTTCCCCAGATGAACACAGAATTTCTAAAGGGGATTAGGAGGCGTTATGGGAGAAATATTGTGAATGCATTAATTGAACACAAATTTGCCCTTTACTTCTTGACACTTCATTTGGAAAACACCAGATAGGTGTTAATTAAGATAACAAGTGACCCATACTTTTCATCTTTTGTTTTAATGACTGATGAGAATTTATGAACTTTAATACCACTTCTTCACTGATGCAGAGTTAAAAATACAGAAAGAGAATAACACACGCCTAATTTAAATAGTAAAATATTAAGTCTCACTTCTGATTGCGACATACGTCTCAAAAACGTGGGCAAAAATCAAGTCCACTTCCACGTGCTGAGAAGCAGATGACAATACATCACTTCTACAGAAGAGTTGTCAGCTGATGACAGGTTATTGGAAAGACTGCTCTTACCAAAGGCAGGACTGTTCTGTACTACATGTAGGAACTAGTATGCCTAAGAACATCTGTACTCAGATGGAGCGTCTACATTTATCTGGTTAAAGTTTCCATTAGAAAGCAGAGTCCTACTACTCTTCTAATCCGAATATTAAAAACAGAAAAATGAACTCTTGCTTATGACCTAAAAAGGACATGCCATCTATTTCTTCACGTGAGCTGTATTCCCTTGCCATTGACAGGAGCTTATTTACCTGAAGGAAAAAGAAAGGGGAATAAATACCCCTTTCACAACCGTAGCAATTTAGCTTTGCACTTTCCTTAAAGAATCAAAAGCAAGACTTACACTGATAATAGGTATTCTTATTTTTACAAAATGTCTACTTCAAAACAACATATAAGATACACTTTACTCACTGAACAAAAGTACCAACTATTTTCCAGTGTTTGGTTGTGGTCTCAGCTGTATTTCTGAATACTAATGTTCTTGAACTTAATAGAGCTATATGGTTGCAGAGCTTGCAGGCAGGCAGGCCATTTTGGGAGCAGACCACCATAAACTGACTGCAAAATAAGCTTTTGTTTCCTGGCATAAAATAGGTTAGTAGACATTAGTTTACTGAGAATCATCACTGGCTCCTCCTATCTAGATAACTCAAGCTAGTGCTTCTTAGCAGAGCTCTTCACATCAAAATTGTGTTTTCAGTAACTTCCTGCTAACCTTTATCCCCGAAATGCATTCTATTCTGCATTTACCTATTTACCAAAAGAAAGAGAACAACATTTGGGTTCCACCTTAGCTCTAAAATGTTTGACTATAGTGTGACACTGTCCAAAGGTATATTTAACAGTACCCAGCTGCAGCAGAAAGATTCAAAGCTTCTGCCACATTTTTTGATGTAGAGAATTTCTTTGCAGCTTTTATTTATTTATTGAAGGCATAAGCAGATGAGAAGTTAAAAAAAATTTGTAATATTTTTGTAAATCCCAGTCACTTAACTGTTGATAGAAATGGCATCTTACCAACAAGAGGCTCCTACATACTGCTGAGTATGAAATGGCTGAAGAGGGTAGCCTTCATCCTGATGCAGTGAACATTAGTGTTTCCCATTGCCCTTTTCATAACGACCACTATCTAGATTAGCTCCAGGAAAACACAATCACATTGTGTATTAAACCATCATAGTCTACATTTACAAGTCATCTGGCAAACTTCTGGTCTCTGTAGACCTTTGCCTGATTTTTTCCGGGATTTGCATATTACTAATCATTACATTCAGCACTGGAGTTTTCTTTGTAATTACTTCTTTTAAGTGCATCAGGGCTTCAGAAGACATATATTCATTTGACAGTTTTCTAATTGCTTTTTATGTTGTCATCTTTATGGCAAAGGAGCTTTATGATCTTAAACTCTAAAACATATTAATTCTTCCTAGAACTTGATACTAAAGGGCTAAGAACTGTGGTCAAGTCTGACCAATTTGAAGACACATGAGGTCTTCCCAATGCATCAGTTAAGTCAGTCAGACGTTTTTAACCCTTTCTGTGACCATCAGACTACACAGAAATATGACAACCCACATCTTGCCCTTTGACAGTAAAGATTTACTTCATATTTATTACTATCTAGACCAGACTAGCTGTAACAATAATCAGCTGGGATCACCCTAGGAAATTTATTACACATACTAGCAAAATTCATTGTCAAGAAGAGTGTTTTCTTCGTATCCATATTAAATGACCTTTTCTTTCATCAGTTGCCTGTGTGTATGCCTGACAAGATTTTTTTCTTCCCTTTTGTCTCATCCCACAAGGGGGTGAATCTTTTGAATTCCCTGAGAGCCTGCATGCAGGTGGAAGGGCTGGTCTCTGCTTGGCAGAGCTGCAGGGTGGCAGAGTCACCACAGTGACTCAGAGGAACAATTGGGCTGGTGACTTTATTAACTGACCACTTTAGTGAGTGAATGGAGACAATTTGGCAACAATACAAGGTAACAGTCTGGGGAACAAATAAAGGCACTTTGGCAATGAGACTGTTTTCCTAATAACCTGTCAATGATCAACCGATTGCAATTCAATTTGTATAAAACTTATACATATTAATATATGTAAGAAAGAGAGAGAGAGCAGAAAGAGAAGAGAGAGGAGGAGGGGATAGGAAGTGGGGAAATCACCACCCTTGGATCCGATGTTGTCACAGAGTAGCCGGCTTGGCCCATAGGTGGTGGGTCGACGAAGACTCACGTGGGGTATTGCCTTTATGTCGTCTTTCTTACGCATATGCAGTAGCTTGTTCCAGAAGGTTCTCATTTTCTCTGGTTTGTACCTGCCCAGTTAGGTAAGTTCTGTCTCTAGGCAATGACAGGAGGGAGGGGGAGAGAAACGGCCCACTGCCCTGCCTCTGCAGAGCTCGCTCCGCTTCTCCCCCACAGGGCATCCTACTCGAGTTGTTTGAGACATCCTCTTTACGAGCAGTTTCGTGTTTATGAACAGTTTGTGACACCTTTGCAACATTTGCCTCAGTTATTTGTGGGCTTTCTCCTCCATTAGTAATCAATAGGGTCATAAATTTCAGTCTTAATAAAAGGCTCTACAAGCCTTTTGCTCCAGTAGCACTAACCACTTTTGCCATTCTACTTTCAACCTTTTTATTAACAAAGGCTGGGCTGACATTAGCAATTCAGCAGAACAGGAGATCAGTAGATCAAAGTAGACGATGCTGAGCACACTCCATCGCCATCCCCATTTTGAAAGTTTCAGACTTTCACTTTAGACTACATGTCTTCTGGATCAAGCGTCCCAAACACACACTCGGTTTAAGGCTGTCTGAAGGAGCAATGGGTTTGGAGCCTCACATTTCCATTATGGATCAGAGGGCATTAGGTGAGCTACCAGTTTGACATTCTCCAAAAAATATCTAGTTCATATACTCTGTATAAATCAAACCTGCCAGGGGATAATGCTTCAAACAGTTTCTCCAAACTGAAGTACTGACAAACGTGCAGGCAAATACACATAATAGTAATAAAACAAAAGAAAAAACCTCCCAGATTATAAACACCACAACCATAGCAAAGAGATAGATGCACTGCTACTAAGAAATTTGGTTTTTGACATGGATTTTTGTTTTGGAAGTTTAACCTGAGACAATGAACCCTTATTTTCTGATCTCCAGGTATGATTTTATTTTAGTTCAGTTGGTCGAAAATGTCTTCAGTACTAGTAAAAGTCCTTTCTTGATGGCCATTTTATGATTTTGGTAATGGCTGTATTACATGAGTTTTGAACATAATATTCATTCAAGTTCGTCGACCTGTTGAAACTTTTACTTCAATTAACATACCTCTTATTTGACTAGATCTATTATTCTCAGTGGGGGGAAAAAAAAGAAAGAACACACACCACCAAACCTCCTCAGGACTCAAAACACCTAATGAAAAAACAGATTTTAATGAAGCTACAGAGTAACAGGATTGCAGCTCTTTTTCTAGTCCAAGATTTGATTCATCCAACTGTTCATATCTCTAACTTTCAGCTTAAGAAAAAAGTTCAACAACAATATAAATTGTTTAATATTGCTATTTTGTAAGTAAACATTATATGAGATGAAAATACCTCTCACAAAAGTAAGTTAACTGATGCCCAAGACCAAACCAAGCTTTCTGCTCGTTGGTAACTGGAAAACTCCAGAACTTCCAGTTGTAAACCAAGGCTGCCCTGGGTTCATCTGGAAAGTCTATCACAACTGCTTAGTTCAAGTATGTTGTGAAATATTCAAGATAAACTTAAAGAATATTTAAAATGGTGTCTAATATTGTTGTATTTAGTGGCAGATGAACCACAGAAGTGGGTTATATTCAGACAGCTAATGTGAACCTGCAATTCAACAAGTCTTGTAGTTCTAATGACTTAATATTTGATGAATAATGTCTCTCTGAATCAATTAAAAGCTTTGAAATTTACGACAAAGTCATAAATTCCAAGTCTCTGCTCACATCAGACTGCTGCAGATTTCCTATCTCTTAATTTCACTCCTGGGGTATTTTCATAGTTTATCACATGGTTTATGCAGATAACCAATGCTTTCATTTCCCCCTCCCCTCTTCTTTAGAAATGTGGAATAGAAACTTGTTACAGAAATTGTTACTGTAAAATCTGTTCACAAAAGTTGTATTTCATTTTACACCTGAGGCATAAGAGGAATCTCTTTAAAAAACCCACCAAACATACCTGTGAATAACTGCTTTGGTAGAACAAAACTATCTTTCGCAATGACCTCTATGTGACAATCAGCTATCCACTCACTGTATGTAATAGATGCAAGCAGATTATTTACATGTGAAATAACTAGTATTGTTAAAATGGCAACCATTTTTCAATCTGTGTGCTCTTGCAAGTCTCTGTATATCACAATTGCATAAAACATTCTTGAAAATGTTTGATGTCCCCTGAAAGCTATTTACAAGAGATATTATCCAGTGTCATAAACATCTTGTGCAGAATGTGAATAATCAGACAACATAAGCAATTCTTCCCTACACTTCAATCTTGTGACTATTTAAATTTGCATATTACTGTTGAATCAAAGTTAGACTGTACTGATACTTGTCTTGTGAATTACCCATTTTTCTTCTAAGCAAAAGGACAAAAGAGGTCTCAACAACTGTTTAATAAATTACTGTAGAACAGTAATGCTATTAGTGAAATAATTCCCATCATGAAAGGTGATTTGAGTGTGAAAGCAGTCTTACAAATGGCTTCAGATCCCCTAACTTGGGATTTTTTCAGTAAAAATCAAATGTAACCTGAAAGAGATCCCCTAGACGGTACATAAACACATTTTTATTTTCTTTTTCTGATTCTTACATGGAAAGATGCTCCATTTGCATGTCTACAAAAATAAAAAGAGTCGACTTAGTCCCAAAATACTCTGAGATTAAAAAGTCTATGGTTTACTAAAATACAGTAAAAACTAACATCCAGATCTTCAGTCAGTGTTAATCAGAACAGTTCCATTGAGGTCCAATTTATGCTAGCTAAGAATCCGGCCTTAGATTTAATGATCTCATTGGTAATGAACCAGAAAGATGGGTTTATGAAATCAGCAGTGAGGAAACAGAAGAAAAAAGAAAGAAATAAATATTCTGGCAGCAATCCAGCATTCATAACTGAACTAATGTTCAATTACTGTGAAACGCTTTATGGAAATAAATGTTAGTTCTACATGAATCCCAAATGAGTTTATTACAATCAGTGCTATTAAAATGATTAAAATAAAGTGTTACTAATATGCCAAACAACTGTGATTGCAGTTTCATAAAACTAGTGTTTAATATCCATCAGAGATAAAAGATTTTTTCTGTAATAACTAAACATAATGATGTGTCTAAATAATTTGAAATTATGACATTGATGATAATGTTAATTAGCCTTTTAAAAGGAATTAATGTAGTGCAATGTGTAAAAGACATTAGTATACCTAAAGGTTACTAAGTAACACAAAATTACTCTTAGTATCCATTTTATATCAGCAGAAGAGGAAAATAAAAATCCTTATGTCATAAAATCATTTGCATGTTTACATTTAAATTTTTTTTCCAAAATCCAAAGCATTTATGAACATATTTTTACTTAGAAATTTTTGGTTATTATGGGACTCAAAACATTGAATTCAATCACCATTTTCAGATCCCTAAATGACAGCTATAAAAAAAAGGTACTTGCACAAATATACACTTTTAATAAATAACGGTTCATTTTAGGGCAGAAAACCATGAAATTACATGAGTCTGTTCAGTCTGAATATTTCAAAGAGCCTTTTCCAAAGGAGAATAACACATTTGGGTTGGAGCATAATGTGCAATTTTATTAGCAAATATATTTACAAAGCAGTTGTACAGGCACCACAGTCAGTGCTGCAATTTTCCTAATGAAAAAGGTTTTACTTAAAGCACACACAACTTAACAACAGATTTGAAACATAGCACATCTATGGTGTTAACTGAAGCAGAATCAGAAGGATGATATCTACAACTCGTACTGTATTTTCTAAGATCTGTGTTTCTTGAGAAACTGATAGTGTTAAACATTTAGTTTCCTATCTAATTTAGAACTGTGTAAATTTAAATACCATCCTTGCTGTTTGAGTGGAAAGGTATCAGTGAGCATTTAGGACATATATATGTATGTGTACACTGGTCAGAATTAAATATCTACATGGACATCCTGAGAAATAATAATTTTTATAAAATCAGTGATACTGCTGCAGTTAACTCGCTACTAGTAATAGTAACTAATTATTTCATTTAGTGTCTTTTTTGTTTCTTGGTTTCAGCTTTACTCAATAGAAATACTCCAAGCGCTCTGACAAAGAAATACATATTTCCACCCTTCACCTAACGGATGCACTACCTTTTACGGCAGTCTCTTGTGGAACAAAGTTTTCTAGTCCTATGCTCTGATATTCGAACATTGTTGTTTACACGATTATTTTCTTGCAACTTCTAGTTCCACAATTAATTTAACAAGCACTGAAACCTTTTTCTTCTTGACCTAAAGATTTTTTTATTCTGCCATGGTTTCTTTAAAAACAGCCTTTAAAAAATACCACATAAGCAACCATGGACCATCTTCCCTTTTGCTGAATGGAAGGTAGTTCTGAAGTCTCAGAAACTCAGATGAACAAGTGACTAACAGCAAAACTGTACCATTTCTAGACAAGTTCTCTAAAAGGACAGATGCCTTACATGAGTCTGCTAAAGTCATAAAAACAAAGTGACATTAGATAAATACTCTTCTTTCAGAAGAATTCACTTCCCACTCCATAAAGAGATCAAGTGTTCACTTAAAACATAACGAGCATCCCACATAAGAATTACATGAGGATGGCAGATGGATGAATTCATCAGAAAGTTCCCACAATCCTTGCATGCCAGGAAAGTCATGTCTGATTTCATTCCACAGTCAAACATAGAAACTCACTTAAGAGAGACTGGAAATGACTAAAGGATGATACAAGAGAAGTTTTTTGGGGTGCATGACTGGGACCTCAGTGTCCACAATACAGAGCAGCAACTCGGTGACTCCCCACTATTCCAGCATGTTGATGGAACAGAGATAACAGGGCTCCTGCTTTCTGCTGGCATTGGCACTAACTGTGAAAGGTGGATTGCATATCTACTACCTTCCCTTTTTCCATCTTCATACTTTGTACAGCATAAATTATGTCTGCAGATTTTCCATTATCTGCAGATTATTAAATAGTTTATCTAGGTGAGTGATAAAGAAACACTACTTAGTTCCATGTCCTATGATTTATTTTTAAAGCAGAATCACATTCACTGACAGGTTTATAGTAAAGTTAAAAAAACCAAAACTTTTTGAGGGAAACCAAACACAAGTCATTAAGGTTTGTGATTTTAAAGGCTTTTAGTCAAGTCATGTATTTTACATTAAAAAAAATAACTGAATAGAATACAAGCTTCTTGAAACAGCATCTGAAACTCAGGACTCCCTACTCACAGGTAATTGTTAGTCTGACAAGTCATACCATTTCAGCTGTTCCTTTTTGTATTGTAAATTAATTATTTGCTGTGCATGGGCAGATTGACCAGAAAAAGACATATTTCTCCCACTGAAGCCCATCTATAGTTGCCAGCTAATATACTCCCCTGAAAGAGACATGACTCTCTGCTTCATCAGACTGAGAAGTTAATTGAATCTTTCTATCTCCTTTGGCACCATATTGGATTTGTGTGCAAGGTTTTGGTAGCAGGGGGTCTATGGGGTGGCTTCTGTGAGAGGCTGCTAGAAGCTTCCCCCATGTCTGACAGAGCCAACGCCAGCCGGCTCCAAGCCAGACCTGCTGCTGGCCAAGTGGTGGTACCGCCTCTGGAATAACATATTTAAGAAAGGGGAAAAAATAACCATACAAAATTCAGTAATCTCACCACTGGTTTCTCCTCCACTTTGAAAAGTGGCTCTGACTCAACTTATGTCCTGGTTTAACCAGGATAGGGTTAAGTTTCCCCAGCAGGGGGGGGAAGCTCTAGCCGGGTTATTCAGATACCATGCGGACATCACATCCTGGCGCGGGAGCGCGGGGCGCGTGGTTTTATACATCTGCTCCTCTCACTGCTGTATTGGTAGATATACTTTGCTCTGTTCATTATCATCACTGTTATTCTTATTGTTGCTGTTTGTTGTGTTGCTGTTGCTCTGTTGTATTAAACCTTTCCTTATCTCAGTTTCGGGGCTTTGTATTTCACTCCCTTTGTGGGGGAGGGGCAGCAGCCGCGTGGTCTCAGACCCCGGCAGGGGATAAACCATTACAACTTCCAAGACAGGAGGGGGTGAAATTGATAGATAGATAGATTGGGAACTCCAAGTCAGGAAACTGTGGCTTTTCCTCACCAAGATTTATCCCAGAAAGGGGGGCCAGGCACTGGGTTACCCTACTTCAAACCTACCCAACAAAGGCAGAGCCCTAAGAGAACATCTCTGTCAAACAAGGTTTCCCTGCCTTTGGTCATGATTCATTCAGGACATCAGAAGCATGAGAAAAACCAAAAAGATAATTGTGAGTACTATGGACTTATAAAAAAGTCTAATGGCAGTGAACTAACTTCTGGGAGCGATATTTCAAACAATTCTCTTTTTATTAAAGGACTGAAAGAACAAAAAAACAGAGATATCCATAACAGGTTCATTCCTGTAGAGTGGAAGTTATCTTATAAGTAATTATAGGTGCACTTAATTGACTACAGCAGCTGATGCTACTTATAGCTTTTATCTTAATTGCAGAAACCAGTGAAGAATCCTCCACCCAATATGACTAAGAAAGTGTGGGAGATGGTTTACCCAATATGTTTGTCTACAGCCCTGGATTTTGTGTCATTTCATTAGGTTTTATGTCCTACTTTTTGTAGTGACAGAATACAGAATAATTCTAAAATTGAGCTAACCAGAACACAGTGCATCTGAGCACTATTAGCAATGCCAATCTATGTTGAAGCTAAATAATTCTGTTCCCTGACAACATTCCGATCTGACCAATACAAGCTATTTCTAAATGCAGAACACACATAACCTTTTTTCTTCACTCGGTGCGCTCTTCAAGCTTAAAACTGCCTTAGGCAACAAGTGTAGCATACTGAAAGTGATTGCAAATTGCCAGAAGATTCCAAGTACACTTCAAGAGCTGTTCAAGACATACCACAAGCTTTGAAAACTGTTTTTTAGATCTGTATTTGTACACAATTTTTTCAAATTATATTCCAGGATTGTTTCTTCTCTGAGAAATTTACACTAGGTATTTTCTAGTTAAAGACATAATTAGCACTGTATGAAGACAAAGATTGTTTTTCAAAGGACTGGGATACAGAAAAGTGGCCTTTCCAAATTGAAAAAGATTTTCATAATTCAAAATATCCTCTAAAAAGAGTCTATTGGAGACAACTGAAACTCGCCTTCTCAGTGTAGTCATTTCATAACACTAACAGGAAAAAATGAATCATTTCAAATGAATAGCAGTTAGAATAAAGCCAAAATGTCTTGTTCTGAAACTTAATTTAAAAAATGGAACATTCTCTTTTCCTTTCCCCTCTCTAGGGTTTTTGTTCAAAATTATATTTGGAGCAAATATTTCATTAAATGCCTTTTTTTTTTTTCCAATCCCAGTAGTCACACAGTCAACACCAACATTTTTGGAGCTATGATTTTGATGAGGTTTTAATCACAACCCTGTTAACAGAGATAATTCATATGAAAGGCCACTAAGACCAGAATATACTTTTGCCATTCTTAAAATACCATTGGTATTTAAAACAAAAACTCTAAAACCACCCCTCATCCCACAATGGAGTGGAACAAACTGCACACACAGAGAGAAAACTGAATGGAAAATACCTATAGCTTGGAGAGTTTGATTCAAACCTGGAGTCCGAACAAAGGTGTCTCACATCTCATGGAACCACCATCCCAGCTGGACTTCAGAATTGGCTGTAGCCCCATAAATAAAGTTTTTGGCATTGCTAGTAAAAGACCATAGACATTGTGCAGAACCAACGGTACCAGATCTAAAGGCTGGGATGGTCTTGCCATGGCCCCAGCTGGGTTTAGCTCTAATAATAGCTGTTAAGGGGCAAGTGATCATTGCTGCCTCTGCAGGCAGTGGCTCCAGCAGAGCTGGGGGTGGAAAAGGCCTGATCCTCTCCAGGCCATCCCTGAGGAACCACCAGCAGCCCCATGGGTGCCCAGGGAGGGGCTGAGGCACTCGCAGACTTTCCCTGGGCACCACAGAGAAGGACGTGTGCTGGGAGGAGGGTATACCCCAAGATGCCCAAGCAAGTTGAGACTGAGGAGGCCCCAGGACTCCCACCCAACCATCCTGATGCTGCTTCTTGAAAGATTAGCAGTATCAGCCTTAGGAGAGGTCATCACAAAGGTGAGCCAGACAAACACCAGAGAAACAAGGTGTGTTCCCTTTTGCCAGTAGTATTTTCAGTGTAACAGTTCCTTTTATTCCTCCATTTTCTCTTGACCAATGTTTATTTATACTTCAAGTGAGGTTTATCTTGCAAATGACCAGCTATTAAGAGATAATAGTCTTCTGCATCCTCTAGTTTTGATCAGAAGTAACATTCTGTACCAAAATTACCAACAGAGTTATTAGGAGAATAAAACAAAAAAAAAATCTATTTTAATTGAGTTTTTCTGATGAAACATCATGTAACAAGATTTTCAACTTAGATCTGATTCCAACTGTAAACTAAAATGATTTCACTTGATTTCACAAAATTAGATGACAAAGTAAGGCAAAAGTATCTATACTTTAGAACATTAGACAAAGTAAAAATTGACAACAATTATCTGGAGACACATTCAGTTCAGTTTTTGAATTTGTGTCAACACCCTTACACTTATGAGGAGCCCAACAATAATATATCATAATTTTATGGTTACATGAGGAGCCCAAAAATAATGTATCAACATTTTATGGTTAAGAGGAAATAAATCTGTTAAAAAAAAAGTTATAGTTTCAGGTTGGCACAGAAGTTGTTAGAAAGAATGAAACTTAAAAAAATGATAATAATTCCATGGGAAACATCCTGAAAAGCCTTTTAAAATGCTAACAGTTTGAGTGGCCACATAGCATTGGTAAAATTATAATTCATAAACTGAGACAAAAAAAATCACAGAAATATAATCATATAGAGTATCTGTGGATGAAAAAATATTTTCTGGGCTTTCAGAATCATGGAATATTTTTAAGAAAGAAATGACAGGCACAAAATAAGTGTATGCAATTGTAATAAGTTTCTTTGCTGTGGAAACAATGCTACTCAACAGTAAATGGGAGTAAAAATAATTATTTCTTGCCAAAATAAATTCAACTTTACATTTTATCATTCCAACAGTTTTATTAACAAGATAACAGTATTTTGTTCTCACAACTTTGAAAGTAGAACCATGTGAATTAATAGATAATTCACATTTAAAATTAATGAGCTTTACTGCGTTGATTTTTTTCCAATGTTCTTGAATAGCATTTCCTTTAAATAGTCTTTCACATAATGCGCAATCTTATAAGTCCCAATTGAGTAACAATGAAGTCTCGTTAGTCTTTGTCACCTCATAATCATTCATGCTGCATTTTAAACAAGCAACATAAATTGCTGCCTTGGGAAATTATTTTGGAGTTATGGAAGAAATATGTGCCAGCTTAAGTTGTAGTTTGTTCTTGTAAAGCATTTTATACTAAAGAAGTTTTACTGGGCATACAAGAGTGTTTTCTCATTAAATTACATATTTTTTTCAGCTAAGTGTGGGTTGCTTCTCACATATGTTAAATCCTAACTGCCTACCTACTTCATAACAGCTCTATTTAAAACCAGCATTTTTCACAGAGGTGATAATGTCAGATTTATTTATTTATTTTAAAGGAACACTTCAAAGGAATTCAAACGAAGAGAAAAAAACATGCAGAGATAATTTTTCACTAGGAAGGAATTCCACAAGACAAGTGTTTGTTTTGGGGGACTTTAATTTTCCCTGTACCGCATTGTCAAATCATCCATTTCTGGCATTTTGACAGCAAATATAATGGAATCAGACCCACATTTGTTGACCTAACAATTAAGCAGTGTTGACAATTAAATGAAAATCTACCTCTGGGCAGAGGGCCAGCACAAACCTTACATACCACTTAAGTGCCATTTATGACTCATTTTGAGACTGGATGGTAGCTAAGTGATATGTACGTCTCGCACTGCACAAATTAGCCCTTAATGGATGTTCTCATTTTACATGAAGATCCATGTTTTATCTTTCAGCAACATGCATTTAATAACATCTTGTTAAATGTAGTTCACTATTTTGGCATTAGTTTTAGTGCTACAGGGTCAGAACACCATTTTCCAAATCTGACCAGTCTCCATGACTAAGCGTGGAAAGATATCTACCACCATATGCAATATCAACACACTGTAAATAGGAAAGGTGCTTCAGAGTTAGAGGGAGAGCAGACAGTGAGTAAATTTTAGAGATAAAGCCAGAAGATTAACTACTCTTTGGTTTACCACAGAAGTTATGCTATCAGGGAGGAGAAGGTGAAATGTTGGAAATTCATAAAGCTTTTGAGCAAAAGAAGCTTTTAATTAAAGCTTCCACAATCTTGGAGATCATGTAAGTCATGCTTATATCTTTGCAAGGATAGCTTCCCGTTTAGGCACCCTCAAGATATTTATTTCATGAAGAGAAAGTCTGAGACACAGTGCTGTCAGAAGGCTTCCATTAGGGATTCATTTCCCACATTTCTTTAAGTGTTTCTTTTCCTGTACCTTAGGAGGGTATGAAGAGACCAGTTAATTAAAAATATGGGGCTTTGGTTCTAAAAGAAGTGAGCCTTGATCAACCCAAGAAAGATAAACATAAGAGTTTTTAACCCTTGCTTTTTTTTTTTGTCTTAAAAAGACTAAAAAAAAAAAAAAAGGAAGCCACAAGACAAGGATTCCCTCCTCCCCCATAGTCTAGCTATACATCTATCTTCCTTTATTCTGTTTTACTTTAGATAAAATACTTTTAAGATCTGAACTTCCTAGTTTATCATTTGACAAAGATAAGAGACACAGCTAGTAGTCTTGTATCTTGAACTGGTCTTTCAGTTTACATAAGTATTATGTTTTCACAAGTATTTATTGAAATCAAATTTCTGTAACCTCAAACACAGAATCATGTTCTCTGACCAAATACTATTTAGCCCATGCAAAATGCAGCTGCTTTAACACACAGTAGAAAGACTCCAGTACTCTAAACGCGATAATTCGCTTATTTCTGTGGAAAAATGACAAAGTTGGGTTAGATAGCAGTCAAGTTCTTAATACCCTGCCTCCTACATCCTAAGAGCACTGAGGATTCTGTCTCTCATGAGAAACAGCTGGTTTAGGCACACAGTTTTCAGTCAGGAATCTGAAATGTGAATCTTCAGTGGATTCTCCCTGTAGCCTAGAAGTACAGGGCCTGACATATCTTTTCTCCTAGAATTTTCTTTTGTAGAGCCTAGGTAGGTCCCAGCTTGGCATGCAGACTTTTTGGCATTTCAGTCTTCAGCAGCCAACTCTAAACATCGTATCAGCACCTGAAAACTCCCTAAAACCAGTGTACTCCATGAGGAGCCGAAGTGTTTAGAAACCAGACTGAATTTTGTAATTTTGGATTTACTGGCTTAAAGATTACTTAGACATCTAAAAGCCTTTACCAGTCTGTGAATGTTAAAGAAAAGAAAAAAATAAATAGTGGATCCTTTAATGGCTACCTTTCCCCTGATAATCTGAAAAAGAAAAAGGTAATGGAACAATAAAGAACGTAATTCATTTTGACATACTGAGTTGGCAGATCTGTTACTGAAGTTTGCACAAATGTGATCTCATGCCAAGAAATGTACAAATTCACGGTTCTTCTGTTTAACTTTTCCATTTAATAACCAAATATGCTGGTTCTTTTTCTAATGAATTCAGGTACTTGGCACAGGAATGTGAAACAGAACTAAACATCTCCCAAAGGGGCTTAGGAAGGGAACTGGTGCTTCCACTGTCATGACAAGACAACCTTCTGCTGTCCTTTAACCACACACAGCATCAGAACAAGCTCCAGCTACAGAAAAGTGACACTGATGTGCATGAAAACTGATTAGGAGGAAGTTTTCATGCAGGAAACTCTGATATTCTAATGACCTCTTCCCCCTTGTGTGACAAAAGAAAAATAATGTCCCTATCACAAGAAACTTGGGGGGGGGGGGGGGGCGGTAGGAGAGGGGGGAAGCACAGAGAAGCAATTTTCGGTATAATAGGTTTGAAATTCACAGCATCTCTCACTCACCTACAAGCCTTTCTTTTTCCCCTCACAAGATTTGTAGATCCTCAGCTTCTCCTCACTCCCTAAGGCTGAAAAGGCAGAAATTAAATCTTCAAGATAAGAGCTCCCAGTTCCACACCAGGGGATCTGAAAATACAGACTTCAAGACCCCTACAGAATAGCTGGGAAACCTGACCCATTGTTAGATACCCAAGATCATCTGTCCTGTGACACGGACCTGGGAGATAAAGTGAGCCCCAGCTTATGGCTCAACTCAATGGCACTACCATGGTAGGGGAGGTGGGCCATAGAGGACAACCAGAGGTAAATGACCCCAACCTCCTTCTGAAAAGACTGCCTAAAGCTTAAAAGCCTAGGTTTTCCAGCAGAACCAACATGAGAATGGTTAGGAAGCCATTAGGATTTTTATTTTGTTTTTTAAAGAAAGACTTATGATTTTGCAGGGCATTTGAACTGAAAGAAATAAAAAAAGGTATTTCACAACAACAAAAAAACTTCCGGTTTTGCTGGACAATTCCCTAACTAGCTGTAGTCAAGGATCTGTTCCTGACTAAAGTTTCATCAGTTATGTCATTCCCATATTCTTAAACATTTGCAGAAGATAATTTTCAAAGAACAAGACTCCTTATTGAAATGTCTTGTGAAAGAGGAAAAAAGTATCTTTATATAGGAGTTTGCAATTATTAATTGACTTCACTTTTAATTAGTTAATGATCCAATTCAGCTGTGATCAAAGCACAACAGCTAGATAATTCAAGATAGAAAATGGAGTTAATTTACTTAGATATGATACTACTTTCCTAATGACTTTATTTCATTGGAGTTTCAATTATTTATTAGGTTATTTTACTCATTAGTCCAACAAGATGCCTGCAGGCAATTAACATGTCACTCCTCGTGAAAACAGAACATATATTTTTTCCAGAGGGATGTCTCTAAGATTTATATTACTGAGATTTTTAAAAAAGTTTATGGAAAAACTAATTAAATATTGAGGCTTAATGAATTGGCCATTTATTTTTGTTTATTTAGGGGGCTGAATGATTGTAATTTTTAAAAAAATGTACAGTTAGTAAGAGCCATTTATTGATACACCATTTAGTTTTCAGTTCTGCTTGCCAGACAAGGATTTCCCTTACCTAGTCAAACACAGACCATACACACTTCAAGACTAGACCACAAATCAAGACATTCAGTTTTTGTAATAAAGACATTCTCTCAAACAGCTAAACTATGTCCCTGAGCAGTGATAAACCCCTAGGAACAATTAAAAACCAGAAGCTGTGTCAATTACTAAATCAGAATTTATCAGACAGCTGAAGTCAATGGACACTTCATATTCTAATATATGGAAGAAAAGATCTGCCTTTAATCAGTAATAACTTCATAGCTAATGAGTAAAGACTTCCCTTCACCCAAAGTTGAGTATTTTTAATTTCTACAGTACAAATTATTTTACCATTCAAATTTACGACATGGTACCATGTATTCTACTAGTACTGCCCAGAATGATTGAGCAAGGAGCATACTTTGCAGCTACAAGCCTAAATCTGAGAAGAAAAAAAAAAAGAGCTTGCTTACTGACATTTTTCTTGGGCACATACTTTCAGAATAGAGCTGCCAGCATATCAGTCTTTATTTCATGCCTTTTCTTAAAAACATGGAAGTACAAACTCTTTAATTTGTCCTTACCCAGAGACCCCTGCTCTCTACCTGTGTTCCTTTGTCAATGACTAGAAAAAAGGATTTGCTTTCTCAGTTTAATTCAGCCAGCAAATCAGAAATAAAAACCCAAACCCAGTAATTCATGTAGGTTTGGTCACAATGAACAGCACTTGACTGTGAACAGCTCCAAAAATTTACCTTCATTCCTCCATTGTAGGTGTTTAGCACTGATCCCTAATCACAGAGTGTGTGAGGTAGCACTAAGCTTCTCTAGTTGCTATACCCATGTGTAGCAACTACATACATATTAAAATCTCACTTCCACACCAACTTATGTTAACAAGCTCAGACTGTACCTCTCCTCAAACCTACATATTGTATGAATAGCTATGGAGATTTTTTATTACTTTTTTTTTTTTTTAACCAAGGACAATAAGAGGTCTTCTAAACTTTTCTTGATTTAGCTCTTCTCAGTGGTTTCTAGGCTCTTAAGTACTCACGGCTCACAACAAAACACAGTGGTATAAAGTAGGATAAGTAGGGAAAGGGGAGGGTTTCAGCTGTGGTTTTGCAAACCTTATTGCTTACAGGATAAGCAATTTAAACTACCCAGACATACTGGCCCTGGAGAAGTCAGGCAGAACTGCTTAGTGGAGAGAAGCAGAATTAACTTATCCTTCTAAATGTATTTCCCAAGAGACAAGATCCCACAAACTTCATCAGCCTAGCAAAAGTGCACGAGAATGGGTCAAACCAACTCGGAGGAAGAATAATGAGCTTGACAGCCAGCACTGCTGAGAAAGGCATATAGACAGCTGTGGAGACAGCCAGGCTGACAGGCTTTTTTATTGTTTTGTTTTTAATGGTAGTCTGATAAAATAGGACGATCAAACAAAAATGCACATTCATAAAGTCATTCTCTGACTCACTGAACCCTCTCCTCTGTTATTTATGGTGAGATAGGAGGTCAAATCAGAGAGGTTTTACTTGATGAAGAAAAGCTGCAGGAAGGATTTGCTTAATTCCAAGAAAGGGCAAGTTTCTTCTTCTTAAAATAAAATTAATTGGCACATCCTTCTTAAGAACAAGTTCTCAACAAATCTGATTTCCAAATGTAATTTTGCATAGGCAATTATTTCTTCTCCAACTCACAGTATTTGACTTTGTTTTTTTTTTAAAAAAATAAGTATTTTGGAGGAATCCTCTGCTTTTTGCCCAAATAGTAACACCACACTACATTCTGTGGTTGGAGAAATCTTACTTTTATTTATCCAACAGGAGACTCATGGCAGTATGTCCCATCTGCAGAAACAATACTTCAGAAGAATTTCAGAAATTTTCAGAAAGGTGAGCTCAATTTGAAGGTCTTTCAGGTATTGCAAGACTAAACTTTTTGCTTTGGGTGCCTAGTTCAGATGCAACTGCCACAGCAGTAAGAATTTATGAGATGCTAGTCCCAATTTACAAGATTATTTTAGAGTCAGATTAACATTCTCCTGTGAAATTCTTAATAACTATGACCCCAAATAAATGTTTAACATCATCATGCTGTCATCACCCTTTATTGTGTGAAGTATTTACCATGTTCTTCAAGCAGCACTTAATGCCTTACAGGACAAAAGTGAAATTTTACCTTTTGGGATGAGAAGAAATTGAGTACAAACGGTAAATTGGGAAAAATAAAGAAAACAAAACGTAACCAAAAAACATCAAATCTAGTATCCTAAGGGATTAATCACCATGGGAAAAAATCCAATTCCTTGCTGTCCTAAATACTTCCGTAGTAACTTTAAGCTTTTAGGAACAGAAGATGCATTACTATCCCTGACTTCTAGGCTCAGCAACCCTCTATCAAGGGCTTAGGTTCTCTATAGCACAAGTGTCAGATTCCCAATTTTTTCGTATGTTATACCACTGATACTGTCATTCCATAAACATTTCTTCCATGCCAAGAGCTTATAATTGTATTCATATCATCCTCTCAACTGGTCCCATCCCAGTAAGGGCAAATTGTCAATTAGGGAATGATACTAGCTAAAAATAAAATGGAGAGCGAGGAAGAAAAAGCAAACTACTTCAATGCCATCCTGAAACTAATTTACTTGTACTTGCACACTCACTTTCTTTGTCTCGCCATTTCAAAACCAAAGCCAAACACTTAAGTCAGTCCTCCAGATTCTCTAAAGATAGGGAGACAGAAAGTAGGATCTTTGAACCTGGGCCTCCCAAACACTGAATTAATGTATAGCCAATTTTCCCCTCAAGCTAAGGAGAGTCAGATCTAAACCTTTCCCTGTCTAGAAGAGTACCTTATCCATCATGCTGGAGCCACTTTGAGGAAATTCAGTCAAGCAGAAAAGGTGTTCACCTTTGGAGAAGGGTCCTTACACTTTCGAGTGTTAAAGTATTTTATCTTAAAGAGGTGCTAAATAAATATGCACAGTGTCTCTACAAAATCCAAACCAGGTTGGAAGTAGTTGTCTCCACAAAGGGATCAGGTAACACCACACTTATCTGTCAAGACTAGACAGTGAATGAAACATTCTGTATTAGGCACTTGCCTCTGAGCAATTTTCTGAACAGCATATGGTGCCATGAATATAGTAAACAAAAAAGCCTTAAGTTGAAAACACGTTCCACTATTAAAAGCCTCATCATTATGAACTCTTTGGAAATCAGAAAGAGCTAAAGGCTTTCCTTGGGTTTTTTCTCATTAAAAAAAAAAAAACAGTTACCGGCAAGAGGGAATACAGCCAGCCAGCAGCATTATTTTGGACAGTTTCTAGTTCTGCAATGCTTGATAGGCTTAATAGCTTTCAGTTAACTCAGGCAGAGGAAACTAATTTTGAAATTACTACAGAAAACAGAATATAACACTCCATGCAAAAATGAAACATATGAATATATTCACAAATGTCAAGCATTAAAAAGGAGCACAGAAATGGATAGACCAAGGCTGAGCCAATTGTGTTTTGGGGGAGGTGGGGGAGAAGAAGAAAGGATGTTTTCAGATAAGATCAGACTGAATTTGGCATCTCAGACAAAACTTGTCACAGTGAGACAGTTAACACTGACAAAGCAGTTGAAATCACTAAGCAACTAGAATTTCTTTAGCTTGTCCTTAAAGTTCTGGAAGGTAGATAAAATTATCTGATCATCATAGAAATTAGAGAAAGAAAAAAAAATATAGCTAGAAACCCATGAGCATTCAGCATCTAAGCAACTTCCAGTTCTTAAAAGCACAGCAAAAATAGCACATTTTTGACCAAAAGTTTTCTGAGGGTGAGGAAGCATCAGGATGACTCCATGCTTCTTTCTATTCTGGGACTCACCTCTCTACCTTACATACATATTTCATGACCACATAGAGAGGCAACATACTAAACCTGTCCCAAGTTAATAGCGGAGCACTGACATTTTTCTTGCTCAGGTCTGCTTTTGATAAAAGTTTATTCAAGTTTGAAGAAACAGCCTTTGTACAAATGCTGCATGAATATCTCTAGCAGTATTGAAGTCCCCAGTAAGTAGAAGTGTTCAAGCTATTCAATGATTACTGAATTCACCTGCAGTTTATTAACCTTTTCTAATTAATGTTCCATCAAGTAATAAAATACAAACCAC
Source organism: Strix aluco (assembly GCF_031877795.1). Lineage (NCBI taxonomy): Eukaryota > Metazoa > Chordata > Aves > Strigiformes > Strigidae > Strix > Strix aluco. The sequence continues at coordinate 74,537,001 of NC_133934.1, read as the reverse complement.
AAAGTTGCCTTAGTGAAGTACAAAACAACTGGTGGAGGGACTATGTCAGGAGTCAGAGATAAAAACCGCATGTTAGTAAATCGTCATCTCTGTTATAAAGGCAAACCTGGATTAAGTGGGTAATATCATATAGGTTATGTGTCACCTAGTCACAACAGCACCTTTATTGGTTATCACAGAAGTCATGGCTTGTGGCTTCATTTTGAAATAATTTCCAAGTTAATTGGAAGTAAGGAATTATTCACAGCTATTGAAAACTTACAGTCTTTTTGATGTTTTCCCATACGTATATTGATTCTCTCACTGATGGGAAATAGCTTTTCATTTCTAGGATATTTTTTTGGTGTGACTTCAGGGAAACTCAAAATATTGTTCTAAACTAAGTTAGAGGAGGCATACTGCACTATTAAGAGACTGCTGCTCAGTTGTTACTCTAGCAGAGATGGATGATGAAAAGCATGCCTCTGCTTTTGCCCAGCAGGACCTAGAATTGAACTGGCCTTGATCAGAACTAGAGCAAAGCTCAAATCTATGTTTGGTCACTCAGTTTCTTTCTTCAGTGGGATTGGGGTAGAAAACAGGAAGAATGGGAACAAGAAAGCTCATAAGTTGACAAAGACAGGGAAGTCACCAGTTACCATCATGGGCTGAACAGGATCAACTTGGGGAAATTAACTTATAGCAAATTATAATAAATATTTAGTTACTGATATAGGCAGTGGTAAACAAAACCAAAAAAGCAACAACCATTTATACATTTTGGAAAAACCCCTTTCTGCCCCCTTTCCCAGGCTCAGCTTCAGCTCAGGGGTGTACCTGCTGCAGTGTGAGCTCATCCACAGGCTGCAGTCCCTTTGGGGAAGTACCTGCTCTGGGGCAAGCTTATCCACTGCCTTCAGTCCCTCCACATGGGTGGGGTTGCTTTTTCCACCACAGAGCACTTCCTCCACACTTGGTGTTCCCTCTTTCCCCCCGTTCTGTTCTCTGCCTTTTCTTAAATGCATTTTCAGAGGCACCACCATCTTTGCTAATGAGCTCAGCTGTGTCCTCAGGTGGGTCCACTTTAGAGTTGGCTGGAACCAACTGTGTTCAACATTGAGCAGCCCCAGCACCTCACAGAGGCCAACCCTGCAGCCTGTCTGCACCTCCACACCAAAACTGTGCCAAATAAACCCAATTCAGATACCAATGTTCACTACTAAAACAGCATTTTCAGCAGCATTTTTCTAGGAAAATGCAAGTTAAATACAAATGGTGCAGACTAGTGTAAGTTAAGCAAATGGGGAACAAGGAAATCCATACAGCTTTAGATTCAAAGCTTTGAAAAATACTCAACAGCTGTGAGAATATTTTCCCTGGATTAACAGTTAGAGTGTAAAGTAATGTAGTGATTAATTTCTAAATGATGTAATCTACCTGAGCCTTTTTTTCAACTCAGAATCAATGCACAACATTCATATTCTGACTGCCTATGAAACCCACAGGTAATCATCCCACTTCCCCATTTCTGGTAGAAAATCCTAGTATGAGGATACAAGGTGAAAGCTGTTTCTACCAAATGTTGCCATTTTTCAGACTCCAAGTGCAGAGTAATTCTTACTCCAGAGGTAATTCAGACGCACAGCACATGAACTATATGCAATTGCTTAACCTTCCTTAGGGAAAAAATTTGAGATACAGATTCTAACTGCACAGGCCTAAGTCAGACAGATCTTTCATTCACATCTCTGTACATTCTCTAGATTTTTCAGGTTTTATTATTCAGCAATATTTATTCTATATTTTAATAACACTCCATTCATACCTCAAAGTCAGCACCTACTATATTACGGGAAGCATTAGGGTTTTACTTATAACATCAAAAGAATGAAAGTTGGGAAACTAGGGGGAAAAAAAAGCTCATTTCTTGTCATTGCTCTGAGCTGGTCACAGATTTCAGTGAGAAACTCCACAAGCAAAATGGTTCCCTCTGCTCACTCCAGTTGCAGGATTAGAACCTCATTTCTCATCACTGAAACCTTATGAATAAAAATGAAGCTGAGCCTCTGCCCTTTATCCTCTACAAAGACAGCTATGAAACTCTTTTATCCTGTTCAACCCATCAAAGGTACGCTCAGAACATTTGACTAAATCTGCCAACAAACCAAGTTCTGTAATAAAATATAAATCTAGTTACTTTAAAATAAGGGATCACAAGCCTTCAAAGGAAAATCATTAGGCTGCCTTATGAAAAAATCAAACACTTAAGGTTAGTGATACCAAAAATTCCAACCATAACTGAGAAAAATCACAAGTTTCTTTACAACAGTTATTTTCAAACATAAGTTATGGAATAACACAGTTACAATAGAAATATAAACTACAGCAAAAAACCAAATAGTTCTGAAGTTGTAATGTCTTTAAAAAGCTAAGTGATCTGAGAGTAGATTTACATGCACGTGTGGCAGATGAGAAATAAACCACAAAACAGGTATGACACAGCAGTCTGGATGTTACCCATTCATACTCTCACACTTTCTTCTCTCTTTAACAACCATCATTCATTTTGTTGTTTAAACTTACCTGAATTTGGCAACTCTGTGAAGAGGTAGCTGTGTTTGCTTGGAGGCTAGATAGAAACTGGCAGCCCAGAGTACTTATTAATTAGACCCCACCCAGAAAAACTAATTGCATTAATTAAAGTGTAGGGCAGAGTAAAGTTTCTAGCCAGATGCTTCTATCTGTGAAAGTAGATAGTTTTAATATATTAGGGGGAGGAGAAAAAAAACCCACAAACACAAAAAAACAGAACTGAGAAAGCACTGGATTCTTCTCTCACTCTGATTATTAATGTCACCTTCACATGTATCCTGTAAGTGTAGACCCATTTATCTGGCTGGTTTCAATTTTCTGTCAACAGAGAGATTTTTATACTAAAACATAAACCTTGTTAGGCTTAAGAATGATGCCAGTGCATTAGGTATATCTGTGCTTCATTAAATCTTGTGATGTGAGATGTCGGAGGTGGTTAACTATTTGTAAGTTTTAGTCTAACTAGAGAGATGGAAGAAGTGAAAGAACTGTTAACTGAGTAAGGTTCCATGAAAAAGAGATGACAGTGGGTTGTATTGAAAGGCAAAGTATTGGGCAGAAAGGAGATTAATAGTGGAGTTTCTCAAGGCTCAGTCTTTTGAACCAATCCAATGTAAAATATTCATTGATAACTCAAGCACAAAAAGCAGGAGAATGGCAGTTAGATGACTTGATGATTCAAAACTGTCAATACACAGGAAGTCTGACTGTTATCCCCAGAAAAAGAGGGTGATACTGCCTGAGAAGTGCTGGATCAGTTTTAAAAGTACGAACTGCGGCATTGAAGAGGTATTACTACAATAAGAATAGGTGTCTGAAGTTAGAGAGGAGACTGAGAAAGCTTGACATGCTTATTCTCACAGTCTGAAAGTTAAAAGAATGTTGTTGCTTTCTGTATGTACATCAGAAGCAAAGCTGCCTCAATGGGAATCTGCATGAAAGACAACATTAGCAGATGAATGAACAGTTATATGCTAGCCGCAAGTACATTTAGGCTGAAAATGAGATACTTTCCAAGTATCAGAGCATTAAGTTTCTGTGGTAGCCTTTCTATTACAAATAGTAGGAGCAGAAAACATTGATGGCTTTAAGCTGGAGCTTGTTCATTTGCTTTGTGGAAGGATATAGTGTTATTGCCTACAACAGAAGAAGACTAACATAGAGACCCATGACCCTAATTGTATAACTTTCTGCATGAACTATTTGGTCTCTTTCAGATGAATATAAGGGACTTTTCAACTATAACAATAAAATTCAATGAGCATCTACACCAGCTAATTTAAGGGTGTGTGGGTGTGTATGTGTGCTGAAAGAAACACAGAATTGCTAACTTTGGGTAATGTTTACCAAATGAGGGTAAAGAATATGGTTAGTCTTATCACAGCGATGTCAGGGACTGTCATAAACATTCCCAAACTCAGAAATCCCAAGGTGTGTTGCACTGAGGTATGAATGTAAAGATCTTTTACCACAGTAATTGTGCATATCTTGGGAAGGAGAGAGAAGGGAAGGGTAGAGGATGAGGTGTTGCCATTCTCCTTTTTAATTCTCATTCTGAGGGTGATGCTTGGGACTACAGAACACCAAGGCAAATTAGAATAACTTTCTAGATTAGTCACTAGTCACAGGCTAGAGTACACCCGATTAAAAGCAGTCTTCACTCTTCCATTTTAGCTGAGGTTAGCATGCTAGAGCTAATCCTTAAAATCTTGAGAAAATTATAAACAAGTACATATTAGAGAAAGAGGGTATTAACAAGACCTTCAATGAGTGTGAGCACATAATAGAACATAATCTAAAGCTGTGCCACTGCATTTGGTTTTAGATCAAACTACATCCACCATTTAGCACCAGTTTGCTAAAATGATATAAATTTTGAAGAACTGGCCTTAAGAAGCAAAACGGCTTTTGAATAGCTTTTACTTTTGTTATGCATGTTTATAACTTGTTTATAGTAAACATGCATTTTCAGTACTGTCCTGGTTTAACCAGGATAGGGTTAAGTTTCCCCAGCAGTGGGGGGGGGGGGGAGCTCTAGCCGGGTTATTCAGATACCATGCGGACTTCACATCCTGGCGCGTCACATTTCCTGGCGCGGGAGCGCGGTGCACTCGTGGTTTTGTACATCTGCTCCTCTCACTGCTGTATTTGGTAGCTATTTTGCTCTGTTCATTGCTATCACTATTACTGTTATTGTTGTTGTTTGTTGTTTGTTGTGTTGCTATTGCATTGTTGTATTAAACCTTTCCTTATTTCAGTCTTGGGGCTTTGTATTTCACTCCCTTTGTGGGGGAGGGGCAGCGGCCGCGTGGTCTCAGACCCCAGCAGGGGCTAAACCATTACAAGTACATACCTACTTCTAGCCTGCCACTTATTCTAGAAAAGAAGAACTTTCATACTGCAGGAATGGCTCTCTAGGAAGGCTCCCTGAACTACCTCTTCCAATAAAGAAACATGTTAATGTCACATTTTAGCTACTGGCAGTTCCTATTCCAGCTTTTGGATGCTGTGTCCGTATAACTCTATTATAACCGTCCCCTCCACCTCAGGTCAATTCTTTGCTAGGGCACAAGATAGAGTATTATCCTTTCAAAAATTACTGCCCAGCTTTAAATTTCAGGGCTGTCATATGCAATATCTTGAATGCAGGGATTAGTAATGGTTCCCAGTGAGTTTCAGAGACAATACCATACAATTTTTATCAATAAAGATTTAACACAACATTTGGAATCTTTCTTAAACTTGCTTTCAAATAAAAGTAATAAATATACTGAGATTTTCTCACATAGCAGAGGCAAAATGAGGAGACTGCATTTTTCTAAATTGGGTTCCAACACAGCGTTAAAATGTTACTATGCTTTAATACACAGCAGTAAACATCTTTGCTTCTAATCTTTTTTTCAGAGATGATTTATCATTCTCTCTAGTGTGGCCCTAAAAGATATTGAATTCTCCAGCATTTGACAAGAACAATCGCTTCTCCAGGCTTTTCTACTCTGGAAAGTTGGCACACAGTCAGCCAGAGTAGGGCTTTACAGAGCACTGAGTGCTCTTCCTAACTGTCGGCATGGACATTGGTAGGGCAAAGTAAAAATACACAGAGCTAGTTTAGAATAGCTGGTGAATTTTAAATTTGCACCACAGCTGACTGCACTAATTTACCCAAGAAATGACGCATTAGTTCTTCCCACAAAGGGAAAACACTTCCATAGCATGCAGAATAAGGCTTGCAACTAGCAATATTCCAGGATGGGGGTTGCAACCTGGCTGGAACTAACTTTTGGCAAGAGGGCAAAGATAGTCTGTATTCAAATTCAGCTCTTGCATTAAGAAGAGCCCACAACACTGCCTTTCACTCTCAGACTTTAACCTCTGCTCGTCTCAGATGGTCAGACTGCTTGGGCAGCCTGATTCTTTCTGGAAGTTTTCTATTCAGCTTCAGAAGCCACTGCTGAGCACAGGGAATTGCCACTACTGTTTTTCCCCTGGGTCGTTTTTCATCTTTACTACACTGTTCTTCTGAGTCTCCATATTTTATACAGAATCCATATATCTTTCTTTTTTTTTCCCCTTCCTTTGGAGCTTAAAAATTAAATGGTGCAACATACAGCGCAGATTACAAGAATGAGGGCTGCTCCCCCTTCTTTACTTTTTCTTTAGAGAGCAAACACAGTCCTCAAATTAAGGTTCTTCCATTCTGTGATACAAATGCAACTTCAGGCATTAAGCAGATGGCACTACACACTCAGTGTTTACATGACAGCTGCATCTCCTGAGATAAAGGCAGCTTCTTCCCTTCGCTACGCACTAGCCCCTTTTTTTTTCTTTGTATAGGAAGCATCTGGATGTGACTGCTTGATGAGCTTCAGTTATCTTTCTGGCTCTAACAATTAACTCTTTTCTACCAGTCATCTTAAATTTGCCAAGACTCCTAGAAGGGGAGGGGATTTAAATTTAATGTCTTTAGGTTGCCACAACCCAATGTTCAAAGATTCTAAGTTTGGAAACAAAAGTTTTGCTTCCCATCACAAAGGAGAATTTAGACTTTTTAATCAGTTGCTAGAGCTGACAATAATAGAAATACTGAAACATGGAGGTGAGTTGTTTACAGAGGTTACATGAAATTATGTTTATCAGCCAAGTCATGATTAGGGTGAGAGGCTGAAATGTAGATTCCTAGGATTTTCAGTCATGCATAAGAATGACATCTCTTCAAATATATGCTCTCAAATGCTTCTCTAAGAACTTTTCTCTCATTTTTATAAAAATACACTTTGAATGACAGGGGATTCATAAGAACATCATTTAAGCAGATACCAAAAAATTTCTTAAAAGAAGATTTCTAGTTCTATGGGTTTGTATGTATTCTACTATTTCACTGTCTCTGGGTGATATGAGATTGTTACTCCAAAAGTATATGAGAAAAGCACCTCAAATAATTTGTAGTTGACAGTGAAATATAATTTTACTGAAATATATCATGGCACCCTGGTATTTGAATCTTCTAAAATATGATTCTTCTGCATGTCAGTAAGAAGAACTGATGAGAAAACCAGAAAAGACTGACTGATATGTGCAATTCAAATTCATGAAACTTGGATGAATTTCAGTGAAAAATACTGCAATAGCATATAATCACCTTCACATACCCTTAGATTAGAGGTCTGAAAGGGTTAGCAAAGGTATATGAGATAGCTGAAGGCTGTGTTACTTGTCAGCATTCAAGAGAATGATTACACACTAAACCATTTAAAATTTTTGTTAATATTGACCAATAATTGTAATTCCAGCTTAATTGCTCTTTGCACATTATAAAGAACATAAAATACTATAATAATGTGCTGTTTTCAGACGTGCCAATGGGCAGCTCGATTTTGAATTTGCTGAAGCTGGTACAGCTGGCATGATTGTTTCTCAGGTAAAAGGTATTTTGAAAGGAGAAACAAACCACCTTGCTAGTCTTATGTCTTAGCGTGATTTCTGTCTTAGGTAACTGACAGAATCAGAGACACTCTACCTTAAACAAATATAACACAATCACAGTATCTCAAAATCAAAAGTTTTTTATTTCCTATTTGATGGAGCTTCCCATCCTGACGGATAATGGACAGGTAATCAGAGCAGAAGATATCCCAGCACCAGTCACTAGAGCAGTCCTAAAGAATATGACCGTGGAAGAGATCCTGCTCTTAGATACACAATTTAGCAGGACACTTCAGCCAATGTTTAGCTCTAAGCACAGCTTTACATCCATCCCTATGCAGCAAAGCCTTTAAGCATATCTCTGTGTTTAAATATGTTCCTGAATTAGAGCCATAGCCAACTATCAGAAAGCATCTGTTCTTTGATGCTGCCTCAACCCTGTCTAGCTCCCAGATTTTCTGTTTAACATAGGAAATGTAAGTCTATGCCAAGACTTGTTTTCTGGAGTTATTTGCTACCAGGCTGCAGATGGCTAATGCTGCAATTCGTAATTCATACAAGCAACATTCCACCCATGGCATTTCTCAAACTGTATGCTCTTTAGATCAGGAATATATGATTGTTACCTAGGCCAAGAGAGCTTTGATCCTGGTTAGGACTAGAGAAAACTCCTGTCAACTTAGAAGTAAATAATAATAGGAAAAAAGACGTTTCTACTACTAGCATACTACTATGATATGTGTATTGACAACCTATTCATCAAGAAATCCTAAGAACACTTGGGAACTCATGAAGTTTGGGGGTTTCAGTTACTTAAATAATATAACTAAATGAAATAGTTTATTTTACATTTAATTGTAAAAATAAGTCAAAGGTGATAAAAAGAATTCTGTGAGGCAAATTTCTGAGACTGTAATGATGGATTAAAGATACAGGGTCAGATTGGCAGATAACATAAATTGTAGATGAAGTCAATGGAGCTATGTCAATTTCCTCTGCTGAGAATTTGTCCCATCTATTATAAGTTTCTGATTATAAGATCAAAAGAAGTAGAACTATTAGGTTTAGTTTTAAATTGAAGCAGCAAATGTTATGATATTCTTGGTATGGATCAAGTAGCTGTCCTCCATACAGACCTTTTTATATCTTAAAAATTTTATGCATTATATGCAGATAAGTATTGCCAGAAGCACTTTCTATTACCAGATACTACTGTAACGAAAGATAGCGATAGAATTTGGAAGGAGACATTCATCATATTTCTTTCTTGAATTAGTTAATAAAAATTCTTTTAATGTAGCACTGAATACCAAGAGGGCAGAGCTTTTACATTAGCAGTATTGGTACTTTATATCAGGACCTGTTTAAGAAAAGGTATTATTTCTCTTCATAATTATTTCCTATTAATATTGCTAATATCATTGTACAGTATTTTAACAGAACTCTCCTTGATCAATTTTAAAAGTAGGAATGAAACTGCAGGCTAAAGTTGTTCTTTATAGCTAGCTCTCATTTGAAGTGGAAATGAGGGATTTTCTCTGACCTCTTTCTCTTTGTTCTTGTGGTGGTGGATAGTCACTTCTGGGGAGTGCATGAAATACAGCCATTGCTTTTGGCCCAATACCTTTATCTTTACATTGATAGTATTCATTTGCACAATTAATTACACTGAAGTGCTGGGATTTCTAAGAGAAATAAGGTGACAGTGAAAGGCTAGGAGAATTAAACCCTGCTGAGCTTTCAAGTAGCAAGAAGACTAAGTCCCTGAGCTTACTCAAGAAAGCCTTTTGAACACGCTTAAACCCCATTAAAGTCAGTTGCTAGCCAATGGTCCCTTTCTGTCGGAAGCTGTAACATTTTGAAGTTTAAACCAAAATCTTAACTGTAAGGTTTGGGAACTATATGAGTAGGAAATACACAGCTGAAGCAGCCCTGTATCTAAAGCAGCAAAGAAAACGCTTTGTCCTGTGCATGTCTCTCTGAAATTGGTAAGATACGTTAGGAAATTATAGAAATGCAGGTAACTAGACTTTTGAAAGGCTTCCTGTAGGTCAGGAGACCAAAGAAGCTCTGTAAGACATTCCTTTTAGATTTTTTTTTTTTTTTTTAAATAACTTAATTTGACAGAAGTTACAAATAGAAATAAGTGGCTGGTCTTTGCACACAGCTAAAACTCTTGAACTTTTTAGGGTTATCCAACTCAAAGTCTTCAGAAACAAGCCAGAGCAGCAACACTCACATTCCTGTACTTTCCTATTAATTATTCCTTCATTACTAATAATTAATTTGTGCAATAAGTTAGCTTTAGCCACATCTCCTTGTAGCCCAATTAATTATCCTATTTCTGTATCTCTGTAATTTTAAGAAAGTATGTAGTTGCCATAAACAAGACTGGTGATATGAGTGATCTGGACTATCCACATTATCATTTACTGTATATGATCCATGGAGTTCTGGAAATAAAAGTAGAGTTGACCTATTCACATTAACAAGAAACAAATTACTCAAGAAAATCTCCTACTCAAATAAGTAGTATTGTCCAAGTAATGACTTTTATTTCAAGTTTAAATTTAAATTTTCCCTTGGGATGCTCTTACATATATATTGCTGGCACCAGAGGTATTTCCAGTCTTCCATATAATCCTTACTTTCTAGTTTGTAGTAGTATAGCAGTGGCTGAATGTAAGTGTTAGCTACTAAGTCCAAGTCAGTCAATTGTTCTCCACACAGGCTAGCTAATTAAAATTTCTTACTGTCTACCACATTGCTCATTATCTTCTCCAAATGAGAACTAGGGGGAACATTTGTGATGATATATTAATATTAATATATCAATAACAAACAATGCAATTGTCATACATTACTTCTAATATATTTTTAAGCCATTACCGTATGTCAGTGAGCTTATCAAGTTTATCTTCTTCAACAAATGCTGATCATTGTGATCACTGGTACAAAATTAAAAGTGTCATTATAAAAGCCTATCATTTCTTTGTATTACAGAATTATACATATTACCATATTACTAATAATTCCTTATTAATGCCTCAGTTCTTTCAGAGATAAGGGAGAAAGCAGGCCCTTATTTTCAAGGTGTTAATGACTGTATTTTAGTAGAAAAGGAAGCTTTAAACAGATTCTACTTTTTCACAGGAAACAAAAACTACATTAAGATATTAATGTTGAAGAAGCAGAACTCACAATTGGGAAGTACCATAAATAAAACTGTCTGTGTAATCTTAACGCAGGATTCTTTTCTATAGCCTTATAAGAAAGTCTTTAATTATATGATCCTAACCTGGATTTTTATGTTCAGACAATGAACAAGATGGCCGATGCCCAGAAAATACTTGTGGATATCAACTTAGTCATTTAATCTTCAAGACCTTCATCTTACTTTTTCAGATATTGGAAGCTATAAAATTAATAAATATGGGACTCGAGAGAGCTAAAAGGCCAAACTTGTTAAAACTATTGGGTAGAATTGCTTTGCACAAAAATTGTTTACTTGACAAAAAAATTTTCTTGTAAGGTCATTAACTTTATGGAAGACTTGGATAATAAATTCAGAGAGTACTTTTTTCTTCTGATGTAGTGGAAATCTTTTGTTCTGAGCTGCTCAGCAATTCATCATGCAAGTTTATAATTTCAGTTTTATACCAAGACTGAAACAGCAATCTGTTTTTCAATGGGCTTTATTCCTACAGTTAAGGCAATGTAATGCCAACTTAGAAAATGTATTTTATATCATCATCTGTCACAAGATTACCTTATGATTCAAAGCAAGACTTTTGAGAGGAAAGATGTTCCTCATTTTCTGAGTGCTTATCTTGTCACACCAAAGTTTTCATTTGCAAAAATGCAGCATAGTCACAGCTTCAACTGAGACTAATAGAAGTTGAGCTGTGAAAAAAATAAAGCAATAGCCTATGAAAATCTGTATGTAGATAATTCAAATTGGGCAAAGGCAATCTTAAATCTGGCTTTTTCTAAAGTTTGAGTTTTCTAAATGCAGTTATACTTAACAAATCGGTTTTATTTAAAAACAAATAAAGTAGAAAATGCAAATATCCTCATTTTGAACCATTGGAAAACAACATCAAAAAATGGTTGGAATGCCAGCAATCAAGGGACAATTACATTCAAATTACTATTCATGTCTGAATGGTTTATGGATAATTCCTAGCAGGAAAATCGGTCTCTGGTGATTTGCCTGAGATTTAAAGGAAGTGTATATGATAGTGTTCAGGACTTTTCACCCATTTTATGTACTAAGTTCTTCTTTTCTGCTGTGACAGTCCATCCAATACCAGTCACATGCTGTATCAAAAGCTAAAATACCAGATCAAACTATATATCCTCCTGTTGCACTTCCTGCCTCCAAGATTAAGAAAATACTTAATTCCAAGGGATGTGGAAACACCAAAGCAGAAAAACTGTCTAAGCTACTGCTAAGTTTAAGCTCGAAACCTCTACTTAGTCAGCCAAGTAAGAGAATCACATAGGGGTATCTCTTTCCAAGCTGTGGCCATCGGGAAGTGATTACTGTTTGCCTCCGTTATTCCTCTGACCCATTCTAGACATACATTTCAAGACGGGATAAAATTGTGCAATAAAGATTCTGCTCCCCCTTCACTGCCTGCAGAGAAAATCTAGATGACTAGCTTAGATTAGTTGCCTAAACTGTGAATAGCAAAGTAACTTGATGTGAACATCAACCATCTCCCCTGAGCATCTGTCTAAGAGTGGAGGGATAAAGGAGGAATTTCATCCTATACAGAATGAGTAACATGTGATTTCCCATATTATTTTGGCATAGGAACTTGTTGTATAATTTTCATTTCTTCCTGTGAATAGTAATTTTAGGACATTCAGATATTTTATCCCAGTGCAAGTCTTCAGAGTGTTTGTCTCTGGTTTTCCTCAGGATCTGGGATTTTCCCCATTTTTCCCATTCTGCTACAGCCCTAGTAGTTTACCCACTTGTTACATTGCAATAAGAAAGGAGGAGATAGAGGCCATGTCACTGGTGCCTGCTCACATGATTTAACAGAGATGAGGGAAGAGTATGCCTCTCTCTGTAACCCATCCCTTTAAAAAATAATAACAAACTGATCATCTTTACTAAATTACGGGACTTTTAACCAGTGTCGCCAACTATTTTGCTGTGCAGATTTGCTCCTTCAACACTGAAGTGAGCTGAAACAGTGACTTACAGCCTACTTACATCCTACCTGAAGTACCATTTTTCAACAATCTCGTCAGCCAAGATTAAAAGGCAAAAATAAAAAAGGTGTCATTAATAAAATGATCGCTTTCTAACTTTGTTCTTACCTGTTCTCAATTACCTTGAGACTTTAGTACGCTTCTTTTTTTCAGCAGCAAAGAAGTAAAATGTTTGTGGATAACATGTGATTTTACTGGGTTTTATGTTCTTTTGCAGCTCTGCAATTTACCCAGTAGCTGTAGGTGCTTCTTGCCTGGAAGCACTATCCATGGTCCAGTTCATGTCCTGTTGTCCCACAGGTTCTAACTCTCTGCTCCAAGCACTTCTGGTACTTCTTTTTCTGTGCACTGAAAGCCCTGAAAAAAAGAAGAAACAGCCTGGTGTGGACTCAGTGCCCACAGAACGATAAACAGGTTTTCTTGAAGTAGCCTTGAATATCTGCGGCTGCATGTTGGCATGCTCTTTCAAAAGTGGTCTGTGACATTTTAAACTCCTGTTAACTGAGTCCTATGAAGTATTTTGGTTCATTTTAAACCCTCTCTGATACACAAGGTTTTATGAGAAAAAATAGAGATAAAAGAGTAGTTCTTTTAAGAGTTTTTTGTACAGTAACAGTAATCAGCCATTAAATGAGACTGTAGCTTTTCCTTTTTTATGTCTAAGGATTTCTCACCATAATTAACTGATAACAGCAATAATTAAACAAACAAACAAACAAACTCACTCTTCTACCAAAGTAACATTCCTGATGAATTGTGTTGATAGGGTTTTTTTCTTTTGCTCACCATGTGTCTGAGTGGCCAGCACCAAGGAATTAAAAGTGACAGCCATATGAATTATACTGCATGTTACAGAAAAAAAAAGTTGGCAATCTGAGCCTGAATTTCCAGTGCTCTTTGATGCCTGCCATGAAAATCATTTATGCAAATAAGTAGCACACAAGCAGTAAACATGATCAGCAGGAACTCATCCTTCTGCTTTTAGTCATATAAAGGGCTATTCCTCCATTTCATCTATCTGTCAGTATTTGTTTTTGTTCACTATCCACTATTTAAAAATTGCATGATAAAGTGCCCATTTCCTGCAAAACCAGGCTAGTAGGGCAGCTAAACAGTTTTGTTTCAGCTACTGTTTCATGAAAACAATGGAATGAGTTAAAGGCCTTTTACATTATACGCTTAATAGCAGAGACACTGAAATTCAGCTAGATTATCTGATAGTTGCGGAGATCTCCATAAGGCCAAAGACAAGAACAAGATGAACTTTTTGTTGCAATAGGCTTTTCTGTGATGGTTAAGCTATCCACCTTCAAGCTTTCTCACAAAGGCTGGGACTCTGGTTGCTTGTTTCAGTTGAATTCTGCAGCTGTTAGTTTTCTGTAGAGGGGCCTGAAGGTTTGTTAAATGTGAAGCAGTTGTGCTTTAAACTATTCTTGGAAGAAATGAAGAAATTGTAACATGAGTTGGCTGATCAATGACAAGTAAATATGATAGAGGAACTGCTTTAACATTATATACGCATATATATATGAAAATAAATAAAAGTGTAAAGAGTGAAAACAAATCTCTTGAGCTGATATAGCCAAGTCTTTTACGTTCCTTACCAGCTTCACATGGAAGTGATTCACTCCTACTGCTGGAGAGCTGACTCAGAGGCTCTGCTGTGCAGTCCAGCAAGTTCTAGGAAAGAAGACAGAATAGTAGAGCTGAAAGAAGGAGAGGAAGAAAAAGGGAGTAAAGGAAGGGGGACAGTGGGATTTCCCTTTTACTGGAAGTGCTGTTAGATCAGGTCAGCTTTCCTGTCAGACTTAAGAAAATGTATTACCTGAAAGGCATGAAGAACTCACCTTAAAGCCAAATGGAAGATAACTATATGTTTCACTGTTTCGTCAGCCTCTATCTTCAGAGACAATAACTGTTTTCTTAAACTTTGCATTTCAGTGTTAAAACCATTTTTTTTTTTGCTTTTACCATAAGGTTTTCCAGGAGCTGAGAAACATCTTAGCAGTGAGTTCACCGAAGGCTTTTATTTTGCTCACACCAGTGGTGCTGAACTTTGGAATTAAGGGCATTGGGCCCTGGGAATGTTTCTGCTTCTGCTCTACAGACCTTCAGAGGCATGTATGGAGGTCAGTAACACCGTGTACTGACTAAAAAGAGTCAGAGTAGGCACATGGGCAAATTACTTGGTGGCCATCAGGGCAATGATGAGAAGACCCGAGACTCACATGAACCCTTCAGGATTGTGTCAGTGATGCTACAAACACTGCGGATATCCTTGCAGTTTAAGGAGAGGTGTATTGGAGAAAGGTCCTGTGAGTGAGAAGTAAGAGAAGAGTCCAAGAAATACAAAGGAAATGGGTCAAGGATTTTGAATAAAATTGGGGTAGATATTACTTGGTGCATATGATATATTAACTGAAAAGGAAGATAGTTTTTTTGGGGTCCAGTAACATTTTTTGTGTGCAGTATTTCTTGACAAGGAGCTGCAGATATATTTATATTTTGCCATTTACTGGAAAACACATAAGGAAGGACAGAGCAAAATCAGCATCCATTTTTTTCCAGAGCAAATGCTTTCTCAGCAATATGAACCATCACTTCCGTGCCCTCAGAGAGGCAAATTTAATCCAGTGTTCTAAGACTGCTTGTTGTCTAACATTCTACATAGTGAAAGCAAGTGATTATTAAGAAATCTGACTAATCAATTGGTACAAGTTTATGGGAAGACTCATTTGACTTGGCACTCTGGGGATGCTGTACTGTAGCTGTATTGCAGGTCTCAGAACTCAGGGAGCAATATACACACCAAAGAAGAGAATGAAGCAGTTTATTTGCTTGTATCCATAGTAAAATAACTTTATTAGGAATAATTAATAGCACTTCAAAAATAATAATCTTAAAATAACAGTTTCCAACCATACAAGTCATTAATTTTCTACTAAGTGTAGAGTGTGTGTGGCAAAAAGCCTGACACGTTATTACATTCCTCCAGCATTGTGGTTTCCATCATTTCTTTGAAATCCATACCTTTCATGTACAGTTCATTAACACTGATCAAAGCACATATCTTTCTAATAAAGTCAATTTTTCCTTGTAATCTTTTGTAGATGTTTCACTTCATGTAGTATTTTGGATGTTCTTTATCCTGAAGTCTTATTTTTAATGTGTGGCTATGGTCAGAGAAGCAACAGTATATAAATGACATCTTCGTTTACTATATTTATTCTCTCTGAATGACGTCCATAGCAAGCTTCTCACTTTACAAGTCAAAACAAGATTTTTTATAACTGCCAATACTGTACTTTCAAAGTGCTGCCTGCAAAATCAGCTGTTTGTCTCACTGCAATATCTGTGCTAAAACATAGCATTTCTTCATGCTGTGTAAGATTAACTTTCAAAAGTAATTTCTAAACTTGCAATCAAGATATTGCATGTACAAATCTCGGTAATGACTGAAGACTTACACCTCTCTACCAAGTCGCAAGGTGTATGGTGGTCTGAATTTTATATAGGAATATCTGCTTTGCACATTGGAAAGACTGAAACCTGACTGTTTAGTCCCTGCATCTGGCTCTGATTAATTTCTGATTCCCAATGAGAGTGGTAGTTAGGCGCATCCACATCTTTTAGTGTGGGATTTCAGTGGGGTTTGAGCATATGACGAATGGCCTGAACCAACATCTCTGGTATTGCAAAGTAAAAAAATACTTGAACTGGGTAAGATAAGGTCAAAAGTGACGGCAGAGTCAGCAGACAACAGTCTGGAGGTTAAGTAGATGATGATAAAGAAAAATATATTAGGAAAAAATAAAGACAACTGAAAAACCTGCAGTCAAGTGGTTGTTCTTGCTCTGCCAAAGATTTCTTTACTAAGAGTAGTTTTGTTACCTTCTTTGGTAAGGATCGATCTTGATTTCCTTGTTCCACAAATTTTCTGTTGATTTCAGTGGCACCGCTGGTAAGTATAGCACTGCAGCTCTGCATTAGAAAATATAAGCAAAGGCTTGATTCTTTCTCACTTCTATTATTTAAAAGTATTTAAAGTTTGATCATTAAAAAAGAGCAAAAAAACTTTCCAGGCAGAGACTGAAAGACAAAACAAATTTTGTGAGTGCAAAATTAAATAATTATTTACTAGAGGTAGAAGAGCAATGTATTCATTTTGAAATGGTAACAGTTACTCATATAGATAACTATAAGTAATTTCTCAGTGCTTGCTGAAGAATCTATTTTTATTTTTTCAGGAAGGCTCTTTTTGTTATGCTTTACATACATTAACAGCAGCCTTAGTAGGGAATCAACAGTTTTATGTCTACTAATAAACTTCCCAGTTCCAGATTATGATTCTGTTGTTAAACTATACACCATATCATTGAAAAGCATTACAGAGGTTTCTCTGCTACTTCTCTTTAATATTGTTGTAAATAATGGTGTTTATCTGTCAGTTTAGGATGAAGCTTAGATCATCTGCTTTGTCAGTGATAAAAACAGATAAAGATTTCTTGAGAGGTTGTTTAACATTAATATTTCCACCTACTTCACCTTTAAAATTGTGCACTTGTGAAAAAGTATGATAAAAAGAGTTATTTGTAATATTTAACATGTAGAATGCGCAAAATGTATATATATTTTATATAAATATTTATATGACTACAGAATTGTTATGTCCTATATGCCTGTGGATATGAAAAAATATGGAGACAGATACAATAATAGGTTGTATTCCATAGCACTAATTATGTAAGGGCTGAAAATATTTCAGTCATATTCCCCTGATTTACCATGCTAATAACCTTTTAAATGTTTATCATAAAGATTCTCCATGCATGTTTTCTGCCTGAAGAGATGTGTTATTAATTATTATTACTGTTTGTTTGGAGAAAAAAAAAAAAATTGGTGTTCTGTGAGGTTAAGTGTGAAAAAGATAGCCTCCATCCTTTAAAAGAAAATTTTAATCGCATTTTCAAATCAGGTTTCAAAAAAAAAAAAAAAGGTGAAATTTGAGACTTGATAACTGGGCTGAACATAATCTTATTTGTAGAATTTAGGGATGAGAAATAGCAGGTCATCCAGATCAGCATAATCATTCCAGAAGCATATATATGTTGTGCTAACATATTTTTAGGTTTTTGGAGACTGACCAAGTGGTATTCAACCAGCCATCATCACAACACTGGGGGATTCTTCCACCCCTCGTCCCCTTTTGAGAAGGGGCTCTTGAATCCTTTGTATAGACAGCTGGATGTCTCGTGTGAGGAAGTTTCTTGTCTCTTTCATGTGCCATTTCCCTTAAATTCAAGGGGATGGAGACACAGAATAGCCCAGAGTTCAAAATTAGAGCTATCAGGGTATCTACATATCTGGACCCTTGATTTATGCCTCCAGAAACTGGTGGAGTTTTCCTATAGCTGTATCATGACTTTTAGTTTGTTGACAGACCAATCTGTTGTAACAAATAGTGGTGACACTTCAGAGGGCTGGGCAGCTTTCTTTTTTCCATCAGTGACTCCCTGCACAGCCAAGCAAGAACAATATCGTGCTTTGCTGGAAGCCCATTTTAGGTTTCCTGCAGTGGAAGAAGGTTCACACATACTGATCTTCCAGCAAAAATGGAAATATGAAAAACAGACTGATCAGCTCTCCATGACTGGAGAGCCTGCAGTACAGTCAGAAAAAGGAAAATACCACAGGCTGATTTTTTAAAACTGTGTTTCTATTTTCTCTGTTTCTGATGCAATGACACATACAGTTCTTGACAGCACATTAATCCAATATGCAGCAGGATGCTTTCCATTTTAACGTTTGGGATTTTTCTTTATGAATTTGGTATGCAGCTTGGCCTTCTATGTCCAGCATGGGAGAAATCCACAGCAGAAGATGATTTTTGCAGGTGGGACAGTGAATTCCCAATGTCAGAAGCAGTAAACTGTGTAAACTCAAGTCAAAGAAAGGCAGAATTGCTCACTGAATAGGACAGATGGCTGTGTGTACTGGCTGTCCCTGATCTGCAGGATGGTTTTTTTTGAAATCACAGTACCTCTTTATAACCTGGGTTGTACTTGTTTTTAGTTTTTTAGGTCAGCTACCACATGGGGGGGTCAAAAAAGCATCCCTTGAAAAGTACTGGGTAGATGCCTGGAAGCTTTTTAACATGACGAGGTAGGAGAGAGTCCAGGCTCATTAATGCTTTTATAAGTCTATATTTGCTTCAGTAAAGCCAGTGTTATTCTATATCACACAACTGCTATATCCAAACAAATATTTAGAAAATAAAAAGACCTCACACTTCAGAAAATAATCAGTCTCTTGGAGATCCTGACAGTGCATGCAATGTAAAAATACCAATTTCACTGAGAACTTAGAAGGGCCCCCAGGATGCGGTAGATGATTCTGCCTTCCAGATTTCCCTGGAGTGGAAGCCTGTCCCTCTTGATGTATGACACAGACAAGTAGCTTTCAGTAGTTCCTACTCAACATGGAAATGACAGATGTGATTTTTAACCTCAATATAATAAAACCAAGAGAGAAATGTAGCTGCATGCAGAACCTCATTTGAAAATCCTACCCTGAAAATAGAGGTGTAAAGAAGAGTCCCAGCCCTGTCAGCAGTGCCTTGACTGGTAGGCCACATCATCAGGCAGAAGAAAAGAAACTCTACTCCTGGGCATCTGCTGGGCTTTTCTAATGTTATGGTGTGTGTTCTTCCAGAGTCCCAGGAGGCCCAGTCAGAGCACTGAAGCCCAGTGTACTTCAATGCAAAGTGCTTCAGACATACCCACATCTCCTTCTCACACCGTTTGTAGGAACAGTTGGGAAAAGAAGCAGACGTGAATTTCATTTCTAGTCCAGCTAGCTTGTAGCGCTAGCCCATTTTAATAACATTCAGAAATGAACAGATGAATGCTGAAAAGTAGAATAAGGGTATCAGGATTTATTTTCAGCCTTTCTGTTCAGTATATTGTGTGCCATCACACATTATCTTTTATTATACACACAAGTCTCTTTAGAACACTGTTTCTATATTTCTTGCAAATGGGAGACAGCTCCTTCTAGGTTATTATTTTATTGATGTAGTGCCATAAGTGCACACAGCAAATGTCCATGAAGTGTTGTTTCAATAGACCTTTTTTACTGTGGGCTTTCTCTCAGGTGGTTTTCTAAGTTCATGCTTACCTAATCATATTTCCTCTGATCACAAGCCTTTGATAATCAAGGCACTAAGTACTATGTGTTTAACTTGTGTCTTTTGTTCTTGGAAAATACCTCTTTCAAGATGTCTTGAGGAAAATTAAGTGTTCATTCCTCTACTGCATTGCTGTATATTGAGGCCTGACCCACTGAGTTCAATCAAAGACTGTCCACAGTCTTTATAAGAAATCCAAGGAGGACTCCTTAGGAGAAGAGAAGAGTTGCTTTTGGCAGAATGCTTTGTTCTCTTCAATATTTTATGAAACAAAATAAATAGGCTCATGAGGACAATGCACTTTGGCATTCCACATATAACACTCCAGTCAGAGCAAACAGAAGCTACTTGTCGAGTCATTATATAATGTGGTTTCATAACCATGATGATCTAAATACTTGACCCATCAGGCAATAAAAGCAGTCTCTTGCAGCGACAGGACTGTTTAAGCAGCATCATGACATAAGTGAGAACAATTGCAGTTTCCAGAGCTACCAAGTATGGCTCAATAACCTAAAGCCTTCATTCAGGCTGTGGAGGAAGACCAGAAGGTAGGTCAGAAAGCATCCGTCAACAATTTAAGTAAGAGAGCAGCACAAAAGAAAGCACAAAACAATTCAAACTATGTGAGAAAGAATAAGTTGTTATATAGAATTCATATTAATAACAGATCATTAGAAAATTAATTAATAAAAATCTATAATAAGAATAGGAATAAAGTTATTAAACATGCTAATTAATTGACCATTAAAAGGGTGTTTTGGAGTCAGTGGATTCGTAGCATATTTAGCATATGAGACTGATTCTTTGTTTCCTCCAGAAACAAAGTTTATATTCTATCACACAGTCTGTTTGTTGTCTCAGAATTTGATCTAAAGGTTGAAGACCTAAAGATAATTAAGTTTCTACAAAACTCAGGAAAATAGCCAGCCCACAAAAGAAAAGTTTTATAAGATTCCCAAGTCAGGTTACAGCTTTCACTTACACCTTACTAAACACACCAAATCCATACAGGGCAGAGCATGTATAAGTGTCCCAAATACAGAAAAATTTCAGCTGGAAAGCCAGTCAAGAAAAATGCACAAACCCATAGTCCTTCCTCACAGAACTACACGTTTAGTCTATTTCCCCTGTGGCCTTTGCCTTTGTAATGTCTTAAAAACACATCTTTCAGCATCTTAGAAAGAGGAACCATAGATAATGACAGTTGAATTTCTGAAGTACCATTTTCTGTAAGTTACCGCTTTGACTGCCTGATGTCTCTCTTCACAGAGTTCCCTGCACCCCAGATGGTCTCTACCTGTAGTTCTGAAGTGCTGTACTGGGTGTGGTTCCCTTTCTGTTCTGTCTTTGGATGTTTTAACCTGTCTTTTAGCTTTTATTCTTTTCTGCCTTTCATTCAAGTTACAAGACCCTCCTTTCCTAGAGGAACAGCTAGCAGTCTCCATTATACTAACAACTTGCAGGGTTTCTTCACAGTTTTCTTGGAAAACAGCAAAGAATCCCCACAGACATAGACTTCTAATGATGGGATCTTTGAAGACACTCAACATCTATTAAAATTAGTCTAATAGCAATAGCTATAGAAGGATCCATCTGTAACTGATGCTATACTCCTTTTCATGCCTGATTATTCTCTTCCAAAGACATTCCTTGTGTCAACATTTTGTATTAAAATCTTTATGAGAGAGAGAGAGACAGCATAGCTCAAAGAGTTGGGAATGGAGAAACTCATTCAAAACTTGGTGAAACATTAGATGGTGTCCATGATGTCCTATCTAAATTGATGGTGCTGTATGAGTGTAACAGAAAACCGAATTACACTTCAGCTGTAGTGAGAAACTGGAACTCACACACTGCTTTTCCCAGAAGAATATCTCATTTTGTTTTGCTTCAGCCCAATGCTTTGACCATTGGTTGGCTTCAGTGCAGCACATAGTGAAGACAGCTACTGTATTCCACATCTAAATAAGAGACAATTCATACACAATTAGAGCATAAATTCACATCCCCTATGACTAAAAATTTAATTTAAGCTGAAGAGGAAAACCATCACTGGTCCTGAGATAAAAAAATTACATGGTCTGTTTTCACTACTTTTGTGTTTTCTGACTAGTAAAGGGGAAGACATTAAATAGTACCACAATAGCCAGAAGTACTAACAAATGGCAGTAAAACATATGCCTCCCCATCACACAATACACCTTTGTTTTATTTCTTTGAACTCAGGTGTTCTTCATACACGTGTCTCTAACAGATGGGGAAGGAGGGATCAGAAGAAGACCTAATGGGTTCTAGAAAAACTCATGCTGCAGCCAGCAGGCTGATAGTGACTGAAACACAGCCCACCCAGACCCCACCACGCAGGTATAACACCACCGTCCTCCTTTCAAATTCAGCTCTGCATATCCTGTTCTGAAACTGAAAGCCAAGCATCTGCTTTCTCTACTCCTTTTCATCTCTTGGTGTTTTCTCGAGACTCAACAGAAAAACAGACTGAGATTTATTTTGACACAGTGGGAGATTGAAGTACTCTGACTCTTGTCTAGTATTTGTGGTGTCTGTGTTAGTTCCAAGCTTTCATTCTAGGAGTAACACAATGGGGGTTTTAATTAAGCATTCCAGAAGAGGGATCCCCCTTCTTTTGTCCTCACCTGCCTGAGGAATCTACCCTCAATGTGATACATCCATGGATCTCAGGAAGTTGTAAAAGTTATTTGGTAAATACAAAACATATTTGATAAATAAATTTACCAATACTCCCTGATACCATTGTGAGTGGCATTGTGACCAGCTCACAGCCAGCAAATATTTGCTCCGAGCTCTCGCTGGTTAGTACTGCCATTAAACTGCCTCCTTCTGCTGAGCTTTGGCATGGAGTGAACAGCAAAATGGTATGGATGAACTACATAGGTATTTGAGAAGAAAACATGGGAATTCCTGGCTACGTGGAGGCTGAGACGAACAGAATAGTTTTCACCTATTCCCTTTATTCTCCACCTGTAAATTGTCCATGGTCTCTGAAGAATAATCTCTCCAATATCTCTCAATTGCTGAAAATGGCTGCTGTGAATTCTCCAAGAAGCCTCATAATTTCATAGTGTGTTTGTTGCTTTTCCCACAACTCTTTGCTTTAATGTCTAGTAACTAAATAATGTCATCAGGTATATGGACATAGCTCCCACTGGCTTCGAAAGCAAATAAAGAGGGAAATTTACTTCATCTATGTAAATGAGGCCTTATCATGCTATGCAATACTGCAGACACTAAGGAAGTTATGCTAACAAAACTTTATAGAAGGCAATTCTGCTTAATGCAAGAAAGAAAAATGACAGAAATTGTGAGGAAGGGAATAGCAGTGCACATTTACCCCTTTAAAAGGTTGCCGCCATAAAGCCAGTGTTTAATTCAAAAGCTAGATACTAAGTGCAGTAAGCTGAATATTAAAATAAAGTTTATTTGGCAGTAAACTGATGAACTTTAAGAGTGCAGTGAACTGTATGCCTTGTATACACATATTAAGCAAAAAACCTTTTGGTTAAACTAATGTTCAAGGTATGATTCAGAGATACAAAAGCAAGAAAATGCACAGAATAGGCCAGAATTAATTATTTTTGGGTACTAAAAACAGGTTTTATGACATTGCGTATTATTTCTAGACTTATTCAGTATCAATAGTGTCAGCTAAGGACTCTGAGGAAAAAAGCTTGCCTCTAAAAATAGCAGGTAAAAAATACCTTCTATTAAAGACATTTATTATAATTTGGTATTTTTAATGACT
Organism: Strix aluco; assembly: GCF_031877795.1. Classification (NCBI taxonomy): domain Eukaryota; kingdom Metazoa; phylum Chordata; class Aves; order Strigiformes; family Strigidae; genus Strix; species Strix aluco. The sequence continues at coordinate 74,513,314 of NC_133934.1, read as the reverse complement.
TCACTCTTTCTGAGTAGCATCCCTACAACAAGGTTTTGATTTCACACCATCAGTTGTCTGAGCAGGTTGAAAAAAAGATGTTTACCATAACCATCGTGTTTGCCAGAGAATAAAAACCTCCAGTTGCTTTTAGTTTATCAAAAGACAAAGGAGACGATAACATTTGTTGTGTGTTTTCTTTCTTTTCTTCACCTTTCCACCCCCATGGCTTGTTCCTGAACACTTAGATATATTGTTTCACATACTCTTCCATAGGCACCCATCTGTGATCTCTGTCAGAGAAAGGCTACCAGAGTAGATGGCTCTTTGGTTTATCCCAATTTGGCCTTTTGTATGTTCTTACGAGCATGTAAGCATCGAATGAAGGTGCTAATGCCATTTACGTGCCTAGTTCTTGTTGTGGATTAAGCTTTGCTTCTGGAAAGAAGTGGACATAAATAGTACTAAGATGTCTTAAGCAAAGTTGCATCTTGCTTTTCCATCTTTCTTCCACAATAACGCTCTATCTCAATTAGATAAACAGTCATGAATGTTTTCTTCTGATGGACAGGAAACCTGCCATTTTCTCTTTAAAATGTGAAAAGATATTTATTCTTAGAGGCATCTCTGTGCACAGATGTACTTAACTGGTAGTTGTAATAGAATAATTTACTTGTGTTCAGAAGTAGTGATGCATACGGGTGAGCATTCGTCTCAAAGGTCATGTCAACTGATACACAAGTATCTTCAATGGTAACAATTTGTCTGAAAGCGTTTACAGTTAATTGCTTCTTCTTGATACTTCTTGCACTTGCTTGAAAAGTTTCTAGATTAGATGTCTGTTAATTGAGCATTCAGAGGGGATTTTAATGCAGCGTCAACATTAGTGACATATCGGACAGTAATTTAAGCACCAGTAAACTTGGGAACAGTCAGTGATTAGTAAATATATGTCTAATTATACAGTGATAAGAAGCAGTTTGAAGGAAATTTTAAATTACTTCCTTATTATTCTTTAGTTTTTAATTTTCTGTGTCTGTGACAGGAATACTCTAATTTTATTCTCCATCTCAAGTTTAGAAGAATCAGTCCAGATGTTACTTCTAGGGTTGCCAAAAAAAATTAATAAAATTATCTTTTATTTGATAACTTTTCAACAAAACATTCCTTTTGGAGGGGGAAGATAAGACCTCTTTCTGTGTAGGATTTTCAGTGTTTGGAATTTCTTTTCGTATTGGGAAAAATCAGCATGTTTCCTAAATATAAAGCATATATCAGTAGTTATGCCCCCCATCTCCTTCATGGACTTTGTTGTCCAAGTCAATATTTCTAATAATGTACTGTTGTTAGGGGATCCCAAAACATCCTGTAGTCCAAGGAAATAAGTACAGAGAAAAATAGCTTAGCTGGCAAATCAGTTTCTGGAGAAAATGGCAGAAGGACACACCTGAACTACAAATCCCAAAGGAAACTGTTATAGCAATTCCATATGTAAAAATAGCCTATCAATGCTGAATAAAAAATTTTTGCCTGCTATAATTTCACAGAAAAGCTGTCTCTCATGCTAGTAAATCATCTTTTATAATAAACTCTAGATGTCACCCAGATAATACGTTCCAAAAGAGAAGGGGTTGTTCTTCAGTGCAGACACTCCCAGGTTTTATTGGGTCTTGACATTTTCAAGTATGCTCGAACTCCAAATCTCATAAGTTATACTGGATCCCCACTAAAACTTTGATAGTCATCATTTTCCTTCACACTTTTAGTTCCCTTGATCTAAACAATCATAGGCCCTCATAAACTGAGATGACAGGATCCTAAACCCACCTCTAATTAGAGTAATCATGTTATTTTACTGATTTAAAAGCCCAAACAAGACCTTATGCAAATCATATTACATATGGTATTAAGAGGCCCTATGTGCTGGTTTTGGGTGGGATAGAGTTAATTTTCTTCACAGTAGTTAGTATGGGGCTGTGTTCTGGATTTGTTCTGAAACCAGGGTTGATAACACAGGGATGTTTTAGTTACTGCTGAGCAGTGCTGACACAGAGCCAAGGCCTTTTCTGCCTCTCACACCATCCCACCAGCGAGGAACCTGGGGGGGCACAAGAAGTTGGGAGGGGACACAGCCAGGACAGCTGATCCCAACTGACCCCAGGGATATCCCAGACCATATGGCGTCATGCTCAGCATATACAGCTGGGGGAAGAAGGAGGAAGGGGGGGCAACGTTTGGAGCGATAACGTTTGTCTCTCCAAGTAACTGTTATGTGTGATGGAGCCCAGCTTTCCTGTAGATCGCTGAGGGATGTGGGGAATTAATTCCTTGTTTTGCTTTGCTTGCATGCGCAGCTTATGTTTTACTTCTTAAACTGTCTTTATGTCAACCCATGAGTTTTCTCACTTTTACTCTTCTGATTCTCTCCCTCATCCCACCGGGGGGAGTGGGCAAGTAGCTGTGTGGTGCTTAGGGTGGGGTTAAACCATGATACCCTATGATTATTATATCAACACAGTCACAAATTAACAACATTTTCTACCAGATAATTGCACAAGTGTTTCAGTATAAAATTGAAAATTATATATAAACAAGTACATAGCTTTTCATATCATACTTGCTTTAGCAGTCATCCACCCATCCTCTACGAAATGCAAAACTATTAATGAAATTAAAATTAAATTTATTAAAATATTGTTTAATTTAAAATAGCTCCACATCCAAGATGTACAAAGGAAAATCTCTTTTATCCCTTGCTTTGATGAATCTGGCCTGTGATCTTGTGAGCTTCTAAAGATGTTCAAATTGAGCAGAGAACCCCATGAATCCTAACACAGTACTCTGAGTGATGTCCTTAATGAACACAGTATGAGGTATTTAGACCATCTTGAGGACAACTGCTTCCATCTAGCTACTCATATCTTCAAACAGCTATTTAGTCAAGATACACTGTGGGTCATCTGTTGAAGAACTCATCTAGTAACATCCTCTTCTATGAAGCAAATTAAATTTGCATATTTTGGCATGTCTGAGAGTAATTCTGTCACTTGAAAGGTTTTGGTTTGGTTTATTTGTTTTTAAAGTATTTTATTTTTCTATTTTACTATTTCTTCTTTATTTTATTTATTATTATTATGATAGTTTTATGGAGGAGAACTGAAGGGAAAGAAGAAAGTAGCAAAGCAAAAATTACATGCCATGTGAAAATAATATTTATAGTACTTCTGTCCATATTTCTATTACCAGCTGTAAAATTATTAGTTTCACCTGAGCATTAATTTTTAATGGAATAAAATGGGTACCCAGTGTAATTCGTCACACAAGCTGAGAGGCCCTAGGCAATGTGTGCGCTTGCTAGGAAGTGTTCCTAGCCTTGCACACAGCTTGCACCTTGCTGCCTTTGTGAACAAGAGATGCAGAGGCTGGAGTATGCTCAAAACATTTAACTACTGCCTTTGCACCAATCAGATTTTGCTCCAGCTGCCACCAGCACTGACAATGCAGCTGAGTTTATGCAGAGCGGTGCTGCCCAAGGAGCCATCTCCTTGCTTGGCTCTTTCTGCAGCAGAGATCATTCGAAGCCCTGTGTGCTGCTCACCTAAACTATTCGCCTGGCAGTGTGAACTTGCAGCTGGGGCAGGGGACATGTGCTGTAGCTTAGGTTTCCTTACTGAGTGTTCTGTGAAAGGGCTTTGACATGTGTTTGATTCAGCAACTTCACCTATTTAATTATTTTTTTCCCAAGGTGCTGCTGCTGCGGGTGCTGCTGGGTTACGCCAGCGCAGGCGGGGCACAGGAGCAGCTCTGTTTCACTTAGGAGCTGCTGGGACTGGGAGTGTTTCCTAGTGCAAGGCACTTCGTAGGAACTCTTAATTCAGGCAAATGAATGTAACTTAAAATCAATCTATCCCTGCTGTTGAATTATGCCGTTGAATGTCTGTGTCTTCCTCAACCCCTGTGACAGGTCCACAGGGACCCTGCCAGGAGGACTCAGCAGGCAGCTTCCAGTGGAATGCATGTTCAGTCCTGCATGTTGGCTTTATGTAAATAAAGCCATTAGTCAGAGAGGTCAGAGAGAACTCGGTGGGATTTGCAGTGACGAGGAGTATGATTAACTACTAGGACAACCAGTAGGATTCTGCACTTATGAAATCTTCCACGACTTTTTCATTAAGGAGTCCTCACTACTAGCCTGTTAGCTCAAGGAGCACACTTTGGCTGCAGGACCAACTTAACTTCAGCACACAGAGTTACACTCAGCTTTTGAGAAGATATAACTTGTTTAAAATCTCTTTCTCTCCTGTAATTTGCGCTGTCCATAGGCATATGACTACAAATCACTTCAGTGTAGTTTCATACTACCATCAGAGGTGAAGCAACAGCATCTTCCACCATCTACCTCTTATGTCGTCAGCATCAAGGCAATGGAAACTACAGCTGGATCTTCTGAATGCACCACAGTACTGCAGTTTTGTGATCTGTCTCTGGGGTACCCCACAGGAGACAGGAATAGCTCTTCTACTTTCATAAAGCCAAATCCTGCAATTTCACATCTCAGTATCATCTCATCAGTACAGAGCATGGCCCTGCTGGGGTTCCCTGCTGGGAAACTGTCCTGTAGTCTGAACTGTGATGGCCTCTTGTGTACCTCTCTACGTGCACTTTGTCTACGTGCATATTTCTCTTCCATGTATCCAGGTCCACTGTGCCCCAATTTGAAACTTGACTCACTTGGACCTAACACACCTTCTGAACCTTGGACTGATATGGCTAGTTGAATCAAACAAGTATTCCCCTCAAAAAAAGAAATGTGAGTGTGTGATCATATGATTATGCAGATGGCACTTCTCAATTCTTACTGTCTTGATTTTATAATGAAATTAATATTTTGACATGAATGTTGGTCTTCAGTAAAATGTAATAATAACATTTCAGAGGTACCAGAGAATCATAAAAAATAGAGACAAGTTCTGTTACATGAAATTCCCTCTGAAGTTACCTCAAGAGTTTTGTCTGTTCAGGTTTTAAGTAACATCACTTCAGCAGAGTACTACAATCAGTTGAAGATCACTATCATATTAGATGAAGTTTTGTGCTGACATGGAGTTTCATACATACAACTGAATTTCCTTTCTTGTGAAGCTACCATGGCACATTATGGGTAATCAATATTTAATTTAACATGTTCAGTAAAATATCGTGCATATCTTTTACTTTATGATGTCTCCCTTCTTTTTCATAATGCCACTTTTTTGTTCTTTTTCACCAGAGAGAAAAATATTCAGCCCTGCTTTTAATGAGTCCAGAGAGAGAGTTTTCCATTTATCCAGAACAGATCTATGCAAGAACCCTTGCAGAATCTATGCAAAAATGACATTGTCATTTACTGTGTGAGACCTGTTCATTAAACTATGAAAGAAGTGCAACAGGTGATATATTCTCTGGCATATCATTTTCTGCTGAAGCATACATGTACCTTCAGACGGATCAAGCTGTTAACAGTCACTGCTACTTGAACTGTGAAGTAGTAAGATTGGAAAGACAGGGAGTAAGGATGGTAAACCACAAGATGCTGTTGGTAGAGACAGGGTCATTGCATTACCTTGATTGCCAGATTTGGTTCACCCTCCAGCAAGCTGAAAACTTAAACCATCTGCAGACTTTTTCTGTGAAGAGAAATGTAAACGTACGATTACAATGTAAGCTGTGTTATTTGTTTAAAAGTGCTGCTAGCAATCAATAAATAATAAAATGTGGTATTGTATATACCTTCTCAAATAATTTTCTGATTATCATAAGTGAATTCTACTGATGGCTCTTGGCAAGCTTGTAAGTTATGTATCAGGCACTGTAATACGAACTAGCATTTGTGTGCTTCTTACTTTTTTGGGAGTGGAGAGGTCAAAGAAAACTTCATTAGATTTAAGACAGTATCATGCTGAGTTCACTCTACAAGTACTTTTAACAGAGCCATGCAGTTCTAAGTAGCTAAAAAGACATATTTCAGGGCAGGATATAATGCTTATTAGCAAGAACTTCAAATGCCACTGTCACTTGTTGCTACTAAATTTCCTGTTAAAAGGAAGAGACCATAAAAAGCACTCTGGTGCATTTTGCTTTAGTTAGTGCCTTTCAAGAGTCTAATGCTTATCTAGGCATTTTACTTTCCAAAATAAGTGTTCATCTTTCAATAGATCAGTTACTCAAGTAAATATGCATACAAGTCTATTCTTCACAATTTTATCATGTTGCATATTGCTTGCACTGGCTTCAGTGATGTCTCTTGAAGAGTTCAGTAATATCCACCATGCGTGAAGAATGTCAGTCTTAATCAGCTGTTTATTTGGGAAGTAATTATTATGTAATGGTTACCAGTGTAGGCTACTGGGAAAACCTTGAAGGGGAATCAATCTGCAGATGTCTATTTACTACTTTCAGACTTTCTCGACTGAATATGGCAGCTACATTATGATCAATAAATCCTGTAGTCTGAAGTATTCTTGGCATTCATGCCTCTAGGTAGATGGACAGCAGCTGACTAATACTCACTATGTATAAATTTTCTACGTGGATATCAGCTCAGATTTTTATACAGTGTATTTTGTACTTGAAGATCAGTTCCTGTGAAATACAGCATTAAACACATTTGAAATAGAAGTGTATGAATACGTGGCAAAGATCAGCAATCTATGAGCGACTTTATTTTAAGATGAAATTAAAGGTCAGTGTGAGGTCTTCTCCAACACCAGTACCCTGCTTAAAGGCTGTGAGGCGCTGTTGTCTGGGCACTTGAATAAGCTGGGTTGTGAAGAGCTGCCACGCCAAGTTGGTGTCGGCACAGTCTGCAGCCAGTTAATATGGTGTGGCCTCTGGCTCTGTGTGAAGCTAACAGCACCAGCCACAGGATTTTTCAGGCTTTGTCTAGACTTCTCTTTGCCTGCCTGTAGCTTTGTTTTATTTCATTTAGATGTTGCAGAAATTATCTTATGATCAGGTGTCTACTATCTGAATTATTTTAGCTTTTGCTTAGCTTTCTACAACTGTGTGACGTAATGCTTAGTGGCTTATATTCTTGTGCGATGTAATGCTTATTGTTATATATTCTTAAGCACAAAAAATCGGTAGCACAGGCCCAGGTGTATACCCTGAGGTATGCCTGCAAGAGGCCAGGTGGGAAATGATCACAGGGTTTGCTACAGACACGCACCAGGCAAGCTTGAGAGGAAGGCGCAGCTCCTTCTCCATGTAATATGTGGGCTGAGAGGTAGCAAGGAGTTAGTGGAGGAAAGTGATGGACACCAGGAAAAAAGAACATGACTGCCTTGTACTTACACAATCATTTATGGTTCTGGAGTGAAAGCAATGCAGAAGTCTAGTGGGACGTTGTACATGGTCACTTCTTGTGCAAGGCAGTGGCAAATTAACTCTGAGATGGTGCTATTTGACCTTCATCTCTACTACTTCCTTGATTTCCATTCCTCAGTCCCCAGTGCTTGGGTTTTTGCTATAAGCTCCTTATAACACACTCAGGCTATTTTGCTCAAGCTGTTACGCAAATAAGGTGCTCCTTTAGTGAAGTTTAACCCAGCAAAGAAAGGTCACAAAAGATCCTCTACAGTATGCATGACTTAAATAAAGTCCTATATCTGTTCAAAAAGGAATGATATGGATGTGTTTAAAGTATCCAACTTATTTTAAAGCCTCATTAATGATATCACTTATCTATTTTCAGACTAAACAAAATTATTAATCACAAAATAGCAGCCTTTTTCAAGTATCATTTGAGGTGCTTACTATGGACAGTCCTGCAAAATATATCTTATTAAGAGGGACTGTATCTCAACTTCAGACTCTACAGCCACAGAATTAGCATCTACCAACCAAATCTATATACTTAACTGCATTCTGGTTTGGCCACAAAAATTCAGTTGAGCTTTACATACTTTAAAAATTGTATACAAAACACTTCTGCTAGATGCAGTTCTAAAATATTTGTGGTGAATTTTATTTTACCTTGATATAAAGCCAGTCAGTCATTCTCCTCCTCAGTTCTCCTCTGTTCCACAAAAATAGTAGTAACCCATATATAAGCCTCAAACATCTTCATTGATTTTCCAGCTCACCTGTTCAAAACAAGCAAAACATACTGTACTCAAACCATGTTAAAATGAAGGGAGCAAGAAAAGACTTGGTGCCAGGACAGGAAATGACCATTAAGAACTGTTGAAAAGTTAAGATCTATGAATGAGAAGAAATACAATGAAAACTGAACTAAATATTTGCTGAGTGAATTACTACTGGGAGTACTTACAATTATATAAATTTGGTGCTACTTTTGTGGAAGCAGAAGCATTTTACCTTAAAAATAGCTATGTTGTTTTCATCTGTAAAACTCTTCTAATGTAACTCTGCTCAGCACTGTGGAGCATTGAGACAACAGGCTTTGATTTCTTGCTGGAGAGGAGTGAAGATGATGAAAAAGGAGAACTGCAAGGGGCTGGTAATAACTTTTGATCCTGATAATAAGGTAAAATAAAGGTGTGTTTCTCCATGTCAGCTGATCTTTCAACAATACCTTTTGTTTTATTTGGGGTTGCTGGGAAGAGATGTTCATTGGGAGAAAGAATTAAAGCAGAGCTAAGAAATACAGCATAAAATATGAATCAATTCATGCTGTAGGCAGTTTCATTCAAGTTTGAATGCTTGTATGCATTATGAATGTGACCATCCTTCCTTTCACTCAGTTATCTTCCATAACCCTCTGCCAAATACAAGTGTTTTCATCTTTCTCAGTATTACTGTCCAGACTGTGAGTAGGCCTGAAATACATATGCTTAACTGAAAGATGTTGAGAAAATGTGGAAAATGGCAAAACCTCCAAATGTTGCCAAAACTATGCCCAAGTGCAATCATGCCATGTCCCTGGGGACACCTTCTAAAACCCATATACCTCAGGCAGAGTAGACAAGATCAAGGGAGACAACAGTATCTATTTTTCATTGTACACCATGATGTAATGATCTCCAAGTCAATGCTAAAAGAGTTAATGCAAGTATCAGAAGCAGTCCTGTTCTCCACCTACTATCAAAGCCCCATGATTCTCACAGCCTACCTCTGGTGTCTCTGATGCACTGCTCAGTGTGGTCTCCTTGATGAACTGTAGCTTTCCTGAATAGTGGAAGCTTTGAAACACTCCCACAGTCAGATATTAAGGCTACTTGCCACTGCTTATTTCTAAGAAAAACATGAGTGGGCTGCTGTTTCTTTGCAAAAGAGAAAATTTATGAAAAATTCAGCATTTTGTTCCAAAGTCGTCGAACAATTTGGGCAAGCACAAATGGAATAACTACTCCCACTGGACCAATGTGACTTCTCCTAAGGAAAATGATTGCAAACAGAAATTAACTAAAAAATTGCACCTTGGAAAGTTTAAGGACTACTCAGAATTACTCACAATACTTATAAAAGGCCCTAATGACTGCTCAGGAACTCATGTCAAGGTTAAGTTTAGAAATGAACATGACCTGCCTATTTTCAGGTCTTTCCTATAGATGATTGATTTATAATTAATGAATGTTAAAACACCAATTTGGCTAGCAATCGTGGATGTAGTAAAAGATAAAGAAGGAACTAATTTTCTATTGTGCTTAGAGTTGCTCTCATTTTTATTTTCATTCTGAAGCATTATGTTATCAACAGAGATTTGGCTGTCATCAAGAATTCAATGACTGCTGTCATAAGAAGTAAACCCAAAATAAATATATTACACTTTGCAATTGGGTGGATATTTTTATACTTATGGAGATAGAATAGACAAAAGGCTAGGGAAGGTTAGCAGGAGATTTGAGTATATACACCATTGCATATCCGCTTGAGAGAAAATAAAGTAGGGAAAAATGCACTGGAATATTATTTTAAAAGTGGTATCCACTGGGTTCCCAAAGAGCTACAGCTGATTATCCTCCCTGAAAAAAATGGACATGTACAATATTTTTGCAAATAAGTGGAAGCCCTGGGTATCTGCTCTAAGACGTAGCAAACCTATAATCCAGAGGGTCTTTCCTTGTGACTTTACACAGAGAATTCAAAGCAGCCATAGAATATCTAGATTATAACAAATTTCTAATTCTTCATGGGTATATATTTTATATTTATATCTATATATATTTATGCATGCATAGGTAGATATACATATGCCTAGTACCTGAGATGAACATCTGAGGATAATTTTTATATGGGACTGATATAACTCTTAGTTATTTATACAAGTAAGATCAAGAAAAATAAATAGCGGAAATAAGGCAGAATATTTTATGATGAACTTTTTTTACGGAACTTTTGAGCATATATAGATATGTCATGGAAATAAGTAATAATGCATCAACACATGAGATGTTAAATTTCTGGCTTTAGGGTCTTTCCTCTCCGGAACATCCTGTAGCTTTTGATACCCACAAGAGGTGTATGTGAGTATGTATATATGCACATATGCTGCCCATCCCTTACTGCATTATATAAATGAATTATGTGGCTTTTATGTTATGCAAGAGCTTGTTCTGCCAAGAGCTCTATATGCATATTTTGTATGTGCAATGAATTACACTGACTATTTTGCCATTGTTGAACTGCTGAGGGGGAAAAATGATAAATGTTAATGAAAAATTCAATAATAGACACTACTGAATTCAATAGGAATTCTGTCATACTCTTCACTGGGACCAAGATTTCAGCTCTACTGTTTATCATGGGCAGAGACAAGGAAGACTAAAGATGCTTCATTACTCTCTAATTCACACAAATTCTTTTCCTTCTATACTGTAGGAATACTAGAGTATTAAAAGTTTAAAGAAACTAATCCTTGTAACTTGCAAATACTTGTCTCCTACTGAACTTGATTGCAAAGCCCTGAGCTGAGTTGAAAAAAAACAACCCAAAAAAAAAACCGAAACAGGAAAGTGACCCAACTGGGAAATAGATTACAAGATGGAAGGGGAGGATTTTTCTCATAAAAAGGACAATGGTTGTCTATTAGAGTGCACATCACATTATTTCCTTTCTCTATGTCTTGTATTTTAATAAGTTGAGGAGAGGTTATTCCCAGAGAAACTGTGGGATGATATATTAGTTCCTGGAAAGAATTTATAGAGTAGTTGTGCATCTCCTAAGCTGCTTTCTTTTTAAACTGCACTCATCTAGCTCTTTCAGGTTCCCTGCATATCTTTTATCTTTTAATCCTTTCATCATTCTTGTTGCCTGTCTTCAGAGCTTTCATGAGCAGTGAAAAACAACATGCAAAATTCTGGCTTCACCAAAGATTGGCTAAGTCCTTAGTTGTTTCCATAGCTTTATGTAAAACCTCCTGATCCACTTAAGGCCTCATCCAAAGTGGTTCAATTCAGTTGGAAGAGTCCCCTTTGGACCATGGGTTACATATCAAACACTCTGAGGAGACATCAGAATGCAGATTATACTGGATTTATTTTTTTTCTCTGACCATGTCTAATTGCAACCTCCTCTCTGAAAGCCATGTGCCTGACATTCCTAAAATAAACATGTCTTCATTTATTGGCTGGTACTGATTCCTTAGTCTGTTACCTTTGGAGACCAATTACATTGCTCAAATTTAAAGTCTTTATCCTCCACTTAGAAAGAGTATTGAGATACTGGAAAGAGTTCAGAAAAAAGTCACGAGTATTATCCAAGATCTGAAACATCCATTTTAGTCTGAGTGATTATTTTGGTTAACACAGAGAAGGATACTTTATCTATTCAGGAAATCAGGTCAGGATCAATCCCAAACATTGGGCAGAAATTGAGTCAGTTTTAAGACCTGTCAATAACAGTTAGTGTTATTCACAATGCAACATCTTTTTTGAAACATATTTTGTAGAAAACCATTTGTTAAATGTCCCCTTTTAACCAAATGATAGAGACCACTATTAATGATTTACTCCTTTTATTCCAGATTAATATTTAATTTCTTTCTGAACATTTACTTGCTCTAGGATCCTCCTCATATGTAATATTGAATATATGAATATATGTAATATTAAATAACTATGCCAAATCGCCATGCTTCATATGTGCATGAATCTGTTTAGCTGTGGTAGATACGTTTGCATGTCTCTTACTTGCAGCTAAGGGTACATCCAATCTACAGCATAAAATGGCAGACTATAAAGAAATTTTGCTTTAAATGTTTGAATTGTTTAAGGATACATGCAAATCAGTATAAATAAATAATAAAAGCAAGACTATAGCTAAAACTCTTTGACTAGTCCTCCTTTCTCCCACATCTTCCATGCAATGTAGATGACTTACCGTAGCATGAAATAGAGACGCCTATAGACCTCTTAGGATGAAAATCATCAGGGCAAAACAAACAACTGCTCCTACAATCAAAAGAAAGTGAAGACTGAGCAAATCCTACTTGATCCTATCTTATATCTTCATCTTTGGAAGTTGCTGTAGATCTGGACTTGAAGTCCTAGAAATGGTCAAAAGATCTTCCAAGTATTTTTTACTTTGTGGCTGACCAATAAACCCTTACAATAGGAGAAGGCTCAAAGGAGATGGGCTAGGGCATTGTGCCCATGAAGATCAGGGAATAATGTAGGGTGTGACTGACCACAGCTGTTGCAAAGGAAGCTGACTTGATCTCAACACAAAGGGAACCAGAGGGTGGCCTTCAAACAGCTATCGGCAGTTGAAGAATTCAACTGGTGGTGTAAGTGTTTCCCCCTGAGTTCATCAACAGTGTGGATGTCTCCCTGAGTTAGCCAGGCCAGCATGGGAGGAGTGTATATGTGGCTCACTCCCACACAGACTATAAAACTGAACAACTTAACACAATAATTTATAATGGACTTGAGCTGCTTCAACCCACGTCTTCCTTCCCAGTGACCAGGGATGCCCAGCATCGTGACAGTGAGCATAGTATAGGGAGTGGTAATGGGGATCTCTTCGGTATTGCAATTGAACTATGTATTGCAATTGCTGTGTTTTGCTAAGTGTAACTTACATTTGTATTGTCATTTCAGTATGTTTTGTATCATTCTGATAAATAAAAAATCCCATGTAATGTCAAATATCTTCAAATAAGTAAATCTGATATTAAACATTACATTCCATATGTGGAACATCTAAAAGAACCTGGTCAGAGAGTATTGGACTCTGGCAGACTTATAAGAATGTTATACATTTATCTGTCTATCTATGCGTGTGTGTGCGCACATGCACTTGTAGGAGGAGTAGCAGGGCTTTTTCCTAAGCTTCTTGTGCAAAAAGAGATCTCTTCTCATAATATTATAAAGTTCCTCAACAGACTGAAAACTGAAGAAGCAAGGAGACTACAAAAATAAAGGCAAAGGATTCTTTATTTTACAGATTTTTGTATTGTTTTCCTTAACTGAGCAGTAGTGTGAGTAGTGTCAGCCTCATTGTCCTTTTTATTCATTTCTCTACTCAGTGGCCTTAGACACATAATAACACAAGAGCAGAAGTTTTATACTAACTCAATTTTTAATTTCATGAGAGAGTGCATGGACTTTCTTTTCCTGTTACAAATTTAACTGAAAACACAAAGTGTACAAATCTTCTATGAAATTATATTAGAAAAGAATGTTTCAGGTCAACAAAACATTCATTTTAGATAAAACTGAAACTTTTCATTTGGATTTTAAATTTTGTACAGTTTTTACTCATATTTGAATTATTTTCATTTTCAGAAATAATTTTAAAATGAAAAATCCTGTTGATCAAAAATGCCAAAATAAAGTGTTACCATGCTGTTAAAACACTTTATATTTTAGGCAGATTTTATATTCTCTACTATGCGTCAATTAGACAGTAATGGCATTTCCCATTGAAGCCTTTTTACTAAAAGATTCTAACTGGATCTCCCCATGTTAGGTCATTCAACTCCAAGTAATACACTTATGATTTCCCTCTATAACATCGCTTTGGTTCCAACAAGATAATCTCCGATTAATACACAAAACCTCACCCAGTATTTAAAAAAAAAAAAGGGGGGGGGGGGGGATGACATTCTACAGAACCAAAAGTATGGGAGCGAAGATGTGTGCATCCACATCTTTGTTATAAGATACTCTTGCAATATTTTACTCTCTTAAATAAAAATATATTTTACATGTATGCTGAGCAGGATCTAAATGAACGTATGGACTGTGCCTTATTTGGCTCTCATTAATATCCTAAAGCATGCCCTCTGTGTTTTTTTATGCCGCTAGGGTGTTAGCAGGCACTATGAAAGACATCATGCACTACAATAGCCATCTTCTATTTCAAATACAATGGACTTGAACTAATCTAATTTGTACAGATACTCATTTCAGGTGATGTTTTTCTTATCTCCGTAGAAGACTGTTTCAGTGAGAGATACTGTAGGATGCTCTCAGTGCAGTGTGCTTTCATTACACTTTGTAACTCCATGTGTCATCCTTATACTATATGGCACTTCGTTTTTTCTGTTTTGTTGAGTAGCCGGGAGGCTACTTGCAATATAGGCATTATTCAACATGAGAAAGAAGGCAGAAAATAGGGCCCTTGTGTGCAAGTTAAGCATAATTCTGGCCCATTGCTTGTGATAGTTTTCTGTCTTCCTACATAATATTCTCCACTTCCATCGTTTTCCTTTATATTGAAAACTAAGAAAAAGTAGTTTTGAACATTTTTCATCCATCTTGGAGTCTTCACTTATATAGTCCATTGTTACTTTTCAGTGGTCTCTTTCTATTCTCTCTAGATATTTCTAGAACCCTTTTAGTATTTCTTTTACTCACCTAGTTACATTTGATTTTGCTTTCTTTGCTTCCCTTACTTTACCTCTGCTTTATTTGCCAGCTAGATTCCATCTAGTCCTTTCAACCTATTAATGTGTTGGTTTTGGGGGGTTTGGTGCTTTTTGTTTTTGTTTTTGTTTTTGTTTTTTCCCCAAGGCAAAATGAATAATGCAAATTACTTTGCTGCTGCCTAACAGAAAGAACTATGTAGCTTTAGGTCTAGTTCTTTATTGCTTTACTTGCCTCCCTGCAGTGAGTGGTGTGTTTTGATTGACTTTCATCAGTATTTGCCTTAGCTTAACAGCTGAATTTAATTGACTACAGTATTTTATTAAAACATATCTTGATTTCATAACTTAAATAAAAAAATAGAAAACTACAGTTTCTAGTAATCATGTGTCTGTTTTCTCAAGAAAATGGCTTATTTATTTTAGAGTAAGAAAAGTAATTGCATGTTAATGCAGACATAGGTAAAAGCTATTCAAATTCTTATACAGTCTTGTATTTCCATTTTCTTTCAAATACCATAGCTTTAACTACGGAAATATATATAAAAACAGAGACAACATTATAAATAAGGTACAGTAAACGTTAAATTGCTGTACATCCATTATACAGCACATCTGGCATGAATGCTAGATCTGTAAGCAATACCTCTTTGTGATTAAAACATCTTGATACATTACATTACTAATATTCTATCCCACAACACTGTCTTTCAACTAAAAAAACACAGAGTGCTTTATGAATAGAAGATAAAGTAGAACCTGGCTCCAAATATTATTGCTATTTAAAATTTAATTAACTGATGTAGTAGATGGTGAAGTGTCTTACTCAAGACCAGGCATCGACCCAAACAATATATTTTTCTCTTACATGGATTCTACCTCTCTATCTTTGCCAAAACCTATTCCACATTTTTAAATTCATTCTTGGGAACTCACATGTGGATCATTTCACTTACAGTGCATTCACAATGTCTTTCCTCTGTCCTTTACCCATTATATCCGATACTTCCCATCACCAATCTCTTATCATACTGAAAAATATTAAAATGCCACAGTCAAAACTTTCCAGTACTGGTGCATCATTCTAGGATTTCTGAATGGATGCAAAAATCCCTTATGTAAATGTTTACATAGGGACTGAATGCCTTAGAAAACTCTAGTCAGGCTACAATAAGGAAATCCATATTAGAGAGGAAGAGAGAACTGTATCACTCCTGACTTTGAAGAGTAAATAATAGCTCTCTAAAATTATTGGTAGGTGAATATAATGTGAAGATATTTGGGTCAATGCTTTGCAATACAATTTGTTCAGGAATTTCTGTTTGTTTGGGGTTTCGTTTGCTTGTTTTTAATGAAGCCAGCTAGTGCATGGTCCGTAACATTTTAATTCTATTTTGAAATGATTCACAGCAAACTTCGGGGTTTTATACTAGACACAGGAATGTATGCAGGTTTATTCCTTTAACAGATCTGTAGTTCTTCGGCATGCAACTGAGATGTATTTGTGAGCACACAGCACATATTGACTTGAACATTAATATCAGAATGAGATCATTTGCAAGTAATGGGGATTTCAGTTCTAAACTGTGATCACCTTCTTCACTAAGAGAATCCTTCATAGACTTGACTCTCTGTGTTTGGTGTCACACTGAGGAATGAATGCAAAATATGTCATCTGCCCATACAAGCTCAGGGATTGCAGGAATCAATATTTGATTATTAACGTAGTTGAATTTTAAAGTTTTACCTAAAAAGGGTAGCATAATTGACATGTTGCGTTTAAGTAATTGAGATGTCATATGTATACAGGTAGGGTGTCAGTACAAGACAAATAAGCTAACGGGCAATGAAACAGACGTCTTACAGACAGATATATCAGCCAAGTCAAAAACTCCTTGGTTCAGTGAAAGCTCCTGGCAATGCCATTTAACACAAATTTTAAAAACATCATAGAAAAATGTCTTAGTATACTTTATAGAAGCTCCTGGTTAGTGATGTATTAGATCTTATTTGATTGATTTCTGTTAAGATTAGGAGCATACTGGGTTGCAAAAGGAAAACTGGAATACATAATAAAATAATTTATATGGGCTGTATATTGAGAGCAGTTTTATTCATTGTAGAAATAAATCTACTTCTCTGTCTGAAACTATCAATTAAAATGGTGGCCATTATTCATGAAAATAAATATATAGTGTGTTATTCATGACAGGAGAATGTATCATGTATAAGTGGTCAATAAATCATTTTAGGGGAAAAGTGATATGGAAAACGATGGCACTTAAGCTTTCAATTTTCATTAAAATTGTAACTGCAGCAAGCTGTTCACCAGAGATTCAGTCTCTGCCACACAGACCCATGTGAGTACTCCTTGTTGTTCAGAAGTTTGCAAAAACTTCTACCCCTTTGTCCGGTACCTGACTCTGCTGACTTCCAAAACCTACCAGAGACCCGGCAAAGGGGCAATGCAGGGCGATGCTCTCATGTACCCTGTACTCACGTCCTGCTTGGTGTTGAAACCTTTATGTCTTTGAGTGTGAATCCACAATGTGCATCAAATTTGTCAAGAGGAACATGTAAAAATTTGCTGGTGGTTTCAATGCTATTAATAAAATAGTACAATAGGAGAAAGTCTATCTTACTGCTTATTTTAGTACATTTTCTAATTTTCCTTATCTACTTTTCTAATGATTTGTCAAAATATGTCCTTAATCTGCCATCAGTACCTAACTGTGATCCTGTTTAAATCAATAGGCCACCTACTCTTAAGTGATCACACTCTCATTTTCAAGACTTCCAACAAAGGTTAAATTTAGTGACAGTGAACATACTGGTGACTCTGATCCTGCTAAGCCACCATCTCGGGCATATGCTGTATTTCATATACTATATTATATGTAATATCATGAAAAGATATTATGCCTATAACACTAGCCCAATGCCTAGGAGACCTGGTTACAGAAAAATGTTGCAAAGAGGATTAGCATTGTAATGCAGTTACATACCAACTGATCTTCTTGCTCCTCCTTCAAACATGTCCCATGGCAGACAGTCCTTTTCCTTCCTCTGAGCGGAGAGGTGGAGAGAGGGGCAGGGCCAGAATACCATTTGATTTTTTCAAACCTCAGGTCCCATCTTACTGACAGTGCAGAGCAATTGAGAACATCAAAGGCTGCATTAAGTAGTGTCAGCTACAGAGCTCTCTCTTTCCATCTTCACTTTGAGAGGCATGGGTGAGTTGCATTGTCTCCATTTCCATTAAACACTGCAGAAAGCATTTCTCAACAGAACTTAAAAATCAGCCACATAGATTAAGACAAAGAAGGGGAGGGGAGGGAGGAGGGAAGGCGACTAACCACCCTCTAGATTTCAGACTGAAATGAAAGACCTGGTTTAGTCAGTGAGAGTTTTCAAAAGAGCTGGGCCCCAAATATATAAGTTAATGGTTTATGGCAGTAATGGCCATATGGTAGTTCCCTTCTTGGCAAGTTAGCAAGACTTAATCAATTTTCAAGTAGAGCTTAATTTTATTTGTTGTTGTAATATTTTTTTTTTCCAGGTTTAAATTTGCTGACATTAATGTTTCCTTAGATTTTAATTTTCAGAGGGTTTTTTTTTTTTTTTTTGAGGAGTTTTTTAGTTTGTGGTTTTTTACCTCTTACAGTAACAATTAAACTGCCGCTGCCTAAGTCTAATGGTGTCAGGTTTTACATGCTGTACTGGCAATAGAGCATCACAAAATCCTCCAATTGCAGTTTACCTGTCTTGAAAGCTTTCAGCTTTTATTTACAACATACTCATAGCACACTGTCATAAACTTGTTCTGTGCTGACCTTCTGGCTCAATGAATCTGGTTTGTTGGAAGAAATTAGACTACCAGTTATGGTAGCACAAGTTCAATCTCTGTGATATTTGTTCAGCTGCTACAGAGGCAAATAAAACTCCAAGTGAATTTGATTTGTGCAGGCTGTATACTGCCATCTAACTGACGGACAACATAGCTCTTATCTAGAACAACTCACATGATCCATCGAGTGTTTTTAAAATACTGCAGCAGGTTACCCCTTCCTAGGAAGAGAACAAAGCTTCAGGAAAAAAAGGTTTTCCTGTTGGTTTGCAAAAGATCAATGGTTCACAAGTCCACACAAACATAAGTGCTTACGCTTCATACTCAATATTCTGCATATCACAAAAGTTTCATATCTCTAAACAAACATATGTATATATGTAAATATATGTATTTCCATTATTTGCTCCTGTTTGATACTATCCAGAGAACATGCAGTCTTAAGTTTATTTTCTTCCTTTAGTGTGGTAAGATGAACACATATAGTATTATAATTATAAACTAGTTATCTTTAAAAACAAAACCAAAAACTCCTGCAATTCAAAATCATTACAAGTTGTAATGTGTTGATTAACCAAGGTAAAAGGTACTCAAAGTTACTCCAGGTCTCAATATTTCCTAGCCATTCTCTGCATTCCCTTCAACAGCAGTCCTTGCAGTTTCAGGTTATGAAAGGCCCTATTTTCAAGTATTGATTCTTTTTAAAGTGTTCTCATTTTTTTCTGGAATGTGAGTTGTGTGCGTGAAAATGTGGTAAATTGGCATACACAGCTGTTGTAGAGGAACAGTGTGTTGTGGGCTAAAGCCAATTTGGGATAAGGGGTTATTGGACTGGTAATGGTGTTTCTGATGGTGTTGTGAAAGGAATGAGAAGGTTGGTACAAAAGAAAATCTCATAAGATGAGGTTGCGTGCTGTCTTCTCCCAGCTGGTTGAGGCTGGAAGGGCCTCGGGTGATTATTACTGAGCAGTTTGAGTTGATTTGTTCAGGTTTAGAGTTTGTGGTTTTGGAAATAAAGCAAGCCCTGAGGAAGGGGATGCAAAGAGAAGATGTACGGTTAGGGACTTTATTTTTCCTTGTACAGCTGGTGAGCCTGCACAGTGACTTACAATTAGCAGTAAAGTCCAGACAGTCCTTTACAAATCATGAGCTAGGTGAATCCTTTACCCTCAGAAGAACTGAATGCCTTTAAAGAAAAAAAAACCCAAACCTTTCAATGAATGCCTGCTGAAATTTAAATCTTAATTCTTTCCAGCTATGCTTGGGCCTCTTTTGGTTTCTCTTCTGTGAACATTCAAGGAAGCAATCATTGCTTGTAGAAACCAAAATTTAACTACACAGAAAAGCGTATGTGTAGACATCTTATGTGGCATCAAGGAAATGAAAATACATACATTTTATATATGTAAATATGTCCTATATATTATAAATGTCTATACCTATTTATATATCTGTAAAAATGACATATACATTCTGCAGTTCTGCTTGTTATTTTAAAGGTCACCTATAAATGTTTGTTTGTTTAGTTTCTGGAGTTTTTTCTCCTTAAAAAGAAGATTTCAAATTGATTGTGGATTCACTAAAACCTGCTGAAAATAAAAACCAATATTAACAACCAATTGTACACATACATGAGCAAGACTGTCAAGGTGATTATAGAGGCCTGTAAAGAAGACTTTTAAAATAGTTCCATATGCAATGCACATGTTGAATTATCACCCCCAAAGGCAAACTTCACAAACCAGGAAACCAAGTGGTGACTCATCTGAATGTAGAAAATGTCAGAGGAGATACTATGGCTTAAGCCTCGTTATTCAAAGGTAGGTAAGTTACATAACTGTGTGCTACAGAGTGATGCCTATTTCCTTTAGATATTCATCAGACACTGGTTCTTATTCTTGAAGAACTCAAGCAAAAATAATAAACAAAAAGGCAAAGAGACCCTGAGAGATCTACTCCAATATAACACAAAACCAGAAGTGGAATATAATAATAAAGCAGCACACCTTTCTTTGATTCCTCTTCTTCCTAATGCCGTGCAGAGTACGCAGTCCAGGTGTCTTATATACTGTGTGAATATTTACCCTCTGGACTGTGCAGTGTCTCACTCAGTTTTCCTCCTGTCTAGTAATATAGGCATCTCTGAGGGTGCTGGCAACTTGTACTTGTACGCAGCAACAATAGTGTAAGCAATAGTCTCATGCTTTTGTCCTGGTTTAGCCAGGATAGGGTTAAGTTTCCCCAGCAGTGGTGGGGAAGCTCTAGCCGGGTTATTCATATATCATGCTGACGGCACATCCTGGCGCGAGCGCGGGAAGAATCGGTGATCGCGTGGGTTGGCGCAGCTGGTTCTTTCACTGCTGTATCGGTATATACTTTGCTCTGTTCATTGTTATCACTGTTATTGTTATTGTTTGTTGTGTTGCTGTTGCTCTGTTGTATTAAACCTTTCCTTATCTCAGTCTCGGGGCTTTGTATTTCACTCCCTTTGTGGGGGAGGGACAGCGGCCGCGTGGTCTCAGACCCTGTCAGGGGCTAAACCATCACAGCTTTCTACCATTTTGTCACAAGATATCTCTGCTGAAGCAGCTCAGGGATAGTGTGCTGGATGGGTATCATCTTCTGATGATATACATCTAAAACAAGACCTCCTTACATCATACATGCATGTGTGCACATCAAGTTTGAATGATCAGATGAAGGAAATCCTTTTCCTTCTCACTGCTTCCATACAGATGTCATCGCACAGCTGAAAATAGTAGCAATGCTTCAACATAACGGATGACACATCGATTCTCCTCTTACTTTTCCTCAGACTTCTTGGTACTGCGTAAAGAACAAAGATTGTGCTGGCATTGCAAACTCTTTCTCAAGCAAAAGGAATTTCAGCTGGTCCTCCATTATCATGCAGAAAGAAGCAGGAGAAGGCTATGATTTGACATACACATTCTGGGGCTTGAGTCTGTGAATTTATGAGCACTTTCACAGCCTGCTAATTCCAGTGGAAGTAGGCAATGCCTCGCACTCCACAGGAAGTTGAGCCCTTATTTACACTAATATCAGCTTTTATGTTTTAACATAACATTTATGCCTGTGAAATCACAGATGAGATTTTTCAAACCTGAAGTTTTTTGACTGCAGATGAATTACTGTAATTACATCTCACTAAAGCAATGACAAAATACTTTCTTAGCTATGAAGAAAAAAGCTATAAAGAGAAAAGATTTTTCCATGCCTGAAAATGAATCATACTTGTGAATGCATTCCCTGGACTCAGTCAAATTCTGAAACATCATGCGTGGGCAGTATTCATGACTAGGAAAAAGACAATAAACAGTGTAGATACCCAGTCAACCCTTCCTTTAACCAAATAAATTGCTAGTCTGGGAACTTATTTCTCTTAACAGGAATGACCTGACGAACACAGTCATTAAGACTCAAGAAAATGCCAGGCATGTTGCACCTCCTTACTGTATTGGCTCTTTTATTTAAACAGTAAAACTGAAATCACTTGCAAACTTTAATAGCAGCTAAAAGAAATACCTATAGGGTGGGGATGCTAAGAAGAAAATAATTCTTCCTATTTATTGGATTTTCATATGCGGAAAAACAACTATAGGATTTGAAAGCATATTTGTTGAGGAAAAGAATTTGCTCAAGATAGAAAACGTGGTGGGGCTTTTCTCCAAATTCCCTTGCTGATAAATGAACACTAATGCTTAAGCCCTTCTAATGAAGACGAGTTTACCATGGAATAAAGTCGTCAATGATGAGCAGAAAATAGAGCATTTGTAAATACAATGTAACACAGAATGATAAAGCACATCCAATTTATGCAAAGATGTGCTTGCAGCAGTACGATAAATAATATCCGCATAATCAATTACTGGAAGAAAGACAGACTGAATAAATTGTTTTCTGGCAATTTATGGAAAACAAGCATAGCACAAAAAGGACAATTTGACTTTAGTCTTTTAACAAGATTGTCTGACGAGCACTAAAACCAAACTTACTAATGATTCAAAGGACACAATATTTATAACCATCTATTTTATTAGCAATAGAAAATTTGAAGTAAGGTAGGACCAAAATTCCTATTTTTTTAAGTCAGGAGGCAGGACATGCTCTTCCCTGTACCAGAGATTCTTTGGTTTAAAAACACATGCAGGTTGAGAGGGGTGGGAGAGAAAGCTAGAGAAAAATATATTTGAGGCTTATCAATAACTAATAATAATGGCATGTTATATGTATTTGAATTCACTGTAGTAGATATACATTTAATGGTTGGATGATACACCCACTGGTCTCAGTGGGAAAGTTTTTACTGAGCTGGATGAACAAGCCTTTAAAAAGATTCTGGAACTACTTTAAAACTGAATTGGAAAAGTTGCAAATTATATCACCATTCGTTTTCAGAGCCATTTACTTTATGATGCTAAATATCTCTGTGATGCATGTAGCGGTTCTAGAAAGCTTCAGTAGTTGTTTAGTATACCAAGAATATTGGAATGAGTGAAAACCCATTTAATATCCAGATATTAGTTTTGGAAGACAAAGCTACTGAACAGAAACAATTCTCCAAACCCCCACCCTTCCACCAATCAAAACCAAACAAAAATTGAAAAGAAAATATTTGGAAGCTGACAGTACATATAATGTTTGCCTGTAAGGATATTCAAATGTTTGTTATAATCTGCATAAAACAACTAGATAACCAACTTAGAAAACATTTAGCAGTTTATGACCTTCAGTCTATGCAGGACATTAAAATTCACATAACCTCCAGTCTCACTTTCCTGATAAAACATTCAGTGATGCCTGTAGCACCGTGATGCTCTGTTAGTAAATAAAATGCTGCTTTTATTTCGATGTCATTCCAGCCTTATCAAAACCTCTCTCTTCATTTATCCATGGAAAAGGTACAGCCAGATTCCAGCAGGCTAAAGTTTGTCTCTTGTCCTATTTACGTGACACAGCCCTAATTTCAGCAGCTAAGCAGATGAAAAAAGAAAATAATAGTCAGTGGATATGATGCTGAGTTGATGTTTGATTGTGACTGAAAAAGAGAGTGTGAAATCTGTCTCCTTAAAATTTTCTACTGACATTGGGATTCAGCTAGGCGTTTGAACCTACACACATGACAATATCCCTCTTTTGGGGACTCCATATCTTCCTCTGTTGCTGTACAATTTGCATGTTTCAAGGTAATCATAACTTGATTAGCCATGGCCTGATTAATGGAAACACTTGGTTGTTCAGAAGTCTAACATCTCCCTAGAGGTTTCACTTCAGCCCATAAGTCTTCAGGCACTGGTCAGGCTTCACTGCCTAAGTGCATACGGAACTACTTCCTGAAGTCCTTATGCCTAATTCAGGACATTAAGATTTCACTGCACAAAGATTTATGTGGTGAAGTGTGGACCTCACATAAAGACTTACGTACTAAAAAACTGAAAAGCAGTTGCTGTCTCTTTTCCTGGTCCTGGCAGCAGTTACACACAGAGATAGGGGCTAGAAAGGGCCTAAGCGCAAACGTCAAAGCAAGCCAAGCAAGCACCAATATTAGTCCCCAGAGAGCCTAGAAAGCATGTGTTGAGGTGCTTGCACACATGGGCTTCGTGTTGGTGAATCTACACCTTACATAAAGTGTACATGTGTGAGAAGGTTAAATACTTCCTACAGGTTGGAAACGGCCATGAGAATGAGTCGAGGTGTATGCACCTTGTACTACACACACAACAGATGTCTGAAATGGTAGAGCTTCACCTGTCACCGAGAAAAACCTGCAACTAAACTATGCTAGCAATAAACTGTGAAAATTCATATTCTTAACATAATACATTGAAATATAAAACCATATAAGTTACTTTCTGAAACAAAATAACAACATATATTTCATTGTTTCACAATATTGCTTCAGTCAGTGTTTAGGATTTGATTCTGTAGTATAGATAGGAAAAGCAGTTTCAGCTTCAATGGAAGTCTTACTGGACTCCCAAATGCTGCACTTCTGCAGATTACTATGGCATCAAGGCTAGAAAAGTCAAATGGCTTATCGAGAACAAGAGGATCAAGCCCTCAATGAACCATTGGTAAATTTCCAGTGCAAGTACCTATTCTCAGCAGTGTAAGTGCCGAGTATTTGGAGATACAGCCTACTACACTGCAGTGAACATATACTTCAGGTGGAAGACAAAGGCACATAGGTATTCCTGGATGGAAAAATCACTTCATAAAGCATGGGTTTTTTCACAAGAAAAAACAAATCAACATTGTACCTCCTCTATAGAATTACTTCCTCAGAGAATCCTCCATTTCTAAATGCAGCAGAGAGCCCCATTTTTCTGATTGTCCACAGAATAAATTCTGCAACCCATTTTCCCTTCTAGTCAACTGTACAGTGTCAATGGAAGGTTTTCCTGTCACATGAACGACAGGAAACAGTATGTATTTTCAGATATTTTCAAGAACAGATATTGATAAAAGAGAATGTTACACTTTTGGCAAAACATTTATCACAGTGTTCCTCACAGTAGAGGAAGAAAATGAGTGAAAGCTGAAAATACCTGGTGAATAGATTGATGTTGGCATAGCAGAAGAGTGTTACACATCTTTGGGAAGGTAAATCCTTCATTTCAGTTTAATGCTGAAGTAAACTATGGACAGTACACCCCTGTTGAAGAGAGAAATTTCTTACTCAAAGATCCTTCCTAACATGGAAGCACGGAGCAAGTGTTTCTGATGCATCCTTCTCTGAGTGTGGATCTACGGGGGCATCTTCTGTGGGGTCAAGAACCTGTGTGTGGAAAGGGGTGAGAGGGCTGGGTTAAGCAGAGGTGGAGGGATGTACCATTGCCTTACTAGCAGTATTCAAAATTTCCCCAGAAGTGAACATAGTCTGAGGCTTCGATAATCTCTGATGCTATCTTGACTTCTGATTAGAGTTACTTAGTGCTACAGAGCTTCCTTCACAGGGGGCAAACATTCATGCTTCTGCCAGAGAAAAGCCTGAGCTTTGGTCCACCTAAATCATGCTTGTGGGTGGTTGTAAAAAGCATCATCAAAAACCTGGGAAGGGACAAGTTAGGGGACACTGTTTCCATGATGGATCTGCAAAATCCAAACAGGTTTCAGACACCTTAATGTCAGGTGTTTGGTTCATGTAAGAATTAGGATCAAAATCTTCTACTTCATCAGAGAAAATAAAAACTATGCAGATTTCTAGCCCTCTGACCCCATCCACTTTCACCCCAACAGAGCTACCTGAGCAAAATGTTAAAAGAAACAGTCCAGTTCGGGGGCTTAACAGAGCCATTCACTATCCTGGATTTTGAAAGAAAAAGTTGATAAATAAGTTGTCATTAGCAACTAAATACATTTACCAACATTGGTCAATGGGATTTTTTTGTCTAGATAAGGTGTATTTTAAAAACGTTAATAACTTGAAGCTGACAGCAGATTGCACTAAGACTATAACATGTGAGGAAAGGAAACGGTTCTGACTCTAGTACATTCACCTGTGAAATACCATGTGTATGCATTTTGCTGGTTACTGTGAGCTTCCTTGTGAACAAATCAACCATATAAATACTCAGGAGGAGGAAAAAGCTGGGGTTAGGTGATATATTTTGTGATGTGCATAAGACAGCATTACTGTTCTAATAAACTTTTTTTAAAGCTAATACCAAAGCCTAACAAAGGCATATTAAACATAAGACATGTGAGGAAATAAATGAAAATAAGTGGAGAAGCTAAACATTGATTTCTTTTTATGTAATTCTGGTGATGAGCATTATTTCATTATGTGTTTTGCCTCTAAAAAGATGTGTGACCCAATCATTCACAGCTGTATACTGCCATAAAGATGATCTGAAGCTGACTACCTGTGAAAACTCATGCAAGGAAATTCTGGAGTCAGCATTAAAAGAGAATAAAATCACTCAATAGCATGAAGTAGTCAGAATAGCATGAGTGTTGATTAATTTTGTTCACTAACATGATTTCTTGAGATCGTGGGTATCTCCTAGCAGTAATTTGTGAAGTTACTCCCACAATATAAATAATAGCAATCTGATCATCTTAAAATAGAGGCAGCAAAAAGTCCTGATATTCACCACCCATCTTTTAGCTGCAGTTACTGTAACTGCAATTAGCAGTGGCCATATTTTAGAGTGGTTTTCTAGGTTCCCTGTCCTGTATGGAGAAGTAGCTTGGTAAGAAATGCTGAAAGACATCCTTGGATACCCTTCACCTAAGTTGCCTTGTGTGTTCCTTACCAGCAGCCAAGGATCTGGGCCATTAAGTTCAAAGGATATAACCTACTTTAACATTCTATTTAATATTAATTTATAATTGAAATCTTATGGAACCACAAAAGCTTTATTATTTTTATTAAAACCAAGTACATTTATTACAATCTGAAACTACAGCAAGGAGATTCTGGGTTGAATATTTCATTAATGTATTTTTTCTTCTTTATATTAAAAGAAAAATCCTGGGGAAATTTTGTGAAGACAAGATCTTTATACCCTGCTTCAAGAAAGTACCCAAATACTACAAGTAGAAAATTATTACTTTAGTGAGACATTGAATGTAGTCTGAAGTAAACTTCCACACAGGTTTCTTGTCAGAGCCTAAACTTAAGAAAGACATCTTTCATAGTTTGAGAAAATGCTGTATAAATATTCCTCTACATACCGTGTCATGTATTTCACTGTAGCATATTCTAGCATCCTTGTTATTTTTTGCATTGACCTGCTGACACAAGGGATAACGATGTGATTAGCTATGTTTTCATTTAGGTCTCATCTCTCAGGAGGTGATAAGTATGGTCCATTAGCACAAGGTTCTTCTCTCTGCAGCAGTTTGAGTATAGTTAAGAAAAAAAGGTTTAATGTTAATATTGCAGTTAACAAGATATGATACTTTTAAAAACAATTGTTGTGGAAAAAAAAAAAAATCTCTGACGCTTCAAAACAGCAATATTTTCCACAAGAGAAGAATCCATAATGCATGCAGAAAACTGAACGGATGCTGCAGATGTAGTGCCTGAAAAATTCTGAAGCATTGCTACAGACTGTAGGAACAACTAGGTGTTATCTGACACAGGGACCAGTGCTATCAGCTATGGAGTTCTGCTCACCTCTTGGCAATTTTTCTTACTTTATAATTCTAAAAAACAAATCAGATATATAATTTGACCATCCTGCAGTGAACTGTGGTTTTTATAAATGAAACAATCTAGAGCTCAGGAAATTTCTCTTAGTACTTGTAGACGTACTTTTTAACAGACTGGAAAAAAAAACCCAAGGTCTGGTCATTTGTAAAGCAGAACAGCATATATTTTCTGGAAAGTGAAAACTGAAAGGGAATATCCCCCCCTACTTTCAGTAACGGAGAGAATGAAAAAAGGTGTTAGGGTAGGTACAATCCCCAAAAGCTATACATAAAACCAAAAGTTATTTTCAAGAGCATCATCTGAGATTAGGAAGAAGGATGAAATTTTTTATGATGAGGGTGATGAGACACTGGAACAGGTTACCCAGAGAGGTGGTAGATGCTCCATCCCTGGAAACTTTCAAGGTCAGACTGGACGGAGCTTTAAGCAACCTGATCTAGTTGAAGATGTCCCTGCTTATTGTGGGGGGGGTGGACTAGGTGACCTTTAGAGGTCCCTTTCAACCCAAACAATTCTATGATCTCCTCACTTTTCTTAATGCATGGAAGTTTCTTCACAGGCTTGTATAACTCTACAGGAAGAAAGGACAATTTTGCGTGAGTTAGATGAAGAATTCATAGTCCACAGCTATTTTGAAGAATACTGTATATAGCCAGATACTGCATGGCCTTACTAAAGGAATCAGCCTGTTTCTACATATAAAATCTCAAAGCAAGAGAGAATTTATTAAATGTAAAACTGAGGTCTTTCTAAACAAGCAAGGGAAATGAAGAGTTCTTTCTCTTCTCTCTAAACTGCTTTTGAAGTGTTTTCCTACAGAACTCATGCAGAGTGTGAGAACTGCACCTATGTGAGGCAGAAACATGACTAAGATTAATTATTTCAGAGAAGGAAACAGCCATTCACAGAAAATCTAGCACAGTGCTCATGTCATCTAGTCACCAACGTACAAAAGATGGTGCCATTTGTCATTACATTGGAAGAGTTTTCTGTTCTCTGTACATGTCACTCCAGCACAGTGGGCCTGGTAATAAGCATGGCTCCTAGGAGCAACTGCAGTATAAATAACAACAAGAGCATGTGCCTTATTGTAACTGTAAGAACCCTAACCACATCCAGAGCTTCTTTTTAACTGGCATAGATTTACTACTTTTAGTGAAGCTAAGGCAATTTAAATCAGCTGAGAATCTGACCCAGCATCCTGAGTCCTTCTGCTGTGTGAGTAAAATAACTTTTAAAAATTATAACATCAGAAAATTTGATGGTTTGAAAGTATATCAGTTTTTAATATATTTTTTTCTAAAACAATTAGAAAGGACTTCAGGTTTTAAGAAAAATAGATAATGGCCATTTTCTTATATTATGTATTAAATCAATAATGCTTCCAGAAAGTTAAAGATACATTTTTCTCACAGTTACCCTCCTCAAGTTTCTCATTAGTATAATTCACACACAGGCAATCGGGGTTTTGAAAGAATAATAGTGAGAGAATAGATATGACAGACTGAAAGGTGACAACTTGAACACAGAACCTGAGATTGTATTTCTGTAGCTAGATCCCTACACAGATCCCTTTATAGGGCCGTGTCATCTTTAATATGTTTATTGAGAAGTAAGAATTTATATGGTTAGGATCAGAACAGGTGGATATACTCACCAATTTCCCACAGGTCCCTCTTTGGCAGGTTTCTTTGCCATTGTTTGGGAGCTTCTTATTTATGTACCATCTGATCCTTTTCCCTGTCTCCTAATAACCACAATAGGTATCATTGATATTACGTCCTAACCCCTACTTCAGCTGTCATTAGGCTCTGAAACTTTTGATTTCTCATAATGTCACAAGTAAAACCTGAACTTGCCCCATGAATTTCAATGGTCGCTTAAAACATTTTTTTCTTTTTTCTTTTACTGCTAGGGCTTCCAGGATTTTTGCTGTTTGATGTTGAGAAGTATGGACATGTAAAGAAAAGATCAAAGTACACTCCTGGTTAATAAAACTCGGCAAAAGTTACTTCACAAAATGCTGGTAAAATTAGACTTCATCAAAGAATAATGGATGGATAAGGATCAAGGGGAAACATTAAAAATCAGGGTAGAAATATTTTTTAAAAAGCAGAAAGAAGAAAAATTTGGTATTAGAAGAGCAGCAGGTAAAGACGTTACACATCATTATCTAATTTCATATTTTCGTTTTCACACTGGTTTATAGATAATGTGCTGGAAGGTAGATTAAAAAGTCCATAGTTTAATAATATTGGTAGTGATCAATGAGCATATATTCTGAATGTAGACACAATATTAACATTTGATATCATAATACTTCATAGTTAGATTAGATTATGAAATATATAAAAAATACAGTCTTCAAGAACTTTACAAAAGAAGAACTTTAGGTAAAAACATTTATTTTAAATGTTTTATTTATTTTTTATTTAGAAAAAAGGAAGGAACTTCCTTTGGGAGTAGCCCACTTTTTCCTTTGTTAGGAGTTCATTAGACAGGTTATGTATGAGAAAGCAACTCTCTGTTCCATATTACACTACTGCTACTTTTAATCCCCTCTCTAGCATTGTCCATACCATCTATTTCAAGCAGCAAGCACTCCTGTAACAGAGATATTATTGAAAAATTGTGAATAACTAATTAAATAATAACTCATTCCATAAGAAAATTATGTGTCTAACCCTCACAACTAAGACTGTATGCCCTATATGATCGATTTTAAATCATTTTTATAACTGTATAAGTTACTGTCAGTTACCTTGTTATTGCTATATATGACCAATCTTTCCCAAGAACACTGTTAATATTTTCCGGCAATGAGTTTCACATATTAACTATGTTGAATAAGGTGTGATTCCTCTTACATGTTTAAAATGACACTTTAAATTTGAATGTGTTCTTGCATCAAAAATGAATGAGTACTTGGGTTATTCTTCCCACGCTTTTTTTAACTTCAGCACATCCAGTCATCTAAACATAACTAAATATGTTATATATCTGTCTCTCTGCAGTAATACAGAATGCTACAAACAATTTTTGTCACCCTTCTGTATTCCATCTGGGTAATCCAAATAGGACAGGGAGTTCAAGGTGAAAACACTGCTGATCTTATAAAATTGTTCCATTCCACTACTGACCTACTGTGCTTCCTCCAGTTCTTCACGCGAACTGAACTCTGCTGGCTTGGCTGTTACTGGGCGCTGAACAGGTGTTTCATTACACTTGTCCCAAAAGACGTTAATTTTTTCTCTAGATAAGCAAGACACTGACAAGTGAAATAGATTGTATCTGACAGGTGGGAACCTTATTAAACTAATCCCAAAGGAAAAGTAAAGAGATGTGAAATAGTGTGATCCTCCTCTCTAATGGTCACAAAGTGCTATTTAAAGAGTCCAGTCCAGTAAGACTACAGAATTTGCACACAAGTGTAGGATGATGACATTGAGCTTTCTCTGCAGAGTCCCAGAGCAAGGATTCAGTGGCATTAAGAGCCCAAGGGTCTTCATTGTTTCAGATGATGATCGAGAAAGCCAGTGTCATTCACTTAGAGCGAGTGAAATTTAAAGCCATACATAGTCCCAACCTTGCCTCTCAAATTGCCTACACACCCTGGCTGCTGTGCAGGAGATGAAAAGGAAAATACGTCTCATCCAGTGAGAAATTCATTTTTCCTGACCCTGAAAAAAACCATCTTTCAGAGTCTAAAACATGCTGGAATAGCAGCCTTTCCCTAAGAAAAAGAGAACTATAAGAACAAAGGAGGAATAAGGTAATGTCACTTCTTCTGAGGAGCTATGGAAGACCCAGTTGTCTACATCCCTTGAAGACCAATCAGTTACTGCTTTGAACTGTGAGGATGGCTCTCCTCTCCCACATTGATTATTTATTGCAGGGAAGATAAAATGAAGGAAAAGTTGTGGCAGCCACACAGAGATAAAAAACTGTGGGCATGTCTTGCAAACCTCATATTCCTACAGTCTGTCCACCCTGCATTAGTCAAACAAAAGCTGCCACTTTGCTATGTTAGAAAGGGTAATTCCCAAATTGAGACAGTTAATTTAGATGTCAGCAGCAGAGATGACTATTCTTATTCTTTCATTGCATTTTGAACATTGATGTCAATTGCTATCATTCATTGAAATTCAGAATGATAGGATGAGGATGTTCTTACTTTGATCTTTCTTCGAACAGATTATGCAAAGGAATCATCCAATGTTCATATGTGAATTTGTTATTTTTGATCATTAACATTTAACTAGTGAAGGAGAAAAAAGTGAGCTGACTCCCCAAAAATTCAGAAAGCACCAACTGTCTTTCTGGGAGGCATCACTGAAATGAGGTCACCTTTCACTTTCAGTATTGCTGTTGTGGATTTAAAGTATTTTTAGTAGAGTTTGCAGAGCTTTCTGGGATTTGGCTCTCCAGTCACAAGCTATGAAAACAAATTGTTTTCAAACAATCAAATAACTTCCAATATCAGATTCTATGAGTAGAAATAAACAGAGTTTTGTACCCATTTGTGCTATTCCTGAGGAAGAATCTTATTCAGTGGACATTTGGCAATTTGGATTCCAATCCCCTTTTCTTCCTGGCTTGCAGTCATAGCAAAAGCACAGTATTTTTAACCAGTTACTCACCAGAAATATTTTAGAAACTGTGTTTTTGAATCTGATAAATCTTCAAGTAGCTAACTCAGATGGTATTTGAAGTCCTCCTGTACCTCACTAAGTATTTTCTCAGCTTGAGTTTTTCCTTTCTGAATTACTCTTCCTTTTTTGTTTTTCTGTATTCCATTTTTCTTCCTTCTTCTCATTTTTTAAATATAGAATGCATTTCACATTCTCTTCATTTCTTCCATCTCCTTCCCTCATTTTTTTCTATTATTTTACTCCTTCCTTTCCTTCACTATTTCTCTTGCTTTCTTTGATACTCCACTTCTTTCACTCCATCAATCTATTGATTGACAAGTTGACGCATTGCTTTGAAAGGGTTCTCTAAAATAATTTCAGTACCACAAGAACATTCAGATATACAGGCATGTTCATTTTCAATCCATTAAATTGTCATTGGAATACTGAAATTGCTGGAGTGCAGTGACAATACTCCATTTTGTTTCTTCAGAGGTTGTAAGTTTGCCAAATAAGTACAAATCATGTACACCAGAGTCATACCCATCAAAATTGCAATCTGTACTCTGCACTGCTCAAATTAGAGTCTGCTGCCAGATTGTTTGAAAGAATATACAGGAAAATACACAGCTGTGGCAGTCTCTAACTAAATGAATAATGCAATATCAACATCTGTAGGATTTTTGAAATGCTAAACGTTCAGATATGAAGCCTCTGCTGAGGACACAGATGGTAATGATGCTGTTCTTGCAGTGGTTCCCACCAGAAACAGACAGAGTTCCATAATCAGACTGGACTGTTAATGCCTGAAACAATACTTTCCTTTAGCAGCACTAGTTCTCAATGCATCACAGAATGATAAATGCTTGCTTTGTGGGTTGCATTTAATTCCAAGCTTTGTTAAGCTAAAGAAATCCAGTAATGAATATGGACACCTTCAAGCCTGAATACAGATGCCAACGCCAGTTGATAGCACTCGGCAGGTGAATTTAAACTGACAATCCAAGTTAAGGTAGAATAATTAAAATAAATTTTCCACTCAGTGCAAAAAGCATAAGAAAGTCCTATGTTTATCTCAGCAAAACAGAAACAACTAAGCAAACTTTTCCTATATGCACAACAGTATTATTTCATGGGATTATATGTATTTTTCTGCTTTTTAAAACACATCAGTATGCATTGCGTACTGAAAGAATAAAAAGAAATAAAACTAATCTCTGAATACAAGCAATCTAATATATCTGTTCATCATCCAGTGTTTTAGGGCACTGATGAAAGAGAGCACAATGTCTTATAATTTATTCTTTGTGCATTACTTTTTTCCATAAATAAAAATTGTGTTCCAAAGGCATTGAGTAAATACTAAAAACTACTTTTGCTCAAATTAGAAGATGTCCCTGGAGTCAAAAAAAGCTAAAAAAACTAACTGAAAAGGCAACATAAAGTTAAGCAGTGCTGAGAGGCAGAGGAATTATAAGAAGCTAGTAAGGAAAGCAATGACTATATAAAACAAGCCTCTGAAAGGAGGCATGATGTCACCAATCAGCTCGTCTGGACAGTTGCAGTCTGAATGAACACTTGATCCCAGACACAATTTATCTTCTTAGCTGGGATAGGCTCTCCAGAAAGACTGAGGATTATTTCCTTTGTGCATTGTCACAGCTGAGGCAAGTATATCAGAAATTTTAAAAACTGTACCCAAACTGAAGAAGAATATTTGAAAAGCTTAAAAGACAGGGGAAAAGGTCAAGATGCTAAACCAGAAATTCCAGGAAGCCTGTCCAGGCAAAGAAGGAAAAGGATGCATCATTTTCAACAAAGTTTCTTGATTAACTCTATACATAACTTCATAAATTTCAATAACCCCCTCCTCCTTGTTTGCTTAATTTTTAGGAAAAGATCAGAACTTCAGCCAAAAGAAACCTGACATAAACAGCAGTTACTTTTCCAATTTAAATGCAGGAAACATGATCTTCAGAGACAACTTCTCACCTCTGCAAGGCTTGGAGCTTATAACCAGTAGGCTCTTTAAGCAATGAGCATCCTTGCTCTGGGAAGGGATGAAACATGCTTATTCCTGCGAATGCTCTGCAGCAAGATCTGAAAAGAAAAAGGTCTTGCACAACACACATTGCTGTCCTCAGGGGCTGCTTAGCAACTTTCTTGGTCTCATGCTTTTATCATGCCCAAACTATTTACCTTGTCCTCCATGTCACGTGAAGATAGGGATCCATGTGCTTCTGCTGCTTGCTGACAGAGATGTCAGGAAAAGTGTATTCCTATATTCCTTTTGGATACTTCTCTTCGAGTTTGGCTCCTTCAAATGTTTGAGTTGTTGTCCAGCAGAAGGCTGGCTTGGCTCTGGGACTGGTGATGCCAGCTAAGCAAAGCCTGCCTTTATCCCTTCAGCAGAGGAAGAATTTTCCTATTCCTAAAGTCACATTTTGCAAAAGAATAATTGCTATTAGAAACACTTGGAGGAGCGGGGGCAAGGGAAGACAGAGATAGATAAGAGCAGCATAAGCACTTCCTGAAGTCAAGAAATCCTACAGTGCCCTGGAGTGGAAGACCCTGGGGGACCATCAAATGGGCAGTAGTTCAGTAGTTTCATCGCCTCATATACCCCAAGGGGTGAAAAACTGCACGAAATCCTCAACTATAGTTTTAAGAGCAAGAAACTTGATATAAAACAGAGCCTCTCAGGTCATACCATTCTTTTCCAGGAAAAAAGTAGTGTACTGTTCTTCCCATAGGAGAAAGAGAAGCAGTCATAGCCAAAGAACAGAGGAGGACTGTGAACTCTGGGGTCACAGAAGCTGTTATAGCCAAGATTAAAACCCAATAAGAGTTCTCCGTAAGTAGATAGGCAAAACTCAGGACCTCTGTGCTGTAAACTGCAGAAGAACTTCTGTTACTAAAGTCGCAGATAGGGATAAAGTGTCCAGACAGGGATTGGAAACACACATGCAAAATGTACATATAGTGCTGGCCAAAAGTAATTAAAAAACCAAAAGTTTTATAAACTGGAGAAAAAAAAAAAAAAAAAAAAAAGGCAGCTCTAGGATTCATGTTTCTACACAGAAAAAAAAAAAAAAAGAATTTACACCTTGATACACAAAACATTAGCATTTTGCACATGCAGGAATTTGAGCTTCAAACCAAGCCACAGAGGGCCTCAGTGATTTGCCCAAGGTCAAAATATAAAACCCATGTAAAGCTCTTTGATTGTGATTTGCTTTCTAATGTAGAGAAAACTCACATGCTGAGGGAACTGAAACACTTTTCAGGCATACAAGAGCTCCATCTAACTAATTTACTATTCATATATACTTTAAAGAATCTGATCCCAGTAGATGTTTGTTCACATCACAAAGCTACCACATATTTTAAAATAATCTGTTAGAGTTGGAAGACTCTGTAGAGGAAAGGCCCAGAAACCCAGAACTAAAATAGAAGATGTGTTACAAAGCAGGATCAAAGGATACGCTGACAGATGTGTTCAGGAAGCTGAGACGATGTTTCTATGCTCTGTGAATAGCTTGAATTCAGGCTGTCTTGTGCTAATATTCATACATAAAGCATTTATCAAAAAGTTAATAATGGTGTTAATATGGTAATACAACTTCTGTTCTCTTGTGAAACTTTTACAATTGGTAAGACTTCTATTTTGTTTTTCCCCTTGGGAATCTTCTTCATTTTTACTGCATCTCCTTCTACTGCTCAGTTTCTTAAATCAAAAACTCATGATATCTACTCGGGCACATTATTGTAACAGCTATACTATCTTCTACTATGCACTCAGGCCGGCAAGGGCCTCACTTTTTGGTAACATAAGCTTCCTGCAAAAATCTGACCCAAATCTAGAAAAGCCTTTAGATCCTCTTATTTTTAGCTATATAGTGTACTCCAGTTGAACAGTCACTGGA
The DNA here is from genome assembly GCF_031877795.1 of Strix aluco. NCBI lineage: Eukaryota > Metazoa > Chordata > Aves > Strigiformes > Strigidae > Strix > Strix aluco. The sequence goes on along the minus strand of NC_133934.1, from coordinate 74,476,944 downwards.
AAAAGATTCAAAATTACACATACTGTGAAATGCTCCACTGATGGTCAGCAGCTTCGCTGCTGAACCAGTCTCTCTCCTTAGTATGTGTCCTAAAATGTGCATATAGTTCATACATGTTTTCTATTTCCTAAGAACACAGAACTACAGAATCCTATCTTTCCCATTTGTCTGTCAGTGGAGCAGACTCTGCTTCCTACTGCACATTGGCTACCCAAATAAATGAAATAATACTCTACAGAAGAGACACCTTAATGTGAAACAGTCTGATAACTGTGATGTTCTGACCGTTGTGGCATGTCTTTACCCATATACATACCTACCTATATATTTAAGCATATTTCTATTTCCACAGGTAAAGCACCTCCCTAACTGAGGAAGCTGATCTATAACACTCACTGATACTACGGATTACCAATGCAAAGCCACACAACAAATGATCTGTTTGGAAAGAATATGATTTGTAGATCTAAGATCTTAGGAGTGTTTCAGTATGTTGAAGAACCTCACGGAGAGAGAACAAAATGTCTCATGAAACCCTAAATTATGTAAAATACTGAGATGTATTATATGAGGCATTTTAAATAAGGGCAGAATAAAGGCTAAATACTTCTGAACTGTCTCAGAAAAATTAATCCTTCTTAATTCATGCACCATTACTAGACTCTGATATTAAAATGCCTCCTGCCTTTAGGCTGATGTGGTTATAATTATTCATTTGTTTTAATTCATATTTTATGTACTGTATGTACTTTTATGCAGCACCAATTGTGATGGCATCCAACAATTAAAAACAAGCATAAATTAATATCTCATTTACAGGCAACTATCTTCAATTAATGAAATAAAGGACCTTCTACGATTTTTAATTAAAGTTCTGAATAAGCCAATACATCTCATATAAATCTTATGAAATCTGAACTTTTCAAGAGGGCCTTTTCAACAGCACCTTGGAGGCCATTTTACCCCTATTGCAAAAATAAGAGCCTAAGCTTTTTGTCTCTCTGACTACTACTGGGTGCCCCAGGACTAGGTAATATCCTCCCAGCAGCACTTGAGCAGTAGTTAGTATATTGATTCTAGCCTCAGAAAAGTTATGTTCAATTTTTTAGCACTGACTCCCTGAACAACCCTGGGAAAGAAAACTGGTATTTTGTATACAATTTCTTTGTCTCACAGAGGTGCCGCAGTGCTAAGTCAGGGAGTCAGTGATAACACTATGTAGAAATTGTAAAGTCTTTTCTAGAAATGTTATTACAATCACTAGGCAGCACTTTCCTTGACAGGGTTCATTCTCAAACACAACCCCTGAGGTTTTTGGTGCTATTTTGGGCATAGATCACAGAACAAAAGAGAATTTGGGGCAATATCCCAGGCTTCTTTCTGGGATGGGGTGACTCTTCTTATTTATTAGGTTTTGCAGTTCCTGAATAAGAAACAACATGCAGTGACTATTGTCAGAGAACTGATAATGTCAATACACCCAGCAGTCCAGCAGGCTTTTTCTTGTAGCCATGTATGGCAACGTGATGGCAGATGAATCTAGGATATATAAATCTCCCAAGTAGTCATGTTTGCTGACATAGCACAGGGGACAAAGTTTTCAGCTATAATCCAAACAAGAACACACAATGATAAGTTGAAGTGGAAAACAGAATTCAAAGCTCATGGCAAACATGCCCTCAAGAAGAGAGGAAAATTGAGAGATACAGATACATTTCTAGCAGATGTAAGTTACATTAAAATCTTTTTTTAGACCTAATTTTGGACCATATCAGCCCCAAGCCATCCTTCTGATGAGAATATAAAAGATTGTGGCAAAGATCCAGCTCCCAAGTGGTTGAGTCCTAAACTGACAGAGGTTGAAAAATAAAAATTGACATTACCTTTAACTTACCACTGACTACTACTTTTCATGCCATAAGGAATCTACCTGCTGTACAGATAGAGACTTCATTCTATTAATATTTGATAGGTGAATATTAGATTATCAGTATTTAATGTGAATACTTTTCATGAGTATGTTGCACTTCATAACCAATATTACAGACCAAAATTCTAGAATGTATTCATAAAATAGTTACAGTGGGAGTCTGTGACCATAATAGAATAACATGCAATACTGCATGGCTATTAAGATTCAAGTATACAGTAGAAATGTAGAAGTATATGGTACTGATATTGTGAAAAAAATAGCAGTAAAACGTGATATTGTTTTAAAAGATCCTTATGGACTTTTCCTTGGCAAAGCTGCTATCTGCCTTTAGATGTAGAATGATATTTCTATCATTACCTTTTGTAGGTTAGGAATATTCATGTTGAAAAGAATGAGAACACTACTCATCAATATTTAGATTTGAAAGACACGTGATGAGGATATCTATATTAAACTCCCTCTCAAAGGAATAAGAACACATTTAAAATTTTAGAAATAGAGCTACTATTTGCAAACCTAAATATAGATTTATCCCATATATCATGAAACATGTAGTCCCTTTTCCAAATTATTAGAAGAAATTTTAATCAATGATTTACCATCTTTCTTGGCATAGCCAATTAGAATATTTTGGGTAATTAATTTGTACAATACTTTTTGATTACCTCACACACGAATGCACATATGTGTATGTTTCTATAAAGATGAGAGTTTTCATACATAAAAGACAAGTGTATTCTTTTAATGAGAATGGTCCTATAACTTAAGGGCAAAAATAAATTGCTCAATAAGGACCCATATATGCCTCTCTCCAGTGAAATTCTGTCTCTCTCTGCCTCATCAAACAGCAACCACCATGTGTAGGGAGAAGACTCCTGGAAATTAAATAAATTGTGCCATGCAGAGGAAATAAAACCAAGCAGTTCCATAGCATGACATAGTGAAATGATGATAAAGCCAGATTTTACAGTGCTTCCATCTGTTACATACTTGTCATATGTCCATTGCCATCCTGAATTATATGATACTCTATAAATCCACTTTTGACTGAAAGTTACAGAAAGAGCCTATGCTACTGCAAATTTGAATTTGAAGGGGACATATGCATATGTACTTATATATTCAGGGCTAAAAGAAAAAGATTATATTACAAACTTAAACACTGAGACAGTGATAAATGACAGAAATATTTCCATTTAGAATTCCTGGCTATATAACAGTGTTTAATTCCATTTTTACTTTATTTTCTAGAACCTCTTAAAACGTGACCCTCCGTTATCTTAGCTCATTGTCCTGATAAACTAAATTCCCTAGGTCCCAGACCTGGTTTATCTAATCTAAGATACCCTGCCCAATTAATTCTCTTTTTTTTTTTTTTGCAGCAGGATTTATTAGCTGAAGCATAATGACACACTGAATGCAATGCCTGACCAACTTAGAAATCAGGCATAAAAACTTGTGTCTCACTCCAAAAAGTTGTATAGGCACAAGCTTCATTTTCCAAATTCTTGCCGTAATATTCTCTATTTTGTGTTCCCTCTCCCCAAAATTCCCATAATTCTAAGCAGATCTACTTCTTCCCTTTCCATCCATGTCAGGCAGCTTTCCTCTCCTTTCCCCTTTCAGCTAGGAACAGCCAACATCTTCGCTGTAAAACCTGAATGAAGCATGTGAAGGCTAGAAAAAGTCTTCAGGAAACAGTGATGTTGAAAAATATAAAGTCTGTATTTAGCTGCATGAACCTGGGCAAAGTGAGACAAATTTTCAGTAGATGGTAAAGGGTACAGCATGGATACAGCAGCCCCTCTCTGTCAAATTTATTTGAAAATCATAATTCATAATTATTTTAAATTCAGACTAGCAAATATTTTTCTATGCTAATGAGTGAATACTTCCAGAATTTTCCAAAGTTGTTCAGCTCAAGTAGTTACATCTAGGCAAAATCTGAAGCATCTGAAAATAAGTGTCAGGAAACACAAATAGGTACTTCTCCTTATTACCTTCTCCAAAAAAGCTGACCTTGAAAACCTTCTTACACAGACAAAAGTAAATGAAGCGTGTTCTTCTTACATTCTGCAGCTTTTAATTTTTATATGAAGTGAACAATTGTCATCCAATACCGAAGGCAGGTGTGCTGGGGATGGGCATGCTGTGTAGATTTCAGCACAGTGCTATTTCATGAAGACATCAAACACTTGCCCCAAAGAGAAAAAAAGCATCAAACAGTTGTAACTCTCTCAGAGGAAGAAAAGCAACATTACTGAAAATTTTAGTGATCTATAGTTTATCTTTATTTTATTCTCATGTACTCAGACAGGTGGACTTTATAAAAGAGGTCTTGAAGCTCAGGTCACACAGGGAGCAATAAAGCAAGTGTTCAAATACTGCTCTGTGCCTGTATTTCAGGCATTATCTATTATTTTACGGGGACAAAAGAGAACAACAGTTCCTCATCTGCTCCTCTATGTCAGAGATAACACTTCAAGAAATGGTGTCAGTGTCAGTTGTGATGATAGATTTTGTAACGGGGAAGCTGTTTCACTAGGAGATAGACATAGGTCATCAACCTGTGACTCACATGAACATGCTCAGAGATGTTAATGTAGGGAGCAAAACCAAACAATTTCCTGAAGATTTCTGTCATTTTTACAGATATTAGAGAAAGTTTCTACAGAATGGAAATAACATCTTGAAAGCTGTCAAATTCTTAAAGTTCTGTCACATCTAAAAAACTCCAATCTTCTCCCTGCCACCACAAAAACCCCCACCAAAACCACTTGCTGCTAGGAAATTGAATCAAAGTTACCAAAGATACATCCTCATTTGAAAGCAGTAAAATTTGATCCTGGGGACAAATGTGGGAGTTCTTTGGTTTGTTTTTGTTTTGGTTTGTTTTTTTTTAAAGCATGTAGGACCCTAAGATTAAAATTGGGAATAGTTTTGTCTTCATGTCCTAAAACTTTTCTAAGCTTTTATTTTCTTATCCTGTAAAAGAATGAAAAATTGATTTCTTAAATGTTTTTTTTCATGAAGTGGTAATGTAAACAGAAATCAGAGTGACTCCAAATGCTTCAATTCAAATTCTCAGCCATTATTTTTATAGTATCTGAAGGGTGTAAAAATTTTATAAAATGTACCAAAGTTCAGAGGTAAATCTAATCAACAGCTTTTGCACCTCTGGCACAATGCATTTATGTACTAGCAATAAAGTTCACTTTTACAGGGAAAAAAAAATTACTTAGACTTGTTATTGTGGAATTAACTGCTACAGACACTAGCAACTAGACGGATAGCTGCTTCCTTCCATCCTACCTACTAAATATTTTGGTCTCTCTCTCTTTCTCATGAGAAAAACCCACCAAAAATTCCTATACACAATGGTGATATGAAGAACTTGAATAGAGCAAGTGGAACATAGCTGGAGTGAAACACTTATGATAATGTTGAATAACTCACATTAAAAGCAAATAATAATATTTATCAGTAGAAAATAATCACTTAAGACCGATGGACATATTCAAGAAATGCAAATAATTAAAGATTTGCTCTTAAAATGTTATTATGATTTTCTTCATCATCCATCCATATAACACAAAATGTAGCTTCTATTGGCTCTCACTGAAAATTTGGATATTAGAGGATGCTATATTCTACCATTTTAAGTACTAAGAATTTGTGGGGGGAGTGGTAGAGGAGGAACACTTTTTCAGGACAAGAATACATTTGAAACTTTGATATCTTTCCTGGATTCTATCTTAATTTCATGCATAGTGAGATGAATAGAAGGCTATCACTTCATTTCAGTGGACAAGCAGGCAAGCGATCAGACCCTAGATATTGTTGCTGTAGTGAACTTCATACTGAATTTCAAAGGAGGAAACTTTCACAGGCTGATGTTAGATATTGTTCTGGAAATTGGTTGGGGACAAGTTACACACACAGCAATGTGGTGATATTTTCCCAATGGAAGGAAAAAAAAAAACCCAAACATATTATCACTGAAATTATGAATTTGATATCTCCAGCAGCATAAGGCACAAGCAATCCAAGGTAACTCTTCCATCTTGGTCTCCTCTGTGCTAATGTTATCAGGATTTCTAGATGGTTCTTTTTTCTTTATCTTTGAATGAAGTAGGTAGAAGAAGCAGTGTTAAGTCTTATACTTGGGACTTGATATCATAAAAAAATGAAAATCCTGAACAGAAGTAGAGCCAAGGAGTTCAGAATGCATTCTTGTTGAAAACTTTTACATAGCAGACTTTTAATGCCTCAAATAATTGGTTTTCTTGTCATTGTTCTGCAGGAGTCACCATTTTAAAATTATGAAGGATATTAAATAGAATTATGCTTTTTTTTAAGGCTTTTGATAAGGCAGTTTTCTTCACAGAAGTTATTAGCTAGAATTTGGCTATGTTAGGTTTATGAGACATGTTACTAACTCCAGTGGGAAGGGTCGAATGAGAATCCTTATGAACAACTCCTGTAGATAAGGAGGCCAATTTCTTACCTCTGTAATGTTGTGCATCCTGTGTTCATCAAGTCATATGTGTTTTTTTCATTCATTCATGAAAACTCAATAAGCAACATCTAAATAAAGAAAACTACATGTTATTCAAGCATAGAATAAAGTTCCTCCTTTTATGACTGCTGATGTAAGATTTGGTAAACACTATCTAGAGGCTAAAACTGCATACCGGGACCACCTGAGATGTATCTTTGAGTCCTAAATAAGCCCTGGCTGGTTTTGGAGGTATGTTCTGTGTGGTGATCAGGCAGTATTGATACTTTGACACACAGTTAAGATTTCTGCTGGGGAAAAAAAAAAACCTTAAGACCACAGTTTGGGCTCCACAGTATGCCTAAGATTTTAACATGAAAAACAGCAGCTGTTTTTTCCTATTATGACTTCCCAGTTGGCAGATTTTCTGCTCAGAGGGCCTACCACCTGGGCTTATGCCAACAGAAGTAAGAACAGTTGGATTTAGTCTGTGATTAACAGAATAAATTCTCCTTCCTCCAGATAAAAAGTCTAGATTTTATCAGAAGGGATATGTCACAGAAAAGTGATGACAAAGCCAGGTTCTCACACTCAGGTGCGCTGAGGAGGTGACTCTTTCGGAGGAAGATTCCACCCTGTTGACTGCAGATGGTGCCCCCAGCACCGGCATCCCTCCAGGGCTGCTCTCAGCTGCCCGAGCAGTAACTCTCCTCAGCTCCAGGCTCCTGCCCCAATTCCTGCTGTTCTGGGCTCTCATCCCCATAAATCTAGTCTCTGAAAACATAACTGACCTAGATGTTTCCTTCACTCTTGTTCAGACACATTCCCGGGAAAACTTCAGATGTATGTACTGTATGACAATGGGATTGCATTGTCTGTAAAAAAAGTCATGCTTTACTATTCTTAGGGTAAGCTGCAATTAGCCTTACATTTTACTGTCACAAACTTTGCTATTCTGGTGATCACTACTCATATTCAGCAACCATTTCTTTCCTGCGTAAAGTAAAACCACAGTCACAAAATTCAGAAAACATGAATGGATATACTTACATAGTTTTCACTAGTTTTGTTCATGATGAGAATCACCTGACTGCTTCCACTTCATCTGAAGGATGAGAGCAAGTGTCCATTACAGTTCCTGGACAGAGTTCATTCTCTGCAGGCAATATCTCACTTTCCTTTGAAAGGAGAGGAGGAAAATGGCTGCATGTTATGACCACCTAGCTATTTCAGATGTTCACTGTGCATATCTGATTGGGATCTGTATTGTCTGTAGGTTTGTTCTGATCTCATTTGTTTCCTTTGGTTACTGTAATCACAAATTTCTTTGTTTCAGGGAGGCAAGATACCTTCAGAGGCAAGAAATCTACTTCTCCAGAAAATGATCTAGACCAGGAACCCAGTGCAGGCTGTTAGAGAGACTGGAAAACAATGATTTCTTTCCCCTAAATACATGTGAAGTTTGGAAAGATACTCCACCTTATACAGATTACATACCTTCATGCAAGCAATGAGATTACTGCTGCTTCCTTTCCTCTTCTGCATGCCTCACTACGTAGGCCATAGACTTTAAAATTCAGGGAAAGTTGATTCATACGCTTCAACTGTAGGCCTTGCTTCTATTTTTTATGAAAGATTAAGGGCAAGCCTCTAGCATAAATATCTGTTTTCTTGCCTACCTCAGCTTAGCTGTACCTATTCATAAATATATACTTGCTACTAGTGGTACAGTACTGTCTCTCTCAAGACCAAGACAAAATTTATCTGGGCTGTAAATCAGTAGGGCTGTGAAACATAAGAGTGCCTAACTCATGTGAAAATCTCATCCATGTTATGTTCTACATTATGTCCATGCATGCAACTGCTATGGTTGCCATCTGAAGTTTTTCCCAAGGCTTACATTAGGTGTTACGTTCTCCACCACACTTAAAAAAAAAAAAAAAAAAAAAAACCAGACACAAAATTCCTCAAAACCCACAACACATATTCAGGACTTTCCTTTGGTGACAGATTCCAAGTTTTGGGCCATTGTCAGTCACAAGAAAACATTTCTCTAGCTACTACAAGTGCTAATGCTCATTAAAGACCTGAGCAAGCTCCCATGGAAGCAGTTCAGATTACCTTCTTGTGGTTCATACCAGGCCCTGAAACACAGATATTACTAAAAATCACTGTTGTTTCCAGTGAGGACCTTCTATTGTTTCTATATGAAGTATTTATAAGAAAAAAATGAACTGCATTTCGCAGTGACTCAGTAAATAACTCATGTCACACTCAGTGCTTTTGGGCGGTAATTAAAGATTTAAGGCATTCAACAAAAATGTCATTGCTTAATTAAAACCAATAAAAATCTTTCCACATTAAAATATTTGCCTGTTGCCACTCAGACTTTGTTCTAGGTGTACTACAGGATTTTTCTAGCTAATCTTACTTAAAGCAAGCAGTAAGCTATTTTTCCCTGGATGAAAGCTTTAAAAAATCATGTTGCCTTAATCTTCACACAGTTAAGAATTTTAATGTGTATTTATTCTTCAAATGTGTGGTCCCATATGCATTATTTAATTTCATTAGAGATAATGGGCAAATTGATACTCACTATACTTTCATACTGCTTGTGTTTGTTGGAATTATGAAGCTATAATCTGGTTATTATCAGACAGAGCATAGACTGTGTTGGCCTCTCTGACTGGCTTTCGGCAGTTCCTTGGTCTATAAAACACGTGCATACTCTTAGTACCTCCGAAACAGCAAAAACTGAATTCCTTCCTCCCTGCCCCCCCAATGCCATTGGTCTGATGAATGACACTGACTGTTTAGTTATCCTTGCAGAAGGCTCAGTTTCATCACATGCTGAGCAACCACATACCCAATGAAGCAAAAGAGACAGAATGCCATGAAGGAAGGAGAGACCTGGAATCCACGTGTATATCCCAGTGGGAAACATGAAGATGGATCCTGTCATGACCCAAGTTCAAAGGAAATAGCTGGTGTCTTCAAGATCTTCAAATGATGTATTCTGGGGGCTTGGAAAAGAGAAAGATTTGAAACCATAGTCCAGATAACCTAATGGAAAAAAGGTCACATTAGCCTTAATTTATAAGCTTGAAAGTCTATCTCTTTTCTTTCTAATTCCTGATTTTGGAGCTATGGACACAAAATTAGAAAGACAAATTGTTTTTAAAAACACCTTCTCAGGTAAGTATTTGTATATCTTCCTTTTTCCTGGATGAACAGTACTTAGGCCTATTCTGAGATAAGCAGCAGCAAAGGAAAATGACAATTTAACAACATAAAACTTATGTACTTCTTATGTACAATCACCTAAGTGAACTAATATATTTTCACAGAACAGATTTATAAAGTAGCTTATTCACCAATATGATTATATCATAAAATATTCCTCTAGCATAGATATTTGAGCTAGTTCTCTTTGGGCTAGCTCCAGCACTATCATCAGTATAACTATTCCAGTAAAATACTTTGTTCAACTCTGCTGAATCCAAGTCAGAGACTTTCTTGATGTTTAAATATCCCATCATTGATTTCTTTTTTTCCATTACTTTTATTTTCACGTTCAAATAAGTTTAAGTAATTAGTAGCTTAGGCTTTTTCTTTTGCAGAACTGTGATGGCAAATTCAATCATATAATGAATTTTCAGGTGTTATGTATTCTAGATTTTAATTTCAGCTAATAAAAGATGAAAGGATTATTAGTACCAAATACTTTGGCTGACCCTAGAATACTGTATTTCATTTTCCACTTTAAATGGTGGCGTGTACATTTTCATTAATTTCTGCCTTTGCTTTTTGGCATCCTAATTTCCTCATAGGCTTCACATGTTTGGTATCTTTAAGAAGCCTTTGAATTGTCTTGCACCTTAAAATATTTAACCTTTTTTGATTTGATGTAATCATTTTTGCTGGGTTCTTTTGATGTCTCCATTGTATTTATTGCTTTGCTATATCTCTTTATTTTTACTTTCAGAGTCCTCTTTGTTCAGAGACAGACATTAATTGCTCAATGTTATTTTCCTGGCATGTTCATCTTTAAGAAACTTGCATCCTTTATTTGTAATTTGAGGGGCTTTTAGACTATGCCAGTTCTTAATATTTACCTTTGTTCTATGATACCCATGACTGCTAAACACAATGAAAATGTGTCCTCTTGTATTTGGTGGCTGTACTACTGCTGCTTTCCAAGATCACTCCTACGTTAATAAAGGTTAAATAAAGAATAGCTTCTTAGAATAGTAGAGCAAAAACCACTTGAAATGTTAATAAAATAACTCTCTGATTTTTTGTAGTGTGCTATTGACTTGCTGATATATAGCTAGCTGAAGTCTTATGTTTTGCCAATTTTTTCTGCCTCTTAAAATCTAATTCAGAACTATGCAGTTCTGAGCAAAAATACTGTGCAGAGTACTAATGGCAGCAAGTTGGGCATCAAACTTGTCTGCATACTGCAAACTGCACACTCAGACCAAAAATTCAGTGGTGTGATTTATAGCAATAAAATCTGCCAGGACACACAAAAAAAAAAAAAAAAAAAAAAAAAAAAAAAGAAAGAGCACTTTCACCTCACATTTTGAAGTGGTGCTGCAAGTCAAGGTGGATGCATATTTCCCTGTGTTGGACACTGTAGAAGTTCACCTTCTGGTACCTGTCATCTGTAATTGCTTAGTGGTCCACGGCACAACACAGACACCTTCCTTTCCCCAAGCAAAGCCAGAATTTTCAGAAGGGTGGTCACATTCAAATTTTATCCCCAAGAAAAAGAAAAGATGTTTCTTTTGTGGCATTTTTAATAGGAATAAATAAAAAATAAATAAATAAAATTTGAGTGCTCTTTTGAGTAAGCTATTCACGCACCTTTCAGGATAGCAGATTCACATAACCCCTCCTCCATATAGAATCCTAGAATGGTTTGGGTTTGAAGGGACCTTAAAGACCATCTAGTTCCAACCTCCCTGCCATGGGCAGGGACACCTTTCACTAAACCAGGTTGCTCAAAGCCCCATCCAACCTGGCCTCGAACACTGCCAGGGAGGGGGCAGCCACAGCTGCTCTGGGAAACCTGTGCCAGTGCCTCACCACCCTCACAGGAAAGAATTTCTTCCTTATAGCTAATCTAAATCTGCCCCCTTTCAGTTACAAGCCATTACCCCTCATCCTATCGCTACCCTCCCTGATAAAAAGTCCCTCCCCATCTTTCCTGTAGCCCCCTTTAAGTACTGGAAGGGCACTATAAGGTCTCCCTGGAGCCTTCTCTTCTCCAGGCTGAACAACCCCAACTCTCTCAGCCTGTCCTCATAAGGGAGGTGCTCCAGCCCCCTGATCATCTTTGTGGCCTCCTCTGGACTCGCTCAAGCAGGTCCATGTCCTTCTTCTGTTGGGGGCCCCAGAGCTGGACACAGCACTGCAGGTGGGGTCTCCTGAGAGTGGAGTAGAGGGGGAGAATCCCCTCCCTCGACCTGCTGGCAACACTTCTCTTGATGCAGCCCAGGATGTGGTTGGCTTTCTGGGCTGTGAGTGCACATTGAGCAACATATCTTGTTGAATATTAGTTTTAATCACAAAAGAAATAATAAAAACACCATTAGAACTCTGTCCCTTGCTATAAATTGAAATTGGTAAAAATGCTTCAATACCTGTACGTGCCTTCTTTCCATACAAAAAGAATCTTCATATTGTATATGTCAGCCAGCCAACCCTCATTTATAATTTCAAGGTCTTTATTGCTATTTCAAAGGTAAGATCTGTGAAGTAAAGAATGTGGTTGAAGTTGCGTTGAACTTTCACAACAGTGGGTGAAATAGAAGATTTCAAGGTTTAATTCTTTGTATGACTGTATCTCAGCATTATCTTCTTAAGTAATATTGAGAAAGGTTAACTACCGTATTAGTGCTGATTTTTAGAAAAATGTCGGTTTTGGGGAAGCTGAATAGAAGGGAGTAACATCAAGATGAAATTACCAACAAAGAAATCATTCTTTCACTGAAGTAAGCCCCACAGACATTGTAATGTAATTTCTTGTTAATGAATGCATTAATAGAACTTTACCACAGAATAACCCTCTGAATTTTAAACTATCATAGATCTTTGTTCAAACTGTGTGTGACAAAAACATTTTATATCAATTATATATTTAATTTGCACAGTTGGATGAAATAATGATAGATTCCGAGTTTATTTCCCAGTAACTCAGAAACAGTAATTAAAATAATTAAAATTCTTTCCACAGCATAAAAATTTGACAATGCAATGTCATTTGCAGATCCATCAGGAGGACCTCACTGATGTGGTGGGGGTTTTACATCTACATGACTGCTAAGATCCAAGGTTTGAGGGAGTGAGAATTTATATAGTGAATGTCTGAACCACAGAATACTGTTTCCCTCCCTTCTTGCTCACGTACCCACGAGTTTAGTGTGTAAGATGAACTAAAGGGGTTTCTATTAGTCGTCCTCCATTGCTCTTAAGCAAAGAGCAACCCAGGCTAACACTGCAAGGCAGCGTCTAGCCCCATGCACTAATTTCAGCATTAGTAAGAGGCTTACCTTCTGCAGTCCTGAAGGTTATACAGGTGACTTAGCAAGAGCCCAAGGGCCACATCCAATTTGCATATAAACTATAGACATTTATTATAAGTGCATATAACCATATTTGGTATGCAGATGGAAAATAATGTATAGTGGTTCAAGTTCATTAGCAACACCAGCCAGCAGTTCTGCTCTTTTGTCCCCATCCTTCAGTTACAGGAAGAGGGCAGCTGGAGCCCACATTATGTGACTCAGCAGGTCTCATCTGGCCCTTGGGCTGCACATTACATGCCCCCGCTCTACTGTTTGATGTGCTGAACAATCTCCGATTTCCAACTGGGGATGTAAACTGATAATGAGATTGCTTTAATGCTCTAAATCTCAGTGGCATTATCACAAAGGCCATTTTCTGGCTTTTGCAGTTGCCTGAAAGGGAAAGGGAAATAAACAGCAGAGGTGAAACCAGAATTGTTGTATAAGTTACAAGACAAACACAAGCTGCTGATTCAGAAGAAAGCATGAACGCGTTGCAGTCAAGTAGCAATTTTGTTTTCTTCTGATACATCACATTGAGTATTTATTTAATATGCTGTTCAGGTGGACAGGCTCAGAGGAAGTTGCATCATATTTCCACCAGAGTCTTGGGAGCAGCAAATAAACACTGCAAGTGCTTTACAAACATTAAAATAGCATAGTACGCCATGCAATCATTTTGTGTACAATCACAGTATGCCAAGAGATCTGCTTTACATCAGCAACAAAACCAGTGATCTGTTAAATGCAACATTAAACAATCCACTATCACTTCTGTTTCCAGGTGTTATGACAGTCCATAATTACTTCTCTAATTCTCACTTAACATTTGGGCTATAGCATAGTATCTAGTTGTCAAGCATCATGTAATTCTATTTTAAAATTTGCTAAAGAAGTACAATCTTGAGAAACCGCAAACAGCAGGGGCCAAATTTTAATAAGTATCTCTGTTAATGTCACTTCAGTTACATGATTCCCACTATTTTAATCACAGGGGGTCTTTAACATGCCTTCAGGGACACACAGTTAAAGCCAAGAAAAATGTCACAATTATTAACTGACTACAAAGAAAGAAAAGTAAGGAAGTTGTTTAAGCATTGCTAGAAAATTACTCTCTTAATTAGAGCATTAGAACATTGTTATACTTCTCTCTTCAGTAGCAAGTGGTAATGACATATATATTTATACTAAGATAAACATACAAGACACTGACCTTTACTAAAATTAGCTGGCAATGATTCTCTTGCAACATCCCTGAACTCCTGAGGCTTGTCTGTGCTGTCCTGTGAGGCTGGCCACACTGCATGTCCCCTCTGTCCACTTCCTCCTGCCCTGTCCCACATCACACCTATGACATGTGGGGGGCATGTCACGGACCCCTTCTTTAAGCTATGTGTACTCCTATCCGGTGACATCCAGCACAGCACTGCAGGGGACTGAGCTTCTCTGCACTCACAGGTATGTCGGATGCAGGCAGGCAGCACGATACACAGCTGTGTTAAATGAACATGCTGGGAGGTCTCCAGCAGGGTTCAGTGGGGGAGTTACAAGATACCTGCCACAAAACCCAAACTCTTCTGTGTGTTTTCAGATCAGTCAGGGCCTTATGCAATGAAAAGGAAACTCAAGTCTTAAATGACTCCCATCCCAACAGCCAGGATGTCCAGTTGTGCGACCCTCAACTTCTTTTACTGTGAGAATGCCTCTTTGGCATTTCACCTGCTGGGATGACCACAGCCACAGTAACAGGGCACAAATTGCAGAGAACTACACACCATTCCTAGGCACCACCATTAGATCTTTATGTTCTACATTTATTTCAACAGTCCCTGAATGATAAAAAACCCAACAGTACCATACTGAGAAAATGCCCCTCAAATGCTTCCAAAATATACCAAGTGTCAGAACACCAGCATGGTGAAGGTGTATGGTATTACATTAACTACTGTATGCTGCAAGTGAAGTCTGCTACGTCAGGTATTAGAGCGCAAAAAAGCATACACAGCTGAAAGAAAATACAGATTGGTCAGCAATAACCACTTACTTACATGCTTCATCCTTATCTAATCCTGTGCCAGACCTTAACTGCTGTTAACTTCAAGACACTTAAGATGTTCTGATGAAGCCTCTGTCTTATATTTTGTTTTGACACCCATATGATTTCTACAGGTACCTCAACACTTGCCCTTATCCTTTCCACATATTCTGTCCTGGGCTGGTTACCATCTTTGGCTTTATCAGTGCCAGATATATCCAGCTGAGCTTGACCACCTAATTACAAACATATAACTCTTTTATCAGGCTTTGACTGGCAGTAACACTGTAATGAGCCACCAACCAAAACTCCAGGAAAATGAAATTAAACTGCTTGTGAGATCAGTGGGTGCAGCTACATCACTAATTTAGTTTGATGATGAAGGGGTTCTTTCAAGAGAGAGGTTGTCTTGTGTCCATACTTGGTGTCCTGTGATACTCTCACAAGCACAACACTGGTCACTCTGAACCCCTTCCCTCCTCATGGAAACAAGAAACATGGAGCAGCCAGCTCTCTAAGCATGCCCAGAGAATCTCAGAAAGGAAACTAGTGTGTGAAATTCATGCTGATAAAACACAGTGTGGACACACGTTTAGGGACATGACAGATGAAATCAAATCTAACCCACCATCAGTTAGTAAAGCAGATGCACCGAGTGAATTCCACTTCTCCCTACTCCTCAAGGAATGAATGAAATGACTCGACAAAACTGTATTGAAGAGGGAGAACAAGTAGAAATAGAAAGATAAACAGAGTAATATATTCTCTCTCATTTGTGTTAATAGTTCTATAAAGAACAAAGAACAGTCATATCACAAAATGGGGAACAGTGTGTAGCTCAGTGAGAAGTACAGTCACCTAAGCAAACTCACTAAATGTGCCTCAGATTGAGTGGCTACCCTAACCCAGTGCAAAGGCTTGCAGCCCTTTGGGGAGGAAAAGCTGAAAAATGGAGCTCTCTGAGCACCCTTACAATTTAATATTCACTGCTCTCTGAATGGTGTCGAAGCCTAATATTTATCACTTTAGGAACTGAATTTGGTCTCTGTTACTAGTAATCAAATGAATCCATTATTCTCTGCACAAAGTATAACAATATTTTAAAGTCCTTCCACTGTTTTCTTGGTGAAGCAACTGTTAAGAGCACTTGCTGCCTTCCAACCTCCTCTTGTAATATCAACCTGCAAACTGTGGTTATCTAATCATAGGGCTTTATTGCCTATCCAACTAGACAGCAAGGCTATCCAGTATTATGCCCATCATCTGCTTCAGTGAGCCACTTCTTGGTTTGCTAGCTACTCCATTAGATTCCAGTCTTCCCCATCTCTAGCAGGTTAGGACAGAGTCCACACTGCCTGAGGAAATTTCTTTAACAAATTTTCTTGTACTTTTCAAATCTAGGATTTTGATACCCAAAGGCTGCAAAAGTTTGCACTGGAGGAGAGAGTGGTCATCGCTTAGCCCCAGGCATGCCTATTTTGCCTAAGCTTCATACCTTACTAATAATATGACATCCTGTTTTATGATACCATTGCTGTTTTGTTTGTTACAGAAATGCCCCAAATATGATCAAACTTAAAATGAAAACTGAACACATTTTGGGCTTACCTACTGCTCCTCTTTATTTATTTCCCCTTTTCTGCACGCACACTGACAGTATACTCCTCTTCACTGAGCTGCTGTCAGTCTGGAGTACTCTGGGAGGAGCCGCTCTTTTCTTTTAAGCTTCCTACTGCACCTAGGAGTGCCACTGTACACAGAATACCATTTACATGGAAGGGAATGCAAGGTACAGAAAGCGAAAGAGACCTCAAGGGGGAACTCACTGTGTAAACCTGCAATTTGTAAAATTTCCTGGGAGACATGATCTGTGGATTAGAGCCTTCAAACATAAGTCTGTGGATTCCCAAGAGCGTCTGTTAATCTCTGGGCACATTATCAAAATTAATCCTTCTTTTGGTCTCTGCTGAAATGAAAAGTGAATGCACTTTCAATTATTTCAAAAAATGGATGGGAGTTTCTGGCTCTATAAGATCCAGGTTTTGGATCCCAGCTGGATGGAGTCACCTTCCAGCAGTCCAAAGGGTAAACTGAAGAAGGGTAGGTTTTGAGCTGTATCGGAGTGCTTACTGCTGCTATTGGCTGGCCGTACGTGTGTCTCTGCTCAGCTTGTTCTGAACTGATATTCTGAGCTCTCTTTCTCACATGTCCTGATACCACATTAAAGGCTCTGGATCTCAAAGCACATTATATTACACTATAAAATATTACAATGCTTATCCATGAGTAACCTAGACCCTTCTTCAGCCTGGCCTTTGACTATTACAAGCAAGTGCTGTCCATTTTGAGACACTTGTTTGTTGCTTGTTGTTGGACCAAAGTCTTCCAAATCTTAGACTCAGTAATTTGGACTTTATTTTCGACATACAAAGACTTCTATTAAGTTTTATGTGATTATACCAATCCAAAACCTCTCACATATGAAAATAATCTAGAAAATTAGTGGAAAATTAAATTCACAACTGCTATCTTTATGTAAATACATATAGGATTTTATAGCAACACAATCATTTTTCATGTCTTAGTCTCCTTCTTCTGTGTCAGAAAGGGAAAATAATTTAATTATCTAGGACATCTTTTAGTAAAAAAAGCAACAGGTGTTAAATTTTCTAAATTTTATAAATATGAAAACACTCGTGACTACCTTTAAATGTCAGTAAAAGTATAGGCAAGTTTTAACATTATCATGAAAGTATCACCATAATGAGAAAATTTAATAAACAATTATTTATGTTTACATCAGTACAGAAATTTCTGACTTACAGGAGTTTAGAAAAACATATACAATGTGAGTAGAGTAATCTCTTAAATAATCAGACATCTGTCACCACTTTTGGTCAACTATGCTTTGAAACTTTCAGGTAATAAAGTTTATCCTTTGGAAGAATGTCCTAGACTAAACAGACCTTGAAAAGCCAGGATTCTGAAGAAAGAAAGATATAATTCTGAACATACTAATCGGTGAAATTAAATAAAGTAACAAGAAATACTACCTCAGGAGCATGTACAGAGGAAATGAAGACCATGTGAAATTTCCCGGCAAGGAAGGGCTCAAGTAATTACACTGATTTAGAAGTTATAATAATGTACTGTAAAATCATACAAGAGAATGAGCTTGATGCAGCTCCTGAAGGAGAGTTACTATTGTTAAATAGAGAGAAGACAAATTTCTGAACAATATATTTCATTTTGTGAAAGGACAAATTTTGCTCCCAGCCTCTGTGAGCCCTGGTTACCTGAATGATGTGGATCCATGCTTCTTCGTTGCCTAAACAGGTATGATATATTGGGCAACACACTTCCATCAGCTAGTTAGGCTTAGTTTGCAGAATCTTTCTGTGAACCCCTACTTTGGATGGACTGTTGGGCAGATTCAGTAATGCTAATCTGCTTATTCCTTATGAGCTAAATACAATAATTGTAGTTTGTGATCCAAACTACAGGCATGCCATTCTTTTACTCCAGTCAGTCAACATGGTCTCAGATAAGTAAATCAAATGCTCTCAGAAAAGATTTTATAAGGAATTTATTCCCATTTTGGTTGATGACTTCTGAGAAGGGTGTTACCAGCCAGAACACAGATAAAGAGAGTGAACTAAATAAGAGTTCTAGGCCACTAGGGTTATATATGATTTGAGGATGTACTGACCCAATCCTTGGCCAAATTAAACAAATACTCTAATTTACTTGTTGTTTGTGGTTGGTTTTGGGATTTGTGGGGTTTTTTGGTTTTGGGTTTTAAATCTCACACCTTGCGAGTTAGTGGTGGGCCGGGATGTTTGGGAGACAGGGAGCATTTTTGGTCCATTTTGCACTGAGTGGGAAAGAGAAGAACAATGACCCTGCATTTGTTTGAATTCCTTACATCACAGATCATATACACAAATATAAAGGCAAGACATCTTAGCAAAAAATACTGTGCTATCTGATTACAGAACTAGTTGCTTAATTAATGTAATGGGTAAACAGGACAGTATCATGCTAAGTAAACAAGCTGCTAATCTTAATGAGACTGTGTTTTGAAAATTAAATGTACTTCTGATCTAGTGATGACTTTTGTTATTCTAAGAATAATGATGGTGTATTCAAAAATATTCTTCTGCGTGCAGTTTTGCTTAGCTTGCTTCATATAATTTTCCTTACAAGTTCATCTAAATTATTATTTAAGTATTTATATGGTGCTCACCTTTGTGGAAGAGGGTAGCTTACAATCTAAGGCTGCATACTATCAAATTAGATCTCAGCTGCATACATCATCCAGGAAATTTCAGCATCTCCTTCAGCTTTGTGCAACACACATTTATTCAGGTGGAATTTAATTACACTGGGCAAATTAAAGCTGACTACTGAGTCATTTCAAAACATTGGAGCAGAGAAGTAGACAGTGACACTGGAACGATTTGCAACCATCTAGGACATTGTCATCTCTCAGTAGCCCTTGATTAGCCATTAATAATTTTGTGAATTTTAAATTTGATTTGCACTGTGTAACAACTAATTTGAGAAGACAAGAGACCTGTTAAACTATGCATTTCAACAACTTTCTCAAAATGTGAAAACACGAGAGTATATGCTTTTTGACCACTACAAACAACTGGCTAATATATATATATATATGTGTATATATATAAAAATCACCTCATCATCTTTGCTTTATTAGCTTTTCCTTCATCTACTCAGATCATGACTGAACATAAACTGTGATGACCTGCTGTCTATATCCATACTATACAAACTGAGGCTACAGCTAAATGAGCACTTTGTACACACATTTATGTACTTATCAAATCATAATTACAGGAATTGCAGGAACAAAACTGGTATTCAAAAAATCCTTTGCTTCTCTCAGCGTTGTAATTATGTATGTGTTTGATTGTCTTTACCAGTCAGATGTAACTCAAATTGAAATCTCCAGCAAGCAGTTGTAAAAGGTCAGTACAAAGGCCATAAATTCACTCAATCCATGTGCTCAGACTGGCATACGCCCTGCCAGCTTCAGTATCTGAGCAGCATTTGCTCCTGATCAGTTGATCTGCTTCAGCCTCTTGCTTTTACAGGACCACACCACAATCCTATGACATTAACAATTAACTATATGAAAACCACATCTGACAACATTGAAAATAATCTGTGCTAAAAAGTCTCCAGTGAGGAAAGTCCCACAACCTCCATGAGTAACCCATTCCAGTGCTTAATAATCCTTGCACTAGAAAGGCTTTCTGACTATCTAAACTGATCTCCCTTGGTGCAATTTCAGGCCATTATTTCTTCATATGTCAGTGGACATGAAAAATAACTCATTTCTTTAGATCTTGAAACAATATTTTACATATTTGAAAACTGTTACTGTGTCTCTTTTTTACTCTCCTTTAGAAAAACAAACCACAGTTCTGGGAGTCTGTTCTCCTAGATGGTGCTCTCAAGCATGCCCTCTGAGCATTTCTGCAGTGCTTTCATACAGAATAACCCCTTCTCGTGTTCCCTCTGGAGCTCCTCAGCTCTGCGCTGGACCTGATTTTAGAAGCTGTGCAATTTTCAAGGCAACCCACAAAAGGTAAAAGAATTGACTTACAAGATTGGATGCCCAGAAACCTTGCTTCATAAAAATGAAAGTTAAAACAGCTTGGGCTCTGGCGCATGGTAGGGTCTCTAGATACCACCAAAATGCAGGAACTGCATTAACTCTGTAGTAACTGAAGAGTAGCAATAGGTTAAATATATTCTGTATTTCCCCAGAAGAATGGAGTGTACAAAATAGCCCTGATATGATATGTTCCCATAAGTTTAAGCATCTAACCATATTCAAAATAAAATCTGTCTCTAAAATAAGCATTTGGAAAGCAGAGGGAAAACATAAATCACTGTGATTGCTAAAACAAGTGAAAAATAATGGATGAAACTAAAAATTAGCATCAAATAGCACAGAACATTTCAACAGAGTAAAATACTGCTCAGTAAATGTTCACAACATTTGAATAGCTGAGGATGATTTTCCCTTTACTGAAAAAAAACCTGTATGGAAACAATTGCAGGAAGAAAAATTGGTAAGCAAATTTACAATCAAGATCACATTGGAAGAAAAGAGTCAGAGTTGGCAGTATCAAAAATACAGGAAAAATGAAATATTTTTATCCTCTTTTAAAGATCAGGAGCACTTACCTGACAAGGCAGATAATATGTAAATGATTCCCAACATTAAATTTTTCCTACATACTAACAGAGCCATCTTCAGTGTGGTTTTATAATCTCACGAGAAAAACCACAGAAGCTGTCCATACAAATATATGAGAGAAGCACAGACCTCCTGTGTTTTACATGGTGGAGGTCTGTGGAACGGCTCTGTGTGCTGAGAGAGTTGGGGTTGTCCAGCCTGGAGAAGAGAAGGCTCCAAAGAGACCTTATTGTGGCCTTTCAGTACTTAAAGGGGGCTTATAAGAAAGATGAGGACAGACTTCCTAGGAGGGCCTGTTCCGATAGGACAAGGGGTAATGGTTTTAAACTAAAAGAGGATAGATTCAGACTAGATATGGGAAGAAATTTTTCATGATGAGGGTGGTGAGACACTGGAACAGGTTGCCCAGAGAGTGGTAGATGCCCCATCCCTGGAAATGTTCAAGGCCAGGTTGGACGGGGCTCTGAGCAACCTGGTCTAGTTGAAGATGTCCCTGCTTATTGCAAGGGGTTTGGACTAGATGATCTTTAAAGGTCCCTTCCAACCCAAACTATTCTATGATTCTATGTGTAGTCCTATATTTCGCAAAGCCAAGAAATATTCATTACATGAAGAAAAGCCTAAGGCTACCCAAAAAACCTGTAAACCAGGTTATTTAATTTCAGTCACAATTTAACTATGCAGAAGAAGCCAAATGAGGACAGACTTGAAGAGCAGGGCTGTATGCAGAACTTTCCATGTACTTTGATGACTGGAAGTTAATAGAGCTATCGCTCTCTTTTGCATGAATAATATTTGTTACCAACTTAGTTCTATTAGATTTATGAATTGTTCATGAGCAAAGTCTCATTGTCTTTAATACATTTGCTATGTGTAAGCTCTACTGGAACAGTTTAGAAAACTAATTTTCAGGCTATTTTTGGTGAAACATTTGGTTTATGTGTTCTCAGATTTGGATAGTGGGTGGTTACTGCACTGTTTCAATTTTAATATTGACTGACGATCTTCTTGCAAATAATAACAAATCCTCCTCCCTGCCCCTCCCTCACTGCATGTCCAGGAGGAATTCTTAGATGTATAATTGATCCATCTCAAATAATTAAAACATCTGAGACTTGTGAACATTTGTACAATTAACCAGAAAATGCTAGAAGGCTCGTGACTGATGATTAGTAGCCCACTATGAAGCATAACCATTCAAAATTTGACACTTGTCCTCAGAAACATACTTGTATTTACGAATCTGATTTAAAACCTTTGTTTATTTTTGAACCAGCTGTGGACACTAGCTTGGAAACTATTTTTACTAATACATTGAAGTACAAAAAATAGACAGTGCAGATGCTATGAGCATGATGTTTGGCTAGGATAAATCAACAGATTTTGTACAAAGCTGTACTCCCTTTGACAACTGCAGAGATTTGGCCAAAGATATTGAACAGACAGTTAATAGATCTTTTTGAAGCTATTAAGAAGTTAATTAGGCAGGGTCTCCACCTCTTTATTTTTGATATTAATGACATAAAGGCATATAAAAGCGATGTTCCAACTTTTTCAAATTATCACTAGGCAGAAAAAGGGCAGAATGATACATATGAATAGACATAGAAGGAGTTAATACACTAGATCACTTGATTTGATAACTGGTTCAGAGTACAATGCACATGAATACTTTGTGAATGAAGCATACAAATGGAATTATTTACTAATAGAAGAGGGCATCGATGCAATCAATAAGCATAGAAGAGATTTAAGAGTTAAAATATTGGCAAACATTCATCGCTAAAGAATGCAGAGATTATGAAAATACAAGCTGTGCAAAAACCATGAAGTTAAATGATTGAGCCCTTTCCTAGATTCTAGAAATGTCACATTTCAACTGTGTATTTTCTCTCAGAAGTCTATAATGTATTATATAGTGGAAAGTGTACTTATGTAATGTTAAATAATGTGCAAACAGTAGAATTCTGCATTTACGTGGCACTATGCAACTTTTTTTGTCTGAAATGCTTAAAAATTAAAGTTCTAGTCTGACAAACATTTCACAGAGCTTATTACTGGGTATCTTCCCAGCACAGTTAATTGGGCTACACAGAATAAATGATGCCTGGTTGTGAATA
The DNA here is from genome assembly GCF_031877795.1 of Strix aluco. NCBI lineage: Eukaryota > Metazoa > Chordata > Aves > Strigiformes > Strigidae > Strix > Strix aluco. Next base: position 74,453,554 of record NC_133934.1, on the reverse strand, counting down.
TTCACAGGATCATGCCTAAAAGAGACAATATGACAGGTTTGGAATTCAATGTTAAATGTTACCTAATCAAACACTGAAAAAATAACGTAATAAATCATTCAAAGTAAAGGAGGACTAGATGATAGTTTTAAAGATAAATTATATTCAACATATAAAAATAAAATATTAACTTGAGGCATTCATCATGGTAAAAGTTACTGTGTATAAAAGTAACAATCAGGGCAGTCATTCAGGATTCAAAACCAAAGGAATTTAAATTAAAGGCAATGGACATTATTCTGATTAAGGCTGTATTGTTATTTGGACTGTTCAAGGTATCTAACATTTTCCCCACTAAATGTTGTGTCTACCATTTTCTTTCCAATAATGTCTCCAGTTATAATTTTTAAGGAAAGAGTAAAGACATGGATGTTTGCCTGCCTGCACTTTCCACAGATTAGGAATTCTTTTCTTGCATTATACATGTTAACGTCCTTGGAAGATAAACAGATTTGTTAAAGTGTCCTTACAAGGTGATAGAGATTAGTATTCAATCAGTTATTCCCCAGAGTTTAAACATTAGAAAAGACATCACAAAAGCACTGACTGGTAATACTTTCACTTCTATGGCCACTGACAAATTCATATTTATCTACATATTTTCAAAATCTAGTAGCATCTACGTAGGGGTTTTTTGGCAGACAGAAGTACCTTTTTCAGTAGACTATTCTAGAAAAAATTACATACAGCCAACCTATTATTTTCTCCATGATATTAGATGTAACATTTAACATTATTAGAGCCTTTGGAGATTAGCAAGGAAATAAATTCTCAATTTTTTGTTTGTTAAAAAGGGCTATTTGTTATTTTCCTGTTGACAGACTATGTGCAGTTATTTTCCTTGATCTCTCTGCACATAACAGGTTAGTTTTGTAGTTTGTGTGTTCTTCACTACAACGGTAGAAAGAAAAAAAAGTAGGAAAGTGTAACTGTAATTCCACAAAAATTGGCTGACAAGACCTTCTAGTAGGTAAGATGCTTCTAACATTTCTGACAATGACCAGATTTCAAGTTCATGCTGTTCTCTTAATGCTTGTAAAAGCTATAACTGTCAGCCTGCAAAACTGAAATCTTTTTTCCTTACTTCTTCTGCAGAACGAGTGTGGCTGTAGTACAAGATTTCCTAATGTTACACCCAAATGCCTTCCCCTTTTTCAAAGGATCACTTCTACAGGAGTGATACAGTAGTAAATTCTTGTGGCATCATTTCCTAGGATGCCACTGCCAGCTGTAGTGCTAAATGGCACGCTCTCAGCTAGATGGAGAGTCATCACATTGGTCTTGAGAGATAGAGTGTATGTCTCAAGATCTTCAGGAGCTGGAAAAATGGTTAAAGACATTGTAGAGAATATTTCAGCTTGAAATGAATCTACTTTAGATCTTATTTTTCCAGCTCTTTAGCAGGGTCTATGGAAAAAACTACCTCCCGAAGAGGAAAATTGATTATTTTGGATTTTCAATACTGAGCAGCTATTCCCAGCTGCTGAGCACTCCAGAAGTTGATGAAGCTCACATGCAGGAGGGAGGAATACATTGGCAGCTCCTCATCAGTTGGCAGCAAAACATCCACCCTTCCACATCTATATCTTGGAGGTGAAAGAGTGACTGACACAGTCCCCTGAAAGATATTAGCTTATAAACAGTCAATAAAAGTCTCTGTTTTGGCAATGCTTTCTTGCTGCTGCTGTCAACAGCTATGAGGATTGCAAGCTTCTTTTGTCTATATATTTTATTGATGGACAAGATAACCACAAACATATACACTTTCATTGTTCAATAGGATCAATACCACTTTAATGTTGCTTTAGCACTGATTTAAAGTTGTTTTATTTTTAGTTTCTAGTGAGGAGAAAAATCTCTAGCTATAGATTCCGAGTCCTTAACATAACATGGCTACCATTTTTAGAACAGCAAATCTAGAGCACGAAATACGGCTGAATATTTTCTTGACAAAATATTGCACGATCTCAGGATAGTATCAGGTTAAGCTTATAAAAGACAGAATAGCATTTACATTGAAAGGAAGCTGCCATGCATTCATTTCATTGACACCTCTGTCACTGATTCTTTTTGTGACCTTGGACAATTAATTTACTCTCTGTTTTACTTTGTTTCTCTATTGTGAAATGAGTTCTTAACAACATTCAGCTATTGGTTATTGTAGGACTTTGTGAAAAGCAGGCTGGATTTATTTGATGCTTTGTGTTCATCAAATAAATTAGATAGGCTTGCATTTTTATACATTTAAATGCCTAAAAATTCCCTGTGCTCTTTACAAAGAACTAAGGGGAAAAAAGGTCTTCTGATGTTCAGTCCTTTCAGCAGTGTCCATAATAGATTTAATTGAATAAATCACTAACTGGGAATATTTATAAAAAGCACATACTTCCAGTAGAAATCTTTCATTGGGTGTTTTGCCATTTTTCATGTAAATCTCTGAATTTATTCACTCCTCTATAATTTAAACTCCTCTGCTTACCCGGTCCTTCACATCTTCAGCCTCCATAACTTTTCAGTTGATCATACGAGCTGTTATGATGTACCATGTTTGTTTGTTTCAATTTTATGCCCTGTAAAGCAAAATTTCACAGGCCTGGCTAGCTAACATTTGGAAAAAGAGGAAGAGGGAAATGAAGGAGCATTTCTTTCCAGAAAACTTGTAATCTGCTATTTTTGGTTATACTGACCTGAGCCTGTGTCTGGAGTGTGGGGCAAACCTGCAGTCCTGCTCCATGATCATCAAAACAAAATACAGCTCTGTTCCAGGTTTGGGCTCCTGGTTTTCTTCTAAAGGAATGTACAGTATAAAACAGGAAAAGGAGTCTAAAACTTGTCTTGGCTAGAGATGGGTGCAGACTGGGCATGCATTTATTTTTTGGAGTCAGGTAGTCTTCAAAGCTTACAGACAGGCATGTGTAATGGTAAACAGAACTATTTAGTTTCACATTTTATCATTTTCCTGCTCTCTAATCCAACAGCATTTGAAAACTTGCTAATATAATAAATGTGATTTAATTAAACATTCACAAGATCTGTGTCCCATTGTCCCCCCAAAGGGTTACTAGCAGTATGAGTTATATCCTTGGAAATCATGAGCAATCTGTTCATCTTCAGGTGGCAGCTAACCTAGGTTATACCACTGAAGGAGAATATTCAAACAAGGGAAAATTGCCCAATCTAAAGAGGAAAAAGTCTGTTAAGGTTGGCTCATGCTTCCTCCGCCCAGTGTACCTACAAAAGAAATCACTATAAAGTGGAGGGAGGAGAGTCATTGCAAAACCAAATTCTTTCTCTGATATTCACATCTTTCAGATAGATATGCCAGTGGAAATGCTTCCAGGGATACAACTAAGCAAGAGCAAGCCACGGGAAAGACACAAGACAGGCCCCAATCTGTGATTACAAACACAGTTTTACAAGCAGGCAGAAATATCACCAAGTTCTTTTCTGCAGCAGACAGCATCTCTGTCCCTATAGATATCACTGAAATAGGACTGTACAGTTCCCAAAGGGAAATAAATCTCATAGACTGCAAACAGACTGACACTGATGCTGTCATACAGTACGCTGTCCAGAAAGTAGATTATAAAGCACAAGTTTCAGAAAGTACACCTGCAGCAAGTTCACAGAATCACAGAATCATCTAGGTTGGAAAAGACCTTGAAGATCATCTAGTCCAACCATTAACCTCACACTGACTGTTCCCAACTACACCATATCCCTAAGCGCTATGTCAACCCGACTCTTAAACACCTCCAGGGATGGGGACTCCACCACTGCCCTGGGCAGCCCATTCCAACACCTCACAACCCCTTCTGGAAAGAAATACTTCCTAATATTCAGTCTAAACCTTCCCTGGCGCAACTTGAGGCCATTCCCTCTTGTCCTATCGCTTATTACTTGGTTAAAGAGGCTCATCCCCAGCTCTCTGCAACCTCCTTTCAGGCAGTTGTAGAGGGCGATGAGGTCTCCCCTCAGCCTCCTCTTCTCCAGACTAAACAACCCCAGTTCCCTCAGCCGCTCCTCGTACGACATGTGCTCCAGACCCTTCACCAGCTTCGTTGCCCTTCTCTGGACACGCTCGAGTAATTCAATGTCCTTTTTGTAGTGAGGGGCCCAAAACTGAACACAGTAATCGAGGTGCGGCCTCACCAGTGCCGAGTACAGGGGTAAGATCACTTCCCTGTTCCTGCTGGCCATGTTATTGCTGATGCAAGCCAGGATACCATTGGCCTTCTTGGCCACCTGGGCACACTGCTGGCTCATGTTCAGTCAGCTATCAGTCAACGCCCCCAGGTCCCTCTCTGACTGGCATTGTGGTGTAAAAGCTGATACACATAAGCAACATTAAAACCAACAGGAGTTTCAACACCATTTGGGATTACTGCCTTAAATCAAACAGCTGAGGTCCCTCATATTGTCACAAATCTAAATTATACTACCATTTTATCTACAATAATTTGTGTTCATTATAACATGGTATCTTTTGCTTTTTCACAATGTCAATATTCATGCTGTTATCCAATACTTTATATACAATTAGAACAAAGTGACTATACTTTCTTTTTATGCTAGATATACTCTTTAGATGCCATTTGTCAAAAAGTTAGAATAACATTAGGTATCTACAACAAATGCTAAATTTACCTTGCATTCACTGTATCTACACCTCCAGATTCACTATGTCCTCCTAAACTTCCACGTTCTTTAGAGCAAATGCCTAGCAGGCTTAATTCTGCAACTTCTCAATAAATATAATAATTTTGATCTCTTTCTTTACTGGCATTCTGTGAGAGAGTCATGGCAACATAAAGAAAAAAATATAGTGTAATTAATACAGAACTTTTTGATGACTATGAGCTCAAAATTTTAAAAAGCAGTGGCTTGATTGACAAGCAATACCAATTGAGTTTTTTACAAGGAAAAGGTTCCAGTTCATTAACAAGTAACATAAAGAAGTAGCTAGCATCTTTTACTGAATGGAAAGAAGCAAGTTTCAAATATCTGTTATTATTTATGCATTTATCTGGATTTTCACATTACCACATATATTGCAAACATCATAACATAACAACCTAGAACCCAAGTATTTAAGCTCTACACAGACAGAAGGTGGAGAACATAGGAAAGACAAATAAACCTTTCCTTTTCCTTGCTCCTTTTGCCAGTCTGGAGCCACAAGCTGAGCCTAATGCCCAGCACCTCCCAGGCTGCTACTCAGGCCCAGAATGTGGAATGATGGATCTATTTTCCTGTGGTAAGTCAGCATGAACCCACATCCCCTGTATATCGTTGTCCTGCTGTCAAAATTACGTTTCCTACTGGTCTGTAGAGGTCTGGATATTATTGCTGTGACTCTCGGCAATTGTGCAGACAATCCTTTACTTTGTATCCCACAGTTCTGAGAGGAGCTCAACCTTGTCTGTGTTTATATTTTTGAATTAAAGTTTCTAAATGCCAAAAATACAAATACACAGCACTGGAAGGTTTGTGTTCACACTGGTTCTAGCACTCCTACTCAACAGTATGTTCAAATAGGAAAGCAAGAATTTTCTTTGAGCAAATTCAATCTTTGTTGAATTCTCCTTTCTCTTCTTTCCAGAAGCTCATAGAAATACATATAATAATGAATGGAGAGGACTAAACCAAAAAAGAGTCTTATTTCAGAATTAGTAGAGGACAGGAAAGATAGCATGTTGTTTTTTGGAATAAAGTAGACATTCAAAGCTCCTCATGCTGTGAAGCAAAATCCTGTAAATGCTTGCTTCACAAATACATCTGGTCCTGGGGATAGACATATCCACCATAGACATGTGGCTTTTGGAGCTGGTTCCTGCATCCCTTGTCTCTTGAGCATCTCCAATACAGGTCATGCAGGGAAAGAAGCGGATGTCAGGGAGTTTCATTTACATCTGCTTTTGCCCAGCATGGAGTCCAACAGAGACAATATGTCACCAGCTTCGGTTTGAGGAGCTCTTTGGCTGTTCCATTTCTGCCTGCGAGTGATTTGGACTACTATACAGGGTTAGGAAGCTGTAACTCAGTTTCCTCCAGCTGTGGGATGACATGTTACTTTGGGATGGTGATTTACATTGAGAATAATCACAGTCATGGCCATGGCAAACTGTTACCCCATTTTGTTCTAGTGATTTCATTGTACTGCACGTATTAAGTCAAAGACAACTGAGTTTGTATTCTTGGTATTGCTTGAAAGTAACTGTACTGCTGCTATTACATGTTGGCTGCCTGAGTTAACTGATTATATGGTTATTTAATGTAGCTAGGTGGTAAGCCTTATGTCATTATAATGATTCAATTGTTAAGAGTCCTAAATAAAAGTGGACAATTTGGATCAGGACCCTGAATATCTGACAAGCTGTGTAGTGTCTAGATCCAAAGTTGTGACTTAGCACACTATCCATATGTGGGCAGCTGCACCATTTAGCTGTGGATCCAGGCTTGGGCTGGAACACCCCAGGCTGGTTTGAACGCTTCCTTCCAAAGTCTGGTGGATTTCAGCGTGATGGTTTTCAGTTAGGCCCATTTTTAACAAAAGCAAATGCAAATGAGAAGCTACCCAGAAATAGCACTGCATATCAATTTTCTACATCAATTTATAATGCAATGGAAACAGATGGTACATTCAGGCACTGTCAGAGAAAGCCATTTGGGTTTTGGTGACTATTCCTTTTTTATTTTTGATGTTATATTTATTCTGTCTATTTCCATTGCTGAGTGTTTCAACACCTGTATAAAATAGGATACCGCTGCAAGTGAGAGCTATGCAAACTAATCTTGGTAACATATGCAGCTTTCTCAGTCCTGAAGTGATTTTCTGACCAATGGTGTAAATTGTAAAGCATACCACTTTTTGATGGCAATCAACACTATTCACTTGGTTTCTACTTCCAGAAAGGGGGAATAATTTATCAGGGATCATGAGAAGCCATTTCCAAAACCATGATAGGTTCCTTCTATATTTATGAGGCATGTTTTGGGTTAAAGATGAGACAACAGATCATTTATTTTGATCTTGTATTCCACACAGTATTTGTATTCTACATTTTCTACAGTATTTACAAAAAAGGCCACTATGGTGATCTAAATTCAGGACACATAGCTCAGAGAAGATTAATTCAGATAAGGCTTGGGGCAACACACAGTTCATGCAATTTACTGCCACCATTTTCACTGACTCTTCGCTGATTAATTCAGCTGCAGCAAAAAAAGTAACCATTGTTTTTTTAAGGGAGGAGCATGGTCAAGGTTGCTGGGTTGTATACTGATATTGTATAGTTCCGACATAACCCCCTCTAGTGTCTACAGCCAGTCAGAAATTCTCCAGTTAAACATTTTCATCAGAAAGTGTTCATTCATTAAGAGATTCAGTCACTAAAATCCACCAAATATCTCATGCCCAGAATAAAATTTATGGTCATGATGAACAAAACTAATGCAGAAGGTCCATCTGTCTATTGTTATCTCACAAAGAAGCTGATTTAATTTTAAGGACTGAACCTCATTTTTCCATTTTCCAGTGTCCCCCGCTCACTGTTCTCTCTCGCACTCTTCAAGTCTTATTCTACCTTGCATTTAGTAATTACTTCCTGGAGCAAATACTTGAATCCCGATCTCAGTAAAATAATAAAATTGCCAAGCTAAAAAGTATTTCAACTGCTTCATCTTATTTTTTCTACCCTCAAGCCCACACTATTGAATCTTTAAGTTCAGAAAATTCTTTCAGAACAGTAAAACCATTTTCCTTCAAGTAAAGTTTCTCTTTGGGCAATACAGGCAAATAAATATGCATCTTCCTGAACTGTTGAGTAAACACCTAACACCATCTCTAACAGTATAAGATTGTGAGTATCCTCTGCTGTACAGCAAACGTCTACACTGGATAAATGGATACAAGCCATTTATCATAAAACAGTTTACCTGTATCCATCAAAGGTAAATTAAGACTAATGTGAAGTATTGCAACAATTCCCACACCAGCTCAGACATATAATAGCTTTGGTAACTCAGAGAAGAGTTCATTGTGTTGTGAATGACATCCTGAAAGGTAAATCCTGACAACAGGGGGAAAAACAGAAAAAAAGGGGAAAAAACGGAGGAAAAAAAAAAAAGAGCTCATGTTCTGTGATCTGTAAAGAAGGAAAACGATAGTTCATTATAGTGCATGAAAGGGCGAAAAGATTTTAATTAACTGAAACAGTGTAGTTAAGAAAAGGATCAAGAAATGTTCTTCTGTGCGATGTAAAACAAATTATTTAAATTTTATATGACTTGGTTTTTCCATTTTGTAAAATGGGGAGTATACGTTCTTGTTTTGTTTTGTCTATTTATAACATGAAGTCTCCATAGCAGGGTCTGTGGAACCTGGCACAGTCAGATAAGATCACAGCTGCAGTCTTTAAATTCTACAGTATTAATCAATGAACCTTATTTGTTATGTATTTATGATGGCACGGTCTTCTGGATTGGTGCTGTTGGTAATATCATTGAATTTACTGGCAGTACATTTCAATGGCTTTGCTGTTGAGAATGAGTATAGACAGCTCCTTAGCAGCGGCGTGAAGACATGAAATCTCACTGAATGTGCTGGCCACAGAACCAGCGTGGGACCTTGAGCTGCACAGCTACTCTTGGACAGAAAAAAGAGAAAACTATGTAGTATTTGCTTCCCAGTGAAGGACATGATTAAAATTAGATTTACATTGAGAAACAAATTAGCACATTATGTTATTTCCATATATCAGAAAATGGATGACTCTAAAAAATCTTTGTTTACATACTGTAATCTATTTACCTCATATTTACAGGTAAATAAAATAGACACATATCAGGTGTAAATCAATGCAAATCATATGTTTATGTTCATTAATTGAACCTTATTTTTTGTGAATTTGTTGATAACCTATTATTTCAATAATGAAAAGCAAGTAAAAACTTCCCCCAAAAGAGCAAATTCTTTTTCTATTTAATATGCAAATAGAAGCAAACTGCATTTTCCATTTCTAATTAAATCTCTACCTGTTCCTCAATCAGGTAAATTGCTATTAGCTTCTTGCTAAGTTATTTTTGGGACTATTTTGAACAGAACTATTCTGGTTGCTATAATTAAGAGTTCTAAAATTAATATTTAAATTTTATAATTGCTGGACTATGGCATCCTGAGAAATAATAATTACATGTCTGATTGCAGAGTTGAAGTGAGCTGTTATGTGCATTTGACTCTCTTTAATCTTTCAGCCTGTATCTCTGTTCACTTGAACAATGTTATTAAGTTCTGAAGCTGATTACATGGGTTGGTTTGTGAGTCAGACAGTGAAACCTTCAGGCATCTAAAAATAATGTTCTGTTTCTTTTGTTAAGGGGGGGAAAAAAAAGCCCCTACCACTTTAAGCAACCCAAGGTAGACCTTAGAGTGAAAGCTCAGCCTGGTCCAACAATTTCAAAAACCTCACAGCAAACCTAAAGTTCTTTTTCGGTGCTAAAGGCAGGGAACAGAAAATTCTTGATCTCATCAGCTGAACGTTGAGCTGAGATGGATGTCAGTATCTCATCAAGTCTGTCTGCAGTTCCTGTCTTGAGGTCTGAGACTCTCTAGGCTTTGATAACAGCAGGGAATTCGAAGCAGGGAACGCAAGAAATGATTAAAGTAATTGCTCACAAATAGCAAATAACTCCATCCCAGGTTATTATCTGCAGTGAGGTTATGTTTGAATGGGAGAGAGAGTTCAGTGTGCATATATAACCCATAATGACAACATTTCTAGAAAACAAGGAGAACTGCAAATTACTTTAAGGATGAAATACCCTGAGAGCTCAGTTCAAGACAGAGAGTAGGTGTCCATTACCTTTCATGCCTCTGTTTAAAGGTCTTCAAGAAAAGACTGGACTTCTTCAGATGCATTAAGGGACTGATGTTGCAATTTTGTTTCCTTTTTTTTTTTTCCTCCTTGGAAATCATGTTCTGAGTTAAATGTTTTGATTTCTTTATATTCACCCAAAATAATGAAGAGCAGTTCAATTTAAAGAATAGTAGAAAAGGCAGACAGAGGAAAGAACAAATTCCAGTATGGCACAGAAATTAAAAATGAACCACTTCTAGAGTCTGGTTTTCAAAACTAAATGTCTACCCTCACCCTCTCTAATGTGAAGCAACCTAACTAACATTTGTTAGGAAAAAGCTGATTAAGACTCAGTGGAGAAAGACTGTTTCTCCTGCAGTGACTGAGTTAATGCAAGACTTGAATTGCCCTCTAGAAGCTTCTCTGTATTGATTATTACAAGAACCTAGGACAACTACACTCTTAATTAGGATCCTCAATTAAGTACTTAAAATTTGGTGGGATCAATGCCAACCGAAGCAATTATGCTCACTTTTTTGTACAAACAGAGAGCTACATCATGTCTTTCATTTCCTGGGAGACTCATCACTGAAGGTACAGTTCTTGAACTGAAAACAAATGGGGTTTTTACCACTTCCTGTGTTGTCCTGATTCAGGGACCTTATGGGGAGCTAAAATGGTCTCTGCAATACTATTCTTCTTTCCCTTCCCTTCTGCTGAAGGATTTACCCCCATTCTGTGTCTTCCACTGCTCCTGTATAAAACCACAGTGATATAGAGTGCAAGGAGAGAGAGACTCACCCCTCAATATCAAAATTAATACGATTAGGCAAGCACATTTGCAAGTAGTCCCCAATGCATCTACTCATGCCTTCACCTCACCTATAGTTTCCTCCTACATTGAAGTCTTTCTGTTGCTCTATAAATTCAAGTGCTCAGTATTTTTACCATATCTTGCCTAGAAGATGGGGATAGGAACTGAACAGTCATTAGGTTACCTACCACATATTTGTACAGTTTCGCAAATCTTAGTTTCATTTTGCTTCTGATTGCCCTTTTTATTTCCTATGCTTACACTATAAGATTAAGAATATACCATGTACTAGCTATTAGTTTACATGTTGTTACAATCATTGTGTAGTAATTCCATACACGACTAATTAAGCATCAAGCATCAGTTTGAACTATAGCTCATCAATTCTTCAGAGAACATTTAAAAAGAAAACAGGGGCTTCATCCAACTGTTGCTTGCTTTATGGGCTTTAACCTGTCAGTAAGAGAGTTTATAATATTTTCATCTGAATTATCATAATTTGAAAACTCCTTTTTTCAAAACAGAATACTATTGCAAAATGGATTTCATGGTTTTAATTATTCCAAAATCATGCACCTCTCACAATAATTAACAACTGTCTGTAATTATGGGTGCATAGGGGTTTCTCTGCTTAATGCAAAATGCCCTGTTGAAAGTCAAGGTGTTTCAGTGTGGGAAGGACATAAAATGTCACAGGATATGCTGAACAGAAAGCTTTGCTCTTCTGATAGAGAGTAATATAATTTACAAATTAAAGTTTAATTTCTTTTACTGACTTTAAAAACTGTTGATCTATTTTAGGAACCATAAAGAAACATATATAGATATACATATATAGCTGTATTTATTTGAAGTATAATAATTATACTCAGTAAAATGGATGTGGCAGGATTATTTTACAGACAGTCTGTGTTATGTAGTCTGGTTATTACTGAGAAAATAATAACACTCCGGTCTGTGTGTGTGGTGGGGTGCTTCTGGTAATCACATTCTGTTATTTTCTGAATCAGAAATTAGAAGCATCCATAATATTTATGTAAGAGTAGATAAAGCACCTAGTAAACTAATGACTTTTTCAATCTGAGAAAAAGGAGATTATTCCAAAAGTGATCACAAAATTACCTTTGTTTTTATTCCCAAATAGGATATCTTCTTTGCTCTAAATATAGCAGAACTGGCAGTCAGAATGGTCAATGAGTTTGAAGTAAACTATTTTCATCAAATAAAATTTGAAGATCAGTCACATAACATTCAATTTTCCTCTAAATTAGGAAATAATTGTAGTCAAAGTTATAAATTATTCATAAATGGAGTTATCTCTGGTCTTGAAGTGTTCATGTTTCTAGTGTTCATCTTTGCTTAATGTCAAGAATTCAGACCTATATAGATTCATCTTTCCTAGCATGAGAACTTGCATTCATATGCAGATCTGTTTGTCTTTCTTTCCACAATAATAGCTATGCAACAACACTATATTTAGAAACATTTTTTCCCATAGAAAAGGGTGTTTTTTCTCAATTTACAACTTGAAGACAGCACACTTCTGTGTGTGCATGTGCATATGTGTTCACATGCATGTATATTATCTGCATACATATTTCTAACTCTAGTAATAGAGTTGAGATTTCCTCTTTCTAAGCTTTTGTTCAATAAACAGAAACAAAGTCTTTTATAGTCAGGAATCAATGATCATTTGGAACCATTCAAGCTGTACTTTTTAATCTTGATTAGTGAGAATAGCAACACTCCCAATGAACAAAATTGAGATTGTATTAAGTAGAACTGACAAAAGTCCCATTAGGAAACGACGCACTCTGCTATGTTTTCCTATAATGCCACTATTTAAAACAAAAAGTCACATATTTCTTTTGTCAATTGGCAGCCAGAAGCTGAAATTCATCCCAAATGTTTCTGTATTGGCTAAAAAAGTATTTTATTATAAAGATGATACTGCCATCTATTGGATGATATTACTATACAAAAGAATTATGTCATTTTTCTCTGAATTCAGCAAGGACAAATCAATTGTGTGATTCACCTGATTTCCTGTGGAGTTTTATTAGCATAAAGATTGTAACAATCTTTATTTAGAGTATAACATATGACTTATACAAAGAGCTTGGTCCCCTCATTGCTACCATTACCAATTGGAGAGAGATATTTTAGCATAGTGATAAACTTAAATTTAATGATGCATCGCTGGAACACAGCAGAATAAAAAAAAACCCAACAAAAAAACCCACGAAACCCACTCCTTAATACTGTCTCACATCTCAGAAAGATCTTATAGAGATGTTTTCAGCACAGTGTCAGTGAGTGGAACTGCATCACTTGCTGTGTTGGAATAAAAGATCTCATTTCCATGTAAGTGGCAATCTTTTGCAATACAAAGAGATTCCTGTGATATACAGAGACTTCACAGATATTTTTTTAAGTAACCTAGTGAAGCTTCAAAGAAATATTTTGCCCATCTAAGATTGATTTTATTTTCTTATAAAATTTTAATTGAAGTTCTGATTTCTGTTGTGACATCCCTGCAGCAGCTATCTGTATCCTAGGCACATGAAACGTGCAATTTGTGAAGAATACAGGTGTCAAAAGTATAAGCACTGAAAATTTATATATGAGTTTTGATAGTTGTAGTTCAGTCCTTTACTTAGTGGGACCTCATGGAAGTAATTGTATACTGTAAAATAAATGAAGTAAGTTGGAGAAGTGTCCCCCTGTGTTCTGTGAGCTCTGGCAGTGCAGAGGCCTTGAAAGCATTGCTCTGCTACAGAAAACTGACAAACAGATAAGAATGGCAACAGAAATGGCAACAGTGACAAATGGCAAATCTCCTTGACTTCATTTATTACCATATCTTTATGAAACTCTGACTAATCAGGGCTTTCTTGTTTCTTTTCTTAGCTCTCAGAAGAGCAAGAAGTCTTTTTACCTTTCATGGCCCAGGAGATTAGCTGACTACAGTATCATGTACATAACCTCTGTTATTGTTGATGCATAGACCACCTTGGGTAACGGGCTTGACTTTTTATTTCTAAAATGGACTTGGAAGGCCAGCAGTTGAAACCAGTAGGAAGAAAATTCCTCTCTACTTTTAAACAGAACATATGTGACCCAAAACATTGAAGCAACAGCAAGCTGGAAATTCACACTGCTAATCTTACTGGCACCACAGAAGCAGAACCTCACTTTTCAACCTCTTGGATCTTTTCATTACTGAGATGAAACGTAGGCAAGATTAGTTAACTGTGTGCTAAGGCCAAGAGGAGCCATCACAGAAAGTACAAGATTCTATTCTGCCATGCTTGGAAAAAAAACCTGTTTCTTCAGGCTAGTGTTCTCCTTGGTAAGTATAAATGCCTCCCATTACCATTAATGACACAGAAAAGATAGCTAATAAGTATTAAGCTAGAACTCAGAAGATCTTGCATCTAATTATACTTCTGCTACAGCCTTTCTACATGACCTTGGGCCAGACACAAAAAAATCTATCTATGCTTCAGGCTACCACTGGTAAATGGAGATAATGATATATTTGCCCCTTACTGCAGTGTTGTGAGGTTAAACTCCGGTTACTCTAATATTAACATTTGTTTTCCAGAATTGAAATGATAAAAGCCATTAAAGGTCTATTGCAGTAGGATTAGAAAGGAGTTCAACTTTCTTTTTTATATGCTTACCTTTCCCCTAACCGCATCACTTAAAGAAAAAAGGGGATTCTTTTGGAAACAGTCTCTGCTAAACAGCAGCAGGAAGATTTGTGTGTGACAAAGCACCTGTAGGAAAAGAATTGTAGTAAACGGGAAAGAGAGCTACACTCCTATTCTGTGGAAGATTGCAGAACCTGACTACAGAAGGGCTGATAATGTGAGCTCAGTGTATTGTAACAACCAGAATTTCGCCATTACTAAAGGGGAAAAGTCTGTTGATGGCAGTAGCACGCAACTGCAATCTCTGCCATCTCCAGGGACAAAGGGGATATGGAAAAGTGGCACCAGTATAATATCAAAGCTGTGTTGTGGGTTTTTTTGGACAGACAGCAGGTGAAATTACAGAAAATGCAAATTAGATTTGCTTTAATATTAATTTAAAGCCATGGTACAATTTGAGTTATACTGTACCATACTTCCAATGTTTCTACTGCCCCAAACATCTGTCCTTTTTATTTAAGTAAGCAGATTTTTCCATAAGGATTCTTGTCCCTTTCTGCAGTATCTATGGATTAGTAATACTGTGCAGTTCCCTTGATGGGTACTGATCAAGTTCTCGCTTTAATAAATTCTTGGTCTTCAGTCTCACAGAATCTTCTTTTCTCCATCCTAATCCTAACTTGACCAAGAATCTACTGGTTATAAAGTAACTATGCCAACAGGATATGTTAAAAAGGAAAAACCAGAACTTTACTTTTTCCAGTCTGGTTTTCTATGTAAAGTAATGCCAATTGTATAACAGAAATGGGATGTTCGTCTAGCAGCAGTAAAAATCACAAAGAAGAGGTCTTACATTTTCTTCCCTTTAAACGCAAGGGCTGCAAACAGAAGATGACTGCATGCTGAGGCTGCCATTTAGTTGCTCTAGAACATGCCACTTGCAACCTAATGTTGTCTAACAAAGCAAATTCTAGCTTTAAAACCAGTGTTTTGAATGCTTGGTTTAGTGCTGTACAGGCTATATAGACACGGGGTTGAAGATAAAGTTACAGATATCTGTTCAATCTCATTTCTGCAGCAATTCAATCTGGGAATGAGTATCAAGTAATTTTCAAACATGTTTTACCCTAAGTCTCTTGGACTGGAGTCCTGTTATATTTGTACTGGAATGTGTCCACTAATATAACACATTCAATTAATGATACTAGAGATGTAAATAATTCCTTACCCATTAAACTGGCATCACACTTCTATTCTCCCCAGGAACTAAATGACAACTTGTAAATGTAATGAAAAACAGTTCTTTTTATTCTGTCTCTGGCCTGAGTGAAACACATGAGGAAATAACACATGTTGAGTGTGATCAGCTAGAGGATATCAGTACTGGACTAGGACACTGGGCTTAGTTACCAAGAGGACAATGGTTCATCTATCATGGAGGTGTCGCTGAGGTTAATTTGGCCTATGTCCTGCATCAAAACTGCTTCTATAAAGAAAAAAAGATGGGTCATTGTCATAGGAGACTCCCTTCTGAAGGGAAAAGAAGGCCTGATATGCAGACCGGACCCATTTCTTAGGGAAGTCTTCTGTCTCCCTGAGGCCCGGGCTAAAGATGTGAAGAGAAAGTTTCCTACCCTGGTATGGCCCTCAGATTATTATCCATTATTGATTTTTCAGGTAGGCAGCAATGAAGTTGCAACAAGATGTGCAAGGGCAATCAAGAGAGACTTCAGAGCCTTGGGATGACTGGTTAAAGCATCAAGAGCACAAGTAGTGTTCTCCTCTATTTTTCCAGTTGCAGGGAATGATGAGGGAAGAAACAGGAAGAGCCAGCAGATCAGTACCTGGCTCCAAGCCTGGTGTCAGCAGCACAATTTCAAGTTTTTTCATCATGGGTTAGTTTACACAACATCAGGCCTGCTGGCAAGAGATGGGGTACACCTGCCTCAAAGCGGGAAAAGGATCTTTGCACAGGAATTAGCAGGACTCATTGAAAGAGCTTTAAACTAGAAAGGGGGAAAAGGATAAAACCAGGCTCACTAGAGATAAGCCTGGGGGCAGCATGACAATGTCTGAGGGATGGTGTTCTAGTATGGTCTTTTGGTCTGCTGTCTCACTGGAGGTAGAAGATGAATATCCATGTGGCAGCAAAGATGCAAGGGTTATTGATGTGTTAGAAACCACAGAAGTGCCTGAGAATGGTCACATAGGAATTAGGGCTTCTCCCCTCAAAAAGGTGGTGGGATCAATAACCCAACTGAAGTGTCTCTACATCAACGCACACAGCATGGGCAACAAACAGGAGGAGCTGGAAGCCATTGTGCAGCAGGAAAATTAGGACATAGCTGCCATCACAGAAACATGCTGGGATGAGTTATACAACTGGAGTGCTGCAATGGATGGCTATAAAATCTTCCGAAGGGATAGGCACGGAAGGAGAGGTGGCGGGGTAGCCCTGTACACTGAGGAGTGTTTTGATTGTCTAGAGCTTGACAGTGGTGATGATAGGGTTGAGTGTTTATGGATAAGAATCAGAGGGAAGGCCAACAAGGCAGCTATCATGGTGGGAGTCTGTTACAGACCACCCAACCGGGATGAAGAGGCAGATAAAATATTCTGTAAGCGGCTGGGAGAAGTCTCACAATGTGAGTCCCCTTGTGGGGGACTTCAACTTACCAGATGTCTGCTGGAACTACAATACAGCAGAGAGGAAAAAGTCTAGGAGGTTCCTGGAGTGTGTAGAAGATAAATTCCTGACACAGCTGGTGAGGGAGCCAACTAGGGAAGGCGCCCTGCTGGACCTGTTATTTGTGAACAGAGAAGGACTTGTGGGAGATGCGATTGTGTCCTGGTTTCAGGTGGGATAGAGTTAATTTTCTTTCTAGTAGCTAGTACAGTGCTGTGTTTTGGATTTAGTATGAGAATACTAATAATATGCTGGACACACAGACGGGAACAAAGCTGGAGAAGGGTCTAGATCACAGGTCTTACGAGGAGTGGCTGAGGGAACTGGGGTTGTTTAGCCTAGGATAAAGGACTCAAGAGAGACCTTATCACTCTCTACAACTACCTGAAAGAGTAGTTCAGGTGGGTGTCAGTCTCTTCCCCCAAGTAACAAGTGATAGGACAACATAAAAAACAGCCTCAGGTTGCACCAGGGGAGGTTTAGATTGGATAGTAGGAAAAATTTCTTCACTGGAAGGGTTGTCAAGCATTGGAACAGGCTGCCCAGGGAAGTGGTTGAATCACCATCCCTGCAGGTATTTAAAAGACGTGTAGGTGTGGCACTTGGGGACATGGTTTAGTGGTGGACTTGGCAGTGCTAGGTTAGTGGTTGGACTCAATGATCTTAAGGGTCTTTTCCAACCTAAACAATTCTATGATTCTAAGAAAAGGAAAGGATTAACTTCTGGTTAAATAGCAACTAACCAGCATACTGAAAAATTTTAGAGAGTGTGTGTGTGTGTGTGTGTGTGTGTCTATAAAATGCCTTCTCTGTGTCATATAGTTATTCTCTGGTTCAGAGAATTAAATCACACTTTTCCTCTAGTAGCTACTTCATATTCTTCCTTTTATGGTACTCCAGAGGTTTGAGATCTGGTTTTCTAAAGGTCTGAAGACCAATAGCTAGAACCAAGTCAAAAGCATTTGTATCCTGAATACATGAAAGACAACTTAAAATACTGACTTTGCTAAAACGACATGAGACAAGTTCAGTAGCCAGTTATTTCAGATCTGAGGATGTAACATCAGCCACTTCCCGTCCTGGAGAAGCAGGGAACTTCTCAGCAAAAGTGAGTAAAAAGAAAGAAGACTCCTGCACAACAGAAGTCTTATTTACAATAACTTGTATCTGACTGCTTGGACAAGTGACAAAACCAGCCACTGAGGCAATATGGAGCCAAAGTCATCCTTTTGTGAATGCCACAGGGTGAACTGGAGGGCAGCATTTATAATTGGGAAAAGTTTATATGCTCAGCAGCTGGACTATGACCAGATGTAGAAGAAGGTTATATTGGCTGTTTATATTGCATTTTGTACTCAAACAACTGTTTTCCATCTCTCCAACAGAAAAGACAAGAGACATAACTGTCCAGAAAACCAGATGTGGCTGAAAGGTCAGCAGGACCTGACATGCCTAAAAATTCAGATCCTGTGTGTCTCGGGTCAGATGTTTAAAATTAGTGGAAATATTATAGTTCAAGCCCCAATCACTCTGAGCTTCAGATCTTCCTTTAAGAATAGGAATAGCAATGTAATAATGAGTAGATATGATTGTGTATAGTAACGGAAGTAATGAAAACTCACAGCTGAACATAATTTAGTATCTTCATCATTCAGGATGATGAACAACAACCATGCTGTGATCTTTATCCCATTCAATGCATTAGACACCATAACAAACTCATAGAAAAAATTACCAAGACACAGTGTAAGTAAAGAGCATACCATACAGCTTAGACACCAAAGATGGTGCAGCTGGAGATCAACCTTAACTCTTCATTATGGTAATTCCTAAATTTCAGTGGTTGAGTGTATTCATTTTTTAGAAAGTTTGGGGATATTTTTGAGAAGAGACGGAAGGGAAGTGTTTTAATAATTCACACCCACACAGATGCATTCATGACACTTTTGTTTACCTCAGCTTCTTAGTGTATTCCTCTCCATTTTCCCTCTTTTCTTTTGTCTCTTTCTTGCCCGTATTTTTCCAGGCTCCTCCTTTTCTTTCCAGGCTTCCTCACTTTTCAGTCTCAGCAATCTGTATGGAACACAAGTAAAACAAAAATGGAAAAACTTTTAAAATAAACAACAATGACCTTTCTCCCCCCTTCCCCCACCCCTCCCCAATGGAAAAGACAAGTAAAACAGAGATTGAGAGAGTTCATTTAATGGTACTAGCTCTTTTTATCTTCTTTTTATTTCAGTCTGTAAAATAGTACTATGGATGGAAGGAGATAACTTAAATGACAGAGAGTTCCTGGTATAAAGGTTTTTTTCTTTCTTTTGTAGCAACCCCTCAGAGTAACAATAAGTGAAGCAAAAAGATAGAGATTCTCTTCTACAAAGTCTCTAAAGTTCAACTTACAAAAAATACTTGCTCAGTTATGTAGTACAGCCTCCTCCAGAGAAAGCAGAAACAAGACAAGAGACAGATCCTAGTTTACAATGTCCGTGAAAATAGAAATTATTTTTTAACTTTTATGTTTCCTGGGCCTAATCCAAATGCCTCTGACTCCCATTTTCATTTTAAATGTGCACTGGATTACACTCCTTTCTCCTTTTCCCTCTCTTGACAAGCATTAATTATTTGTATGCCAAACATTCCTGAAGGACACACATTCTTTTGCAAGATGAAGGGAGGCAAACTTTTCAGGCTGGGGTGAAAAGAGGAAAACATGATTAGCCTCAAAAGTCAACACATTGCAGGCCAGAGTTAGTAATGCAATCATGCCAATAATAAGCAGAGATCATGGCAAAAGGGAGCGGAGGACAGCAATCTTCCAACATCCCCAACTCCACCCACCCAGCAGCTATTGTGGAAACCCATTAAACAATTTTATAGCCATCCTGTAGATGCAAAATGCTACTTAATAAACATAAATAAGTTTATTAAAGAAGAAGTTTATCCATAAACTTTGGAAGATTTTCAGTCATATTTGCTGTCAGCTCAGTTTGATGTCACTTCAGAAAATTCACCATCTAATTTCACTGCATACTGTAGATGTCTCCATACCTTAAACTATGTTTATCCTTTACAGAGCGGGCTTGAGACAGTAGAATTAATTAATATAAGGCAGGAACGAAACCATGAGAGAGAGAAAATAATATTAGAATCATATTCTTGAAATATAGGTAACATCATTGAAATTATTAATTTCATTTCAGATTAAAATGAAATAGGATTTTTCCTGTGTGGTTATCATGTTGGCACCAAAGACATTGGTTGTAACAACAAAGAGGATGTAGGTGGTGAATTGTAACTGAATTGCAAGAGACCCAGAACTTGTCTTATATTGGAGTCATCATGGATTAGTGAATTCAAGCAAAGAACTAATCCTTCACATTAAGCAGGCCAAATCCTGAAAGTGTTGAGCACCCATAACTCTGGGAATGGAAGATGCTCAAATTGCTCCTGATTTGGCTTGCTTTCCTCCTTTGGGTCCTATACTCTTTAGTGCTGGGTGTCCCTATTTCCAGGTGAGGCAATCAGCTGATGATGCTCAGGAGCAGTACTGAGGTTTCCAATAGCTGATCTTATAGTAAAGACAACATTTACAAAGCATATGCATGGCTACACAGCATTTTAAAAGTTCCACACAGTTTTATACTCAGTGCTTTAGGTGTTATTGCAAAAGCCACGTTCACTGAATGAGCAGAACCTGCGTGTAATAATAACAAAGTATTTGCTATTTAGCTTACGTCTAGGTTCAATCAAGTTTTCAGCATCAACTGTCTAGAATAATACTGTGTGGCCTACAATAAATAAGGCAGTAGATAGTTATGCAATTAAAAGAATCTATGGATTTGTATGTTGTTTGAACCACAGCAACAACTCCTCATGTTTACTCCAATAACATTCAATTAGCTCTAATGACTGCAAGTTTTAATGCTTAACCCAATGCCTCTCTAAGGATATGCTTGCAAGGAGGTGTAGCTACTAGCTGGTAAAATATAACACCATCTGATTAGGACAAATTATTGTCAAAACATAACTGCCATAAAAAGCTAAAATGAAAGGTAAAGTGACAGAACAACTGCTGCTAAATTCTATTTTCAGCATTGTAATTGGGATAATATACCATAATTTATTTTAATGAGTAACAATTAAGAAATGGTTTCTAGAGTTGCATGTAATTTCTTTCAATTATTAGTTATTAGTTGTTCATGCATAAATGTGTTTTAATATTGGCTTATCTGAGCTCTAGTAGGTGATTAAAGCCTTTCAGTATATTAATTTTTCGTTTGTAGAGTTGTACATTGCAAGGACAATTCTAGCACAAGGCATTTATAAGAAAGAGATCAGTGACACTTGAGAGGAATATTTCTTAAGTATTATGAAAAAATATGTAAAGCAATATGAGAAAGGCATCAGAGAAAATCCTGATACGGTTAACACTGAATTTTGTTTTATCTAACTGCAGCTACAGTTTAATGGCCCCTGTCTTAATAAAATATTTAAGTCAACCTGGTTGCAGAGTGACTTATTATGCTACATATTCTTTCACTTTATTAGGATAAAGAAATATTATCATGGGAGGCTATGCTAACAAGCCTAGACGTTGCTTGTATTGTTAAAGAATAGGTCCACATCTCAGAGGAGTGTAAAGACCTAGAGAAACTGGCACCTCTTTAACTGAAAGCATTCTACTTATCTTATAGAAAGCAGTCTATTTTGTGCTAAGAAGAATGGCTTATAACAACAAACAGCCTCTCTGCTATCAGTCATTCTCATAGAACACAATATTTATTGTGCTTGCTCTTATCCAAGCTAGAGAGGGGGAAAAAAAAGAAACAAATGCTGAACAATTCTCTTCAGAAGGCAAATATTAACCTGACCTGAACCTAGTGCATTTTAACCTCATCAGTACGAATCTCATGGGAATC
The DNA here is from genome assembly GCF_031877795.1 of Strix aluco. Classification (NCBI taxonomy): domain Eukaryota; kingdom Metazoa; phylum Chordata; class Aves; order Strigiformes; family Strigidae; genus Strix; species Strix aluco. The sequence continues at coordinate 74,431,583 of NC_133934.1, read as the reverse complement.
AATGCCTATTCTTACAAAATCATCCATGAAATGTTTATGACCAGGATATAATAAGAGATATTGGTATAGAGAAAACTATTTTTTTACTTACAATATTCTGTCAGGTTATATTCATGTTCTTTAGGTTTCCATGCGTCCATTAAGAATAAGGAATAAATCTTTGAAGGTTTTTTTGTAGTTCCACTATAGGTATTAAAATTAGGTTAAACTGCTTAAAGAAATGTGGATATTTCTAACCAATATGCATATGTTGCTTTTGCTATATTCTAAAACATATTTTTTTATTCCAGTTATGTTTAGCCGTCAAAACAATAACATCTCACTATAATTAATAATTATCCACTGTTACCATCTTTCAGGACATTAAATAATGCACCATGATTTACAAAACCCTCTTAATTACAAACAGTCGTTGTGACAGTTGGATAACAAATAACTGTCAGTCTTAAATTTCAGTGTCCCATTGCTCTGAATATCAGCAGAAACTGACAACTTTGCTCCTTTAAGCTCCACAGAAAGGCTTGGTACTCGGATCATTTTTAACTATCAGATGAATTGAAAAAAAATAAGAAGCTATTTCATTTTATGTTTCTAAACAAATTAAGTTTTGTCTGAAAAGACTGCTGTGATCAGCATGAAGGTTTCAGGCATGCTATTTCTCAGGATGTCGAGGATAGGTTTCCGTGAGGATTCGTTACTTGTTTTTCCCTTGCAATGAAGCAAAGCCTATTTTGTACAGATACAAGGTTGACTAAATCCTTCTTAGACAGCAGCAGAGAGTACATGAGCAATGCCGCACAAGGAGTATTACAGTCTGCATAATAAATTTACTGAGGCCTTTATTTTCTTGTACATTTAAAATCTTTTCTTTTCCTGCTGAAGATTATATTCATCCTGAAACATTACCCTTCAAGTGTTAAAATGACAAGTGCTGATGAAGGTAAAGCTGATCAGCTGCAAGACTCCCACTGCTGAACATTATAAAGTTTCTGTTGTTCAAACAGCTCTGTTAATTATCCAAATGTGAAGGATATCAGGAGGAGACCTGCTGAGCTTTACAGCTGACTTCCAGGGAATTATCCATAATAGAGCTGTTATAAGAAAATTATGACAGACCCAAAGTACAGGGACCTCTGCTTACCTCTCTTGAGGATTTGTGCAGGACCTTATAATCAAACAGAGTTAGGACTTTCCTCAGAATCAAAGGGAAGTTATATTTTGCAGGGAAAAAGCAGTCCAATCAACCTCATGGTGTTTTATCACATAAACCCAGAGAGGATTCCAGAGTCACGCATGTTAATTGCCTGCTGTAAAGATGACTGGCATTCCTCCGGTGCCAGGGACTACTTTCTCAAATGTAGGTTCTTAAAATGACTATCATGCCTGTCCATGGTTAAAAATATAGTTCTTGCTGCCACTATGCACGTTTTTTTGAGACGCCATATGAGTGCTTACAATAAGCACTCATAATGGGTGTTTATGTGACTGTATTTTTGTTTTTTTAAGCTGTTACAGTCAACATTTTGTGAACCCAGGACATACAATTCCACAGCAAAAACGTCACAGTGAGGAAGCCTCAGTGGCTACTAAAGAGTGTAAAAGAATGAACAGTATTGAGGTAAATAGGGTAAAACATGGAATCTGCTAGAATCGGCTGTTAGAAAACTCGGACCTTTGATAAATCTGTACAGCACTGGCTGATACAGCAGCAGCTAAAGCTCTATGACTCTTTATTTCATGATCGCAGTCATTCAGTCTAAAACAAAAGAGATTAACTCCAACTCTTTCTTACCCTTCCAGAAACCATAATTTGCATACACAGCACAATGCTAGCTAGCTCAGGGATTGGAAGCACAATAGTTGTCTCATCCCATCTTGCTTAGCAAGGCTAATATGCCTTGTTATTTTTCACTGCTTCAAATAATCACTTTTCAGTATAGCTGCATAGTATTGCATTCACCTGCCTGGGCATGTGCTGGCTGGAGAAAATAGCATAGACTTGTGATTAAGCTATGAAAGAGAAAACTGAAGGCATTGAGGAAAGTAACACTTGAGTAGTTAATACCTGAAAATGAACAGAGTCAGTTTTTCCAAAGTAAATAGTTAATTTTTCCATGACATACAGTGGGAAATAATGATACTATCATATCTTACACCAAAGTTCACCATTAAATTATATAAGCCTTTTTGAGAGGCCTTTCACCATAGCATCTAGACACTATCAATTAATCATCCCTAGGCATTAACAATTAATCATTTCTAGACAATTCATAATTTTTCCAGACATTAAGTATCTCTCTCTTTGAAATATTATTTAACTTTGCAGCATAAGTTCTACGCAGGTGCTCCTAGCAGATTCTATAAAATAATGTGCAGCAGAATGAGCAATTTTGGGTGTGATAATATCAGTTAAAGTTATGCCCTGCACTTATTACCATAAAGTTGTAAGTGGGATGGTATAATAATGGAATAGTAATGGAAACCACATTTCCATAATTGAGATAATCCATATTCTGTAGTACCACAGGTTAATTTGCAAAATTAGTTTGATGTGATAAATGGTTATAAAATGTCATGCAACTAACCAAAGCCAAAATCACTGAATAGTTTATTTGATATAATCATTAAATTTAAGATTTTTCTTCCTTCTTTCCGTCCATCCTTTTTTTGCAGGCTTGGAAGCTGAAAACCATATAAATTTTTCAACTGAATTCAGCAGTAAGATTGGAAAAAAAGACATAATTATTCTGGGTACAAAGCTGATGTGACTATACTACTTCCAGCACGGCTGCTTGTTCTGCATTGGGCACACCATCTTTCATGAGAACCTCAGCTCATGAACTCTGACTCTAGAATCTGTTCACGGTTCAACAGCCTAAGCACTGATGGTATTGCCTGTGAAAGTCTTATGTCCAATCTGAGAGTTTAGTTTTAGTTAGTTTTTCCCTCTTGCAGTTGTATTTCTGTGTACTTCTGCTTGTCCTGGCAAAAAAATTCAAGCCTGGCAATGAGCATATTCCTCACTGTCACGACCCAGACTGGAAGCCCAGAGAATCGCAAAGGTTCTGTGCTCCCCTCGGGTTAAATTAAGGTGAAACGACACCAAACGACCGGTTAAAATGTTTTCCTTGCGGTAGAGAACAATTTAAACTTGGAAAAGGATAATAAGCAATGTGGTCTCTTATAAATCTATAAGAAAGAAAAGAAAGGAAAGAAAAGAAAAAGAAAGGAGAGAAAGAGAGTCAAAGAAATCCAGGTCACCACCCCTAGATCCAGCGTTGTCTCAGGTCCGGTGATCCTGGGTGGTGGGTGCACACACAGCAAAGTTTCTGTCACCTTTTTAAGTTCATCTTATTAGCTGATTAGCATACTAGATGAGGAGGGGCAGGTATTCCACAAATTCATTTCCATGAGAGATGAGGAAAAGGTGGAGCATGGGTTCCAGTTGAGTCGGTGGTCGATGCCTAGCTTTTGTTTTTCCTCTGTTCCCAAAGATTTTATCAGTCATCCCAGAAATGATCACCTCTTACCAGTTCTTGTTACCACTTCAATGGCGAATGTGCCATTAGTCATTAGCAAGTCATTAGCAAGGCAAGCCTGGTGTCTGGCTTGCACAATAGAGCCACAAAGTATCGGTTTTAGCGGTACTTATGCTTGAGGGGAAACAACCTGGTTTCACTCAGTCCATGTCTCCCCCTTAGAGGCTTACCTAAAGAGTTTGTCAATGCAACTGCAAGGCAGTGGGGGGGTGCATCCTTCAATACACTCCTGCTTCCTTGGGTGACATTCCTTAGACTAATCCAAAGGCCACAGCTTGTCCTTGAGGTTTTCTGTGTCGATGAATGTTTGAGGCATTTCTCCCTTCAGTTCCTTACACTCACCAAAACAGAGTTACCTCTTGAAAAAGTCTCAGAATCAAGGCAAACACAAACAGCAGCAATGAGATGCATCAGAAATCTGCAGTATTCAGCAAAACCTGAAAACCTTAGTAGGAACAGTATCACAGGTCCCTAACAGCATTATATAAGCATATGCTCACATCTATTTTTGTACTTAATTTAGTAAAATAGTAAAACATGAATATGATAGCGACACATCAAAGCACATAGACAGAAGTTCTATACAGCTTTCTGTTTCTGAGACAGTTTAATCTGACTTAAAACTATGCCTCTAACTCTGAGCAATAGGTACACTAACATAATGCCATGGCTACTCCTCCCATATCTGCAGTCTCACCACAGATCAATGAAGAGAAAGGCTGAAGATGTATGTCTCTAGCCAAGATACCACTAACTGAGTATATCTCTAGCTATTACCATGCATCTAGTCCTCCCAAACGACAGGCCCAATGTATTTATCTTATTTTCATAAATGAATTTGTAGAGAGCAAGTCTAGATCCTTCAGTCCAGAGGAACAATGTCAGCTTGACTGACTTCAAATTCTTTCTTACAGAAAGCTCCTCAAGTGCGGTTGCAACAGCACAGCAAATGGCTTCAAAGTAGTGACTTTTCTAGAATAACCTCCCTCATGCTCATGTCCATATACTTATATGAATCCTTTTCTTACTTTGCTTACAGCAGTCTCTTCGAGGCTTCAGTCTGTGGTCCTACTTATACTTGAATACTTTCTAGCTGCTTGTCTTTTCTTGCTGTAACAATTTCACTCCCTCCTTTACTCATCTCTTTGTTATTATGCAGTATTTCATACACATTATTTGCATATAACACTACTGAGGTATTATATATGCTACTGATGAGGGGAAAAAGTTAATAACTAATCTGTACCTTTAAGACTATGAGCCTTTTGCCCACCTAGCTGCGGAGAACTGATAAAAACAGCAGGTCCTCGAAGATAAGCCTGCCTAGAAGACAATGGGATTCTACGGGGACCGGTTCTGACCACCCGAAGCACACAGCAGAACTCAGCAGAAACTAGCAAAAGGTCAGAAGTTTACCAGCAAGGAAGACTTCAAGCCTTCATCAAATGACCACCAGAGAACACCCAAGGACCACCACCACATTTTACAGAGCATGAGCGGTTGGGGCGGGAACTATGTAAATGATTTCTGGGAAATCATTTGAATACTCTGGCCTTTTCTCGGAAAACTTATGCATATGTATGTATACTGCCTATATAGCCCGAGGACTTTTAACTCTTGTGTGTGTGCGTTAGGAGCAGAGATCCCACACACTCCGGTGCCATAATAAAGGAATACCTGCTTAATAACTCTGGTTATTGAGTTTTCACTATGTCACTACTGTTATAATAGCTGTTGATAAAAGTTGGCATTTGCTGGGTGGTACTGCCTACTTCATGGATCGTGCAGTATTTAGCAATTCAATTGAAACTGTAGAATCACATTGTAAGAAAAAAGAAAGTCATCTTTCTGGAGGAAAAAAAACCCAACACTGAGTTTTATAATAAATAATCCTGAGTGATTCATTACCTAAACCACTCAAAAAACACAAGATGTTTTTCAGATTTTATGTTACAAGCTCCAGATAAAGATTTTAATGGTATTGTTCACTAGACATGAAACCTAAAATGTTCCTAATGCTATTAAGAATATCTCAGCTGTTTTGACAGTGTCTAATTGTAATTGATATCTCTTTAAACTTCAGTCTACCATAAAGAAATATGATTAGCTCTTTGTTCCCTGAGCTCTATACCTGAACTGCTCCTCCTCAATAACTTTTTATTTAGAATTGCCTTGTCAAACTTCTGTAAAATACATTTCAAAAACAAACTTCTTGAGATATGCGTACATGTGTCAAACATGGGATCTGAAGTTGATGTAATTTGTAAAGAAACACCTCAGCTGTCACTGTAGGTGAAGAGGCCAAAGTTCCAGGTTCACCCATTATGAAATAAGAAAATGTCTCACAACAGGAAGCTTTTGGTCTATGAAAGAAACAATCCCACTGTACTGTTACCATCTTGAGCCTGGGAAACTATCTAGTTAACTAAAACTTACAGATGTCTTAAATGTAAAGAACATGCTTTAAATATTTGGAATATAAAGCCATGGCTAAAACCAGTAGTGTACTCTCACTCCATTTCATGTTCTCCAGAGCAGTGGCTTGGCATGCCACTTTTGATCATTAAATTTAGAGCATTAATTGATTCTTCCTTTCACCAGTTGAGTCAAAACCCCAAAACAAACTACTCCCCCTGTCCCTCCCAAAAAAAGGGGACGGGATGGGACAGGGAAGTCGGGACAACTGATTTTAATAAAATGCTACGTATCTATTGTTTCCTAAACATAAGCCATAAAGAGGAAAAATGTGTGTTATATAAAATATTCATATTGCTTTAAAGCTAATTTTCACTTCAAACACTTTGTAAGAAGGATAAAGCTGCTTTCAATGGAATATCTTGAACCTCTGAAAATGAATTCTTGGTATTTCTATTCAATAGCCCAGTGATCCAAGCATTCATTCACTCAGTACACGAGGCCTTAGAGTTCAATTCCTTCATCCACGTTAGTGATATAGAGCCCAATTTTCCAGTGGGTCATGAAAGTACTTTAACCACTGAGCTACTGGTTGTATGCAGATCATAACACTGGGAAGTATTGGCTTAAAAGGTGGGCAGACAGAATGTCTTTGCGTATTTCAGTTGTTTTGTACTACTGAAAGAAAGAAGAAATTTGTGACTCTACTACCTGTAGTCTGACAGACTGCATGTTCCTGAGCAATAGCTATTATTAAGACCAGTGAAGACCAAAGCCACTAAGCTAAAGAAAGAATTTGCAGCAGTGTTTTTAATTTATCCACGCCCTGACAAATATCAGCCTTCCCTGTCCTATGAAATTATGAGACAATACCTTTTCTTGAGAGAACCCACTCTTGACTTCAGTGGCATGCTTAGCTTACTACTTTACTCCACAGTCTTCATTTCACGTAATTCAAGATGATTGCAGTGTTGTTTCTGAGACCATAAAATTAATCCTATTCTAATAGGAATCTCTGCAAATTCATTAACATTTTCACTGAATGCATCTTTTTGCTCCTGTTTTTCTAGAAGTATAAATCTTTATTGTAATCTGTCCCCTTTGAACTGAAACATCTCATTTTCAAACATCAGTGTAAGTAAACAGGGTCTTCTGAAGCAACAGACAAGGTCTTCATGAGAAAGAGTTGTATGGCTGGTACATTTCCCAAAAGACCACACAAATTATTTCTAAAATACACCCAGTATCCACCATCTAGGAGAATAAAAACCCAGCAGTTTCTCATGAAACAAGGGCTCTTCAGGGCCAGCTCTCAGGGCTGCTCCTGTGCTATCTAGCCAGTTTTTCATACTAAATTCCTGAAACTGAAATTGATTTTAATCAACTTTTTTTTTCAACTCATTCTGCATTCAGTCACTCTCTGTTTTTATTTATTTATATTTTAAAGTCCAGTGATTTTGAGATATTGCCTTTCACATTTATAACCTCAAGGGCATTTGAAGTTCTGATGACATTGTGATCACTAGACTTTAGATGACTCTCAACTTTTATCTTATTTATCATCCTTGTCTTATTTCCCAGCAATATTAGGAGTAAGTACAAAATAGCCTATACTTTTACTGAATAGTCCGCAAAATGTATCAGAAAACAGCCCTGTATTACCTCCAGGAAGAGGTACCCTTTCTTATCAATTCCATAATTGCCAGCCCAGTCAATATTAACTAATTGAATTTCCAATGATTAATGATCTATCCTTTTTATAGGCTTTCCTTATCTTCCTTTCCTTTCTAAATCTTGCCTAGGAGGTCTATACCAATTTTTAGTGATTTTTAGGTTTTAATTTGCCTATCCTTCATCTTCATCTAAACTGTCCCTACTCAGGTGTCTAAACTACATATGCCATTTATTTCTTTTGTCAAGTAAGGTTCTTCATACATATTGCCATATGTCTTTCTGTCCTGCTGTGTCTATGCCTTTTACTATATGTATTTGTCAAGGCCCTTCAACCTTCATCGTGTTTCTTGGGACATATTTACAAAACTGTTATTAGGAACAAGACATATTTGTGTACCTAATTAATGTGCTACTTATAGAGACCTGCTTTTATAAGAAAGCTGGCAGCTCTGCCTATATGTCATAAAAAGTACTCTGAAAATGTACATATTCCTGAAGAAATGAGGTATTTCAATAACGAGGTTTTGCTGGATAGTCTCAGTCAAATGAATGCATTTTGTTATTCAGTAAAAGCTGTAGATACTCACCTCATCTGAGAAATCTGACCCTAAATTGCTTAATATTAGGCAGTCATATCTGAAAATTGTCATTTCAACAAGTCTGTGCTACAGTTTCTTTGTGTGCATGATGGGATTACGAATGCTTTTCTACATCACCTGTAAAGTTGAGTTTATAGTTGTTATAGAACATTGAAGATATTTTCTACGTGAAAGCAGTACTGTTTACTGAGGCAATGACTAATGCAAATAAAGAACTAGCTATTGTAACCCAGAATGATTACACTGTAATCAGACATAGACTGAGCTGGAAAGATCTGACACCTCTGTGTGTTTATGCTACTTGGTGCTAATTTTACCCTAATGGCATGGAGGAAGATTAAGTCGAAGATAAAGGTTTTTCACTATAAAAATTCCATTTCATTCAGAAGGTCAAAAGATAATGCAAAACAGAAACCAAGTCCATGCTGCCATACATGCATCAAGCACCTGGGGCAGTCAGATTTGTTAAGCATTGTAAATTCTGCTTTGGTGCAGCATCTAGGCTACCTTCAGCAATGCATTGAAACATTTTAATCTGTAGAGCTCAAGCAAAGCAGAAACCTGAACTCTTGAGACTACAGGCTTGCCTCTGATAGAAATCTTTTGAATGTCACTAAAAGTTTTAGTGTTACTTACCTGAGCCACTTACATAGCGTTGCACAACGATACCTGGATTTGTTTAGTTGAAAGCTTTGATACTTTTTATATCTATCACCTTGGAAACAAAATGTGAATAGGTGGTTGTTACCTTTAAAACATGAGAAGTGCTGGATTTATAGCCTTGACGGTTGACACGCTGTTCATAGTCATTGACATGTACAGTTCAGCAGTAAAATGTTGGAGCTTTCTTTTACCATCCTGCCAAGATGCCTCTGTCCTGATCTGGAAAGGAATTGCAGATAAGGGCACACACTTCCCTCCTTCCCCCCTCCTCCGTCCCCTTAATTTCTTCCTAAATTGAGTAGTACTATCTGTGATCTTGTCATTTTTTGTGATGTGTGGTAAGATCCCTAGTTCATACTTATTAAAGAAAGTGATCGAAATGCAAGTTTAAGAGTTCCAGTATAAAGATTCTCTTTTTTATTCATTATATGTTTAATGAGCCAAAATAAATCTTCTAATGCTGGCATATCTTAGTATCATATATGGGTCTGTTTTCACCATCAAATATGATGCTAATGGAAAAAAAACCTGCTAATTTTGCACATAGTCAAATTATATTGTATTCAGACTGACAACTATAATTTAAGAAATACTTAGCCTATACTCGGTCCCCAAAATTGAAACTTACATTGTTTTGAAATCACTTTAATAGCAAATAATATTCAACAGGGAGATGTCTGCAAAGTTTGCTGTTTTATATCCTACACAATAGACAGCTGGAGAGATAAATACATGCATGGAGAAAGGGAAATACTCATCCCACATAATTATTTTGTGCTGTGTGATCTGGACAGTCTGGACCAAAAAGACCTGCTAAATCACCTGGGAAGATTCACCTTAGAGCTTTTACTGGAGATTTTGCACTTCTTCCTTCTGTTGATGTAGCAAGGAAAACAGGGCACAGCCAGATTCCTCCTTTGCCAGGCATGGATACATTTTCTGTCATTTACAGCGAACAGTGAAACTTAAACCAGCGTTAAGGTCTGAAATGGAGTGCTAGGTCAGCCTTCGTAGAAATAGCAAGAGGACAAAAAAAGCACGAAGATCAATCTTTTGCATATAGATCACTGAGCTGTCATTTAAGTAACAGATCCACACCAGAGTATATGCCCATTACAAATATTTAAGCAGCAGAAAGAAACATGAAGTCTTCAGTGTTTAAATAGTGCCATCAGTAGCATTTCTAGTTGTAAAAAAAGCAGAAATAGATATTGAAGATCCCGTGAACTGCTAGCAGCCATTGCGTAGATACCTATCCCTTCTTGATATGAAATTAGCATGTAATAATAAGCAAGCTGCTTTTTGGCTAGAGTTTTTTGATTGCTATATAAAAACTTAACTCTGAGTTGACTTTTAGGAGCAATTGCAAAAGAGTATAGAATAGTAATCAGAATCCCCTTGAGCATAAACACAGACTGATTTGGGCACATGTGTATTCAGGAACAAGGTGTACTCCACTGCAGAACATTTGTTGCCAGGTTAGATCATTTTTACAGATAGATATATGAGGTACTTTTCAGTAACAGAAGAGGTGATCAGTGCTCTAATAATTCAGCTGCCCTAAAGTAAAACAACAAAAAAAATGGTGTAGACTAGATGCAGGCCAAAATTCTGGAGGTGATTTGAAAATGTATTCAGTTTCTTTAGTGGAAAAAAAATCTGTGTTATATGTGAGAAATCACACACAAATATTACACATATATTTATTATGCACTGAAGTACACAGACTAACAACCCCTTTTTCCCATGTCCAGCCACATTTTTTTCCCCCCTAAAACCAATCAGAATGATAAAATTAATGCAAAACTACTTGTTATTAAATGCTTATATTACCAGACAACAATCCATGCAGTTCTGGAGCCCTGGCAGCAAGTTAATGAGGTTTGAGTATTCAATAACTGAGATAAAACTGACCAAGAGAAACAACAGAGCTGTCAGACTGTCATTTCTAACAGGCAGCATAAAGAAACCTATAACAGAGTGCAGTTAAGAATAAATTCACAATAATAATCTGGTTGGAAATAACAATCTAACAATCATTTTCCTTATTTAAGAATAGCCCTTCTTAACTCAGTGAATTGTTTATGTATTTATTTATTTGACAGATATACAGCAAAGACAGTAACCACACGGAATAAATGTGTATGTATTTAGCATTTTTTTTGCAGGGCAAGGCAGTATTTCGTTTTAAAGATAAATCCTCCAGGAGAATAATTAAATCCATGCAACTCAAGTGTTACAGCAACAGTAACTCTCACAGGGTTGAACAGTATTTAAATATATACTGTTTGAATTCTGACCTCAGTGCTCCCAATAGGAAGATGACAAAAAATAAAAGTACATAATTGCCGAATATTAAATCTATTGTTTCGATATATTCTGGACACACATACACACAAAGGATGTTCATTATAGAGAAGATGTGGAAATTGCTCTCCATCAGAAATTGATTTCTCTTCCAAAATCTGAGTCAGGGGCAGGAAATGAACCTAACTTTCTTCTCTGCCAAAAAGGAAAATTTGCATATATTTCCTCAGGTGTGCTTAGCATTCAGTAAACCTTCCAGTGGGTCCCGAGGCATCAGCTCCCCTAATGTCTCTATATGTTCTAGGGTTTCTAATGCACCCAGCATCCAGCCTGCAGCAGACTGCAAAAGCCTGGATGTGGGTTCCAGAGCACCCGCGTGCTCTGGAGGGAAGGCACTAGGGCAGCCTCTGCATGAAGAGAATTTGGGAGTGGTGGCAGCAGATGTAATTGAGTGTTTCAGTGTCACAGCAGTCATTTTAAATATCCAGCATTTCACATTCAAGGGGTTTTTATTCTCTTTTATTCAGCACACATTTGAAACAAAGGAAAACAAATAGAAGCTGTTACAGCATTAATCTAATAGTTTCTTGCTGTAAACAGATATTACTGATTCTATTTTTTCACCACAGACCGTGAGTAAATCACATCACTGACAATGGATAATAACGCTCTTCATCTCTGCTACAAACTAAGAAACCATCTTTGTACAGTCTAATTTCTACAACACAATTAAACCATGGGAACACAATATTTAATGTAGCAGAGGTATGTGTTTAGTTGAAAACAAATTCTGCTAGTGCATAACAGGGGAAGTGCATTCAGAGGTTTTCAAAGCAAGGTGCAGTCTCCTAGTTCCACAGCTTTTACTGGAGTGAATGAAAGACACGCAGATTATCACTGAGCACCAGAACTGAGAGCCTGTGTCACCGCTCACAGGGCCTAGCATCCTTCCAGTACTGTCAACAGAAAGACCCTTGCTGGTTATCCTGCTACTCTGGGCTCCCATTATGTACAGCGATACTGAAAATAAGGGATGAAAAACATTATCACTTACTAATGTTATAACTACGGATTCCTGTAGACTCTGCTTTTAGCAGACATGTACAGTAAAAAATTGTTTTAATTTAAATAAAGTCTCTGAAAATTAGCAGACAAATATAATAAGCCTGGTCAACATTTATTGGTGGTTTTTTTTATTTTTTGTATATATTATGGTGCTTTCTTCCTGGATACTATAAGAATGTCACTTTTTTGTAAGCAGTTCCTTATGCCTGCAAATATCAGGGCTTAGAAAACAGATGTGTGCTATCTTTTTAAATCTAAGTAGGATGTTCTTGCAGTTCATATTTGGCTTAACGTCAAATACCATAAGCTGGTATGATCTTTACTTCTGCACAAAAGTACTCTTGAAATATGTGGTCTGTTTGGTTTCCATTGTTATTTCCATTATTGTTATGAAACACATCTGTTATGCATAATGCTATGTTGAGTAGAAAAAAAAAGTACAAGGTAATTTCAAAGTTGTGGTTTCTGTTGGTTTGGGGGGGGGGGGTGTTGGATTATTGGTTCAAACACTGCATAGAATAAAATTTACAGCCTGGTAAACAGGGACCAGTGTCAGAAAACTGTTCCCACATCCCTGGAGCTAGAGAAGTCACAAAACAGTGTTTTGCCACTGTTGCCAACACTAGTCATTTGTTTTAGTTTAGCTGAATTTATTTTCCCCTTGAACAAAGTAACAGCTGCAACTGCAGGGAGGTTTCTTTTAATTTCCAGAACTTAAACAAGCTGAATTTTGAACTGTAATATGCACTGAATAAAGGACAGTAACATCTTTCTTAGCCACCGCTAATTGGAATCCATACCTTCCTTTCACCATGTAAAGGAAAAACTTAGCTGATATTTCCCTCTACATGATATGGCAACATTTTCAGTGCTCCTTTGTTCATCACACTTTTATGTGTGGTGACACCTTTATGTGCTTTAAAAAGCAGTAAACTTGGGTTTCAGGTCATTGTGAAATGCCGAAATAGCTACTGAGAGTACTGAAAGTCATTCCCTCTACCAGTTTATGCAATTTGTTAATTAAGGCTACCATGAATATTTGTGGGTCTAATTTCATATGTCCCGAAATGGAATATTTAATCATTGAATGTGTTAAAAATGAAGATGCACAGAAAAATAAGAAAAAGAAAATCTCAAAAGTGAAACTTCTAGAAGGAAGAGAAATAAGGACCTTTGTCTTCTCTTTTTTTAACACAAACTTTAAAAGTACAAAACACTTAGATTCATATCCTTCCTCTGTGCAAGATGACTCACCATAGTACTTTACCCTAGACCTAGTCATTCACAAATGCACTGATAGATGGAACTTTGTATGAACTACTTAAATAGTAATTGTATCGGATGCCAAAAATAAAAATAACTACAATCTGGAGCCTAGGATATTTGCCTGGTAGGTGGAATACAATGGGTAAAAGCTGCTGAAAAGAGATGTGAAACACACTCCTCTGTTTCATAGGAGAATGCCCTAACCTATGAGATACTGAGGGAAATGAAGATAAATTACCATTTTCATTCTACGGCAGTTTTGTCAATGTAGTCCTTCATTTCCTTGGCTTTTATTGCAACTGTCGAAACATTTCTCAGTATTTCAAAATACCGTTTCAGCATTGCATTCTCATTTCAGCTATTCTGAAAGTGCATTTTTGAGGAACAAATAATGTAAAAGAAAAATATCATTCAGCTCAACTTCTGAGTGATCCGGTTGCCTTGTATCATCCATTGTCTGGTCAGCATCTAAAATAAGTTTTTAAAGTTATACAGCATGTACAGTTTGGGGTGCATAGCAAAAGGTTAGTAAGTATATTCCTTACATTTATCTTCAGAGCTGATGATAGAGTTTTCAATATTTTTGGAAGACAGTATAATATGATTTCAGTGAAAAAATTACAATTTATCATGCTGATCAAGGCATTATGTTTTCAAAATAATTGTAAAATAAACAATGTGGAGACCTCTTAATTTATTTTAGTATTTAAAACAAAACTGAAACTGAAAAAATATCCCAAAATGTTGTGAAAATGGCCTCCTGCTCCTAAGACTAATAAAGCGAACCAAACAAACAAAATTCCCCACTCTTTTCCAACTTGAAAAGTGGTTACATAATAAAACTGCATGAAAAGAATATATATTCACTTTTCTGTCACTCTTATAAACCAACAGTTTATCATGGGAAATTTATTTTCATTTTAACCTAGATGAAGCTAAATCTACACTATCAATATTCAGAAAGATAGAGAAGTCCTTAATTCTAGGCCAGAGCATGTGGATGATGTTCTTGCACAAATATTAGGAACATCAGAATTTTTGTTAGCTTTTCCTTGTTATTTCCACCCTTTTTCATTTTTCCTCGGTGTCTGTGATCATTTTCCTCTGTCCTTTATGAACTTAATTCTTTCAGATTTTCTTCCATCTTGTCTCTGCTATATTTTGTGTTAAATTCTCCCTTAAACAAAGTAGGAAGTTTTAGCTGCGGCTTAGGGAATCTTAAATTTTTATGTCTGGAACTAGGCAATACAAATCTCTGCATCTCTCTCATAAATACCGCATGTCTAAGAGAATAGAAAATGTTCTAGTTGGTTTTTTTTTTCCTTCTGTTGAACAATATTGGTAATCCAATATGAAAAATCATGCCATTTAAGATTTCCACAGCAACAGATGATACAATTTCAAGGAAGAATACAGATACTTTAAGGTCTGTAGCTATTTCTTCCTTACTTATTGACCTAACTGTGTTAAGTTCCATTTACTGCTCCGAGTCTGTGATCTTGAGGCCGCATCATGGAAGGAGTTAAAAAAATGTTGAGCCCTTTTCTTCTGCTATAATCTTAATACAGAAGGAACATCACTATTCCTTTAAAGGCCTTTTACCCTGTTTTGACAAAATCATTCTTGGACCACTATCGTCAATTCTATTTAAAAATATCTTATTGCTGGAAAGGTAAAGAAAAAAATAATTGTATTGATTTTGGTGCTGGAAATATGAGTAAGTTACAAATGACAGCCTGAGAAATCCTAATCAATATAAAAAGAGAGCTTTAAAAATCATTTAATTGAAGTAGAGTAAGTAGAATCTTACATGGTTTAAATAATGTCAACAGAAAAGTTACTGTTTTCAGCTCAGTACACATGATAAGACTTTGAGAGTCATAAGCACCTAATACCATCTCAGGAATTTAGTAGTGGGTAAAGATTAAAGCTTACTGTCTCCACAGGGTGCTGAGCTCTTGATTCATGTTTTTTATAACATCAAGTCTGGATTATTGTAATACCCTGTTTGTAGGCCTCTTTGATACAGTGGTTTGCTGTTCACAAGCTTCAACATGCACAGATTATAACAACTCAGATTCTCAGTGGAATTGAACTGTATCAACATTCCACCAGACTTGATTGCTTTTTGTCAGATTTAAAATTATTTTTGAAACATGCATGTTACCTACTTTTTTTTTGAGCATTCAATGACTTTTTTCAGCTTTTTTTTTTAGACTAACTTAATGATTTTTCATTTTCTCTACTTGCTGCGTATTAAGGTGACAACTGTACTATTGGCTACAGACTCTGAAAGCAGATGTGACCTCAACATAACATGGAATATGGCAAGATAAAGCACTCAAACTGGGATAAATATTATGAACTCTAGGGAACAGATTTCTTAATGCATGTTTTGCTTGTTCCCTTGTTCCACATTTCAGAGTGTGTCTGGCTGCGGAGAAGTAACACTGAAAACTTGAGGAGTATAAAATAATTTAGTCTTTTTAAATATATTTTTAACATTTGAAAAGTATCACTGGAGAATAGTAGATAATACTTTATGAATCTATACAAATTAGCTATCCCAGCTGTGTATTCTAATGCATGAAGACAATAAGTTAATGAGCTCACTGTACTACTCACAATTTCTGAAAAGTCATGGAAATGGAAAGAGGTCATAAGTGATTGGAGAAAAATATTACCAGTTGGTAATAGCGATACCTTAAAGAAAAAAGAAGAGGGTAACCTTTTTAATTGTCATTCACTGTATCTATTCACATCATGAAAGAACTATTTAAACTAGGAAAAAAAAAAATCAAATATTTAGGCTTAATTTCAAGAGAATTCAGCATTCCAGAGATGACTGTAAATTTCAATGTACAGTCTTCTAGTTAAATAAATAGAAGTTACTTGAATATGCAGGTAATGCCAAATCAACACATACTGCAACTCCAGCTCTGAAAAGAAATGCACATAACATGAATGTGAACAAGAACTGAGTGAAATTTAATATGAAAAATTTAGTATATTAAACAATTAATTACAGCATTTTGGTGGGTTGAAAAGTTTCAAAATCAAAACCTAGGAAACTACTGTGTGATTTTTGTTTCTCTGCTAGTTAAGTAAAATAAATATGTAGATAAGTAAGAAAAACTGTAATGTCACAGAATGTAATGTCAATTATAAGTATCTGAAGATATAAACAACAATTGTGCACAGAAATTATTCACCCTGGTCTATGGGATTGTAATTACATTTTTGCTGAAAATGGAGGGAAAGGAGTTATTGCAAGCATTGGAAATGTCTCACAAAATGACAGCAGCCCTGTCTATTGCAAAGGCAAAACACTATAAGCTGCAGTGCCTTGAACAATCTTGTATTATCGTAAGAGTTGATTGGAAATTAATGTATAATCCCATCTGGCTACATAGAAATAAACATGAATGTTTCTTACCCCCATTCCCCAACACGATTTCAGTGAGGCCACTGTGTCATCCCAACGAGAGGTGCAGGTATAGGACATAATACTACGTCAATCACTTTCAGACATGCAGCCTTTTTTAGTACGATTCCTTAGTTTCTTTTTGTCTTATTTAGATTTACATTTTCTGTGGTTTTATTCTGATTACATCATTTTCTAGTCATATGGATAAAGCACATTCACAGGAAAATGCTTTGTAGGAATTCCTTCTTCGGTGCTTTCTTTCCATATTGGTTTCTCCTTTAAAACACTAAATCAGTATGATAAAGTCATATTTACATCAGGGTAACTGAATACAATACCATAGACAAGCATCTTCTCAATACTGATTTTCTTGGGCATTCCCTTTTCTCTACCTCTTATTCCTTCTTTTTATAAAAATACAGATTTCCTCCAAAGTTTTTTCTTCTTTTTCTTTTTTTGCCAGTTCAAATGTTTTTCTTTGCTATAGCACTGAATATATTTCAAAATGGGTGTCATTGATGTGTCTGCTGGATCTGCTGGTTACACAAACTCAGGTTATTTATTACTTTCCTGCACTGAACTGGACAAACACCTGAGTTACAATATGCTATTAAAAATGATTCATATGAAGTGTTTTTCAACCAAAGTTTTCAAAGATCTATCTAAATGTTGATCAGCTGATACAATAATAGACTTAAACTAACAAATAAACAAACACCCCCTCCCTTAAGAGTGATGAGACTTCTATTAAAGTCATTTATAAACTAGGTATTTCACAGGATCATTCAGGATATCTTTACATTTCACATAACATGATATCAAAACATTTTAAAGGTAGAAAGAAAAGAGGGAAGGAGTAGAGAACCCTGCCTGCCTGCCTTCTCTTCTTGACATACTTCAAAAGTACATGCTCACTTTTTAAAGAAAATAGCAGGCTCAGTACTGAAAATCCCAAATAAAGGAAGGAATCTCCAGGAAGCCTGGAAGTATAGGATGCCTAAATCCCAGAGAGAAGTAGACACATCCCTGTCCTTACCATTTCCTACTGGCTGGTTACACGGGTTTGCAGCTGGTTTTGTGTCTTGCGTGGATGTGTTAGACACTGATCTTTCTCGCACTGCACAGAGTCAGCATGACAGAGTCTGCTTACAGAGCAAATGCCTAAACAAGGGACACAATGACATTGCATACTCTTGCTCTGAAGACCTTTTGGGGTTCTAGGTATTCAGTACTTAGTATTATTCTATGCAACTGAGTTCTGGATTTATTTTTTGACAGCAAGATAATTTGCTGTGTCTCTTTGGCTTTGAAGTCAGTGCTCTGCTTTTGTATAATTTCATCTGCCAGCACTTTAAGTGATGTAAATATTAACATGAACTGCTACAGTCAAGGAAAGCCAGAAAGACAGATTCTTCAGGCTTCTGGTAATTTTTTTGCACTTATGAAGGAGATTGAAAAGTAAAGTCCTAGAGAGGAGCTAAGTCTGCCACTCACAATCCATTGCTTACTCAGCCAGCAAACCCAGAGAGCGGAACAGCTCAGTTACTGGACAGAGGTAATGATATCTAGTTCTTAATAGATACTCAAGCATATTTTTTTACAGCATGTATTTTTTTCTTTGTTCAAATAGTCAGTCTTTCACATTAACAGTAGTATTCAGCCTGAAAGCCTGGAAATACACAGAGGCTTTCTCAAAAACCAAACCCCCTTGACTAGTAACACCACAGTATCTCTCCTAAAATCTCTATGTTCATGAAATTGAGCTTCTTAATTATCCCCTTTTAAATTCCAACTGATAATTTCCCTTTGCAAGTAAAAGGTAGAGATTTGTCCCCAGGTGTTTTTACTTTTGTATAACTCACACTCATTTTTCCTACTTAGTTCAAAAAGAACAGAAGCAGATGGAGTCCAAGGTAATATTCCCTTTGGGCCTAGAATGCCAGATCTGTAAAATTGGATGAATGATAAATTTATTTGTCTATTATTTCATATTTTACAGTGAAAGCACTTATATCCTGGATATATATATATATGATTAATAGCAATAAAACGATTAAAAGTCTAGACAGCACATAAAATGAAGAAAAAACACAAAATGAAAGTGCTGTGAACAGTTATGCAGTGTTGTATATGAGCACAGGATATGTAAAGTACTCATTGGTGCTTAATCCTCTAATCAAGGAAATGCTCCCAGATTGAGACTGTCTTCTAAACATTTTTTAAAATCTTAAATCTCATGGTGAAAAAAAAGGAAATGCAAAGACTAGTAATTTTACTGAGAGCACTCAGACCGGTTAGCACCAGTGATAATTAATATTAAGAAAAGAAGAGGAAAAACTGCTGGGAAAATGTTGCATTTTTGTATGTGGATTAAATAAATCATTAAATATTAAGATGATTTACTTTAATTGCAATATTCAGCAAACTTACCAGCCACTTACAGGGAAGATAAACTATAAGTGACTTACCTTTAAAGTAGACAAAGACTTACTCCCATTCAGGAACTTCCCTTAGATACTATCATTGTCCAGTGAGATCGGGTTTAGAAATCAAACACATTGTGGTATCATAAGGTAGTAAACATTTCAGTGATAATGAATAAATTAAAACAACTATTCTAAAGAGCATTCTGATATAGATCTTTGATTTAGGTTAGTATTTGCTCTATAGGAAACCCACATGTTTTTGCTCTAACACACAATCACTACTTACAGAGAAGGACCCCAAAATGTAATGCATTAAGGACATTTTTTCTCTTGCATTTTGTTTCCAGAAATCACACCTAAGCATACCATCAGAATTATGTGATATTGATGCTACTCAAGGAACAGATAACAAAACACCCTAATGTCAAAAGTCATTTCATTTTTCCATCAAGAAGAATGAGGCCATCTCTAAACATATTAAAATATTATTCACTTTGACAATAAAACTAGTTCCAAGACATGAACTATTGCTATATTAGAGACGGGAAGCAATCAGTATTTTTCATCTTCTAAGAATCTCTATAATACAAAAAATCCATCATGTCTAATGGAATCGGTAAGTACCTGGAAGGCAAATGTCTTTTCTTATTTCCAGTGTGAAATCTGGTTTGAAACAAGCACTTACAGTTAACTCATTCCTCTAATATCCAGAAAAGTTTGACCAATAATGAATGAATACTACCCATATCTTTTTTTGAAATGACATAAATTTTTCATTACTATTCCATGGTGCATTGTTGTACTATTAAAGAGTCCTAAAGGGATATATATGTGGCTGCAGTTAATACTCAACAGTATTACAAATGCTAATATTTCTAAACATTTTAACCTAAAGCAGTTAGTTGTTGAAAGTTGTTAACTGTTATTACCCACTTGCTATTATATTTTTTTCTGCTAATCTATTAGACTTACTACAGTCTGTTACACTAGTGTCAACATTTGTGCTAGGTGCATTCTATATAAGTATTTTTAAATGTGCTTCATGTCAGATATGAAATCAAGCCATAAGGGTGTTAAGAATACAATTTCATGAATTTCATTATGAAAAGCTTCATTTTGACTGAGTGGTAATCATCCCTCATGGATTTTATGAAACATATACTGAAAAAAGAAACTCACAGGAATGTTGAATAAACTTTTAAAATTACTTTCACATGTACAAATCAAGAACTTGAGTACTTTATCTGTGACAGGCTGACCCTTCCTATATCAGTATTTAAGTTGCTGCTGTTCACTATCAGCGCTAGTAGTTCAGTGATCATCACAGAGACCATCACAGTTTCCTGATTGCCATAGCATACCTAATCCTTCTAAATTTATGCATCAAGAAGCTGGATTCTTGTGATGGAGTTTCTCTTTACTTGGGAAAGAGAGAATTCTCTCTGAAGTAGGACAGTTACTCACATTTTACTTACTGTCAGAACAGTCACTCCATATTGTTTACTTCTCCACTGAGGAGCAATCTAGGGATACATTGAGTTGACCCTTCCTTTTTTCCTAAAAAACCACTGCTGTGTCACATGTCTAGTGGAGTTGAGCTCCATATCTAAGGCACAAGCAAGCCTTCATCAGCTTTTTGTATTATATTGTTTTTACAAGGAGTGAAATGTGACTAAAGGTCTTAGTTCTCTTGCAATGCAGTTCTTTGGACCTGCATAGGATAGGGAAAAATACTTTTCTAATTTAATTTACAGGAATTGTTACCCTTTAAGTTTACGGTCAGTTTTACTACCAATATTAATTACTTAAGCCAGTGGGACTGTGTGAATCACAGTTGTAAGCAGGTTGTGTTTTACATTTTTAGGAGGGTTTAGAATATGAAGATTATTGAGATTCATTAACAGGAGGCTTTATTGTGGTGCTAGAGATATAACATAGAAACCATAGCACACATCTATCTTCAGGTTGGTCCATCAAAGAGACTTGTTCAAGGTGTCTTAGTTGCATATTTTATAATCTTCATGGCAACTTCCCTTCACCATTACTAAAGCAGCCAATTCATTGCCATTAGAAATAAATTTCACAATATCTAAACATCTATAGCTTCCTGAAGATGACAAGTGCATTTTACTACTGCAACCAAATCATGATCTTGAAACAGATTCCTTTTACCACCAACCCGAGCTGTACTTAAAAAGACATAAATAGATGTGTGCTTCAACATCCTAGTCAAAACCTCTGAGCTATCTAGCCGCTTTTTTTAGCTAGGCTTTTAAAGGCTGTGTAATATTATTATTTTTGAAAACATTGATTTAAATAAACCATTTTATGGTGTATTGAATCATAATTTTCTTTAATTTAAAATTGCTGCGTTTTTTGTTTGATGCATATCATTTTGCAAATATGCTTTGGTTAATGGGACTTTACAAAGTGCAGAATTAATGATCAGTTTTAAGACCAGTAGCTAATGTCTCTTTTCTGTGTGAAAATACAAGCACAAAAGCACAGCATTCAGACTGAACTCTTAGTTACTATGGTGATATCATGAAGCATGGTGGCAAATGTTATTTTAAAGCATTCTTCCATTTCCTATTCAAATGGTTAGTACAAAGCATTCTCCAGTATATTTAGTTAATAACAGATCAATGTCTTTGTTCCTCTCCTGCCAGGCAAACTATAGACAAAGAGGAGTCACACTGCTTAACAATATTGCTATGGGAGACTGGATTAAAATAATCAATATGGCTTTTAACACATGCTTTTCATTTTAAACAAAACTCTAGAATTCCAATTCTTGGCTTGTCTCCTGCCAGTAACTATACTGGATTACATTGTAACTATTATTTCCCATAGCAACTAACTGTAGGAACATAGGAATTACTACACTAAATCAGATGTGTGGTCCATCTTGTCTGACATCCTGTTTTTCAGACTGCCAGATCATACAAGCCCTACCAAAATGCACAAGAAAACTCATATATCAGGAGAAAGAGGTCGGTGAGATAGCCTCTACATCTTTCACGCTGTATGGGACCAATGAAAGGACTAAGTATGGTTCCAATACCAGAACTATGTTGGGTAACCCACCATGGGGCTGTTGCATTAGCTGTAACTCCGAGTTATACTGATTTTAGAGATTTTAATTCCCAGGTGGAATCTAGTGTTTAAGTCACATAAATTCTGCTGGAATTGTAATTTAAACAGTAAATATTACAATTAAGGTCTTCCTCACTTTTAAAATCAATTTAATTTCTATGAAACAGTACACCTTATATCTCAGGACAGAATCAGATTGTCCTTGTCCTCTCAAATTCATCAAGTAAAGTAAAATGGTTATATTTGTGTGTATCATGACAAATGTGGCACTACAGCTTTGCACTAGATGTCATTAATGGAATGTATTGGCCACAGGTCCAGGTACAGTAAATTAACATAGTTTCATCTGTGAAAAAAAACCTAGTGTATATTTCCTAAGGATCTATTCCTTCTAATTCTACCAATATCTACAAAGCCAGTATTTTATAGTTGCATGGTGACAATATTGCCTAATCCTGCATTATCGGACTTCAGTGCCAGCACTGCTAAACTGGTTCAGTGTCTAAGTAGACATCTGCTGTTAACCCTTTCAAAGAAAGGGGGACTCATAAATGAGGCCAAACTAGCCACCTAAACAGACATTAATTCTCACTTTGCTAAAAACTATGAGTCATATCTTCAACTATATATATAGGTAGAAAGAGATTAAGAAAGTAGCAAGGTGGTACTTAAAATAGTACATCATTATATAGTATCATTTTGATTACTAAGTACAAAACTAAAATTTTAAAAGCCATTTTCATAACTCCAGTGTATGTGAAACACCAGGAGAGCTTGCTGTTCAGAAAACTAAACCAAATTATTCTTGTCAAAATAAGACAATAGAAAATAAAAATTCTCAAAGAAGGTTAATTTTAAAATAACGTTATGTTGTGCATGGTAGTTCTTACATTAGCAATCCACTCTTCTCCTCTCTTCCAAGTGTTGAAGTACTACTTAAGGACTTTCTTACAAAGAACCCAAATAAAAAGCTTGCTGTACAACAAGCATGCTCATTCGGTTACATGTCCTTTTGTTTTCTATATATGCCTCTAAAGTTTAAATTTTTCATAAGTCACTAGTGATTTGGGGGTATCTGAATGCGCAGTTCAAAAAGCTGCCATTATTTTAAAGCTTCTGCATATAACTGGGCGTATTTCCAGAGAAAGGAAAGAGTCAAGGAGGATTGACTGAAACTTACTGTTTTTAGGGGTCCAACTTACTGCAAAATCACAATCAAATCATTTTTGCCAAGAAAACAAAAAGGGGGAAAAAAAGGAAAAATGCTTATTTTGGCATTTCTGATACACTTCATTTCACAAAGGAATTTAATATACCTAAATATATATAAACATATATATATATTTACTTACACACATACACACAACATTAGAAGTGGGTATAGTCACTCTTGTGAGTTTAGTGACCAAAGTTCACTTTCCTACTCTGAGTGAGGCCGGGAAGGGCTGGGACTCAGTGTTCCACCCTGAGCGAGCACTGTGCCCTGGAACCACATGATGAGCAGTAGCAGCACCTCTGCTTCAAGACCTCCTTTAGGCAAGCCCAAAATTTTTTTAGCTAAAAATGACTTAAATAGAAATGCAATAGATTCTTTCAGGTCCTGTAAACCATTTTTTCCCTCCTTACTTTCTAGGGGGAAAATATTAAATCTATTTTCCATCCAAGTTCAGCCTCCTCAAGCCAAATGTAGATCTTCCAGCATGTTTGGAAGGGTGTGACAACTATTTAATAATCCCACATGTGACCCATGAATAAGGTTGATCATTTTAACATTTCACATGTCTAGCAGGCACAAAGGTGGGGTTTCTTGCTTTTAAGTTATTCCTGTGTAATTGATGTTGTCTGACAACAATGTCCTTGGTTTCAGAGTCTGGCCCTGTAACTTTTATTCATATACAGCTTGATTTTACATATTACTAAGGACTCAAGGCTAAACATAAGTTACTTGCTTAATTTTCAGCATAGAGGTAGTATTAGTGATTTAAATTACATTACTGATAAATACATGTTTGTGTGCTCTTCTCTCATGTCAAATAAGATCCATCAACCCTTAGAGCTAAAGAAGCCAAGTAATCCCATGGAATTAAAGCAATTGAATTGAATAAGCGTTGCTGGGCTGAAACCTTTAATTTGCAAACAATATCAGAATTGTTTTCCCTCAAGTATGTAACCAAATTATTTCATTTTTATTTTGTTGTAGAGATTCTCCAGTAATTAATCCTGAAAGATTTCCAGAAACCCAGTTAGAAAAAAAGAGAAAAAAAAGAGAGAGATCCAGCTGAAGTCTGCCAAAATTTTAGACTGTGAACTTGTTAGATGAAGGGACAAACATACTGAAATTATGAGACAAGCTGTTATTTTCTGCAAGAATATTTGCAATGCTCTACTGATTCACATTAATGTCTTATGATGTCCTTAAAAAAACGGTCAGCTGTTCATCATAGCTTCATTCTCTAACTAACTAGTCCTTCTAGGCTTCTTAGGAAAGGAAGTGACTCACAGGTTTTCTCTATAGGCAAAAGATAAAAATTAAGGATTAAAATTTGCCTGTGTTTAAATATCTGTTGTTTTACTCATGAGGAAGATCTGCCACAGGGAAAGACAGATAGTCTGGAACAAACCCAGCACATTTAAGTGTTTCATTCTACAGGATTTTTCTTTAGACTCCTATTCACACTTCCTTAACTGTTTCTGTTTTAGTTTGTAATATCTGGGGAAGCCCTATGTCTGATTACTGAAGTGGCTCTGAATTCAGAAAATTTCAGAGATATTAGTGGTAGTGACTTACCATTCACTTTCCAGGATAATTCCCTATATTCAATTTACCCTATATTAACTGTATTTTAAATAATTTAAGAAATCTACACTCCATAACCTTCCTCAAACATTTCAGGATCCCATCAGAGGATTCCAAACCAATATTTGAATATACGATGTATATATCACTCCATGTGTTAATGTATTGATGATTCATCACAGTTGAAATGACCATCTTCAGACAAACAGTTAAAGCATGTCTTTTTGGCAAATCATTTAACTGATTACAGGATATGCCTGAGAAGAATTTTCTCACTAAGCTTTTGCCTGGAGGAGAGAAATAACAGGCTTGATGCTGTCTAGTGAGGACAATTTAATTTAAAATTTTCTTTTAGAATTAATATCATGGGTAGATCTAAGTGTCATGACAATGCTGGTTACAGTGATAGCTTGAATAAGTCCATAGCACCTAAACTTCCAGTTAAAAATACCCAAAAAACCCCCAAAACATTATGATTGATACCTTTCTGTGGCCTACAAAAAAAAAAAAAAAAGGTAATTATGCTATGGCATTTCACACATCACTACAGAGATCAAGGAAAGTGTCTTCCTTTGTTTGGATTTATACACGTATGGCCATATATCCATATATGGGTACATGTTGCTAGCATTTTCACATCTTGTCACTCATCAACTATTGGCTCTGTCAGAACAAGCCACAAGACTTTAACAATGAATGATATGATCCAGTATGGCAAATTCCATTTTCTCATTCTCTTCAGAAAAATTATTACACAGACCTTTTTCTTCACTTATGTAGTTCTTTCTTTTATTGAAAGCTGACACTCTACTTAAACTGGTAAAATACATAAAAGACAACATAATCCTTATCTGGAGAGTTTCTCAGTGTAACAACACAGAACTTCAGAAAAGTTCCGATTTTTTTTCCCATTTATATACAACTACATATAGATACACATACATCGGATACACACACATACATAGATGGAACTAAGAATATGAAGCCAATTTTATTTAAATATTTGGTGTATACTATGCCAGGAAGCATTATGGGAAAGAAAGACATGAGACTAAGATGTAACTGAGTGGGATGAAGTGTCACAAATATAAAAAATACAGGAATATTCTTTTACTAGAGATTATGAACACCTTACTATAAAGAAATAGAATTTGTGTTATAAGCTCTACCTGATCTATACTTACCTCCTGTGGTTCTCCTATAGCCAAACATAGCCAAACATTTGAATAAAGGAGGTTGATTTGCCTTTTTCTAGAAAGCACCACAAAAAAAGAGTTATATTTTGTTTGGGTAGATTTAATCTATATTATATTGAGCAGAATGCTATTTATTACTGTTATATAATGAATAGAACTTTGGAAAATAGTTGGCACTGGGTGTGATGGTTTAAGTGATGGCTCAAATAAAAATAAAATTAGCTCTTCTGCTAGGATGTGAGCATGTATTACTTTTAATGGGCCTCACAAACGCAGATCAGCCCTCATGAGGAAAGGTTGAAACATTCCACCAGCCAAGCAATTTAAATTCTAAACATTTACCAGAAGACATAAAGGTCAGATATGTACCAGTATCTCTAGACACATAGATATGTTATCTCCTTCTCTAAAGGAAAAAAATTATTAGAGAGAGATGGTAGATGAGAATCAGAAATTAGATCCAGGCACTTCTGCTAGAAACAGCATCAGGTGAAATCTCACCCACGGGATGATATACCCTTCCAAAATCAAGTTCTAAAAGATCTGCGGATCAAAGGAGAATACTCAAAATAAGCCCCAAAGCATGACTATTCTTGCTGAGCATCCTTTGATTCTTACAATACTAGTTATGTGAACTGTTAGGCTCACATAAATATTTTGGGGTAACATAAATAGTAGAAGTATGAGTAATAGCAAGTCAATAGTCAGGGAGTAAAGATGCTGAAAGTTCATCAGAAAGAGTGACTCTGGCTGTGGATGCTTGGATAATTAGGATTCCACTGTCTTTTCCTTTTCAAAAATATCTAGAATGCTATCTTACTCTGGAATAATGAAAAACAAATGAAAGCTACACAGTTAATTTGATTTATTTCAGCCTCTCTCCAAAGCTTTGTTTCTCAAATCTGTTCAGTTTCTGCCATTGGTTATAGTTGATCTCCCTCCTAAATGAATCTTTGGAGGGATAAATCTATTTATAAATAGAAAAGAAATCAAGCAGGCAAGCAGAGCAGTGTATCTGTGACTGCTGAGCTGGGACAGTTTTTTATCTGAGAAAGAGAAAAGAACTCTGAGAAACTCTTTTAAAAAACGCCTGGAGTTCTTAATGCAATTGCTAAATTAGGAGGTGTATGACCCTAGCATAGATTTAGCTTGGCAATGACTAGCAAATCCACAGAGGCAGAGCACTAACTGGGGAGAACGACGTAGCACATAATAAGCTATGCTTAATAACAAAACCTTTTGCATTAAAAACACCCCACCAGGATGCTGGTTCTCATTCAGATCCTGATAGATTCAACCATGTAGTTGGAAGACAATAAGTGTTGTTAGCAAGTCTAAAAACATCAATGGTTTTAGGGGAGAAGGACTGAGGATATATAGAAAAGAAGGGAATTTAAATAGGAGATGAAACGATAGCTTTTATGTATATCTCATGGCTCTAGAGCTTCAGGTCTTAAAATCATAGCTCAGTCAAACTGGAAGACATGATAAAGTTGAGACCCTGTAAATTTGATTAATTAGCAGAAACAGAAGAAATGAAATTGATTCTTCTTCTTTCCCAGTCACTTCATCAGAACTGAACACAAGGTATCTTGTTTAAGGTAATTTGACCTGAGTTTGGTTTGCATTTGCTCAAAGTTTGAAGACCCAAAAAACCCCCAAAAATGGAATCTTTGGCTATATGCACAGTTCTTGTACAGATGGGTAAAGTAAAAGAAAAAAAAAAGAAAAAGGGCTGTGGGAAAATAGAATGAACAAGGAAAAAAGGTAACTAAAACAGACAATAGAGATACCTTCCTGAACACAGAAACACAAGAGAATATGATAGACATACTTCATATTAACTTTCCTTAATGACTTTAAGACATTATTGCCTCTTTGTCCTGGGCCCTATTGGAAACTTCAGGCTCAGACAATAATGAGACCTAACAATAAAAGAATATACAAGATGGAAACATACTGAGAAAAGAACTTAGTAAAGGACCTGATGTTAGAGTCAGTTTTCAGGCTGAAAGGACAGTTATCTTCAGACACTCTTTCAGAAATATTATTACTGATTTTTAATTATACCGTCTTCTATGTAAGTAATAATATCCTATAATTGTTACATTCTCATTCCCATGAGAGATTCTTTTAGCCCTAAATTATTCCCCATAGATATATTATTTATAAAAAGATGGTTGGGGTTTTTTTTCCCTTTATCCTCCTGTTTTAGTTCTCTTTCTATGTACCCTTTAGCACCAAGTGATTCACTGCCCAGTTAAATCAACTGTAGGTACATCAGAACCTCTTTATGAATATTCACAGAGCTCAATAGAAAAGTTTCCCAAAAATCAAATTCAAATGAAAAACTAGGACATCTGAAGAGGTGTTTTGTTGGAAGAAACAGAAAGAGAAAAGTTAGTTGTGAAAAAGAGACTTGCCTGGATTTTTACTCTAAAAGGCAGGGAAAATGAGTCAAAATTTCTCTCAAAAATTGATATGTGTTGTGTATTTTCTGAAGTAAATACTGTCATCCTTTCAGCAAAATATTCATGTTGTATGTTGGTCATCCAGGAAAGGAAGCATTCCTTGCAAAAAATGCTGGGCTTTCAAATGGTTTTAGAAAGTCTAAGGGATGTTTAATAAATTTTAGTAAGAACTCTTACCTATTTGCATCCAGTCTTGCTATGGACAAGGATTCTTCTACAAGAACAGGCCCTGGGAGAGGATTTCCAGACAACTAGGGCAGTCTGCACAGCATGCTGCTCTACTGTACCCCTTGTATAACTCCAGGCAGAGGTCTACTGCAAAAATATATTTACTAATAATAGAATACAAGAAGCCTATTGTTTATTGTATAACTCAAAGGATTCAGCCCCCGTTTTTTCTTTTTTTAGTGCTCCATTGCTATGCAGTAGCAATTTGACATTAAGAAATAAATTAGCCTTTACAGAAACAGACAAGTACATCTTTTCCTACACCCATGGAAATCTATGCAAACTCAGGCATTGTATGAGTCAGTGGGACATCCACACCCTGCACATGCTCTGCAAGACTTCACAGAATTTCACAGATTGTTCCCCATCAGGGTACTACTAGACTTCTCCTGAACTGCAAATTCTATACGAGGGCCATAGACTACCATTTTAACTTATGTGGTCAATATCAGGACTTTCCAAACAGAAATAATGCTGTCTGTTCTTCCTGCTGATGTGTCAGTAGTACCAAGGGACTGAGCTGCTCAGTTGCCTTCTTCACACTGTACAACACAGGGTTTCTGTGAAACAGATACAGTGTGAGCATGCTTTGTAAAAACGTGCTTATTTCATAAGGCATATGAGAAAGCTAGGGTTGAATAGGCTACTTCAGTTCTGGTTTTGCTTAATCTTAGAATACTTGTGGGCGTAAATACTGAGAACAGTAGGTATGGCGTATCAAAGTCAATATTGTGATTTTTAAATTGATTAAGACCTTTTAGTATTAGAGAAATGATGCTAATTTTCAAAGATCCAGACTTCTGAGTATTTGATCATACTTTGAATAGAAAACATTTTGTACTTCTAAATGCTCTCTTTTCACTTCTGTTCTATAAAAAAAAAAGTTCAAAGAAAATATTTGAGCTGTTCCTTCCTAATCTCTATTAGTACGTAAGTTCCCTGAACCTGAGCTATCATGTCTGGGTCTTACCCAGTGGAGCTTATAACTTGTTTGATCTGGAGCTATTTGGTTTTGTGCCTCCTGGACCAAGTCCCTCTGGACCCACCTGACCTTAAAAGAATTGCTGTTGACTCAGATATCCTTAATTCAGCTGTCAACTTTAGCAGTAGTTTGACTGAAGATAAAGTTAAATCATCCTTTACCTAAGCTAGTTTTCTGGAATCCACTCAGTTTAATTGAGGCATCTGTTTAATAAAATACATTTCACTAAGCTATTCTTAATAAATACAAGATGAATACATCAAACATATTAAAATCCTTATGTGTTGCAAGACAAATTTGTACATGCATTTTAAAAACAATGAGGCATTTTTTTCATACTTGGCTTCATTTTTAAGGCTCAATACAACTCAAATTTGACATTTCCAAGCAGTTATTTCTGAGTTATTTTATGGCAAAACTCTGAACAAAATGTATATGAGAAGATTGTACTCTGTCATGGTCAAAGAACTCACAAACACCTGCTTCATTTCCACTAAGGAGAGACTGGGAGTGATTTGCTAGGGCATCAAGGATATTTTCTTCTCGACCCATATTAGAACTAGCTAGTATAAAGTAAACCACTAAGTCATGTGGTACTGCAGTAGTTTATATAGGCTGAACTTGCAACTCTCCCAAATGAGCTTGAATATGCAAAATTTTATACCAGAAAGAAAACTGCTGAAAGGCTCATTTACAAATTCTGTAAAGGGTATAGAGATGAGTGGGATTTTAATTCTATCTCTAAGATGTCCTGATTATGCTTGAAATAGGCTGTACAGTTTTATACAGCAGACAATAACCAGGTACTACATAATGGTATCATCCAAACAACAGCCTGAGCAACAAACTTTCTTCTGCCAGTCATATTCAATATCTGTGTCACCCATTTTTGGAAAGTGTGAATGATTGATAAGGTTTTCCAATTAAAGGTACCATGGCAAATATTAAAAAAAAAACAAAAAAACAAAAAAAACCCCAAAATGGTTTTAGAAGTTATTTATATTATTTCTTCTCTAAGGCAGAACTCACCAAGCACTATGCATTTAAAATCCATCTGACCTTAATGTCATACTTCTAAAACAAAGTTTATAGGTCATGCTTACAGTCCTATTCTAGTAGTGATTCTGGAAAAAGAATAGAAGTCTTTCTAAATATCCCTTTCAGACTGACTTCTTAGAAGGTTGTCTAGCTAGAAGAGTTAATATGGTCTTTAGCAGTGTTTAACAGGTGGATATCTGGAAAAAAATAAAGTGATGGTATTATTAGAGATGTTTACTGGAATAATATATTCAAATCTATTCTCCACACACTTAAAATGATGTTGCAAAATTTGAGAGAGTAGAGTAACAAACTGCAAGAATGATTTAAAGACTGGAAAATCTGCTTTACAGAAAGAGATTTAAGAGGTTCAATCTATTTAGCTCAAAGTCAAGCTTAAGGGATCTGTAAGTACAGACATGGAAAGAGGATATCTTACACCAGAGGACTTTTCCACGTAGCAGGCTAAGATACATCTATATGCGTTGACTGGAAGTTAAAGTTCAAGAAATGCAAATAAGAAATAAGGTATGTTTTAAACAGTAAGAATTATTACTTAGTGAGGAACTTAATAAGGGGTGTTCTGGATTTTCTCATATTTGAAATGTTTAAAACAGACCTAGATTTTCTCTGTTGTTTCTTAAAAGACATGATATGGTATGGCTTGATGTTGAGCTAGAAGATTATGAGCCTATCCTGGTAGTCTCCTGAAGACAGCTCCAAGTTTGTGTTGTTCCCTCTCTGGAACAGCCAGTGACAAAGGTTGTGTCTCATCTGTTCAGTACAGGCAAAGAAAGCTCTGGTCCATCTGCAAAATCCCATAATAAAGCAGTCATATCATTAAATGTCCCTGTGGTGACAACCAATGAGTTGTCTCCTTTTCTGGTCAATAGTTACAATTATAAAGGCACTTTTGTGGTGAATTTATCTGATCTGCTGGATGAGATGAATCTCCAAAATAGGCCTCCAGAAAACACCTCTTTCTCCCTGACAATTATTGCCACACTCATAATCTTATTATGAGAAAAAGGCAAAACAACATGCATGTGGAGTGAAGAATTTATTATTAGCTTAGTTAATGCTTTAACAGGCTAAAATTCCAAATTATCTAATTGATTTAAGAAAGCCTTATTGATAATACAGTTTAAATTGTCATGCAAAACATTTCCAGTGTATCCCCTTTCCAGTGCTTCTCTAGGTCCTAATGTTGATAGTTTCAGACTTCCTCGAGAAAAGTGGGGGGAAGGTGACAAAGCACCCTGAGTTCTTTGTTGGGAGGATTCTAATATCCCTGGTGGAGGGGGTCTTCCCTCTAAGTGTTGGGGTCACTTAGGGTAATTTGTATATATTTTCATTATCACAGTCTGCTTCCTTCTTAACAGTGCCCGGTTAAAGCCTGGAGGTTGCAAGAGAGTTTCCCCCAGCGCAGTGAACACAGAGGGCTGCTGATTGTTATGAAGCGACCACCAAGGGATGCCAGGCCATCCCCAGAGCCAGGCATGGCAGGGGAGGCAATGAATGGTCAACTTGCCTCCTTGGCAACTGCTATCCCATCTAAGCTCAGACAGGGCCATGGCAAGGCCAAACAGCCCTGAGAGCTGAAGTTGTTACATCAGTTCAAAGCCTCTGGCTACCTACTAGGAAATGGCAAAAATTGCCTTTACTGGACTACATTTGAAGAGATCATAGAGCGACTACTTTAGCTGCAGATATCAACATTTCATCAGACTGCATCACCCATTCAAATCACTTAACATCAGTAACTTTTAATAAGGTCAGGAGCCGAGGACATCAAGCACTGTATAGAAGTAACTGAGACCTTAAAGAGTTGAAACTTTAGGTGCCCTTAGGACTCATACCATTAGTTCTAGTTTTTAATTACTTGATAAAAACACAAGAAAGTTGTTAAGTTTCCTTGTGTAACCTTCTTAAAGGTTGTTTAGTTTAATACAGAAATATGCTCTCTCTGTGCGTTTTTTTAAAGGCAAACCTACCATCTAAGCAAGCATTCACATAATCTTCCATCTAATCTCCACTAATAGCTACTTCTGGTTTCCTAGAGAAAAAGGCATAAACCCCTTATCCAGAAAGTTGCTCACTTCTCAATGTTACACCTTTTGGTGACATTTATTCTTGATCCCAATTAGTACTCAGTATGTGTCCTGAATCCCAAGGATTCATTAGCTTCATAATTTTCATCACAGTTGGTGTAAATGTAAATGCTATTATTCATATAGAAATATCAGCCTTTAAAGGGTCACAGCTGTATTATTACTTTTTGAAGCTTAATCGGCACTTTACTGCAAAGCTGGTATTACTGCTCTGAATGGCAGGGAACTTCCTATCTCTATGGGGAATCTGAATGGAAGGTAGCTGCATGAGACTTCTACTAAAAGCAAATGTTAATTTACATTTGTGTCCAAATACTGATTACTTCAAACATTTCCTAGAATAATTACTCACTTCTAGTATACCCCACATATGAATCAAGGGACTAAGAATGTTCACCTCATCCTTTGGTTATTTTTTAAGTTTTCTCTCTATGAAAGTAACTATCAGAATCCTTCAGCAGTTGTCTTCACAGCCCACCTTCCTCTTCAAATGGTGCAACTTCAATCTCTCTGATCAGCTACTTCTTATAAACCCTATATTTAACCATAATTTAAGCTTATGTTTCTTTAAAGTACATTTACTAAAACAGTGAAGTGGTTTTGGGTTTTGTTGACAATGCCTGTCATACTGCATTTGTGAACTAATGAAATTGTGGACTAATTTTCAAATGTACTTTATAATCATTATGCATTTCAGGCAATATTTAGATAGTTAATTTGACCTGATTGAACCTCTTTGAATTTGACCCTGTAAAAGAATCAATAAAGAAAAGAAGCATTGTGAAATATTAAAATGAATACAACAAACATTGAAATTATTTCTAATGCTTGTGTTAAAGGTTTATGTAGTCGAAGGCGGCCTAACACAAAAGTTACAGTTCACTTTAGTGCATAAGACGAATAGGGGGAAGAGTTAACATAAGCAGAAAATCAGGAGCACAAGGGGTAGGTAAACCTGAGAAGAAAATCTTTCACCAGCACAGTGGGTGGGAAGCAACTGTGGGGGAAGGGAAGAATGGAAGGATGGTCTGACAAAAGCAGTGACAAAAGCAGTATTTTCCAAACAAAGCAAGCACTGGGTATCGTAGCTGCTCTACTACTAATGACACTTTTGTACAAGAAACGCCACCATTCATGAATTTCACAAAGTTGGGTTCTCCTGTTATTGTATTGGACATTTACAGGTAAGATGTAGCTTTACTTTTTACTTTCGGATAGGGCATACAAGTAGTAAGTTCCATACCCCTCAGCTGGCTTCCCACTTGCATTTTCAAAGTAGGGTTTAGAAGGTAGTATTCTTTGAGGGTAGGTTTTACTCTCAGCAACTACAGTAAATTTATGCACAGCTTCTATTAAAAGCAGTGATTAAGACTGTTAGTTGCTATGAAAAGGCACACTGAAGAGCATTCTAGCACCTGGATACAAACACCATAGCAGTGGACTGGATGTAGAAAACGAAAAAATATTTCACAGCACTGACTGCTGACAACCAGCAGAAAGCTGCAGTTCACCAAAACATATCTCTACATGCAAAATTATCTTCAAGCTCAATTATGCAATTTATGGAGCAAAAGATGGACACACACACACACACACACTGAGTCAGCTATTGCTTTGCTTTCCTTTGAATTGTTTCCCAGTATCAGATAACAGTCCTGAATTTGCAGAGCCTGGCAGTTTAATTTTTAAAAGTTTTTCTTATTTAATCCTGACATCAATGTGTTTGTGCAATATTTAGAGTGCTCCTCAGGAAAACTCAATAGTCAGGCTGTTTTATGAATAGCATAGTTCAAAGAGTGAAAGAGACAGATGTGTGCAGACCATTTGGCATTTCTTTATTTCTTTATATCATATATTGATTTTTCCTACAGAGGTGGTAAAATACTCTTTTGTGAAATAAAGCTTATTGAAAAAAACCTCAGGTGAGACTCGAATTTCTCTGTCAAAAGAAAAAAAAACAGCAAGCCACAAAAAACCCCCCACAAAGAATATTTGTTACTTCAGAAGATCAAGCTTGTTCTAATTAGGTCTTTTAAATGTGAAAGTAAGAAGCAGAGAACCACATACTTAAAATTTCTGCAAAGAAATAGTAGACTTCAGTTTTTCTGAGATTAATTTCCATCTGAATTGGAATAGACATAATTCTATTTTGGATCAGCCACATAGACCACAGTTAATAACTGATGAGTGTAGGACTGAAGTGACTTGGTTTTTAATCTCAAAGTACAGTTGCTTGGTAAATGCCCTGCAAAGACCATTTGCCTGCAGAGAAACCACAGTAACAGCTTGAAACTCCAGTGTTGTTCTGGACCACTAAAATAGTACAAATAGGAACAATGATGTATGTAAGTACCTAATTCTGCCTTCCTAGAACCCAGTATCAAAACCTCGTTGATTCCAGAGGATCGACACTGTCTTTTTTAGACAGTGGAATGGCAAGCACCTTTCAGAATGGCAGGCACCTTGCAGATTTAAATACTCTCACATAAAATACTTAATGATAAAAATTTGTACTCGATGATGTAAATGCACAAAACAGACCATAAGGAATGAGTTTTCAAAAAATTATAAGTGAACAGGATTAATTTATTTCAATAGTTTTCACTGGGACTTTTTTCTTCTATGTTATTGCCAGTGCCAGAACCATTATTTAAGAATTGCTACACTGAAAGTACATAATTAAAACTCTATTATGCACCAGAAATGGTTTGTGCTTTACTTCCAAGTTATAGGATTATTGCAATTTTTTTCTCTTAATTAAGCATTATATGTTAATTCTGCTTTCTTCCCTTAGAGTCATTAGCATATAAATACAGGCAACTGACTCTATCTGCAATTCTCTGTAAAAGATTACGTTTTTTAATTCCAATGGACTAATGATTTATTAAAAAATAAATATGCTTCATGAAATTACTGTTGTCCTAACGTTTCGATTAATAAATGCACATGTAGAAGAGAAGTGATTCTAAAACTAATTTGGACAAGATGGACAAATGAAATTTTAAATAATTAAATGGGTATTTACTATTTTAAATACTATACTTTGTTTAAGATATATGCTTTTGGTTTAGAGACTATTTTATTTTCCATTTCAAATCATTCAAGAAAAATACAGTTAAGAATTTCTTGGTTGATATTTCTTATCTTTTGTAGCAAATAAAAATATCAGATAATATAGGCTCAATATTAATTATTGAAGACTGTGGCAATATTCTGAAGAAAGTTGCTGAATTGGAAGAAGCCTCAGAAATATGTTTTTCTACAAAAGAAGAGAAATGAAATATTCAGTTACCAGAAAAGCAGGAATCTAAGTTCTTCTTCATATCCTATCCATTCTTTGCACATTCATCAATTGAAATTATATATACATATATATATAACTCCATATCCATTTTTCTTATCATAAACCTGGCAAAGACCATGCATTCTACCCAGTGATACAGATAACACTCGCAACATCACTGGTGAAAACGAGAGGCTGCTGTGTGAGAGATGGTATGCTTGTTTTCAGTTTCATACCATATTCCTCTAAGAGAGGTGATGAAAAACCCCCTGACAGAAGGCAGATGTTATTCCTACCTCCTAAACTCTTGCCCAGTTTCTAGAGTGTGGCAGAAGAAGCTGTGGCAGTGATAGCAAAGAGCAGCATTCACATCTCAAACAAGGAGCCTACAAAAAGATCAAGGAGCACACAGTCATGGGGTCTATGGCTTGGGCACTTTTTGTTTCTGTCTACATTTTGGAAAAACAGGACTGATTTGAAAGAGAATTAAGAATTAACTAGCATAATCTTCGTCCTATAACTTGCCAAATACCAGGGTCTCTTAAGCTGTCTTATGTTGACAGCCTTTGTAAATCAGACTGGGTGATGTTTGTTAATCCATAGGGAATTTCCACATCTTCCTTTGCTTATAAATCAGATGGTGAGCTCTTAGCAGCTGACCAGAAAGATAGTACCTTTTCTCTGCTGCATTATCAAGTGGAAAAGTCTGCTGCAGACACATTCTTTCACATGCTAAATTGTCTCAGGTGGACCTATTGTAGTGAGGTTAAATACAGTAAACCCATTTGGCTAGATTGCATAAAACTCTTTATTACTGCACAGACACAGTTGCATCAGCTATTCATATCTTTGAGGGGCCTAAAAGAGTTTTCTCTATGACCTTTTCAGTAATTAGTCTATGTTCTGTAACAGCTTCTCTGACAAGATTCTTACAGTACTGCCCTATAGGCTATAGAGACCACTAAACCAAATAAATATCCTGATGACATAGAAAGGGGGCTAAGAGAAGACACATGAGAAACAACAAGCAATTCAATGTTCCACATAGCCTCAGTTCTGCTCTGCAAACTCCTCATCCAACTCAGTCAGAAAACATTGGCGAATCCCATTGAAATATCATACTAGAGCAAGAAAACACTCAATCTCTTCCTACCTCAGGCAAGACACACATAAAAACTACCTAGTTCATTCTCAGTGGTAGCGGTTATCGAGTGATGCCTCAGCTCGCCCTCTAGCCTTCTCCAGTCTTCTCCTCTTTCTACAGCATTTTATTTTTGTTTACTTGGTTGCATTTTGTTTACCTAGTTGGACAACTGGATCAGTGGCCCAGCACGTGCTGGTAGCTGCTAATAAGCCAGTGTCTGAACATGAGATCCATATTTGTCCACATTTTCATCACCAACCTGGATGATGACACAGACTGCATCCCCAGCTACTCTGAAGATGACAGTACGCTAGGGAATTGGCTGACATAACAAATGGCAGAGTCTTGATACAGAGACCTTGAGAAATTTGAGGGTTGAGCCAACAAAAATCTCATGAGGTTCGGTAAGTAGCAGAAGAAGTTCTGCTGTGGGGCAGTCACCTGACACATCGGTACAGGCTAGGAAAATGAATACTGAGCTTTTTGAAAAAGGTCCTGGCAGTTACAGTGGATGCAGGAATGAATATGAGCCAACTCTCACTGCAAGTAAGACAAACCACAGACTGGGCTGCATTTAGAGGAGTGTGGAAAACAGATCAAGAGGAGCTGCTAATACCTCTTCTCATTGCTGGTAGTGCCATGTCTGGAACACTGGGCTCCCCTTTGGGTCCACCTTTAGGTATGTGGGTAAGCCTGAGAGAGTCCAGAAGATGGCTACCAAAATAATAAACATTGAGGCAGCTAGGCTTGTTTAGTCAGGTGAAGGGGTGGTAAAGGGACAATCTAATAGCAATCTACAATTACTGGAAAGGTAGTTACATAGGTGATGGGGCTAAACTCATGCTGCTGTGTTATGGTTTAGCCCCTGCCGGGGTCTGAGACCACGAGGCCGCTGCCCCTCCCCCACAAAGGGAGTGAAATACAAAGCCCCAATCTGAGATAAGGAAAGGTTTAATACAGCAGTGCAATAGCAACACAACAAACAACAAAAATAACAATAAGAATAACAGTAATAACAATGAACAGGGCAAAATATCTACCAATATAGCAGTAAGAGAAAACCCGGCTGCCAACCCCACGCGATCACCGATTCTTCCCCCGCTCTGGTGCCTGGACCTGATGTTAGCATGGCATATGAATAACCCAGCTAGAGCTTCCTCCCCCACTGCTGGGGAAACTTAACCCTATCCTGGCTAAACCAGGACATGCTGAATCTCTGTCCTTCAATGTTTTCAAGACAGCCAAAGAAAACCTGACTTTGGCCAAACACTGATATGTAAGGGGTGTTGAAGAATGCAGAGAAGGAGATACATATAGCATATCTTTCATTCCAACTGGCTGCTCTGAACAGCAGTATTTTCTCTGAAATCTATAACCCAAATGTTCTCTTAATAAATATCTAATTTTTTTATATGAAAATTATTTTCCCTTTTCAAGGACAGATCTGTGTAGAAATATCCTTCTAAAACTTCAAGGGAATCAGTGTTGAGGAAGAGATTCAAAATCAAATTCTTCTGAAGATCTGGCCTCTGAGAAGTAAGTTTTAGACAATAGCAGGGGAAAGTCAAATTTCAGATCTAAACTCACTCAAATTTTACCTATGTTAGTGTTTTATATCAGGCATTTAACTCCAGTAAAGTAGTAGTAGTTGGAAAGAAACTAATATTAAAGTGCTGTCTTAGCCTATTAGATATTTTATTCTCTTCCCATATAATATATAGGCATGTTAAAAAAGCTTTGATTAATTGCAATCTGGAAAGAAAATAAATCCTCCCTAACCCCCCAATATTCCATCATCCCATGAAAGGATGAGCAGAAAATATGATCAGGGAGAGAAACATTGCATAAAATATGTTATTATAAGTATACACATTTTGCAGATCTGTGTATATAATCCTTGTGCCAGGCAATACCTGACACTTAATAGCAGTGGTCTGGAGCAGAAAACATCTGGCTGTAGCTAATGAGCTGTTTTGCAGCCTTCTTCAATGTTAATAGCACTGAGCAAAGGTGATGGTGGAAGGCTATCTGCTTTACTTCATAAGGCATTACAGGGAATTCTCTTTTATAGTGCAATGCCACTGATGTTTCATCCTATAGTGTATTTAGTTATGTTCTCATCTATAGTTCTCCTGTGCTTTATTAATGGCTTATCATTACTTTTAAGTATTATTTTTAAATATACCACTGTTTTTCCAAATTACTGTTTCTCAGAAAGCACAACAAAAATACAACAATATAAAGATCTAGGAAATTCTCAATGATCAATAAAGCTGAAGGGCCACAATAGCATTCATAAATATGATAATTTATGTCATTATGACTTCTATATAATGTACAACATTCTAAGACTGCTAGCAATGATGAGGCTGCTGGTAAAATGACAAGGAAAATACCTTGGTTTTACCCACCTATTTCAAATAAAATTTTATAGGACATATAAAATATTACAGTATTTTCTTTTTTTTAACCAATGCAGTATCCACTGTATACACTTAATGCTCAAGAAGGACCACAGAAACTATTCAAATAAGGAGGCAATGAATAGTGTGGGATTTAGTGGCAAGGAATTTTGCTATCTGTGGCAAATCAGAAGGAATTTCACTTGGGGAATACCAGGAGAAGCAACATGCTACTGGCTTTCAAAGCTAAGTCTCAAGTAAGAAAATGCAACTTTGTTTTTATGCTTTTATTTAATTCATGTAAGAATGTGAAAGATGGACTCAAAGAGACCTGATAACTAGGATTGTTGTTGGCAAAAAAATGTATACACCAAAGACCCTGTAAAGCCTGTTGCTAAAAAATAAAAATGTTTGCATTGAAAAAAACCCAAAGAAAACAACTGTATCAGAAAAAAAAGTTTTTAACAGTTCATTTAAAAATTGAGACATTTTCTATTCATGGAAGGTGTAGCATTTAGTAAAGGACAGACAGATTTCTGCACACAAAAGATAACTGATTTTGATGAAACCAAAACTTCCAACTGCACAAGTGGGAGATACTTGTCTCAGGGCAAATACCTGTATCTCCGTATAAAAGACAGTTTTCAAAGATAAATGCTGAAGGTAACAAATGAACTAGGGGCACTGTCTGCCAGAGGTAGATGGACACAGGGGCCTATTCTTAAAAGAAAATGTTTGGTTTGGGTTTTTTTATCCCTCCAGTTCAACTGAATCAGAACACTCAACTGAAATGCAGCTTCTCAAATGAGAAACAAGCTTAAAATAACTTCTGCCAGCCTCAGCTGACCCTAACAATTTATCTTTTTGTTTAGATGGATACTCATCACCAAAGTATCTAACAGCTTTCTCCAAGGAGTAATATAAGAAAGATATTTCTCTTCTTTTTTGCTGGCTGGCAAGAAGGTTTCATAGGTAGTGTCATTTTATTTAAAAGTCCAGTGAGGTTACTGTTTAAAAGCATTTGTGGGAAAGCTTGGGCTCAGAGATAGATTTTGCATTT
Source organism: Strix aluco (assembly GCF_031877795.1). NCBI lineage: Eukaryota > Metazoa > Chordata > Aves > Strigiformes > Strigidae > Strix > Strix aluco. The sequence continues at coordinate 74,390,394 of NC_133934.1, read as the reverse complement.
TCTTAGAAATGAGAAAGCAGAAGTTATCTCATATTGACTTGCCTTGGTGAAAATTCTATAGACACAATAAAGTTTCCAACCACTAGCCCTTAATTCAATTCACAGTAGTAAATAGCTGTTGTGAAAATTTTATAGATGAAAATGGGAACCTTTTGAGGATTACTGTGTGATAGATTCTGCCAATTAGATCATCAAGAGGAAAACAAAAAAGCTTCATGACCTCTGCTGCATATACTGCCTGACCCCTCTTCACAGGCCAGAACTCCAATTTGCCATGAAAATCAGCCTGGTATTTTCTGTGAAAGAAAAGAAAAAAGAAAAAGACAAAACAAGAGAAATGATCTCATCCAAATCCCTCCTTCCCAACCGTTAACTGTAGCTTGCCAGCAAATTAATTTTTGAGAGAACCAAATCTCTGGTTTCTCAGGCAGATTCAGAATAGAGTTATACATCATTGCTCTTGATAGCTGGGTCAAGTAGTTCATAGCTCTCCACTCCAAGGTCACTGAAAAACAGTAATTTGGTTTAAAATGTTCAGAAGCAAAAATTAACCTATCCTTGTTCAAACTATCATTTATAGGTAACATTGTGATTCTGCATATACAGTTTTAAATGAATATATGAACTGAAAAGGTAATTAATTTATTACAAAGGGTTATTTTCATAGGCTCTAGTAACGGCTTAAAGGATTTTCAGGTTTAAAGAATAATATTTAATTTTTTTTAAGATCAAAAGGAGATTGGAAAAATGATTTCTGTAAGAAGCAGTAGTCTTCTGAAGCAATGTCATTTACTTTTAGCCATGATGTGATTTCCTTTGGATATAAATGTGCAGAACCTCAATCAGGATGCAGAGCAGACAGTTAAAGGGGAACTTCAAAAAGCCCTGAAAAAGGGAGACCTGTGTAAAAGTTCACAGTAATTTCTGCATACAGTTCTAAAAAGGAAAGGGCTTTGTAACATGAGTTCTCAATTTGCAATTTAAGGTGCACTGTTCATCTAAGATGCTTTTCTTAAGACTGCTTTTTGCTTTAAGATTCAGACAGACAAAAATTAGCCTTTAGATGTTTTCTCTTTTTAAAATTCTGTTTCTTCTTACATTTCAGAAACCTGAAAGTCTTTAAAATGGGGCCTTCTTTACGTAGCTCTTTGGACAAAAAGAACAGCATCTAACTATCATTTTCCACACTTTTAATATGAACTGTTAGAAAAGTAAATCATCTCAGTGGATAAGAATGACTAATCCTTCAAAAATATGGATAAAGAAAATTGAGAATACCTAGAATAAGGCTGTAAAATAATGCATATCCTATCTTAACACAATTTTAATATTTTAATATATTTCAAATATCTTTCCAATTATGAAAAAATAAAGAGTACTGAGAAGGCCTCCAGGCGGCATAGGAAGATTTATACATGCTGCATGCAAATACAGCCCTGTGACTTTCTTATAAGTATATGGCATATGTAAAAACATATAAATATACTGTCTTTAAAATTCTTTTTTGAAAATGGCAATTTTCATCTCAGCTATATTTTGAAACAAATATAACAACTTGCCCAAGAGAATAAAATGTAGATAGGCTGTTCCCATGGCAATGATGGAGAAACATAGAGGAAGAAATCAGGAAAGAAAAAAATTGGGTGGGAAGGGGAAGTACCTAAGAGCAAGTCCCTTTGGCAAAATATTGACAGATGTAATAAAGTAGTACCAGTAGAGGATGTTAATACAGTAGCTCATACTCTTGCTGAACACTGAAATAGTGGGTCTTATAAGATGAATTAATACAAGACAAGACAGTCACAGATTCCAGGAATGACAAGTTGTCAGAGTTTTCTCTTAGAGCTAGATCACATGCTTGTAAAAGCTATAACTCAATTCAGAGTGCAAGAAACCAGAAAGAATCAACAATGTAATTTATATGCTAGCAGCAAAGAAGACACCACATCAGATAACACTGATATAGAAAAGATGAGAAAGACACTGTTGATAGGAGTAGTAGCCCAGTACAGCTATAACACAGAAAACCAAACTGGCTTTGTTACAGAGGAGAACAGACTGTGGGAAGCGTAGCAAGGCATCAGGCCAAACGAGGAACTAAATTTCCAACAGGAGACCAGGATGTAGCAGGTGTTACAAAAATAATATTTTCCAACAGCACTCAGGTCACTGAGAACAATCCATGATGGGATGCAATCATCAGATAAAGATCTCCTGGGAGATAATGTCATTAGTACAAACCACAGGGATGACTCTAAATAGACAAAATATTACACATCAGGCTGCTTCAGTGCAGAAGGGGACTTCCTCTTTGGCAGTCTCTTTCTGTCCCATTTCGCATCTCTATAACCAGAATTATGATCCTGCTGTGTACTGCACTTGAGGAAACAATCCCATGCAGAATTGTAGTCCCTTGCTGGGAAACTGTGGAGGTCCTAGCAGCAGCAACTGCAAACGTCTGTTTCATAATTACTACCCTAATCTCTACTCATATACATTCCCACAGCCCTGACCCCAGTGTTTAGAACACATCTAATAAAAAGATTGATCTAATACATACATAACCAATCTGCTGAAGACCAAGTACTGGTGGAACCATTTAAAAGCTGACTCATTGTTTTAAGAATAGAGATAAAGCAGGCTTGCCACAATTCTGCTGTGAGGTGGGCACTCTTTGGGCACTCCATGGTTGTTTAAGTGTAGGACTATTTTTAAAGCTTCTCATATTTCAGTGATATCTGTCAGATTCTGTTCCCCAAACACTTTAGCAAATGAGGGTTCTCCACATCATTGCAAAGGGACTGGCTGACATTTATGCCAGTCATCTAACATCAGGGCTCTAATGGGGGTAAAAGTATGGAAAATTATTATTTCATAGCCATTTAAAATGCATATGTATGCTTTTCTACTCATCTCAGCACAGGGTGCCAAAATTCCAAAGAACATGTTCTGAAATGAGCCCAACTCCTCCTTGATGTTCTCCACATTCTAGCTTCTGAATTTTCTTCTCTGTGTTTATACTATTTTATACTGGAAAAACACCAACAACAGGAAATGAGGATATTGCACACAACTCCTTGGTTGGTTAAATACACAACTTTAAGCTTTGATAAGCTGCTTCTGTTTTGAGGAAAGAGGACAGACCAAAGATGCCATTATGTTATATCCCTGTTCGAAGTACACAGTGTGGTGGTAGCTATACAGTTACTGAAATTCATTGCCAGTGCTTTAAAATGCCCAGAATTTTGATTGTTGCTTTCTCCTGCCACATCATAGTATTTGATACTTCATTCTGACATTTTGACTTACATAAAAAAGTTATTTTCTTAAATGCAGGGAGAAGCGTGGACACATTTGGCTATTTTTCTTGGTTATTGAGCAACTGTTTTAGATATATTTTTATCAAGTAATATGTAGATGACTAAGATGAATACCTAAGAAAATGGATGTGTTTATTCCACTAAAAACATAACTACCCATATTAAGAGGAAAAAAATGCATTTAAAACAAACATAAAGCCAAAATTTCACATTAAGAAATATTTTTTCTTCAGGCTTTAACAACACACAAGAAAGGAATGATATCTAATTGTCTAAGTCTGCAATCCTTACATCTGAAGGAACTAAAAAAGTAAGCTAGCACATCCATTGCAGAGAAATACTAACATTTTCCTGTCCATGTTTTAGTTTCCATGTCCAACAATAAAATTAAACGTATTAATGAGTTTTTAATTATTAATTTGCTCTATATTTTGGCGTCAGGAAGAGAGAAAGCTGAATATCCCACCACATAATGTACGTAAGTTCACGGAGGTCAGCCTTGGAAGGAGACTGTGAAGTTTAATAACATTGTTTTGCATTTTAGGAAGCACATTTATTGAAATGGAATGACTGATTTTTTGTGTGTTGTCATATTTTCAGTGGGTTTGGAAAAGAAACACAGCACTATGATGCAGAAGATGTATATTACTATTGACTTCCTAATAGATAGCTTGCATTATATATTTAAAACATGTACTAACGTGTATCAAAGTCTACTCTGGTATAAAACTTTCTGCCGTGTAAAGTTGATAAGTGATTTTCACAAGTTCTCATGAATTTTAGAAGAGTTTGGTCAGTGGTGCCTTATTATAAATGCAAATTTAGAAACAGTAAGAATAAAGCTCAATGATCAAAATTCTCAAGAAATAAAACCAGATGCATCAGTATTGAACTGGAAACTGAATACAGAAAGAAAAGGAATAAATACCGGACGAGCCAGAAGACAGGATTAAAAAAAAAAATTGGTAAGGATTAATTATGTGCATACGTGTATTTTGGGAAAGGAGGGTTTACGTCCATATCACAAGAACAAGCTCCAGCATAAACACACTGCTGATGACGATAGATTTGTTGGTGGCACTCCTAGACTATCATTATTATCTGACCACTGAGGTACAATCAAACCAAGATTTAAAGTTTGAGTTCTAAATGTTGCCTGATTTTCTACCCCTGGTGTTAATCCTTAAAAATCACATGTCAGCACTGAATCCAACCGACATTATATATGTCAAGCTATTGAATGAACTCCCTCTCTAACAAAGACAGCCTCCAAGAAATAGAATTTATAGTAACTCAGCTTAATAACAATAAGAATCATATTTCTGCTACTGTTTCACCAAAATAAAAACACAGCTTAAAAAAAACCCTTTTTAAAAATTTGCTTTCTCTTTTCCTTCTAGAGTAAGGGATGCCAAACTCCTATCATTCCTTTATCTTGACTTCTATTTTCCTGGTCTCTTACTTGTAGATTTCAAGCTTCTTTCCTTCATAGTTCAGACACACCAGTATTGGGGGAAAGACAAAGGGAAAACAGATGAAGAAAATTTAAATCCAGATGAAATCCTGCAGATAACTCTTGAAACATGGTACTCTGCAAAAAATAGTACATTACTAAAGTTCTCTTCTGTGAGTGCTACCTCTGACCACAGGTAGGAAATAGAATAATCTGTGCCATATTAAGTTTAGTCTTAAATATAGAGATTAAATAGTATCTGCTCATACAGCTTGCACGTAAACCTGGATAAATCTGAGTTGTCTATCTTCTTGCATTATAAGCAAACATTTCTATGTGCTTTCCTTAACCTGGCCTCTTGTAAATGACCATTTTATTTTGGCTAGCAAATATCAAAGGATACCACTGTCATGATCCCTAAAAATACAGTAATTAAATACTCTAGTGACATCCAACAAAACCCAATCTGTCTTATACCAAACAAAAACTAAAGCAAGCAGTTAGACTGTGATTTAACATTATTTCCATGTATCTGAAATAGTTTTTCAGTATGAAAATTCATCTCTTTCTGATTTTGTTTATGAGTCCAAGAGAGAAAAGATGAAAACTTCCCAGATTTTGTCATAGATCTCAGCTAAATTTTTCAAAACCAGAGGTTTTAAACACAGAAGGTTTTTAAACACCAAAGTAAGCCTCAGAACATATGGGTGCCCACTGACCCAGCCAAACCTAAATCTCCAAGCCTCCAAAGAATTTCTGCTAAAGATTACTGTTTTAAAAAGAAAGTTGCAACTGAGGAACTATTTTAATGCATATTTTAATGTGTCTTTACTCTGAAAATGAAGAAAATCCCATAACTATATTCACATCTATAACATCCTTTTACATATCAACCATGATCTGTAATGATTGCAGTCCTAGTGATAACAATTGCACTGACACCTGTATAGCTTAATAAGAAAAAGCAATTTTATATTGCCATAGCACAGTTTTTATTTTTTTAAAGACAAATTACAAATTTGGAATTACTGTAATTTTTTTGAAAAGTGTAGACATTTGACAGAAATGTTAATAAAGACTGTAATGTTGGGTTTTGGAGCTCTACAAAGAGAAATGAAAATAGAGCACAAAATTGGACTAGCTCTACTGACAGAAACATAGAGAAGCAGCTGCAACAAATCAGTAGTATGTAATGCTATCATCTATATACCGTTTTCTGGGACACTGAGGCAGAGAAAGAGAGAAGTGCTAATTTATTCTTTTTCTTTATGTTCAGCATATTCATTGCCATTTGTCAGTGTATGGCCTGCATTTTCTTCTATTTTTTTGCAATCTGTTGCTAGATACAGTATTGATTCGGGGCTGCAGCTTACAGCTATCTAGCTTGCTTTGCTATTGGGTGAAAAATACTTGGATATAAAATCTATTCCAAACAACGTCAAGGTAGCAATATGCATTACTGTAATAATTACTCTGGTGGTTGGTAAGACAACAGTAGCAATCAAGCATTTTTGCACTGATATAGTCTCATACAAAGCATTGGAGATATCACTGTAAGTTGGCACATATTAGCATATTACCCAAAACTGTGGTTCTAATGTGCATCTGTTTCCGTTGAAAATAAACAAATAGGGAATGGGCACAGAAAAGGTGTACACTTGCCTTGTTAAAAAGTCTAAGTAAATAACTGAGGATTAAAAAAAGTGAGGCTAAAGCAAAGGACAGTAGCTGTTCCAGTTAATTGATGCATTCTTTCCTATTAGATCAAAAGCACAGCTGTTGAAAGGAGTAACTCAGAAATAAGAATAAAATTGCATTGAACTGCACTAGATTTGAGTTTTATTTCTGCTGGTATTGAATATGCAGAAGGCTGATATCCTGAGATAGTCTTTATCAAAGTCAAGTCATGTTCTCCTCCCTGAAAGTTAAGGAATAGTGACCCTATACCTGCCCTTTAACTTTCTCTGTTGCTTAAGTTTTTTTAAAGATACCTTAGAGACCTTATGTTTTTCCACATTTGTGCAGATGAATATTTGTAACTCCCATCCTTCCCTCAGAAAAATACTGATTTGAAAGAAAGTTGCATTCCATAACCATACGAAATGTTGTCCCACCTTATTCATGCAGCGATTCATAGCTGGGAAGAAGGACTCCAAATTCACAAGATAGTGAGCCTCCATGACTAGTTCAGAAGTGTTAAGACCTTATGACCCTTAAAGTTAGTCCTGTGTCTGTAAGGGTGTCCTTATCTTTATAATCTAAAGCTGGAAATCTGCCAGGACAAGCTTGGTGAAGAATAATGAATATCAGAAGCATTAAAAAAAGTAATAATCATTTTTCTACTCTGGCCTTCATCAGTCATTCATAACCACTGCAGCTTCTCCCAGCTTTCTGCTTTACAGCAACACATCCCAGAAAATCATGTCTTGATGTAACATGAGATCCTGCAAATGAAATTGAAGAACAGTAGTACCAGAAGTACCTATTGATGTGCAATCGTCCAGCTCAGAAAAAAAATCTTTCTTTCTTTCCTGACAATTGCATACATTCATTCACAATACAACAAATCATAGTCCTTTCTGAACACCAATTTCTGCTAAATAATGTTCTTTTATAATTTAAGCCTTGGGCTCTTTGCTGCCTCAGGCAAGCTATGAAATGAGACTTCTTATCTCCATTTTCCTAATTTGTTCCTGGTTAACATTTTAAAATAGAGAAATCATATTTGCCTCAAGCTTTCATTAAGTAGCCATTTTTTCAACTCTTAGGTCTCTTTGCATGTGTTGGTTTTTTTCTTTTTCTTGCTTTTTTGCTTTTGCTTGGTTCACCATATGTAAATCTGTTTCCTCTTCAAATTTATACTACACTAGTATTTATCTTGCCATCATTTTCCACCTAATTCACTTCTCCATTTTTATGTACAGCTTGCTTTTAGTCTCTTCTCTGCTCCTGCTAGCCTCCCACATCAATCATCTTCTCCTTTCTATACTTTTGCCAATTCCTGTCAGGATCCTGTAGACTTTAATACACACCCCTCAACGCATCCCCCACCTACCATTAACCTCTCAAGCTCACATACATCTCTTCCCCACATGTGCACACCCATGTGTACATCCACACATGCACATACAAACACAGGGATTCCTTGGAAGCAAAGATGAAATTACTGTTTATGTCTACAAAACAGTTTACCTTCTTCACATAGACTCTCCATCACAACTATCTTTCCTCCTCAAAAGTATAAAAAGGGTACGTAGTGAAAAAAATTAGAGATTTTCTGCCTTTTTCTGCAGAGGCAAAATCATTAACTCTGCTTTTCAGTTTCATTTGCTGGTTGGTGTTGGACCAGGGGCATACATGGTAGTTACAAATGAGGGAGAATAGGTATATTGTCAAACTGCGTATAATTGCCTACTTATGGGGAATGAGTAAAGTGAAGACATTTTACTAGGATAACATGAAGGAAACAGAAGCAGCTGCTACTTCAGAAAAAGGTTTTATATCTTACTTCCTGAGTTCATCCATGTTTGCACTCCACTATCCTATATGCCCCATACGCCATTAAGTTCAGCACTTCTGTATCAAGCATAGACAGACTGCCATCCAGTGATTTGAGACTGTTGCCTAGAAGACCAGTAATTGCAACACTGGAGGTGACTGCCTGCTTTTGTTCTGGAATTCCCAGTACTGCTACCATTTTAGAAAGACTTTTATGAAAAGGCAACATTTGTTTGCCCAAAAGTGTCCTCTCTTCTGTTAGTATGATTAATTTAAGGTAAATAAGTTCCTTGGGTATTTCTCTACGTTCAGTTTTCCAGGTTTGCAATAAGCTGAGATACATGCCTCCAATCACCTCAGCAGTGTCATTTATTTTGACAAAGTGTAATAGAAGTTATTTTGATGAAAGAGAGTGAACCATATTAAAACTGGACAATCTGGTCTTAGCTGTGACAGGTTTCAGCATGCCATGCAGAATAAAAATAATTGGAAGTAGAAACAGATCTATTTTTCTCTTCCAAACTTTGGAGATGTCCAATTGATCTTCTATCTTAAAAAAAAATATATAGAAGAAAAGTAAACTGTCAATTATAGTGTCATCTATCTCTGTCAATTGTAAACATATTTGCCATGCATTGCTACAAACAGCTGTGCAAGATCAATCACTTCAACCAGGACTCCTAGGCCAATTAAGGAATCTTGTGGATGGATGAAGGGTTTTTCTTTTTTTCTTACAGTAGAATGTAGTGCAATTATATCAGGTGTTCAAAAACTTATATGTGTATGTTTTAGGATACTAGAGAGAAGTATATATTTCTATGGCGCTTCTTCAGCACAAAATACTTGTTTCTCTGTATCTCTTTAAATGTAATTTAATCTGTGCTTGAGAATAAATTTTCAGCTAATCATTCCCTAGCAGCATGTCACCTATGCTACAGAAAAGTTTTGCAGAATATAAGAAAAAAAAAGTTTCTGATTTTATATGAAAATAAAAGAATGTGTCAATTTCTATTCTAATTAAAATTATGTGTCTCCTGCCCTTGAGATACAAAATTTTAGTCAGTCTCTTTCTTAACCCACATTTGTAAAGGTGACTTGGGAATTCAGATGCCTGAATTTTAGATCTTTGAACTGAAAGGGTCTGATTTGCAGAAACTGCTCTGAATCTTTTCACTGAAAAGAAGTTTTGCAGCAGTAGAGACAAGGAAAATTCTCAGGCTTGTATAGACCAACTGTTTGATGCAGTTGGTAGAATTTCTGCAAGGGAAATATGTTCAGCAGATACTTGTGTTCTACAGCTGGAATAGCAGAAGAGCAAATATCCGTGTTGGTGATGCTGAGGAAAAGGAAAGAAGGATATAGTTGCTGCTAAAAGAAAGTATTTTCAAACCAACAACTTGAAAAACTTTAGCCAAGATCTTAAATGAAGAGGCTTAGAAGACTGATAAAACACCAATGATACTTTTTAACAAATCTTGGAAAATTAAAAACATTCTGAAGACAGCCCTGTTCCACCAACACCATCCCAATATATGCAACTTACAAAAAATGTCACCATAGGGAATTACAGACAGATCAGCCTGATGACTATCCCCCTATAAATTAGTGGAACTACTAGTATATAATAAAATATTAGAAGCTAAAGTAATTTTAAGTTAATTAACCAGATGACTGGATGGAATGTAGCTGAGGTGTGAAAAACAGAGAGGAAAAGAGAAGGTGCAGAGAGATCAACTACTGGGTATGTCTTTCAGGTTATGAACTGGAAGCATTAAATGAAACTATCAAGAAGAAGATTCACCAAAAAAAATATGAAGTGGTTCTTAACAAAACTTGTAGTTAAGTAAGATAACTTAACACAGGATTTTTGTGGGTGGTAAGTTTATACAGGTCCAAAAAAGCACTAGGCAAATTCAGGGAAGAAAAAAACCCAGGAAACTCATATAGAAATGGTATCTTTAGCTCTCTAAGCTCCAAATTGCTGAAAGTGTTCAGAGTATTACAGAAAAATATTGCTGTTTGCCTTCTTGTACTCATTCCTAAGCATAAGGTATTTGATTTTGGCCCAGACAGCAGTTAATGAGCTAGAGAGATCTCTGACACGGTCTTTCTCATCATTCTCTAGCAATCAGAATCACCTAGTGAAATGGTTGTCATCTAAGAAAAGCCCTAAAAATACAGATGACATCTAATACTTCAAAAATTACAGAGTGAACAGAAGGCAGAGTATTCATAAGTTTTCATAAATTAATGTTTACTACAGGTGAAAAATGGACAATGCCTCTGTTCATGTGTACAAAGAAAAAAAAACAATAATATTCAGTCTTAGAAAGACTAGGATGTTAAAGAGTACGTTTTTCTCATTCACACTTTCATAAGATTGCAAAAATATTAGAAGAGGTTTGAAGGAAGATCACCTAGCTATTCCCAGAGCTGGGAAACAGGGTTTATGATACAACAGTTTCAGAACCTCAGATTGTTCGATGTACTGAAAACAAAGTTAATAGATGACAGAAGACACACACATACACAGATAAAAACTTCTGGTTATGAAAATGCTTATAAAGACAAAACAAGCATTTGAAATTAGACAAGGAATAAGAGACAATTTCTCAGCTAAGAGGGAAACCAGCACAGATTGAGCCTACAAGGAAATTCTCAACCTGTTCATACGTTATGGGGGCCTAGAAATCAGCCCTAGCACCTCCATCATTCTCCTTCCAGTCCTTGATGCCTCCCCTGCTCCCTGCACCACTATGGACCTATAAGTCCCAGCTGTTGGGACTGAATTGTATTTGCTTCAGTTGGTGACTTCCTTGGCTGGCGCTTCTCACAGCTAACCTGGCTAGGAGATTTTTGAGAGGTGGCTATCATTTAGAGTTGTTAAAAAAAAAAAATTAAAAAATCCTTATATCTACCCCAAAGGGTGGGCTGGCAGTGGCCTTGGAATTTGTGAACTGATGAGTCCTACTGTTCATCCTTTCCAGCCCTGGACTTTAATAAGATGAAGGCTGCCAGACTGTCTCTCATATGCCTATGACACTTGTGACTTCATATTAAAGACAACAATTATGACCAGTTTTCTGCATCACAGTTTAACACTGTCATTTTCTTAGGTAAAGTTTTTATATATAGATGCTAGATTTTACCTGGGTGGAATGGAGGACTTGTTCTGCCTGAAGAATGACAAATTGGCGAAAGCTGGATGCAGGTTATTGAAAGATGAACTACTGAAGTGAGGTTTTTTTCAATTATTGTATCTGATATGGCCTTCTCATACGTTTACAGCCTCTTTGGCTATACTTAATTGTGCAAAAAGAAATTCCAGTCTCCTAAATTGAGGGAATGTTCCTTATCCATATACCAAGCACATAGAGGTTAGTGGTCTAGGAACCCTACACTCTGATTTCCACAGAAAGGAAACATGGACATGTGAGCCTGGCAGATCACTGACAGATCCTATGATTTGGACAATCAGGGGATTTTGCTTAATCCACATATAACCACCAACTAGCAGATTTCAGGATGAAATTTCTCTGAAAAAGTGAGTTCAAACTGAAACATAGCTTGGAGGTTTAGCATTTCTTCTGCAGGCTTTACTTACCTGATAAAATCATCTATGTATATCTCACTTAACCAATTTCTTGCCAAGACAGATGTCTTGATGACACCAAAATCTCTGTGGTGTCTGCTGTCTCAGCTTAGTGTCCTAAGGAATGAAGTGCTTTAGTCTAATTAAGATCTCTGGACTGGACTTCATGTAGTGTGAACCACAAAGGCCTGTGATATAAGAGGTTGGATTGGATGAAATAATCCCTTCTGACCTTAAACTCTATGAAATTATAAAAGTTTTACAAACTCCAGTTAGCAGTGATGTATATCAATAGCCTGTGTTCTGAGACATGGCTCCCTGATTTCATCTTGGTCCTGCAATGTCAGCTTTACTGAGTTTGAACTGTGGCAGCTTGCCTTTGATAGTCTGTCCTTGTTTTAAATAGCTTCAGATAAAATTTGTAAAAGACTATAGCTGGAGTGACACTGAAAGAGCTCAGATTCAATAAAATAATAAAAAAAAATAATTACCTAATTCTTTATTCTTTTAGAGGACTGATCTTAGAAGAGTGTTTAGATTTGGAAGCTTTATATAATAGTTTCAGGCCATGTGGGTAGCTGGGGATTTTTTTGTTTGTTTGTTTTTTAGCTTTTCTTACAGCTCCTACTACAACAAATTAGAAAGCTGGAAGTAGGTGTTATCTGCTTAATTCAGAAACATTCACAGAAATGCAAAGTATTAGGTAGCAGTTACAGAGACACACAGTGAAGCCTTTGGAGCTGTATGACTTTTAAATGCATGTCACATGAATATTCAGTCAGATATGTAAATTTAGGGTATCTGTTACTTTTAGTAGATTGATCTATTATTGAGATCAAGGCACAGATCACAAGAAAGGCATATCAAAATATCAGACCTTTTATATTATTCTTGTACCGAATATACTGCAGGTAGTCATGTTTGTTTTCTATTCCTCTTGGCAGTTTGCTTTCTTTCTAAGGGAAAAGGAAAATTTAAATTTCTCTTAGTTTTGTCACTCCATATGCTTTGATAAAGTGCTTCATCACTGAGGCTTTACAAATAACCCTTTCCACTTCAAAAGGAGTTTTTGATACTGTAATACCAAACCTACCTAGTATCCAGAACCTAAGAATTACAGTTATAAGTTTTAGAGAAATGCAGCTAAAAAATTTGGAAAGTCAAACCGATTCAGTGTAACTTTACATTTCTCAAGTACCTTACTGGCTCTGTAATATATTCAGGCCAGTGAGAGAATGGGAAGGATTGCAAACTTATTTCAGGTACTATTTCAAAGCAGGTAGTTCACCAGTTTCTTTAGGTGTATTTTTAGCGTCAAATTTTGAATGTAACTCCTGAAACTCTTTTGGAGAAAAAAAAAAAAAAAATTAAATGTACCAGGGGAGGGCTTTAAACTAAAGTCAAAAAGAAAGTAATTACAGACCACTAAAAGCACGTTTGGTTAGTTGAGAGGAGACTGATGTAGAGTTTTGCAAATCTCCTGCTATACACTTCAGAATTTTAATAAATCAGATGAGTAGATTTCAACTTGGCAGGTATCCTGAATTTGAATTAAATTTCTCCTTTTCCTAAAAGACCTAGGACTCTTTACCTCCCCCTTCTCACTCTTCCTGCCTTCTCTCTCTGTCCCTCCCCACCAAGGATATACACAACAGTCCTCTGCGCTGGGGAGTTTTTCCTGTCTGGGTGAGGATATACTTCTTTCCAGATTTTCTACAAAGTAGTTCTTTTCAGGTGGATTCTCTGCAAAAAGCTGATAGGCAAGTTGCTCACAATCATCCATTCAAAATTATCAGTGGGCAGGAGACCCAACTGTTTAGTCTCTGTACAATCCTATTCCATAATAGGGGATAAAAGATCTTTTTTTTTTCCTTCCCTCCCAGAAAAAGAAAAGCTCAGCTCATTTTTGTCATTCTTTAGCATTCTCTGTTCTGCTGTTACCGCAAGGGATTAAAAATCCCTGCAGCACTCTTTTTTTTTTTTTCCTCAGTTATATCACTTGGCACAATGAAAACATCAGTTCTCCCTACAAGCTCTACCTTATCTATGCTTAAACCAGCACAGCTACAATGCTACTGTTAGAAGTTTAAAATGCAATATAGGACAGTCAGGCTCCTCCACAGCAGGGTTTGGATGTTGATGACAGAGCAGAGAATAGGATTGCAATGACCTGAGTTTCCTAAATTTAAGAGAAGAGTACCTGTCTAACTGATTATTTGACCTGGCTAAAGAAATTATTTGTAGGTCCCACTGGTAGTGATAAAGTTAATCTTCTGTGTCCCAAATCAGTCAAAGCCCTAAATAGGCTCAACACAAAACCGCAGAATCCAACTAAACTTTAGTTTTAGATCCATGAATTTCCCAAAATCATAGCTGTGACTAAAATGAGTATTACATACATGCCCTGTGCTTTGGAGTCTCTAGTGCTTTCTTTACAGGATCTGGTGGAAATGAATGGTGCTGCTGGAATGATTTGTTTCAATTAGGAAACCCTCTTTAAATCCTTTCCATGTTAAAAGGCTGGTATTCCAAAAGAACTGACTACAGAAGAGATGTGATTTGCAGCCACACTTATCTGTTAGTCAGGCAACAAGCTAATCAATGATAATAAGCAAACAGTAACTAAAGATCAGAACAAAAAACATGAGAAGTAAGGAGATGAGTAACTTCTTGAAGAGGGGTAGAAGAACTGCAGGGAAGCTTCTAATTAGCCAGCAGACTGCAGTGAGTCCTAAGAAAACTAAGGAATGGGAACGACGGTTCTAAAATATACTTATTTGCAGGGTGTGGGAGCATCCTTAAAGAATAAGCCTATCACATAGGTATTTCTTATGAGTACTTAACACAATTCTATTTTCTAATCAAATTATAAAGTATCTTTGAAATATTAATATGCTCTACTAATTAAAATACTTAAATTTGACTGAAATTACTATTACTTTAAAAATTTAATGGATAAAAACATTGAAAGCAGAAATCACTGAAATGGTGTCAGTCATGTGGTGTCTTTCCTTTAGATCCACTGTCTATATATAATCATGGCATAACTTTAATGAAAAATGCATGGTTTTATCAGATGAGCTCATTAAAACTAATTTGAGATTATATCTAATCTAAACAAAGAATATCTGTGGAAAAAATGACAGATTTGCTTCAGCCTCTGGATCTTTTAGCAACTGCCGAGACTTTTTTCCCAGCATGGGGAGAAAAATTAAAAGAAAAACCAAAAACAAAACCCCAAGGATTCTGAATGTGAGTACATTAAGCCTTTGGAAGTGATTTGGAAGCATTCTTTAGAAAACCTGGAGTGAATAACCTGAGCGTCTGAGGACACCAAGCAATGGAGACAGTACGTCTGTTGCTTCTAAGTGACTCTAGTAAAAAGCCTCTAATGGAAGCAGAATGGTATTACAAAACATGCATTTGAGTTGCCATAATGAAAAACATAAGCACTTAAAGCTAGTGGTGACATATTGCCTCGTAAGAACTGGCCAGCACTTAACAAAGTTAGCATTCTAATTTTATAAGAAAATTTCCAGTTATGGAAAAAGATGAGAAAGTGGGAACCATGTATTCTGCCAAAAGATCTCCAACTTGGTCAGCATCTATAATGACAAAAAGCAAAAACTCCACTAAACTAAGTGTTATGCTAATTTTTCAGATTTGGTTTCAAAGTTATCTTGCTGTACAAATTCTGAGTTCAAATTATTCAGGACAAAGACTGTCCTTGAAATCATCAGAAGGTGTGGGTAGAAGGGCTTACATCCTACGGTGGGAAAGTCCTCCTTTATGAGACAGGGAATCCCAGGGAGTGTAGAATTCAGCAGGAGCTGGAAGTGGAAAGAATTTTTTTTTTTTTTTTTTTTTTTTTTTACAATTAAACTTTCTGAACTACCTACAATCCCTGCAGCTAAAGGCTTGAAATCTGCAATCCAAAATCAACACAATGATTGTATTGACTTGTCTTGAATTATTCTATAAAGGCATCCAGGAAGAACCAAAATTACCTTTGCCAACAAGTTTACCAGAAGCTGGGTGAGATGAACATTGCTATCGAAAATACAGGGGTGGTTTTTGTTGCATGCCTCTGGAAGGCCAGAAATCTTGTCTGCTGTAATTCTGGTCCTAGTTCCCCAGCTGCATTTACTGTTAAAAGTTTATTGTGAATTTTCAGCAATTCAGATATGGATTGGTGTTCTTAGAATAAATATACTTGCTCTAAATCAAGTGGAATTAGGTCCAGATAAAACTTGAAGACATCCAAGTATATTTTTAAGGGATATTATTACTGTTTTACCTCCCAAGCACTCTGAGGTTCCCAGTATACGAATAACAGTGCTGATTAAAATTATTTTTGAGTCACTCAATTTTTTTTTCTGTGGGAAAAATTTAGTCTTACATGGAAATATAATCTGAAATGAACCAATTTCAGAGCACTATAAAAACATTATCAAATTCTCAGAACACTCTTAGCAGGTCATGAACTATCCAATTTCCCTGATTTTACAGATGGAGAAACTGTGCTATTGATAAGTTGCAGAACTTGCTTGAAATCATGGATGAAGATTGGCAGAGATAGGATTAGAGTCTCCTGCTCTCAAAGCTAAGGCCTGCTCATTCTTGCACACTGGATAACTACCAGTCAATGAATCAAAATCTGTCTTGCTTTGGGTCAAAATATAGGAACTGGTGTGAGATAGCAATTAATAAGTGCACATCCAAAACTTTCAAAGGGAATGAACATTTTGGATCATATGAAGAAAATGCATCTTAAAGATATCTGGAAGTATGAAATTCACTATTCATATGAATAGCAATCCTCACAAAGGGAGCTACTTGTAGCAATCATCATATGAAGAATGATGATTCCAAGAAAATCTTTTTTCCTATGTACAGAGACAGTTGAACTTGTGCACAGACCACTGATATTCTCAGCCTTCCCAGAGCCCACACATCATAAAGCCTTACCTTATCCTCCAGCTACTGCAGTTCCCAATAATACAGCATGGAGTATAGCACATGAACACAAATTATTCAATAAAAGGCAATATAGAGCTGTATGGCTGTGTGGGGATTCTAGGGAGGCTAAACCTTCAGAAAACTTCATCAGTACCAATCCTTGGGCAAGAAGGTATATGCATTTAAAACAGCCTTTAAATTACACTCTGTGGTACCCTAGATCTACCCAAGAGCATGGTACAGAAGCTATTTTCTTCTTTCACTCCTTGTTCAGCTGAAGGGTGACTGTGTCTTAACTAAGGTATGCAGTTTTCACACACTGTTCTGGGCTACCAGTACTCACATATGACTGGTTCACAAAAACCTACATTAGTAATGTACTTCTAGAGACAAGTAGAAGCAACATTGTGACTGACATTGGCCTGACACTGGGACTGTAGCTTCAAAAAATGGAAAAGAGCTACTGGTTACCCACAAAGAAACATAGGCTTCAGTGCTTTATTCAGCTTTACATTTTCCAGTGTATTGCAGCGGATGGTTGGCAGACAGGATTTCTGTGCTGCTTCTCACAGACGAGCATCCAAAACAAGCAATTTCATGGTTACAAAGAGTTTGATGATAGATAAAAAGGAACTAGAGAAGGTCCTGTGAGTATTGAAACAGCCCTGAAAGAATGAAATGCTGTAAAGCCCTTTGCACCAATAAGAACTCAAAATTAGTTAGGATTTTGAGTACACTATGTCAACAAGGAATTGAGTGACATATTACTGTCTTTGTCTGAATTTGGATTGCGAGAGGAAGTTTCAAGGACTGTACATGGAGGAAATGATTGCAGTGAGGTAAAGAGGAAAAATTGCAGTTTTTATTCTTTCCTGGCAAAATTGATTTAGATAAGGTATAATATGCACACCAGCTACAGTAGAATAATGAAAATATTGACATTAATGTTCTAAGCATGTATAGAGGTGAAAAACATAAAATATATGAGAGAAAAAAATCAATTCTTACTGTAATGTATTAACTGAGCAGATTTATTCTCTTATCCTTTCAAGAGAGTGCTTTTTCTTCTGCCTTAACCTTTCTACACACAGATAGAACCCTACTGAATTCAGGCTGGTCCTCATAGGCACATTGATTTGTCTACACATAACAAGCAACAAAGTTGATGCTTTGGTGTACAGTATACAGTAGTTTATTATCCCTTGAGTAGAAGATGTGTCTCAGTCTGCAATGTCACTAATGTCTTTTAACCTGTAGTGTTGGTCACTACATCAATCTTGATTATGCTTCGCATCTCAGAACTGCATTGTCCATTAGCAATCTTACCTTCAATCAGTCACACTTTTGCAACGTCTTATATGTATAAGAACTTGCTACTGCATGGTTTTTGAAATAAGATTAGTCTCAAGAATAATTGTCTCGGCCACCGTTACCATCATACTAAATAAAAACAGATAAATAATAAAAGCATTACTATCAATTAATATGGAGTAAGTCACAATTTTTCAGTAAGAGGGTTCCCCTTATTTATTCCGAATCATCTGTTTTACGAGTTCTTTCATTCATAAAACTAAGCAATTAAATGTCTGTGGTGGTGCAACTCCCCTCTCTCTTGGGCCGCTTGATGCATTTTCCCCCTGGGCCACATGCCCAGAACTGGGAGAGGCAGTGGACCAGAGCGTTAAAGCACTCCCTTGGCACACCCTGTTCCTGCCCCCTCCCCTACAACTTGAGAACAATAATAACAAAGGCACTGGACCAGAGCATTAAGGCACCCCCTTAGTGCACCTGGCTCCTGCCCCCTCCCCTACTGCTTGGGAACATCAGTGACAATCAGTCACCTTCTGACAGCCCAGTACATCTGCACTTGGGTCATGGCCCAAAGCAGGTGGGTGATACCAGAACTCTAAGATCTAGCAAGTTCTGGGCCTGCACAAGTGGTGGAAAGTACCAGAGTATTTCATCATCTGAGTTGGGTTGAAATGGAAAAGTACCTGACAGAAGTCAGTCATCTTGGACCCTATAAATAGCGACCCAAAGCGAGACACTTTGAACTCTCCTGGATCACAGTGGGCTGTGATCAGCATCTCCCCTGAGCTGGGACACCTCTCAGGCACAGACTCCTCGAGGTTTAAAGATCATCTGCCCACAAAGCCAATGAAAGGCCAGGGTGAAGTCAGACTTCTTGAGGCTCAATTATCACCTATTTAAGAATACTGATGCATTGTGAGTATTTGCTCCAAACTCAAGAAGAGGGAAATTCTAACTATAGACTAGTCTCTTCCATCCACCTCTCTACCTCTGTGTTTGAATACACACATTTCCTTTCATGAGTGTGGTGTCTACATATTTCACTGGATATCCAAGTATGTCCATGCTGTCTGTGTACGTGTGTGTGCATGGTTTGTGTTTATACATACATATATATATGTACTTTGATTTAGAATACCTTGTAGTAAGTTAATGTGAAACTTGTCATTCTCAAGTCTGTAATATTAAGTCACTGTTTTAATTATAACATATTCTACCAAATCACCTTGTTAATCTTTAAATGGGTCAGTCATTAAGCAGTGCTAAAATTCAACCTTTTGATCCACCTCACACCATTAATAAACCTTGAACTGCTACTAAATCATAGCCATGTCAAATATTTTCATCTGGGACAATATCATAAGGAAAGCTATTTAAGTGTATAATAAAAATAATGATTTTCAGCTTTCATGAATCTACTGTGTATGTCCAATAACAACAAAGCCATTCTATTCTTTCACTTCAGAAAAGTTCATTTCCTTGAAATGTGATAGGGCAGGAAGGAACAGGAAGGAGAGGAAGAAAAGGGCTATTGTGTTTATTTCACGAGCAATGGATTTTTCAGGGTAAGGAAAAAAGAGGAGGAATGTTGGAATATTTTGGAATCACAAATCTTTAAATTTCCATATTTTATATAATATATGCTATATTATGCTATAATATATGTTATATTAATATAATTTACATTTTATATTGAGTATATCTATATATTTTTTCTTCCCCCCCCCAAATTATTAAGAATTTGGTTTATGACCCATAAAGGACATCTGCCAACAGCAAAATGATTCACAGGACTCTGAGGTTCTAGATTTTTAAAATGTTACTAACTAAGCAGCTCAGTGGCTAATTCTTTTTACTTCAGCGATATGAGACATGGAGAACGACACAAAATGTGTCTGACAGAAACAGTTTCTCTCCAGAAATAAGGAATTTTATAGACCACGCCATGCATGACCATGACATTGATGAAAGGAAGCTCTTTGTACTGATGAACCCAATACACAGCACAGGAAAAGTTTAATGGCCATTTCACCTTATGCAGCTATCAAACATTATACATGTAATTTTTATTATGACCAATAAAACCTATTTCCAGTCCATTGCAGATGGGCTTTGTTTAATGGTCAGTTTCCTAATGTCATCATCTTTGCTGTTACTGTGTAAAATGTAACGATAATTCCATTGCAGAGCACAGCATTGCTGCATGTAGATCAGATTATCTGGGTCAATTTAAATGTTATTACTGGGTCGATTAAATTGGCCTAAGGCACCATTGATTTAAAATAAATCTCCATATTGTTTTATTATGCTGTAGACCATATATCAATTTTAATAAAGACTAAAGCAAAAACTCTGTGTAAACCATATGTAGAGGATTAATCACAGGTTTATGGAGTTGTCACAGACTGCAGTATGGGAAAATAGAAAATAAGAGAACATTATAAATATGAAATCTAAAAAGACTACATGTATAATTCAGTCAATGACTGATTTACATTTCAGTTGGAATCCATACAATACAGAAAGAGCAGTAAGGTTCTTCCTTTTTAATTGAAAGATATTATTGAGAAGTTTAAGGTCAGAAAAAGAAAATAATCTTTCTTATTCTGACCATGTACCAGAGGAAGACACTTTTCAATTATATACAAGGCCAGGGGTTATAAAAATGAACAAACTAAGAGCACAGAGTACTTTTACAGATGTAAATTCAGACAGAAACTGTTGTTTCCTAAAAAGTCTAAATTTCACATTAAATTGGATATCCAACATAATTCATAGATTAAAAAAATGTAGAAGCTCAGTAAGAAGTTGGCAATAGTTCATAGAGTTACTTTCCCTGTGGTCTTGTTAAACTGCTTTCCCTTTCTGTACCACCCCCAGAAATACTCTTCTAATTTGTTGGTTCCAAAGTAAGCAAGAGAAATAAGAGATTATTCATTTTTACATTGGTATTATGGGATATTTTCTTAAAATTAATGCCCTATACATAAGCCAAAGTCCTTGAAAAGTTCTTTAACATATCTATTTGTTTTTCCTGTGTTAATCATCCTGTACTACAGTAATACTGCTACAATGCCCATATGCTATCCAAAACAAAGGAAAATGTCTTGATTTTGATTTTCATATCCGATATGTACAGAATATAGAGCATATGACTCTATACATGGATAATTTAAGTTTATAGATGCTTTATTTCATTACCTCCATTTTTCTGGAAATTTTGATTTCTATTATTCCCAAGCAAATCCTGAAAACTTTAAAACATACCCTACTTTGTCATCAATTAAAGATATAGGTCAAGAAGTAAAATATAGCTAGCTATGTGTAAAGAATTATCAACAACTCTCTAGACAATTAGCCACAAGAACAAGATGAATATGAACAGCTGTGGCTTAAACATCAGGTACTTCTGGCATGTCCATTTTAGGTAAATGTTGCTTTATCTGGAAAGAAAGACCGAAGCCATGTACACAGGTGCAGGGCTATCTGGGTTCTAAGCTGAATTGGTAAAACAATGTCGGACAATTTCTAGTAAGAATCTTGCCAGACTAGAGCCATAGGGATCTAAACTAAAAATGCAATTATTTATAGGCAATTATAGTAATAATAGACAACTCCTGTGTGTACTCCATGGGGGAAAATAGCATTATCATATCCTGTAATGTACTCTTTTATATAGACAGACATGATTGATATGTATATATATTTATTATATGTGAGATATATAAACAAATCATATAAGAATGGTTTATTTATAGTATTATAGTACAACTAATACTATACCAATATATTTAATTATATTGAATTATATCTATATTTAATATAGATGATAATAATAATTTTTATATAGAATAATATATATAAAGTTGTAAAGAAATGTATAAAGTAAACATCTGTTGGACCTTCCCTTTTTTCTCTGCTACTGAGGAGTGTAATGTCACTGCATCATTTGTTCTACATACCACAATAAAAACAGAAGCCTTCTACATTTTACAGAAATTTTATATTACTCAGAAAAATCTCTCTCGCCCTTTCCTATCCTTCCCATTATATCATGATATCTATTATGGAATATAGATGTGCTAATGCTTGCTAAGTCAACAAAGGAATCTCTCTGAAGTAAGTACTATATACTTTAGGGCTGGCAGAATTATATCTGTAGCTTATAAAGCATAGCAACATTTCTCAAGATATCAAGCACAACTATAATAATTGATCTGTGAACTAAACAATTCGCAGATAAAAAATACATTGAAAGTCTTCATTTACATTGCAAAGTCTAGCTCTTGGCAGTTAGGGAGGGACTGAATCACAGTTTAATACACAATTGATTAATTGAAGATCACATTTTCCATAAATCCAAATTAGGGACTTCTGAAACATATATCTGGAAATATACTCTAATTAGATACTGGTACTATTTACTGCTTACACAGTAAATATTCAACATTAATTACTTTCCTTGTGTCTTTTGAAACCTTCATTGTTTTTAATAGCATGCATTTTATGTGTTTTAATGATACACCAAAGTAATTTTTAGTCAGTACTTCCTGTCTCATGAGCCTTGTATTTACAGCATATGCTTCTTTAAAATTTGTCAATATTGAGTCATGGTAATAGAACTGTCTGTTCTCAGATATGGACTTTTGAGTTGTTTTTTTTTTTATATTTCTGTTGAATATGCCTAAAGTTATTAAATAGTATGGGCTTCATCTTTGGACTCATTATTCCCCTTTTGTAATCCTCTTATACTCATAACTAGGTATTATTAAATATTTATCAATAATTAATAGAACTCTCTAAACTTTTCTTCAGTGAAAAGCACATGTAATCAAACTCCTGCCAGCAACAGAAACAAGTATGAATTTGTTGTGATATCTGGATTATTAGATTTAGTATTTTTTAAACACCTAGTTACACATCAATGTGAAGTAGCCCAAAAGCATAATTTCATTCTTATTTTGGTATTAATACCTGTTTTCTTTCTCTTAACTAAGAGAAATTTACCTTGAGAATATTTCCCCCCTAAAGTTATACCCTTATGCCAAAGAAAATGAGCAAACAAGAAAGCAAAAAAGCACCAAGAGTATGAAGGGTCAATCAAAGATCTGATGACTGCCAACAAATCACAAGTGGAACAACAGCTTACAGCTGCTCAAAATTCAATTGTGAAATTTAACCTGATCATTTAGTAGTGGGATACACTGGCTTGAGTATGTTCACATAAAATAATATTCCCTCTTCATTGATCAACCACTACTAAATAAAGATTAGGTAAGTATACCAATGAATACTTACAGAACAAGAAATCATTTTAGCTAGCAACCTTTCAAGGGCTGACATAGTGTCAGCCTAATCCATTTTCAACACCACCATAAAATCTTCATAAGACTTTCCAGGCTACTCTAATTTGGAAGTATCACCTTAGTGTTATTGTAGTACTACAGGAACAGGTACTAACACTTTCACACCTATGAACTCCAAGACATACTACAAAAATCTGGGATACCTATACATTACCTGTCCCTGTGCAATGTATCCTGTGGTAGTGTTGAGGCCCTACCATTAGGGTGAGGACAGTAAATTCCCTGAAAAACTCACGATCAAGAATCGTTCCTGTACTAGGGGCTCTTGAGAGCACAAGCATGGGAGGACAGCAGAGGCCCCAAGAGTGTAAATGTAGATCAGAAATGGTCAATTATGGATTAATAAGGGAACACGTCCTTGACAGCTGGATAGAAATGTTTTTCGGGCATAATAAAGTGAACAAAGAACATGTAGCCAACATATGTAAAACAACCCATATAGACTAAAGATGCAAGGATGTAACAAGAAGGGATAAAAGACAGTCACAACCCCTACAAAGAAAGGAGTGAATTGCTCTAGTATTGTCATGCCCAGGTAAGCTTCCTACACCTGATCAATACAACTGCCTGTCTGAAGCAGATCTTCCTTTCAGGGAGAAAGAACACTGCTTTTTGATGCCATTCACCACATGTTGCTATTCCAGATTCAGCAAACTTAGTTAAATTATTATGTTTAATATAACCTTGTAAAGCAATTTAGAATTATAAAGAGCTGCATGTGTTTTCTGCTCCCTTCCCACACGCCAAGACAACTGATAGTGTAGAACCAAATCAGAGTAAACGTGAATGCAGTAATCCAGAAAATATCAAAGTGATAAAAAATGAGAGCTTTTGAGCACTCTTTCCTGAGTAAGGACCCTGGATCTTATATTTCTCTTTGTGTCCTACAAAATGGTGGGTTTGGGCGAAAAGTAATTCAAAGTACACCTGTGCATGCCTGAATAGTCTTACAGAAGTAATGAACTGAACCGATCAAATGTGGTCTATACTGTTTTCTACAATTCTGTGAGACACCTCCCTAAAATTATTTGGCTGACATAAATCAGTGAGGATAATTATATTGAGTTTAATGGAGTCACAGCAATTAGCATGAGTGGGCTTCCACTGGTTTTATAACAAGAACGAGTGCATTCTTTACTTTTGCACCCTGCAACTTTATTTAACAACTTCACAAATATTGGGAAGTAAGCACCATAATAAAGTCATATATTATGGATTTTCAGAGTTCTGCAACTAGTTTGGGTGTTGGTTTTGTGTTGGATTTTTTTTTTTAAATATACGATGCTTCCTCTTTCTATATGTTTGCGTGCGTGTATGTATTTAACTAATATGCTGTCACGATACAACTCTGCATACCAGAATGGTCAAACTTGGCAGAACCACAGATAAAAAAATATACTTCTTGTAAAATAGAGATGTTCAGCATGCTGAAGGAAATGGGTATCAAGAGACATCAGAATCATACACAAATTTTGAGCAACACAAAATTTCTACTAACCAGAGACTGTAAGCTATTGTCTTTGCAAAAGTATGATTTAGTCATCGAGGATGGCAGAGGTGTCAGATGTTACCTGCCTTTCTCTTCAAGCAAAAAGAGAATAGGTCTGTGGCTTCCTGGGTATTGTTACCCAAAGATGAGGTATTTTGTTCAGGCAATTTCTTTAAGTTCTCTTTCATACTCAGGCCCAAACCTTCTAAAATCAGATCTTTCTGACCTGTCCCCTCACAGTCTTCTTAACTTTCACAGAATCACAGAATCATCTAGGTTGGAAAGGACCTTGAAGATCATCTAGTCCAACCATCAACCCAACGCTGCAAGTTCCCATCTACACCATATCTCTCAGCGCTATGTCGACCCTACTCTTAAACACCTCCAGGGATGGGGACTCCACCACCTCCCTGGGCAATCCATTCCACTGCCTAATAACCCGTTCTGTAAAGAAATACTTCCTGACATCTAGTCTAAACCTTCCCTGGCGCAACTTGAGGCCATTCCCTCTTGTCCTATCGCTTATTACTTGGTTAAAGAGGCTCATCCCCAGCTCTCTGCAACCTCCTTTCAGACAGCTGTAGAGGGCGATGAGGTCTCCCCTCAGTCTCTTCTTCTCCAGACTAAACACCCCCAGTTCCCTCAGCCGCTCCTCGTACGACATGTGCTCCAGACCCTTCACCAGCTTCGTTGCCCTTTTCTGGACATGCTCGAGTACTTCAATGTCCTTTTTGTAGTGAGGGGCCCAAAACTGAACACAGTAATCAAGGTGCGGCCTCACCAGTGCCGAGGACGGGGGTAAGATCACTTCCCTGTCCCTGCTGGCCACACTATTTCTGATACAGGCCAGGATGCCATTGGCCTTCTTGGCCACCTGGGCACACTGCTGGCTCATGGTCAGCCGGCAAATACCAGTCTTTCTTATACCTCCTTTGGACATTCATTAATTGAAATGCAACATAGCCAAAAACAAGCTCATTTTTTAATTCCTCCCAAACCCTCCCTTTCTCATTTTTCTATATGGACACACTGTCATATCTCCCATCTTTAAAAGCCACAGTCTGAGCTTCATCTTTGACTTAGCTCTCTGTGCTTACCTTTCAACAACTTGTCACTTCTCTTAACTCAATATCGTCATCACACAGTATTCTTCCAGCTACCATTTTTGCTTTGTACAAATGCAATCTTCACTACTGCCTTTGGGGTCTTTCCAAATTCTTTTATATGCTGCTATTTGGGTAATTTCATGATTCATCATTTTTTTGTGGATTTTCATTCTGCCACCAAAAGAATGTCAGCTTTGACTCACTACATCCAGCACCCTTCACATTCTTTTTCACTTACACAGCCCTAAAACAAATTAATTAGAAGTTTTCTTTTTACTTTTCAATATTTTCTACAAATATTATCAGTGTCAGGAAGGCTTTTTTTATTAACACCCTTATGTTTACTCCTAGTCCGGTCCTTCTATAGGAGAGAACCTTTATCCTCAGATAAAGGACCTTGGTCCTCAGAACCATATCATTATGCCCCTCAAAAATCCTTCATGTGCTGCACCATCTTGAAAATTCTTCCTGCTGATAAGAAACAAAATGATTCATCTAGAAAAGCTAACTTATCAAAACTGAATCACTACATTATTACGGATACCTTCATCTTCTGCCTCCATGTTTTGTTTATAAACTCACTGGAGTGGAAACTACCATTTACTATAAGTATATAGCATACAGTCTTGATTAGCTTGAAGATCTCTGGGTGACTCACCAATGTAACTAATAAATAGAGAAGAAATGAGACCTACCTTGGAGCACAGTAACAGGTCATGCAGAAACTTCCTTACTGATGTCAGGGCAGTGCATGGTTCCTTTAATGCAGACATCTGAAATGCAATAATTTGGAGTGAAATTATAGCTCCACTGAAGTCCATGCTTTTTATGACTATCTTATTTTGGTAATATTGTAACTTTATTTTATACATAGATATTATTTAACTTTAGAAAATGGCATATATTTTGTTTTCCTCTGTTCTGCAATGGGTCTATTATTGTATTTACAATAAACCCAGTATGACAGAATGTTCTGGTTTTCATCCTTGGTTTCATAAAAGAGCTATTTTTTTTTCTGTCAAGCTTATGAATCTGATAGCTGTGTGTCAATTTTGTAAACTTGATAGATGTCCTCAGTTAAAGGTGGAGATCAAAGGGAAAGCTAGTGGGCCTGAAAGTTTTGGCTGTGACAGGGTGAACTCGTCAAAGAGGACTGTGCTGATAAGCGTTGCACCAGGGCACAGCGAGAGCCAGCTGCTCCTGTAGGGATGGGGAGCCAGGAGCCCAGGGGGAGCCCCACGCTGGCTGTGCCCTTGTCAACAGGGCACCATCCCACAGGGTCTGAACATGGCAGGCAGAGCACAGTGCTGGTAAGAGGGCCCATCAACAGTCCCAGACAGGGCAGTGAACCAAGCCCAGGGCCCAGAGAGAGTCCTACCAGGAGCAGCTGACAACAGGGCCAAGCCATGGTTACACCTTGGGTCCAAAGTCCATCCAGGAGACAGGGCCAAAGACAGGCTACCATGTATGTGCCAGGGGCCTGACCTGGAGACAGGCTGCCCACACCGCAGAGTCTGTGGTCCACCTGGCAGACAGGGCTGGAGAAAGATACAGCTACAACATGGCTGTCGTGTTTAAATTCCAGCCAGCAACTAAGTGCCACACAGCCACTTGTTCGCTCTTCCGCAGTGGGATGGGGGAGAGAATCAGAAGAGTAAAAGTGAGAAAACTAGTGAGTTGACATAAAGACAGTTTAAGAAGCAAAGCAAAAGCCACTCACACAAGCAAAGCAAAGCAAAGAATTCATTCCTCACTTACCACGGGCGGGGAGGTGGTCAGCCATCTCCAGGACAGCCAGGCTCCGTCACATGTAAAGGTGACTTGGGAAAGACAAATACCATTGCTCCAAAGGTCCCCCAGCTGCATACGATGAGCATGACACCATCTAGTATGGAATATCCCTTTGGTCAGTTGGGGTCAGCTGTCCTAGCTGTGTACTCTCCCAGCCTCTTGTGCGCCCCAGCCTCCATGCTGGTGGGGTGGGGTGAGAGGCAGAAAAGGCCTTGGCTCTGTGTCAGCACTGCTCAGCAGTAACTAAAACATCCCTGTGTTATCAACACTGTTTTCAGCGCAAATCCAAAACACAACCCCATACTAACTACTGCAAAGAAAATTAACTCTAACCCAGACAAAACCAGCACAATGGCTCAGACAGGGAGTGGGCTGAGTTTGTAGGGAGGTCCCAGGTGAAGTTGATCAATAAGCCCATTAAGGCTGATTGGTGCAATCAGGCCCCATGTAAGCTGCTTGCTTTTAATTCTTTCCTTCAGTTTCTTTTTACCTTCCTTTTCTTACCAACTACAGACCTAACAAGCTGAATACAGGTTGCCTCATTTCTTCTGTGAATGGAATCCTGTGTACAAATCTATGAATAACACGTAAAAGGATAAAATGCTGAAAGTGTTCTTCATACTTAAGGGAAATATAGTTAAATGCTGTATTGGATATGCTGAGTTCTCAAGCGGCCTCTTAAAGAACTTTTTCTTAAATAGAGCTCCATCTGCCTGAATCTACAAATCAGCACATATGAGACCCTTCTTGCGTTCATATCTTTGGACTTTTACGCTTACAATTCTGAAATCAAAATGCTAATTTACTTGCGCAGCTGCACATCACAGGAAAATTCTGGATACTACTGAAAATAGAGGGAGTTTGTTCAGTGGAGCTGGGATTTAGTCCTTATTTTTTTTCTGTTTTAACAGGTTTATCCATGAATGTTGAGGACACATTTAGAAAGACTGATCAACACCTCCCTTAAGAGCTGAATTGAACGCAGAACTGTAACAGAAACTTCTGCATTTCAAAGAAGGTTCTTGAGACCAAGTTAAGTTGCAGAGAAGTATAACAGTAATTCTTTTACTTATCTTAATACAACACTTCTAAGATTCAGTTCTCTCTTACTCATGCTCTATGTATTTGTCAGTCAAATTTTCTCAGTCATTAACCATTCATTTGCTAGTCTGTAATTTATTATGTTGCTCATTTTACAAGACAGCATGCAAGGTTTCTTGCTTGTCTGTTCAAATAAGGCATAATGCTTTATGCTAACCTTCACAAGTCATACTGAACTTGTCAGCAATATTTATCATCTGAGTTTAAGAGATTATCTATGCATTTTTCAGTTTTTGATGTCGTTCATTAGTTTTCTTTTTTTTTACTGATTTTTCACTATGTAGTGATGTGTGATCCATACAGTTTACATTTCAGAGTTGAACAGGTCAAAATAAGATTAGTAAAAGCTGTGTATTAATTTTCATTGATTTATCAGATCTAATGAAACTATACTGAGTGAAAAGTTTCCAAAAATGCCATGTAATTCTAACAAAACAATCTTGCCTCAACACATTATAGTTTCATTGGATTGAAGAGTGACACATGGAAAATGTGTAGCATCATTTAATTTTATCATCATGCTATGAAAAACCTCTTGAAAAGTAGGTACTTAGTTATTCAATTTATTGGTTGGAAACATAAATAAATATGATGTTCTTCACCTGTGAATTTGAAAAAAATATAATTTGTTTTTCTTAATAAAGCCAATATATAACACTGACATTGGATTAAAACCAAAATGTGACGTGCTGCTTTTCAGTGACATTTAAGAGTTTATTGACTAATAGAAAGCTTATTCTAAAAGAAAACTGTGTATTTTGCCACTTATATCTTTGAAAGTTAGGTCACTAAATTATCACTTTTATAAAGAGTATTAATCTAATACCTTCCAGCATTTTCGTATATCTCAAACCCAGTACTTGAATGCCTAAAAACACATTCATAAATCATACATTTCTAGGTTGATTTTTTGTTCTGCTCTTTAATTGCAGCTCAGATTGACCTCAGCACTTCTAAAAATTCTGCCTATTTTTATTTAGAAGTCTGTATCTCAAAAGGAAGATTAAGAATAGGCATCACAACTAGACAACACTGGTTTCATTTACATAATTTAATAGTTTGACATCACCAAATATTGTAATAATTTTCCTTTGATTTTGGCCTTGATCAAACAGCTAAATCACACTAACTGTTGAAGAGAGTACTGGGAAGCAGAATGTGTAGGCTATACAGGATAGGCTATACAGGATGTAGGCCAAAGAGAAGACACAAATATATTTGAAAACAAAACCTGTTCATTTCTTTCCCTTCATTAACAACTCCTTCCTTTGCTTACTCAGGTGAGTCAGTGCTATTTGTAAGAATCTTTCTGGTATACAGAAGTCCCTCAAATAAACGTGGAAAACGACTCACTGAAATTATCCTATGGACACTAATGAAAAAGCCCAAAACATCATTATCCAAACAAGAGAGTCAAACAGTTACAAATACTCACAAATACAAATAAAAATATTCTGAATACCCATCAGAAAGAAAACTTCTGTTTATACAGCAAAGGCTTGGACAGAAATAGTGAGCAACTTACATTTGTGGACAAAAGATCCTTGTGAGCCACCACTTTTACCAAAGGAGTCATTCATACCAAGAAAATGTTGAATGCATTAGATTGCTATGCTTGGAATGGTATTTATATCTCTTCTCTTTAATGTGTTTAAAACATAGTTTAGCTAATTTCACTTTTGCTTGCTGGGCAGTTCTTAAATGATTTATGGATGCTGACTCCCACAGTTTTGATATCTGGAAGTACTGCCAAAAGTATAACTGATCCTATTCTTCATTTCAATAGTTTGTTTGTTACAGATACTATGCAGAGCATCAGAAAAGCTCCACTGCAGATATAGCAAAAACTCAGCCTATTATTCATGGCATTCTGTCTCGGAATGTTCAAATATTATGTGATGTCAAAAGCAACAGATGTGGAACTGAATTATTTTTCCTTATTCTTGTAATTGAGAAAGGAGATCTGGACATATTATGGGAGTTACATCAGTTGCAGGAATCACAAGCAGGAAAATTTTCACTGTTTTCCTGCAAAGGATGAATATTTCACTCATGACTTGAGTAAAGGTCTCTAGTACGTAATAAAGACATAGTTATAGAACAGAAATTGAATAGTTCAGTTGGAAGGGACCTACAAGGATCATCTAGTCCAACTGGTTAGGATGGTCAGAAACCTTTCTTCTTTTTCAAAGAGTAACGATTATAAATAATTTATAAACTAATAAAAACCATGCAGAATTAGAAAATGTGAAGACAACCAATAAGAAATTTATTTTTCTCTCAAAACTGCTAGTTGTAAAAAATCCTAATTATCATCAGAAATATCTTTAAGGAGTCTGTTATCATCACAGGACTTCGGGAAGCTGATGGAACCTTGTTCCAGGGAGCAAGTCTAATGCAAATGGGTGCTGAGGGTGGAGGGATGTTGCAGGCTTGAAGGTCTATAAATAAAAAAATATTGTTAGACTTCACACTCATTCTGTTATATAAAGACACAGGGCATAGCAAGTAAATTGGCCCACCATATTTAAATGTATATATTATTTCAAAATTACTGCTCTCTGAGCCTTGCTGTTAAAGGTTCAGTTATTAGAGTTCTGGCTGAGTTAACAGAGCCTCTGAATTTGGAGCCAAGTACATTACCTGAGTGACAGCAGATGGAGCCTGCACAAATAAGTGAGAAGTTATCATTGCAAAGAGTGTAATAGCTACTAGTTCCAGTCTTTATTTTTAAATTAAGTGTAATAGGCACTCTTCTCCAGAATCACCAAACCAGATTAAAAAATGCAGCCTAATTGCACTCAGAAGTACCTTTGTTAAACTGCTCGTTATAAATCTGAATTCAGGGATCTAGACAAGAATCACTCCATTTTTGTCTGCATGGGACCACTCCGGATAGCGTATACTGCACCTGGCAGTATAGGTTCCATATCTGGTAGTGTGAGACAAAGTGCTTCACCTATACTGAAGCTCCACTAAACCACATGCCGTTAAATTACATTTCTATTATGGCTTACGCAATACCCATACACTATGCGAGACCTCTGCAGGGAGAATTTAAGCCCATTTGCTAGAGTATTACATTATAAAACTGTTCTAATAGTGGAAGGCTTCACTCAGCTCTTCACTTTAGGCCCTAATGCACCACATTTGTAACTGTTTATATTTTTTGGTGTACTCAATTACCAATTTATTATATCAGTGCCTAGAAAACCCCAGTCATTACTTTCAATAGGCAGCCATATAACTGACTTTAGATAGGTCTAGATAAGAAATTAAAAATAACGATTAAGAGATTTAAATAAGTAATGTGTAGGCTGAACCTAATTCTGATTTCAATTTCACTGACTGTATACTACTTTACCTACATAGACCTAATAGAGATAGTATGATTTACACCACTGCCACTGGCCTATATTTCAAACACAGATCATAATTCCATACTTCAGTGTCTACTACCTAGTCTCTCAGGGCAACAGTGAAAGTAATTTTTTTAAAAAAGTGGACATATACACATATGCACACATGTATATATACTTATGTGTATATATGTATATACATATGTATATATACACATATACATGAAAATAAAAAATTGTAATATAAAATGTAGGTTATATGGACCTATAATGAAATAGATGTTTTTCTGCTGCTCAGGTATTATGTAGTCTGTCTATAAAACAGAATGGTTAAGATCATAACTTTCTCTGTTAGCTTGTTAATTTATCTGTTATATGTAAAGAGGAGAAAAAATCAAGAGTAAATTTAAAAAATAAAATCAGGCTAAAAAGCACTTTACAGCTATGCTTGCAGTAAGAGCAATTAAAACACAACTGTTTTGGAGAAAAAACATGAACAAAGGTTTAAGCAACATAAAAAATATTGTTCTTATATTAAAAGATGCTGGCTTGTTTTCATACTCCTTATATCAACATTATATTATGGGACTTACATTGAAGATCCTTACATTTCCCAGTGTAAAGTTTACTTTTTAGATGGAATTCCCAACAGGAAAACTTCCTCATGTAAAATTTCAACTACCTCTACTCTGAGGTCACTACTAACAATGAAACAGAAAAGATTAAGAGATCCCCTATGAAAAAGTGTAGCCTACTTCTAAAGAATGATAAAAAATG
Source organism: Strix aluco (assembly GCF_031877795.1). NCBI lineage: Eukaryota > Metazoa > Chordata > Aves > Strigiformes > Strigidae > Strix > Strix aluco. Next base: position 74,357,272 of record NC_133934.1, on the reverse strand, counting down.
AATAATTTTAAATGAAGTTTTAGGTTTGTGATTTCATGAGTTGTCCCTAGATACTTCATAAAATAATACTGCACCAAGATCCACTTTTCATTGTCACAAATATTTTATGTAATAAAACTCCACAACTGCAGAAGCAAATTTATGGATATTAACTAAAATATCATAATTTGTTATATTTACTACTGACCTGACTGTTTGAACTTCATAACCCAGGTTTATCCACTACTGATTTTTTTTTTCCAATGCAAAGATCTTCAGAGAGTGATAGAAGCATGTGTTGCAACAAACATAGGAACATTCTTTAAATGGAAATGCAGAACTCTGTTATAGCCACTGCAGCAGTTCAGTCTCATTATTTTAATCACTGTGCAGCATTTACAGTTGTCAGGAAAAGGGTCGCCTCCATTGGCTCCATCTGGCAAACTGTTTGTCAGTTTAATGACATGCATTCCAAGTCTTCTTATGCCTGTGGCCATGTTTGAATTCATCTGCCTCACTGGAATACCTAACAAGAGCAATCTTTTAAAATACATAGTTTAATGAACTATCAAGCTTGGTCTTCAAGGTTAATAGCTATTTACCTAATTAAAATGCTTAGAAAACATTTTTTTTCAGGTTTTCTATGGTTATTAGCTTTTTCCTTTGATTTTTTCCCCCTTTTTCCCTCCATTAGTTATTTTTCTATCATCAAGAATGATTTTTGTTTTACAATACTGACAGGAGTAAATTAGGGTGCGGACCTAATTATCATCCTCTCAAGATTTATAAATGGATGTAGCCCTAGAATAGGGATCTCTCACATAGAGTTACAGCAAAGGTATACCCCATGAGCTCAGTGGTACTGCCCTCCCTTTTGGGAAACTGCATCATCCCTGAGAACTTGGTCAAAAATATAACAGAATGCAAGACATATCCATCTGGCTTCATGTTTTTCTAGATTTAGAAGCCCAAGGGGAGGGGGATTTGTGACTAAAATATTTTTACAAACCCAAAGGAGAAGTTTGGCACTTGTTGCGATAAAGTTGTGTTATCCATGTACAGTCTAGTATATTATGGATACTTCATACAAGTGCATGCATAATAATTTTGGGAGATTCATGGATTATAAGAAGAGTACAGAGAGAAGCCTAACCTAAATATACACTGATTTAAAGGACAGAAAACAGTAGTTAAAAAAAACCCAACAAAACAAAAAACAAACCACAGGAAAAAAGACAAAAAAAAGAAAATAAAAGACACTGTTGTAATGACGTATTTTCATGAAGCATGCCATTTGCAAGAGAAGTGATACTGAACAGTAATTATTCTTATATTATCTACACCTCAGTGGTAGGTAGCTGATCTATGCAACTGTGAATAAGACTGCATTCTTGAATCACATTCCGGTTTCCAGATACAAGTAAATCAGATATCTTACAAACATTTAAGCTTTTTGTTTTACACATGTACATGCCCACATACCAGTTTTAGCTTCAATAAATCATTTGCAAATGAATTCTGAGGTGAAAATGGAGCTTCATAAAACAAACATTTGCACTAATTGAAATGACATATTAATGCATTTTTATTGATCCCATTTGCCTTTGCTTTTGTTTTACAGATTTTCTCTGCGCATTAGCATACCTAAGATTAATAAAATTAATATTTTTTGAAAATTGCAGTATCCCTGTAATTACCTTAGATACAAATTGCACACATTTCATTGCCTTCATTAAGCCTGTAGCCATATGTGCCTCAGAGGATTAGTAATTAGGCAGTTAATGGGTAGTTTACTGTACTTTTCCAGTCTGCCTTCCAAATTTTTTGCCATGCCCTCATAGCTTGTTGAAGTAGTTGTAGCATTTGCATGCTGACATATCCCTTCTTCCCTGGCTGAAGGAATTACCTGCATGAAGTTTCAGAAAACCCACAACCTTATAAATCACCACTGAATTGCACAGAAATTAGTTTACTTTGCTTAAAAGCTTTTTCTCTAATTAAATGTTAGTGAATGTCGTAACAAAAAGTGTGGACCTGTAAATCATAATGTGGCTATTAACAATTAATGAAGTATGAGAACACTTTTATTCCCTACAGTATTAACATAAAAGGATATGTGGATTAAGTAAATATTCAGTCTAGACTCCTAGCAGATAGCCCACGAGCTCTTGAGTTTGCCAGCAGTTTTGAGAAAGGGATGTCACATATTTGTAGGAAGCCAGAAATAGGCAAGAGAGCAAATTATAAATTCCACTTGTGCTGTTCCCTCAAACCAGGGAGCCATAACCTGCCTGACCTCTTGCGTTTCATTGCTAAGTGCTGTGCGTATGCTAGTTATGCTGGACAGCCAATGATACAAACATGGCAGCAATGTCTCTCCTTCTATTGCCTCAGAAGTGACAGCAATTCTATGGAGGCTTTTTTGTTGCTATTTGATTGCACCGTCTCTCTTGCTGGGGTCTGCAGCATCACCTACAGGGCTAGTAATAAGGGAAATTTTATATCTTTACTAGCCTAACCAAGAAAAAGCCACTCTGTATTTCTTTGAAATGCAACTCCAAAAACTATAACTCAATTGTGTTTCAAATTTGTCTATATATCATTCAAGTCTTTTAGCAGGGAAAACACTAAAATTGCATATTACTCTCGTAGATCATATGACATAATGAGATTCAGATAAATGGCAGGTTTCTACTTCACACTCTGATGACCAAATCCAGATTTTTCCTACTCAATTCAAAGTTTCTTTTGAAGACAATTAAAATCAGAATTTATTGAAAAGGACTCAGAAAGTAAATCCCTCTCCAAAGCATAGTAAGACATAAGACAAATACTGTTTTAGTTATGGGAAGTCTACCCATCCAGCACTTTTGATGCATTTTGATGCAACAAACAAGCCAGCATGTTAAGATAAAATAAAAAAACACAAACATGTCAGAACAGAGTGAAAATAGTCTGTCTATTTTACACTAATCTAGAAAGTAAAGCAAAGCTTGGAGTTTTTAAAGTCTCTGGTTAAATTGAAATGAAATATCTTACATACAAGTCTGTAAAAATTCATATATAGAAGTCATTGTATGTGACCATAAATAGTCCATTAGCTATATCAGATTAAATTGTTCGTAGGTGTAGATAATCTGTTGTATAGGGAACATGGAAGTCGTTTATAATGGATGACCTGTTATAACACTGAAACGTTTGCTCTTCTCAGAGTAAGCTTCAGTTTGTTGCTTTTTCAGCCATTCTGAGGGTCTTCTCCTTAAATAGGATGCCAACGAACTCTTGAACCAAGAAACTAGCTACTGCAGAACTGAATACTGATGGAGTTAGAAGAATTCTTTTACTTCTTAAAAGCATTAAGCTTTAAAGCATTGAGCTGAACCCAGGCTTGGAGCTGAAGCAATCAACAGCTACCAGAACACGACAGCTGTTCCAGGGTGGTCTCAGTCCCTCTGAAAAATCCTGCCCAGCTGTTAGAAGAAAGATGCCTACAGAACAAAGCCAGTACCAATGAAAGACCTATTCCTGTCTTCAGATGCATCTTCAGCAAATAAGTTCCACATTGACTTACTTTGTCAGTCCTATAGTTTATCCTACTAGCTCAAAAGCAAAGGACATGAAACAATGCGAGAAGAGTGTTCTCGTGTGTTGGATTTGTACAATCAAGAAGAGTAGGCGACTGGGTCAGACAGGCCTCTAGCCTCATTCCCCTACTTCCAGGTGTGTGTACACAAAGGAAGGACAATAGGGTGGGAACAGGGCAGGTCTTTTTTTTGCCACAAGCGATTATTAGATATCCCACCTCCTCAGGTATTTTCTCTCTACATGTCCTCTGAGAATGATTATATGCATAAAACATTCTAAGTGATTGCAAATATCCTGCAAAATCATATTCTTTTGATCTCTGGTCAGCTATCAGTTAGGTATGCTCTGCTTACAGGTCTGACAGATCAATAAAGGATGCAAAAGAGCCAAGGTTTTTTGAAAGGTATAAGGTTTTGCTTTTGTTTTGGCAGTCGGGATTCAAAACAACTAAAGCTATTGATGCTTTAGAATTTCATCAAATGCATTGTCAGCTTTGGTACACAGAAGGTTAATACTGTACTTCTTAGCCCTGGAGTGGTGTATGAAAATACACAATCAGTGACTTTAGGAAACCCATCTAAGCCCTGCATGTACATTTTTCACTTCACCAGCTACTCTGGTGGTAACCAGTAGATCTAATTTCAGCAAGTTTGTGTTCCTGACAGCAGTCACATCAAATTACAGAATCTTCCAGACTTAGCTGGCACCTTCATCTCAGCCTTTCTATCAAATAATATGCCTGTTGCCTTCATCATGCAATCCTTAATTATCCGAAAATCAGCAGACTGCTGCTTGTGCCAGCAAAGGAAATGAGGAAAGAACAGTATTCTTTCCAATGCACATGGCTGGACACCTTTCAGAGACATCTGATTTGATTGCCAGTAACAATATTCCATTGATGTTCTTTTTTATATCTATGGCTTAAGGCCTTTTCCTAAAGAATTAGCTTATGCACGCACATACTAAAACCTGCATGATTTTTTTTTCTTGGTGACAGAGATGCTGTGAATTTTAGTTCTGATTTTCCAACAGATGCTGCTTGGTGGATAAGTATGATGTGTCCCTAGGGTCACTATATTGTGCTGAAAAAAAGATTAGGAGGATGGCTGAAGACTGTTTACCACAGAAGAACATCGTGCATAAATCTCGCAGGAGACTCAAAAAATATCTTATCCTATTCCCAGACAAAGGTGTTCTAATTTCTTGCAATCAGATACAAACCCCAAAGGGGATCAAGGTCAACACAGCAAACTAGATGATCTATCAACAACCTAATTAGATTCTATTGACCCAGAAGAAATTCCAGAAGCAACACAGATACCTCTGGATGCTGGAACAGTATCTATCAATTTCTGGCCTCTGGGTCTTGTCATTACCTGACATCTCCACTGCTAAAACCGCTCCTTAGGAATCTTCTCCTCATTTCTGTAACCTGATTATTTAGACTGGATGCCAGTACCTAACAAACTGCTCCAGGCTAAATTCTAGCAGGCTGGATCATATAAGGGATTTTGTTCCTTGTAATATCCTGCCTCTCATTAAAAATGTAAAATATTTTAAAATAGGCTTTTTTGGAAATCACACTCTGATATTTGCCTACGCATTACGATGCATTTCAGGAAACTTGGCCAGAGGGAAAGTCTGAGAATTCTCATCTACCTTAGTTATAAAGAACCACACCTCACTAACTTAACAAATAAGAAAGGATAATAATTAAATATATTTAAAAAGAGGAAAAGCAAAAAATAAAATTAAAAAAGAAAAGTATGCATACCAAATTGCCCAGTCTATGTTAGATATATAATAGATCTTCCTCTTTTCTTTTTTTAACTGGTATGTATAATTCAGGTTATTATCTCTTTGGGACAGGGATCTGATCTCTGTGCCAATTTGTCCAGAGAGAACTTCTGTGTACACTATCAGTTACAAAAAAGTAATCAGACTCATGCATGAGGAACATGCTTTACAAATGTTTCTTGCTGGTAGCTCAGCAGAACTGCTCTTTTCAAGGATGTCCACTGGTACATTGAGGACAACTGAAAAAGGAAACAAGAAAACTGCACTGCAAAGATAAAAAAAAATGGAGTTTAAGGATTGTCTTTTTCACACAGTCTGATGACTTTTCAGGGTGAGGGAAGTAGACAGTGCTATTGGCAAGAAATGAGAATTAAAATATAAAATAAAAGGTACGCTAGGTCAAGTCCCAGGTCTGTGAAGCACCGTGAGTGTGAACTGTAAAAAGCATTCAATTGTTACAGCTGTATTGAACTGTACACTATGCATTTCTTTTTGTTTATTGCCTCATGCCACAAATATTCCCTAATTCCAAATCTCAGCCACATGCAGGAAAATATATTTGTGCTGCAATCTAAATGGACTAATAAAAACAACATTCAACCATTTGGAACTGAAATATTCATGAGATACTCAGGGAACAATGAAACTGAATTGCTTCAGCTATCCTAAAGGAGCAAGAGTCAAGAAAACACAGGAGTAACTATAAACTGTTCTAGTGTGCTTTCAAACTTTGTTCTTTATTTTTCTTTTGCCTTTTGCTCCTCTTACTTCAAATCAAGCAGCTTCATTCCCATTTAGTAGATACTACACCTGGCTACCCAGGTGGCTCACATGCATTTATTTAAATTTTAGCCTGTGGAGTTAAAATTACTGTGAAAGCAAAATAGGAAACTATTCTGCCTACCTGAGTGAACTTCCTTTGCAACGGTGTAGTCATATGGCCAGATGACATATTTATGTGTTTGCATCTTCACACGAGTCCGAATAAATATTGAAATAAATTTTTTAAGTTTCCTAAAATCTAATTCTTAGGGTTAATCTCAGAGAAAACCGCATATCCCTTGCTTGTTATAATTACAAGATGAGGGAACTAGCTCTAGGCTCAAGCTTCTTGAGACACTTGTATTAACTGACCATTTCGTACTTTAATGAAACATACAATCCAAATAAGAAAACTAGTTTCCCAATTAAAATTGCAAACAGTATGACTAAAGTCTCTTACATCATTATTCAGAAATCTGGGTCAGTGCTATTCTTGCCAGGAATTAAATGGTTCTAGAAATAATACACACTGGGGGCAATATCTTAAACTACTGCAGCCCTATCCCTCAGACTTGTATGACATCTGCAGCTAAAGAGGGTGTTATCTATGCCTCTTCAGTATCTGTCAGTCTGGGTAAGCAGGGAGTAATTTCACACAATGCTGCAACTGTTTATTGTTCTTTATTCTTAGCATCTATCTAGCTATCTGTAATGGCAAATATAACTGTCACCTCTTTAGTGGATGTCCTTTTTCACAAGGGAAGATGGAGCACACCAGCACAGGACACAAGAGGTCTCTGTGCCTCCCAATTTCCAGATGTATTCACTTAACACATACTTTTTCTCTCAACTTTATCTGTAGAAATGCAACTAAAACTTAAATACAAAACAAAGCAGATAATCAGCCTCCTAACTGTGATATATGGAAATAAGAGAAATCTTATACAAGGCAGACAAACTTTCTAAGGAGCCTTTGATCTACTCTGACCTTTTTCAGTGATGTTCCAGCTGCCAGGACTACCCTTAATGCCTGCACTACATCTTCCCTCCCCCAGGCGCTTTGGGTGCAACAGCCAGCGCTGCCTACCCACAACTTCTTTACACATCATGTTAGGACAAAGGCTGCTCTGACTGCAGCCAGCCTACTCTCCTCCAGCTCCTTTCGTCTCCCCAAAGCTGCTCAGTGGGCCAGTAGCCTTCTGCACCACCTCCATGCATAGCCATCTCTCTGAAGCCCTAGTGTGGGCTTCTGCATCAACACCTAAACAATGTTTAAAGTCAGGTAATAGTAGTATTATTCAAAAACACATCTCTAAATCCAAGATCTGCTTCAAATGGTTTAAATTCTTGCCCACTAAAAGACATTTCGATACCAAGAAAAAATAGATTTGGTATGAATTATTGCATACTCAACTGTTCTTTTGAAGAATACAAGAAAAGAAATAGCCTAGGGGGGAAGAAAACTTTCTATGTTTTTGCTCTAGAAAATGAATTTTTCCTATTGACTTGTTAATTGACAAGTTATGACATGTTCTTTAAAGTCGATGACCATTTTTTTGCCAATGTAAAAAGTCAATTTATTACAGTTTTCAAACCTTAAATAATCCTCACTCACATAATACGTACTGTTCAGAGAAGTCTCATGGATGCAGGATACAAATATTAATAGAGTATTTGGAAACTGAAGAACTACACAGCACTAGTTTACCTAGACTTACGTGCTACTTACTTTTGTATTAAGCTGACACATGCATACGGCAGTACAGTTAAAACAGTATCTTAGTGGTTTTGCACCGAAGAAGCTTCAGTACATTCATTTGGTTTGATCCAACCAGCTTGCCCCCCAAGCCCTTTATTTCCACAGCCTTAATTATGTGCTCTTAAACTTCTTTAGGTGCCATCCAAATTTCCAGATTATAAGCTTTAAGAGAGTTTTTGGCTCATAGTTTGTTCCACCCTGGCTCTTTTGCTAAATTTATACTGTGTAGTTTCTAAAGTGTTTAGAAATCACTGTGGGATTTCAAAAGTGTTTGAAAGACCTGAGAATGCGCAACCTCTCCATTGAATGTTGTCTCCAAAAGGAAGCCATGCAAAACTGTTTTTCCCAGTTTCACAAGTATTTGAGAAATATTATGAGAAAAAAAACATGATCATTTTTTTTCCTCTTAGTCAAAAAAACTTTGCATACTGTTAATGTCTCCATTGATGTAAGCACTATCAAGAGTTTGGTTTTATTTTTTAGTAAAACATTTACTGGAAAATAAAGAGTTTAAAAATGAAAACGACTTCAAGTTATCATATAGTGAATAAATAAAGGGCAACCCAAACAAGTTTTATGTTTCTGTTTTCTGAAGGCATCCTGGATACCAGAAGAGTAATATATTGTTTCATCTTTGTAAATTAGCCATTAGTTTTGTCTATTGAAATTATTAACCTACAGTCCCTGTTTGATTCCACATGTGTTTCAGCCTTACAACCTTAAAATATCTGGTTTTTTGTTGGGTGTTTTGGGGTTTTTTGTAAATATGTATCCTGTTTCCATGCCTATTAACAAAATATCTGAATCTGGCTCAGTTAAGCCTGCTCAACTTTGTGTTTGCTATTAGCAAATATAAGTATTTGTATTAATTTTTTTATTTAAGGAACATCATCTCTGAAACAAGATATATCACTTAAATGTCAGCTTTAAAGAAAATCTTATGATTTATGTGAACTATGCAGAAACTGACCAATCAGAATTTATTTGTTAAAATAGTGTAAGAAGGTACAAATAAATGAGAGGAAATAAAAAACAAAGTATAGCATTTTAAACAACTTTGATAATAATGTTTTATCAACCTCTAACTTTCTGTTCTGAAATTTCATTTTTTAGTCCATAATTTTGGTTGGAGAGGTGCTCAAACCACTGGACTCCAAAAACAGCTCGAGTGATTCTATGTCTTGCTAGCCAGACATGTTCAATGAATAGACCTCCTAACGTGAGAACTTAATGACAAATGAAGTTCTGCCTCTCGCCTTTGCAGAGCACTGCTGCTCAGAAGTTGCTAGCAAACAGTGGTTAAATTAAGCCTTTATCTATTGAGTTACTGGAGCTTTAGATTTGAATCTATACTATAGATGATAACTTTGTCTTTTAAGGTATATTTTGCTATTTTTTCCTAAAAAGAGAAAATCAGTTCTTCATAACACATCTGGAATAGAGATACCTGTGTTGCATGTAAGAAGACGTTGTTTCTCTGCCTCATAATGGTAAATCAACTCAATTAAACCATGATTAATGTTTGGCTCAGTGTCACATAAATTTGTCTAGCAGCTGATACTACATAAATCAAGATGGCTGGGTGCCAATTCTCTTTAAACACTGCACTCAGTGCATACCATTCATTCCATTCCAAACACAGGTTTGCTTCCTCTCACTGCAAAAAATTGCTAATTTATAGAATGAAGACCTAGAAACGCCCATCCTGTTTCTTTTGTTTACTATGAAACATGGCTAAATATGCAACCATAAATATGGTTACACCACAAATTACAAGTTACAGGAATACACTTCAGAATTTACACTTTGTTTCCTACTCCTTTTACTTGCATGATAACATAAAGAACACTAAACAAACTGGAAGATCGATAAAGCTGTTATGTTCTTTCAAAATAAGAATTCTAGATACATCTCAGAAACTTTGATTAAAAATTCCTTAAGTTTGAGTCATTCAGATCTACTGTTTGACTTAAGTCATCTCTGCATGTAATCAAGACATCTATCTCTATGCTCATGGTAAGGAATGGCTAATGCTGTGGTGAGCTCCACAGCAGTTTCCTTTCAAAAAAGTAAGAAACTGACTTCCAAGTATTTGTCTATGCCAACCAGCAAGGATGCAATCATGTAAATTGGGTCTCTGAATAATTTGCATAGGAGTCCCAGACATGCGGGGGGGACAGTGTGCTAAGAATGCAGAAAAATACAATAAAATACAGTTCACAACTTATGTGTTAAGAATCCAATTGCCCCCTTGATAATACTGTGCTAAGTAATCCTGTTTAACATGTGAATGGACAAGGTACATACGATATTTTTAAATGTACAGCTTTCATCTTCTGATCACAACAAACTGGTAGTACCATCTCATATATTTAACTAACAATGGTTGCAGTAATATGGCCAAAAGTCCATTGATCTAAAAAAAGCATTTCTAGAATTATAAAGTCATTAAAAAGCAAGTGCAAGAAATGCATAAGCAATTTATGATGTAAATCATAAATTGATTTATATGATGTATATCATAAATTTATCATACAGGGAGTAGCTAGCATCACTTTTGATGTATCTAATCAATATTGATTATACAGTTTAAAGATACTCACTGTGGTCAGTAGTTCCATACTATGCTCTATGGAAATAATTCCATGTTGTATGAAGCACAGTACTTGATGTAATATGTAGTACTCAGTATTTATGGTAAAACCATTCTGTGCCATCTCTGTCATTTAGCATTGGGCAAGATCCAGTTACAGACAAATGCGAACTGTAATTAGAATGACGAGTCAAGCTTACTTGCACAATGACAGATATCTATAAATTGACTAGACTTCTCAGTTATTTCAGATGATTTTTCTCAAAACGTCTAAGAATGTTTACCAATGTCCACATTTTGGTTTGAATTAGATATGCATTAGGCAATTAGACATTTGAAATAGCTGTTAGAATTGTTAGCTGTCTCCCTCTTCTCAAAAGGCCAAAGTAGCTGACAATGGCTAATAACTAAATATTTCATGTGAAAAAGGATATGCAGACATAATTACTGCTGCAACCTCATCAGACCAGCCAAGTCTAATTAAGTGTCAAGCTAGAGTTACAAAAAGGTTATGAGATTTCCCTTAAAAATGACGACTCAGCTACAGTGACACAGAGAAAATAAAACTACCTCGGGAGCAAGAGGAACATGACTTTTATGTAGGTCTTAAGCAATGTTATGAAAAAGACCCTGTTCTTTCACATTATTCAAAATACATTATTGAAATTAAAGCACAATTGAAATATTCAACCTGCAGCCAAAACCAAAAAATTTGTGGAATATTTCCTCCTTCATTAACATGTCCTTAAAGCAGTTAATAACCCTTCTAATTGTTTCTCCTTCCAAACCAAATGTAGGAGGCTCTCACAAGCCTTACCTCTTTCCATTTGTAATTATTTACATTTCTAATTCCTAGTATATCCTATTAGTGAGTATCTTAATTATTATTAAATTGATCATTAAAATATGACTCTTCTGTATTCTGTTTATAGGCACAAACAAACCACACAGGTAAATGAAAAAGAGTGTTAGATATTCAGAAATAAAGATGGGTAGGAATTAATATTATTGGCCCATTAACTTTTTAGATTTCAAACAGCTTTCCTCATTCCACATTGCACTGAGACAGAGCTTTCAAGTTTTCACAAAAGTCTTGCCAGAGTAAAAAGTCTGGGTTTTATCTAGCCTTAGTCTGTACTATGTAAAGAGACTGTACATATCTCAGAGATGATGTCAGACTCTCAGATATCAGCATGTATTAAAGCAAAAGTCTGATTCTTAAGAATAAAAGATGTAAAGATGACACAAACACATTTTCTATTCTGTTTATCATGCTGCACGTATACACTGACATTCTTCATAATTTCTTTATTAATGTAGCAATGACTTTTCCTGATTTGAGAAACATCTCTCAAAAATAAAAGGCAGGCAGTGCATCATTATCACATCCCATTATTTCTAGAAGTGGCTGCCCATCTTAAGTTAGAACAAGGATTCTTCTTTTACTTCTTCCACAGAGCTCCACCATTTTCAATATATTTGTGCTAAATGATATTGATCCATTTTTAATTTTAAAATGTACTGGTGTTTCAACTCAATTCCTGCCACATTACTTACCATGTAGAGCAACAGAGCTATGGTAATGCTTGCTGTGGTAACAATGCAGAATTTGCTCAGATTTTACTATTAGGAGACACTAAACTCTTCAAGTGTGGCATGTTAATCATGTTCTAATTCTTCACCCATCTCTTTTGAACTTTCCTTCATTCCTCCCCCTAAATCTGCTGACAATCCCATGCCACTGATTATTACAGCTCCTAGAGCTGTTCAGGATATATTTTATCTTCCTCAAGGAGTCCTCCTAATAATATGAATATGTACACAGAATATCTTAAACTGATTGGCAGCCAGTCACCTTCTCCTCAGCAAAGACAGCTATTTAGTATTTTAATATCTTCTCTTAAAAATGCAAGAAAAAATGCAGAAGTTTAACACTGCCTTTAACCCAATCACAGTTCTGATTTTCCTTCCTACTCAAGCAGTGGTGTCTGTGCTATATGCTAATCAAATACCATTCAGCCAAGGGGATGAAATCCAAGGCTTACTTAAATAAATCACAAATAAAGCTTCTATTTGTTTCAGTAATATTTTTTTGGTTTTGTCATTTTGGATTAGTTTTCTGATATTTTGCTTTGTCATGCCATCAGTTTGAATGGGAAGACATGACAGAATCACTAGCATAACACAGCCCACTCCTACTGATGATTTTGAATGAAGGTATTCAGATTTGCACTTTCACATAATAACAACTTTGCTGCCCTGGTAGAATACCCTTTACCTCAAAAAGCAGATAGGTTGTTAAGCTATTTTATTCTTTTCCTTTAAAAAAAACAGGAAAATAATTTTGTTTGACATTTTAGCATTACAGCTGCATTTAAAATACAGTCAGTGCTACACAGTATTGAAAACAATCCTTCATCTCATAGTCTGAACCGAGGAATCAATGTATGCATCCTATAGTATCCTGATTATCTGCTTAGATAAGATAAGGGCATGCATCACCTCATCCTCTCCACTCTTACTGAAAAGGGCATCAGTGTGCTTGAGCTGGACTGCTAATAACCAGGGCAGTCAGAGCCCTGAGCCGAATGACATCCCATAATCTAGTATCACCAAAGAGAGAGATTGAGCGAAGGACTTAAAAACAGAGCAGTTCAAGGGGAGTTAATATGCAGTGTTTATGCACTGACCTTGAATACATTTATTTGCTTTCCTAAAACTTTTTCATTTCCAAAAAAGGAGTGTGATCTGATTTTCAGAATCCTTCAGGAGAGAGTGGGCAATTTCTGAGCTGATGGGGGCTGTAAACTACATTACATCTCAGAGAGAGACATTTTAGCTACCACTGAAATTAAACAATATCTAATAACAGCCAAAGAAAACTTAGCTCTAAGTGTAAGTTGTGTGAATGACAAGATCCTGTTTACATGCTGTATTACAGCTTCTCTTTTTCTGCATGCAAGTTTCATTTTACTATCGATGACATTTGTTTAATTTTGGGGTATCACTCACATGAGTAGATTAAATTCTGGGAGCTCTGAATAATGGTTTACACCCACATATGTGAGAAGAGAACTTGTTTCTAAAATCTGGTTTGTTTTTAAAAATGTTTCTAAATACTGCTGAAAAAAACTTACTGTCTAAATGACTTTTCAGGCTTTTGTTTCAATGGAACTTTGTCCATTCAAGCAAGCCTACATTGCTGGCCACAGTAATACAGATAGCATGGTGAAATAGAAGTAAATCAGAAAGAAGATAAGCTATTGAAGTGACACTCATATTTCAAAGACATTTCCTTTGAGGACAAAAAATAAATTTTTAGAATTTTCCAGTCATTAAAAAAAACCAGGTTCTAGGTAATTATCTCTCCCAGGTATCATAAAAATAAAAGTATAAATTTCCTGTAATGTTTATCATGATCAAATGTTTTCAGAACCACACAGGCAACACATGAAATTTACTTATAGAATGTGTTTCTAAGAAGGTTGACACCTTAAAAAACGACAACTAATGTTTCCCATCGTCTCTGACAAATTGACTGCTTAAACTATTTTGCAGTAAAAGTCTCGCTGGAGTGAAATTTTAATATTGTCAAATCTTTATAATTGTTCCTTATTTTTGGCACAACACTCAGTATCCTTGCTGTCACCTAGTGTTGCACAGATAATTATGAAAACCAAAATCCAAACCTGTGAAGAATATTTTTCACATTATAGAAGCAACTATTAAAAAAACCCCAAACAGTCTCCAGTTTTAAATCAATATTTCATTTTTTAAGTAATAAAATACAAAACTCTGGACACTTACTGTATAATAATCTAAGAGAGTTAAATGCCATAAATCCCCAAATAAATATGTATTTTGAATAAAGTATTCATCCACATCATGCACAAGTAAAATTCTCTAGGGTAAAAATCTCATAAGAAAATCAACAAAACAGTTTGGAAAGTTGGAGGAAATACATCAAACCTTGAATATAGAAATATAACTATGTTGTTGCAATGACCAGAAGTTATTTTATATAAATGTGATTTTGAGCAATACATATTGGAATTGAGTTAAATATTAACACGCCACTAGTCTGCCAGTGTCAAAACACACATTCTGTAATGCTTTGCAAGCAAACATTAAGTATCTGAATTAACTAAACTGCTGCCAGGAGGTGGCCCTTTCAAATAATTTTGTTAAAACATGAATAGAAAGATGCAATATAAAATAGAAAAAGATCTATTGAATGTCAGCATTTTGTATTACATGGTTGGGAGACATACATTGCATCTGTAAACACTGTTAGCATTTACTATGCTATGGGAAGCAGGTAGACTTGAACAGACGTTCTTCCTCATGTGCCACTGGTTTTCCACCCACATTTTTGTAATACCTAGGAATTATTATAAATCAAACCCCTTGTTTCAAAATCTCATAAGACCTTTTTGGAAAAAACATACTTTTTATGAATTTAAGCTCTTGTTATGGCTGTCAAACACTATCAGTCAAATTTAGCTCATAAAGCTCTAAACAGGCTTGGGCTGCTAGTTATACAAATTTGAATCATAAATTTGAAAATTGCCTTGTCCCTGTTATCTATTAACAACAGACAAAGATATCAATACAAAAGAGATTGATAATTTTGGGGGTTAGCAGGGGTGATCATGTGTCATACTATAGATACAGTATTTTTCTTAGACAATTCAACAATTATTTAGGAGCTCTGCAACAGAATTAATTCTTGCTCCACTAATATAATATATTAGATGAGAAAGTTTTCATCTTTCTTCATTGTCAGTCTTAAACCTGTAGAGTAGCTTCTCCAAGGTCAAAACCGATAAACAAAAATTTACTTTAATAAACTTATTCTTAAGAGTTTGGTGATATCCATCCACATTGGTTTAGAGTATTTTTCACAGAGAGGCTTGCTTCATTTTTATCTCACCTGAATATAGATGTAAGGATAAGACAATTGTTCATGAGGGAAGGAATACTAATGTCACTGACAAACTTTGTTATAAAAAAAAAGATCGTATCAAAGTCTATGTTACTAAAATACCTGTTTGCTAGATGTACTTTATCAAAAATCTGATTTTTTAAAAATAGATAGGGATTTGCTAATTTTATGAAATTATGGCCAGATGCAAGAAAGTATATAAATCCAACACACCCTGATTCAAAAAAATAGAAAAAACAATGGAAAAAGCTGAAGTGTCTGCTTGTCTGATAATATCTGGTGACATACCAATTCAGTAAGGAATTTATACATCTGAAAGGTTTGGTACTGGGAAAATGGAGTAGGTTTAAAGTGAATTATTAAAATTTGCAACATTTATATTACTGTGAAGCAATTTAATTCAGCTTTTACAAGCATTTCAGTATTTGGGCAAAACCAGACCATGAAACAAAGCAATACATTCCCTACTGTCATTCACTGCCTCTCCAATTACCAAGCTTCAATCCACTTCTCAGAGGGCTAAGAAACATGAAAGACAGCTCTATGAATGACTGATTAACATGGAAAAGATCATTTCATGAAGATTATATTGTATTCCTAACAAGATCAAAAGTGTGCACTAAATTATTGTTATGATAATTACCTTTAGCCGAAATTGTCTTATTGTTAAAAAGCAATAATAAGGTACCTTAAGAGGCAGAATAATTACACTTAACTGCTGTAATTAATAAGTTAATTCTCAAGAAAAAATGATTCATATCATAGGAATTATGTAACTGCTGCCATTTAAATTCTTACTGCAATACATTAATATAATTTAAATCAAGCATTGTTAATATTTCTAAACCTTTATTTCAATAAGGTAAGAGAACAAATTCAGTTCAGGAAGACCATTTAATTTCTGCGTCACTGGACTGGATTGTCTGAAACTGAATATCAAAATATGCATATGTAATCCAAATGAGGAGAAGGGAGGGAGAAGAGAGCAGAGGTTAATATTTGTACACACAGCTTTTGTGACATCAGTTTGTTCCTTTTCCAGTGTGTGTCATTCCAAAATCTTTCTTCACTATGAAAGACGTTTTGCCATCAAACATCAATTGTTGTATTTCACTGCATGATCAAAAAGAAATTTCACAGATATCTAATCCTCCATTCTGCCCTTAAAGAGTTTGTGCCAGAATTTGCAATTTGATATAATTTAAACAGTGAATTTCATTGTCTTAAATTCTATTTTTCTCTGATGACCTACATTGCTGTTTCTGAGTGATCTTCAGAAAGCCAAAAAATGTCAGAGTGGTTTCAGTCATGTTTTTTAATAAATGGTTCATTAGAGTACTATGACTATAAAACAACTCCCAGACAACCTGCATTTTACTACCAATAGTCCTAGATGATTTCTAAATGACACAACACAGCTCTGTGTCCTTATTACATAGGAAGCCATATAGCTCATCATTTTTCCAAGGATGATATACACAGTTTTTACGATGTAACAGCATGATTTATAAAAGACTTACTGCAAATAAAAAGGACTCAGCTTGTTGGCAACCCTAGTACTTCATGATTTGGGGATTCACTGGCTTCCAAACTGGCTTCCTTAAAAACTGAATACAGAAACACTTCTTTGTTAGTCCTTCAGAAAGAGGAATCCCACTTTTTCAATGTGAGCACAAGTACATTTTCTGCTGTGTTTTTAATACTTAAGTAAATTTCTTCCCAAATACTCTACAGCAAACTTTCACTTGAATTGATGATTTTTTGAAAAACATCACTCTTTGGCTATAGTAAATTAATGCCATAAGAATACAACATTTCTTCAATATATGTGGCACTAATTAAATAATCAGAAATCGTTCCATACCTGGAATTGCATACAACTTGTATCTCTAGGATCTATTTAAGAACTCAAAAATTGTAGGTGAGGGCTACACCTCTTACCTCTCAAAGATGTTGAGAATTGAATTAAAGTTGCTGTCAGACATAAGTGGATGCAGTTTTAGTTTAGTTAATTATTTTTGTGAGTTAACCTCAGTTAATGGGCTAACCTCTGTGGGGCTAAGCCCCACAGAGCTGCTTGCTCACAACCCCATGGGATGGGGGAGACAATAGGAAGAGTGATTAAAACAAGAGATCCTTTCACTGCTTCCCATTGGCAGGCAGATGTTTAGCCATTTCCAGGAAAACAGGGCTTCATCACATTAACTCTTACATGGGAAGACAAATGCCATAACCCCAAATGTCACCCCACTTCTTCCTCCTTTCCACCATCTTTTATATGCTGAGCATGACGCCATATAGTCTGGGATATCCCTGGGGTCAGTTGGGGTCAGCTGTCCCGGCTGTGTCCCCTCCCAACTTCTTGTGCCCCCCCAGGCTCCTCGCTGGTGGGGTGGGGTGAGAGGCAGAAAGGCCTTGGCTCTGTGTCAGCACTGCTCAGCAGTAACTAAAACATGCCTGTGTTAGCAACACTGTTTTCAGCACAAATCCAAAACACAACCCCCTACTAACTACTGTGAAGAAAATTAACTCTATCCCAGCCAAAACCAGCACAATTGTGTATAATTAATTGTGTATAAAACTGACTGCATATGTAAAGGAAAGACCAATCCAAATAAAATCAGATTCTCAAATTAATTTTCTATTTATTTCCTAGATGTTGCTAAGAACAACCTGAAAATTTTAAAGCTAGTAAGATGCTAATGTGATAGCTGCGTACTATAGTGTATACATATAATAAGGCATAGCAATTAGTTTGATGATAGTCTAAGTATCTAAGAGGCAATAGTAACACGAGTACTGACTGTTCTGTTACTTTGCAGGGAAAGCAGACCCAGGTGTCAAATGAACTCAAACATCATTCAGAAGAAAGTAAAGAGATGGGCAATTCTTAGAATGCATTTTAAAGAGTTTGTCTGCTATCTTTTTGTTGTCAAGTAAGAGGATGTTATCATTTGTGTTTTCATCAACATTGCCATACAACACTGCAAGGCTTTAACAGCATCCTCTGCAGACACCCCTCGCACACGAGCTTTGGGACCAGACATATTCACGCAAAATTCCCAGCAGGGAGGGTCTCTTCGAGCTGGTTGTCAGGTGAGGCCCAAAGTGAGAGACAAAACCTTAGGACTCAAAGGCTGTAGGAGACCATAGCTCAAAGAGGCTGAGCTCTGCTTGCTAACCAGTTTTACTAATTCTCTTGATAACACAAGGGCACCCAAAGACATCGTATAGACAAAATATCATCTACTTTGAAGGGATGCCCATGTAAACCTGACAAACATGAGCTGCTAGTGTATGATGATACCAATATACTGAAAAGTAGGAAAAGAGGATGCACCCTTGAGATTCACATGAAGGCAGATGATAGCAAATGAGTCAGAGGCATAACTAGTAAACAGCAACCAAAGAAACATTTGAGTTGTGTGAAATAATCCCCAACCAGCAGGACAGTGATGGATTTTCCCCACTCTTTCTAAATGCTAGCAAATGCCCTGGAATAAATCTAGACTAAGAGACCTGGGCTTTGGGTAGGTGTTGATAATGTGTTCTTTTTTCCTTTTTGCAACTGTTTCAAATTTTGTAATAACCTGCCTAACATTATACTTTCATAAAGCAAACTAGAATGATTTTTTTTGGCGTAAATTTGTCTAGTCAATAATATTGGTCTTAATTTGGTTTGATGGGACGTGGGCTTGGAAGTGGTAGGTCTGTTTCCAGTGGCATATATATTTACCTTCAGTACCACATACCCAAAAGACATTTAGGATTCCGAAGAGCAGGCACAATGTTGTTTCACCTGATGGGGTGAAATTTATGGATTTATGATGTCAGGCACTAAATCAGAGGGAAAAATAATGTCCTCTGTCAAATGAAAAAAGCTGTGATTCTTTAAGGAAAGAGAAGACAGCTTATAACTTCTGATATAGTTGGAAATTTTGTTGGGATTTTATTGCCCTTTTTTAAAATATTCGCTCAAAGATGAGAAAAGTTAAAATTAAGTATGATACAATGACAGTGAGCAAAATGGGGTGTTTCAAATCTACTGAGTTTCGTTTATACACCTCTAAAAAAGTATAATAGTTATTCATGGTCATTATATATCCTGAAATTAGATGTTGGCTAAACATAGGATTTTAAAATGTTCTTGTGAGTTAAAGTGAGAAAAGAGTACTCTGATGATTAAATAAAATATTTAATTAATTAATACATTAAAGTAATTTAATACATTATTTAATGTATTTTTATTTATTTATTATTTAATGTATTTATTTTTTAAAAATTAGACTACCAAGGTCAATTCACCTAACTTACATCCAAAATCTGTTAGGTCCCTTTCTTGCAAGTATCTCTACAAACAAGTCCAGTGAATGCCTCTGTGATTTTTATACATGAAGGAAAACCACAAAAAAAAGATTTTCACAACATCCAGGCTTCTTCAGATTTAAAACAAATGACCGTAATATAAATGTGTTAAGAGAATGTTCTTATTGTCCTGTAGATGGACAAATAACTAAAATAAGCATTGTTAGTGTTCTTTGGACCTTTGCTATCCATATATTACAGGATTGTGACTACAACTTAGAGGAGGGAAAAAATCTGAAGAAAAAAAAAAAGTAATGAGTACAATCCATTATAGTAAAAACTTTTCAAACAAGTGCAATGTAAAATATTTTCTCAAACTGAACTTACTAAGATAATAACACAGTATTACAAACTTCAGTCAATCACTTTTGCAGAAGACAACAGCATACTTAATGTATAAACCATACATATAAAGTGATGTTAGTTTTATTAATAGAGATGGAAATACAGGAAGTGCCTGAAATGTATTTCTCCTTTATAAGTTTCAAATACCTGTTTCTTTGAGCAGTGTTTCCTTCTACAGTAAACCAGCTACACTAATCAATGTCTTTCATTGTTCATTTAGGCCATAATTATTTGAAATAATAAAAAGTTCAACTTTTCATATTTTTCCTAACTTACTTTTTTGCAGACAGTTATGAAAACCTGTGGCTCATTATGCTGTACAGATTGATTTGAAACTGAAGCAGCAATTAATTCTATAATAATAAAAAGGAGTATTAATTATCTGCAAGATTCTAAACTCTGCTAAATTATTATTTCCACCATAATTATCAGGGTATACAGGCCACTGATTATCATCAAAAGCAATTAAGAATATCTCAAGACACCACAGAATCAAGGGATCACAATAAATCTTTCAGATTATTTCTACAAGGCTGTGACCTACCCAAAGGCCTACAAGAGTTACAGTGAAGAGATGGAGGGTGTCATACCTGAGCTTAAGCTCATATTTGAGAATGCAGGATAGCTCATACTCAAAAACTGAAACACTCCAAGGTCAGATTATAAATTTAATTTTGGTATTCAAGAAGACAAGGAAAAATGAAAGCAGTTTTCATGTTTAAAAAAATTCTTTCAGAAAAAATAGTAATACAATAACTCTTCTCTTGTTTGAGAGAAACAGTTCTCTCTGAACAGTTTTCAGCACTTACCACACAATCTAACACATGCAGTTTACTTAGATCTTATATAATCAAGGATTTTGGAATCTGCTTTTAGAATGAGCACACCACTCAGTTGACTAAAGAACATGTGAAACTATTTCATCAAATAGGTATATGTAAACAAATAAGAAATTCAAAACAATTAAAGTTTTAAAAACACTTCTCACTGTGTTATCATGGAGAAGTGTGCCCTGAGAGAAATTAGATGAAATCCACATAAAAGTCAAAATTGCATCAGTCACTGTTATGCTTACTCTAAGGTTCCTTGTTAGTTTTACAATACTGAATTTCCACTCCTGTCCTCCAAACTATCCAACCAAGTCTCCCTGCAGCTAATACACAGATGGCATCTTCGCTTTCCCACACTTCAGAGCAGCCCAGTTACCTGAACCCTGACCCTGCTGGTATGGACGTCACTGGTTAACCTCCCACGTGGGATAATCAAAGATGTATTTTTCACTTCAAGGAATGCAAGTGAAACCACATAGAATACCATTTTTAAGAAACATGTGCCTCAAAACATAATAAGATTGCCTTGAAAAAAACATAGGGAATATTTCAACCCTTTGCACGCATGTGTTAGAAAACCACTTTATTAATTCTTCCCATCTGAAAAGGAGCCATGAGCAACCATTCTTTCCAAACTTATTTGAACATACATTAATGAAAAGGTAAATGACTAATAAGCATAGGTTTTTGATGAAGGACTTCTGTCCATCATACAGAAGTCCGTATTCCGGGACCTAACATCATCTCTCCCTCTACTAAGCATATTCAATACTCTGTTTATGTTGTCAGGTCACCTCTACAACTGGCAATAGGTGGTTTTCAGAAGAAATATAAAAATATCTCTGAGCCATAGGTACAGAATTTAATTATTTTCCTGAAATATTTTTTGTGTGTAAACAGTAACACAATATTTCATCTGCATTCTCCTAGGTATTCTAACCTCAATTGCCCTCATTATAACATTAGTACTTATCCTAGCATGTTTCATCTAAGGCTGTATATGTACAGGTTTGCTAAAATCTTGCATTACTGGGAATCAGCCATAAAGAGAAGAAAAAGGCAGTATTATGCAGATACATGACAGAAACCTGCTTATCAAAGAAGAGTTCAAGATGCGGCTTCTGTTCCTCTCTGCCTCAGCTGGAAGGCCAATTTTCTCAATGTTGTGATGTCCCCCTTCCTAAGATTCATCATCAATCTTTGGTATTCCACAATCCATTTATGTTATTTCTGTAACTGAATCCAGCAGTTAAAGGTCTGACCCTCCAGGAACAAAATCTCTACATACACACTAGCAAATGAGTACTTCATTCAGTTTCTACTGACATGAGCAGACAAGGAGGTTCCATGCTAATGTCTCAGCACTCCCTCTGGCTTCAAAAGGAACATTTAAATTCTCAGTGTTTAACCCAACAAAATATACCTTCCAAATCTGGTGATCACATCAATATTACCAATAAGCAGCATTGCTGAGATGATAATTTCTTTTATTTAAATATAGCATTTTTTCCTCATTAAAAATCCCTGAGAATCAATAAATACTTTCAAAGATAAAATAAGCCAGCTGTTACATGAGAAATTAAGTAGGTTCTTATAAATATGATAAAAGTTTAAAAATCATAAAGGGTTCTCTACAGGTGCTAATTTTACTACTTGAATGAAATTAATAAGACTCTCCATAAAACAGCAGGAGATCCTTAGATTACACAAGTAATCAGCAAGAAAATTTATTGTAGATTCACGAAGCACAAAATGTTTGTGTAATGTATGCAAAAGTGGTACTTTATTCTCTGCAGTGAACAATTCTGAGTTGTTATAACAGAAAAATATTTAATAGTTTGAAAACTCTTGAGGCATAGTTTTAAAAAGTTGTTCAACTGTGATTAATTCAACTCACGACAAACTAGTAATGAAAGGACTGCCTTATTTTAATATTCAGTAGGATCCATTAATAAAATAACTATTTAAGGTTAAATAATGGATATAGAGACAACTGAAAATGCAACTTGATGTCTAGGGAAGTAAGATTTAGGAGAGTGAGATTCACAAATTGGATAGTACATTAATTTGAAAAGCTAAACTACTTTTCATCATCTGATATCCTGAAACAGCATACAGGCAAGTGATAAATTTAAAATTTGAATACAAAAAATATTAAAAGACATATTCCATTGCATGTAATTGTATTCATTCTGATTCTTTAAAGACTGTTTTCTTTTAGGGTACCGTGCAGTTAGAATAGGCTGCTTGCATAGCATATTTAGTTCAATAGCTATCAATGGACATTAACATCACACCATTTCTTGGCTGCTGCATGTATAATGTATTTATTTACATGACTTCTTATTACTGTAAACCTCATGTATGTTTTATGAACCATTTCAGATGAAGAAGTTCTAGCAGTAGTCCCAAAGAGGAAATTCTATCCCATTTGTGCTATTAAATTCTCAGCAAATTATGCCCTCTGAGAAACAGTATACAGCCCAGCTTTTATCTTTTTTCAAAAATTTTCTATTACAGTGTACCATGGAATCATGAGTTTGTGTTCAATACTTTACATTTAATATTTATTGATTGCTGCAATTAATTGCTTTTGTTTTGTACTTTTGGGTTTAATTAAGTGGACTAAAACTGTTGACACCCTGTGGCTGTTCAACTGACTCACAAATGAAACTTAAATAATACTTTACCATGACTAGTTATTAATGTTCTGTCAATGAAACCAGAAAGGGGACTGCATGGGTCAGGGAATTAGTAATAATAACAGAATACAGAGCCTTTAATTTTTAGATTAACTGCTCAACACAGATTAATAGTAGCTAAAATGATTGTAATCTAAGGACACTGATTTACTTATGTTGCGTGTGTTATGTGAAATGAGATTACTGATAACAGTTTCATTTTTGGCATCCACGCCTCAAAAGCCATCACCAAGTGGCACCCTTTGCTAAGTACACTTACATAGTACAGTGCTTAAAGACATCATCTCTTTCTGCTCACATCCTGCCTAACTTCGGAACTGACTGAAAGACACACGGCTGTGTCTGTTACAGTGCTAAATCAAAGCAAACACATCCTACAGACAGGCCACAAAGATTAGCTCGAGCTTGTGAGCAAGAAAATATGTTCACGTGGCTTCTAAGTTTAATCGGTGCATATTCTGCAGGCCTATAGTGTGGGCAATAGCAATATATGGTGTGGATATATCCATTGACAGTTCAGTAAAGAGCCTTTGTATTTTGGGACTGACCTGTGCTGTGACCTTTGCAACTGTTCACCCCATTATAGGGCTATAACCCAGTAACGTAAATAAATTCATTGCTGTGCTTTTCAAGTAAAAAAAAAGGAAATCTACTATTTCCAGAGTTTTGGCACTTCTTAAGAATATTTCATTAAGCATATGCAAAGAAAGAGGCTATATTTGTTGAGGTAAATTGGTACATCTTCTTTGATAGCAACATGAATTTGGCGAAGTGAGAAAACCTTTTCCAGAATATGAATTAAAATCCAGTTTCCCTGCTTAAAATGAGAGTTGCACATTAACAGATGTTATCAATTCTAATTTATTAGTTTCCTGTATCTATTCTATGCAGGTTCTTCTAGAGTCGTCATCTGAAAATCATCTGGACACATATTGTTTCTAATATCTAATCAGTTAATTTACCCTAAATCATGAATACTCACAAATTGTTCATCACTAACCAGGAGGCTTAAAATGAAACTTCTTTTATCAGTATTGCAGGTTATCCATGAAGTTGCTGCCAATCTTTTTGGGCATCAATATGCTAGCAGACCATCCTTTCCCAGGCTTTCAATGTTTTCCCTTTCCTACACGCAAGGCAATTTGTCATTCATCAGCTTCCTTTCAAACTTCCAAGCCTCTCCCCTTACCAAAAGAGAGCATTCAGCTACAAATGTTCCTAAGCCACTTAATTTTGAAAAATCTGGCTGACCTGGCTCTCAGAGTATCACAGTTTTCTCAGAACTTTGGAAATCTTCCTTTTTACCAAGGATTCATGTTTTCATCTTCTTTTAAAATTACTTCAACCTTTTATTCCCCTCCCTCCCTCTCACGACACACAAACGCCTATGTAGATGTATATTCATACATATATAGGTTTACGGGGCCTTATCTGATGCAGATTTCCAGTAATACCTTCAGCCATTTCCTCCCTGACTGGAGGCAAATCAGTCTCACTAATATTTCCGTTTACTATTTAAGGACATCTACTAATCTTGTGTTCTGGGCAAATAAAATCAGACGACCTTCAATAATAAAGCACCATGTTTGCATTATAGAGCATCTATAAAAAGATGGGTTACACAGAGAAATAAGATTCAATAATTTGTAAAAGATTTACATTTTGGAATAATATTTGTTTTTCATATTCTCTGCAAATACAAATGCAAGACACAAATCATGCCCTTTAACATATTTCCCTGGGTTTTCAGAGACTAGATCAGATGGAACATATCATCAGAATCCTTGAAATCATGCAACCAACAAACATGAGCATCTGCATTTTAAGTATTAACTGCTAAAGCACCATGAGAACCTCAGCACTGGCAGATTTGCTCTGACTCCTCTGCCAAAGGGTGGGTTTCATATTATTTACCCTGAAAGCATTCGACACAAGAGATGAATGTGAAATTTAGCTTTCATAGCTGAGACACATATCCCAAAAAGCCTTACCATCGTTAAATTTATTCCTGATAAAGAACACAGTAATTTCAATGCTACATTATTTATAGATGAATTAAAGAGAATATTCAGTAGCCCAAAATGCAAATAATGATATCTACTCTTCCAGATATCTTTGAATCCTATTAATGTTAGTTCAGCATCTGCAGAAGTGATGTTACTTACAAACACACACACCCGCACAAACTCTGCATCATGATGGGTTAGTTCCATCCTTTAATGGCCTGTTGCTCTGTGACTCATCTTTATCATTTAACTTCTTTGGCCACATCTTTATCAAGGCATTTAGAAAAAAAAATAGGTTATTCCTTAATAAATAATCCCATTTAATCACAAAGTCTAAAATATGCATGGTGAAGGCAGGGACAGCTGTCTACCTTTATCTACTCTGTAGACTAGTCTGAAGTTTTTCAGCAATGTTTACACTGAGCAATGTAGAATAAGCGCAAGGATTCCTGCATTTGAGTTCAGCCAGGCTGGTAAATCTGGAAACGGTATTCACACAGTGCTCTGCCCAAAGTGCTCTCTCTGAAAAAATGCCTGGGAAGATGACAAAAAGAGACAACCAAATGGTGTGTACAGTGCCCCTGAGAAAGGCCAAGACTTTAAAAGCAACAATAACCACAAAAGTATACAGACAAAATCTGAACCGTGCACATAAGGTAAGAATTGGAATACAGTTTATACCTTGGCAGAGTTGCAACTTCAGTTTCTCCCTTTCCTGCTCCCTTCTACCATATATCAAGACTTCTGTGTGTATGATGTGGTCAAATTAAAAGATGTACAAGCCCTTTAAAGAAAAGAAAATAGGCCTAAGGACCGAGGATTTTATAAGTAGCCTGAGATTCCAGTCTCTAAAATCCCCAGGGCTACTTTGAAAATCTCAACCTAAATGTTTAGCTGAGTTACTATCTGCTTTTCTTTCAAACTGCAAATCCCAGTTGTTCTCAGAATTTCCTAATGCATAACACGCTTATCCATGAAACATAAGCTGTGGTTAGGATGAAACCTTTGCCCTGCATTCTCTCCATAGATACAAACTGTCTGTCAATGTACTATCATACTGCTACCATTCAGCTCACATTGCATTTAGGAATCCCTGTACTTTAGGATTCAGGAGGCTTCAAAAAGCAGTTTTTTAAAGCATTTTCAGCCAACTCTAATGTAAAAAGCATTGTTGGTCTATTTCAAGATTTTTAATATGATGTAAAAGAATGTGAGGTAGTTAAAAATACAAAGTGTTGTGGAAAGGAAGCAGGCATTCTAGATAAAAGTACTTAAGATTAATTTAACATGCACAGGATTTCCCAATTAAAACTTTCACATTAGCACTGCATTTTAAACAGTTAATCTCCTAACGAGACATCCCCAGCAATGAGAAGTGAATTGCAGGACTGAATATGGCCCTGAGGCCTGCATCTGGAAAAGGCTGTACTTTGTAAATGCTGGATTTATGCTGCTTTCTCAAATTCTGCACAGAAAGAGCTGCACTGCCACCTACTGTCAAGACGTCTTTTCCCGTCAGTAGCTTCCACTGAAAGAGAAATCCTTCACACGCACAAATTATTAAACGTTGTTGACCAAAGCGCACACGGAAGAAAATGGTGTAACTTAATTCTTCATGTATACAAATTTTAAATTATTTTTTTACTCTGGTAACTGGAAAGGCCGATTGTTTCTTTTCCTCTGTCTTTTCTCCATAACACAATAAAAGCAAATGAATGCTGTGCTGAACAATGTGGGAGAGCCTATGCAAAAGTCTGTTTTTCTTTTTCTCTTATTCCCAGATCTCCACTGTCATACCTTTGAATCCTGGCTGACCTGCAGTCATCTCAGCTAATGATACTCCGACTGACTCATCCAAAAGAGGTATGTTGTGGTTGACTTCTTCCCTTCCCTTAGGGGCCAACGGCATTACCTCTGTGATGTGCCTGATTTCCAAGAGTCTAGATGTGAAGGAGTCTTGCATAGCAGCCCAGGGCACCGCTGTGGAGATACTAGCTTAATTGAAAACAAAGTTTTACTGCAGTTTCCTCTCAGGGTCTTTTTTTGACGGCTAAATTTGCAAATCAATTAACATAGCAAGAACAGCTACTCCCTTTCCTAGTAGACGTACTCAGTACCAATTGCTCATGAAATAAATTTTCATAAGTAGCAGAAAACAAAGGGAATTAATATTTTAGAATGCAAAGAAAGAAACTTACCTAATAATGAAATAGGGAAGATAGAACATCAGGATAAATGCTTATGTGTCAGCTGTGCTCTCTGTAAATTCTAGCCAACTTGAACAACCATTTATCTAGGATTTAAGATACGGTAGCAGATAACTGTGTGTTTTTTCTGCTCTTTGCCTTGACTGTATATGCAAATAGCATTATAGATATATAGGTGAGAGAATCCCCATCCTCACGTTTATAGTTGTTTGGTAACATTAAAGCACAGACCAATTCAAGCTGCTGCTGGGAAAATCACAGTCTTACATATCATCTGCAAGCACCCCGAGGGGAAAAATATCTCCAATTCAGTGTGTGTCAAAGGTGTCTCAGAAAACTGAAGTTGTGAGCACAAGCTCAAAGAAACATATGCCCTTCCTACATTACCATCAAAATAAGTCCAAACCAAGCAAAATAGCTTAATTGCATTTTCTAAAGACTAGAGTTTGGTTTTCTGTTGGTGGGGGGTTTTTTTAGTTTGTAAGAGACAGGAGCTCCTGCAACTACAGAAGCAGTGAGATTCACTTGTTTAATAACTGGGGAAAAAACTCCAGACATCCTGACACTATCTCTCTTCTCCTCTGCCTTCAGGCCTAGCAGTACTCCACATTTCACGTACAATACAAGACAGCTACTAAATTTGTGTGTCTCCATTCTGTGTCTTTTTAGAAACATAATATGGTCACAGCAGCAAAGGGTTTATGTGTTCAGACCCTAGAAGAGAGCTGTTTCTTTTTAAAAGCATAAACACAGTACAATAATCCTTAAGAAAACATAAATTTCCATACATTTGCACATGAAAAGTCTCCTTTCACTTTTCATTTATCAAGAGAATAGTTCTGAAGAATTAATTCTGTTAGAAATTCTATTCTATCTGTTGCCCTAAAATTAAAATCTTGTATTTATCTGTTCATCATCTTACACACTGTAGGGCTTTTACTGCAAATAAATTCAGAATTTTTGTCTCCATTACAGAAGAGTGGTAACAGAGGTAATAAAAAACAAACAATTTTTTTTTGTTCTGTCTTGACAGAAATGCTACCTTTTCTTCCCACTGGAAGTTCTTAAAACATCTTCCTTCCAGCAACAAGCCCACATGATAAGTTTTCTATGGCATATTATGTAGCATTAACAAAAGGAAGTTGTACTTTACCTATTCCTTATATCCACTGTATTTAAATTAAACTAATGGAGCTGTTTCCATCAGGAATAGTAGATTTTTAAGGCGTCTCTACAAAAGCCCTTCAGGCAACAAAGTGAGTTTAATTAATTATACGTTTTTGTCTTGTCTTTGCTCAAAATCCTCTGACAAGACAAATATATAGCAAGAGAAGACCAGAAACAAATTTTAGGAAGACTAATCTGCCCCTCTACACTTTCTGTAGCCGCTGTGCTGGGTTTCATCCTCAGCTGGCCATATCACCACCATACTTGGCCAAAGCCAGTTGTGACTTTTACCTGTGTTAGCAAAAGCTTTGTCCAGGAGACACATTTGAGCAGAAGTGTAAAAGCCTGATGTTCTATAACACAACAAGTATTTAAGCAGTCCTGAATCCAAAAGCATTTCAGATAGCTGCTATGAACCAAAAATATTGAGTTTCTTTCTCTATTTAGTTTCATAGCACTGTTTCTTTTTCTCTGCTCTTTTCTATTTCCTTTCACCCAAACTGACTCTCTTGGTATCCTTTCTTTTTACACAAAAAAATATCCAACAGTTTTTGAGTTGACCTTCAAGCCTATGGTGTTCAGCTGTGCCTATAGTAGGAGAAAAGTAGGCTGTCCTTTTTCAAAAGAAACTACAGTGAATATGAAAATCAGTGGAGGGGTGAAAAAAAGTATATGGGAAAAATCACGAAGATTGTTTGGACAAATGAACAATTTTTAACAAAACCAATACATATTACTTCTTGTTATTATTCTTTGTGAAGGACATATCCTGTAATGCATTCTGTTTTGCAAGTTACCATTTTTAGTACTGGGGAAGAAAAGACAAAGGCCAGAACCTCAAATACTGTAAATGTGGTGGCAATGTAAATGATGGCACATAATAGCACCGTGCTAATAGTAAGCAAGAATAAGCAAAATCCTGATGTACTATAATGCAAAACCAGGACTTCTACTGTTTGCAGTGAACTTGAGAATTCACTTAATGAACACGCTTTGTTATACATGTTGTTATACAGGCTAACAGAATAAACCTCTGTCTCTCAAGTAGATGCAACCTTTCAGAGCCCCAGTGCCACTTTCTGACAGAGACTGAGTGAAGTACTGCCCAGCTTCCTGCTGATGAATGACAGGATGTCCAAATGACAACATGGCAACTTAACTGAGCAAAATAAAGACACAACCCTCCGAATGACAGTGGTTAACCACATAGAGAAACATCCAGGCTAACAAGAACACCATGTTACAAGACTTTCCTGTAATTTTTCCCAATATTGGCTCACTATTAATAAACTGATCCCTGCTACAATAGTGAACAACACTGTCAAATGTTATGACTTAATATGCTGGCTAGCCAGCAAAGCTCCTTCATATCTTTCTCCACTCACAAACTATATTACTGGTAGTCTAAAACAAAAGCTGGAGAAATATCTGCAAGATCTGCATACATAGTTAGATCTCTGCTAACTAAGAATTTAAAGTTCTCTTTTATAAATACCTAGTGGCAAGCCCAGGTCGTTTTAAGGCATATCTTCCTGGAAGAAGTAGCATAGCCAGCAAAAGGATGGAAAGAGATGAAAACTGTTCACCTATTATACAGCATCTCTCAGTTTACTTGAAGATTCAGGTTGGAGTAAGGCAAGTAGGCTTGTGCTCCTGTTCTGCCCACCTCCAGCTTTGTCCTGTGGATACAGGGAGCATTGCAACAGGATTTCTTATTCAGGAGCTGACATCTGTTGAGGAATTAAATTTTAATGTTTCCTGATTATTTAAGCTTCAGCTGACTAAATAAATAAAATAGATAGCCTAATATGTTAGAAACTAGCAGTATACTGTCCTCATTTTTTACCAGATGTTCTATTTTACACATTTATATCCTTGATAAGGATCCTCAAAGAAAAAAAGAAAAAAAAAGAGTATGCTTTCAACTTTAATTATCAGTTTAAAAATGCAGTTCTGTATCCTGAATGCTTTACAAACAGGCTTCCTCAGTTTCTGATCTCTGTGATGGTTAGGAGAAAAATAGACATATTCAGGAGCTGGAAAATTTTCCTGATACACAATCTATTTTCAAAAGGAAGAACGTAGCTCAATCCTAGCCATAAAAATAGTTTTGCTAAACTAATGTCTTTAAATAAAGGTGGTTAAGCTTAAACCACCACTGTTTAAGGAAAAACACTTTTTTTTTTTTTTTTTTTTTTTTTCTGTACTATGCACAGGAAGTTGCAAAGGTACCATTGAATTGCTCTTCAGATTAAAGAGAAGATGATCACCAAAATGTTCTTTGTGTTTTCCAGATGCTGGCAGTAATAGTGCAAAGTAATATGCTGTACATATGAACATGATCTTTGTGAATACCTGACAAGCGTGGAGCATACTTGAAATGAAGGCAGTCCCTGTCCCAGAGTTCTTCCAATCACAAAGAAAACAGAAGTTAAGACACAGAAACATAAATTTAAACTGAAATCCCGCAGCTCAGAGAGATAGGATACTGTTGAGCTGAGTAATGCCTTTGAAGTGAGACAAAGTTAAATTGGTATTACTTACCCACATACAATGATTTTATATACTGATTATGCCTTCAAAGTACTTGTGCCTGGTTTTAAACAGTGGTTCTTACACAGTCATCTATGAAGCACTGCTGCTGAATATAAGTGACCTTCAGAGGTCCATCTAATCCTCAACTACATGAAAGAACTTGTTAGATTTGAGTTTAATAAAACCTCACTATTATACATGGTCAACAGCCAGATTTAAGATTTACAACTATATGTGTAACAAAGTTTATTTGCCTTTTACTTGGGTAAACATTGGTGAAGGGTGTGCTGATTAGACACAGAACACTCATTTGCTTCTGACTGAGTTAAATAATTTCAGATCTGATATCAAGTGAGCCACTTCATTTCTGACTTGCTTTCTCCCACAGCTCTGTGAAGCTGCATGCAACAATTAGGCTGCCATTCTGTTAAAGCTTTGCAACTGATGCCACAGGACTCTGTAGCTATGGCAGAATGCTTTACTAAGTATTTTCTCCATGAAGGGAAACTATGACTCTGTTTACTTGCCAGTTGAATTATTAAGCTCCTGGCTGATGTTTCAGTCAAGTGAAGAAGAGTTTTAAGAACAATGCAAACTGAAAAGGCTCTCAGGCTAAAAAAAAAAAAAAGGGGGGGGGGGGGAAGCTACAGTGTTTAAACAAGAAATGGAAGGGGATTATAAGCTCTGAAGAAATCTTTCTCACTCTCTAAAAGAAAACTAAATGTTTCAGGACCCACAACACAATGAGGTTAGATAAGGTGGGAACCGTCCTCCTCATGCTTGAGAAACATGCATGTTAAGGTTATTTCTCTTTAATGAACCAGCCTAGGATGCCCCATCTTTCATCTCAAGCACATTAGTACAAGCCCCTCTACCCCAGGAACCTTGTGTGGGGTACAAGGCTTGAGTACTTTTTGGAAAAGGGATAAACCATGGTCAGGACTGACAGAGTACCCCTGAGACTGTACGCAAAACTCTTTATGTCTCATTCCTCCATCTTAAAAATGTTCTATTATTCTTGAAGGAATAAGGTGACTGTCAAGAAAGCTTGCCAGAATTTCTTCTAGATAGATCAGTCACTTTCTTTGATCTTACAGCCAGAGAGACCACAGATATTTTCTGCTGTGCCATATCTATGAGTAATGATTAAGGTGTCAAGCCACGTTTGCAGATTACCCAAAGCACATGCTTTGCAAGAGTTCCAAGTGTTGTGTTCTGACTCTAACACACAACACGAAATTAAAGCAGGAACACCCACTAAAAATAAGACAGTGTTAAGAAATGTACTGTCACAAGACAAAAACCCTTGAAACATGCACCTGTCATTTTATACTTGACAATGGCAAACTGAGAGCTCAAGGCAAGGTGAAAGGCCTAATATTGACAAAAAAAAGATGTTCCTTTCAGCCCTTGCATTAAATGCTCTTCGAGGTTTACTGAGTTAAACAAAACTGAGAAAATAGTACATTATTTCAATAGCATCACTCTTCTGAGAAGCTACTGCAGTGGATGGAGTGAACCTAAAGGCTTCTTATGCCAGAGGGCACGGCAGCAGCCAGAGAAATTCAGTGGTATGGGGGCCAAAATGACCAGTATATGTTGAAGAACACATAGACAGACCTGCCTCTAGAGAGCCCGGGTACAAATAAAGCTTCTTGATCTGCTGGCAGGAACTCCTGGAACAGGTAACCAGGGCACCACATAGCCCCCTGCCTCGGTGAATCCCCATCCTGCACCCCATGGAGGACCTCAGCCAGGCACCCTACCCTGGCCCTCCCACCTCACTTCCTTAATTTAACCCATGGTTATCAGAATCTTCACACACTCAAAACTTCTTTTGGTGTCTGCTTGCTGTTCACAGATTATAATTACTTTCATAGGTGTGCATGTATGTCCAGGTTAGCAGCTATTACACACAAGGAAACACATTCTGTGCTGGAAGAGCAATGGAGTGTTTGTCCTCCAGCAAGACAAATAGCCAGGCTCTGCTCTAAATAATCTAGGTGTCCATCACACTATTATATGAGCACAGTTTCTAAGCAATTGTATAGAAAAACTGTTAAGCATAATTAAATATAATTTTAATCCCATCAGATCCTCATATAATTCTCTTTAGGATTAGTTTTAGATTTTTAAAAACATTAGATTAAGCACAGTTGGTGAAAAGGCATTAATTAACTTCATTTGTTCATTTTATGAAGCTCTACAGTGCAGCATTTTGCAAAAATGAGATACAATGAAGGATGTTGAAACTTATGAATTGGTTTATTAAAGATATTTCCATTGCTACCAACACACTTTTCACCAAAAATCACTGCAGTCCTAAGCCAGAAGTAGGTATCAGGAAAGAAAGTTCAGTGACACTTTGCCAAACTCCTCATTTAAATTTTTGTTCTTTTCCTCCTTCCTTCCCTCGCTCACACTTATTTATTTACCTTCCAAAATCATGGAAACAGAAGTATCTTAGGTTAAGTCAGATAGATTTAAGAACTACTAAGAAGTACTTAAGAGAAAATCTGTCCTAAATCTGCAGGTTCAGAAAGTTCAGTAAGAATCTGGATATCTGAATCGTATCATAAGTGCTGTGTTATCTTTATCATTTATTAATATTATATATGGATTTGTTATTAATGTGGTATTCCTGTATCATATACAGGAATGGACACTATAGACCTGAAGTCTGCCTCAGGCCTCCTTTGCACCATCAGGGTTTTCCAACAGCAGTATATCAGCAAACACTCTTAACAGAGATACAGTATTTTCTACCAAACTAGCTGTTTTGTTGGTATAGCTTTAAAAAAGTACCTAATTTTTACGAGCACAGCTATGTCAGATGTCAGAAGGTGAAAAGTTTTGTAATACTGTGCAAGATAAAAGCCAGTAGTGTGTAGACAGTTGCACTGTGTATCTGCATCAGCAAAGTGGCCTTTGCTGGTCTAACCTATGTGAGTCTACAAAACTAGGGAACTTCACAAGGGATTAGAGGAGACCGGAATCAATCTGCATTTAGGATATGGTAGGAGCACACAGTCTCTTGGTGGGAAGTAGTTGACAAAGTGAATTTTGATACTTTGTCCCACTGTATTATATACAGGGTAAATTGCTTTCATACCCTGATCTTAAGTCTTCTTTTGGAAGGGACAAAATCTTTTCTCACAATAATGTATGCACATAGCAATATAAGAAAAGAAAACCATAATGCTTTGCATTGAACATAATTAATGCACATTTAATATCGAAGTTATTATGTAGTGACAATCAATTATTAAAACCACACATTCATTTCTGCCCTCTTTCACATGCTAATTAAATAACATCCTTTCAGAATTTGTGTTTCTATTAATGATTCTCAGTTTGAAAATCAGAACCATTCTTGCGAACATGTTAAACTCTGCAATGGTTTTCAGATGGTCATCTCCTGAGGGGTAGGAGATGATGGAAGCTAATACACAGTGCTTTTCTGTTGTCTCTTGCCTTAACTTATTCACTTGCATACATTTATGTGTCCTGAATCATCGCGCAGTGGCATTACAATTAGGAAAGACTAAGATTCCAATGAATATAGGCTCCCATTAATTAGTTTCCTTTTTTATACGATTTCCATGTTAACTTTGCAGAAGGTTCTAAAGCATCATAGTCTTACTGGTTTCTATAGAGTTGAGAAAAAAAATAAATTATAGAAACACTCTATTATTGTCATGTTCCTTGTGGCAATTTTAAAGGTGTACATAGAAACCATTTCTTAATATAGGATCACAAATTAAACTGCACTAGCACCACTAAGCAGCAGAAAAAGCATTTGCAAATATGCATTCAATTATAGATACATCATGATGCATTTGTGACTTATTTCAGTCACTTTCCATAAACATTCAAATGAACACATTTATCTTCACACAAATATGCATTGAAAAAACAAAAAATGATGTGAGTAATGATATGGCCATGCAGCTGCATAAGTCGGTATGTTAGATGTGTTTGTGTGTATTATGAAAGCTTTTTGTGGGGTTATGGTTCATCTGATCACAGTAGGGAAAGAAATAGTATGTAACTTGCTATTCAATATATTACTGAAATTCAGAAAGCCCAAAGATAATTGGTTTGTTTTAAAAACACAAAAGAGTAGATTGAAAGTGGTAGTAGAGAGGTACTCTGTTACTCAAATTCAGTTGCTGTGGAGACTTTAGATAGGCAAACTATAATTTGCAAAGTCAATGTGCATTGTGATCAGGATACTAGCAGCTAATAATGACTTCTAACATTTTTTTTAATAATGCCTGAATTTATTTCATCTACAAGCTTGTCTTTTTGTGTCATACCATCCACACATATTTCAGGTATGACCATTCTATTTAAAATGGCTTAATAAATATATTTAAGATATTTTATAGAAATTATAAACATGTATTAGCTTTTAGCATTCCTTTAAAATGTTTATACTTCTCTTTATATTTTCAGGTTGATAAATTTAAAAGTAAGAAGACATGCATTTTCCATCAAAACTGTTTAACAACAATCTTATGAGTTGTTCAGATTAATTAATCCTTTTAAACCTTCATTAATAGTGTAGTGTGTGCTGTATAATGGATGCATTTAATTTAATTCCATTTTGCTCTGTTTTTTTAAACTAATCCAGTATCACCTAACATGAAACTGACGTTTTTGTCCAATAATTACTATCAACTGAAAATCAAATAAGATGCAAGCTTAGACCTTCACACAGCAAAATATGTCAACACGCATTTGAATTTAAGCGTGCAGTTTTTTTCTGTTAAAGTCATTATGGATGGTCACGTGATTAGATCTAAGCAGCCCACCAAGCACTATACTGGATTGGGTCCCAAAGATTTAAAGGAAAAATCAATCCTTTGAAAGCCACCAAGAAACCCAAGTAGGGAAAGCTAGGGCTTTCACTTACCAAGATTTAGGAGAACAGTCAAAAATGATTAACTGGAATCAATTTGCACACATTGTATGCACCGTATTTAGATCACACAAATTACTTCATATTAGCAAATCAATACTTAACATTCATTGCAAACTCTAAGACTGATTATCCCTTGCATCTCTGAAAAGACTATAGAGCATTTTTATGCCTTAATAATTCATATAAGGATAGAGGCCTTCTCTAGGCATATTAAAATAGGTACTTACAAACATACCTTTGATTAATATAAAAACTAAACCAGAGAGCATTCGCTAACATGTTTTGCAAACAGCCAAAGAAAAATTGCGGTATTATATTTGCAGAACCCTATTCTTTTACTGAGCAGTGTGTTGTTTAGTACTTTCCCCCACAGCAATCCAATCCCATTGTAAACAATGATTACTGTATATAAACTAGGTGAGCAATATTTGTTTATCTGGAAATAACCACCTGACCTACATAAAATACTTCAAAACAAAAAGACCTGGGGTTTAGGCAAATATCCAGTTGGAATAAATTGTCAACAATACCTGACATAAAAATCCATCTGAATGGGGTGCGTAATATAGTGATGAGTTCTCTGGAACGAGAATTGGGAAATACAGATTCTAAACTGGGTGCTGTCAGTGAGAATATGGCCATTAGCAATAAAATAGGTAGGTGCAAACTCATTCAGTTTGCTGGCAGAATCGTCCTCAGCTGAAAACTGTGAGACTGTATTACCAGAGAGCTGAGCTAACAAGCCCACTGAGAGCTAAAGCAAATTTCTGCAAGTTCAGGTCTCTGCTTATGTGGTTATTCAGCTTTCAGTCCAGACCCCTCTCATCTCTCACCTCCTTAGTGAATTGGTTCTCAGTCTTGGGCAAGTCACTTCTTCTTTTTGTTTCTACCTCCCACTTTCCACGTCTTCCCCACTCAGAGTAAAAGCTCTGCAGAGCAACGGAGGCACGATCTCAGTTGGGACTTCTAGATGCTTCTGTAATATGAACACTAGCAATAAATCAGGAGAGGATAATGGAAGTGTCAGCCAAGTCCTAAGTGTAGCAGCAGAGCTGTAATGTACTGTACTATACCCTACATGTAACACTATTCTTCAAGAAGGTCTTTGCACAGCATGGTTTATTCCACTACAATAATAAATGTATTCATGATACATCTCCAAGTATTACACAGCACTAAAAATGAATCACAGTAATGTTACCTTCACTTCTCTCCAACAAGATGATAATACTTTTTGGATGTGATGCCATTCTGTATAGTTTTTGACAAACTGGAAATACTTTAATGAAGTAATAAGACTGTACCAGGAGCATATGATTCATCTTGAGGCAGTAGTATATAAAAAGAGAGAGCTGGAATAAGTGAGGCAATTCAATTTATATCTGTTTAGCTGTGCTTGTTTATATTGTTACTTCTAACTGTTCTAGATTCTAGCAGATACTTCCTTTGCAGCTCCTCCCATTCACCATGATCAATAGTTTGCAAGAGGTTCATGAGATGACACAAGAAATGAAGGAAATGTCGGCAAGTGTATGTATCATTAGCACATAGACAAATCAGATAGTAAACCATGTGTAATTTTTAATTCTCCATTAAGGCAATGGTGTTTTTTCAAAATCTGAGATATTGCCACTGATCTTCTATAATTTCTCTCACAAACCAGTAAACATTTTTATTAGTAATTAGTAATATTAATAAGTTAGTAGTAATGAATTGTAAAGAGCATAAGCAAATCGTTAGCATTTTCTATTCATGCTGTTCTTTATTACTGGATGCTTGCTCAGCCCACACTACTACTCATTCTATTTCAACAGGTTTGGCTGATATAATGTTTCATGATTTTGTAAATCCATCTAAGTATCAAATGTTTCCTAAAACCTCAATAAATTCTCCCATGTAGCCCTTTCACTGTTATCTACTCATTTAGTAATGTTCAAATGAAACACATTTATCAGTCCCAGTGTCCTCTTTATGAATCAATGCCAACAGACCTCTCAGTGAATGACGTTTTGTGTCTGAATATCCTGTAGTTTGCCAGTATTTCTATATCTTCCCAAGAAAATTTAGTGCATTCCCTTAGTACCCACTACTCTACAAAACCATCTTTCCCC
This sequence comes from Strix aluco, assembly GCF_031877795.1. Classification (NCBI taxonomy): domain Eukaryota; kingdom Metazoa; phylum Chordata; class Aves; order Strigiformes; family Strigidae; genus Strix; species Strix aluco. Next base: position 74,318,657 of record NC_133934.1, on the reverse strand, counting down.
TACCACTGATCACATCTATTAGTCCTCTTAGCAGAAGACCTTCCTTTTTCTATTGATAAAATTTTTGAATCCTAGTATAAGATTCTTCTGAGCCTGATTCTTTGTCAGCTTTTGATTGTTCTAATTGCCTTATTATCATCTGCTCTCATATAGTGATAAAGACTTTTAATGTTTCATGTGCTAGGAATGAAAGGGAAAAAAACGTGAGCAAAATCTTTCTTTGTTCCTGGAATATTACCACCTCCACAGTTCATAATCATTAGGGTGAAGAATTCATTTTGGCCCTCTGTTATGTCAAAGTTTCATCTTTTCAGTGGCCCTGCTGTCTCTTTGCTATTTTGTTCGCTTCAGCAGCAAAATGAATTGATCATTGCTGCTCCTTTTGCCACCTACTATTTCATATGCTACTTTAACATCCCAGAATAATGATTTGTACTCACTTCTTTAATTTTTCTGTGAACTGTATGTCTCATGCATTTTTTTAATATAGCTTCTTGTATCTATGTATAATAAAAAAACTGTATCATCATTACATTTGCCCAGAGCCTGAATTTTATAATCTCAGTTTTAACGTCCTTTTCTTCATTACAAGAACACGCTTTACAAAGCGGGGATTTAAAAACATGACTGAACTTCTGCAGGTTTGCCCACCGTTTTGAGTTCTGTCCTTTGAGATGTTAGAAACGGCTCGAAATAATACAGCCTCTACCACCCTCCAAGATATGCTGCCTTTGAATTTCAGAATTCAGACACAATCTACCAGAAGTTTACACCAAGTACCACCAAAATCCCAATTAAAAAAACTTTCCAGATTATCTTCCAATTATTTTGTAGCCCAGTTAATTCAAAAGCAAATAAACTTCATCTTGCAAAATGAGATATTTTTTGTTTCAATCAACCAAAACTGCTCCTAGAAACATGCCAGTTTCAACAAACATTTTCTCCAGAAGGACTCCTCAGGTCCACAGTGCAATTAGTGCTCAAAACAAAAGGCAAAATCAGAAAGAACAGGGAGAAAGAAATACTGCAGCCCAGGTATAGTCCAAATCCATCCATCCCCAGGAGATTATCCTAAGCAAAAATTAGAGAAACAGTCTGCCCGTTGCCCACTGAATATTTATTTATAGTAACTAACTCCAATGGTAGGAGAAAGAACAAGATAACAGCATTGGCTCTACAGTACTGCAGCAAGAGCAATAACTAGAACCCAGTTTTCCTGCCAGTCAGTGAAATACAAAACACTCGTTAAAGGGCTGTCCATTACAAAAGTAGAATTTCTACAGGTACTGTTATTTACATTGCAGCAAACTGCGGCTATTTGCTTCCAATTAAGAACAAAGAATTCCTTCACAAGTGAGAAATTACCTGAGAGATAATGGTTATACCATCCAATGCCTCCAACACTGGCGTCTGAAATGTCATTGCTATACAATTTCATGTGAATTAATTAGGTAATTGCTGTTGATCCAATGTGAATGGCCTATCCATTCTGAAAACATACAAAAACCGGCATAATTCACAAAGCCTGAATATTCTTTCCCCTCATTTTTCTACACAGAAGATTTCACAGCCCTGATTCTCAAGAGAGACCTACAACTCATGTTCAAAAAGAATCCTCAAAACTACAATTCGTGACCCAACAGGACATTTGATATCACAAACTGAATCAGGATACAGAATTCCCTCACCTTGGCATCTGCAAGCGCATCCCCTTCAGTGACAACTTCTTCATATGTCTGGGAGTAACCCCTGGGTCAGGCTGCTACTAAGAATGGGTTTCAAGGGGAGAACTAGCATACTGTGCTTATGAAGTGACCCACTGCACTAAATTACGCCCATCAAGAAGGATTCCAAGCAACTACTTACTAAGGTGGTAATCTAAGCCAGGAACTATTCAGAAGGACTAATTCCTGTGGATGGCCTGGAAGATAGTACAAGTTTAACAGACACAACCTTGAACAATAAAAAAGGAATTGGAAACAAATTTGTTCTTGTGGATTAAGGAAGAAAAGTTTTGGCTTTAAAGTATGCAGCCTATTCTCTTTACTGTACATGTGTGTTTCTCTTGGTTACCTAGTATGTTTCAGAGTCCAACGTAATGGAGATTTAGGATTGTGCTCACTTTATGATCCTGATATGTCAAGTCTGACAACTAAGAAACATTTAGGTTACTGGAGGGTTTTTTTTAATGGACACTGCAAATGATTGATTGCATGACTTTCACACACTGAAACACTTACAGATTAGTAGCAGAAGGGTTAAACATTAGAAAGCATTCAGGTTTGGAGTTTAAGACAACAAACATTTTCAAATTGCAATGATAAAAAGAAATCTTTGATGTTAAAAGCCAAAAGAAAGTAAATGCATATGAAACTTGACAGTTACTTTCAGCAAGTCTAAACACAAAAATTACATTGTTCTCACTAAAATAATTTTGCAGGTCCATTTCATTAAATAGTACAGACTCATGTGATTGCTTTTAAACTGGTCTGCAACAAGTTTCTTGTGATTTAGCTTAAGTCAGTAAGAAATCTGCTTAAGGTAAATCAATATAAGCCTTCTGTAAAACAATTTAGGAGTAGCTATATGAGGGCTCCAGGACTGTAACTAAATTGATTTATTTAAATGCGAGTTCAATTAAACAGGTGCAGCTTTTATATGTGGACAAAGCCTAAAGGTGAGACATATTGTCTTGTCTGCACTGACTCCATACCTACTTTTAATGTTTATTAGATTTTTAATCTTGTTAATGTTATGGCCTTCTTCTGAAAGAGCAAAATGCCAACCTTATTTATACATACTGTGATCTATACCTTGCTCAAGAAACTATTACCTATGGGTAATCTCTTAAATACCTCCAATCAAATCCCAAAATAAACTTTACTGATTGAGGCAGCAACAAAACTGCTTAGTCCCCTTACCCATTAGGATAATGAGTAGCATATTGTTCAAAGGATGGATTTCTTCAAGGCTAAAAGTAGAAAATAAACCCTGACTATTACTATAGGCCTACTGACAGCTTTGAATACCACTAGACACAATGAGGTGTTCATTGGTGTGAACCAACAGAGCCAAGATGGGATTACAAACCAGAAGCTATTCACTCTTACAGAGAATCACACCTGTTAGATTCTGAAGGATACAGCATGAAAATGAACATGTAAATGACATTGTTTTAAGATATTGTGGTATAATCAGAATGGTGATGGACCTCAGGTGGTCCACACAATTTTCTCCCAGAATGCAGCAATGTGTAATAGGCTGCTTAATACATCTAATTACACTTTCTCTTAGTGTTCAGGTGCCCCAAAACCAGGGAAGGGTGTGTTAAAATAAAAACATGATGTTCTGGTGTCAAAGCCTCTGGATTATGGCCCACAGACATAGTTATCTCTAATTTTCCTTACTGGATTGTTCCCTAGCTGACTGCTTCCAAACACAAAGGGGAATCACTCTTTTGTAGTGGCCCAAGATGCGAGGTACCACACTGGAAGTCTAAAAAGTAACAAATTCCGCAAAGAAAGCCTAGCTACTATTGCATTTCTGGAAAGTTTCCTGCCCCTGGTTCTCATAAATATGTGGAGGGCTTTAGGATTTACACTAAAAATAATAGAAAATCAAAATGACTTAGAAACAGTCATTATGTTTTACTTTGTCCCTTTAAGAAGACACACTTTGATCAGGAAACTGTGATCTTTGAAACCTCCAGACCTTGAATATGTGGAACTGTCTCCAACAAACTTTAACCAAAATGAACTGAATGCTACCAGTCACATTTGCTTGAAATTAAATTACAATGTCTTGCCATACAAGCGGATTTATTGAAAGATTGCTCTTATATTTCCAGGTACACCATCATTATAATCACATTATTCCATGCAACAGCATAGAATATGCATAAGAATAAACATTCTTCTAAATTCAAAGGATAAATATAAAGGATATATTTCTACTAGGGCAGCTGTGGTTTTGGAAGTAAACTAAAGTGTTCCTCTCTTACATCTTTAATAATAGATAGCCATAGAGCTAGTTATGCAGCCAGTGGAAGGAAAAAAAAAAAAAAAAGAAAAGAGACGATAACAATTAATCCGTAGCTATGCTATATATTGTAAATTAACAAGTATCATCATATTTTAAGGAATGTATTCTAAGTAATAACCATTTATACAGTACTGTAAATGTATGCAATACATTACAAAAATCTAAAGACATGTTCCTTTGTCCGGATTGCTTACAAGCTACCAGTTATAAATATTCTAATCAGGCTTTTATACCTCTCCTGTCAGTGTGGTAGCGTAGTGCCTTTCTATTAGTGCATTAAGCTACATGACCAGCATTTTTCTTTCTTTCTGTCCCCAGGTGGAAAATTGCATGTATTTAAAAATAATTAATATTTTATTTTTTATCTATGATGTGCATACACTTTCACTAGCAAATGCAGACAGAACAATATATATCATGTTTTACTGTGTTGAATTTAAAGTACTAGACAAGACTGTTGTATTAAAATAAGTATATTTATATGCTGAATTGGTGGAGAACAACAGCTAGAAATGTCTTGAGGAATATGTTTTATACCCTTAGCAGCAAATATTTTTCATTATCCACATTCCAGAGTAACCACTGAAGAACACTTTGGATGGATTTTCAGATATGCTCAGAACTGGCCTAACTTTGCTTCAACTGGAAGTTTTATCACGTAGCGTAATGGGAGTAGAGTTGGGCTACTGCTTAGTGCATCTGCAAACTCTAGACTCTGAAGACAGTGTGAGAGTGTAAGCACACCGGAGAGCTCAGAAGTCCCTGACTAGCTGCTCAGGGACCTAATTAATCTGCCCCAGTTCTCTTCCAATCTGATGTAGCTCTTTGTTCGCCTCCATATGTATGAATTGCAAACTTTCTACCTGCTACATCAACTGTAGTTACCAATAAAAGTTTGCCGTTTCTTATAGACAGCTAGTTAACTTTACCACGGTAATTCTTACCACTTTCCAGTTTACAACAGGATGGAAAACAGAAACTTTCAAATATTATACTGAAATTGCCGGTTTTAGAGAAGAGAAAAATTACATCACCTCCCACACAAGGTTACACCAGAACATTTGTGAGTTACCTAAAGAAATTTTGTCTGCATTATATTATGCTATTTTGTGTATTATACTGACTATTCATGCCACTACTTTTTTATTACAATCCCTTACTTCTCCTTTCATTTCCAAGACATAACCATCCAGAGATTTCAAATCCCAGTCAATTGTAGAATACATAGTTTAATCAGGTTTAATAGGAAAATGATGATACACCAAAAAGCTTTTTCTACTGGGAAGATGACATAAAAGGCATTTTATTAAAGATGCTAGTGATGTAAATTTGGAATAAATCTGTACAAATTTTTTGACATTGCAAGGAAAACATGGAAATGAATATCCAGTTTTGAAAGATAGAAAAGTCAGATCAGTTATCAAAACCAATTGGTCCTTCCACCTATTCAGTATGCTCCTGACATTTGCTTGGGAACCAGACTCCCAAGAACAGATTATACAAACTCAAAGTCCAGGGGGACATTATACTATCACACAGGAAAAAACTTCTACTCAGCTATCCTACATAGGTTTCAATAAACGATAAATATAAAATTAATTTCTGCTTAATTTTTTATGTAGAGATCTCCTTTTTCCCTTTACCAAAAAAAAAAAAAAAAAAAAAAAAGGTGAAAAAGTGCTTTATAGCAAAGTATCACAAACCTTGCAGCAGAAAGATGTGAAGAGCTCCATTAACAAGAAAGGACGTTTAAAACAGTGGTCTGAATTATGCAGCAGCCTGACATTCAGAGTGCATTACTATACCAGCGTACACCTTCTCACAGCCCCATCCCCAAAACCCAGCAGTCATTTCAAAAGAATCTCTCTTGAAGCTAACTTCACTAATTTTTGTTTCTATAGTCTAAAACGACAAAGTTTTGAACTTCATTCCTCCTTTACACACCAAGGTCTGTTCACAGAATTGTATTTTTGATTTGTTCTATCATTCAAACAGTTTTATTGCTACAATAGTATCATGATTAACATTTGAAGAGAACTTCAGAGCTCAGAAAGACTGATGAGGCAGATTCTTATGGATATGTATCTTCTCTTCCCCCTATATCTATACTGTCATAAAGCCATGTCCTCTCTCATCTCTTCCCATACCCCACTGTTCTCCACACCACCTTTCTAAGCATCCCTATGACTTTTCCACTGGCCAATAGGTAGCATATGTAGTCACTAGAAAGTTATTTTTCTGCTGACTGACCAGAGTATATATATATATTCCTGCCTTTCCCTCAGACCACAGGGAGGACAAACATTTCTTTTTCTCTTTTCTGCCCAGCTTTGGGTTTTCATAAAACTTGCAACTTCAAGATTCCTACCTTCCTTCAAATTTAGATGAAGCTGAACAGCTGGTTCAAAACCTACTGGGAAGGGATTAGTAGACAAGCAATCAGACAGCTTTCATCCCTGCCCTCAAAAAGGAAGAAAAATCAGGACTGTTCAAAAGTTCACCAGCAAGTAAAGGCAGCAGTCATGTAGCACCTTTCTAGCAGAACAAACCAGAAGATTTTCACTGTTATACTTAATGAGGCCAGAATTTTGTCAGAGTAACATGAGTATACTCAGTATTATCTGTTTCAAAGATCAGAGATCACCCAGTCCTGTCATTTTGCCAATACTTAATATTGCAAATATGTAACAGCAGAGAACTAGGGCAGCACACTCTTCAATGTTAAACTATTATCTTTTCAAACCAGCTATACTTGTGAGTTTTAAATCTGCATGTGTTAAATATGGATCTCCTCTTAGGACATCTATTCTTGATTACAAAGTAATCAAGAAGAGAAAGGGCATATCCAAACACAGTCCTATGTTTTATTTCTAATCTCAGAAAGTGGTTTAAATCTAAACATGACTTGTTCATGTATTCAACTGAGCCAGCCAGCATATGAAAAAAGTCCAGAGTGGGGCCTAATCCCACAGTGGGAATGACATGTCACTTAAGGGTGCTGACCTAGGATGCAGGGACAGCCAAGATCACCTGGGGGGTTTCTGCAAATTTCTCTCATGTCCCTGAAGGTGAATCACTGTGGCACACGGCCACCAAGATATTTACATAGGTAAACTCTGTTCACCCAGGAAAGCTTGGGAGATAAACATTATTTGAATAAAAGTGCACTCTAAATGTCTTTTTTGATCCAGATTTTCAAAATTTTGTGCCTCCCTAAAATGTAGAAAATACTGTTTGTCTGCCATGTAGAGGTTCTGAGAAGAAAAATAGACTCAAAAAAATCTATGTATACAAAGCACGATCATATTTCGGCAAAATCTTCAACTAGTAAAAGTCATTAAATCCTCAAGAACAAGTTTTAGGTTGCTTGTAGAGTACAAAGATCTTCTAACCATGTTAATATCACTGGACATGATCCAAAACCTGATTAAAAAAAAGGAAATTTTTAACTGACCTGAAGTAAATTTGAACCTGACCGATCCTCAGCATTGGCCGGTTAGTGTGTATACATCTCTAGACCTGTTGCTTTACCAGGGGCTGACAGATCAGCTTTGTACTGAATGAGCAGCAAGACCACACCTGCTGAAATGCATGGAGCCCCAGAGCTCCTTAGTGCGAGCTGCCGGGCCTTTCCAGCTGGAGGCTCAGGACCAATGCTCCTCAAGTCAGTGTGCATCACTCCAGCCAGTACTCACCCAACTACCTGTAAAGTATTATTAATCATCTTACATTTGACTGCTTACTGTCAAAGACCATTGTAGGAAAAAAAAATCTTACAGAACCTGTAGTATATATTATTTTACAGATACATATAAAACGATTTTAAAATAAAATAGCCTAAAGTTGTTTAATCATCTTCCTAATCAACTTAAATACTCTTTCATATTTTGACCATACTCAATCAAAAGACAAATCTGTGCAAATACTTCAACCATACAACATGAGTAATTTAAATTGACATTTGGTTAAAGATATGTTTTAATTCCAAAATTATATTAAATTTGGTGGCAAATTAAGATTATATTCTAGAAACTGAATGGCAATACAAATATATGAAGACAATACATTTGATTGTACTTCAGAGAAAATATTTAATATGGGATTTTAGATTTTTACTTATATTCACTAACTCAATAAAACCAAGACAGTAAAAGTAGGGGAAAATAAAACCAAATAGATTTTGCAATGGCTACAACAACATTCCTTTGGTGATCCGTTTGGTGACCAAATAACTACAATACTCAAAATATTTTTCCTATTTTGTCAATACGGTCTAAATACAAATACAAAGATACATAAGAAATTTAAAAATCCACAATAATGAATCTCACAGACTCTTATTCAATAAAAAGTTCCTATTACACTTTTAAACACAGCAGATTATTTAAAGCATGTTTGGACTGGAATACTTCTATTTTAAAAGATAAAGCAGATTTTTCAACCTCAGTTCAATTCATTAGTGTATTTTTTGAATTAGACTCCAAAAGCTACAATAATTAAAACCATATGTAGAGCAGAAATGTCTCATTTGTTATGTTATATTACTTCTTCAGCATTATTACAAGTTCAGCCTGCCTGATGTGAGTCTAATTTTCTACTCAATCTTAGGCTGAGTCCCACTGGGAAGGTGAGATATTGTGATTATTAAGAAAAGCAGAGAAAGAAGAGATTAAAGACTCCCTGCTAATGAGTAGAAGAGAAAAGAAAGAGATGTGCCAATCTACAGTGTAGTACCTCTAAATTGAACTGCCAAACAATAAAAAACAACAGGAAATAAACAATTCTTCATTACAGAGAGAGACATTTTTAGATGTTCATAGATAATAAGTGCAGAATAAACAAAAATACTGATAAAAAGAGAAAACACCAAAACAGTCATATAAAAACTGGAATTTATAATGTTTCAGTATTTCCCTTACAGCCTTTGACAGAACAAATATAATAGACATCCAGTATATTCATTAAATATTTGAAAAGATAGATGAATAATGAAGGTCCAGTAAGATATTGCTAGTATTATTAATTTTAGTCTTAGCTGATTAAAATAAGAAACAGAACTCAGCTTCACTGAGAAGGAATGCAGTTTTGCTGTGGAGTGGTACCCAACAACAAAACCATTGAACTGATCAAAAAGATCAGTAGTTGTGCAGACAAAATATTTAGAAATGACAGTTCTCCAAAATTGTTTGATTGGGGTTTTTAACCTCCAGAAGCTCTCAATTACACCCCCTGTACTTCCAGAATCCTAATTCCACATAATCTGGAAAAAGAACTGTTATTCAAAGAAAAATGTCTTTGAAGGTTGTCTACAATGTAAATTCTTTCAAGACTAATAATACAGCATCAGGTAAAATATTTCTGTTTGCGAATGCTGTTGAACAGAGACCATCTTCTCATCAGATCTCAACACATTTTACAAAGGAAGAAAGCTTTTGGATGGAGAAAATGAAGGAGAGAAAACAAATGGAATACCTAAAATTATCCAGCATATTAATACCACAGAGGTATTAATAGTGATTTTTTTTTTTAAATTCACATTTTTACAAAGCAGTATTTGTAAATTACCAAGAGTAACTTGATGCTACTTGGCAGAATTAGCACAAAGATTGGTGGAATTGCAGACCTACATACATCTACTAGATAGCTCCAAAATAACCTTGCCTCACACAGATACAGAATTATTTGTGATTCAAGGAAGGTGGAATAAGCAAAAAAAAAACCTAGACAAATTCTTCTCTGCATAAACTGAAGCCAGTATAGGGTGACAACATCTCCTCATGTAAAATTAGTCAGGGAAAGTGCATCACAGTTTTCCATTGCCTCTTCTAGTAGTTTTAAGACTTGTTCCAACTATTGACTAAGTGACACAATTAAACACGCAACACTTGACTCTTAGCACTAAAAGAATAGAAACATGAATATCCATGTTTAATACTAACACCAGATTGCAAAATGAAAGGAAACCTTTGTGGTCACCTAGAATTACTGTTCCAAAATTAATGGAACCTACAAAGACCTACCAAGATACAAGTAGATGCTCTACCCCCGCTCAGTGTTCCTGTTTAAACCCGTAAGGACTATACAAGTCATATTGCCCACCATATATTAGAAGCTAATCATTTCTTCTTTATACCTCATGAAGTCTGTTATGCTATAAGCATTCCCCCATGTCTGTGTTCCCTATCCACATGTGATTTTCTCACTTACACCCTGTTTACCAACCATCTGTGTTGCTCTGAGTATCAGTGACCTAAGGTCTTTATGTTCAGATCTCTCAGTCTTTGCATCATCTGCACATTGTGTCACTAATGTTTACTCCAGGCCATTGACAAGCCCTTAAACACTGTGTGGCTATCCCTGACTAAGACCATGAGACCTGTGCCTGCTTGATGATTACTCATCACTCGTTTAGACACTCTTCATTCATGTGGCGTGTACTGGGAAGACTTTGTATTGTTCTAGCTGCTTAATCAAAATTCTTTGCCCTCCCAAGTCCCCCTTTGCCATAAAAAAGCCTCCCTATATCAATAGCTTTCTTATATCTATCACCCGAAAAGGGTGTCATATCAGCTTTACAATATCTGTGTTCCACAAGTCTAACAATTATTATTACCCTTATTTCATTCTTCATAATTGAGTCCTATATCAGCCATGCCATTATTTTACCTAAGATGGATGTCAGTCTGACAGGCCTATAATTACCATTGTAACCTCTTTCACCCTTTCAAAATATTGGCTCAACAATAGATTTCTTCTCATCTTCTGGAACTTTCCAGTTCCAGTTTTATTGAAAAGCAATGGCAATGGTCCACTGAGCTCCTCAGACAGCTTTTCTATAACATTTGGACATCTACTATAAAGACATGCTGATTTTAAAAGGTCCAGGGTTAGCAGCCTGTACCCATTTTCATCCTCATTAATTGTTGAAACAAGGTATTTCAGCTTCAGCATCATCATATGGCTATCACCCTGTTTCTTTTCCACAGAGAACCAGGAGGAGCATTCTGGATCACCATGAATTTTGAATTTTACACATTAACCTGTAACAAGCCCCACTTAGGAAAGGCAGCAAGTGAGACGATAAGGGAGAAGTAGATGGGACTCCTGCTCAGTGAATAAAAAGGGTTACAAGGGGAGATTATCAGTCTTGGAGAACCCAGAAAAGGCAAAGGAGTTTGCTTCCCAGGGTGAGGACTACGAAGGAACCCTAGGGATTTGAAGGGACAGCAGCAATTTTGCAGCATAAGGAGAAGAGTCTGTAAGAACAAATTAAAATCTGTCCAAAATTAATCCTTGCAATACCAAAATCTTCTTCTAAGAATTTTTTTTTTTCTTATCTCATATTATTTACCACCTTATAACTCCTCTGCTGCTGCTAACCTCTACCTACTTCTGTTTAATCAATAATTTCCCTGGTAGCACTCTTTTCTGTGCCTCTTAAATCCACACAGATGAGATCACTGAATACCCTTTGGCTGGGAAACTAGTTATCTTAGCTAAAAAAGAGGGACGGGTTAGCACAGAATTCGGAAAATTAGTTGGTTAAATATGTAACAGAAATGTTTATTGACTACTGCTAGTTTTCCTGCATTATTACACACATTTCTGCCTTTTGCACATAGTAACAAGTGAATACCATCATTAGGATTTCCTCCAATTTAAAAAACTTTTTAAAGTCCTTAATTCTGGTGGCCATAGGTTTCTCCTCGTGTCCTTCTGCTTTCTTTACAAACGTCTTCAATTCCTAACTTCTAATTTATATTCATTTATTCATTGCTATCAACTTCCCTTTTTTTCCCATTTGTTTCATTATATATTAGAGCTGCTTCTTCTTCCTCTGTAAGCCAGGCTAGTTTTTAACTGTTGGAAAATTTTCATTAAAAAATGCCAATGAACTGACCCTGAAACATTTCACTCAAGACATCCCTAGTTTGATAAAATTTTTGTCAAAACCAGCAGAGGACTCAGAACTGAGCTGAGCTGCCTTGGGACTGCCACAGGGCCACACCCCCTCTCTGGGTTCCTGGCTATGGGGAAGATCTGACAAGTGCAATGGCAAAACCCCAAAGTCTGTAATTATCAAACAGAAAAATAAAAACAAGGAAAACAAACAAACAAACAAACAAACAAAAAAACAACCAAAAAAACCCCAAACCACACCATATTTGTGATTCTCAGTGCTTAAAAACAAAGGAATGTATCTCTTAAATTCTTTCAAAACAGAGACATCTGAATGGGGACTACAACAATACAAAAATCATAGAACAAGTAGTCTAGGTCTTAGTATACGCTTGTCTACATTACCGGTGCTTTCTTAGTTATCCATGCCTTACTCAATTCCAACATTTTGTGGTTTTAAATTTGTTCATCTAACTCATCAAATGTCTCGGGAAGTGTCTCTCTGGGTGAGAGTGACTGACAGGTGCTGTGCAGGCACGTGTGTAATGAATGTCACAGACAACACGGAGGCCTCCTCAGAGAATGCCACTGGGAGAGACAGCTTGTCTTCTAGCAGTTTGTAAATAGAAATCCGGTGGGAGTTACATGGATTTGAGTTACCAGTCACTTTATTCCTGCCTGCTCTCTACGGGAATCAGGAGAATAAACAAGTACTTTTCATCACTGCACTTCCCATCCGCAGTGAAGACAGTGTCTATTCGGAACAGACCTTTACAAAGGATAATCTCTCTTTTGTTTTATCAACAGCCCAATCATGTCGCTACGACTGCAGTTATGGCCAAATAGTTATCACAGACCTAGATTTCCACAAAATGCATTTTTATGATGTGCCTATTCTATCCTCTTTCAAACAGAGCACACAGGCCATGCACAAATGGTGGATAGGATGCTGAAAGCAAAGCCCTTTAGAGATGCAGTAACATGAACATGATGTCTACTGCTTATTTTACTTAGTGACACCTGGACACTGAGCAGATAGATATTTCGCCAAGACCTCACTCACGTATCGATGTAGGGAGCATGTTTTCAATAGAAATTGTTCCTATTGAGAATAATAAACTCCATTGTATATTTGTCAGGATCCTTTTTCTTTTCTTTTCCTTTTTTTTTTTTTTTTTTTTTGTTTCTCTTACTGCACCTTTCTATCCTTTTTTTTTTTTTTTTGTTTCTCTTACTGCACCTTTCTATCAAGAGAGTAGAAGAGCGAAGATGAGCAGCAATACCTACAGTTTTATTCAGTGAAATGTGGATACTAGCAAAGCTTTGGAACGCATACACAGTTGTTTGTCTTTTGGTCTGCATCTCCCTAAGACAGCTGACAGGCATGAGAGAATTGTATTCTCTCAGGCTATATTCAGGAACTGGCACCTGACACAACAGTACACACATCTTCAGAAAAAAGTCTGCAGATCAGTGAATGGCTAAGAGGCAAAAAGCCAGCAGGTGGCACTCAAAAACATGTACTGGTGCCTGCATGAGAGCGTGATCTTGTGCACTACACATGGCAGCTCGTTCTCAGCAGTATCTTGTCTACGTAACCGGACAGAAAACAAACAAACAAACAAGAAAAATAAATTCCTGTTAAGCAGAGAGTCTTATTTTTAATAATTAATATTAGAGAAACATCTATGAACTCAGTCCCAGGTGAAATACTGTGTCAATGACATCTCAAAAGTCACATTCACACAAACCGACCAGGAAAATTCACATACTCTGTTTCATTTTCTTCTCTTTACACCAGTGTGATTTGCCTGTGCAAAGGAGATTTCCATACATGATTACATTTCTCAGGTCTCAAGAGGGAACAAATTACCTCAGTCTTCTGTGACAGGAACCTGCTGGTATGGGATTGGTATCTTTTTCCACTGACTTCAGAGTTCAGTGGTGAAGTATCTGAACATCTGCAGGCAATTGTACCTATTCACTGAAGATGATGATTAGTTTTCTAATATTTTTGCCGCTCCCCTCTCCATTTCTTTCAACATGCAGCCATTTGCTCAAATTAGCATGTGTCCAAGCTCAAAACTAAATCTATCATCTCTCATTGGTAGACATTTAACACTGCTTTATTAACGATTAAACCAAGGTTGTTTTAGTCTGTGAAATGGCATCACTAACGGTCACTAGCCTCCTCTGTCAATAAATAACAAGAAGTCTGTGCTGCCTGTCATTCCTTGAAAGACACTGAATCCAAGTCTGCCACTTTAAGTACTGCTCTCATTATTTATTCTCTTTCTTCTACACTGTTATCAAAATAGACTTCCTTTCATATTTCACAGTTATTAAAAGTTTAAAACTCGACATTTACAGGTTGGAGTTTTTTCTCCCCTAATTAGACTTCCTGAAAAAAAGACCTAAATAAATTTGCAACGTTGGATCATGTTGCTAAAATTTTAGTTCCTACCTTTTTACAGTTCCTTCCCAAGGCTATATCCTACAGTTTACAGAGCACCTTGTATATGGGTCATTAAGAACAAAGCCCTTAAAACTCTTTCTAAAAACATGAAGAACTTAAAACTCTTTCTAAAGGCTAGCCATACCACTGATTCCTAGATCAAGCAGACTCTATGAAATGGCGAGACTGATGACATTCAGAGAAGCCATGACAGGGATAAATAAAAAATGCTTACAGCTCTTTTTTTTTTTTTTTTTTTTTAACATGAGCCTTATTATTCATCCAGTATCAGGGCATACTCAGCACAAATAGCACAAAATAAGCATATCCTTTCCCACCAACCAAGAAATCCAATAAGAACAAAACTCTTCATTCAGATATATACAGTACTTAGCTTGTGAGATAAAACTATAAGCTCAGAAGTACTTCAAGACATAATAAAAATTCATACAGTGCTTCAAGATCCTTCAGACTCCAACCACAGAGTCAGTGTTGCTGAATATGTCTCCTGATAAGAGGGTGAAATGCTACATGCTCAGATTTAATTTAGGTGATACAAACCTGTATTTTGTTCCCTCTAAATGACCAGATGGGATATTTCAGAGGTATTTCTTCTTTTCCTCCCCACAAGAGGCATAAATATAGCATACATTGTTAAATTGGTTCTGTTCTGTTGCTTTTATTAAAATAATTACACTGTGTATATATCCAGATAGGCCTAGGGGATTTTTTTATTGTTATTATTAATTCCAGTTCAACACTCAAATGAATAAGTAAATAAATCTAATTCTAGTTAAGGAATTTGTTAGCCAGCTTTACAAAGTGCAGACTATTTTTGGGTAAGCCAGACCCAAATTTTACAGTCCTGATTAAATTACTCTCAACCGTGAGGAGATCATTTTCTTCATCATTGAGTCAGAGTTCTGGCGTTACAGTCAGATTTCAAAGGCAACGCTCAGACATTGTCAGCCTGCATGGAATTCTCACATATCTCAGACTTTATGTTTCGCAAGTTTCGACTTAAAGAATATTACTGCCCCAATTACTCTGCTGCTCTTGTCTCACATAAAATTTTAATTTAGTTAAAGGTGAAACAAATAAGATATTTAAATATTTATTTTTATTATAAAAGAGAACGAAACAACCTTTGTCTTTGTATTTCCTCATTCCCATAATTTTAAGGAGGCAGATTCTTTCATGGAGAAATCATTCATGTTACTGTTAGATTACATACTTTGCTTATAGCTATAAATTAAATATCAAGTACAAGTGAAGTGCATTTTAAACATTAATTAGAAATTACATACCTACTGTACAGTGGATGACAGGAAGGGCTCTACGTTGATCTGACTGTTTTAATTCATTCTGGCTGACTTAATTACACAACTTAGAATTTTTTCTTTCTTTTTTGCAACTGGATGGTAAATCTTCAAAAATTCTGCCTGTTTCATTAGATTAAAAAACTTCATTATACATTAGTGAATTCAGAATGGCACAGTATTAGAGATTCACAGAGAACACATTATAGCTAGTGGCCTATCACCAGTGGATAAGGTGATAAGGCTGTTTCTGTGAAAAACAAAACAAAACAAAAAATGCAGAATCAATTTCATTGTCCTTTTCTGTATTCCTGACTTTAAAGAAAATTCAAATTTCAAAAATCTTAATATTTAAGGCCCTTTAAAATACAAATATCTAGAATGACTAATATATATATTTATATGTACATTAAACACATTTGTACATGAAAATAAAGTTGCACCCATCCTTGTGGGAGGATCTACATCCCTTTCCTAACTGTACTACTGAGTTAAGTGTCAGGATTTGTCCATGTGTCCACACAGAAAAAAGCTTTGAACAGATACTTACTTGGGCATGTGTATATTTTCAGAATTTGATAAGCAACAAGTTTTCACTACTGCCCATGACAGTAGCTTGAAGTCTGCCTCCCTCTTTATCTTGATGATAATTTCTAGTTATAGCTGAAGGTATCACAGTTGTTACGATAACTGTCTTGATTTGAGAAGTAGAAAACCAGCATAATCAAAACCATAGCCTAGTAAATTTTATCAGAAGATTGAGGTGCATAATGAGGGAGATTTTTTTTTTTCTTAACTGGAAATGGTTACAAGTGCATGATATAGGTTTCAGAATTCCAAAGAGCATTTTTAAAAGTTATAGAAGGTATAAGGCTTTGTCTAAAATTTTTTTAAAATTTTTTTCTACAGAAAGTTTTGCAAGCCTTAGACAGACTCAGTAAATGACATGGGTGTCAGAATATTTTTGCACATGCTGTAACTGTATATAAAATGTTGACATTTGGAAAAATACTTTTTCTTTTAATCAGATTTTTATCAAAGAAGTAGAGTCCTTCATTCTAAGATGAGTGACTATAATTAGATGGTTCCCTAACCAAATCCTCCTACTCTCCCAGTTTTTGATACAACTATAAGTTATTTACTCATAGAATAAGCCCTGCACCAAGTTAATGAGATGCACAATAAATGCATCATTAATTTATGCTAGATACTATTCTGTTCCCTTCATATCTATTGTCGTTATCCTCCCACAGAACTCAAGCTAATTCTAATTGATGGTTTCCATCAGCAAATTAAAAAACAATATACTCCAGACTATAGTGATGAAAAGCATACACAGTAACACAATATGTTCGAAGAGAACACCACACTTTGTTATCTTTATGGTGCAGAATGAAAGACAAATTAGTTAAAGAATGCTGTGCAAGTCTTTTTATTGCTTTTATGATAATAAGAAGATAGTCCTTATTTGTTTTGATTGGATGGTACAAATTCATTGTCCTGTTACAAATTATTGATTCGGTTGAAAATCAGTAGTTGCCTGATTTAATACTTACAGGTGTTTCCTTCTGATAGTTTACATTTGCAATTTAAATTGCATTCAGAAAGCTTAAATAACTAATCCTCAACTTGTAGACATGCTCCTCTATGGAAAATATAAATCCAGTGTCAAACACCTTTTTTTGTTAAATACATTATTGGTGAAAAATTTGTTACTTGTCCTTCTAAATGGAGAGAATCACAAAGTTTTAGTAGGGGCAGTAGAAGTTGGGGGGGAGGGGGAATGGTAGTATTTAAGTGTTCGACAGCAGCCCCAAGCTAATTGCTTTCTGTTTGGTCTACATACAGAAATCATTTTATGCGCTTACAGGAAGAGAAGGAAAGGAGCTGCAGTTTATTTTGGGCTAATCTGTGGCACTGCAAGCCAGCAGGGGACAGAGTGAGCCAGACACAGTGGTGCTCATGCCAGTGCTGACATTTGCCATCGGGAAATATTTATGCACTTATGAACAGAGAGTGAGGCTCCTCATTGCTAAAGAGCAGAGGTAAATGGGGACCACAGCTCAAGGGGCCACCAAACGCACAAGCGCATCTCTTGAACTCAGGACCCGCTCTGCTGTTTCCTCCCTTCCCACTCCATCATCCAGCATAGCCTCCAGCCCTCACCGGTACCCATGGGCTTTCCTACTTGCTCCCTGTCCCACCCATAAGGATGAAAACAGAGGGACCTGTGCCCCTGTGCAGGCTCACACTGCTGCGAGTGTCCTGAGGGCACCAACAGGCCTTCACAGTGGGCCTCAGCACCTCACCTGGGCCCTACCCTCCACCCCTGCTCTCTGGGCGCCATTCCCCCTCAGTCTGGGGCCTTCAGCCCCGCTGTGGCTGCCATTCCCCCTCACCCCCGCTGTGGCTGCCATTCCTCCTCAGCCCGGGGCATTCAGCCCCGCTGTGGCTGCGTCTCCAGCTCAGCCTGGGCCATGGCCGGCCTGCAGGCCACAACCACGGGACTCACCTGGCTGCCAGGCAGTGGGAGGGTCCTGGCTCTAACAGTTTACCATGTATATACCGGTATAACATATCTTACTCCTAATTTGGGTTTATTTTGACTTCTGTTGAAAAAGCAGTTATCTTTCAGAGGAAGTGATTTACCACCTCTTGGCATAAAAGCTATCGCTTCAGCAGAGAGCTTTCCCAGCTCTAGGGAAAGATTTAGAAAATCTTTCACATGAGCCCTTCCGTCCTCCGGCTTCTGCTGCCCACCCGCTCCCCATCATTCTGACAGTAGGTTACAACAGCAGCTCAAATTCATCTTCCCTGTTTTACAAATAACTTTGCAGCTGCCTTCTTCAAATGACAGTCCTTCCTGCACTGAAGCTTTCTTTGATCTCCTCAAGACCCCTTCTAAGCCACCAAATCAGGCAGGCTGGACAGCTGGCACCGCTCAGGCTGTGTACTCAGCACACACAGCAGTATGTTCACTATGCTTAGGTAGCTGTTTGCCCTCACTATGCCTGAATTTCACCTTAAAACTCTTAACAGCAGTAGTACTACTTCTGTACAATAATTTCAAGGGCTAATACAAGAAATGACCATATAGTCCAAGAAACTATCATTACTTTCAACTGCTTCTCAGCTGACAAAGAAAAGACTAACTATATTAATGTTTTTCATTTTGGGGTTTTTTGGTGGGGTTTTTTTTTTGAGTTGCTTGTCACATTTCTCCATGAACAGGTATTATTTTCAGCCCAATCTAATAGCAGCAACCCAGTTTGTAAGTGGGGTTTTTTTTTGTTTTCATTTAATAGTCTTTCGTTTAATTTTCTCCTACAGACCATACAAGACAATTTTAAAGTTCTTCCTCCTCTTCTGTCATGCCTTGCAAATAGCAACCTGTCCTCTTACTTAGGTTTCCATTCCACATCTATGTTTCTGAAAGTTCCCCAACTTCAGGCACATGTGAGTAAAAGATGAACAACGTAGCTTTATGACTAATGTGATACTTACCTTACATTTTTCTAATTATGTAGTCCATAAATAAACAATATAAACATGGCTTTTAGACTTGATGATAGTGTCTGACATTTTCTTATAACTGTTCTCCATTTATTATCATTATTAGCTCTGTCTCTGACCCACAAAAGAAGCTACACTGTCACATGAATTTACACAACTCCAGTGGACTAACTGGACAAGTAAACAACCTTCGGTGAGAACGACACAGACATAATCTAATTTTTTTTTTAACTGGAAAAATACTATTTTAGTGCAAACACACTTCCATTAATGTCTGTTGAGTGCTGCATCTTTTGTAAATTAACCTATTCTTTCCTGAATACCTAGCAACACACAAAAAAAACCCCCAAACCTCTTGTTTTGAGGTGTATTACATTCCAGTCAAATTATTTTCCCTGTAGTTATCTTTTAAAAATTAGCTGAAAACACAATTCAAGAGATGTAAATTCAAATACAAGATACAAGTCTTCACTTGAAGTCTTGCATGAGTGATGATTTAAGGATTTGGCACATACACTACAAAGTGTAAGCCCAATTTTCAGTTTTAACCCAAAGCATTATTTTTAAAATCTCTCCAGTTCCTTCAACAAATAAAATTCCTGTTTTCTAACTCCTGCATCTGAAACTCTCCCTCCTGCAGTCCCAAACAGTTGGGGCAGGGCATACAGGGAAACAATTGATATTTCACTGTGCCTACTTTCTTTGCCCTTGAGTTTTGCAATTTTATTTTGAGCACAATTTATCCTGTGCCTTGTACACCCAGAATATCATCTGGGAAGGAAGCAGCTATTTGCCTTTCCCGGGTGGGTCTGTCACCACTCTGTATCTCCAAGCAGAACGTGTGTGATGGAGCATTCAACTTGAGGGAGCCAGCAAAGAGGTGCAGCCAGTTATGACTCCCATTAGCATACAGTGCTATGATGCATGTGAACCCAATCTCTTGACCTTTTTCAAGTATGAATTCAATGTCATGTGGGTATAACCTGCTGAGTGACATTACAACAAGACTCCATTGCTCCGTTCAAGCAAATATGACCCTAAGAGCTGCAGGTGAATGAAAAGGGAGTAAAAGCACAGTTGTTACCAACCTGAGCCTCCACCAAACCAACAGGAGAGCTCTACACTTACAGAATAACCAGCAGCCAGCCAAGAGGTTTCAGCAAACACCAGCAGGATGCCATTCAGAGGAACAAATGCCATTTCTAAAAAATAGATCACAGACTGATGGGGAGTCTACAGCTACCAAGCCACACTGCGAGCAGCCACAGGAGTTGATTCTTCTGTCAAAGTGTATCAAAGGAAAGGAACTGCAAAGGGGAAGAGCACTCTAAAGGCTTGCAGAGACAGAAGGTGGTCATTTCAGGTTACTGCTATTGAGAGGAAGTATTGTGCATGTGCTGTTCACTTTTAGCACTCAATTAATATTTTAAAGACATTCTCAAGCACTTCTTATAATTTTATTATTTTTCATTTCTACTGTTTTAATGCCCTCTGAGAACCTTGAAAAGCCAATGTCTTTCCCTATTAATTTTGTCCTTTTCTATTTGACACACTCATTTATCTGAGTTTCTTAGCAAGGCTCAAATTAACGTCTTTTTCTTTCCCTCTTGCTTTCCTGTTTGGAAAGTCTGTCTTGTTTCACATGCAGAAAATAAAATATCTTAAAGCAAACAGCACAGCACATTACAAAGAACTCAGCAACTTCATCTCTTAACTTCTGAAGTGCTAAGGCTTGGACAACCGGCCCAAGCCAGAGCTGACCTATAGATGAATCCTGTATATTTTATAACTAATAACCATTGTGCTAATAGGTGTTATACTAATTGATAACAAACCACCTATTCTGATGCAAAAAGTGTTGAAGTATTGAAGCCTGAGCAATAGGCCCGGAGCCAGAGCTGCCAACTTAGTATGCAGTCATTAACGAAATATGTATGCTCATTAATGAAAGATGTAGCTTAGATATCATATACTCATTACTGATGATGAATGTAATGAAAACATGTCTATCCTGAATGTATCTTTCTTCTTCTTTACGTAGGGGCAAGTTAACAAGGCCATGGAGCCACCTGTCCGGCCTTGGGACCAGACACGTGGCCTTGTTCTAAAAAGAACATAAATAAATTAGATAAGCAGGGAAACTCCCTTAGCTTCTCCCTTGAGCCCTGGCCAGGCTCTGGGGGAATCTAATGTGAGAGTGAAACCAGATGTTCCGCTCAAAACAAAGGTACCATTATTCTGGCTTGCTGTTTTTTGGTATATAAGGTTGGACCCACTTGCTTTGGACTTTGGATGCCTCACCTATGGGTGGACGCACCGCGTAGGATTTCCCACTTGCAGGGATGGGCTCTCCAAATCCTCGCTGTAACCGGGGCTGCCCAGCGTCTGCGGATCTGGATGATGGTAACGTATGCAAGTGGCAATGTATCTTTCTTAATCACTCTTCTCTCTCTGAGGTAGTAATGATTTGATGCATTACCCTGTATTTTCCTATTTCTTTAAGTGCATTATTCTGTCTTTTCTTACTGTATGTTTTCTGTATTATTCTGTTACATTATTTAGTAATTTTGAGTAAAATATGCCTACTCTTTTCACTCTGGTGTCTGAGTTTAATTGGTATCCTTAATCAGCAAAACAACTTCCCAGGGCATGATCAGGAACTGAAGAATCTATCCCACAATAAGGTATGTCTGTAACAGCAGCCATGAAACACAGGGTAAGGAAATAAAAGGATACTTACCGGTTTCTGATAGCTTGGGTCCAGGCATCCTAACATTAAAATTTAAATTGTCAATTTAAAATGTCAGAGCACACAGTGTCAGCCTGAGCAACCTAGGGATCTCGCTACAGAATTAAGGTAGAAATACCAAATCCAAAACTACAGTCCTGAAATCCTCAGTTTAGCACCTGCCTAACTTGAAGGTACCTAAATCCTGGGTATATTCCACTTTGGATTTCCAAGTTATGTTCTTTTACAAGTGACAACTGTTTCCTAATCTGACAGATGCTTTCTATGCCTAGAACTGCCTCACTCAAAGGCAACTGACACTTTTAAGGCAAACCAGTATGCAAGCAATCCCACCTATGCCTGTGAGGGGCCGAATCCAACAGTGCCTTTCACGGTACAGTTAAAACACACCAGCTTGGATATTTGGTGAGACGGTCTGTAGGTACCCACTTTGGCAAACAGATTATGTGGCAAAGCTCTCCTAGCAGTCAGTGAAAAAGGCAATTCAAAGCAAAAAGCAAACAGGCACTGAACTGTATTCAGGAAGAGACTGTCTCTCTGCTGACAACTGCAGAAGCCTAGCTAGATAATTTTGCTGGCTAAATTAAATGCCTATAGTAAAGTGCTAACGCCAAGTGATACAAACAGTTACCCTTTGTCCTAAAATGCAAAGAGATGGTGAAAATAGCATCCAGTAACCTTTCATTCAATAACTCAGGCTTCTCTCAGCCAATTCCCTGGGCTGTTTATGTTTTGTAGCCCCTGACTGCTGAATGTAAATTGCACAAATGCTGCTGTAAGCAGAGAGTAGATGCTAATACTCCTCCTTCTGCAGGCATGCTTAAGCTATCTGAGTCATGGTCTCACTTGTGCTATCTCTTTTCTTGTGGCTATTGAATCCTTTTCTACATAGTGGATCAGCTTCAAGGGCAACGTTAAGATTGCTGTGGAGATTGTAGCCCCACTCAGATTACTTTATGATTCACATCACTTTCTGGTGCTAGAGAGAATATGTATGAAGCAAAGCACCAGCTCTAAAACTATCACTCCTGCCCAGCTCTGGTTTAGAAATAGACACATGCTCACTTCTTAGAGAAGCTGGTTAGAAACATTTACCGTTAGGAAATATTTCTTTAGAGGAGAGATGCCTGTTTACAGGTCTGAGTGACATGGTAAAGAGTAAGAGGGTGGGATTTCAGGCACACAATTTATTTTTTATTTCCTACTTACTAGTTAAGCAGTTTGCTGCTCTCCTTGTGTGATTTTGGATGACTTGAGCAGCTTAACCCACCACACACAATGCATAGGAACATAGATTAGTTACCCAAAGATCTTTTTGCAGCACATACCTTGCAGATGTTTATATTCTTTATCAGAACTACCCACAGTGGAAGCAGTCACTGCAAGCAATCATGTTGTCAAGAACAGATGACTGTAAGAGAGCTAATACATGGATAATCATGAGAAAGACAGTTTGGCAGAACAATGAAGGTGAGAAAGGGGGCTGTTAAGGATTGCTGAGTTGCCTTGAAGCAGGTATTTTCATCTGAAGAGGATGTGGATTTGTTAATCCCAAATGGTCAAAAGAAACAGCAGAATAATTTTCCTTCAATTAATACAGCAGCAATATCATGCATTCTCTAAACCAGTGTGTGATAAAGTAACAAAACACCAAGACAGAGACCCACAAAAGGATTAAACTTAGAAGTTTGTTTATGTTTATTACCCTTTCCCTTGGAGCATGAGTTCTAAGTAAACCATAAAACTTAAAATTCCGTGAACACTTGGAAAAGCACGTGGCTTCCCAGCATTCAGATAAAGATCATCTTCCATGTAACCTTTGATGCCCTCTAAATCCTGGGATCCAAGAATAGCTATCCTGGCATCATATAAACAGACTTGCTTTACAATTTGACATACCTCAAGGAGGTGGCAAAGCTATGGTTTATCCTCCGATGCAGTGAGGAAAGAATCCTTCACACTTGTATTTTGTTTCAGTTTCCAATTTTAATGGAAAAAACCCTGTCTGCTTCCCTTTGTTTTATGACACAGGTAGGATATCACCAAACATCATACACTCTTACCCTAATAAAACTACTTCACTATCTTTTAAAAATCAAACTCACAAATAAAGCAACTGTTCCCTGTTACTCTTTATATTTATTAAAACATTAAAGAAAGAGTAGATTTTATCATCTAATATTCTTTTTCCTAATGCCTGCATCAGAGAAGGATTTGAAGATGTGCTATCACGTTAAATGTAACACAATAATAATGATTTTAAATATCTTTTCTATAATAGACTTTGGTCCTGAAAATTAATCTTTTAGAAATAAAACTCCTACAAAACCCTGCTATTACTGTTTCTTTTCCCTAAGATATTTCTGAGTAGTTAACATTTGTCTATGTTCCTTACTTATCACCTACTTTTAAAAGCCATTATAAACTTTTAAATATTTTTTAAATAGTTGTCTCATCTTTTCATAACTTTTCCTTATATAATACATTCTCTTTCTATGCAGAAAATGTGCCAGCTGTTGTCGGCAAGGATCTGTGCAGTGTATTGTACAGGACTTTATTCTTGCCCTTCTACTTAGAAGTAAGAAACTGCTGTTGCAGAAATATGTTGGTCTTTAAAAAATAAATAAACCACCAATAAAAAAAAAAACAATAAAAAAAAATAAACCACCCTTCCAAAAAGTGAAGCTTGGATTGACACTTTCATACAAATTTAAGCCACCAGAGTTGAAATAGAAAGGTAAGGGAAGAGAAGCAAAAAGTGACTGTGTTTCACAAGCACATGAACTGAATTTTAGCCCATGGCCTTCACTCTGCACTGCTCTCTTTCTTTGCAGAGGACTCACATTTTTCAAATTATGGTTATCGTTATCCAGTCTTAAACGGATTACTTCAAAAATTCTGTTTAAAGTAACAGTTTGCTCTATGTGAATAAATACACTGGTTAGTTTCTATCTTTATTTTCCTTTCTTGAATAGAACTGAAAAGACATTTTCTTAACCTCATTAACACTCTTCTAGTAGTACAAGAAGGTACAGATGACCCCTGGAAATATCCCATATTAAAGCATGTGAGGAGTGGTGTAGTAAAGGATAAGCGTCAGCAGGGAGGATATATCCAGACATCTGAGCACTCTCTCTCAGGTATCCTGTGTTTCTCTTGGCCTCTAGAGTCATATTCCATTAGCCAACATATTTACTTCACCCACCTTACTTGAAATCACAACTGGAAGAGTAGGGGTGTTATCAGGAATTAGTTTTTATCATGAAACGTGCAATAGAATGAGATTTTTCTTTGTTCCTGTATTCAAATAGACACTTGAAAACATTGACTTCCATTCGAAAACAAAACAAAACAAACAAAACTTCCATCACCTGTGGAACTAATGAAACCTAGTCTGATACAGCTCAATACCCTCAGGGCCTTCTCAGAACACCACAAGAAATCCTGACTCTTACAATCATCACACATAAAATCACACAAAAGACAGCAAGCTGACTGCTGCCACACAGGACATGTAACACACGTCAGTGCTGCCAGGGTTTTCTTCACTGGAGATAGTAACATTTTTTCTCTTTACATTCCACTTACTGATTCTGGGAGGAAAAAGAAAGTTAAGAATGTCAAGACTTCAATCCTTCTTTCTAAACTGATCAAAATTGGCTAGCTAGGTTCAAAAATTATTGTACAGAACGGCGCACAGACAGAGAAGTCTTAAACTATCGTTTCCTTAAGCAACTCAGTAAAAAAAGTTTTAGAGATACGAAGAAAATAGTTTGAAATGTGACTATGCACACACGGAGACCTTGAAAGAGAGAGACAACTCAAGTCTTTTGAAGGTGTTATATATTTGATTTCTATATTTAGGCAAGAGAAGGCCTATTAAAAATATTTTATGAATGGCAATACTAAACATGACACTAGAAGATCTTAGTAGAATCTGACTGGCCATTTTGCTTCACAAGCAGCTTTACCATGCACAGAGAGGAAGGATTCCAAAGCAGCTGTTGCTTATAAGGGCTAGGTATTGAGGTTTCTCATAAGTCTAGCTTGTGCCTCCTTGCTTAGGCAAGAGCTTAAATTTCTAGTGCAGGTAGTATTCAGCTATGTATGATGCCCTTTCAGTACAGAAGAGTACAAAGAACAGACTGTAAAGGCTTTAAGATTCACTACGCTTGCTATTCTTCTTAACTACCGCCCTATTTATAAAGATCCAATTACTCCAGTGGTCTTGTTTGCAGATATTAGGTCAACAAACAACAGGATACATACACTTCTATGTGACTTCAGTAACCAACATGAATATCTCATTCTGCAAATTATACTCAGAGGAGCACTTGCAAAATTCTACAAGCCTAATGTGATTGTAAGATTATTTGATGAACTACATAAAACACACACATTCATATAAAAAAATCATTAGCAGGTCATGGATAATTCACAGATAGAAAAACTGATTAAATCCCAAAGCAGTTATATACAATGAATGGCTTGACCTGCTCTATTCAGTACATGCATATTGCAGAAGTCAAGTATATTGGCTCTTTCTTGACACTTCATAGATCTTGGCATATATTATTCCAAATATTCCATAGATTAGAGTAAGAAAAAGATGTTAAGTTAACAAGCTGCTTCTGAAAAATCTAGCAATTACAGTGATTCATAAGCCAGACTCTGAAAATCCTTCACAGGTTCCATTAAAATTTACTTTAAATCTTTTATTGAATAAGCTATGGAATACAAAACCAATGGTGTTCTATATTGTTATTGGGAAAATGCCTTCACTCTTTCAGAATAGCAGTTTACAGGTGCTCATTTGACTCCCTAGCCAGGTAAATTATTATAGGGTTATTTAGAGTCCTGTTCCAGTAGAGTTACTCCGTGTGTGAATGCCTACTGATTTCAGTGGAACTTATATTACGCTATCTGCTATGAAGTCTTATTTCTTTCTCTTCTAAAATCCTCACTGCTGTGTTTGCTCGTTTCATTATTGGTTCACACCATTGTGATATTAGAGCTAACATATCCAGAGTAAATCTATGAAGTGAGAGAGACTACAAATCAGAATGCTAATGATAAAGATGGTCACTCACAAAGAGAACGCTTACCTATTTTCTTTGAAGACTGCTAGGTATAATGAAACCTAATCAGTAAATGACACTTAAGAAAGATTAACTCTAATATACCATATAATCTTATTTGTATCCATTGTTTTTACAGAAATCTCCTTGCAATGTAAGCTTAACTCTATTTAATAATTAAAATTACTTAAAAGCAAAATTGACTACTTACAGGTACAAGCCCTGATTATGTTAATTTAAATTATAAATGCTTTTTCTTCAGTGCGATCATGTATTTTTAAGTCTTTTAGACAATCATGCTTCAAGCACATTTGGTATGGAGTATATGAACTGATAACTTTCATATGGTAATGAGTTTCTAATTTCATGTAAATCTTTTTTTTTTAACTGAAAGCATTTATCTTTTATTCATTACATAATCCTCTTTACATACAATGGTTATACAGAATATCAGTAATAATCTGTTTCATCCTTTTGATTGTTTGAGAATTTTATGCAGACCAAAATTTGATTTTCATGTTTTCTGACTGCAAGGCTTTCCATATTTTGCTTGGTTCATTTGCTGCTCACACCCAAATTGGGAAACTCTGATGTAAACACATGCAGGCCCTGATTCAGTAAAAGTACTTAAAGCACCTGTATTTAAGGCTGCCTGTGGCATAAATGTGCCTACTTGAGTGCTTAAAGCTAGTCAAGGGCTTATGTGCTTTGCTGCATCTTAAAGAAACTTGATTTTATATTCAAGACATTATAACCAGCCATATGACTCTACTCTGAGATGATACCATGTCAACAATCAGCTGGGTTCCATGTATATGAAAAGAGTCCACTGAAGAATCAGCTCTTTGTATATCATCTACAGGCTATTTACGATCAAATCTGTTGAATTTTTTTTAACCCTTCATGTGGCAAAAATAAGAGCATCATTAGTTACTGTTTAACATACTCAGAATAACGCTAATTGCTATGGGCTGGGCTCTGGGATGCTCTAACAGTTCAAACAGATGCTTGAGGCTCTGCGAAGCCTCAGTAAAGACAGCAGAAATGGGATTTAACTCATCTCACTGTAGACATACAGATCTAAGACAGACAGTTATTTCTTCTTTGTAGTTACCGGAGAAATAGGTTTCTCTATAGAATTACTTATATCATCAAAATGCTAGTAAGGACTACATATTCCCTAAATCATGTTTCTGTTTCTCTCTGCTGACCATAGCAAGAGTCTCCATGGCCACACTAGTTAAGGCCATGACACTGCTGATGACTCCCACCCTGCTGGGAGTCTCTCAACCCTCTCAAGTTTTTTTCTTAAAGTATTTTTCCTTAAGGTATGTTTAAAAATTTTTCCATCACTTGAAAGCACTTATGTTCTGATGGAGGTCCATTAGTCCAAAACTTTATGAGAGCTCTTAAACATGTCAAAACCTCTATTGCTGAGCGAAAAAACATAATGTATAGTCCAGATAAAATGATTGAACTATTATCACTAGTCCAAACATTGGAACCCTATCTGGTTTATTATCCAGTAGTCTATTACCATTTCTCCTTCAGAAAAGACTCCAAATAACGTCCTTTAACGTTTCCATAAAAAAGAACAGAATTGCACTGTGTACAAAGTAGGTTCTCTAGATGTTAGATGGGCACGCAAACACATCAGAGGTTTCCTAACTGCTCACTAGGTGGTTGGCAATTTGTCTGACAGTCAGTTCTAATGGAGTGACCACAGTTTTTGCAATCCATTTTCAGGCAGAAACAGTTCACAAAGATAAGGTCACTGTCTGAGAACTGAAGTGTCAGACAAATCATCATTCAACTTGCAAACTGTGCCTCTAAAGAGACCGGTGTGATTTGCGACTTCAGGGTTTGTTTTTTGTTGTTCATATTCCTGAGAAAATCACTGTGGAGATCATTTGTTCCAGAGCCTGCACAGCCAGAACTCCAGCACAAGGAACTTGCAGAAGGCATGACCACCAAATGCACTGCTCTTTTGTTCACAGAATAGCACCTTCCAGAGGTCAAAGGAAAATAAGTCTGATAAGCTGATGCCAAGTCATACTTCACTGCAGAGATGGTTGACTGAAAGGGGCAAAGTCAAAGATCTATTTGAAGCTTGGATCATCCAAGTACATCCTCCACAGCCAATTTCCCAAATACAATACAGGAAGCGAAAAACCGCAGTGCCTGCAAGCAGCTTAAGAGACTGAAAGGAAATCTAGGGCTGTTTGTTGACAGTAAGAATGCTTAGCTGAAGGTTCAGTCATTGGTTTATATGTGTTTTCTTGGGTTTTTTTAAACACGCAAACACAATTTTTATGACCTTCTTTTGAAATTAAAATGATTATCAATATGGCTATTTAAAGCTGCTTTTTAAATAGGCCATTATGCATCTTCCATTGCATACTAAAGATTCTCATAAAACTGGACTGGAATCTAAACTTTTGTAGGAACTTAGATGATACTATACCAGCTGTCCTACTTTTTATTTCCCTTTTACCTATAGGAATGAGGTTCAGGTTAGGGAGCCTGCACTCCGCACGTACATCATTACAAAATTTACATATGTAAAAAAGGTTAACAGGAGACAGCATGGAAAGTCATCTACATTAGCAAAGAGTAAAACACAGCTAAATATTTACCATTAGCTAGCTATCTCTCTGTAGTTCACTGCAGAATCCTGGTTTACTTATATCTGAAAAGCAAAACAGACAGAGTCTCCACAGTCATTTTTGCAAACATCTGGACACCCAGGTTCAACAGCGTGTACTGCCTCATTTTGTATATCATAAGCGGTTTAGCCAGTAGCCTCACCTACAGTAGAGGATGCAGAGATACATAAATGGAGTGCAACTCTCAAAATACTCCTGTGCAGGATCTTCTGTTCAAGTTACCAATGACAAAAATCTCCTTTGAAATAAGGAGGCAGCACATTGCTCTAAAATCCCACCTTTGCAGCTTTGGTCAAAGTTGAGCTCCAGCCAGGTCATTACCAGTAAAATATTATCACAACATCTAACTTAAGAGCATGCCTGCAGGCAGAAACTGCACAGTTCAGCAGCTGCAGAGAGGGGCTTACTTGCTGTCAGCGGTGTATATTTCATACTCCCATGTGCACTTATGGTTGGTATTTATGCAACTGGAAAATAAAAATAAAAATAATTCTCATCCTTCCTAGTATTGAGAAAAATTATAGAATAAACCACCTATAGTAGGAAAGATTTCTCACCTGAATCTGGCCTGGTTCTGTCTAGTCAACAGACAGATCAAAAAAAAAGCTAGTTGTGTCTTTAAAGCTGGTACTGACGTATGTCCAGTGTTCACTTAACTGGGTCACACACAGCTCTACTGACTGACAAAGATAATTTGGTTACACATAGACTGTTCTGATTTGCTCCTATTGTACTTGAAGTGGATATTATTGTAAAGGTCACTATTTTATTGCACAACTATTAGGTGCATCAGTACCTCCTTAAGTGATGTGGCTAATGTCATCTGGTGGATTCTTTCTCAAATTGCCTGAATTTAATATCTGTCTATGGAGGCAGAAGTCAGACACTCCACAACACTATCTGAATCTGTCACAACTGTGAAGAGTTCTTTAGACTTATAAAGCTCTGGGAGGGAAATCCAATTTTTTGTTACAGATGGAGAGCAAGGGCACAGGCAGGAGATGACTGACCCCACGCCACGAAGGATAGTTGTGCCTTAACTGAAAATTGACCCAGGGTTTTTTATGTCCGAGCCAAGTTCATTACCTTCTAGAGCATCCTCCCAAGTGCAAAGCTAACTGCATATTAGTTAAATAAAAACTATTAGATGTGCAAGTCTTCCTTAGGCACCTGTTACTGAGATTGGTATGTTTAAAATATTGTGTCACACTAATCTTCAGAGAAAAGTGATTTAAATATATTACCTCATCACATCCACAGACATCTTTTCCATTATCATTTCAGGGGGCTTTAACAGATGGAGAATAGATGGGAGAAAGTGTGTGTTAACATTAAAAATTTTTTTTTGAGATTCTAGAAAAACATTGTCCAAGGATATGTTTTCAATGCATTCAATATTTATGTGCTATTAAAGAAGATTTTTTCCCCCTTCTCTTATACTTTGGTACTTGCAGCTGTTAATAAATTAGCACATTTCAATTCCAATAAAGTTATCCCATCTGGTCTGAAGTAATTTAATTATTTCCAGTGTGAGTTAAATAGTCATCTTTAAATACAGCTCTTTAAAAAAGTGGATATTTTTGGTACAGTTCTACCCTGGCAAAATCAAGAAGAAATCTCTTGAATCTGAGTAAAACTTTGAAGCCATGTGAATTATTAAAATACACACAAAGTCCAAAATAAAGCTTGGGTAAATCCTAATAAGATAACTCTAAAAAATTCAGATCATGTCTATGGAAATATTTCAATGATGTAAAATGAACATTTCAGCCTAGGAATAACAGAGATTAAAAAGTGTTAAAGACGGGTGTTTCAGGAAGGTTCTGTTTTGAAGGTTTAAAGATGAGCAAATTTTGAAAATTTTTCTCCTAAAACTTCATTCTTGACTGTGCAGATTTTTCTTCTAAAAGATATTAAAACCAGGCAATTATAAAGTAATGAACTTAAAACTATAAATCAAACAATAAGGACCCAAGTCAAAGATAATTCACCATTAAAAAAATGCCCCATAAACATGGCTTGAGATTCCTTGACTATCCAGTTCCCAGCATAATAATTTACAGCAGCCTGAGGTCTGCACTGAGTTGTACCTTGATGTCTGTAGTCCAGAAAAGCAAATCTAGCTTCAGGAGACTGGTGGAATGCAAAGGTCCTTAATGAGGAATCTTTTACCCGACAGTTTCCTGTATGCAGAGAAGAACCTTTCCTAGGTGGTTTAGCCAGTTCGTAAGCCCTTCTGTGAAGAAAAGATAGTGAAAAGAATACAGTGAAAAGGATACACTGAAAATCAGCGCTCCCTGTGCAAGCAGACACAAGGACACCACCATCTCACTTTAATAGGAAACACAGAAGTATTTAACCAAGAAGTTGTTATTTTCTTTTGTTTTTGGTTTTTTTTTTTTCTCTGCTAAATCACTTAATTTTTCATGTGTCAATCAATAGGTCAATCCCCAAGCACAGTTTTAACATTTTGGGGAAGTAATTCAACTTATTAGAGTTGTGTATGTGTATTTTTTAAGCCCTGGTGTTTTGCTTTAGGAGTTAGTGCACTCTAATAGAAATTACTGCATACATTTATTCCAGGTTGTATAAAAATACTTGTTACCTTGAAAAAGACAAACTGCAAGAAAATGTCAAATGACTTCATTGTTAGGTATGGAAAAAGCAGAAGTGTTTTTTGCATTAGTTGTGTTCTGCTTTAAATCTATCTGTAAGATACTATAACATAATTGGAGACAAAGCAAACGCCATTGCCTAACCAAAAGCAAACTTACTTAGAATAATTGAATTGAATTTCCATCCAATCTCAGTAACGGGTATCCTCAGCATAATTTATGAACATTTCATTTTGAAATATTTATTGCAATTTTTAAAGGTGAATTGGTAAAGATCACTTCAGCTCTCCACATTACTTCTATAATGCTCACACTTTAATTGAGTTTATCCATCAATGTCGTATACTGTTTGGAGAATGGATGCAGGGATAGAACTGTTAGAGCTGCGTGTGGAAAGGACTTTGATTTAATTAACAATAGTATCTCTGTAGAGAAGTTAAAGGCTATATTCATTCTGTTCTAATAAATTGGATTCAGGCTCTTTGTTTGGACAGAGAGTGGTGAATGATGTTCAGGTCTATTTCTTAGAAGTGGCAGGACATGAAATAGTGATAGGTTGCAGAATGGTAGTAAGTTCAAACTATTAAAAAAAAAAAATTATTACCTCACCTTATCAGAAACATACCAGTAGTGCCTGTGCTACATACTTGTGAAATACTATTGCTTCCTTGATTCTGTGTTGGTTTCACGTGTCAGGGTGAAAATTCAGTTTCAAAAACAATACTGCAAATATAAGAATGGACTTGCACCTTGAATACATGAGACATTCTCTGTTGTTTTTGCCTTGGCAGTCAACTCACTGAAAAGGCTGAGTTAAGATAATTACTCACGTGAGTTATGCATTCAAAGGAGACCAAGATACTCTGAATGTGTGTTGATATTGCCAAACAAATCTCATTCAGCTTCATGGTTTTCAATACATCTTAGTTTCTTTTGCATTTTGTACGCTCCACTGAGCATCTTTAAAATAACAGCCAAATAAATTTGTTTTTGGAAAAAACTTTCTGGTTAATGCATGAAGCATAGAGTTGAGCTTGGACCATGAAATAGAGAGAAGATAATTCTCACTTAAATTCTCCCTAAATACAGTTAAACACCAGCACCAGCAGAACAGTTTGCCAATATTTGATTAAGGCACAGAATGCAACATTAAACAGGTGCATGATGAAATGTATCCTCTGCTTTTTATAGTAACTTCTAACCTGGTGTGTCAGAGGCAGTAATAACACGTGACAGAAGCACCAGTAACAGTGGTTGTTCTCATTCTAATCCAGAAATCTTATGTTTTAATGTCAAACAACGAGGAGCGAGAACCTTGAAGAAAGAGAAATGTAACACACTATTTCTGAAGTAGAAACACACTAATCAGTACCAAAAGCGAGGACTGGTGATGCTAAATGAAACACAGGACCTGAGGAAAGAGCAAGAGCAACTGATAAATGCTTCAGCAAAAGCTGATAGGAGATTCCAAAGTATTGATTCTATCTTTTATCTTCCTACGCTATGTGAGCAAGCAAATAAACAGCAGGACAACATCCAAACCAAAACTATTCAACAGGAAGGACAAAGATCAAAGTAGTCTTGAATGTATTTTATCATTGTTTCCTGCTGGTAGGTATTGTTAAGTTGAAGTATAATACAAATGCATGAATTTGTACTAGAAGGCTATACATGATGTCTAATTAGAGCACCTAACAATATATTAGCTTAAGTTAAAAGAAAGAAAAAGCACAGTATTATCACATGCAGAGGTTGAATCTAATAATTAGTAATTCTACAGTATTTTAGAGTACTTCAGGCTGAATCCTCTGTATGGGGTTTGTTTAGCTTTGTTGTGGTTTTGTTTGTTTCCTTGTTGAAAGAAAAAGAATAGGTCATGAGCTGTCACCATCAATAAGCAAGGATGATTAGGTGCCTCTTATTAAAGATGACAACATTTCACCTAGAATAGAAACATTATTTGAATTGAGTAGTCATATGAATGATCCTAAAGTTTGATTCAAGGTAGCTGTAATGAAGTAACAAGCACCACCTAAGAATTATCCCCTTATGCAAAGTAAAGCCAGTTCAGTCTCCAAAAAAAATTAAAGTAACCTCTATACTGCAGTTAACTGCCATCAGGCTTAAAACATGGGAAAACAAACACAATTTTATGTAATCTTCCACAGACTCACTTTTCTATGAGGAAGGCATAATAAATTATGAATCTATTTAATTGTATGAGACCAAGGAATGTTTAATATCTCAAGAAGCATATAGTAGAATGTTCTTGCTGTCCCATATATACAAATTAATAATTGGATGGAAATTCCTATGAATAAATTGCAAGTATCCCTTACTGTCAAAGTTTGTTTACCTTCCTGTTGTCTGCACACATCATCCTTTTTGAGGATTTTCTATGGAGCATTCTTTCTAATAAGAAACAGAGACATAAAAGTATCAGAAATATCTACCTTTCTAAAGAAATGTCATGTGATTTGGGAAGGAAGAAAATATTAAGATCACTAATACACCTTTAGGGAAGATTTTCAGGTAATGTAAATTGTCAAAAGTCATTAAAGGGTCTGTAATAATTAACATCAACCAGAATTCTGCCCTGTTCACATCTTTGTAGTTCAATTGTTTTCAACTTTTATAAATCTGCAGTCCACCAAATTTTTCAGTGAAGATGCAGATCCCCTCAAACATTTTTCACATACATAGAATGTTGTAGAACATACATTAACTTTTTTTCCGCTTTTCCTAATTTGCAATTCCCTTGGAGACAATCCACAGATCCTCACCCCATGAATGACTGATCACAGGTCAAAAAAAGTCCAGTGTCCCAATTATAAGCTACTTGGGCAAGCAATCTCTGGTAACCAGACTGTAGGTACTCTTTGGAAATCTTTTATTTCAGTTCACTCCTTTATTCCCCTCATGACTCTGGACTGTAAATGCTTTAAAGTTTTGTTATTCTTTGTATAATTCATAATTTTCACACAAAAGCCATTTAGAAAATATTAGCTTCCAGAAGGTTCAATAATAATTATTATTTTTCTTAATGAAAAACTGAGTGAGGAGGATACACAAGAACAGGTTGCCCAGAGAAGTTGTGGAATCTCCATCCTTGTGAGTATTCAAAACCCCATTGCACATGGCCACAAGCAACCTGCCCTAACTGGACCTGCTCTGAGCTGGAGATTGGACTAGCTGACTTCTGGAAGTCCCTTCCAGCTCACATGATTCTGTGACTGTGCTGGAGGTGACATTATCAGGTGTGTTAGACAATCCTAGACATTCAGCAACTGTGCACATTTCAATCATAATTTTCTAGTGATCTTCAAGCTTCCATGGCTTTACTCATTATAATATTTGTGTGGTCCCATTGCTATACTTTTATAAATTTACCCAACCCCAATTTCCTTCAGAATAACAACCATGTTAACAGCTCTTCTGGGCTAGATTTGTTTTGAGCAACTCCTATGTGTATCATTGTCCAGCACTAAAATTCAATGTCGGTGTAGGTCACAGACACCATACTAGCAATAGGTAGATAATCATCCAATTACTGGAAATAGTGGTAATTCTAACAGACTCAGTGTAGCTGCTCAGAAAGCAAAGTGTGTTCCCTGAGGGCTGAAGGATTTTGACTTCATTCTTTATGGTTTTGCTCAAATTCTTAAGGTAGCACAAAAGGACTTGTAATAGCTCACAGAAAGTTCCCGAAAATAGTCCTAGAAACAGGAAATGAAGTTAATGTGATGCCAATGAAGCTTATAAATGCAGTACTTCTAAGTCCAAAACAGACAAATTTAATGCATATATTGCACTACATTTATTTACACCAGTATCATCTTGTTTACAGTCTAGATAGTCCTAAGACATGGCAGCCACAAGTTAGCACCTGCTTGACTTTGAATGTTAATTTAAGACTTTTGTTGTTGCTGGTTTTGTTTGGGGGTATTTTTTTGCATGCAATAATAGCAATGAGGTGGGTCGTTCTGCCTCTAAAGAAACTGTGATTTAGGATTGACTAAGTGTTGAGCACTCATGGACAACCATCATGGCTGGTCATTGTTTCTTCTTTTTTCACTAAATGTAGCTTAGATCACATAAGTCATACAAGATATATAAATTCACCCTTATTTAAAGTTGCATAAATTGGATTCTTTGCTTTCTTGAATGCAATGCCATGTTTTTTACAAATTATCTGAATTCTTTATTTCTCAATGTACAGTTTTGCATTTGCTCAGTGACAGTTATGTACCTTATTATTTACTATTCCATCAATCTTAGTTTCATCTGTAAATAGTATCAGAATTATTTTAAATTTTCTTTCAGAAAAACTGAATAATGTGAGGCTTTTTTCCAGACAAATCCAAATAAAATTTTTCCTCTGAATATTAAAGCTCATAATGAAGTATTGAGATGCACCAATTCATAGCCTTCTAACAGAAACAATAATTACAGCATTGCTATTGTATAATGCTGTTTTTTCCGTTGAGATGCCCTCTGTTTATAGATGCATGACAAAAACCCACCAGGTCTACACAACACATGGATATGAGTCTCAATATTTTTCTGCTGTCAGCAAGCAGTACGGTTTGAAATCCTGTGGCCTCTATCTGTAGTAGCTAGTCTACCTGAAAAAAATAACAGCTTATCAACTTGCTGAGTTAGATCAAGCAGAGCTATATAATTCAAAGTCCCATGTGGAGATCAGTGTGGTTCCACATGATAGAATTTTTGGGTTTTTACTGTTTACTCAAAAAAGTAGGAAATTTCACACAAAATAATTGTGTTAAAGTTAAGACTGAAAAGCTAAAAGGAAGGAAATAAAATAAAGGTGTACTGTGCAACATAGCTCAGATCCTTTAGGCACAAACACTACAATTTGAATGCTGCCTTGCATAACATGCACATACACTGTGTTCCTTTCCCTTTCCTTCTCCCCTCTCTGCCTCCCAGCCAAAATGACCCACTCTCTCTCATTAGGAAAAGGCCAAATGCTATGAACGAGTCAGTTCTTTCCTTTGGAGAAGAAGAATGGTGATACCAAATCAGGTGAACCTTCTCTCCAGTGACCTTAATACTGACCAATAGCTGAAGTTTCAGATACAATATAAGAATAAAGCAAGCATACGGTGAAAAAATTTCCCCAGAGTCCAGTGACTCAAGGGTTTATAAAACTGATGTGCTGACTATTCAAATCAACAGGAGCTGAGCTTTGAATTCAGTAAGTACTATATGAATACTAAGGCTGATGGAAAACTGGCCCAAGCTTGACACTCAAAATCAGTGAAAACTTTCTACTTTAAATTTTGTTCTGCAGTAAAATGGATGAGAAAGGGGAAACAAGGAAATGCTTAAGGTTGCTGTGCAGATAAATTCCTTGGGGGTTTGTGAAGCAGTTCAATACCACAGCTAAAGCATATTACAAAGGAGCACACAAGGAAATTAGTAATTTTGTACTCTGTGGGGTTTGGATGGCAAAGTGAATAAGGCTGAGGGGCATGTACCATATGATCCAGTAAAAGCAAATGTTGAACAATTAACCCCATGGTAACCACTGTACATCTGTGTATAAGTGCATATATAAACTGTATATATGCACACACAGTGTAAAAGGCAGGGTTCCTGTGGGGGAAAAAAACTCTGTGTGAACTGGTAATTAAAACCTTTCCAACTGTACATTCATTGAGGAACTGAATAAAATTTCCACAGATTTCCCACATTCTGACATTTGAAAACGTGATATTCTATTTTTCTTAATGTGTTTCTTTGGGGTGCAAAATACATACATCTTAATTTACACAAAGTCTACTGATTGACCAAATTACTTTTCAACACCCTTTAATACACTGGAAATATTTTCTCTTTGGTTATGTTTCTTTTAAAGATATACATGCCATATAAACACACTTGAACTATTTTGTTACATTATTTTAAATAATTGCAATAATTAAATTTAAGTATTTTAAGTTGGGTTTTTTTCTGTGTACTGAAAGGGCTCAACCAATGAATTTCTGATTAAGACTAAATTGTGATGCATGAAAGTTTTGCTTGTGTTTGTTTCCCAAGGACTCCTCAACTGTTTTCCTTAGGCCTCTTTGTCTAGACAAAAGTAAAGCGCTCCCTATATAGCTAACTGATAGCAGACTCAAGCCTTCAATGGGCACTTGGGCAACCTTAAAATAAGGGGAACTCGAACAAAAGGACACAGAGATTCCATCTGGGGAGGACGATCTCACCGATTTAGGAAGAAGACACCTGGACTTCACAGTGCATGCTCTGGAAAGAGCAGACACCTTGAAGAAGATCATGTAGTTCTTCTCTCGACCACCGAAGACCCTCACTCTATTTTTACTACGCATGCTCGGACTATGTAAATGAATTCCGGGAACTCATTATCATAAGACATACCTTTCCAGGAAATCTAATGCATGTGTATGATTTGTGTGTATGTAAACTGATGTCCCTTGCTAGTCCTTGGGAGCCCTTGTGGTGGAGAATCCCCAGGGCGACCCCAGCGCTGCTAATACCTGTTAATAACTGCTTAACAGTTATATTGGATTCTGACTGTGGAGTCAATTTCTTTGTTTCAGTACTCAAGTTGACTTTATTAAGAATCTCTATTTAGGTGATAAGAATTTCTAATCTGCTTTTTAATGTATCCAGTTAAATAATATGACATCATAAAACTAGGTATTCCTCTTCATATAGTTGATTCTGAAACAATTCACAATCAATAAGCATAACTCTGCCTCATGTCTACTGTAGAACAACAATGAAATTCACTCTGAAAGCTCAGATACTTAATTCCTGAAAAGCTGAAGTGTAAGAATAATAAGTAGATGACATCTGACATCTGCTGCCCACAAAAAGGGGGGTATTGAGAAGATATTCTCCTCCTTTTCCTATAGGGTATTTTGACATATAGCTTAACTCCTTAGTAACACTTTCAAAGGCATACTGAAACCTCCAGACTATTTAAACATTATGTCAGACCCTGCACTGCTGAGCCTTGACCTAGCCTGTCCCAACTATGGGACTTGCTTCGTGCAAGATCAGTATATAGAGAGTTGCCTTGGAGCCCAAGTATCAGTGAAAGCCGTACAAGTCACCAAATCCCCACAGAAGATCTGCACAAGCCCCAAGTGATGTGGAAAGACCTATCCTGGATTTTGCTACTGAGATGAATTTCACTCCAAGAGGAAACATTGCTGAGAGCAGTGACAAGCAGAAAGATAGGTCTCAAAACAATTTTATATAAAGGATGTTGAATCCTTATTTTATTTGCAGATCTTTTGAAATGTCTGTCTTTGGACACGTGCTTATGTATACACTTCCCCTTTCTTAAATCACAGCAGAGTTTTTTCACAGGTTTTACTTGACAAATTTGCCTCCTCTGAAGTCTCGCTTCACCCCTCAGGAAGTACAACAAAAGCTCATAACATCATATTGCAAACTTTTAAAACTATTTAGATTGTTTGGGAGAAGAGTCTGAGTTATAAGAAACCTAATCATTAGGAAGCCTTTGGGTGCATTCTGATTCCAGACTTGTTCCTGTAAAAGTCCAAGTTTTACTCCCAGGGAATGCAATAAGCCAGAAACATCTGAGTATACAAGGCAGCAGCATCTTCCCAACCAGCATCAATACAGAAAGAAAAATGAAAAGTAGACTTCAGTACATGAAGAAGCTAAGAAGTGCTGTCTGTGTCTGGCTCTCATTCTGATATAGGTTCTGCTTCCAAGATATTGCAAATATTTGCTTTTACTTCTGTGCTATGGTCAAGTCAAAACTCAGGTTGTTACTGAAATGTCACTAAGCAGTGTTTCTGAGGATATACATTTGAAAGCTATGTCTAAAGGTACGATTGATTCATCTGACCTTTCCATGTTACTGTGAATACAGATATTCTAACGGCTAATGCAGGAAGCTACTGCATGTGTCACACTATACTTCTACTTGCTTTAACCTCCCAGTGTACGTATGTTTAAAAGGACCAAAATGCCAGTACCAGAAAAATAAATGTACCCAAAAACTTTAATGAAACCTATGACATTTTTTGTTTGCTTTCACCTGGAGATCACAGGTTAAAAGATTAAACTGAAGCTCTTCAGTAAGCTGTTTGTAAAGGGCCAAGAAAGACCTTACAAAATAAGTACATATGCACTCCTAGCAGACATCTATGCCAAAGAAAGCAGAGCAATTTACAGATAACAACCCAACTTTAAAAGAGCTAGCCTGGGCTTCCAAGTCTCAGTAGCACGAAGTTCCTGCAGGCGCATTTATCCTGCTGAAATGTGATTTATCTTGACTCACTGTACTCCCAGTGGTTCACCTTGTCAAGTAAAATGGTGTTCACTGTACAAGGGACATTACAGCCTTTCCCTCTGTTCATGTATTGCCACAACTGTGTTTTAACTAAGACATCACCTGTCCACTGTTTGCCCTATTTGATTGCAAAACTAACCCTGACTATCATACACAGAAAGCAGGACAGGTATTAAGAAATAAAAGCAAGTCCCCTTCTAACCACAAATGCTTGTTGTGTGACCTAGTAATTGGTGCTTAAGAACACGCAAGCACATTTCAAAAACGTTACCACCGAAACATTATCAATCCACCAACACACTTCTATATATGGCTGTGGGCGTGCACTGGTTTGTTTATGAGGAGGCATTTTCTATGTAAATAAATTGCTTCTTCTTGAGCTGACAAATCGATAAAGCATACAAAGCAGCTAGAAACCACCCAATAATAGCATATAATCTCATAAACCCAACCTTCATTAGGAACAATTCAGGAAAGCATTATACTGTGTATAGAATAATTTAAATCGTTTTTTGATAGAATAATAGAGGTTTGTCATATTTATAACATGTAGGTAACAAAAAAGCTTTCAGTCCTAAAATGTTCCTTAGATAATTTAAATGCATATAATTTTTTCAGTAACAAATTAAAGCTTGGAGACTTGGAAATCCTGTCTGGTGAACAAGTTTAATAGTTTGTGTAGATGAAGAGGGATTATGCGCCAAGGAAGGAAAGGAGAGGTTGACAGCTTTAACCCACCTTCTCATTCTCAGAGTTCTAAAGCTGGTCCTGAGCCAATTCAGGCTCCTGCTTTATGCTATAATGTGTTATCCTCTATTGCCAAGAATAACTGGAAAGCAGCAGGCAAACCAATAACAAGTCAGACAGCAAGAGGATGGGCAGATCATCCTCTTATGAGAGAACTATCTAATAGAATAGGTATTCTCAAGTGAGATTTCTGCTTTCTTTCCTGCATTGAATAAGTAGAAAAAAATCAGGGTCAAGCATGAAATCAAGCACCAGCTGTTGCGTTGGCACTTTGGAAACCAGAATAGAGTTCTTCGGTTTGGTGCATAGCTTTTTAACTGAATCACAAAATTATTTCAGTGAAACAATTTAAGAGTCTGATCCTGCTGTCAGATAACCCAGCAACAGTGTTATTGTTTTCCTTTATGGGGCAACCAATCAAAATTTTAGGTATTATTTTTCTCCATTTATCCACCTCCAAAATGGTGTTCACCAAGGAAGAGTTCCCATGTGGTCTTTCATGTATACATCAGTGACTTGCGTAAGTTTTTCTCCATAGTCTTAGTTTTCCAACTTCAAAAACCTGTAATGATACTTTCCTACCTCAGTAGCATGTCAGTCCTATACATACTTAACTGGGATATACATAATTAACCTTTGCCATGTAATATTCACTCACTGGTGCTGAGTACAGAAGCAGAGCACTGATTTCACTAGGCCATTATCATGTATTTAATGCTAGTTGGTAGTCAGTGCTTCACAGGAAGATGCAAAACGTTGCACGCTGAAAGAACTGCATCAATAGACTGTTACATGAACATCTTCAGAAGACAAGCACTTGAAAACATCTGAGAGACAAGACAACCTTCCTTCTCCCAAAACTGAAATTCCAGGCTGAAAAATACTTTTCAGACAGAGGGATTACTCTGCGCTGTGTATATGATACAATCAGTTAAGTTTTAGTCACTACACCTTGAAATGTAAGAAATCCATCTTTTTGCTAAAGAGCAAGTGAGAAATGTTTCAAGATTAAGGAAAACCAGACTGTTATCTAAAACTGTCTGCAGCTTCCATGGATGTCCCTGAGCTCAGTCCAAGGGAATATCACAAAATTTTAGCTGGGGCACCCCAACTTCTCTCAAATGCTAACCCAGGGTGATAGCCTAGCTTATACAGCCCACAGTTAAGTATATGCTGAAGCTCATACTTTATAATCTCTGTTATCTTTCTGCATTGTTTTTCTTAAATCTGAAAAAAAAGCCACAGAACATCCTCACTTTTCACAATGAAAAGCATAATAGTCACATGGAATAATATTTGTTCCTGGGCAAATGGTACACTCACAGCTTCATACTTGTGGGGCAGTTGATGGTCCATTCCAGAGAGCAGTACAGGTTTCATGGACTGTCAGTGGGCCATACCACATTGATGTCCAGTCATAGATGGCTCTAAGATATCAGATTCCATTAATATTTATATATTGTTCATAGAGAAGTTTTGTTAGAGTATTTCAAAGGGTCTCTTGAATTTAGAAAATTAAAATTGTTTTCACCCTCTGAGACTAGAACAAATAGATTCATGTTACTAAGGAAACCTGTCTGTGCAAGTGCCTAGATAAGGAAATAGCAACAAAAAAATCCCTAAATCCATTGTTAATAAGGTTTTTTTCTCTCATAATATTTGTGGCATATGCTAAAAGCATGACTATATTGTTACAAAGGCACTCACTTGGATGACCTACATAACTCATTCATGGCTTTACTGCTTATGAATCTTTGATACATCTGTCCAAAAGAGATGTCAGTAAAACATTTACACCACACCTTGCTATCCAGTGTTCTGTTTTTATGATAAATGCAAGTTGTACCTTAAAGTAGCCAGAATTTCAATACATGAGCTTTTCAATACTGAATTAAATTTTTGCCACTATCTTCTTATAAAAACAAACTGCAAGATCCTAAAACA
Organism: Strix aluco; assembly: GCF_031877795.1. Classification (NCBI taxonomy): domain Eukaryota; kingdom Metazoa; phylum Chordata; class Aves; order Strigiformes; family Strigidae; genus Strix; species Strix aluco. Next base: position 74,275,311 of record NC_133934.1, on the reverse strand, counting down.
GGGACAGACTATAATAAATCTCAAACATTCCTTAGGCAAATGTATAAGTACGTAATGGGGATCAAAGCTGAATATATAAATCCAAGATGTGAAAAAGAATGAAATATACTCAAAGTGTCTAAATTCACTGGCAGACAATCTACCTGTCTAATGTCAGACTACCAACTAAAAGATGAAGAAGGCATATAAGGGGGAAAATAATAATTTCATATTAAAGGGGAGAAAAAAATTAAGCCTAAAATCCCATAAACACCCCCCCCCCATGTACAATGCTCTTAATATCCCAGAGCCTATCTATGAATCCATTAGTCAATGTATGTATAAGGAAATATGTACCAATAACCAGCTAAAACACTAACATATAAAGATAAAATATTGGTATATATTTACAGCAGAATTCTCATATACAACCATGTCCTGTATCTATGGAGACAAAAATAGGTTTGTAGGTAGAGTAAAATATATCTTATTAGGTCAGATGTTATAATTGATAAAACGATCAAGCATTCATGAACAGGAATCCTTCTTTGGGTAATTAAAGATGGTATAAATTTGCATCTACATCAGGTGGTCTGCAAAATGCAAAAAGGTGTTAATACTATTTAAAAACCTGGTTTGCTTGTGTGCTTAGGACTTTGTTGCTATAGCAAAACATCTCTACCTAGACATGTCTACCATTTTTATTGTATTTAATACAATTATTGGGATTTGATGAAAGCTGTGTTAATTGAACAATGTACTCATTTAAATTACTCAATTTCTCAACAAAACTCAGAAAAAAAACCCTTCTAAAGCATATCTCAAGAACACTGAAAATCACCTCTTACTCTTTGTCAGGAAATACACAGTTTTGGGGGATTATTTTAAAGAGAAAACAAATTCACAAATAAAATTATATTTTAAATGTCAGTGAAAGCATATCTTCTTCAAACCAAAGAGAGGCATAAAAAGTGATTCCATGTTTATCATGCAAAATGCTTTGAGGTAGTTTTGAAAGAGAATCACTGAAAAGTAATTCCAATAAAAATGTAAGGAGAATAACAGAACATACAAGCTACGGTACAAGAAGGAATAGAAATTTTAAAATGTTTATTGAGCCTAATTTTAAATAATTTTTAAGTGAAATTGCTTTTTAGAATATTAAGCAGAAGTTTAATCATCTTGGTTAAAAAATTTAATGAAATACCAGATAACAAAATTTCAGGTTATTAGCAGAATATCATTGCAAATTCAAAGTAAAATAAAGTGGTTCGGTTGCCTGTGTGAATTTAGATAGAAAATATTTTGTTATGTAGAAACATTTCAGGCACTGACCCTGTAAAAGACACTTTTAAGTTGGCAAGCTTTGAGTGGCTGATAGTCATCTCTGAAGCATTTTGGTCTCATCTAACCACTGCATACTGCAAAAGTGCTTGACATTGAGCAAATTATATTGTATGGCATAGTCATACAATAACATTTAATTAAAAGTTAAAAAAATACAATTTATACAAAAAAATAAAACTCTAGGTTACCTGAAGTATGAAAATGTTCCAACCACAGGGTATCATTTTGGTTGTTCTATCTATTGGATTACTGTTGTATTAATAGACCTCCCAGGAAGAACATTGTTAAAACAGAATTGTCATTACAAAGACATTTCAAACACATTGTTAGTGGAACATATATCAAGCTGCAGCCATTACAAGTAAGTTTGGATTTGTTGCACCAAAGAGAGGAAAGGTGAAGACCTAAAAAGACAAAACACTGCTGATTCCTCAGTTGTACAGATAAAGAATGAAGGAGGAACTGAGCAGACAGTTTTGAAGAGGGTGTAGACATGCTAGAAGGAATGATAGCAAACCAAATGTTCTTAGTTTAAAGGGAAACTAAATTGTACAGAAGGTAACTAGCAAGAAGGTAGCTTCAGAAGATAGGCTGGAATTTGAATACAGCACAACTTTAGCTAGTGGATGAGGAGAAGAAAGACATGCTGAAGAAAAGACCTTAGCAAAATTTGGTGCTAGCAGAACTGGAGACAAAACAAAGCTTTGAGCTGAGGTGTCTGGGACTATGGTTACGGACATATAATAGTTTATTTTTTTAATTTAAGCCCTTGTTTCTAACATGACAGTGATACATTCAAATCTAAATCTGAATAATGACAAGCAAAGCAGGCTGTTGTGTGCTATATGCAACATATTGTATGATGTATCCACAAAATTATAAGTGAACTTGATGCAACAATCTGTTTGTAACATTTTTACTAGAATAAAATTATGTTTAGTCTCTCAAGATAGAATTAATAATGGCAAATTAATTTATGCTCCCTCTAAACTGGTAGGCAGAGACATGCAGCCAGTATAGTCATGATAATGTCTGACTCACTTTTCTTCAGTGCAGTAAATTTAGATGAGGTATCCTCTATGCAAATTGAAAACAGATATCTGATCCAAAAGAAAGGGATGTTGTATGAAACAATTTGCAGGGTTGTGTCAGGCAATACTGAGTAATGTTCCTTGTGCTATAAATCAGTGTGATATGAAGTCCATCTAAATCAAAAGCATTCTGGTTTTGACTTGCCACTATGAGATACAAGATTATATAAGTGACAGGATGGGTAATAAATGTTGTAATTGACCACACTTATTTTGCATTAAAATTCCAATCAGTGGCAAGGTTAGACTCATGCATTCAGTGAAGGATTTTTTTTGCATACAGGAATGACTCATTATAAAAAAGTAACAACAGATGAGCTCTAGAAAGCTCGGAGGCTGATCCTTGTAAAGCATGCAGTCTCAGCTGTGTGCCTGAATCTGCTGGCTATGCCAAATAGAGTGAAAATATTGCAGTCACAAGCTCTTGTGACAGTTTCTTTAAGTGCTGCTTTCAGTGCAACCCGAAAGGTGACCTCTGTCACCTTTCTGTCCATCTTTAATATGTTAAGCAAACTTCTTTGATATTCAGAAGGAAAAAAGAAAAAAGATTTGAGGTCTCAGCTCTGCAGAGCTTCTCTTGGCACACTAATGGCCAAGTGGAAAGTTATCAAAGGTACTCTCAAATGTACCATTCTACACCCTGATATTATTTCAATGAGACTGAAGGACACTAATATGTATCAGCTGGGTACAGTCTCTAGACTGGTATATCAAATAAGCACAGGCAAAACACACTGTCGTGCCCCTCTCCTCGCCTCCTGACTTGAGGGCAAGTACAGGAAACAGCACAAGTACCTGAGAGGTACCTGAGAGCACCTTTCCAGTGCTTTCATGAATTCTAGGCATGATCCACATTGATTAAAGTCCTGCTGCATTACCTGAGTGCTTTTCCTTCCTAAATTAAATTTGCATTGCATGAAACGATCAAAGCCAGCATGTAGCCTGATAAGGTTCAATACATGCAAGCATACAAAAAGCAGGTATGTCTACCAGAACAAGGAGTATAATGGAGAATCCCATTTTTCATACATTAAAAAAAAAAGAAAATAAAATAAACAAACAACTCAAAAGTCTGATTTTGCGTGCATTGAACAGTTCCTTGTGCTGAGTGGCACCTTACTCATAAAATACTCATACAGATTCTATGGATCTCCCAAGTGCATAAACCACCACTATTTACCATTGCCAGTATAGCCACCTGATCCAAGGTAGAAGAATTAGACTGTAATTTTCCGTCTTTGCAAATATGAACAAGTGCGCACAGAGCTTCCAGTGACAAAGTAAAGGCTGTCTTTCAAAGAAACAAAGTGAGAAGCAGCTACAAATTTTGAAACTGAGAAGATTCTCCAGTCACAGTAGCATAACTTGTCATGTCTGAGGAAAACAGTCTGGATTCTTTTGCTGCCCCACCTTAACACTAAGTTTATCAGCAGTTCAGACTTGGAGAACAAGTATCAGCTTTGGTGGGACAGGAAGACAAAATTGTTTGGGTTACCCCAATATTTTATTATACTTGGATCTAGAATCTCCTGATTTCCAACAGAAACTGAACAAAGCCATATTTTTTTATGTTAAATGTGCAAACTGTTACCTGCCTTGATAAAAGCATGTACCCCTCTCTCCATTCAATTTTAATATTTATGAGTTTGCTGTGAGCGCACTGACATACTGTCTTGCTCCTTGTACTGAATTGCATGTCCTCAAACTGCAAAACCAAGCCAAAGGCTGAAGGCATTACAGCTTTAATGTCACCAAAAATAATTACATAAATGTAATTCCAAATTAGTCATATGTTACTGAAGTCCATATTATTACATAAATGTATTTCACTAAGGTCAGAGTATTAAAATCACATAATATTGAAAATATGACCAGCATTTCAGACATACAAATGGTTGTAGAGAGTCATCCCAAAGGCCCTCAGACCCAGGTACTTATATTCGCAAATGACAGAGTCAAAAAGAACACAAGAATATGAAAATCAAGAAAAACACATATGCTACTTCCTTGAATGCTTTAACACCTTCTAAACATTTGAGAGATGGATTACTCAAATCAAAGGTTTCAATGGATGTTGTAATACTGAAAGGATTTATCTTCCATGAACTTTTCTACTCCCCTGTTGAACCACTTTTACTATGCACAACTGTCTATGGCAACATATTTCACAACTTATTGTTTATTATTTCACAACTTTACATTGTATTACATGTATTATATTATTTAAATGTACTTTTGAGAGCTACCTGGAATCAAAGAAGTTTTAATGAAGCATAGCAATGTAAATCAGCAAGGCATTTCAGATTTAAAGCATGAAAACAGTCCCACTCAATTATGTGCCTGTTCTATTAACTTTATGCTCAAGTATTTTGCTAGTGTAAAGCTGAAATTTGTTCATTTATATGGATAGTGCCAGAACAACTTGTCCCTCTGGACTTACATCCTGCAAAATATGTACTAAAAAAAGCCTTAAGTCTTAAAAATCCTCAAGTCAGATGTAATAGTGGACATTTGATTAATTATCTTTATATATTTCATTTTTTTAATTTATTTTTGATCAATGGAATAACTTTTTAAAATTTAAAGTAAATGGGCATCTGCAGTTTTGCAACTGAAATATTACAACATCATATAGCATTAGAAATCAAAACCAAAATAGACTATTAGCTTACCATAAATGACAATGACTGCCTTTGCCTTAGCTGAAAGATGCCCCCCCCACCCCCAAAAAAGCCAATAGAGCAAACAATGAACAGGGGTTTGATCAAATCCTGAGCAAGGTTTCTTGTATTTGACCCATTTTTAATTTAAAAATGTCCTTTAGGCTGTCATATAAAATATAAAATGCTTTAATAAAAGATTCTAGCCTTTAACTATAAGCTGAACAATAATAAAATGTACATGGTTTTTAATGTGGAGCCTTTAGCATACACTCTGATTTTTTTTTTTAAATCACAGATTTTAAGATAGTAGAACATGCAAAGTGGAAATAAAGTTCATGGTATGTGATATCATTATCATACATATTCAGTATTAAAGGGCTCACAATGTTCCTGGGCTGGATTAAAAATAAGTACCATCAATGCAAGCTGTTAAAGCCATTTAGAATAACAGAAATATTAATTATAACACATGTTGGAAGAGATACCACTAACTGCATAGTACACAAACATGTCTTGTGGTCCAGTGTCTCAGAAAATCTAAAACATATGGGATTGATTCTTTCTTTTTCCCAGGGAAACAGCAAGAGAAGAGGTGCAGACCTGATACTCAAAAGTCACCAGTGCTTTACATTCAATAACAGATGTCAAATTATAGCCAAATCAATTACTATTGCTCTGCATTAGGGTGTAACACATTCAGGTCTAACTTACATTAGGCTGTCATGAAGTATATCTTTAAAGTGTTTTGCAGTTGCATGGCACTAATGTTGTACCAAGATGTTTACAAGCACTGAGTAAATTCATATTCATATCACTGGAATTCTGGATTTAGATTGGTGTCATGTACAATTTATCTGAAGTAAATGTGAACTGTTTGGCTGGATAGGATGTGGCTGTGCAATCTTCTTTTTTCCACCACTGGTGATAGCATGTGCCTTGTTCTGCTGACAAGGAGCTTACTCTGCTGCTTCCTTTTAGGATGTTCAAATCCTCACAGTTTGTTTCGTTTACATTCAGCGCTTCTTGAACATAGGCATCTTATAAAAAAAAAAAAAATTCACCTTGCTCTCCTTTGAAAATAAGCAAAAATCCAATGACAACTTTAAGGTTAAGAACTTCAGGCTATATCATGTCCTTAACAAATGTGGAAATGGTGATTTTGTGCTCGTACATAAGGCATTAGCTCAGTCACACAAATGCAGCACCATTACAGAGGCTCCTATCGTGTAGTTAGATATCATTATACATCTGCTGCTCAATATTCTTTTTAAAAAACCTTAGCTCTTTCAGAGCTTTGCACATCTGACTTTGTCATAGCACTTGTCCCAAAATGATTGAAATTGAACCTTAATATATATATAGGAGAAATCAGAAAAGTTACAGATACACTGCAAGCCTATAACCGTTGGTTCAGAATTTTCATTTTTTATTTATTCAATGTAAGATGAAAGCTGTATCTTTCTTTTCTGACTGTCTCTGTAACATCGTAAGTAATGACATATGCCTGAAGACAGTGACAACACAGGGTATCATCCTTGAAAATTCAACACATTTCTTACAGTTTTTAAACTGGGAAAAATTCTGCTTAAGTGAATTTATCAAAATAACTGTAATTATAATCTGAAAAAAGAGGGGGTTTGTATTTTTACACTTTTCATAATCTTGACTCCTATGAACAATAAACTGACATAATCCCATTGATTAAGTTATCAACATAATATATATATATATATAACTCAAGTTCACAAGTAATTTGGTCCCACACTGACATTCCAATATATCCTGCGAGACTTCTTGGTGAACTTAAATTTCCAGAAAACAGAGCAAAACATATTACTGTCATATCCAAATTAATCTGTAGGTATCCAGAAAAAAAGTTTTAGGGAAGCCTCAGCTATCCTTCAGTATTTTCTGTGGAAAACTTTCATAATTATTTGCTATTTTATACAGTATTTTCCCATCTATCAGTGTGTTTGAAAATGCTTGAGACAGCTGCTGATCTCAACTGAATATTTAGCAGAAGCTAAAAATCAAAGCATAGTATCAAAGAAGCTTGAGTAACACTCTCATTCACATATGTTCATTGGAGGGAAAGATCATTGCCTCTCCAAAACTGGAATGTCTGAAAAAATGTGGGTATGCCAGCATCTGCCTATAACACACCTTGTGTGATTAACTCCATAGATGGTCATTTTGCTACCCTAAGGGAACACAAATCAACAGGGGAAAAAAAAAAATTCATTGACATAATTTGCACAAAACCTTGCCTTTATACCAAATCAGAGAATCAGATTTTCCCACTGTGAACTTTGTACTGATACTTCTTTGTGGGTTGACAGGTATCAGTTTACAGTCAGCATGAACAAATCAAAGCATTTTATTTCCACCTTGCTGCCCTAACTCATTTTTCAGTCTTTATAAATACCATTAACGTCTCATCTATAATTAAAACCCCAAACCCAGGTACTGCCTTTAATGTGGATCTTTTCCTAGTCCTCACATCACTGAGATATTTTAATCTCGCTCGATCTTCCTACACAAATTTTCTAAAGAAAAGGCTTTCTTGTGTGTTCAAAGAGATGAAATTAGCACCTTGGCCTTGTATCTAATGTATTTCAATCTTCTCTTCTCAGCCTTGACCTCCTCCATTTTACACCATGGAAATACACTCAAAATGCTGCACAAAAAGTCAATTTTCCTCATTAATGGCATGTACCCTGTCGACTCTGTTTTCCTTCAATGGCTTTCTCTTCTCTCTGAACTAAATACAAAATTGTCTTCATGAATCACTGCTTCCCATGTGCACTACTAAGGTGCCACCCTCTTCGCCATCAGTTCTCCATCTGCTGAATTTTCAAAGATCCTTCTAGAGTCTCCTTTTGAGGCCATCTTTTATAGTTGGAAACAGCTGCAGATTTCCTAGAACCACCTCACTATCTTCTTCCTCTTCTCCAAATTTTGCCAGAATGGTGCTAGACCATGAAGTTTATAAAACTTTTGTTCAAGGCAAGGAGCAGATGGGATGCAAATACTGTTCACCATGGCAAATGGTCCTCTCTCATAATTATATGACCCTATTTGTTTGTTGTAGGTATCACTAATCCTATCGCAAATTTTTGTTTCTTGCCATATGGAGGACTTTTCATTGCATGTTTAATCTTATTCCAGACAGTGGACACATGGACAGAAGACATATATGCTACAACAAAAATCATCAAGCTATGAATAGTTTTCTGTTTCAACTGTCTATTGTGCACTGTGAATTCCCATAGTAATTTCAACTTTGAACTGTTTGTCATTTTAAAATCTTAATGTCACATCAGCCGATTTTTCTGAACTCCTCTCTTTTTCTTGTGTATTTTTCATTCAAAACAAGTCACTGCCATTTTCAGCTGAAAACATATAGACAAGTATGAATTTCCAATTCTTAGATGACTCAAAAAGGGCAACATGACACCAGCATTTCTGACAGTTCTCAGTAAACCACTTAAATTCGTTATCGTCAAAATCTCTTTCAGAGAAATTTCCAGTACATTTTCATGACACCTTCAATTAGGATACTCCAAGATGATAAAATAACAAATGTATTGAGGCTCTGGGCTTTTCCTCATCAGTAGTTAGTGTTTATCTTCTCTATTATTCATAGACTCAACCTCTCTACAGTTTTCATTCTGAACTTTAACAGCCAGTTTCATTTTTTTATATCATTGGTTTCATAGCTACCAGTAGTCTTAAAAGAATTCCTCAGACAACTCTCACCTCATGTGGAAATGCACACAATCACCTTTTTTTCCTCCTACCACAACTTCTTATGAACTAAAACTTTTCAAAACTAAAGAATATTTTTACTTTCAATAGCCCTACACTCTCTTTTTACTTAATCTTACTTTTACTTACTCATTACTTCAGTGTTATCACTATATTTACCACACCCAATTAACCACTCATCACCTTCTTCAGCACCTCATGGACTGTTTCTCAGAAAAGCATAAAATTTTAGAGCATTTTAATTTCTCATGCGTGTTGGAATCATTTAAATATGCAGCTTAGTTTGTTGTTGTATTGGGTTTTCGTGGCAAGGTTTTGGTAGCAGGGGGGCTACAGGGGTGGCTTCTGTGAGAAACCACTAGCAGCTTCCCCCATGTCCGACAGAGCCAACACCAGCCGGCTACAAGTTGGACCCGCCACTGGCCGAGGCCGAGCCCATCAGCAACGGTGGTAGTGCCTCTGGGATAATGTATTTAAGAAGCGGGGGGAAACCTGTGCAATGGTAACTGTAGCTGGAGAGAGGAGTGAGAATATGTGAGAGAAACAACTCTGCAGACACCAAGGTCAGTGAAGAAGGATGGAAGGAGGTGCTCCAGGCGCCAGAGCAGAGATGCCCCTGCAGCCCATAGTCCCCAGCTGTGCCCTGCACCCACAGAGGATAACGGTGGGGCAGAGACCCACCGCAGGGGGATGTGCCCCGAAGGAGGCTGTGACACCGTGGGAAGCCCACGCTGGAGTAGGCTCCTGTGGCCCCGCGGAGAGAGGAGTCCACGCTGGAGCAGGTTTGCTGGTGGGACTTGTGACCCCATGGGGGACCCACATTGGAGCCATCTGTTCCTGAAGGACTGTACCCCATGGGAGGGACCCACACTGGAGCAGTTTCTGAAGAACTGCAGCCTGTAGGAAGGACTCACATTGGAGAAGTTCATGGAGGACTGTCTCCTGTGGGAGGGACCCCACGCTGTAGCAGGGGAAGAGTGTGAGGAGTCCTCCCTCTGAGGAGAAAGGAGCGGCAGAGACAACGGGTGATGAACTGACCACAACCCCTATTCCCCATCCCCCTGCACTGCAGGGGGAGAGGAGGTAGAGGAAATCAGGAGCAAAGTTAAGCCCAGGAAGAAGGGAGGGGTGGGAGAAAGGTGTTCTTAGGATTCGATATTTTTTTCTCATAATCCTACTCTGATTTGATTAGTAATAAATTAAATTAATTTTTCCCCAAGTCAGGTCTGGTTTGCCTGTGACGATAATTGGTGAATGATCTCTCCCTGTCCTTATCTTGACCCATGAACTTTTCATTATATTTTCTCTCCCTGTCCTGCTGAGGAGGGGAGTGATAGAATGGCTTTGGTGGGCACCTGGTGTCCAGCCAGGGTCAACCCACCACAATCCTATGCAATGTTGAGCTATCTGTATCAAAAACTCTATTCTCTCATTAATAAATGTCTCATGAGATTCAGCTTGCCATTTACCACCATAATAGTCATTGCTCAAATTGTACTTTGCAGTGGGAAGTTAACACTGAAAAATGACCCCAAGAAAAATGTTGATGTTCAGATAATTAACATTTTAGTAGTTTCCTTTTGAAAATGCCCTGTGTCTCTCTTCTGCAGACTTCCTCAAGAGCTTTATATAACCTCACTTAAGGGAACTTTTAATTAGGCAGGATTTAAAAGGTCCCACTAGCCACTCTCTGCAAAAAGAAACCAAAGCCATTTACACTGCATTGTTTAGTTTTGTGACTAAGATTTCCTAATATTTAACAGAGGTGCTGGAAATCCAAAGAAGCTTTAAACAACCAGGGAACAATGTAAAGCCAGAAGTGAAAATATTTAAAGAGGATTTCAAATCCATTTTACACAGCTGCATCTGCTGTGACAGTTTATTAAGCTGCAAGGCAATGGATTTTTTTTTCTTGCTGAAATATTTACCATAAGCTAAATAGAATTGTCACAGTGTCTCAAGTCACTGCCATGGAAAGCTGAACATTAGCATTCCCAAATGAGAACGTTACTTGATTGATTCACTGAGTGAAAGGGTGAGCAAAATCAGATCAAAATGGAAGCCAACGTGCAGCATTCAGATCTGTGGAGGAAACTGAAAATTAAAGAAAAGCTGAAGGGGAGGAAGTAATAGGCTTTCTGCACTGGTGGACAGAAAACAGCTGAGAATTTGCAGGTTTTTTAATACCTTCCAGGGTCTGATGGTGTACCAAGCAGAAAGCACATACATTGGAACTTTGCTTTTTGCAGGAGAGGCTGCACAATTTCATGAGGACTTGAAAGAAGTTATGATTTCTCTTCGAGGAAGCAACCACCTTGGTTGAGGAGAGCGATATGTAAAATGATGATCTGGGTGTGAGGAACTGAAGGAGTTAATGTCTCAAACATTCATCAAAGTGCTGCACTGATCTTCTAAGGAAGACTGCTAAAAATTATCTCTACTATGTAAGGTTGATACTATGTATAAATGATGCAGGCCTTGTTATGGACTATGGCCTTGAAGAAGAGCTAAAAGATTGATAAGAGAGGGACATCTGCCCCAGAAGGAGCCAAAGGTTGGGTGGTTGCCTGAGAAGCATGAAGTCAGCGAAACTGGTGGTAACTGGGGGGGTAAAGATGGCAGGGGGAGATCACAACCACTGACTCAATTGGACAAAAGGGTTCATGCACCCCATCCCCCCTCAACAGATGCACAGAACTCATGCTTCACCTTTCCTCACCTCTCATGCTAATGACTTCATGGAAAACCCACTTTTCCTCATCTAGTATGCAAACCAGCCAATAAGACAAACTTAAAAGGTGACAGAAAATGTTGCTGGGTGTGCACCCACCACCCAAGATTACTGGACCTGAGACACCGCTGGAACCTGGGGTGGTGATCTGGATTCTTTGAGTCTCTCTCTCCCTTCCTTTTCCTTTCTTTCATTTTTTTTTCTTTCTTATAGATTTATCAATAAGAGACCACATCACTTACTATCTTTTTCCAAGTTTAAGTTTTTTCTACCAGAAGTAAAACATTTTAACCAGTTGTTTGGTGTCGTTTCACCTTAATTTAACCCAAGGGGATCATGAAACCTTTATGACTCCCTGGGCTCCCAGTCCAGGTCATAACACTGGGGTTTGTTTGCTTTTTATGAAACCATTAATGTAAGATAAGATCCTTTAAGTTTACAGGTGAAGTATTACTGGATTTGTTAGAAAAGCAGGAACATGAAACCCTTCACCTCCCAGCTAGGCTACCATTGGAAATACCTGTCTCAAAATCACCTTCCAACTCCAACAAGCTAGATCTGCTGTCTCCAAGCCTCCAAGAGACATATTTCTTCTAACTAAATCCTTCTTTACTAAATCCTTGTTAAAGTTGCAGTCATATGAAATAAGAGAGTCACTGGTGCACATAATACCAAAATAAAGGTTTGGTCATTCAAACTGGACGTTTGCTTCAGCAGGTCAATTTCAACACTACATTAACCATGACAGTGCCCATTTTTATTTTGTACATGCGAACAAAGCAGCAATGTGGGGTAAAGCAGAGAAGAGGCTGAGGGGAAAACACACAAAAGCAAGAGGTAAATCCCGCCTGCCTGACTCCTGCAGAAGTCAACAGAACTACCTTTTTGAATCTGGCACGCAAGGTGTGACCCCTAGCTTTTACCCTTTGGTATTTAGGGAGAAATCATTGCACTGTGTGTGTGCCACATAGCTAGACCCTGGAATAAAAGATATTGACCTTTAAGAGCTCATTCCTAATTAAAGTTACCCATTTGAAATCACACAAATAGTTCTGGCACCTTTGGCCATTCATGGATATTAACTGTTATCTGAAAAAGTACTGAAACACAGTCTGCAATTAAATGTTCTTTAAAGTTCTGTTCTTTCTAAAGAAGAATCTGTGCACAATACTGACAGTTTCAAGTCCTCTGGAATTATTTTCAACACTTTGTTTTATGATTGCTTATACTAAGACTGAGAGAATAAACGACTATGGTGTTGTTTGGAAATTTTGACATTAAAAATTGCATTAGAAGTCAAAGGTTTCATGATAGGATGTCATGTCTGAAATGAAGAAGCTATTATACATGGTCTAAGAAACTGAAAAATAAACTGTGTCATGACAACTTACCTGTAGCACTAATTTTGTTATCACATATTGTCTTTCTACAAAATAAGTTGTTCTGGAAGGAAATCAAGCATAAGTTACTATGTGCTCTCCTTACAATACTAAGTGGAAGTTCCTTCAATATTTTCATAATCTATATCATCACAGGACCTTCAGTTTCCCACTAAAGGCTGAGCTAAGCTCTAACTCTTAACAGACTTTCACTTTTTTAACACAACTTTTTATTTCAGCAAGATGGTGGGGGGCTGAAGAATGGGGATCATCAACAAGAATTTTCTTTTCCAACCAGTTATGTCTTTCATGAAACTTCTGGATTTAGTATCTCTGAGTCTTGTCAAAATTTGCATGAGCAGGGAAGAGAGAAGTTCATCAGTAGCAGATATTGGGCATACCAGGCTTCAGGATTCAGAATATATTTGAAAATTGAAAATAAATTAATAAAATGAAAGAAGGATAATATCTTCTAAAAAGAAGATTGGCATGATTTAGGCTGGGAAGCAACAAAGAATACCAGAAGACTAATGTGTGAAAAGGAAGGTCTTTCCCTTCTGAAACCAAATAGCAAGGGGGACAGTGGATGTCCCTAGAATACGACACCCATCCAAAGACAATAACTTATTTTCACTCCCAGCATGGCCAACATTGAAAAGCTCTCATGTGGCCCATTTTCATTGAAAACTTCATTGATTTTTTGTATTTACATAGTAATGGAAAGGATATTCACTGGTCACAAGAGGAAGAACTAAGAAATCACATTCAATGACAGAGGGTGGAATAATTACCTAATTAAGTCATAACTGCAGGAAATTAGGCAAATTCATGAAATATGCATGGGTAATGGATCAGTATATTTTCCAAGCTTCTGCTCTGCTGTTTTCATCTTCAATATGCATGCTAAAGGAGGAGGAGAGAGGCAGGAGGAGAAAGTAGAGTGGGAGAGCAAGAGTGAAGAAGGTTTGTGTGCTGCATCTGCTTTGCAACTGAAAATAAAAGATTAGATCTTAAAAACAAGTTTCAACTGGTTAATGTCATGAGAGATATTTTTATGATATAATTCTGATATTTAAAACTAATATTTTTCATATATACTTATAAATATAAACAGTTTTATACTTACATACATTATAAAAGTGCAGGGGGTCCAATGCAGCTCTGTTATAAACTGAGACTTAAAACTGAGGTACATCAGTGTCAAACTTGACCCATTCACTGAATTTTATACACTTAGGAATCCTGACTACAGACCTCACCACATTGACTCCATGTCTGTCTTTCAAATGCTGAAATAGAAGTCCATGATACTGGCTAAAAATGTTTACAGACATCCTTCTACATTCTGGGACTCTGTTATTCTGTCATGCAACCTTCCTGGCTACTCTAAATTATTCCCTGCTTTTTCATGGCACTCTCTGCAATCTGGGAAGCATGTAATTCAGTGTCCCTGGGCCTATTCAGTGAAAGAATAGCCAAATGAATGCCTGAATATCAATTTTTAACCTGCTGGAGAAGTTTTTAAAGATTATTCTCCTTATTAAAACTCCTTTACATTGCCAAGAAAAGCAGAAGAAAGGAAAACCAAAAATTTGCTGGAAAAGAAGGATTATGAGTGCCCTACACTGAAGTCTCGTTAACAAGGTAAGATGAAAGGAAAGTCATCACAGAAATTTCTGAATGGGAAAGGATGAGGAGTAAGGTGCCAAGAAAGAGGTCTCTTAGCATCTAAGAAGCTTATTTCGCATTTAATACAATGCCCTTGACACAGTATGAATTGATAAAACACCAGAGTTAATAAAAAGAGTGAGAAGCACTAACACTCTCATTCAAGAAAATGTCTCTGAATACTGTGACACTTTTAAGAAAGAGTCAAGATTCTGCAGTCCTATTCACACCTAACACACCAGTGATGGACACAGAGTAAATTTTCAAATATTTACCCTCAACAATACCTCAGAACATCAAATACAGAACTGATCTTGAAATAATCAGGATATTTACTTTGAGTGCAGAAAGGAAGTATCCTTATAGTAGACTTCCTGTAGCTTTTCACCTTATTTCTTTTCCTCCAGTTCTGTAAATTATCAAACTAGCTAAACTTAAAACCATTCTACCCATGAAAATATTCTGTCGACTCAAAACATGATTCATTTAACTCAGCTGCTAGCTTTCTCAAAGTGGGTTCAGTAAACCAACAAGTTGGGAGAGATCTTTTTGGCAACCCTCAGCTTAATCTCTGAGGCCTTTCAGAATAGCGATCCTTACAAATACATGTCTTGCATTTTCAGCACACACACTGAACCAAGTAAGATAGTAAAAAACAGTGCAAACCTAGGTCTTTTCAGTGATGTATGCTTCGTTTAAGAGTACTGACAGTACAAGGACCACAGAAGTGCATCACAACAGCAGGCTTCAAAAAAGCGTCTAGCGACAGGTGATAGTGGTAGACAACTCTCTTCTGAGAGGTACGGAGGTACCCATCTGCCAACCAGACACACTCTTTAGAGAGGTGTGTTACTTACCAGAGGCTCATTATCAAGGATGTCACTGAGAGACTGCCAAGCCTCATAGAGTCCACAGACTATTATCCCCTGCTGTTTTTTTCACATGGGCACCAATGATACAGGCAAGAGCAGTCTGAGGATTATCAAGAACTACAGAGTCCTGGGAGCAATGGCAGGGGATGGTGGAGCACAGGTAGTTTTTTCATCAGTCCTGGTCAAAGGGAAGGGGTTTGAAAGGACCAGTCAAATCTGGCAAATCAACACTTGGTTACAGGACTGGTGCCACAGTCAGAGGTTCAGCTATTTAGACCATGGAACTCGCTTTGAGAAATCTGGTCTACTGGGGGCTGATGGGGTCCATCTGCCACAGAAGGGGAAGAGCATCTTCGGTCATAGGATTGCTAAGCTAGTGAAGAGGGCTTTAAACTAAAGGTGCCAGGGAATCTCAGTCCATCCCACTCCTACCATCTTGTTGCCAGTGGTCAGCAATAGATGCCCAGAGCCTGGAGAGGGGCCACAGGTCAGCAGGAGAGCACCCCAAGAGCAGCACAGAAGAATTCCAGCCAGTGTTGGGATGGCTCCTATGACTGGAGTGTTGGTATGGAATGATACAGACTCCTTAGGAAGGACAGGCAGGGTAGATGAGGAGGGGGCATTGCTCTCTATGTCAGTGACCAGCTGAAGTGCATGGAGCTCTGCCTGGGGATGGGTGAGGAGTCAACTAACAGCTTATAGGTCAGGATTAAAGGAAGGGCAGGGATAGGAGATGTTATACTGAGGGTCTGCAACAGGCCACTTAACTAGGAAGATTCAGTGGATGAGGCCCTCTATAGACAGATAGGAGCAGCCTCATGTTCCCAAGCCCTGGTCATCGTGAGGGACCTTCAACCACCCCAATATCTGTTGGAGGGACAGCACAGCAGGGCATAAACAATCCAGGAGGTTCCTGGAATGTATTGATGATAACTTCCTTCTCCAAGTGATAGAGGAGCCAAAGAGGAGAGGTGTTATGCTGGACCTTGTTCTCACCAACAATGAAGGGGCTGGTGGGGAGTGTGAAGCTCAAGGGCAGCCTTGGCTGCAGCAACCATGAAATAGTCAAGTTCAAGATCCTTAGGGCAGCGAGGGCATACAGCAAACTTGCTACCCTGGACTTCAGGAGAGCAGACTTTGGCCTCTTCAGGGATCTGCTTGGCAGAGTAGCATGGGATAAAGTTTCAGAGGGAAGAGGGGCCCAAGCAAGCTGGTTAATATTCAGGGATCACCTCCTCCAAGCTCAGGAGCAATGCATCCCAACAAAGAGGAAGTCAGGTAAGAATGCCAGGAGGCATGCATGGATGAACAACTAGCTCCTGGACAAGCTCAAACACAAAAAGGAAGCCTACAGAGGGTGGAAGCAAGGACAGGTAGCCTGGGAAGAATATAGAGAAACTGTCTGAGTAGCCAGGGATCAGGTTAGGAAGGCCAAAGCCCTGATAGAATTAAATCTGCCCAGGGATGTCAAGGGCAACAAGAGAAACTTCTATAGGTGCATTGGTGATAAAAGGAAGACTAAGAAAAATGTGGGCCCTCTGCAGAAGAAAACAGGAGGCTTGGTTACCTGGGATGTGGAGAAGGCTGAGGTACTTGATGACTTTTTTGCCTCTGTCTTCTCCAGCAAGGGCTCCAGCCACATCGCTCAAGACACAGAAGGCGAAGGCAAAGGCAGGGACTGGGAGAATGAAGAACCACCCGCTGTAGGAGAAAGTCAGGTTCGAGAGCATCTAAGGAACCTGAAGCTGCACAAGTCCATGGGACCTGATGAGATGTATCTGCAGGTCCCGAGGGAACTGGTGGATGAAGTCCTTAAGCCACTTCTATCATATTTGAGAAGTCATGGCAGTCTGGTGAAGTGCCTGCTGACTGTAAAAGGGGAAAAATAATCCCCATTTTTAAAAAGGAAAAAAAGAAGACCCAGGGAACTATAGCCAGTCAGTCTCACCTCTGTGCCTGGCAAGATCATGGAGCGGATCCTCCTAGAAACTATGCTAGGGCACATGGAAAATAAGGAGGTGATTGGTGACAGCCAACATGGCATCACTAAGAACAAGTTGTGCCTGACCAATTTGGTGGCCTTCTACAACAGGGTTACAGCATTGGTGGATAAGGGAAGAACTGACATCATCTACCTGGACATGTGCAACGCTTTTGACACTGTCCCACATGACATCCTTGTCTCTAAATTGGAAAGACATGGATTTGATGGATGGACCACCCAGTAGATAAGAAATTGGCTGGATGGTCACACTCAAAGAGTTGCGGTCAATGGCTTGATATCCAAGTGGACAGCAGTGACGAGTGGTGCTCCTCAGGGGTCGATACTGGGATCAATGTTGTTTAATATCTTTGTTGGCGATGTGGACAGTGGGATTGAGTGCACCCTCAGCAAGTTTGCCAACGACACCAAGCTGTGAGGTGTGGTCGACACGCTGGAGGAAAGGGATGTCATCCAGAAGGACCTTGATGGGCTTGAGAGGTGGGCCTGGGCAAACCTCATGAAGTTCAAACAAGGCCAAGTGCAAGGTCCTGCACATGGGTCAGGGCAATCCCAAGCACAGATACAGGCTGGATGATGAGTGGATTGAGAGCAGCCCTGTGGAGAAGGACTTGGGAGTATTAGTGGATGGAAAACTGACTGTGAGCCAGCAATGGGTGCTCACAGCCCAGAAAGCCAGCCACATCCTGGGCTGCATCCTGTGTGGCCAGCAGGTCAAGGGAGGGGATTCTCCCCCTCTACTCTGCTCTCATGAGACTCCACCTGGGGTAATGTGTCCAGCTCTGGAGCCCTCAATATAAGAGGGACACGGCTAGAGCGGCTCCAGAGGAGGCCACAAAGATGATCAGCGGGCTGGAGCACCTCCCTTATGAGGACAGGCTGAGAGAGTTGGGGTTGTTCAGCCTGGAGAAAAGAAAGCTCCAGGGAGACCTTATAGCGGCCTTCTAGTACTTAAAGGGGGCTACAGGAAAGCTGGGGAGGGACTCTTTATCAGGGGGTGTAGGGATAGGATGAGGAGTAATGGTTTTAAACTGAAAGAGGGTAGATTTAGATTAGATCTAAGGAAGAAATTCTTTACTGTGAGGGTGGAACACTAGAACAAGTTACCCAGAGAAGTTGTGGCTGCCCCCTCCCTGGAAGAGTTCAAGGCCAGGTTGGACGGGACTTTGAGAAACCTGATCTAGTGGAAGGTGTCCCTGCCCTGGCAGGGGGGTTGGAACTTGATGATCTTCAAGGTTCCTTCCAACCCAAACCATTCTATGATCTTTTTCACTTGCTACACTTCAAGTTTTTGATCAGCTTTAGTTCTTCTTCCATGCCACAATCCCTGGGTTGCAATTCAAGTAAAGGACATGACAATCATGTGGAAGGCCTGTGTATTAAACATACTATTGGTTTCCACATTGATGGGTTTGTTTCAGAGGTGTACAGGCACTGAGGTTGTTATTAAACCTTTCCTCTGTTGTTATTTGAGTTTATGCATGAAGCCACCATAAAGACATATTTTTAGCCTTGTGAAGTGTTTTCCCCCCTCTGTTAATTATCAAGTACCTGGCTGATTGCTCATGATTGATGACTGATGGAGAGAAGGTTCAGCAGGTGTTAATGGTGTGGTTAATGTGAGTGGCACAGAGGAGGAAGTGGCCCAGAATTCTATCAAACTATGCTTGCTGCTGTTGCCTGTAAATGGTTCGCTCCATGGCAGTGTGTGTGAATTTGTATTATAAACTGAAAATGGAAATTTTTGTAAGGTGTTATTACTAAAAAGAGTATTACTAAAGGAGTATGATTATTTCTGATCTCTGCTTATGGAAATTGTTTATTTAAACTTTCAAGTGATGCAGCAGGTATAGTCAAGTGAAAAAGAACTTCAAGTGGAATAATCAAATGAAATACTAAAAACTGAATTCAGCATCAGGAAAAATATCTTGCAATGCAATCTAAAACCTATCCCAATAACTTCATATAATTATGAAGAGAAAATAATTTACATGAAAGACAAATAATTTTTGAAGTTAGTGATCAAACAGGAAGTCTCATTAACAGCACGACTTCCTCTGAGACATGGGAAATGCAGCCAAGGTATTTAAATACAAAAAAAAAAAAAAAATTCAAAACTGATTTCTAATTAACTAAAACACAGACCCACCTTTCTGGTTGTTCTACTTTGGTGGTCTCTGTGCTGTCGTGATTATTTTGATATGTTCATAAGCATTACTCCCCATCCTATGTTTAGGTAGCTCTTCTTAGAAGCAGACCCTGAAGGGAGTAGGCTGGTGTTTCTGCCTACATAGCACTTCAGTGAAAGAAATCAGGATACCTAAAAAAATCTTCTGATAAAATTAGATTTTATGTAATCTCATATAATCCATTACATGCACGGGATGTACACAACTGAAGAGACTAACCCACTTAATAGAAGTATTTGTGCACACAAACCTGTATCAATATGAAAGAGATGACCTGATGGTGTTATTTTTTTGGTTTAATTTATATATTCTACAATAGTTACCATTTTTCTACTTCAAAAAAGGGGAAAAATTCCTAAAAACAATAAAAACCTCAGTCCAACAGAAAACCCATAGAAAGTCCTTAGGATGTTTATGAAAAAATCTTAATAAATAAATAAATATGAAAGAGGACACATTCTTAGGCTAAATTAATGCTTAAACATTATTCACAAAGGTAACTAAGATGTTGATGTTCTTTCAAAACTACAGTTTTAAAGTGGAAATTAAAAGGGTATAGAATATATACAGCTATATATAAATAGAATATATACAGCTATATATAAATATACACTTCTCAGTATAGCTAGCAGTGAATCCTTTCATACAGAAATAATCAAAGCTTCTTTTTTTACAAATGACATTTTACAGGTAAATACGAGGATATGAGTGTTACTCCAAATTACGAAACAAGTCAGAAAATCAAGCTAGTTCTAGTTGTATGCCTTAATGCTAAAATGTGTATTTATATTAGTTTTGAAATACAGATTATACAAATCTGTATTTGTAAATCAAAATAACTTTGATGAAATAATCTTCTGTAAACTAGGAAATAAGACACAACCTCTGAATCTCCTGTCATCATTTCATTACTCTGTCACTGAAATTCATAAAATCCTACTCCAGAACCTCTTGAAATTTTAGCCAGTTTTCCATTCAAAGGTTGATATGATAAATGAATTCCAAAGTTTGAATCCTGTTAATCTAACGCTAGGAAAAAAAAGTTTCCCAAATTAAGTAGAAAACAAAATCTGTTGTGTGTACAAAGGTACAGTAACTGTGTACATGATGGTTATAATTTCTTTTAGGTTATAGAAATGTGAATTTCAACCTATAGGAGCGTGAAATACTATGTGCTGCTCACATCAGGAACTATTTAGAAAATAGCTCTATTGAAAGAAGTTCTTGAGTTTTAAAAGCAGTTAAGAATTTTAGGTATAAAATTCCTGTCAAGTTCCAACAGGATTTCTACTAAATCCAGTAAGAGCTTTTGTAAAATCCCATCCTCTTCTCTCTACCACATTGACAAGTCTTTTCTGAAAACCTGTTGGTGTAACTAATTCTTTTTGCTCTTGATATAGAACAATGAAGTCTTCTTAAGCACAAGGAAAAACCTTGCTCCTTCTAGATTCTGAACTCTTTGTGGGAACAAAACCATTTTAGCTAAATAAAATCTGTGAAACTTTTACTCTTATTAGGAATGGGAAGTTAGACATCTATCCTTTACCAGACTTCAATATGTTCAAGTTGAAAATCCCTGTCAATTACTTCAAGGAAACTGTTAGACAAAATAGGGCTTTTTACAGTAACGGTTTTGAAAAAAAAAAAAAAAAAGAAAGAAAAAAATGAGGGGGAGTGGTCTTTATAGCAACAAAAAAGGACGTTTGGGACAGATGAATAAGAGAGCTTTTGAGTAAGTCAAAGGTTCAAATATCAAATTTCCTTCCCCTCCAACTCAACTAAACATATACCCAAAACAATATTCTTGTTGCTTTCAGTAGCAACTAGGTACAGCTGCAATATTTGTAACAAAACTCAACAATGAATGTAAAGGAAATATGGAAACTACCAAAAAACCCAGGCATATTAATGGTCTTGGCAAGAAACCTGCTGAGGTCAAGAATTCAGAAACACAAGAATCTACAGTAGGAGCACAGCTGTTTGTGCTGCATCCTAAACAGCTCAGGGCATGCACTTCTGGATTACATTTTTCTCTAAAGAGAAATTTTACAGCCTCTTCCTAAAGTGGCAGTCAGCAATGATGATTTTCTGACAGTGATATGTGACCATCAAAAATAGTGCTTTCTGAAGGCAGTACTTCTAGGTACTATGTACCACATCAAGAATGGCAGGTTTATAGAAGAAAACATTGGGAACCACCATACTTAAAATATTGTGATACAAACCACAAATTTCTCTTGTTCAGGTTTAAGCAAGTGCTTTTTGTACATACTCCAAAGAAAAATAGTCTGTAATGGACATGCGTATCTGTAATATATATATACACACACATATGTAAACCACTGCATATATCTGGCATGCATATATCTGTTGTCTCCATTACATCAGTGGGATGTTACTTCCCTAGCTTGTCAGATTGTCACAACTGCCCTACTTCACCTAGACAAAATTTTTAAAATTCTATGTATTACATATCATGTATGCTATTAGTATTGTTACTCATTGGTAAGATGCTGATTACAAAGACAGAAAATCTCTGTAACCAGACTCTGAAAAATAGCTTTTTATGTAAGGATATTCCAAGTACTGTTATAGGAGTTTCCATCCCTTTTTTTTGCAAAATATCAGTTATATTCCACAAATATCCTATCTGGGAGCTTGAATCTTTGGGGAAATTGGCTTCATGACAACAATTTCCAATAAACAATCTAGTCTTGTTGTTCTGGTATGAATCCTCACTAATGAAGACAGACATTTCTTAAAGAATGAAAAAGAACAAATAGAGAGGAAAAAAAAAGTTACTGTTTCTAAGCTCTAAGGCTAGATTATTTTATAGTATTTAATTTACTGAAAAATGCTTATGCTTATTCGTTTGAAAAACAAAGTTTTTTTATAAGGGAAAATTACAATATTTGATTATTATTATCACAGCCAATGGATTACTAAATGTTTCTGGCAACTACACAGTCTGGTATCCAATGCACTGTTCACTAAGATAGTAGTGTGTTGCTTTTTTAAGGACACACTAGGGACCACAATAAATAGCAGTCAAGAGCACGAGTGTTACTCACAGGAGGTAAATGAGTTATATGTGCACAGCCTGAAAGAACAAAGCAAAATTTTAGTAAAAAGCTTTGAAGTACTATCAGATGAAAGAAGCAAAAACATTGTTTAGTGGCATAAGTAAATGGAGAATAAATTATGAGTAAACTGGACTACCTAGGATTCATAAAATCGTCCCAACTGTTTAAGTGAAAGTGACTAAATGACACTGTATTTCCAGTGTTGTTAGCATAGCCATAATATGCTTAAATACTTCAAAAGTGTATGTTTCTTTTATCTATTCATCTTTAGAAATCAGAATTATAAAGCAATGCAAATCCAAAATAACCTTTGTTTTTTCTTCTTATTCTTGGGAGCTTTTTTGGTTTGTTTCTCTTGAAATTAAGTCTGTAAATAACATATATTGCTTTTAGATGAATTGAAGAGTTGTTAGATTAGCCAGAAAAGTGAAAAATTGATTAACAATGCAATGTTATCAACTTCAGATCATCATCATTACCACTTCTGATGACCCCAGTAATTCTGACATTAAATGTGATCATTAGAGCATCTATCTGTTCTGCCTAGTGTTTAGGATTTACATTAATCAAGGAACTGTTAAGGTTAGACTTTAGAATTTAGTCCACAAAAATCATCTCTAAAGTATTCCTTTCTAGCCCCCGTCATTACTGCTTGGTTTATGCCTTGAAGTATGAGGGGTTTTAGGCCTAATTAATTTTATCCCATCTAACGTAACTGCACCTATCATTACCTACATAGACATTTAATCCCACTAAGCTCTTTACCTTCTTGATATCTCATGGCAATAATTTCTTCCATAAGCTAATTATATATTGGGTAAAAAAATATTTCCTTCTAATCTCTGTCACTTCTCTCTACACAATCATCCTTTAACCTCCCACAGTCCCCTAACCAATCTTCTGGCCCTCCATTGCTTGGTATTCAGACCCCCACCAATTCATCTGATAAGCCCCACCATCTCTGGCTACTGTTTCTTCTAATTGACTGAGATTTGACCTCAGTAAAGACATCCAAAACTTTCCTTTTTCGGTTCACTTTCCTAATTCGGTTCACCTCTAACATTTTCTTAATATCTAAGTCAATTAGCTCTTTGTGTTTCCCAAAGCATCTTCCATTTGCTGATTTTGTGTCACCATGCGCTCCCTCAACGGATCACCTTTTCATATGTCTAATACCAGTTGTTACTGTATCTGTCGTATTCATCTGCCCTCTCAGTACCCCAGACCAAAATAATTTTGTGACTTCACGCATATATAACCCATTTCTTGAATTCCTTCACCAGAAACTGATCTTCCCTTACCCACACTGTTTATTCATCCCATAATTTCCTGTGCTTATTGTCTTTTCTTATCTTCATCTAATGATTTTTCAAACTTTTCAATAAGGTATTATATTTAAATAATAGTTTGTGACTGAATTCCGAACTACGAAGAAGGAAAGCAAAGGAAAAACAAAGCTGATACAATGCACAGAGAGTTGCTATTGACCTTACCAATATTACCAAAGTATTGGAAAGTAGAAACTGGAAGAACTTCATGTTTAGTACACAACAGTCCCAGTTAGGCTTAATTGAGGATAAAGTTTCTAGTTTCTTCTGATTTCCATCCAGTATAAATTTTCATTTATGTGGGAAAGGAAAAGAACCAATCCTCACATCACTATTAGTCCAAGCCTAACTCTTCATTCTATGGGTCCCAAAATTATTCTGTTAAAATTGCGAGTGCCAGGCCTACAGTTCCAGCTTTCCTCCATCCTTTCCTCTGTCGGGACAATGTTATGTATACATCTGGCCTCTTTGCCTTCCAGAACAGACTTCATTTTTTCTATTGCCCTCTTCCTCTTTCAACTGATCAGTCTCAATAATTAAAACTGAACCATAGAACTCAGTACACATTACTGGAAAAGAATATGGTTGTGGCAAGAAACAAGATCAAGAAGAAACCAGAGCATGACTAACGTGAAGGTGATATAGAGATTCCAAGAACAGTAGACCATAAAAGGAAGACCTAAGTGATTCTGTCATCCAAGAAAGCAAGTCACAACAGACAACTATGGTCAAAGAGCAGCACAAACTAACCACACATAATTCTCTAACATTCATTTCCTCAAAATACTGTTGGCAGAAACCAACCATTGAAGTCTTTATGTGTTGTTCATACACAAGTCATTTCTTCTTTACTTTCATTAGGAAATATTTTTAAGTGTTATTAACATCATGTGAGGCTTCTTTTTTAAAGTTTTAGATTATACTTTTAAAAATTGACAATCTCTCTGATGGCAAGATGCTAATTTAAAAAAGAAATCTAGTTTCTTTTGTCATCTAATTTGTCAGGATGACACATCAAGTTAGTAATTTTTAAATGACACTTGATTGAAATATCATATTATAGGCACATTATAATTAAATAATTTATGTGCAAATGGGGCCTATACAAGTAGACTAAAAGCTATGACTATAATAACAGCTATGTTTCCTTGATAGAGACACATTATCCTAGCAAATGTTTTCACACACATCCCTGAAATGCTAATTTATTTTTTTGCCTTTTTACACACATGTTTGATGACTCCCTTTTCATCAAGAAATCCACAGTTTAAATTAAGAAAACACTGTAACAGAATTACCTTTCTAATTGTAAAGATTTCATTTTGCCTTCAGGACACATGAGCAAATAAGAAACATATTGAATAAAGAGTATAATTTACTTTGGTTAATTTAACAAAATCCTGAAGGCCCATGATGTTCTGTGTTACCAGCAGGTAAATCTTCTGTGAGCCACAGTAAAATACTTTGCATCAACAAAGCTGGACCCCATAATCAAATAATGGATTAACTGAGATATATTTAAAAGTCTATGTGCACAGTATTACCAGCTATAGATGGTCTTTGCTGAGCTGTGTAGGCTTTAATACAACCTTGTCTGGCCACTTACTAAAATGTAATTCTCTATCTTGTCACAATTGTCTGTGTGTGTCAGTTATAGAATTCAAATCACATCTGAATAATATCCAAAGAAATATTTTTTTCTGAACTGAACAAGTTAAAGGTGTTTTTTTGTTATTATTAATTATTTTTAAGCAGAATTTATGCTTTAGATCTGTAATAAGAGAGCTCATTTTTTTATATGAGCATATCAATTCTGGCTTAAGGAAGATTTGATTTTATCATGACTACTACTATGCAACTTGGGACAGTTAGAGGTATAGCACTTCAAAAGTGACATGATGGTTACTAAGTTGTACCTTGTGAATGGTTATCAGAATAGCATTAAAAAGCCAAAGTACGAAACCACTCAGCATTGCTGATCCTTGTACCAGATATTGATATTTTATTTTACTTAAATTCAAAACTGAAAGTTCAGCTGTGATAATTTTCCCTGCTCAGTACAATGGAACTGACCTTCAAGAAACATCACCCAAGAAAAGAAAAGGAAATCTGTCATTCTTAGACAAGTCAAGCCTTATCCTTCTTGTATTTTACAGATGTGATCAGTTGTTCAAATGCAGATTCTAATTTACTTAGTAAAAGTATCCATGAAAATCACAGAATCATATCTATTGGTAAAAATCAAAACTGTAAAAACAGCCAGTACATGGAGCATCTAGAGTCATCTTTGTGTACAAAAACTGTTTTGTCATGAGCATCTCCAGGATGGGAATTATGGGCCAAATGCAAACACTTTCATTATTAGATACTATTATGTCTACAGCAACATGTTGTATATAATCTATATAATATACACATATATAATTCATGCAGATTGTACCCCAAAAGCTACACTTACTTTCCTGATTTTCACCAAAATATTCCTGTCAATTCTAAAATACCACTGATGACACATCCCTTGAAAACATCCTAGACAGCCACTTGAACTGTTATTTTCTCTTTGCAAAGTAGTATATACAAGGTTTTTTTCTACAGTAGATTCTATATTATATTAAGCTCATTGCAAAGATAAATCATTAATACAAGCAGCTCCTAACATTCTTTAAAGGAACCTAGAAGATTAAAATTCTCTATCTCTCATGATATCAGATTTTCAGATTTATCATTGCCACAGATGTGCAGCCTCTGCAAGTCAAGAGATATATTTGCTGAGGAGAAAGAAACAGCCCCTTTCCAGGGGACTGATTTCTTTTTGAGAGGATAAACCATTTATGATAGAGACAGTTCCTTGTATTTGAAGAAAAAACAAAAATCAGCAGCTTACAAAATGAGATTTTAGGATAATTTGCCATGGTCCATCCAAGTAGCGAAGGTCATTAACAAAACAGGTCATTAAGCTTTTACAAAAGAAGATATTAGTAAGCTTTCTTCACTGAGTTATTGTCTATGGAACCACAGTTTATTCCCCTAGTTTACAGAATCCAGAGAAAAATTCTTCAGCAAACAGAGATGGGAAAAACCCTGATGCAACCCAAGCCCAAAACCAGCCTAAAACTCATTAATAAAAAACTCATAATTGTCTGTGTCTTCCTTCTTGACCAACCTGGTTTTTAACTTATATCAAAATCTATTTTGACCATCCTTTTTATTTTTACTGTTTTTATTTAAAACCTCTTTATGAGGTCTGAAATAAAACTGCTCTATTTAGCATATGAAACTCTCAGTCACTAATATACTGCCCCATCATAAAAAGGATTTTATTAGAAATCTCTAAAAAACTTTGAGTGTTAACATTGCAGGGGCTAAAGTAAGCATGTATTTAACAAATAAAACACCTCAAAAAAATTTCAGGAATCTGAAAGACCAAAAGTGCATAATTCTGAAGAATTACTTTGATGTTGATTATAGTTTAGCTTCAGCTAAAAATTTCACGCAAAGGTCAAAACATTGTGAAGTGTTTCATCTATTAAATTCTAGAACACAAATTCTACAATTTTAGTTTTTTTGTGTAAGCCCATCAATATCCATGGCACTAACCATGGACTGTAATACTACCGAATTAAGTGATGGCCAAAGCAGAGTAGTTTTTATGGAACACTTAAATTTTTGATGGACTGTACTGATCTTATCTCATTTAAATAATATTGTCTATTTTAAAAGGCTGTCAGTGATTTGACTTAAACATAAATATTGCTACAGCAACAGACTAACAAGAACTACGGTCCAGTCTTTAAAAACAGTAAATTAGTTTTAAACATAAAGTTAAAACATGGCAGTCTGTAGTAGCTCAGTTTCAAAACAATAAACCATCTGCCTCATTAAATCATCAAGAGCACTCATCCTTTCCTTCCTCTTGGCTAAATCTGTTCTTCTCAAAACTGTTGAGCTGTAGCCAGGCCTAATTCACTGTCCTTTCAAGAGCTGTTCTTCCTCTGAATAGCTAAGCATCATCAGCTTGTTCACTCTCTTAATAACTGCTACCCTTCCCTTGTAGCTGGAATAGAGAATTTCTTTATTAGTTTCATACTCAGGAAGGTGAATACCATATGTAGAGAGTAGCAGGGGAAAGTGGTGTATACTCTAATTGCCCCACTTATCTGCCCCTGCCAGAAAATATTCATCTTCACAAGAAATAGGAAATACTATCAGGGATTCTTTGTCCTAAAACAGAGATTAGTGAGCATCTCCCCTCAAAAAATATATCTTTCCAGTTAGGTCAATCAAAACACTACTAGTATTCCCTTGTGAAAACCTGAGCAAACATGACAAATATCTCACCTTATAGACAGTAATCTGGATTTTTTTTTAACCAGAAACAGATCTGCTATATAATCAATATCTTATAGCAGAATGAAGAGATGGATCAGACAAATATTTGACAGAAAAATTAAAAATATATCAGATTTTTTTCCTGCAATAGAATGACTTGATTACACTACAGCACATGGCCTACAATAAGAGTCAAACAAGTCCTGTAGTGGTAAATCCTATCCAGAAGCTGTGAACAGCATAACAAATAGCTCAGAGTCTTTATATCAATACCATCAAAATAACAGAACGCAGGCTGAAACTACCAGTGGCAGTAGGATAAAAGCATAACAATTATCAGAGGCAGCCAGAAAGGTTTAGAAGAGAGTTCCACAGGGAAAAAAATCTGCAGAGAGCCTTTGGATTTTGTGGAGAACCACCTAATTTCATGCAAATCCCAGAGAGCATTTCTGGAAAAAGCTGTAGAAGTCACATGGCGTATGCTTTGCCTGACAGCAGACACTACTTTGCTTGCATGTTCATGACAGATATTTGACTAACAGCTGTTTAAAAACTTCCAAAGCCAGTGATTCCTTCATCTCATTGGACAATCTACAGCAGTGCATAACTATCTTCACCAGCAGAAAGTTTATATTTGTTTTCAGAAGCATGCCTGCATGCCCCAAATGGATGAAACACGTAATGGGATGACCTCCTCAGCACTGAGTGGAGAAAGCAGCTTAATCTAGATCGTTTTGTTTATACATGCAAATATGATGTTTTCTATTCCTTCAGCAGCATAATACCAGTGATAGAGGCTCAGACTGTAATTCACTCTAACCCCTGTATTCTGAGGAAATATTGCCTGGTTAATGCTGTCAGCATAGCATTTGTCAGCAGGATGCAATTCAAAAGGGGGAAAAAACATAGGGAAAAAACCCAACAAACCCTGTTGAGCCAAATTTTCTTGTTCTAGTCTCAGAAATAACTGTAGGCATACCAGGTTTGGCATCATGAGCAAATAGGAGAAAAGTGCTTTCAATGCCAACACAGGAGTCATTAATAAAACACTGAAGGGAATCTGACTCAGGATAGATCCCTCCCTATACAATGCACACCACCAATCTGGCAATGCACCACTCATAAACTAACTTCAGAAGTTTTGTTTTGTTTAATGAGCAAAATGCTGTTTAAGTATCTCCCCTAGCTCAGAGACAGCAGATTTTTTTTTTTTTTGAGGACTTAATCAAAATAGGGGATGTTATCAGTTCTTCCTTTATCCTTCACGCTGCAGAAAAGTAATACTAGAAATCCTGACCACTTTTGAAGACCATGACCATTGCCATTGATTCAGAGTTCTGTGCGTGATCTTTATTCTAAATGTTTTATCCCAAATATTGCTGTTTTAATCAGAAAATTTACTGGGGTATTTTATTCTAGAAGAGTTCATCTTTCTTCAGACACTCCCTTCCCTCCCTCTCCACATTTATAATAACTATTATGTCATTTTGTTACACAGTAGTCCTTCCCTCCTGATAATTCCTGTTCCTTTTTTCATGACAGTGATAGATGCATCTGATAAGTCATAGAAAAGTAAACTTGACAACATTTTCTACTTGCAGCTCAATTTCTAATCTGTTTCTACATTGACTCTTTTGCTCCAGTTAACAAAAAAATGATGTCTCTGAGCTCATATCAATTTTAATATTTACAACCTGTCAAAATGATTCACATTCCTCACTGAAGTCTTAGCTCAGGTGTTTCATTGATCAGGTCCCAAATCCCTTTCTTTAATACGAGCCTTAAATCAATCTCTTAGACCTAGCAACATCCCTCACAGAAGGTAAAAAGACAATTTTAGTACAGATAAAAGCAAAAGCAAAAGACCTAATTCCTATTTAGTTAAGCGCTGATCAACGACAACATTTTCCTGAAGTTTCAAGAGACCTTATAAAAACAATCAGCTTGCAGTAAGAGGAAATACTGTGACAAGAAGGTCTCTGTTGTTCAGCATCAATGTCAGGTTCCATCTTCCCTTGTGAGCATGTGCACACAGGGAACCACCTGCCCCAGCTGGAGCTCCTCCTGAATGCTCCCGAGGGCGAGACCTCAGTGCCACGCAGATTCATATAGCCTGTTTACGCTTCCCCATCTCTGTCCTCCCAGTTTGCTGACAGAAGAGGCAAAGGCAAGTGCCAGTCCCAATCCCTCTCCATGAGAAAAGATATAAATGGTGCTGGATAGGGCTGCTCAGATTCAGAAATAAACTGTTTCTTCAGAAATCAAATAGTATGTATGGTTGGTGAGAAAACAGAAAATTTCATACAAGTGATTTAAAATAAATAAATCTTTCTCCAAGCCTTCTTACAGCTTTCTACTCCATTTCAAACTGTGAAAGATCCAAGCTGAAGACCGAAAACACAAGACTCTCCAGTCCTGGGGGTTTCTGCCAGCCCTGAGATAAGCAGTCCTGCAGGACAAGTGCTAAAAGTTACATGTAGCTGTGAACTGAATGTCAATGAGAAATACAAGAAAAAATTGTGATTTTTATGTTTCCATTAATCAACTTGCTCCTTACAATCAGCCTTATTTTATTAAAATAACCAGATAAACACACATACGTGTTTCATTAAGTTCAGAAGGAAGGCTAGCCGGCAAAATCTCACAATTCATCAGGTAAGGTCTTCCATATTGAAATGACCTCAGAGGTTTTATAGGGCCTTGAGTATCACAGCTGCATTAAATATCCTCAAACTCTTAAATCTTATCCTTCAGACAATATAGTTAGGCCAATTTCACATTTAATTTCTCACTCTTATAAAGTTTGACTTTTCCACCTCAGCATACCTTAAAAATTGAAGACATTCTTTGCAATAATAAAATAACTTCTTTCAAGGATATGAGAGATAATTTGATGATCATTCTTTAAAGCAGGAGGTTAAACCTTTTTACTGTGAAGTTGATGGCATAAATTATATCAATATATAAATGTTCTACAGCAGCTTTAATATAATTTTGTAACACTGACTTCTCCCAGTTGGTCTGAAACTACGATAAGGTAAATCTCAAGGTCAGAATCTGATAGTAGCATCTGTCTCTTCTTTCAGTCGTTACCAAGGAAGAACCTTCAGACTGATTTTTACAACAGTCATTTAAGGGTTAGGCTTAGTTTGAAGTCGTATCCAGTAATTTTTGGTTTATTTTAGTAAAACGTATCTTTATGGTGTTAAGAATAATGACTCCCAGTTCCAGACCATGATGGACAAGGATTCATTTGAGTTTCACATTTAAATGTCATGTAATATGTGCTTACATCTCTGTTGGTTTTTTTTCTAAAATGAAAGACAAGTATTTTCTCATTTAGTGGATATAAAACAAGAACAGTGATAAGATCTGTTTTGCAAACACATCTGGGTGAGCATGCCTCTTCTCCTCTGGGTAATTCTTTCAATAGATCTACTCACGTGAAAAAGCTGTTCATGTCGGTGTGCAGTGAGTTTTTGTTAATATATGATTTCAAGATCTGGGGACTGAAGAAGTTGGCACCAAGTGGCCTGAGACTTGTAATAAAATGGCGGAAGCTGGTGATACAAAGGCAGAGCAAAGGCATGCCGGATTGATTAATAGATTCCTGAATTTGCAGCTGTTAGGGCAGACACATTTCTTCTGGCTTCCTGCAGTTCTTAATCAAGCTAAGCATCAGCAAGAGGCACATTTGCAAAAGCATCCTAAAAATGTGAATATATAAAATGATGCACTTGTGTTTTTATACACACACTGGTAACTATCTTTTAGTAACCAGGGAACTGCATGCCCACTCCCTGTATGATTGCACAGATACTGTTTAGATGTCTCCTGTGGAGATTTGTTATCCAGTAATACAGATTTTTACCATTTCCCAGAAGTCTTACTAAAAAAAAAAAAATCATTAAATGATTGTTCTATATCCTCTTGCTGTCACTCTTTTTTCCATTTCCCCCACCCTCTGAGCTGTTCACCACTATAAAAGAGATAGTTACAAGTTTCAGAAGTATATAAAAGTGGCTGAAAGTTGAAAACTTTCTTTCCTTACCTTTCTTTGATTGAAAAATGTTTGGGTTCTGTGTTTCTAAACTTAAAATCAAAACTACTCCCTTGATGTGTCTTTTATGACATGTTTCACCCCAGAGCAAACACTTACACTGCTAGAAACAGGGGATTGTAATGGAAATAGTAACAAACCTCTAAAGTGCAGCAGTGCTATCAGGCATGATTACAGTTGGGTTAGGTTTGAACTGGGAGCTCCCATCTTCAATTTATCTATAAACTTTAAAGGTAGTGTCATGTTTACAAAGATGGTGAAAAGATAAATTCAAGCTGCAGTGCAAACTAACAGGCAACAATATAGCTGTACTCTTAAAACAAAGCCCAATAGAAGCAGCATATCAAAATCTGGTGTAAAAAAGCATCAATGATAATTACAATGAAGCAGCTTTACTAGCACCAGCATGCTCAGATATACAAAAACATGGAGCAGCATTTGATCATGAGATACTAAAAAAGGATAAAAGAGAGAAAAAAGGATAAAAAGGGAAGGTTTGCATTTGCCTTTAGGTGATACAAGTCTTCAAAACTTTTCAGTATTTTAAAATCCTCATATTAACTACAGATATAGCTTTAACAAAAGGAAGCTGGACTAACATTCCGTCACAAGATTGGGATATATATTTTAACATTCTTTAATACTAAAGCATGGTGAGTGTTAGGTTAGAAAGTTTGTGTAAGTACTAATTTATGCTTTATGTCAATATTAAGGATTTTTTCAACATATAAGTTACTACAGAAGGACCATTTATATAGTTATCATTCTCAAACTTAAACTGTGCATAATGAAGTCAAAACTTTGATGCATCAAACTCCATACCAGTTTATTCTACATGACAGAATACTTGCAGCTATGAAATCTTAGTGAGGGGAGAAAAACAAGCAAACAAAATCACAGACATTCTTCCTAAACGGCTAAGAATTAAATGTTGGCCCTTAAAATGAGACCACCTTACTATAGCCTTCACTGAAGCCAGAACTGCATTCAAAGCATTTCCGGGTTTGCTTTGCACTCAGTAATTAAAAAGGATTCTTACCTGTCATAAATGTTGAATCCATCCCACAACACAAAGCACCTCTTTAGATGATTTAACATATGAATAAAGTTATTCGAATAACTCAAAAACATATTTGTCGGCAATAAAATATTAAAGTGTAGAACAGTATTTCTTACTATCAACTTTTACTGAAACTTCACCAGCTAAAATATAGATGTAGCAGTGAAATACAATCCTCTCTTCATTCAAAATGCCATTAAAATTCACCTGTTCTGTAAAGCTCATGTCTGCTCACTCACTGGTAGGAATTGACAGCACATTAATTGTAATAATTCACATTAAGTACAGAAAATAAATTAAAAAAAAAAAAAAGAGGACTAAAAAGATCTGCTCTAACCATGATCTTTGAGGATTTTTGAGCAACTTCTGCTGAGTATTTAGAAGCTTCAATTCCTATCTGATTCAGTATATGTGTATGGGAGAGTGCAAGAAAAAACAAGGTCACTAATAGGCAGCTGGACAACATCTAAACTAAAAATCTCAGTATGTACATTTCATTTTGGTCTCAGAGGAAACCAGCGCTGTTTTGAAGACCATTACCTATTATTGCCATAGAGTAAAGCACACAACTAGCTACTGTTGTTGCACCAGTTTTCACTATCTGCTGATACAGACAATGCCATTAACTAACTAAAAAAATCTGCACTGCTTTATTAAGGCCAGAAAATTATTTACAGAAAAAATAATAGGTGTGCACACTTACCCACACATAAGTGCATATGTATGTACGTCTGGTATGCACAGGTAACACTAACTGCTTAATTCTTTTCGTTTAATCCTATCACACTAATAACATTCATCACTGACTCTAGTCAAATTCAAATCACAAGTACCTTACAAGACTAATTTATAGTCTCAAGTGTTCTCTGAAATCCTCGGTGAATAATTTTTACTGTTCTGGTTAGTGAAAGGTAAAAGATAGATTTTAGTTACATAGAGGAACTGTGAAATTATTTCATTTTTCCATTAGGAAAGCATCTTACTTTAGAGTTTTTATGATTGAAATTTTATTTGTTTCTGTCTTAAAAACAGAATTAAGTGAACAACTTACTCTTTTTTTAAAGCGTTATTAAAGGCTATTTCCATAGAATAAATAAATTATATACCTGCATACAATACAACATGCACATGTTCCAAGCTCTTTGACACATTAAGTGGTGATTTAAAATTTTTGTCACCCAACCAATGTGACATCTGAGGAGATTTCACAGTAACCATTGGACACATCACCTTCTCTCACCTTCTCCAGAAGTGGCAGGGGAACTTCCAAAACTATTTATGAATAATATGCTTTTACCATACACAAGTTTGGTGCAACCATCAGGTCTCTCATGGTTTTTTAAAAGGAAAGACACCTTCAGGCTATTTGGCAAAAATCTTCACATCTCAAAGTTGCAGCTCAAATAATGTAAACTAAATATTGTTGCATTACCTAACCTTCACAACATAGTTTTCAGGAATGAAAACTATAAATATTTAATAGTATTTATAGAAGTCTAAATATTTAGTACATATTTTCCAAATGTCATTACATTCCTCCCTGGATTTAGAAGAAAAAAATCTTCATTTTGATCAGAAAGACTCAAATAAATGGATTTCCTGCAAACATTTTCTACTTTCCTCTGAAGTGGAAGTATGTCTGACTAGTACATGGAGTTCTACACATACCACACAGAACTTGTTACAGATGCTCCCCATTACAGAGTGGTTACATTTATCACCATTCTCAAGAGCCATCATCATCTGTTTAATAGCAAGAACTCAAGTCAGAAGAGATGAAAGTGGTAAGAAATGCATGGAAAGGCTGTTGGGTCCTCCAGTCTTTTAAGCCTCTTTCCCAGCCTAAAATAAAGAAATTCTTCCTCATTGTTGGTGTTAGAAAAGCTGATTGCTCTTTCGGCAGAGATCCCATTTCAGGGCATAGTATTCTGAAGTTTACTTTTAATAAGGTTTAGACTGTCCCACTGTAGTAGGGAGGCAATCCCTGATGTGACCACTCAAGGTTAGAATTTCAAAAATCTTCATTAAAAATTTTGCTGGTTTACCATACTGGTTCATGGTACACTGCCTTTACTAATTAAATTAATAGCTACACTTGCTTACTAAAGAGATTAACTTCTGCATTGCCCTCACTAGACGGGTTAGTTGCTAGGCAGCTCTCACTGGAGATTTGGCACTATGTTCTTATCTCTGAGGACAAAGGCTGCTATGCATCTTTCACTAAGAGAATGAATGCTACACTGCTCTCACTAAGAGCATTCATCTCTGGTTTTATATCTCAATTGCTCTCCTTTAATTATTTTAATCACTTGGTGCATTCTAGTGTTGCAAGTTATTTAATCTGGAGTATATTTTGACTTGTATGCTATGGAATTGCTTCCATTTTTTCCTCCCTTGTCAGTTGACAACCTCAAAAATTTATTCCAAGTCACATGTGAAGGGCTTGCACACCAGAGCATGCCATGCCTGCTGCTGCAGTAATATTCAGTCTGGTATTTAAGCCCTTCTCAATATTTTTCTATCCACTGAACTGTTCATTGTCAAATATTTGTTTGTTTACTTTGTTCATTTTATTCTATACTTTGGTTCATATCTAGGAAGTCATACCTTTTATTAACAACCTCATTGTGCCAAATGCTTAGTCAATACAAGCAGCACAATTCCCGTGACTTTGCTGAGGATGTGATTTATGCCACCAACAGTCTGATCTTTCCTACCAAGCAGCTGGACCTCCAGGTATCCAGATATGGGTGTACTAACTCCCTTTTGCAGTAACCAGATGATTTCCAAAGAATAAGATGCCAATGTTGTTTTCTCATTGACAATCTGGCCTAATTTTTTTAGTGAATACAGCCCACATCCTCGTGCCATATCAACAGCTGGGCAAAATCAGCTTAGCTCCACAGATCTCAGCAAAGCTGAAGACAGAGCTCTTAATCTTCAAAACAAACCAACCCAAAACTAAGGACTAGTAAAGTCTTTAGGTTTAAGCTGCAACTAGAATTCATTCCTGGACCAACTCTGTCACATATTCTTAATAAAACAACACAGATCTTAAAAGCGATATGTATATCAGTGTTACTCAGAACATGCTTCCAGTGGCTCTACTTGTAAAATGGCATAGTGATTACTGAATGGGAGGAAACAAATTGCAGCTGAAAAATATAGTCCTTTTTTCAGTTAACTTTTAAATTACATGAAGACTTATTTTAAAATGTATTCTTTAATTGATTTGCCATTTTAGTATAATCATGTCATGCAAATTTACTCCAACCTGTGTTTTGCTGTTTTGTTTTTTGTCAGGCAGCTCATTTTATCCGTTTCTGAGTACTCACTACCCTCTGGACGTTACTCATGTAATATAATTATATCGGAAAGCACCAGTTGACTAAATGGCCCAAACTCTAGAGAGATTGAGACAAAAAACCTGAATAATTAATAAAATATCTGTACAAATTCAAATTCCCTTATTCAATAAAGAAATAATATCATTTATATTCTTTATAATGAATATGTGAGCACAGTCAAGTTGAAACATTTTTATAAATAATTTGCCTACCCTTTTGCCCAGTTGTGAGAAGTGGCAAGTTTTCTTGCAAATACGTAGTCAAAATCTGTCAGCAGCACTGCATTTTTTCCCCAAAATAAACAAATTATCTTATCCTGCCCATGGATAATACAAGAAAGAAGAAAGACAACAGAGACAGTTGGTCAGTTCTGCCTCTGAAAAGGTAAAAATACAGAGATCTTAAGGCTAGGATGAAACAAACAAAAAAAACCAAAATTGAAGTGATAGTATCTTCACAAGTTGAAAAGAAAAAAATTAGAAAGGAAGATCATGGTAATGTTGACTTCATAAGAACAATATATCATGCTTTTGTTTTTAAACAAAGGTTAAATAATGATATTAGATGCCGTCGAGGATTTTGGTCTTTTTCAGTGTTCAAGGAATTGGGATGCAAAAAGAAATTTAAAAAAATAAAACTGTCAATTTTTTTCTGTAAATATCAAACTGATGACTGCTCAGAGAAAAACATAAGGTAACCACCTTGCTTGAAGGTACCTTTATTTCTTATAATATGTCAGCTTCTTTTGACATTTCATGGAAAAATACTGAATATTCAAAAATTTGCCTGAAAATTTACCTCTTCTGGGACATCAATTTGAAGGATAGTCTGTTAATGATGCATTAGTTACTGGAAAATGTTTGAGACCGACATACATAATTTATACTGTAAAGTCACACATGAAAATAATTTTTTTTAAACTCTTTTATTAACATGTTAAAAAGTGCTTTAGAAAGATGTGCAAATATATACAGAGTAGACACTACAGTTTTAAGACTCAAGGAAAAATATTGCTATTTCTATGATTCCCAAGCATTCAGGTCAAAAATTCTGAGAATAATGCACAAAATAACAAATGGTATGTTCTGCTACTCAACATAATTAAATATCAGCAAAGTTTATGATTTATGTATGATAAGCATCTGACTATTGTAATGATGATAACTGTAAAATAATCCAGCAGTATACTGATTCTCTACAGATTAGTATGGCCTTTGAACCCTCTCCCTTTTGACTATCTGTTGATTGTTTTTCTACATATAAGCACATCCATACCCATAGGCTTTGCTACTTAAGAGTTGCAGCTGTGACCAAAAAAAAAAAAAAAAAAAAAAAAGACAACTGAACAAACGAGAATTCTTAACTTTCACCTTGGTTATACAACAAAACAGTTTAGAGACATACAGCTGCCTCAAAACTTATAGAAAGCTGTACAATGGATGGTGCATAACGAAGGGTTTAGAATTTGGTATGATAGAACTGGTATAAGTTTTTAACTTTCAAAGAAAACACTTTGAAAAGTAGCAGACAACAGATTCTCTCGTCAACTTTTTGTAACTGTTTTTTTAAGCAACCCTTTTGATTGCTTATTTCTCCCCAAAAGACTTTTCCCCAGAGCTGAAAGTTTGAGCACAATGACAAAGCTTGGAAGCCGAAGGAGCTGGAGCAGAAGTCCCCCAAAGACCACTGAAAGCTATTCCTCAATATCTGATCAGGGAAATTTACTTTATGACTGGCTCACTGCTTACTGAGAAACTATAAACTGTTTTAAGGTTGAGAAATAATGAAAAGTTCTTGTTCCAAATAGATGAGAAAAAAGGGAACATTAAAAGAAATGCTCTGTTGTATTGGGAAATTGCTGTTTGTTCTATCCCCCAAACCTCTCACTGCTATCTAAGAACTTGATAATTTTCAATTTATCTCTCTTTTTCTTTTTTTTAAATTTGATTCTCTCAAAATTAAAAACCCCTTTATATTTAAATTAGATCTGACACTAGCACACAGAAAGTATTATTCCATTTTATAACATAAACAGATTTAATTATCACCCAAGCAGACACAAAGAAAGCATTCTCTAGTATGCATGAGAGAAAGAAGAGCACATTGCTCCTTTCCAAAACCAAAGGTCTTCACAGCACTATCAACCTCAAAATAGTTCCAAACTTCAAAATCAAGGAACTAATTGCTGGCATGTTTTCTGTAGCTAAGAATATCTCCTATAAGTTTCTCTTTTAAGAGGAAAAGCAATAATGACAACATCCATGGAGAAAGAGAGAAGGTGTGCAAGAAAGAATTTCAAGTAGTACCAGCCAATGTACTTTATGTGAAACAAATTAGTTATTGGAGATTTTTTATTTTTATTTTTTTTAAGGGAGGTTACAGGCACCAAGGTGAAAATGTTAGAAAGATGCAGAGGAGGTACACCCTAGACACACAGAGAGAGAGAGCGCGCTTTAACATTCAGCAGAACAATTAAGTCAATAGGAATAGCATCCAAAAATGTCCTTCATACATCAACTGACAAAAGAAAAAAGTTGTATAATTTCTACTATCTTCAGCAGAAAACTCAGAGAGATTACTGTGAGTCCACTGGCATGTTATGAGTCTGCCTGCTCTAACACCAATTGAGTTAGAGTTCTGTGTGTATTTCTATACAGATATTTAGAGAGTGCTATTTCTGAGTTCATGTGCTGATCTTGGTCTACGAGCCTGAGAAGAGTTATCGTTGATCCTGTTCAAACCAATGGCAATTAGATAGCCAAGATTTTCTCTGTTCTCCCCCTGTTGCTTATCTTCACCCCAAGTCACTGCTGACATCATTCAGATGTTTAATGGCTAGAGATTTTGGAATAGACACATTAGACCTTAAAACTTGCACTGAGATCAGATGATTATACACTTTTAAGTACATTATGCAGGACAAGCTTGCTACATCTAACATGTCAGAACTGTATTTATAACACTGCCTGAAAGACTGGGCATATGCTATCTTTTTAAGATTATGTATAGAGCTTCATAAATCAAATGTCTGAGTGAAGCTTTGCTTATTCTCAGTAGTATACAAGCAGATATTTTTGTAATGATATTTTACCAAATGTATCTGAACATCCTGCTGACACAGTATTTCAAGGGAGTCCAGTGAGGCAAACAATGTGACAGTAAAAAGAATGTGGAATATATGTCAAAGCAAATAATTGATGTAGCAGATAATAAAATCTA
Source organism: Strix aluco (assembly GCF_031877795.1). Classification (NCBI taxonomy): domain Eukaryota; kingdom Metazoa; phylum Chordata; class Aves; order Strigiformes; family Strigidae; genus Strix; species Strix aluco. The sequence continues at coordinate 74,235,196 of NC_133934.1, read as the reverse complement.
ATGCAAATATAGCTTTCACCAGGGGGAAGTAGCTCGAGAGTGCCAGTCTCTCAAAATTAGTATGATTCGAGAAGTATATAGTCACTGCACTATGCCATTCATGGCAAGTAATGAGCCATGATAATGTACTGTGATATATGAAGATATTTAGAAGACTCATAAGGGTTGTTTGGAGCAAGAATAGCTTTATAAACTGGTTTATATTGTCAGTTGAAATGATTCTGAATCTGAAACTTCTTTAGCATTATTATATTTGCAAGATTATTAGAAGAGAAGAAACCATCCTCATCAGTTGTTCTTGTTTAAATCTTAATCATGCTAGATTACAGAGACAGTGCTTTTGTTATAGGCACTCCTGATATAAATCAGATTGAATATAATTTTGGAAAAGCTTTCTCTATTTTCATTATTGATGTTCAGAGTGAGAATCATATTTGGGTCCATTGTTTTCAATTTTTGTCACAATTTTTAATCACACAGGACTTGTATCCAACTCATGCCCCAAAACTCCCACAGCCTTTCCAGTATTATAGTATGTATATCTATCCTAGACAAAAAAAAAAAAGATAATCATACTTTTTCCCCATGATACACTTTTGCCGCTACAGAAGCTACCAATACCATCTGCTTCCCAGTGTCTACCAGTTATCATCATCATAACCAGACATCTTAATATGAGCAAGATCAATCTCTAGAATGAGGAAGATAAATCTCTAGAAAACCACAGAATTTTATAAACACACACAACCTGGATTTATAAAACTTCAATTCTCAAGCTTAGCAGTTTTACTACAACGAAAAGCAGATTAATTTCTATTGTTTGTATAATCATAGACAGTATTTTAAAATACCTCCTATACTGGAAATTAGTAAAAATAAATACCTGAGAACTTTGGTGTTATCTTGTCTTCTTCCTGTCATTTTAACAGGGGTGAACCAAAAGGATGTTACAGGGGAAGCAAACATTTCTGAAAGACAACCTACCACCACTGAATGAACAAGAAAATTCATGCTCTTAACAGCAAGGACTTAAACAAATAGCATCTTTACAACAAAAAAGATATGCTCTATCTATAATGACAAAGAAATTGACAACTTCTTTATCTGCAATTCATACAAAACCTGCCCAGAGAATAGTCCTGTTTAGTTACCAGCCTCCTGTGTTTAGCATGGAAATCATGATATTTGTAATATCATACATGTAATATAATTTGCAATATCATACATGTAATAACTACTTTATTGTCAAAGAACAGGATAGACAAAATTCTCCAAACTGGGATTTTGATCAAAATATTTTTTTTTTAAAGTTTCAAATTTTCATTAAAGAAAGAAAAACATCCTGCAGCTCTCAAACACCTACTCTGTCTGCTATCCTCTCTCTTTCAAAAAAAATCATCTTTTAGAATTGTGCTGGAATGCACTCTGGAAGTCGTAAATTGTACATGAAAACCACCTTTTTTTTTTTTTTTTTTTTTAAATAACAGCCATGATAATACATTGTTGCACTACAATATCTTAAAAAGGGCCCCTTGCCCAGAAGGGATGTGAACCAGCTGGTTCTCAGGTTCAACTAAGCATCTAAGCATAACAGTAGCCCATGAATCCAGTTCAGACTACAGAAAATATTTTGCTTTTACTGTTATTACAGTTACTGTATATCATGCAAAAGCCTCAGAATAATGGCCAGCATACAAACTCAAACGAAGTTATCCAAAAGAGATCATAGTCTAGTGTATAGTGAAGTATGTGACTGTAAAGCAATAAAAAGGGAAAAGACAACCAATGATGGGTTTCACATCAATCAGATGAACAAATTTCTATACATGCTAGATTTGACACAGCTAACTAATGTAATTCAAGGTCAATAAAAATATAGTGGGTTTTCAAAACAGAACATATTCTTTTATTTTCCTATATTCTCACTTACATTCTGCCATTTAAAGTACATTCTTCTAGTTAGGCCATTTTATTTTTGACCTGACTGCTGCAAAATTTTACTTATTATGAAAAAATCCTGTGTCTTAATAATTTTGTAAGTTTAGTAGGCAAGCAAGTGCCAGAGAAACACTACCCATTCATGTAATAACAAAAGCTTGGAAATAAATGCAATTGGGCCAAAAACATTTCAGAAGTTACCTTCCTTAAACACTAAATTATGTGCAATCCACAGTAAAACAGGGCTTCACTTGACTTCAAATCAGAAGGAGTGAATTGTGTTGTTTACTCTGGTCTTGATGTAAAGTTATTTTGCTATCAGCTGTTACAAGAAATTTGGAAGAAGAGATCACAGGTAAGACATTATATTCAGTCTCTACTCTTTTTAGAACAAGACTTTAAAATTGATCCCTGAATCTAGATCTAAAAATTTCTAACTCACAGAACCATTTCTCTACATGCCTAGGTCTGAAAGAATAAAACCAGTATGCTCTTTTTTTTCCACCCACAGGAAATGCCCCTCCTTAAAATTTTGTATGAGAAGAATTATTCCTCTCAAATGCAAGCTCCATTATTCATAGAGCTCTAAGCAAAACCCTACTTAGAAGAATCCCCCAGTGTCAGTCAATGGGAACTCTGCAAGATTAAAACAAGCAGGATTTCACACTGAACTTCACCACCAGTGTATTTTTTCCCCTTGCTCACTGATTTAAAGTGGTCATGCTACCAAAATTCTTATTTTAACACATTTTCACACAATTTTTCAAAAAATTTGTTTTAGTAACTTAGTTTTAGATAAATAAGACTTAAGCCAAAATAATTTGTCATACAAGTTATTTTCAGATACACAATTTCTCATAAAAATAACAACAGAAAGGAATTTCTCCCACTCCATTTAATGTTGCAGATGTCTCCGAGTCTCTCTATCCTAGGAAAAAGGTGAACTATTCTGTTAGTAAAATAAGAGCTTTTCTTCCCTGACATCGATATATTTTATTTTCTGCTGAGATTCCTGAATCCGATGTTATTTCTCACTACTTGCCTGCCTAAGAATTCCATTTTAAAAATAAATATAAGGTTGAAAAGTCCAATCTAACATAATCATAAATGTTGAATTAATTTTATCTCAATGTATGCCTTCTTTTTTACCTCAACACTGAAAAGGAAAATAAAACCCTCCAGATTTCTTACAAATGAACAAATGTCACAGCTGCTTAGAAACAGTTACTCACATCTTTGCAAATAGTATTTTCTATGCACTTTGTGGACCATTAAGATGATCTAATTTATGAACTGAAAGGATTGTTATTCAGAAAGCTCGGTCCCTGTGCTATTTACAGTGCCAGAACACTCAATGTTAACTGGTGACTGAAGTCTCACAGTAACAAGTGACATTTCATTTAACCTTTTTAACTAAAATAGTTATCTCTGCAAATCACTCATGCCACGTTGAAGCAAATCTTCACCTTGATACTGAAACCTAAGCCTACAAAATGACATGTCTGGCACTTTATGAATGATACCTCTAAGCTATACAATCTATAGAGAGTATCGAGTATGTGGCACTAATTTGCAACCAGTATGCACAGCCTGGTGATAGAGACAGCTAAACCCCACGACTTTCTTTTATACTAACATATGTGAAAACAGGGAAAATACACCCTCAAAAAAAAGATAGTTCTTTATTGAAAGCTTTAGGCAAAACCTGTTAATACTAGAATTAGTTTGTGATTTTTCCCATCCATAAAACTGAGATCAGAATCTACTTTAATCTTCCTTAGCCCTCTCTGATTTGAAGACAGTATCAAACACTGAGTGCATGTTTATGAGAGAAGAACAAGGCTGGACTCCCTGCTCAGGGATCACACTTGTTTCATTTTAATTAAGGAATACTTTGCCCAAGTTCCCCAGGCTAATACAAGTCTAATTGAAGTCAATACTAAGTCCAATACATTGCCATATGTGCAATCTAAATTCACATCTTAAGCTCACCTCAAGCAGATGAGAATACTGTGGATGGACCTAATAGAGCTTGTAAAGGGACATGAACAGTTCACATCCCTTGAGATATCCAACAACTAGCACCAGCAGACTGTGCTGGAAACTGAAAACAGAGAAGAAAGATATAGCAATAGAAGGAGTCAGCTGCAGTCAGTGAGTTCAATATGCACTCCTCTGGAAGAGGTGGGTTAACTCAAAGTGTTCACTGGTACCTACAGCGACGCCTCTGTGTTAAGCCTTCCTTCTCCCCTTCCTCAACAAAGAAGCCCAAAAATCCTGAGTTCTGAGGCCATCCACTTCTGCACCTGGGCTTCTGGACAGGGAGAGGTAACTCCCTCTAACACACAAACCCCAGTAAATCAAGAATTACTAAAGTCTCTCCCATTTTAAAACAAAAAAACACAAGGGAGGGGAGGAATCAGAGATGAGGAACAAAAAGCACAGAAATTATGGATTTAACCCATCTGTAATTACAGCTGTTTACCAACGGAGGGATTTACAGTGCTTTGGGTAGACAGCCAAGAGAGAAGGCGATGAAGGTACAAATCTGAATTGGTTTCAAACTGTCAACCCTAGAATCTAATTCCAATTCAACAGTAGTTTAAACATTAGAAGAGATTGCCACCATCACTCAATAGCCTTAACCTCTGGAGCTTTCAAAAGAATAGACGGCCAATTCAATTAATTATTAGACTTTCAGCCTTGGAGACCTGGGTACAAAAGGTAAGAACCAGTAGCTCAGAAGGTAACTAATGAGACTGGTAACCTATTTTTGGTCTCCAGTGTGGTCTAATGTCCCTCACACATTCCCTGGACTTCCCCACATTTTTCTTGTTGGGTTTCCCCTCCCCTCCATCCAACTGAAAGTGAAAATTCCATTGGTAAGGAACGTGTGACATCTAAGCCTACTTATGTGGGATGTTCGTGGCTGTCAACAATGTTGGAGCAATGTCAGTACCAATTACAGATGGCCTTAAGCCCATCCCAGATTTGAACAGTATTGAACACAAGGGTTGGAATCTGAGGTGTGATCCAGACAGGAAACTTGCAGGAGACCATTATTTTACTAGTAGTCTGTGTCAAACATCTCAAGTTCAACCTGAGGGTTTCTTAAGCAGAAGATGGAGCAGAGAAGAAGGACTTTCTAAATACAAGATTTGTTTGTTCTGTCTCATAGATCTCTTTCACAGCACCTGTTACCATGATGCTGGTCAAAGGCCAAGTGAAGTACCACATAAATTATCTGCAACGATTTATATAGTAATGAAGCGTTACAGCTAAATACAGACATGTTTTATTTATGCCTCTTCAAATGTGACTGCAGGACCTATGATGACATTGCTAATAGTTTTATACATTTACTTGAGTAAATAAGAACTTGTACAAAATTAATACATGCTGCATCATTTGCTAAATACTATTTTGTTAAAATATACTTGCCTATTTAAAAACAGTTAAGGAAGCACAAATGAAAGTGCTGGTCAAGAACGTGTTACATGACACAGAGTGAGTAGCTAGAGAACATGTGAAATCTAAAAGTTAAGACTTGAACCTGTACACTGTTCAGTAGACAAATTATAGCGAATTATTTCATGGAAATTGTGGCCAGCTGGCAAATAAGCCATTGCTATAATGACAGGATAAATCAATGATAATTATATCCAAGAACTTATCCAGGCCAAACGGTCAAGTGTTTGGTTCTATTTACATTTTCGTCACATTATTAGAGCATGCCTTAAAAAAACCTGCAGCTGTCTATATTTAATATTTTCTTTATCTGCTCTTATATTCATTCTCACCTTTTAAAAATAAATAAAAATTTACTTGTAATGTTTATTTTTTCCCATAATGAAATAAAAAATTTCATGCAGATATCACACATTTTCTATTCCAAATAGAATTATTTTCTATTTTAAGTTTACTAAAAATTGAGAGAATGGCATTTTCAATCATTCTGCAGATTTTGTCAAATATTTTTTAAGTGACAGTGGCTGTATATGGAGCTACTCTTTCAAGATCATCTTTTTCGCCACCCAGAACAAATGCAAAGGAAGTTACAGAGAATTTTTAATAAGTCTGAACATATTCCCTCCAGAGTATATCAAAATGACTAACTCAGATACTTTCTTAGCATCTTTGTACTACTGTCAATAAAATCAGATACCATAATGAATATTTGCAAATCTCATTGTTCTGCCTGAAGTTTAAAAAGTAAATTATTTATGCTTAGTTAGTTTAATCTGTCTATTCTTTAGCTCCTAATGTACATACACAAATGCATGTTTCCCAGTAGTTCTAAAACCTTGTGTGGATTTTCCCGAAATGCAAATCTAGTCTTACACAAAAAAAAAAAAAAAAAAAAAAGAAAAAGAAAACTGCCCAGTATATCTAAATGAACAATTTTCATGAGAAAATCTAGCCACACTGTTCAGTATGAAAATGTAGCCATGAAAATCAAGAGGTTTGTAGGAACTGAATATTGTTGGCAATACTAAGTAGGATTGTAGTTAAACAAGTGCACACCACCTTCAGAGTTCCTAACAAAAAAAAAAAAAAAAACCAAACAAAAAAAACCAAAACAAACACAAACAAACAAACTCTAGGGGTTTTGTGATTGTAATACAACGGCTTGAATCTCGTTATCAAATGTCTGGAACCTATGCTGGGCATGCATCCCACTGAGTTCCCAAAGTAACACACAGAAAGAGAGAAAGCACGAGGAAAAAGGTGAGGGGGAGGAGGAGGTGTGAGACATTTAAGGTAATTTTAAATCTTAGTTGGTATGAAGTTTTGGAGGTGCCAGTCTCTCTACGCATTCAAACAAAATTTACTAGCCCTTGCCATTTCTTCTCACATGCACTGGAAATGCCCTGGCTGTTCTTTGGGTTCCCCTCCAAAAACTGCTTTTCCCAAGACCTCACACTCAAGAGACTGTCAGTCTCACTTGGCTTCTATCTAGGGGGACAGAGGCAAAAGGGAAAAAAGAAAAGGCAGAATGAAAAAAAACCTCTCTGCTGTTATATAAAATTAATTTTAGACAAGAACCGTGTCAATAATGGTTATGGATATGAAGTTAGTGAGGAGAAGAGCACTTTCAATTCCTGAAGACTTTAGCAGGGGCTGATAACACTTGCCCTTCACAATTCAGACTTCAAACTTCTCAGGACCTAGAATAACTCTGTAGCCTATTAGTAAGCTAAATATACCCAGGGAACAAACACGTATATCAGTCTTTTGTCAGAGATAACAGCCTGCATTGCTTTGATATGAACAGCACAGAGATCAGTTGTGAAGAATCTAAAACAGCTGAATTCAGCAAGAGCACTCTCTATTAGCATGTTTTTATTATTTTTATCTTTTAGTCAATGTACCATCACAAGTTAGAAAAAGCAATAGCAGCAGACAAGAATGATTCAAAATGGAAAATTAAACATTGTATATTGCATATCTGATATAGATGGATATTTAGTTTAGACCTATCAAATTAGTATTAGTCAGAGGTGCATTGGACAACACTTCAACAGAAAAGGCGAATAAATAGAACTACTACTATCATAGGTCCTAGCTAGTTTTGATAAAGCAAACAAATTTGAACCACCAAAATTCAGTCCAGATATATAGGTACTAGGCATCTAGTAAGAAAAACAAAACAAATCAGAAGTTGAATGTTGTGTAACTGCAATCACAATTAACCATTCCAAACTCCATAGATTTTTTCCATGTACAGCTTTCTTAACCCTTGCTTACTGTATATAATAATGTTCCAACACATATAGCTGCACTCTTAAGAATAAATCCAGAAGAAGAAAAAGAAGGGGAAGGAAGAATTGTGCTTCTAATAAAAGTGCTCTGTTTTCTTAAAGCCATATTTCAGATACATATGTACAACTCCAGCCAAACTAAATAATCAGGTCTAATAATCTGCTGGGAGCAAGACTCATTCAAATCCGCATAACATATTGACAAAAGCTGTTGCTGGATAGGTCATTCAATTCACAGGACTTTTCAACCCCATTGAAAATTTCAGAGGGAAAGAAAACAAAAAACCATCAAAGTCTTTGTATTTAGTATATAGACCTTTTTGCCAGTTCAAGTTTAAGACCTTTTTAAAAATGCACTGTCAGCAGCATAGCTTTTAAAGGTAAAATGAGGCCTTTAAAGGAGGTATCCCACTGTGCATTCTACCACTGTGCTGCCTGTGGAGTGTAAAAAACAAGGGCAAAGATGGGACTGAAAGTCTCAAACACTCTCTTACAATGGCTTTCATCTTCTCTTCCAAATCTGTAACCTTTGAAGACAGAAGGAAATGCAGTTAATGCGTTTACAAATAGGCTGGAACCTGCTATGTTTTTAAAGGAAACTCACAAAGGGCAGAAATGTCCAGCGGAATCTCATTATGTTATTTAAAGGGACACTTTCAGGGCTGGCAGCCCCTCAGTTTGACCTCTCTTTTTAATTTCATGTTTGAAAAGTTCATGCAATTTCTCAGATTCTTTTAATGATTCATCACTTCTCTTTCTCAAAACGAAAACAATTAAAAATATCACTGATATATGATAATACCAGAAGGAAACCCATCTGTAACAAGTTAAAAATCCATCCTTACCCTTCACCTTTTGCAGGGAAAATACTGAAAATTCAGCTGACAAATTATCCATCACCTTGCACGTTTATCAATACAGCCTTTTATAAATGCTAAATAAAAAACAAGGAAACAAAACCCAGTGGTCCAGAACTCATGAGTAACTGTGAATCAAGCCAATATGAACAAATGGTAGAAGAAAACATACTTTGTGAAGACAAGGACTGTAGATGTAATCCTTCAGCAAACCCTGAAAATAGTTAAACAAACATTAGACTCTGAAAAACTGCAAATAAGCATACGGTAACCTGGCAATTTTCTTTAAGAAACACTCTGCAGAAAAAAAACAGGGGCAGCAGCAGGAACAAAGCTTCAGAAGCAAATACAATTTAATTTTATCATATACCCCACTGAATGTGATGTACAAGCACTGTTTAAATAAAAGGCCATAAAATTATTTTGCGATCTGTTTTTAAGTCTTGTTTTTCTGTTCAAGGGTATAAAATACATACAGTAACTTTTTTTCCATCTTCTCTGAGCTTTTCATTGCTTAATTTTCAATTTCTTTATAGAATCTCAGTAGGACAGTTCTGATCAGCAACAGTTAAACAAAAGATTGTTTGTCATAATTCTACTGCTTTAAGACTCACATTCTGGCAATATTAAAACCCACAACTGTTGTATTGTCTTTTAAATAATACACCAGACACTTCAGTAGAAATATTGCCCTTTGTCTAATCTACTAGCAGAAAGGTCAGTGGTAAGACATCTGTGTAACTGAAAACATTGCTGTGGGAACTTAATATATCCTCCATTTCATACTTCATGCAATGTAGTTCCTCATAAACCCTCTCTAATTCTTGCCAAAAAATATCCATTTTTTACATTTCATTTTATCTATGACTATTGTAGCAATAGATAATGGCTAGATAATAGATAATGTCAGAAAGGTTCAGAATAACATATCCAAATCTGTTTAACTAGTAATATACGAAAGTACCACGATATATCATTTGTGTCTGAAATTAGGGATTGCAGTTTATGGAATATCTAACATGCTTCTGGGCAGTAGAACTGAAGCTACATGGTATCTACAAATAAAACTTATGAGAAATCATACTTTTCCATCACTCTAGTTGTTACTGTTTCTAAATTCCCATTCATCCTCATAAAATTATGATCCCCCTATATGCTAATCCTCCTTTACAATCCTGCATTGTTCTTAACAAATGCAGCTAAACCTGCACCCATCAGCACACATAAATTCATTTGCATACACATGCAGTCAATAATATTAGTGGACTTTGAGCATTTCCATCTCACTAATGTGTACAGAAGTGATCACACACACAAAAAAACCCAAAACAAAACAAAACAAAACCAAGTCTATATAGATCACCTGTAGTAAGATTTTGTTGGGAAAAAGAACGGCAACCAAGGGAAACGTTGCCTTGTCCTGGAATTCTTAAAAGGCAGCTAATTAATTCCAAAATTAATAAACACCAACATTATGATATTCAGTCTTAAGATATTAATAATAATGTCATCCAGCCACAAAAATTCAAAACTAAATAATTATTCTCTCAGGAGAAAGGAAAAAACTAAGCTTTTTGCAATCACTCTATTACTGAGCTCTAAACTGTGTCTTGGAAATGCAATCTCAAGGAATAGTTCCACACCACCATGGTTTGAACTGCAAGAATGTTCACATCAAAACAGAAAGGTGACAAGATCCAGATTTATCCTTGTTCTTGGAAACGATGGCATTACTCTGAGAATTTCTACATCTTATCGCTGACTTTCAACCAGTTATTTGTCTCTGAATTTTTCTGCACTATAGCTGTTTTTTGACAGTTTCAAACTGATTGTAGTACCAGTTCAATATGTTCCCAAACGTGAATTTAGTAGTGTGGGCTAGTTGTAAATTCATCTAGTTTTACTTTCTGGATGATCTGTAGGCTAATCTAAGGTCAAAATTTGATACAATGTGATTTGAGAAGACCGAAATCTCTATTACCATTACCATTAACTCTGAAGAATTAACCTAAAGATGTTTATTTATGGTATGTTTTGTTTATGAGTTTGAGGTTTAAAAAAAAATCTTTGCTATGGGAACTGTACAACCTAACAACTTAAGCGTACTTTGTCAGGAGTGATCTGGGGAAATTGGCTGAACAACAGAAAGGGTTATGGCATACATGGCCCATGAAAAGCCACCAGAGACTAGCAAAGGAGAACAATTCAGCTTCCAGAGTCTAAAAAAGCCATAAATTCTCTTGGGTGCTCTCAGTAGCTATCAGAGCAAATATAAAGAATGCAAATAATGACTGCAGGTTTTAAGCTGCTTTGAAGCTGCAATTTTTTTGATAAAAACAACTCTTCTGGTCTCTCAACATTACTACTCAAGTTCGGCCCACAAAATGTTTCCTACCCCACAGAAACCGTGCCAATTAAAAAAAAAAAATGTTGCTCCATTCAGGTGACACCAAGAGATTTCAAACAAAACAAGCCTCAATATCTAGTCCATATCAATAATGTGGTGGTTGTATCATTCAGTTTTTTTGGAGACACAAATTTGGGTTCCTATTCTGGCTATTTGGATCCACTCACAACTAACACTTGGGGCAGGGTAGATTCTAAGTTTGTTCTAATTAATGAACTGTTGTGTAAGATGTAAAATCTACAGTTTTGCAAAACATGTATCTCAGAGGGAAGTTCTGTAAAATGGCCAAATTCATATGACAGGTCACTTCTTCCTGGATTAAATTAATTTCTCCATACCCTTTTCAGTCTTATCCCTGCAAACATGGTCCCACTGCCTTATTCAAGTCAGCTCTGACATGCATTGCAATATTTATGGAGCCAGTTCAGCTTGCTAACTAAGCAGAAAACTATTCACAGGGTTTTTTTTTTTTTCCTCTAGGTTAATATTTCACATTTTTCATTAGAGTTGGTACAAGGTAAAGATAATATCTTCCATTAGGTTTCATTATCTTTAGAGATGTTTCAATCTGTTAGGAATAACTTAGCAAAGAAAATTTGATTAAACATTCTGAATATTTCCTTCAGCAAATTATTGTCTATTGTATTATTGTATTGTCTCAGTTCTGTTTATTTCCGACTATGAAAAATCTGTATTGAACTTTAAATACAAACACCGATCTTACAATACACTTCTGAGTATGAACTTTTCCAACATTTTCTCTAAACTAATCACATTGGAACAAAAGAATAAGGGAAACCAGAAGTAATGGTAACCATAAAAGTAAGAAGACACAGTCAGATGAGATCACCCCTTTTCCTGTTGAGAAGGGGTCAGAGGAGCATAAAACACCAACAATGCATGAAGAAAGCTGGGATTTCCTTTATCAGTGAGTTCTTGGGACTGGCCACCTTGAGCTTTCAAGGACCAGAGCCATCAGTTCAAAATGGCCATCAGTTCAGTGGTATTACACACTTGCAACTAATTTAGGGTAAGTTTGTTAAGACTGATTGTTTTGTGTGTGTAATGACTGACAGGGGTTAAGAACTAATCGTTGACAATGTGTATTGTGAATCCAGTAACGTCTGGGGTTTGAAACTGCACTGATCTGTCTTTCAAACATTCCTGTCGATGCAATCCCTAATCTCTAACTGACATACAGATTCAGGTTATTCAGTTGCAACAGAAGGGACCATGGCAGTAAACTGCTGTCTGATTATCCTTAGAGGATACAACCACCCTGGGAGGCCAAGTGCTCAACGGTGTGCAGTACTATAGCTTCCCTCTAGCTCCTGGTCTGCCTGCACAAAACACAAATGAGAGCACAGGAGCAGCTACAAATCAGTGCAGTAACTCTGCAGCTAGAAGGAAGGTAGCAAACACATAACTATTTAACTGACAGCATGAGACTTGACAAGCCTGCAATTGTCTATTACAAACAAAAATCTTTGCAAGTATATGTGAAAGCTCTAGCAACCTCCAGTTCTACAACTAGTGCTTTACCACTGAAGTGGATAAAAGGGTCCTCTACTATTGTTGCAAAAAAATATCAGCCACGGTACAATGATCGCATGTTTTTATCCTTGAGGATCTGTAACAGTTTAGATATGTATGTATAGATATACATATATACCTATATATATATATAGGTATTTTAACTAGCTATTAAACAAGATTGCTTTCTATAGCAATAATTTCTGTATTTGGATTGAAAGTGATGCAAGCTTCAAAACTCCTGTTGAGTTCATGAGGCCACGATCTCACCACTGGGACTTCCTAAAATGCATTTTGCTGTTAGATACCATTAAATCTGCTGACTACATATGTACATTGACTTATTATTCAGTCTCAGTATTCTGCTGTGCATTATAAACTCTGCAGTATTAGTCAGAAATGGTTACAGAGCAACCATGGCAACATACAAATAAAATATGAAAGAAGAAATATTTTTATTTTCATTTTTATATTAAAGTCAAATTAACTTGAATATCATTCTGGTTTATAGGTTAATAAAATACAAGAGAAATTAATTGCTAGCAGAAATAAATATTTATAATGCAAGCACCATGATAACAACAACAACTGAAAAAACCTCTTAGTGGAAGTGTTTGCCCTAAAGGGCAAGAGATATGCCAACCTAATAACCTCACCAGGGGTTATGAAAAATTTGCACATTGCCTGACAGCCTAAGGTAAAGTCTTATGGTAGCTCTTCAAGTGGATAAAAGGGAAAATGGAATGCATTGCAAAGAGGTACCGTTTATCTAAATCAATGGAGACATTTCCTACTGCATTGACCTTCACTGCATCTTGAGGAGTATAAAAAGCATTAAGGAACATTTTAAAAACACCCAGGGGTTTTCTTTATCTAGGTTTTCTCCCTGATCAAATAAACTAGAACTCTTTATTATAGATATTTCCCATATTTCAAGTTAATGTACATTTCTCTGCAGCACAGCCACCTAAATAATCTTAACACTTCATGAGGGTCTTGACTGTCTCCCAGAAATGTCATATTCCTCCCTCGATGAACATCCCTCAGAACAATAGTTTTGCAATGTCCCTTTGCACTGACACTAATTGAAATGATTATCCTTAAGATGACCAGGATCAAGCAACAAAATGGAAGGACTAATGTTTAACATCAACACAAATACTAAAGAGTGGAAAACCATGAGTGTGTGTAAACTGATATTGTATATGTGATAGAGTTCACCTGCATCTGTTCTCTCATTCCAGTCTTTATGAGAAATAATACTACTGACAGAAGGGTCATCTCTGTTGCCGAAGACAACCAAGTAAATTGTTTACTCCTAGCTCTTTCCTCATGAAGAGTCAGAAGTAAATCAGGCAACAATAACGTTGGCAGCTAAGCCTATTAGCAGGCCTTCAGTAAGCCAAAAAGGGCATATTTTCAAGCCTTTATGTCACCTTAGCACAAATGAATGACTGTCCATTCAATTACTCCCTATTTATAGAGGTGTTCAGGATCAGAGAACAATATGCAGACATGAAATAGAAAGATATATTGCACTTACAATCTTTATACAGCTTTCCTCTCTCAACTGTAATGATGTTCCTTGTGAATTAGGTTTTCACACCAGGAGAAAATGGTAAAAGCAAGCTCTGCACACAGACTGTAATAGTATTTCACCCATAGTGTTATTTATATCTGTAGGACTGTAGATTGTAGAACTCCACCAAATTAGCAAGACTTAAGTAAATAAGACAAAGATAAACCTACTTCACCTTATTCCTACTTATGACAATGTACAGCACAGCGATAACACCAGTGGGTCCCGACCACACAAGGTATATTAATTTCTAAAAATTAGCTTCAATTTCTACATTCTGTCCAGTAACATAATGCAGTTTCATTGGAAAATATTTGTAAAGTAAGATTAAATACAGAATATAGAAAACAAAATGTTGAATTTTAATAATTTCTTTATCCATGTTCTCCCTCTTTTTTATCACTCCTCACTTTTGCCATCATAACATTGTTTGCATCTGAATTTGAGTCTTTCCATACTTCCTTTTACTTTCTTCATAAGGTCTAATTTTTACCTAGCTAAACATCTAGGTTCATTCCCTATATCTTCTTCCAAATTATCAGCAAATATATATTTGATCTTAAGCAGAAAATGGGGCAAAAGTCTAAAAGGAAATTGACACCTTTCATATAAATAATGTAATGCAATGAGTTATGTAAATCCTTTCATTTGATACCATGGGAGTGATATTATACCAAAAGGAAATTTTATCTAGTATGGACACGTGAATTCTAAGCTCTTTATATTATTTTCACATATATAAATTATCAAATTTACATGCATGCTTTACAATTTCAGGTTCAATACATCTAAGTTTATGAGTTTCTGCATACCATTAGTAACTTCTGCCCTGTTGCACTGTGTAATACTTAGCTTAGTTCTGTGTAGTTTTTCTTCACTATTCAGCCATTTTTCCTTATTACACTTCCAAAGCAGCAGATTTATTTCTGAAAAGTATAAAAGATACATGTTTTTCTGCTTAATAAGTAAACTGCAGAGAGCAGTTATAATCATCACTCAGATCACAAGATTATTCCATAAGAATTGACAACAACAGCACAGAACAGTGGAAGAATAAACACAGTTATCAACGACTTTTTAAAATAAGTCATTGATCAGAATATTGGAAATACATTGCTTAAGGTTTGTTGCAGGAATTCATGTTTTACATCCATAACTAACAAAACAGCTGCTTTTAAAATTCAGGGTAAAGAACTGTGTGTCTTGCCTGCCTATTTCATTGAGTCCTCTGGATCTTGTCTTTAAATCCAATGCACAGAGGAGTTCTCGGTTTTTATCATCTCCTCTTCTCAAAATTAATGTGAGTCATATAAAGCACCTGACACTGGTAATGATTCCTTTATATTTAAAATATATGTAGCTAGAACAAATGTATGACTCACTTGGCCACATTCCATAGCTGTGCTACTGTACCTGAATAGCTCTGCAGCACTCCACCTTTTGTACATATTGCATGCTTTAAAGCTGTCTAGTGTAACAGATAAATCTGAGCAATCACGTATTTTGTAATGATTTCTCCTGACATTCTCAATTACATTTTGGAGAGCCCTGAGTACAACATTTCCAGCCGTTCCCTCAACCGATAGCATAAATTTTGTTAAACTGCAACAGAGTGCTGTGCAAGATTTATTTGTTGAGCAGTTAACTCTGGTTATACCATCAAAAGCAGGAAGTGAAATTGCATCAGATTTCACCAGCAGTAATTAATTTGTTATTTTGAAAGGAAATAGTAAGAGCCAAGCTACAAACAAAGATTGAGTTCATATAATCACAGCACAGAAACATTTCTTTAAATTTCCTACAAATTAGTGTGGAGTGCAAACCACTCTAAGAAGGTCACTATACATATTATTAGGGGACCTTAATAATGTTTTTCGTAACAGGCTGGAAGTTAAAGATATGAAGCCAGTGCTCTGAAACACCACCTAACAGCAGGTAAATTCCTCTGTACAGATACTTCTTAAATATTACATGGAAACCTGGATTGCTAAAGTGATGGGAAGTTAGTGGATTTTAATCTCTGTGTGTAAAAGCTGACATATTTTGAAAAATCATAAACTGGCTCCATTTGGGGGGGGAGGTGGAGGGAAAGCAGTTCTTAAAAACAAAACACAAATGTACAAGGACTATCTTTTATTACTCTACTAAAAAAATAGCCGAAGACACTACTCCTAAGAGTGGTTCTGTGTGATAACTTATAACATTGTGTTTCTTGTATGGCTGAGAAAGACAACACCTGTATCTTAGTAGTTCTGAAGGGAAAGAGAGCTGTGAATTGTATCTCTGGAAGAGAAATACCTGTCCAATTCTCTTTCCACAAGAGACTGGGAGTATGAGTAAGGGAAAGAGTGATGTAATTTTTTTAAAGGATCAAAACACAAAATGGACTATGGACAAACAAGAAACTATACTGAATAGATAACAGTCTAGTATACTCAAAACAAAAAGACTGGTGAGATACAGCAAGTACATAAACTCACTTTTACAGAGAAAACAGTACACAAACACATCATGCCAAACGATATATATGACTGGTGCAAAGAAAAAGGTAACATTTCACCAATAAAATGATGCCTACCCTAAACATAGTATTTCTAGAAAAGCTCCTCAAAAAAAAAAAAAAAAAAGATTGCTTAATAGCTGATCTAATAAGATATTCTCTACAATCTTGATTTTTCACTAAATTCCCAATTTATAGGAGGTCTCCTTTTGATAAGTATTTTCAGTTCCATGCAAAACTACAATCTAAACTAGAAAGCCAGAGGAAAAATAATGAAGGAACTCTAACAACATTAAGAATGTCCTAGTGCCAACAACTCCCATTTAAGTCAGTCTCTGAGCACTTGCTGTGGAGTGTTAGAAACAGGATGTCTTCTGACGGAAAGATCAAAGGCTTGGTTTTGAAAGTTGAGCCTGAAATCCTTTTGCTTTGGTGTTCCCATCTCTAAAGAAGGATAATAACATGTCCCTCCCACAAATAAGCTCCAGGATGATACAGGCATCTATCAAGAGGTACTTGCATAACACGGTGATAAGTACTCTATTTTTTATTATAAAAATAAACCACATTTCAGTCCATAAAATAAGCAGATTGAGTTCTATGTTAGTATTGAACTGTGGACAACCCTGGTCCCAGTTAATTTTAAAGTAGAGTATGTAGAATCAACCAGAAAGGCAGACAGGACAGACATGGCCTTGAAATAGTGCCTTTCTGATACAAACAATCTTTACATGCATTAAGTACTACTGCCATGAGAGAAGGGTGAGAAAATTTACTAGAAAGAGCATCATCAAGTGGAGTTTCTTTTAGCATGTGGGTGTGATTATACCCAACATGAAGAACAGGAGAGCCCATAGATTATTGACATTACATATTTTCAAAGTGGTGCTCATGAGGAGATTTATCTGACCCTTTTTCATATCTTGCATTGTTTTCCCTTTCCTGTACCTAAATTATTTTAATTTCTCATCTTCCACAGCTTATCCCCATTTCTCACTTATTAAACCCATTTTGTATTCTCTCTTCTTCCTACTTCTGCTTAGCAGCTGTCATAAACCTTAAATTAACCAGAGTTTTGCTCTCTGCCTTTCCCTTAGACTCTTCTCATCTTTTTCTTGAGAACTGTAACTCACATTTAAATTCATTTGCAGGGTGTCAGCAGCTTCTCAAGGCTGTCTCTAATTTTTCTTCAACACTACATTCCTGTAAACATAATACCTCATCCAATGGAGGACCTGTTTATTTACAAGACAGAGTATATTTGCCAGTCTAGTAGGGACACCCATCCCCAGGAGATGCAATTTCATCCCCATTGCAAACAGCTTGGATCTTCTAAGATTAAACCAATAAAAGTTATTGTTTCATCATAGGACTTCAGTGATCTTATATAGAGAGTTATTGAGTATGGTGACAAACTGTCCACAGAGCACGCCCCGGGCTGCAGGCACAGAGCACTTTCTACATTCTGCTGAGTTGTTCCTTCCAGAAGCAGCAACTCATGTCAGTGATTAACAAGAAGCTGGTGCAGATTCAGCACAGTTGGAGGCCAGCAAACTACAAGTTGCAGTGGCAAGCTGCAATAAGTGAATTTAAAATTAGATACTGAAAACTTTTTTAAAAACAAAAGATGGGGGAAAAGAAGAAAGTTCTAAAGCATTGTAACTGGATTAAAATAAGTTTTACAACCTTTTCTACACCCATATTTGAGGAAATTTCTCCAGTAAGCTTTACTTACCCTCTAATAATATATGTTAACAACCATAGTCTTTATCCTCAATAGCAGCAAATTACGCTCATTTTCTTTTTATTTGTTCTTTAAAGATCACTTAGATAAAAATAATTGTAGCTCTCTTCCCTGAGAAGTTTGGGTATAGTGGCTAATTGATGTAGATTTGCCTTATAAATACATGTGCTTTCACTGCAATAATATTGTTTTAACTGTGTTTGCCTCAGACCATAAGCATGACAACTTTTTGGACAACTATATGTCATGCCATTCTTTTTCACCTTTAGAAAAAAAAGAAACAGCCACTGAAAGAAAAGAATTTTAGGACAATTATTTTCAGGCTCATTGGCTTAAATTCCGTAATCAATACTTACGTTATAGTTCAGCTGTATTTTGTCATTGATAACATGATATGTCTTCTTTTCCTCATTGAGCAAAACATAAATTTTAGCCAAGGAGTAGCTCTCTGAAAGTAGACCTAAAAATTATTAAGGAAACGTCATATCAATTACACTTCTGTATCACTTCATTACAAACCAATTAGAAATAGGTATCATACAGAAAATGTTTCAGTCTGGTGCACTTGGAAAGATTAGGCATTATTATGTATATTGAGTCTAGAAAGCAGTTATTCCAAAAAGGAAATAAGGGAGACTGCACATAATAAGAGCTCCCAGCACAATATGGCAGCCAAGACATTCTTTGTATACATATGGGACAATCTAGAACAGAAGAGAGGTAGTGTTGTCTCTGTAGCTGGTATGTACATTGCATTATCAATACAATACCATATATTGGGCCCAGTTTGTATACCTACAGTTCAGAAAATATGTTGAAAACTTGAAAAAGATTCAAAAAGTAACCAGAGGGATTACTCGAGTTCTGCCTTCACTGAGGCACTTCATTATCCCTATCCATAATCACTTCTTACAGTGAAGGTTTACAGTATAACTTGATCACAAGCAATGAGTATCTAACAAGCAGAGGTTTCTGATAGCAGAAGGCCCTTTAATCTGACAGGTAGTTATAACAAAATCCAATGACTAGAAACTGACAGCTATATAAGTCCAGAAAAAGAGGTGCACACTTTTAATAGTGGGAGGCAATACTCAGGTTTTCCAGGAATGTACCTAATTCTCTGCACTTCATAGACTCTGAATTGATTTTGAATGTTGCAAATTCACACTGCAAGGTATAAATTTGCTACTGAAACAACTGTTTAAATTGCAGCAGAATGTAATTTTGCAGAGATTGGACTATGAAGAAGGTCAAATAATATAGAAGGTCATATTGGATTCCTCCTTTTAAATCTACCCATTAGTCTTGTGTACTGGCTGTGAAATGTAAATACTAAACATTATTCTTTGTTTGGGGATAATTTAATATCTACTTGTGTAGCAAAATTAGAGAGCTGCAGAAGATTCCTCATTCAGCTAGTGTGCTATTACGTACAATAAATATAGTAAGTACAACAATTTCTTTTGAACTTCAGACTGGAAACTGTTGTGAAGCCTACACTGCACTGTTTTCAGCAGTCTTTGCTTATTGATTGTAGTTGTCCAAATTAAATTAGTACATACCTGTGGGAACCTCTGAGATTTCTTAAGGCAGGGGGACTGCCTACTTGTGGTAATATCTCAAATTTTATTTCCATTACCTTAGGACCATCTTCTTCTGCCAGACAAAATACTATTTACACTTGTCAAATCAATTAACCTCATTTTGTTTTCAGAACCTGTAAGGGTTAACTCTGTCTGTATTGAAGCTCTTTTAGTCACACATTATCATCTGCTGTGTATTTGTATACTATCTAGCAGAGCAAGGCTCTTGCCTAAACAGATATCATTGCAAAAATACACATAAAAAGATAGCAACTAAAAATGAAAATATCAAATCCAGATTTTTCCTACTTGTTTTAAATATCCTCTGCTGCTGACTTGGATTTTATAAACTACTTAATATTAGCTAATGCTCTCACAAGAGACCTAGAAATTCAAATACTATAGTTCTTAAGTACTCCAAAAATCACCAATCCATTAGCTACATTTAAAGAAAATATTACAAAGCTTACTTATATAAACTCATCAGCTATAATCTTAATTTTGAATTCAACACAAAACAGAAATGAAATAGATTTTTATTCTTAAAAAATAGAGTACTAAATATGTTTATCTACCAGAAGACTACTGCGGTTTTCCATTTCCATTCCAGAACCAAGTTCTACTGAAAAATTGAAAATCCTTCAAAATCAAGGACTACAGTGAAAATGCAGACAAGCCCATTAAATGTGGAAGACAAAACAGGCACCATTTTAATGAAAGCCTGGTATGAACTTGGTGAATGCATTATTTTCTGCAAGAGTTTACATTTTTTTATTCCTTTTCCAGCTTTCAAAGATGCAGAAGGAACTACGGATCCCAGGACGCACCCAGCTAAACATCCCTCTTCTGATCAACTCAGCCATGCTGGAGAACTTCCAGGAACTAGGAAAAGAGAGACATATATCTCACAAGTACAGCAGTCATCTTTTACAGCTTGGGCTTATGCACACCACTACCAGACATAATAAATCCAGATAAAAGAGAGTCTGAGATAACCCACATAAAGAACTGTTCATTGAACTCATATAATCTATACCGCAACCAATGAGCATGGAAGCAGGCTATTAAGCATGAACTCTACAACTGCCTTGTTAAGTGCCTGCAAGCTCTCGGATGAACGGAAGTAGGGTTCAATTTTTGTGCAAGACTTTAACATCACATTGCCTGGTATTGGATTTTTGAATGCTTTGGACTCTTTATGAATTTTTTATAAATGTTACTTAATATGCAAGAGCTATGAGATTGTACATTAACTGGAGAAACAGAGTGATTTATGGAAGATATAAGCAATTTTCCTATACTCAGCCAAACTGAAACAGAGAGCTAGCTTTTTACCATATGGCTTATTCTCAGCTATCACATAACACAGATCTCTTTGCCCAAGAAAATTACATGCTTTCACAATCAGCACCCTGTTCACTTCTGACCGTTTTCTTGGTTCCTTAGACTATTTTTTTTTTTCTCTCAATGCAAAGCCCAGTTGCAATGAAAGCAAGATAATACTCAGTCTTACACTGCTTCACTGGACAGCCACTTACCAAATGACAGATATAAGAATAAACAGAGAAGAATACAGGAGGCCTACAGGGTTGTGCAAAGGTTACATTTGTTTTGCCTCTATAGGGGTATAACCACGTCTTCTGTTCCCCTTGTGCTCTTCTCTGTAGTTCTGGCCATTACACAGCACACTTTTTTGTCTTCATGTTTATCAGACTCAAATTTCATTATGACAGGGTATATGTTCCATGTTTTGAATCTATCCTTCTCAAATAATATAGGATCAAGATGTCTGAGGCAGGTCTATCAGAGGGGAAAAAAGCAGAGAGAAAACTAAGTCTAGAGTTAAGAATATGAAAACTGAAGTAAATAATGAGCAGACCAAAGTACAAACACAGACACAGATGAAGAAATAACTGAAAGAATACCCCCCACACACACCTTTCACCCTTCTGCTATGGCCTTTCCAGAGTGAAAAAAAGTAAGTGCCCTTATTGCAAATTTTCCACTATGCTTTGGGCTCCAGATAAGCCACGTACCTGCTAAGGAGTAGAGGAAAACAGTGTGGAGAATTCTAATTTCCCACTAGTTTCCATAGGAGGTTATAGGTCTTAGGCCTTCATAGCAGGATGTGCTGCAAAGCAGCCAGGATAATTATGGAGGAGGGAAGGGAGTAAAGAAGATTCCTCCTTTCTAGGTCACTGAAGGATGCAGAATCCCAAAGGCAGAGACAGATCCTGCAGGCATATGAGTAGAAAAGAACAGTACTTGCAAAGCAGTAGATCCTGTAATCCACCTATACCATATCCCTTTGAACATCAACACAGAGAATAGCTGCACTGAGGGTCATACACATGGTGGCATATACAGGAAATGCCGATTTTGGTGCCAAGGAGGTTCTGCAATATGAGGTAATGACAGCTGAATTTAGGTGATACTTTTTGGTATGTGGAGTTCTCACTGAAAATGCTCATTGAAATTTAGTGCTAGCGAGCAGTCAGAAGCAATAGAAAATAAATGGGCAGGCAGAACCATAGCATGGTTATTTTTAGTTATTTTTGTATGTAGTTATTTTTAAATTATTGTTAACATTATTGAGCAAACCTATATGAAATAATAAGAAAAAGTCACTCCTTGCAAAACTCATCTACCATCATAGTGTTTTCTCTCTAGAGGTGATAAGTATTTTGCAGAATGACTGTATCCACTCTTTGCAATCTTCTCTGTGTCTGTGCCTTTCCATACAGTCATATTGTTTCTAAGAATGACTGATTTTCAGTATCACCTCCTAGCATCCAGAAAAATTATTCTCCTATAAAGCTTTATCATGAGTTGCTTTGTACTTAATCCTTTTTTTCCCACCTTTTACATATTGTTAACAGGCACTTAGTACAATGAAGCTCCAAAATCTATAATCAACAGATTCAGGGCCTTGGTGTTGGTTTGCTCTTAGAATGGAAATAAAAATATATAGCCAAGGAAAAATTAAATATTATTCAACAGTTATCATTTTTAAAGCATTTTTATGCAGGATTTATCTTTCAGATGGAAGAACAAGCACTGAAGTTTCCTTTTTTCCTAAGGTACATCATCTAATAACTAAGCCTCCTTAAGACATCTCACTACCAACATCAAAGAAAGTGGATACTCTGCCTAGTCAGATGGTGTTCCCTCATCCTTGCCCAAATGAATTGTTTATTTTCTTCAGGCTTACAGAAACCTAAAATGATTTTGGGGGGTTTTCAGTAAAATTGCCTGAAAACATCATACTATGTCCAAAATAATCTGAATCAATGTTGGTGGCATTGTTTCTGAAGTTACCACTATCCTCTTAAAGAGTCAATATTATACCAGATAATACTGTATTATTCGAACTCATAAGAAAAAGTAGTTCTGGTATGTCTGACATGCCAGAATGATAGTATCATTCCAAGAAAAACAACAGAAAACCAGCATTCAAGGGTATTTAACAACAACAAAATGAAAACAACCACACCAAGACTATGCACTATTTTCAGCAGGGTACAGCAGCTCCCATTAACAGTAGCTCATCCGATCCCTGCTGCGGTGCACGTGGTTTCTCCAAAAGTCATGTCAGGCTTAGCAGCTTATTCTTTTTCTCTGTTGTCTTTGTGTCTTTGAAATTGCAAGAATGGCATGTTATGATTGATGTATCTCCTGGCGCGACGGCTCTGAACCAAATAATTCTTGTTTTCAAGATCTGTGAATGTTAACTGACCTTCCCGATAATTCATTTTAAAAAATGATCGGCATTATATTGGGGTTTTCATTAGCAGCATGGATGCAAACAACCTTACAATGACAAGAAAATGTAAGTGCATGTCGTGATCTGTTCCTCACATAGCTCATTCTCTTTGATTCCCCGCTGGAAAGTACTACTATTACCAGAATTGTATAACAAATAAGGGACAGTTATTTATTATCAACAGACTCAATAGAGCTTATAGCACAGTAGTATTCAGGACTGACATTTCTATGTACAAGCAACAAAAATCCATTGTGTTTGTTATAGGCCAACTTTTGATCTTACATATTTCATTATGCATACTTGAATAAAGACCTAGGTGTTTAGGTTGCTTTGTTTTCTGAAAAAGGTAAAATGCACAGAAAATACTAACATTTTTTAAAGTAGGAAAATTAGAGAAGCTAGACAAGCTTGAGGAGTTTTGCTATGAATGACCACAGAATTAAAAACTAGATTTTCCCTGATTATTTAAAGAAATTGAAGCTCATATATGTTGTTAAATATTGTGTCCACTAAGACCTATCTGAAAGTGGATTGAGAAGGCTTTCATCAGCCTCTTACTATAAAAACAACCACCTCTTTTAGCTTAAATAAAATATTATCAACAAGAAATAAGTCAGGAGATGCCACTCACCCTAGCAGTTTTGAGTGATCTGTTGTCTTTCTTCTGAAGGATAAAGCTTTGAAACACAAAATGACACTTCCCTACAAAACTATTCACCAAACATGACTAAGACTATAAAACCCACATTTTGTGACCAAAGAACGGCCTTGCCTTTGAATTATTTTTTGCTAGTTCTGAAATGATTTGATGGTATCCTCAACTAACTCTAATGACTGAATCATCTTTCTTTCTGTCCTCAGAGAAATATCTTGGATTGGTGATGCTCGTATACTTGATGGCAGCAATGAAATATCTCTATAGATGATCTGTTAATAGTTATCCAACCTCCACTGAGTTCTTGCAATATTCCTACAGGATTGTTATTGCTCAGTTTCTCTTCCCTTAAAAGCTCCAGTTGTATTCTCCAGCACAAACCTTAATACGCTCATTTTAATACGAATTAAAATGGGAAGCGAAATAGGTCATCTATTCACATATTCATGACTATTTAAAGCTTGTCAATCTCTCTCATATAATTTTCCTGCATATAGTTCACTTTAATGCAATATTATCTATCAAACCATAGTTGTACAGTATTTTTTCTTATTCCCTTTGTTGAAGGAACTTGGGAATTTAACATTTTTTTCTTTAATTATATCTAAAATTTTCATCCATCATTCATCATCATCTCAGTCTGTTTTTCTTTTATGAAAAGTGATTGTATAAAAAACTTGCAACAATACAATCCTGCAGGCTTGAATTTTACTCGCTTAGAATTATTGATAAGAACAGTGTAACGTGTCCTTCTGATAAAACATGTTTTTTCAGAAACCGTGCTTATTCATTTATTAGTAATGATAAAAACTGCCAGGAGCTGTATTTCTTATGCCTCTGTGTAAAGAACAAACTGCCTCAAGGCTAAACATCTCCTACAAAATGTCTTCCCCTCTGGAAAGTGGCAACATCTTTATGCTAATGAATAAAAATATTCTCTGGATCTGTTCTTGTATTTTTTGGAAGAAAACCTTTTTTCCCCCTCTCTTTCCTTTGCACGTTATCATACTTCATTCATAAAGAAGATCCCTGTAATGAATCAAGTATGCTATAAAGCACACCAATGTGTAACATTTCAGAATAACTTCTAGGAAGTCAGTGGAATATTGCATTGTGTAAGGTAAGAAGTGTCAAAGTGTCCTATATGATGGCAGTATGGAACATGGAGCCAAAGAATTACAGTTTTTCAACCATTCTTAGCTGCACTGTTGCCTTCAACAGATCTAAGACACAGTAGGAAAGCTGACCTTTTGCCAAGTATATAATGTGAATTCATACCTAACCTCTCCAATTTGTGCACCCGATTTGTGCCTAGCAAAGTTTCCCCACATTGGAGTTAAAGATGTTACTAGTTCACATATTCATAAAGATGTTACTGGTTCACAGATTCATCAGAACAACTTTGAAGAAAGGAAGTGTTACCTTGAATTTTTTTCAGGTATCTTTGACCTTATGCACCTTTGGAATCATATTTTAGGTTAATATTCCTTCTAGATTTCGAATGAATACCTTCATTAGGTTTGTATGCATTGTTGTTATATTGTAACAGATGCCTCCCTAGGACTGTACAGATTCCCATTTATCATCATAACATGTTTCTTCATCTGCAGTTGACAGCAGAAGAACAAATGTAATTATCATCACTATACTGAGATCAAATCAAATAACCTGTTTTCCTCGCATCAAAGTCAATATTACTTCATTTTTTAAATAAGAGTTCTTATAACAAGTTCTTATAAATTCACCACATAATCTACCTGCTCAGAGGGGAAAGCATCACCTACTAAACGCCACTTTCTGTACCACTACTTGACAGCAACCATGATGATTCTAAATAGAATGGACTTAAATCTGCAATACAGAGCCAAAGGAATCAGCACACCTGCTTGCAGTTTTTGCCAGGGTGGTAAATGAGTGATACTGTTACATACAAGGATTACATAAGGTATTTCACAATATATGTTAAAAATGAATTCTTGATAAGTCTGTTGGCCAGTTCCCAAGCACAGCCTTAACCTCAGTACATTAAGGGCTTCTCCCAACCATCATGTAAATCGATAGAAAAATATTTCCTTGTAGAAATAACTCATTTTGCATATTACAGACTATAAACATGTCTTCTGCTGTTATCAAAATTCATTAGACAAACAAAAGCTGGAGCCAAACCAGTCAGTCCTATGGAATCACCGTTCTCCAACAGAGCTCTGTCCTGTCTGGAAGTTCCTGACCAGGTCTAATTATACTTATCTGCTTTGCAAAGGCCTTTTGAGAGTTACAGATGAAAAGCACAATATTAGAAGTATCTATTACTGTTTTCAACCCTATTGACCTTTTCTCTGAAGGCTGTGGGAAAAGAAAGAAGGGCAGTTTCACTATTAAGAACACAATACATTCATATACCCAGGGAAGAACTGAATTTAGCTATGGCGTCACATACTACAACCATAATCTGAACTTGAGGAGGTGAAGGTAAAGATGATCCAATGATTAAAGTAATTCGCCAATAAGCTCAGAGTCTTAGTTAAGACTTCTCGCTCTACTGCCAGTTTCCTGCATGACCTCATTCAGCTCATTCAACTACAGCAGCCTGTGTCACGCAGCGTGGCCTGCAACAGGGTCTCGAAGCTGGTTACAACTGGGTACCTTATGGCCTGACCAGCTCAGCCAGCCATGCTGCACTCCCAGCAGCCCAAGCAGAACTGACTCTGCTTCTTTGCACCCACAGTATAAACAGGCAGTCCTAATACACTTCCAAGAAATACTGACACCAGTACCCAACTATTTCCCTGGTAATAACTGCAGTAGAAGAGCTCTATATTAAAATCATGTTTTATTCTCAGTTCATAAAATAAGGAGAGCATAATAAAGTATCCAGTTTCTCATCGTTTGTTGATGCACAGGTCAAACCTGTCCCATATCTTAGCTCATCTTCTTGAATCTCTCAAGAATTATGCTTCTGTCACAATTATGATCTCTTAATAAAAGGTTTCTTTAGGGAAGGTGGAGTTTTCTTCCTAACTAACAACATTTGCCACTTTGATGATTCAAGGGCAAAGATGCTGTTAGCAGTCATGATCCCACAAACACTCGTGCAAGAGGCACTAAACTGCAGTAGCTTCATTTTTTAAAAAATGTTTAAGCACCTGCTTTCCTAGGATGCATATTCCTTCTACACTCCTTGTCTTTTATGTGCAAAAAACTAAATCTATTTCATTATTTACCTATTTAATAGGTAAAATGTTATCATTTCAAACAAATTAGAACCATAATATTCATTGTTTATTTACAATGAGACATCAAACTTGGCTGTATTTTGGTATCTAAATAAATACACATCCTAACACCATTGCATTGTTTATAGTCAAAAGAACAAGAAAATCAGGTTATGGTGTTCATTTTAAATAGTCAGATTTTATTTACTGTTGTTTTATACATTCTATTATGCCCTTGCACTATTCAACATCTTCCAAGAACATATATTTCATAGACTTTGATAGAACTATATTCTCTTAGGTTTTTTCTCTGGGACATTGAACATAAGCCAACAACTCACCTAAATACTGAAATTTACTATTACTTGAAGTGCTGTACTATGTAAAACTTGGCAGAAGCAACCATTTAGAGGGTTTTAAGTCTGATATCTTGGCCAAAATCCAATAAGGTTAGTAATCACCTGGTCTTCAAAAATGTCTTTGCAATGATACAAAACCAAGGTAGATTTATCAATGTTTCAGAGGACTTGAGCCTAGCTTGAGACCAAATCTCTAGATTTCCTCACTCCAGTTTCAGCTTCATATCAATCCTGCACAAAGTATAAGTCCCCTACACTGATATCTTCAGGGTTTGCTTTTTGAGACAAGGAAGCCATGTATTTTTATTCTCCATCATGAGCATGGAAGAAAGCACATCAGACCTCATAATTCTGGTAATACACTTTAATCTTGACCAAAAGTTGAATTTCTCAAAAATACATGCAGAGCGAGCAAGCTATCAAAATTACACAAAAAAACCCAGAAGCCCAAACCAAACAAACACACAAACAATAATTCTGAACAAACAAAAAAAACCCCAAAACAAAAAACACACACCGAAAAAACAAAACCCACAAAACACAGTCCTAGATCATCAAACTTACTATCCCACTTACCACTTTTCTCTAGCAGTGGGGACTGGAAAAGTCCAAGATGAGGAAAGTCTTGCCAAACAGCCAGTGCAACGCTTCTGCCTGGGCCATACAATCAAAATTCCTGAAATCCATAGGCTGGGGCCACACACATATCCCTGCTGCAGGACAGATGAACTTTATTGTTAGACAACTCCGTCTGCTTTCCAGTTACCTGGTGCTAAACTATAACCTCTGGAGCATACTTCATAACATGAAGAATGTTAAAAATGTACTGGAAGTAAATGAAGACACATTTTATTATAGGGCAGTTTAAAACTGAAGTACCCACTTCGTAACATGAAGTCTATGAGACTGCGGTCTTAAATATTGATTTTGTATTCATTGTCATTGACAGAAGCAATTCTGCTTTTGCTCAATATAATAAATATGACTTTAAACAGAATAAGGCCCTTTCAGCAAGAAATTTTACATCTATCTGTTTATAAGCCTAAAATTAAAATCACTAGAATTGAAAAAAGAAAAAAATAACCAAGGGGGTTTTCAAAAATTTAAAACTCTATCATGCATAAATGGAGCTCATCAGAGAAAGTAATTTCCCTGCAGAAAACACTCCATCTTTTGTTTTATGTAAGTTAGCAACATGAATATTTTATCCTCAGTGAAACTGCCGTTACCCTTTTGCATTTCATAGCTTTGCTTGGTGCCTCAGATAAATAGACACCTTTTTTTTTCCTCCTCTTTGCTGTTCAAGTCTATTGCAATTACAAATTTTGCCATAGCTGAGTAGAGATTAGAGTTTGAAATTTGTCATTAGCAGCAACTATATCTTTTGTCCCTAACATCCCTTCTAGAAAGCAGACAAGAAGAACTGTGCATAAAGGACAAGCCACTCAAACTATCCATCACAATTTGGAAGGCACATTGACTATCATTGTCTTCAAGTAGTTTAGGTTTTTCTCAAAACTATTTTCAACCTGAGCAAAATTTTACAATGACAGAGAAGGTAGTAAAAACACCTACATTGTATATCCACATTAAAACAATGGCCTAAATGAATACTGAACTGAATTTACCACTGAGATGTATTTCAACTCCAGAATGAGAATAATAAAAAGAATCAGTACAGTGGATAACATCTTGCATTGCTGGGAGCTGTTGCACAAAATTGTGAGCAAAATAGGCTGCACAAGAATACAGACCCTATACAAAATTGTATTTTAAATGGGTTTCATCTCAAGAAACTTAAAAGTAACTTTTTCGATCAAGTTGAAAATTTGGAGAAGATAGACTATTTGACCTATATGCAATTCCATTATCACTGTAAATTCTCTTCTTTGAGAGCAATCTTATTTTTAATTTTGTTACTTGAAATGTAAGAATATGAGTGGCTGATTTTCTTGCATAGTGTTGTTGGTTTTTTTCCGTCTTTTTACAGGATTTTTTTTCAAGATTGAACATTTCCAGAAAATAGTTGTATCATGTATCAGATCTTCCACCTAAACAGGAAGATACTTTCTTCTTCAAATATGATCTTCCACATAGACTTTTTGAACTGCAGGGAGTAAGCAGGGATAGGACACCAAGGACATGTCAACAGGATGTATTTAAAATAAGGCTAGCATGCCTCTGAAACACCTGGGTGTCTGAGGGGCAGAGGGTAGAATTTTTGAAGGTGTTTAGTTCAGGACAACAATACTAAAACAACACTGCCCCTGGCTAATTAGCTCTGCCAATCCAGACTAAATTGCACAGGCTTAAATTAAACTGACAGATTCACACTGTTTCTTCTGCCAAAGTGCTAACTCCTGGACCTACATATAGTGTTTACATTGCACAAGATATGCAAGTCATGCCATTCACTGTCTGTTGCATGTAGAGGCCTGATTACTGAGGAAAAAAAGGACCGAATTTATGCTGGCTAAGGATGAACTAATTTGAATCATGCTGCAAGGCAGATCACCAGCACACTTTGTCAAAAGACCACACAGGAAGAGTCTACAAGGTAAAATCACTTTCCAATTGCAATACCATAAGCCAACACCAAAAAGCTTTGCCACCTTACTCAAAAAATCATCACAGGAAGATCTGTGCTTCAGAACACCTGAGTCTAATCATGCAAGGAGGAAAAGACCAGCCACTGTCCAATAAAAGTCATCCAATAACAAGAAACATTGTGTGTAAAAAACATCCCTCTCTGAGATCACTGGTGAAGGTCCAGCCTTCCCTACTACTGAGATTCAGAATACTTTGAGATGTGATATGTTTCAAAATTTTTATTTCAGCTATCTGCTTTTTGTCTTCATCATCTACAAAAAAAAGGTTTCCAAATTGTTTGTTGTGAGAATGTGAAAGTGTTTGCATAGGTCTCCAAATTCCCACAATAAAGACAACAGGACAAGAGCACCCCATTCTTAGAAAGCTTAAAAGTTGTTTCAAAGACATGCAACAGTGTTTATTCCCTGTTCTACAGTCAAAGGTCTACAAAGACAAGAAACTTGTAATTTGTGATTACTCCCAAACAAGAAGAACAAAATTTCATCCTTTAAATCATTAGCTCAGCAAGTGGTGTAAAGGGGAGAATTTGTCAATGTATAAGACGGAAATTTTAAAAATTAGTTGGGTGGGAGAGTATGGGACATACTAGAGAATTTGACTTTAGTATTCAAAGTTTAACTATTGCAGAAACATAAGCTGAGTTAGTAAAACTCCTTAGTTTTACAGTTGTTTACATGCAAGTTATTACCCATCCCTGTGAATCCTTCTCAGCATTAAGAAATTAATTGCTGATCCTGTAATTTAGCTCCATCTTTGGTGTTGTGGTCAACATATTTGACCTACTTTGTAAATCATTGCTACAGTTTTACTTTAATTTGTTATGGAAATTTACTGCATGCTTTCTTTATTTTACCTTATGAGATCCTAACTCATTATGCATAAAAATATGCTGAGTTATATCTCAAATTATATTCCATATGGTCCTGAAATCATTACAGATATCAATGGATATTTGCTAGTAAACCTCATGTCTCTTTGGCTTTTCCTCTTTTCATGTACTGCAATTGGGCTTTAATTCTTTCAGTGTCCTTAACATCATTAGTGGCCATAGGGATTGTGAAATTTACTTCATTGTAAATGGTAGTAGTGCTATATAAATACCTAATCACCACTCATTTAAAATTTTCAAAAGAAAGTTGGCAAAAAAATACACCAGAAAAGAGATTCCTCTTCCACTATAAAATGTTTTTATATAAAAGAGTTATAACTGGGGGAGGTCACTCCTATGAAAGATGCTGAGGATATTCCAGAATCTAAATCCTGAATGATGATGATGAAAGTTACAGTTGATGACATTTATAAATTAATTAGTAAATGTTATGTAGAACAAGAAGTTTGAATTTCTTTAGATAGTCTGAACTTTCTAGCAGTCCTCAGGGTCTTCTGTATTTCAAAAACCACAAAGGCTTTTAGGTCAACTGTCTTCCCACTCTGCAGTACAAGTTGAATTGGGACTACAAATCTAATTTTCTAATTGCAGACAGAGTGAAAAAAGAAATATTACAGTCAATATTTTTTTGAAATATTATAAGGAATCTCTTTTCAACTTAAGATCCTAGACAGAGAAACAATAAACTGCCAAACATCATTTATGGCTGAAGTTGCTGTATTAGCTTGCTTTTAAAGACAACCCTATATATAGGTCAAATTATCAGTGACCATAAACTTTGGCACAGCAGTGTTTTTGGATGGAGATGATTTTCTAGTTCCTTCATACTCTGATTTCTGTGTTGGACTGTTTAATAATACAGCCATAAATCAGTGCTATTTCCTGTATTTTAATGAAAACATAAAAAAAGAATGGCTTAACTCATAAATAGAATCTTGTGCTAATACTCAGATCTATCACTGAAAGCAACAGAGTTTAACTTTGTTTCAAAGAGGTTATTCAACTTGTCCATTAAACCATATTTCAAAAAACAGCTTAATTTTATTATCAGGGTCATATTGTGTTACTCTCTTTACTGTTATGACATTGCATTTAACAACAAATATTTCACACAACCTTTTAACTCTGTTGTTCAGAATGTAAACACTGGACAGACAGAAGCTAATGCAAGGAAATAATTTTCCTAAGGAGTTGGATTATTTCCTAATTGTTTATTATATGTGTATTCTCTTGCCAGAAATCAAGATTTAAAATTCCACCTTCTTCAAAGCTTTAATGTTATTTGGATCTCTGAAGCATTTATATTTCATTTCACAGCAGTGTCACAATTCAAGTGGTATATTTTAATGTCTGCAGCAGTCAATTGTTGCTTTATTTTCTTTCAGGCAAAATGCAAATAATCTCTTAAGAGGCTTGCTCGCAACCCTTGTGTTTGAGTTAATATATTTGCAGTGAATAAATTAAAAGAAGTCCAAATATGACTTTTTAAGGCCCTCTTGAATTTAAAAACTCAATTCTATTTTAAAAAATTATTCAGAAGTTTTCCTATAAGAAGTAACTGGAAATGAACTCATTAGTGACCTTGGGCTATCTCCAGTACAGGGGTACGCCAACCGAGAACTTCAAGGGTGAGGAAATGAGCAGCTCTAATGACCTAGAACCTTTTTGAGCTCTCCACTAGAAGCCCATTCTTGGCTGTGGAGACATTCCTGTAAGACATACTCTCAAATTACCTTGCCCCATGAAGCAGTCCAGAAAGGACCAAGACATCAGACGCCGTCTTCATCAGAGCATTCACCTTCCCACTCTGCGTTTTAAAAGCTTCTCTTAAAATCTATTCCTTCTCTTCTCCATTTGGTGTGGTCAGAGGCTGCTATAACTGAAGTGTGAAAGCTTGAAGTAGACTTCAGAGACATGGACACCAGCCTTAGCTCAGTACTGTCCAGCAGCAAAGAAAAGGAGCAGCAAGACTAGGTCCTCATGGGCTCAGGTGATCAGATTTCTTTGCTGGGATGTAGACTCCAAATTCATGGTTCCCAAGTCATCTAGCCTGACCTACACTGGAAGAAACTACAGCTCCTGCTTGGCCCATAATTTCTCACTTCCAGAGAAAGGAAAACCAGTCACATGGAGAGAAGCAAGTACCCCTAGTTTGGGTTCATTACATACCTGGGACATTGCTGTAACATTACCCAGATCCCAGTTAGGGACTACCAGATTCCTAATCAAGGCAGCTCAGAGTTAAGCAGCTCATTTGTAACTCCTACAGGTTTCTTTTGCCACTAGTATTCTTTGCAAGCCTCCCGCTTATCCTGCTTTATATCTATGTGTCACCTGTTAGCT
Organism: Strix aluco; assembly: GCF_031877795.1. NCBI lineage: Eukaryota > Metazoa > Chordata > Aves > Strigiformes > Strigidae > Strix > Strix aluco. The sequence goes on along the minus strand of NC_133934.1, from coordinate 74,201,459 downwards.
CAAAACCAGGAAAAACTCTAGATTTTTAAGCAGTTACTAAGCAGGTCAGCTTTAGGACTAGACTACAGATTATAATGGTAGTCAGGCTGGCTACAGGCCAGGTTTAACAAGTTAGAGTAACCTCTTGGGGTATCTAGAGCTAAGTTTCCATCAGAGATAACAGCTAAGAATGACATAGATTTTTTTTTCAAAAAAGCATATATGTATCTACAAATTAATCGGGGGGGGGGGGGGGGGAATTCCAAATAAAATCTTTAAAATGTCATATTTTCCTACAGCAAATTGTAATAGCAGTTATTTTCCAATAGAAAAATGCTCTGTCAAATCATCAGTGAACATTCAGGATTTATTACAATGAGCTTGGTCTTTCAAATAAAGCAAGGAATGGGAAGTTAGGTTTGGGTTTTCTGACATATCTCTCTCTGAGCATAGTAAGAAAATTTATCTAACTTTCAAGAATTTTCAACATTTTTTCCAGTGATGACTTGTGAGATGATTTCATTTTTATAAGATTCACTAACACCGGAGATCACTGTGCTTCAGATAAAAATATTTTTTAAACCTGGTTAGCACATCTGAAGATTACTATCTGCATCACAAATATTTCAGATATTTCATTTTTCCCACACTATCTTGCAGCTCTAAAAAGCAACAACAAAAAAACCCACACAAATACTTGAAGCCCAATTCTGTTCTCATTGAAATCAATTAGATTCTGGCAATTATGTTGAGAGAAGCAGGATGGAGTCTTAAAGTACAGATGCTGTAATGAACACTGGGTATTGCAGAGATAAACAGTTTTCAGATTTCAAATCATCTTGAATCAAACTGATCCCTAGTAAGTTTTTCTCTAGTTTAAAAAGCCTGTTAACTCTGTATCTAACAGACTAAAATTGGTCTTCGGATCAACATTTAGCCAGTTAGCTTTTAATTTTATTTTTAGACTGAATTAATTCACTTTATGAAAAATGTTAGCCTTTTCCTGTATATCTTTCATCCAAGACAACATTTTCTTTTATACAAGTTGCTTTCTGTTTGAAAATGTAATCATCTTTATAAAAAGACAGATTAATATTTGAGGGCCCAGCCTGATAAACTGTTACTTTTTAGAGGAAGGAGCAATGATTATTACCAAAACTATGCAAATAATTTCTTAGATTTTTTTTCCACATGAAGGGCTTTATTATTTTGTATAACATATTTTCTAATGAAGTCAAGATTTAGCTTCTCCACAATTTATTCCAGATTATTGTTAACTTTATAACTTTCACCATGAACATTGAAACTGTACTCAGAAAATCAAATTACAATTTCGAGTTTATTAACCGAGAAGATTGTATCAGAAAAACTTGGATTCTTATATCTTTGCTAGAATAGACTAAATAAGAGTTTGTGCCTGGGCAAAGCTAATTCATTTACAAATGAATAATCGTGGATGAATGTTTGCTTTTTTTGCTCAACGCTTCCTTTGATCTTTATTATAAAGTATCTTAACAATTCTTTAAGAATCACACAAGTGAAAAACAATCATTCAATACTCAGCGATATAAAAATATACTGGCTAAAATAAACTCTGATTTCTTTATTTTTCTTACCCAATTTTCTTTCAACTTTTTTTGTTACATAAAAAAAATCTTATTTTTGAAAAATTTCACTACCTTAGTTTTCAGATAGTCATGACCACATGCAGTTTGGAAATACAGATTCAAAATTATAAACTTCAGTAATGCTCTATTGCTCTACTTCTTTCAGACAGGCAGATGTTATTTGTCTACCTTTTCATCACATGACAATAGTAATTATTTTCAGAGCAATACAGTAAGTATAACCATAAAAATTCAATGTCCTATATTTGATACTGTATACTTTTATCCAACCAGACAATGCTCAATTGTTCACAAATTAAGGAGAAAGTTATTAAAGACTGGGAACTAATGAGAAAAATACAGACATTCTGCGAACTTTTATCTGGGTTCAAAAGGATTCACACATCGGCATCATATGAATGATCTCATGTCAACAGGAACCTTTTGCTTTCATCTGCCTAACTTGCAGAAGAAACCTCTCAGTTAATTTGTACTTTGATACATATAGGCACAGAACTCACCAAGACTTGAATGTACATTTAGTTATAATCAGGTAAAATGAACTCTCCTGCCTCTCTTTCCATATTCTTTCTTTTCACAGAACAATTGTTGACGAGGATTGTCTCTTCCCTGGTATATATTGTAGTAAGCATACTAAGAATTCAATCCCAATGGGAAACTTCAGGCACTAATACTTTTTGGAATTCCAGCCTTGATTGTATAAACTTCCTTCCAAGCCTTCAAAATTCCAGCTACAAAGGCTGCTGTCTGTCTCTTGTTCAAGTTGCTTAACAAAATACATAGTTATTCTGGTAACTTTACTCTCAAAATCATGGGGGTTTCTTCTGCCAGTTGACTGGTCAGCAGCAAATGGCCAAACCACAATTTTTTCCCCACAGCAATATCAGCTATTCAAAACTAACTTACCAAAATTGAAAGCATAAGGATTTTTTTTAAAATTAACATCCTTGTCAATTAAACAATACCACATTGTTCCCCATTTGCTACCACATACCTAGAGACATGACGACATGACATTTCAACAAAATGGGAATCTTTACTTTTTTATAGACTAACATGAAGAAAATCAAGCCATTCTTCAGAAGACAGAACATCTGGTAACACAGACAAAGTTACAGCTACTTACAATTTGTCTTTCATAATTGTCTTGATAATCAGATGACTCTAGTTTTGGAATTGCTCTGACATCTTTTTGTTTCAGTTCTTTACTGTGAAATGTGTTCCAAAGATTCCCAGTGACATTATTCACCAACATCTTGATATGATATAACTATGATGGGTTCGCATCACTGAGATCTCTAAAGACTTGGAGGAGCATTTCATCTGATGCTGTAATATCATGTCTATGAATTCACAATGACATGCTCAGGAAATTGTTATGATCACAAAAAATCCCCTACTGGAGTGATTAAGAAATTTGTAGTGCTATAAAATGCAATAAGGAAAATGAACTGATTTTTTTTTAAAAAAAAAAAAAAAAAAACAAACAAAAAAACCACCACACTAAACTATTTCCAAGCCTTTTCTTTAAAGCAGAAAAACCTTATCTATGCTTACAGACTAGACTTACAAACTGAACCCAGAGTACTCAAAATTACAACCCCAAACTTGTGGATCCTTTATCAATTTGAGTTATGGATGAAAATTTCCAATATTATGCAGCTTAGTCATCTCAGAATGGGACTTCCAAGAGGCACCATTCATAAAAAGGTGCCTCAGATATATGATCAGAATTGCCAGAGAGAAACACACTTAAAATACTTTGGGTTTTTTTTAAACTGGAACACCTTCCTCTTTTTATGATCTACAGTCCTGACCTCTTTATTCCAGTCAAACATATATGGGGTTTTGTTGAGCTTTCTTCTTTTAAAACTAAACAGGAGTGATACATTTTGTCTAAGAATGACAAAGGGAAAATCTCAACTGTTTGACTATACTTACAAAATTCACCAAGCACATAAGAGACCCCTGGTAAGCTCCCTTCTCTCTCTGAAACAGATTCAAGTGGTAGCTGAGGGGTTTTCAGAAGAAAGTAAAAAAGTTAAAGCAGTCAAACCCACACTCTCGTGAGTTATCTTCTCCCTGTATAAAACGTAGGCTCAATGAGGCAGGAGGAAGGGGTGGTGAAAGGCACTCTTCATGCATTTGCTGTGCCAGTCACTTGATGGCTCATCTAGGGGTATAACAGGGTCTGCTGGGCATATTTTGAGCAAATTTTCTGGATCAGCCTAGTCAAGTGAGATGTATGAAGGTTATGTCATTTTTGTATACAGACTTGTCTCAAGATGCGAAGACTGAAGGTTTCTTCAGTAAACCCCAACACAAAACTTCAATCATCTAGAGAAATTTTAGTCAAAAACTGCTGTGCACAGTGAGGTGTCATCTGAACGAGAGCCTTAATTTCCTTCTGAGGGTCATCATTGCAGATGTAAGACACTAAAACAAGTGTTAGGCAGGACTTAAACTCTTAAGCCATTTTTTGTGGTACAAGTTCTAATTGCCTATAAATCATGTCACGTTAGCTGCTTGGCACATAAAGCCTGTCTATAAATACATAACTGTTTTAAAATCCATATTTCTGCATTGCACTGAATAAATCAAATTGGAAATATTGCACAGTTTTCGGTTTGTTTTAAAGCTTCAGATTCCAAAGAAAGTATTTTAAAGTGAGGTATCTGGTTTTTTGTTGTGGGGTTTTTATTTTTGAAATCAGTCTACTTCTAAGCATTTAGATTTATGTGAAGATTCTGCTTAATGTCATTTTAGGAATAATAGTCACATGAACTCCAATGCTTTTCTTAGGTTGCATTAAGAAAAGGTCATCTCAGCTAGATATGTAGCACTAATAGCACTGGCATTAACAGTATTTCTTTGCTCTCACAAAAAAAAAAAAAAAAAAAAAAAAAAGATAAATTCACCACACATCTTCCTCAATTATATTCAGTTAATATGGATAGCTGTAAGAACTGAATATCTCATATGCTGCTTGCCACCTTGCTGGGACAGTCAACAACAGAACTTCACCAACACATCTACTGTTTTGTGACTGCATGCAAAATAATCCAGTAGTAAGGTGTATTATCCAGAAAAGTGGTATATCAATAGTTGCCAACCTTCCTTCCCCCATTTAGAATTTATGGAAGATCACAGTAATAATTCATCACACTGCGACTGAGAGTCCATCATGTATTAGAGCTCATCTCTTCAGTGATTTAAAACCACCTACATGAGTGCTTTAGAGCTATTTCTGAGATTCCCTGAGCTGTTTCAGCCTGCATGAATCATGAAGCCAGTGAAAGTTTTATAAAGTTTCACTGTTCTCAATTTATTTATTTATTTATTTATTTTATATCTAGAACAAGAGAGAGCTCCAGCCTGTATCTTTTGGAGGTACACAGAGAGCAGCACAGCTGAACCATCTGGGTCAACATTGTTCTCTTCTGACATTTACCTTCAGTGCAAGACAAGGCTGGGCACACCAGCCCCAATGCTCATGCACACTATGGAATCACTCCTGGGCTGTGTCATGTGCATGATTAGTCCACATAGCTTACAGAGGAGGAGCAGAATAAAGTGGATTTTGGACACATTCATAGGCCATAGGGCATAACCTAGGACTAATTCAGCCACAAAAGCCCCCCAATTTCTAATGTTAAAAAAAGCAGCCTCAAAAGAAGTCTGCTCCCAGAAACATTATACATTACAGTACAGCCTGAGCATCCTGGGCGGTAGGAGCCCACCACTGGTGAGTAAATCCTCTCATTTATCATTGTTAAGAAACTGGTATCTGGCGCTAGATCCAAAGAAGAGTGTTGGCATTGTCAGATGTCCTTGGCTTGGGATAACTGACTACAGCCAGTACCTGACATACTTTTCTGGTCCTGTATAAGAATACCTATATACAATATGCAGTGAAATGCTGCATATCATGATTGTCATGTCAATCAAAGGAGAACTACAACTGAACTTCAGGAAAAGCAGAAGTGTGTCTTTCAAGCTGTTAAGAGAAAAGATTAACCTACCCATGAGCTGTCCACAAACATTTTCTCACTCTATTAAAACATTCCAATAATACCAAGTTAAAGACACTGTAAGAATCACAGAATCACATAATCCCAGGTTGGAAGGGACCTCAGGGCTTATCTGGTCCAACCTTTCTTGGCAAAAGCATGGTCTAGACAAGATGGCCCACCACTCTGTCCAGCTGAATCTTAAAAATGTCCAGTGTTGGAGAATCCACCAATTCTCTGAGAAGATGATTCCAGTGGCTGATTGTTCTCATTGTGAAAAATTTTCCCCTTGCATCCAATCAGAATCTCCCCAGAAGTAACTTGTAGCCATTACCCCTCATCTTTTCCATGTGACTCCTTGCAAAAAGGGAGTCTCCATCTTCTTTGTAATCACCCTTTAAATACTGGAATATGGTGATAAGGTCTCCCTTAAGCCTTCTCTTCTAAAGACTGAACAAACCCAATTCTCTCAGCCTTTCCTCATATGGCAGGTTTCCCAGTCGTTTGATCATCTTTGTGGCCCTCCTCTGGACCCCCTAGAGCCTGTCCAAGAAGTAGATTCTCTGTTGCATACTCAAAACAGTCCTCTAAGTTTTAGTAGCAAACCAGTGGGCCAAACATTCTGCTAATAAAAGAAAAAAATACAGTGTTAATCATGACTCAAGCAACCAGAGATGCCAAACCCATTGTTGTGTTGGTGTCATCATTAGACAGCAAAAACGTAACTCACCAGGAAACTGTCATTGCACCAGCAGTGTCTCCAATAACACTCCAACCTTCTCCACATTCCCTCCAAATGCAAACTGCAGAGATGTAGTTTTTTAAACACTCTGTACGATTACTTTCCCTTCTCTCTGCACCTAACAGCATTCATTCAGTACATAATTAGGCATAGCCACATACCACCTACAAAATGCCTCACAAAATTGTGCTTGTTCATGTCTATGCAGAGAGAACAGCAAGTAGAGCAGAATCCAGATTTTTCTTTATAAAAGTCTCTACATGTGTTACAGGAATAGTTAAAATGGACATATCCACTGTGATGGATTCTGCTGTTATGGCATCTAGGGCAGCAAGAAACTAAAATCAGAAGAAAGTATTTCAGTCATGTGAGACACTCAGAGCTGTCAACGTAACAGATTAGCTCTTCTGCCTTTCCAGGCAAGGAACTGAGACTGCCCAGGCATATTATAAGAGGACACTATATCTGGACTTTAATAGGCCTTCTGGCTGAAAGCTTGTATTTGAAGAGTGTGGACCAAACAGTTTGAATTTCAGAGTCACAGACAGGCCTTTGCAGAAATCCAAAAAAGGTACAGGGAAAAGCCAACCACATTTTGAAGAGGCTTATACAGAGCAAAGGAATACTTAATTAGTTCACCAAATTAAGATTTTTATTATATCTCCCCTTGCATACTTTTGTCTGACTGAAAACAGATTTATAAGATGATAGAAAACAATTTGGACAGCTGGATAAAGTAGACTGTGAACCTGCCCCCAGTAGGAGAAACCTTGGTTTGGAACAGCATTTCAAGGAACACACAGTTCCTTGATCTAGACAAATGCAAAAATGTCCATATTCAGGTTTGAAAGTGGAATTTAGCAGCCGTTTTTTTAAAGCATTGTTTTTGCCATAACATGAGAAGCATTACATCAAGCAAAAGGATAGCCACAATTTTGTTATAACTTAAATACAATATAGCTCAAATAGCTAAAGACTACTTGTACTGCCTTTTTTATAAGTAAATGGCATACATGCACTGCAAATGAAGGTTCACGCTATCACACTGTAATATAAAGACACTGTGCAATTGCAATAGCTGCAAACAAGCAATAAGTAGGGTTCTAGACTCTACAAGGCAGTCTAGATTCTACAACACATGTTAATTTCTCGTGATTCCAATTGTAAAATAGGAAACTTGGTATAATTCTAAAAATATAGTTAAGCAATTTTCATTATTCTCAATTGAGTCATTCTAAGTCTCACTTCCAGTACTAAGTCTAATTAAAATCACTGCCATAAATTATATCCATCACCTCAAAATTGGAAATTCACATTCTAGGCTCCTAGGAAAAGTATAAGATAAAATCCCACGACCGAACTAAACAGAGACACTCAGTAACACTGGATACTTCCAGGGAATACTAACAACAAGCAGTTTACAATCACCTCAACAGCTGAAATTTCTTCAAGAAAATTTACGGGACAATTTAACATAGCAATAAAGAAACACAAACAGAATTTGCACATGGATTATTCACAAATAGGAAAGAGGCCTGCATTAGTCAAATTAATTGTTCTTTCAAATTGCTCACACAGCTCTCTCTGAGTGTTGTTTTCTGCCATCAGTCACTCAGAGTGCACCTGTGGGCAACCATCCTGGCAGAGCTGTTACTGCTGCTCTGATATGGAGATTACCTCTTTTCTTCTAGTAATCATAGCCAGCAACTTGAAAAATAAAAGTAAAATAATCTAAAAAAAACCCTACAATAAATCATTGCTTTGAATTTCTTTTCCCTATTATAGATTAATACTGTTCCAACCTACCAGGATGGTTTCAACTGAAATATAAGAAGCAAGCCTTCAGCATGAACACTGCGTGTCTCGCATACTTGTATTATTCAAAAATCTGGACAAAATATTAATGTGACAAGCAAATATAAGGTAAGAAGCAGTTGAGCATGCTAAACCGTTCATCCACCTATCTTATTTCATAGAAGTAAAGTGACACTTTTGGATGGTTCAGGTGAGTGACTAACCCACTATGAAAGAAAAACCTTTGCTCTGCTAGTTTATGTCATAAGAGTCATCGCAGACATTAATAAGTCAAGAACTGTATTTGTACAATTGTCTGATTTTCTGTGTCAAGATTTCAGCAACAGCGGAATATGAAACCAATAATTTAGTGGAGAGTAAAAGAAATATTGAAGCAGTCAACAGAGTATAAATGTCCCACTTTCATTTTTCCTTTGTTGCCTGAGAAACTGAGTCACTGCCTGAGGTATAAAGTACACTAATGTGAAAAATCTCACCAAAACTAATTCAGCTTAACTCTATTTAAAAAATCCCTATGTTCACATGAAGATATAAATCTCAAGAATAAACACACATTCTCCATGATTAATCTTAGATTCTCCATTCATTAGTCAAAATCTGCCCCAGTCTCACAGCACCTTTGACAATCTTGCTATGGCAAGGTTGCAAGGATGCTATAAGAACCACTTTGCAAGAGATTTTAGGGAAGTCTGTCGAGAAATGCACAATGCTTGGTAAATATTTTCTTCTTTTTAAGCTTACATACTGGAATCACAGTAGGTCCTCAGATTTAGACCCAACCTTAGAAAACTTTTGGCAAAGTTTTGAAGCATTTTACTTTGTGCCAATAACCACAAAAAACATGCACAATTTTTGCCCAGCTCTAAAACACAGTAGTCCTGATTGCCTTTCACTTACACTGATTTCACACAGCTGTAACTGTTTGTTTCAGTACAGTTAGTCTAGATTTACACTAGCTCAGTTGAGATGACAATCAAACTGCCTGTCCAGCTGAGAGTACAGGATACAGTTCAATTATCTAAGGTGACATTTGATCAGGACACCAGGATTAAAATTCTTTTCTTTTACTTATATTATGCCATTGCTAGGAACACTGTCTATGTCTATTATTGCAAATTTAAGAATCACTGGCAGTGATTCTGGGTACCATAATATAGTTACATGTAATGTTAAACTGTAGCAGAATCCCAGCACAGTTTCTCTCTGCATCAGCTATTGCTCCCCCAAGCAATTCCTGGGCACAGCTGCAGAGAAGACTCTGGAGCTTCTCCACATACACAACATATGTGCAGCCACTGTGGGTTAGGGGCTCACTGACCCCTGTGGCCCACAACAGTCCCAGGTGTTCCTACCTTGCAGTTTAGACAGCCTTGAATAAATACCTGGGTATCTCATAATGAGGTACCAAGTGCATCTCATCTAAAAATAAATTATTGCAAGGAGGGTGCATGCTAAATTTCAACCTAGCAGGAGGTTATCCAAGAGCACTGGAGTTAAGATATGTAACAGCGCAGTATATTCTGACAGAAGATTGAAATGTTGAAACAATTTTTTTAAAGCTTTCCCTTAAAATAAAGCTCCTTTCCTGGCTCAAGAAAATTGAGTAATATTTCATGTCTACAGTTATTTGTGATGATGAAAAGGAGTTCATCTGCTGACAACCTGTCCTTTATACATCAAGCACTTCTCTAACAGTGTGAGAGGAAGAAGACAGTTAAGTGTGATTTAAGTGAAAAGAATCAGGTCTCTGTACATTCTAAAATAAGGGTTGATTATAAAGTGTATGCATATGTGTGCCCATAAATTGGTCTACCATAAAAGTTGTCCAAAAATGAGTCTTACTCCCCCCACAAAAATTTCACCGTTTCAACATACCGAAATAGCAGACAAAAATCCCCAAGATAGGTTATCAATTCAGCCTCATGAGAGCTAGAATTCAATTACATTTGCTTCTGAGAACTAGGTTCTTTAGCAGAATACACCACTTGCGAACCAGCACAGCAGCATTTTCAAATCAAAGGTTTCCAGCTTTCCACTGAAAGCTGAAAGTTTCTGTTTTCAGGTGTTTCATTTTTTTGCTAAGAAGTCAAAACTGTCTGTAAAGAGCACACATTTCTCACACAGAAAATAATTTTAATAAAGAAAATAGGTTCAACAGAATATTTTGGGACACTTTTACAATGAATTCATGCTGGTTTGCCTTTTACAAAGCAACAGCATGAAACCTCAAGGTTCAGAGCTAATCCAGCAGAGCAGTCTCAGCCCCACTGAATTTTAATCACGGAGTGCACCCAGCACACCCACAATGGCCAACCTCACATTATTCATTTAAATCAAGTCAAATAAAATAAATAAATAAATAAAATCCTCGGGTTTTTCCTCTTGGCAGAGCCTTCTTACATTTGGATGCATTTGAATTACGCTGTTTTATCTCCAGTGACAAATCTGTTATACCTTGGCTGCACCAACATCTTAGACACATGCTATTTCTTTCATTCATTTCCCTTGTGCTTTTACCTCAGTACCTAATGCGCTGTCAGAATCATAGAATCCATCCATAAGTATTATGTGATGAGTAACTGCTGTATATGCAAGCACACAGGAGAAATGAGCTTTCATTTCTTCGTTGCAATCATTTACATAGTGAATATGATCCCATATAAATTACTTCTTGTCATCTCTCTACATTTGATCAGCTGAAGGATCCTTCTATTGAAACTGGGGGAAAGAAAGAAAAAGAAAAACTACCAGCAATTTGACACTCCTTTATACTTAGAGTTTGAAGGTTTGTACAGTTTTATATTCAAACTGCTATACTTTCTGATGGTTTCTCCTCTTAGAGGAGGATTCCTTTGATAGTCAGACAATTTCTCTTATCCCTCCAGGCTAAAAATCTCTATTTTCACAACTTCCCTTAGAAAATTAGAATTTCTGTATACCACAATATTAAGTGAAGAGGTGTTTCTTAAGTGGTTATGACCTGATAGAAATGCCTTAGCTCTGGGAGAACTGACAAAAAAAGTGTACTTCTGGGGGCTGGAAGAATCTGCAAAGTCTGCATTACTGACATATAGCTTCATACTGTAAATATTTTTCACATTACTATTGGTCTTCAGCCAAGTTCTCCAAGAATTTAGCATAGAGTCACACCTGGACAGGATTCATCCTAAATCACATCTTTGTCTAGATTTCTTAATACAAAAACCCCACTTTGCATTAAAGTGACAAAAGGGTATGATTTAGACTCTTAACACAAGGCAATTCACAGCTGAAATAACTGAGCAGCATAACATGTCTTTTTCTGTGCAGGTTTTACAAGGCATCTGAAATTGATGACTAATACTGAATAACACACTCCCTTCCATTAAAAAAAATAATCATATTTCTAATGAATATTTTTCAATGTCTTTAAGGTGGGAATGTTGGAAGTGAGGTGCAGGTAGTTTTTATTAGTGCCATTAACATCTCTGGGGCTTTCTCATACAAATCTGTCACCGAAATTTCACTGTCCTGAAATGTTTATAGAAATAATAGAACAGGTTTTGCCTTTGCTTGACACAAATTCAAGAGTCTCCCGAACACTAGTGGACAACAATGGGCCAAATTCTGCTTACTGTACTCAGTACCATTAGTGGCAGAAGTCAGAGGATGAGTGCAGTGACAGGATATGGCTCACAACATTTTTAATTTTCATGCATCTGTGTGATCAAGATAAGCAGCTCTTAGCACACCACCAATTTAAAAAAAAAATCAACTACATTAAGAACATTTTTGTGTTTTTTTTCTACTTGAAGATATGTTCTTCAGCTATGACCCACTACTTTTCTGTCTAAGAAAACTAGACTGCAACTCTAGCAGATTAAAATTTACACAGTGTAACTGTGCAAGTAGCCTGAGAAAGCAGAGCATATAAGTGGGCTGGCAGCATCATCATTAGCTCCTGTTTTTAGCTTGTTCCCAAGGTGAAATGGAGGGGGGGGTACACACAACACACTAATCACTGGGAAAGATTATTCTTGCTTCAGTCATTACATTAAATCTAAAACTCCACCTGTTTTTCATACAAACATCAATCATTTCCCACAGAAACACAAGCAAGATTGCTCTACCCAACTCACATGGGATGTCTTAAAAATTCACTCTCCAGCACAGATGTACAAAATCAGGTCCCAAACATGCACCTTAATAGATCATTACAGTATTTTCTTCAGTTTTACATATTATTTTTGAGTGGGAAGCCAAATATTTGATGAACCAACAGCTAAATTGTCAGGTTTAGTTGAACTAGTACTTAGATGGCAGGCTGCGTACCTGTAGTCTGTGAGGTCTGTTTTGAGAAAGCAAAACCAGATTGCACATAAAGGAGCTGCAAAATTCCTGAGAGGGATGCGATAAAAAAAAGAAAAAAAAAATTAAAAAAAACCAACCTTAACAAGCAATGTAGTTCAGAAATTGCATTTTCATGAATTAAAGCAATAGACCTGATGTGAAAATATTGAAAGATATTCTGAAGGATTTAATATTAATACCTATTAGTTGTGAAAATGTTCACAACTTTTAAAGGCTCTCAAAAATGCTGCAGTTTTTAATGCATGTTTTTTCATCATCCAAAAATCAGCATCAGTTATTTGTTGTTATTTTCCCATTTCAGGAAAAAGAACAACTTTTGTATTAGGGAGCCATTACAATGCTATGTGAGCCAGCTGGCCAACCACAACACAAACATAAAACAGAAAAAAAAAGAAAGCCCAATGAAAATGAAAAGTCTGAAAGTCCAACAATATAAGAATTATTCAAATTATCCAACAAAATGCTTTAGAAAGTCTTCAAGGAACATCATTACTGGCTGTTTGTTAAAGTTTCTGAGCACTGAAAGGCCTTAGTTTGTTTTAAAAAAGAGCCAAAAAACCCAAGGTAACTTCCTTTAGATGAATACTATAACACAGAAAGCCATTTGATTGCAAGAGACTAAACAAAATGACAAAAGAATTTTTATGTTTTGCCAATCACTGTTGCGTGTACATTTTCCATTGTGAAATAGGATGTTAAGGGGATTTCATATGATCATTTTGGTTTATTTATGCAATTCATACCAAATACAGCTATGATCTCCACTGTACTTTTAAGCATTGTAACCTTATTTAAATGTTTTATTTCAAAAGCACACTTTTAGGTTGAATAATACCACAAACACAGAAGTCCTACATTGTCTTCCCAAAAAGGCCTCCTGTGATGTTCATTGAAGTGATGTGAGATCAGGAAAGAGATCTATTTCCTTGTAATTTTGGAAGATAAACTGCCTTCATATAAAGCAAAATCCCTACAAACCTGTGGCCACTAAACATTTATATTACACCTTTAAATCAATGTTACTCACAGATTAAACCCTTTGAGTTTAGGCATCAAGGCTTCTTTACAACTACACACAGTATGAAACTCCCTCTTTCAGGGATGCTACAACACAACTCCTCCAAGGAGAAAACATGCATATTCCTTTACAACGCACTAGAGAAATCATTAGGTCATATATCTTTATAGCAGTATGCATAGCAGAAAGTTCCACAGATATATTTTATAAAAACATGCCAGTTTTGTTTTCTCAGCTCTGGCCAACTGATATAATGTGTCTTGACAGGCAAACTAATACAGTCAACTTTAGAACAGGCTTTCCCTCTATAATTTTTGTCTATGGCAAAGACAGTTACAGATATTTCCCTGCTAGCTCTGTTATATTAGTTGAGAACCAAATGCAGCAAAAGATTGACTTCTGCTTCTTTAAAATGCCAGATTTCTAATTTTATACCTGATACTGAGAACAAACATAACAAATCTTGTAACAGCTACACCTTACTGCTCACTTTTCAACACTGTTACTGCATTTGTTTTACTGGTTTTGTTACCCTCCTTATCATCTAAATTATTTGCCATTAAAATTCATGTCCTCTCCTACATCAGGTTACATATCATCTGAGCTGGAAGTAGGCTGCTATGACAATCACAGACTTTTTGAACAGCAATGGCATGTCTTTGGGCAGAAAAAGCCTGTAAAGGAAAGTATGCATCAGTAGCACAGCAGAAGACCAGATCACACACTGAATTAATTTGTGATGAATATCATGCATAGGCTTGTACAGGCAGTCATGCATCCACCATACTCTACTCACTGCTTCCCACAGCGTCTGTCAGCCTTATTTAGGAGAGATATCTTAGATGATGATAACATCGTTCGACACTACTGGTTTACGTAATACTTTTTTCAAAGTATCTCTTTCTTGCTTTAAAACTGTAAATAAATCTTTGCAGAGCTTCCTGACAGACCAGGCAAAGGGAGGGGGAGAGGATGAGGAATATGTTTAAAAACTGTACCCTTCACACAGCTTTTCAGGTCCTGATGACATTAATAGGCCCTAATGGCCCTGCACCCTGCTCATCTCTAGGGGTCCCATTTCAGCTGGGACACAGGTCCCCAGTGTTTGCCCCAGCACAGTGCCTGTGCCCAGCTCCATCCCCTCCTGATCCTGGCTGGACCTTCCTACACTGATGCAGGACCTGACCCATCATCTTGTCTTATAGGATGGTCCCTGGGCTGTCAGTGTATTGTGTCTGTCACCAGTCCAGCTGGGGCCCCGGGGGCCTGTGGCTGCTGTCCTGCTTGTGCTGGGGTTGCCCTCAGCTTCATTTTGTCTTCCCTTAGGGGCAGCACTCATCCATGTTTTTTCACTGTAACATTTAACAATTTTTTTTAATGAGAGAATTTATCCTGGAAAACAGTAAAAATTACACTCTTTACAGAAATGTATTGCTTTTGTTACAAAGGTGCCACTGATAAAAGATCCGAGGTAAAATTTCTGGTCCTACTTGAGAAAGCAGTTCCTACATTATTATAATCCTGAATTAAGCACAAGCAGAATTTGAACCTAAGGTTTCTGTATCTCTGACAAGTGGCCAAGTCACTGACGCTTTATCTGTACATGCATGCCTATGCTCTCACACACACATGCTTTCCTGTTCAGGTTTATTTAACTGTGAAGATGTACATGGAAAGTTGATTTGATACCATAGAGAAGTTTTGTATTTTTGGGGCAGGTATGGAGGGGGTAGGGAATGTTGGGGTTTTTTGTGGTTTGGGCAGGTGGGTGGATCTGATTCTGATAAAAAGGTGGAAACTTTACAAAGTTCTCACAAGAGGGCCTTACATTAGAGGGGTTATTCATCCCACAAGGAGAAGCCACCGCCCGAGACTCCAATTCACCAATTTCTGCCTAGTCAGTGGACTAACAAGAAACCTGAAGGAAAAGTCAGCATTAAATCAGACATATTAAAAAAATATATATATATATCTTGAAGTCATGCCATCCAAGCATATTTTTGTTGAAATTGAGCCCTTTTCCTTCATACATTGCAAATTTGACAACTTGGCAAACTCCAGTCAAGACATTTTTCATTAAAAATGGTGGAAAAGATCCTTTGAAAAATAGTAACACTTTAAGAGAAGTAACCTTTTTATTCACTGACTCATCTTCCATTCCTATTCCTTGCCATAAAGTCTCTATATGCGTCAGCAAATGTTACTTCTTGGGAGAGTAGTATGGGGACAACCTTTCAGTTACATGCAATGCTATAAAAAGGATGAAAGAAAAGCCAGGACAATATCAAGTGGATCCCAGCTGAATGAGACAGCAATCCCCAGATTGCAGTTTGAAAATTGGCGTTTAAGAGAATATCCAAGCTGCATCCTTTGAAATTATAATGCTATGGAAAATATTCCAGGCTCCTCCAAGACTACAAAAGTAACAAGAGGTCTATATGATCTATTTACTCTTTGGTCTGATTTACAGAAATAGCTCTTGACAGGAGGCAAGTTGATAATAAAAAGTGAAGCTTTCCTACTCCTCTTTGAAGCACATCTTTAGATGTTGTCTCTCTATTCTCCCCCCCATTAAGTGATAGATCTAAAGACTAAAAAGGAACTGAAGAAGTGGCAAGATCTAACGCCTGTTGGACTAAATACGTAAATTATGAAATCAAGTCTTAGAACTGGGAGACCTTAAGTCAGAGTAGTGGTAAATCAAGAAAGTGATGAAAGCAGTGTTAACCATTAGAAAGGGTGCTGATTTTATCTGTGACATTTCTAGCCCTCAGAAGTCTACAGTATTTTTATATAAGATCAAAGAAAATGCATTAATATTTGCATATGGTTTGCTGTATATTTCCCCCTTCTATTAGCATCTCTCTTGCTCCCTAACTTCAAACACTGGATAATACTGAAATCTTTAGTTTAAAGGAAACAAAAACCCCTCCACTTCAGATAACTAAAATGCATATTGAAATTAATGGGAATCATTTGATTCCTTCCTGTGACAAAATAAAAATCAGACATTTTCTGGAAAAGAAACATCTTTAATCTCCCAGGTGAAACATGAGAGTAGAGAAGTGTGATTTTCTAATGAAAACCTTTTTGTTATTCTCACATTTTTCTGCATGCAATTTTTGCAGTGTTTGTTTGTATAACTATGAATTGGCTTATGTTGTTTGAATTTCTTAACCAAGCATTTTGCTTTTATTGTAATACAATTTTATGATAATTAAAAAGAACTTGTCATATTTAAATATTTTCTGCATGATTGGCATTAAAGCATTCAGTGTGAGGAACTAATGAGAGTATTGAATTAAATATGTCAAATGCATCCAGTTTTTAAAATCTCAACATAACAAACACAAAGCACAGAAGTTATTTTGTCTGCATAAATGATGTTCAAGCGCTTATATCTGTCTCATTATAAGGTGTTTTTTAATATCTGAGGTGGGGTTACTCTTTATAGTATCTTAGTCCCATAATGAACCCACTCCTTTTATTGACATGATGTTTACATTTTCTTATTGGTTCAGAGTGAACCAAATGTGGGACGTGTCCTGCAACCATTTATGAATGTAAGTGGCTTTGTATATGTGACTTCAGTTGCCTACCTCTACATTACAAAAATGAAAAGGTCTTTCCCAGTCTAAGTGTACAACCCAGTTGCATCCAAGTCTTTAGTGAGGCTGCACTAACACATGACAGCAACTCCACTTCTCTGCCCAGCCCGGTTTTCATGGAGAAAAAAAATCCCTCACAGCTCTATTCAACAAAAACAGAGGTGTATCTGTCTAACGATCAACCATTAGACCAACATCTCAAGTCATGTAGAAGTATCACAAACATAACACAGAGAGTCACACACAGAGAAAAATTACTGTGATTGCTGAAAGGAAGCAGAGCTGCAAAAGTATTCAGTTTTGGTCCACATAGGTTATTAATTTCTGAGTTTAATATTAAAAACCCTCCCACAGGTGAGTTGCAGGATTAAAATAAAATTTTATTGATTTAAATCAAATTCCTTGAGAACAGTCAAGCTTTTTACATTGTCAGCTACTTTCTGCCTGGCAGAATGGTGATTCATACTATTGAAAATAATGCCTATTTCTCCTTACTGAAGACACTCAGCAAGACCATCCCCAATATATTATTTCATATCTGCTTCTGAAAGGTAAACCATCGCAAACAGAAGGCAAAATTCTTATGACAGAAAAACCAGTCAGTTCTCTCCCTTTTTTACTGTAATATTACACATCTTTCTTACTGAGAAAAGAATACATCTAATGTAATGAGTTAATAATTTGCAACACTCTTATGGGAAGAACTTACCAGTTTACAAACAAAAAACAAAGGGCTACATTAAGACAACATTTCCTACCTTGTTGAGCATACTGTGGCTGTTAATGACTGAAATGCATTGAACCTAAGACTACATCAATTGATAACGGAAATAAATTTTTTTGGGCTAAATTGATTGATGGAGTTTCTATGCCACCAAGAAAATACACTACATTTTACCCAACTTCACTGACAGATCAGGGAAAGTTCAAGTAAAAGATTTTCTTTTAAAACTGTATAATTTTTTATTGCACTGCATTTCCAAAAGTATGGATAATAATTAACGCTTCATGACATTAAGCACACAGGTTAAATCGAAAATCCTATCCTGATATACATGTCTTATGAGGAGCAGCTGAGGGAACTGGCGTTGTTTAGTCTGGAGAAGAGGAGGCTGAGGGGAGACCTCATCGCCCTCTACAACTACCTGAAAGGAGGTTGCAGAGAGCTGGGGATGAGCCTCTTTAACCAAGTAACAAGCGATAGGACAAGAGGTAATGGCCTCAAGTTGCACCAGGGAAGGTTTAGACTGGATATCAGGAAGTATTTCTTTCCAGAAGGGGTTGTTAGGCGTTGGAATGTGCTGCCCAGGGAGGTGGTGGAGTCCCCATCCCTGGAGGTGTTTAAGAGTAGGGTCGACATAGTGCTGAGGGATATGGTGTAGTGGGAACAGTCAGTGTGAGGTTAATGGTTGGACTGGATGATCTTCAAGGTCTTTTCCAACCTAGATGATTCTGTGATTCCATACCTAGGAAAAATTAGCTGTGGAATGACAGGACAAAGCCTTCAGCTCTCAACAATCTAGGAGGAGTTCTTGTTCAACTATTAAGAAAGTCCAAATTATATATAATTCTGCTAAATTTCATCCTTCTCATGAATCTCTCAAGGATTGCTCTCAGGAGACTGGTAAGGAAGGAGGGTCACTGGGTCCCTTTTTTAATGTTACAGTAGGGACATCCATAGCAAAAGAAAATAGTTGGCATGACTGAATGTGAAGAAATATAATGGGGACTAATGAAGTACCATATTTTAATGTTCTTGTTTCAGATTTGTTAAGCACAGCATGAAACAGACTGTATTTCCTTTATATATGAATGTGTAAAAACACTGGTATGGTATTGGAATATTTCCTGTGAGTTAATCAGCAAGTAATATTTGTTTTGTAAAGGCTGATAATCTATAACTCTTTCCAAACTCCACATTTAAGACTAATCAGAAGTGTGTCATTCTGTAGGACAGAATTTCTCATTTTAAATTACTTTGGCAGACAGCTATTCTGTATGCACAGATTTAAGGACACAGCCATATGTATAAATATAAGAAAGTTACATATAAATATAAGAAAGAAGATTCTACACTTTCAAACCTATTTACAGAAAGCTACAGGAAAAAAAAAAAAAATCCTTCTCTCTACATTATAGGAATTTGGGCAAAGTGAGGATTTAATACATTTATTTAAATGTGTTATTTAACCAACAGGCAGCATGAAACAAAAGCCCTGAAAAAATAACCTTTTAACCACTCAAAGGTCCTTTAAGGCTACCTACCCCTTGCACAGCCATCCAGAACAGGGAGAATGGGCAGGGATACTGGCAGATGCTTTCACTACAGAAGGGCTCTTAAATCTGAGCGGTGGGTTTCCATGCCCCACGCTGCTGCAGAGCATTGTTATGCTGGAAGGTGTTAATGGTTGCCAGCACGTATGCCTCCTATCCATGGGAAATCACAGATTTTGCAAGTTGATGTGCATGCTAGCAGCCCTTTGTTCAGAGGAATTAAGATCTTTAATAGAGTGAAACAGCTGAAACAACAGAAAGCCATGTGGGAAGGCCCAGGGGATTGATTGAAAATGTTCGGTCCTGTATTGACAGGAGGTAGATGTGTTGGTACATGTAGGCAGAAAACCACCAGGAAGCCAGAAAAACAGTTGTAGGCTTGGCCTTGAGAACAGAAATAGACCTCCTTGGGTGCAGGACTGAATGGAAAAATAGGTTTAGAAGTCTGAAGTAAGAAAACTGTCCATTATTGTTCATTTCTGCTGCCTTTAGGATAAGAGGATACATTCACCACAAATGACTGGGGACGCTCCAAAGAAATGCCTGACAAATGTAAGCAGTTTCACCTCCCCCAGAAACAAACCACTAAAGCCTAGCTAATAGTAGCAAGGAGATGAAAACAACAGTTTACAGTGTTCAGCCCACAATGAAAGGATTAATTTATTTAAGAGATCCAAGGATGGTTCAATTTCCCGTTGCGAATGCCAGCCAGAACTGCTTGCTTCAAAAACCAAAAACAGTTCGTTCTCGATGGTTGCTCCCACAGTGCAAGCTTCTGCCTGGAGCAGCCTGTCTGTTTTCATAGCTACAAGAGCCATGGTGAGGCCCATGAGCTTCCCGTGTGCCCACAGGACAAGCATAACAGCCCTCTTCACCCAACAAGCGTCTACGCCACAGAGGAGCCTAAGGATGGGCAGCTGCACCCACTCTGCCATTAGTCACATCCCTGGTACCAGGAACTTGGAGGAAATTTTTAAGGACTCTCTGCAACCAGCTGTATACTGCACCAGCTTATATAGACAGTCAATAGCACAAATCATATGAGAATGCAACTTTCTTGAGCTCTGGGGTGTCTCTCTCACCCCCCTCACTAAGTAGCCCGTTTTCAGCTCTCAGTGGTCTGTTTGCCATCACCAGTTCAGCTGGTGACCAGGCACCAGCTTAGGTATGGACTGTGAACTGTTCCACCTTTTTGCATTTCAAAACCAAAGGTCAATCTAGGTGTGAGACATAGTGAATAGTCTTTAGAAAGCACAGACAGTTCAAATAAAAATAGAGGTCTCATTTACATATAGCCTTGGACAATCCAACAAAACAACAACAACAAAATAATAATAAAAACAAACAAACAAAACCCCAAACAAATAAAAAAAAACACAACAGAAATCTGGGTAGCCAGGTTTGCTTCCAACTTCCTGAGGGACCTAGGCATTCACCAGAGTCAGTATTATAGCAATCTACTTGAATGTGAAATGTATAGTAGGTACAGCTAGTTCTGCAGACACAACAGTAGAGATCCATTACAGACTGATTAAATTCAACAAACAGCCTCTTGACTCAGATATGTGGATACTCTGCACAGAGATAGGCTGTTGCCTCACACCACAATATGATTTATAAATGAGACCACTGTAATGAAGATGGATTGTTCCTAAATCAAGTCCTACTGAAGGCAGTGATGAAAGGTAAAATTTTCTATGTATGATTTAGGTATTTGCAGACAGATCTATAAAAAATTTTCCAAAGGAAGTGGACATCAACCTTCTGAAGTACTTTTATAAATACAAGTATGAGCCCAGTACTTCAGAACATAAGCAAGCCATGGCAAATTAGGCCCTTCAAATCCATTCTGTCATTTAAAACCAGTGGGTCCTAAATAGGAATACTTACTACACTTTTTCAAAGTTGTTTGCTGTGCATCTAACATATTATGTTCCTCTGTACTGCTGTCATATTAAATATTAACAACAGTAGCAACTAACAGCTAAACACTAAACATATACATTTGTGCTGTAGTTGTTCATACTTGATATGACCATAATGTCTAATCTAATGCTAGATGATGAACTTGATGTTCCAAAACTTTATTTCTCCCTGGTTAGATTCACTACGATGAGGGAGGAGAGGAAAGAAGAGCTGCTGGTAAGCCTTACACTGGATGTATTGTTGACAGCACAAGAACATGTTTATTTTTGTTATTCCTTCTGGTGCTCATTATAAGCACCACACTTTTGGATGAGTTATGGCCAAAGTGTCTAGTTATCAATAAAACATGGGTTTACTGAATCTGCAGCAACATGAGACATAAGTGCAGTAATCTCCTGTTTACTGATGGCACATTATGCGACATTATTTTTATTCAGCCCTGACCACTGGAAAATTAAAACAACTTTGATCACTTTTGGAGATTCTGGGCTAAGATTTCCATTTGTAACTATCAATTATTTAAAGAATAGTTTTAAAGGGTTCTTAGAGCTTTTAAAAAATTATAGTAATTTAAGCAGCAACAGCAGATGATTACAAGTCTTAAACCTCATATGGAATAAAAAGTCTTTATAAAACAGTCACATTGCCATCTACTGACAGCTCTTATAAAAAGGCTTGTGTTTTTCATTAGCTGCCTGACTATACACTTAATGCTCTCTCTTGACATACAGTAGTACAAAAAATTAGGGACGTACAATATATGTTGTTCAATACATCCCACTGCAATAATCCTACTTCTCTTCAAATCCATTACAATCTATTCAGGCTTTCACAGTTATATACTGCAATTAGATACGTTTATTAATGGCATTATTGCACAGTATTTCATAGGAGGTAAAACTGTTTTCAAGAAAGTAACTACAGAAGGGTATGTTAATAAATCTGTGCTACATGCACAGTACATAGGGACTTGCTAATAGGATTTCCATAATAACAGCATTTATCTCACTGCACATTTTATAATACCAATCACTGGCAACCACAGTATTGTTATTATATGTGAAAAATAGGATTTCATGTTAAGGACACATCGTATAGACTAAAACAGCAGTGTCACTGATGCACCTGTGTATTAAAAAAATGTTTATCTCATCTTTATAGTAAAATACATTTTGGTGTGAGCCTTAATGCCTTAGTTATTACAACAGCAACAAGTAATTGTACTTTAAAACTGAATCTAGGCCTCATGTTAGTTCTACCTTACTTCAACATGGGTCAGTGGATCCTAAAAATGACCTGTAAATGAAGTGATGATGCTTTCATGTAAACAGCACTCTTTCATGAAAGCAAATATACCAAGCTGAGATTTCCTCACTGTTACCCAACTACCACTATTAATCCTCTGCACAAATCGAAGGCTGTCCTTACCTTCTCACTGCTAGGTTCCATGCTAAGAAATGCTGCATGTTCTCTGGTCCATGACATAAGGTGGTTTTCCTTCACCCTTGCCTCTTAATTGTAATATTCAAGCTTGAAAGAAGAAAATAAAACAACAAAAAAAGTATTCTACCAGGTATTGTGCCCAGTTTTTCACACAACCAAACTTACCCTTCATAAAAGAGTTTCTAAAGCTCTAAATTCTCTATAACACTTCAGTTACTGTCATTTCTTACACTTATTTAAACATACTCTTGCATTTTACCTTTTGTGAGAAATTATCCTGGCATACAGAAAAGCCCAGAGAAGGTGGTACCCTGCAGAACACAGGTCATTATAATATACTGCTGAGAAACTTTACACCAGTGATCAAGTGACTTCTAAGGGCTTCCTCCTTGGCCAAACCAAGATAGTAGAGAAACCTACCTCCATGTAGAAGAGTAGCTCAGGGTCAGGGAGTTAATCCAACTGCCATTCACTGCTACATGTGCACAGTCCTTGCACTGTTACCTAATCAGTCAACAAAAGCAGTAATTTTTAGACTACAACTTAAAGTATCAGCTAAACAAAGGAGTACTTCACGTATATCCAAGTTAGTTTCAAAGTATAAGGAGACCAATAAGCAGACAGAAGTGTACAATAAGCTAGAGTGAGAATTTACAGAAATGTGGCTACTGACCATTACCTCCTTGTGTGCTCAGCCTCTGAAAATTAAATAATTTAAAAGCATCCACAGAAAGATCCAACAGGAACTCTGTTGTATGCTTATGTCCTGTTTCACCACTGATAAACTATCCTCAGGCCTCACAGTATCTTGGAATCTTTTCTGGATGTCCTTTCATAGTACTAGTATATGTTTATTGCACATATCCTAACATACCCAAGCATTTTATTTTGCCTCCTTTTCTGGAGTTACACAACTGCTTCAATCTTTTTAGAGCTATTGAGCCATATCTAATTATCACTCACTCACTGATGTATCTATAATAACTAGAATAACTAAATGTCGAGACAGAATGATTAGAATGCACACAGTATGAAGAGGAAGGCAGGCCACTGCAAGGTAATACTGTGTTTGGCTGAAATTCATTTTGTTTACAGATAAATAAACCAACTGCCAGATTTACCACTCTGCAACTTTCCATTTTGTCTTCTCATCCAATGGTTGCTGGCAATCACCCTGAAATCACCCTGAAATGAAGCTCTTGCAATTCAATGAGTGCAGAATGAACTACCAAAGTCACACTTGTCTCCCCTTGTAAACACTGCAGTTTTTCTAACAAACTACTTTATAAATAGAACAAATAGAAATATATTGCAAAAAATTCATAAAATTTCCAATTGCAATCATTTAAAGACAGCTTTAATCAAACTTGAATGGAGATCAATTCATTAAGAAACAAAATAATTTCCCTAAATAACAAGGCAAAATCAAAGCTGGCATTTGTTTTCCAGAATAAGATACCTGCTACCGTAAAACTCAAGGTCAGCATCAAATCTCACAAGTTTTCTGTAAATGTAGCCATCCTCTCAACTTTTCTTCTTAAATAATGAGGATCTACTGGGCAACTACTGGGGCAACCAAAAACTCTAACTTTCAAAATTAAATAATAGTAAACATATTTTGAGCAAAATCCATATAATCCTAGTGGTAAAAGTAGAATCATTTATTTCACTGGGATTGTGACTGAGAAACACAGGAAGATAAACTATGAAATCATAGGACATGCATAATATTTCTTCCCTTAGGGAGCTGAAATATGGATTTCACAACAGGTACTGAAGGGGTTTTCGTGGGGTCTTTTAAAACAGTGTATTGTTTCAGTTCTCAGAAAAATAAAACAGCTCAAGTGGAAAGCTCTTATCCAAAGACAAACACTACCTGCTGGCTGTATGAATTCCCTAAGCAGAATCACCTGAAACTTAGTTACTCACCATGTTCAGGGTCTGCTCTACATATGAGAGAATGATGAGCTGAAATGGCCAAGAAGTATGCAAAGAATGCAAACAATCAATTAATGCAGTTCAGAAGCGAAATTACTTTGTTTGTAATGCAGAGAACACACAGCAGTGATAAATTATTGCTTTAACATTGTAACAGCATCTGTTGCACACAGCCTGCAGGGCTAAAATCTGGCCTTTGATCTGCATCACTCACATTGAAAAAAGAACAAGATAATCCAGATACATGCAGGACTTTCACTTGCACAGCTTTAGAGAAGCTATTAAAAAAATACTCTCAAAGAATCATTGTTGTGGGTTTTGGTTGTTGGTTTTTTTTTTGGGGGGGGGGGGGGGGGGGGGTTGTTTTATTTCAACAAGTAAAAGACAGACGAAGAATCAAAAAGTCCATCGAAGAAAGAACGTGCAAGCTGGTAAGTTTATTTTCTGTTTTCCAGTTTCTGTTTGCCACAGATAAATGCATAAAAATATACTTACATACAAAGCATGGCTGAATGAAGGAAGAAAACAGTTAATGATGGTGGACACCAACTTCTGCGACTGATATAAGAACCTTTCTCAGCTATTTCATTTTAGAACAACCTCCGTGTACTTAAAAAACCAGCAAATTCCATGGTGTCAGAAGTGTCACTTCTGCAGTGCAGAAGGTCATGTCATTCAGTACAGCATCCTGGGAGAGCCTCTGAATTAAGAGTTTGGTCTTTTAGTACCTATGACTCATTAAAACCTAATTTGAAAGTCTCAAGGTTTCAAAGCCACCAACAGCAGAAAGTAGAAGTTTGGAGAGTACTTAGGAATGGTACAGTCCCAAGGGACTGCTGTTCCTACTTTTGAAGAAATCACTTGATCATTGCCCATGCTTAAAACTAAAAATATGAAAAAACATAGCAAAATTAAGCCTTAAAGAGTATTTCTCCAAAGATGTTATGAAAATTTTCAAAATTAACAAATGTTTCATTGTGTGCCTTTATCACCCGCATCTGCATATTCAGAAGAAACAATCCAAAAGAGAGGCAAATGATTTTTTTAAGATGTTCGCTCATGCAAAAATAAAATGTAACTCAGCTTTCAGATTCATCCATACTACAGTATGAAATGCCTTTGGCAGTGAACTGAAGGCACAAATGACAGAATGTAGTGTAACTGTCATCCTCAATGTCCTGAGTGGCCAGTGCAAAATGTCTTTGAAGGCTGCAGTGGGTAACAAGACACTTTAAGAAGAGATAGGAAAATCAAAGGACATTGACTGGTTTATACATTGTCATTGAGTAAATCAAACTTTGTTTTGTTTGTTTGTAAGGTCAAGATACTTGCATTATATTAAGGGTTCATTAGCACAACCAAGCTTTTATCTGTTAGTGTTACAGGGTGATTTTCCTTTTTGAAGGTCTAAAAAAATAAAGCCCTGTAGAAGAGAAGGATGTCGGACTGCCAAAAGATCTCAGCACAAGCTATGCTCTGATATCTTTGTTACAATGGAAACACTGCATATTGAATAGCTAAAGTAATAAAACAAAATTATAGTTTTAGAAAACTTTCTAAACAAATTTTCAAGTCCAGACATTTTATATATTTCTTAACATATATTGCATATAATACTTGTAATTATTTCAGCACTAATTATTTAGCGGGAAAATTTGCCTTATTTTTCACTATAGACCTTGATCTAGCAAATACCTAATTATAAGCTTGCACTTCAGTGCTTAGAAAGTAGTTCCATGCTAAAGTACTTAACTAAATTACTGCAGATGCATTCAGTAAAACATTTTAAACATTTAAACATTTTAAGTATGCAAAGATATTCCTAAAGCCTGGAGTGAGGCTAAATGGCTACAGTTTGCAATACTATCTTTTAGCAACCTTCTTGTGCATCTGGCACACTGGGCATGAATTTCCATATTCAGTGAGCACTCAAGACATACATATTGCCTTTTGTTTTAAGAGTGCATCAGTCATACTAATAAACTCTGCTCAAAACTGCAACCATCTGCAACAGTTTATATTGTTAGTTATGTGACCCAGTGTTACAATTCTGCAAGCACAACTTTGACGCAGACCCAAGGAAGGCGACTGCAATAGGTGCAAGTAAGGTCCCTCTGCAATCACCACACTGTACTGGTGGTACACTCACTGAATGCAAATGTAGTAAAAACCTTTTCACCTCACATTTCACTGCACATAAGTGCCAAAAGAATCTACAGTTTATGAAATCTATCATAATTTTATAAACATGTTATGCAAAGTTTAGAGGAAGAGGTATGATTGCATGAGCAAAGATGTCCTCTAAAATAATTTACAGCTCTTGTTTGCTCTAAGACACTGCAGAGCAGATAAGATAATGTTAATAAAGGAGTAAGAAAGGGAGTTACAAATGACAAATGGGACAAAATTCACAGTCATTGGTTTATCGCATCAGCTACAGCACCTTAGTCATATAGGGGAAAAAAAAATCATAAACAGACATAATTCATCATCCTATGTTCCCATTGGTACCCAAGTTGTATCAATCACAATTTATTAAAAGTCATTAAAATATATGACATTATGAATATGTCCTTCAACAGTGTAGAAAGCACCATGATTCTAAATGACTCCTATACAAATCTAAGCTCTAACTTTAGAACACTGAATATCTAACAAATCTAATTATTAGACAAGGTCTATTATTAATATTATTTGTATTACTGCACTTTCTCAGCTGCATAGTATACCCAGTACAAATCTGTAATGTGTAACCCATCTGCCAACACAGAAATCATGTATCTTACTGTTTGAGTGCTTGGAAGTACTGATAGTCCTTATGACAAGTTTTTAATGAAATAATGCTATGCTTGTCAGTGGAGCTGAGAAAAAGAATACGTTAGACAGACATATATCTAATCATCCTGCAAAATATTGCATCCTGGAACTGGAAGTGGAGAGTCGTAAAAGGCAGGCAGCCTAATGTTCTTATTTGCGGTCTTGTCCTGGAATCAGTGAGAGAGTTAGTGTTGACCAGCACCAATTTTCTGCCTAGAGGAATTAAAAACTCTGGGGTCTGGATAAGTTCAGTGTAAAAATATCAAATGATTGCCCGCAAACACATACCCTGAAAAGAAAGTGTTTGCTTCCTATTTATTTCTACAAAACACAAACAGCTTTGATTTGCACTGCATTCCAAGCCATGCCAAGAAACATGATGCACAACAAATGTGAACCACCGACATGTTTACCCTCTGCCTCTTATGCTTCCAGATGTCTCAGTTTTATGTGCCAAACCACCTTCTCCTCTTTCAAAATCCTACTTCTAAACATCTGAAAAGTCCTTTTCCTTTCTGCAATATGTTTTGTGGTGGAGTAACAACACTGAGTTTGCAAGGCATGTTTCAGAAGTATTTACAGGCTATTTCTAACTAAAAATTCAACCATACTGTTACAAACAGAAAAGCTTTTAAGCATTTAGTAGTAAAAATAAGCCAAATGACAACAGTGGCATGTTAAAATATGATAGCAATATTATGATTAATTGTAATTTGTAAAAGACAGAAGTGTTCAAATAAATATTTCTGCTGTATACCTCAGAGACAAAGTAGTATGTCTCAGGAAGTGATGAAACACTTCCCTGTATTAACTCAGGAAAATGTTAGCTAGCAACTTCTGAAGTCTGACATTTTAAAAATCAGCAGAACCAGATAACTGAAGTGTTTTAAAAGAACCAGCCAAGCATCTTTGTAGGCTGTCAGTGACTTCTGTCACATTGGCAAAGCTTCAGAAGGCTGAAGAGGAGGTAGAGTTGTACCAATATGACAAGATGGGACTTTATAAAATCCCACAGTAATTACCAGAGTAAAACACTGAGAAGAGAAAGAAATTAACTTCTACAAAGTCAATCCTATGCACAGTTATAACTCCTATGTACTCAAATCCAAAAGTCAGGGTCTTGTGGTTTATATCAGTCAGAAGCAGAGACTGATGTTTGAATCAGAGTTCTGGTACAAAATACTTGTTTACAAGAATGTATCAAATTCTGCTTCTTTAAACACATGAGAAGTGAAGAGAACTGAGACAATTACCTCTCACAGCATCAGAACTCCTTCATTCATCCTGTTCCAAAAATTGCCTTGGAAGAACTCAACCTACATCTGCTCAGGTTGCATAAAATATTCCTTCTCTATTTCCAAGTTCTCTCCCTGCTTCCTGTGTGAGATAGTTCAGCCACACAAACATACCCCTTCATGTATCAATAATCAGCCAAACTTTGTTCACACAGAACATCTGGATTTCTAACTAGCTGCCTTTATTTTGGATGAAAATACATTTAACTGTGTCTCATAGCTACCATAAAATATAGGATGGTAATTAACATCAGTTTCTACTAGATTAACCCAATTTATACTATTATATTCAACTAAAGATGGGCTTTGTGGATAGTGGTAAAATTAATGTTCATTGTTTTCAATGCATTTTATATTAGTCCAATTGACAAATGTTCCCATTCCTGCAATAAAAAAAATGTAGCTTTCTAAGCAGTGAAGGCATGTGTAAAAGTTTATTCCTTGAAATGACTTGGCTATGGGTATGTTAAAAGCAACGTATAATCAGTTAACAGGGACAAAAGACCTGAAGGTTATTTAAATTGAACATGATGGGCGATGCCAAAGTCCCATGGGTTCAGCTGATTCTCTCCGAAAGAAGTCAAGATATTATATAGTGGTTCAAGTCTTGTACTTTAATTGTGCCTAATCAACAACAGCTGACTTTGGGAGCAAGAACTGAGCTGCAGTAGACTTTAACAACCACAAGTTAAATAGTTTAGACAACTGGAAGAGAAAGTGGTCTGTTTCCACTTCTTGCTTTATTTTCCTGTTGCTGGCTCAGCCTCCTTTCCACCTCCTCAGAGGAAATTCTGCTGTCACAGGATTTGTTCCAAAACAATCCTGGGGCTGGTGACACTCCTAAAGCCTCTGCATTGCAAACGTGAGATTTAAGAGTATCACATAGTCATGCAGCCTCAATTAGAAATATACTTACAGCTACTGTTTAATTACTGATTTTTTTTTCCCCTCCTCATTTGCACCATCTCTGTCAGAACAGAAACATCTCTATCAGAAACGAACTTTCACCAAGCTCCACTTCCTCCACCTCCTCCACCCTACATGACAATTTCACATAGTAATAATATGAGAATTTGGATCATATACATCGATTACAATAGAAACTCAGCCATCAATCCATAAAACTATACAGTGAGCAGGATATATTAAAGCTTAGACTGGGTTCCATGAAAGAGTGATAAGAATGGAATTAAACTGGTGGAACCCACTGCCACATGGACACATAAAAACATCAAGTTGACCAATATTCTACAAAGACTTGAACATTTGTATGGAAGTGAAAATGCTCAAAATATGCAGTCAAAAGGAAATAACCAACTGACAAAAATCTTCAGATGCCTCAAGTTTCTAACTAGTGAGAGAAAGTGAACGGTTGTCTTGGAGCCATTCATTTTGGATGATTTGATCCTGTACCACTAAGGATGGGAGTCTTGCCTTTTTTTTTTTTTTTTTTTGCCTAAGAACTAGATTTCCTTGTACTAAACAGTTTACTGCTTTCTGCGTTCATCATGGAAAAACATCTAGCTTGACCATGGTGGGACACTTGCCTTTCTGTCTTATTCTGCTTTCTGAGTAGTTTTAAAAATGCTCTTTTAAAAAGACTAATCCTGTCTTTACATCCTGTAAATTTTTTTGAACATTTAGCATCCAAAGTATTCATGAAAAGGGGACCAAATATAAACAAATTCGTGTATGAGAAGACCACGTAATACTAAAAATAAGAACAGACATTCTCTCAGCCAAGAAGAACCCAGGCAAATCCTGAAAACCTACATTTTCCAGGACAGTACATAGCCTCTTACCAGTAATGGCAAAATTCACATATATAGCATATATAATACATATACAGCACATATAAATATGAAAGACAAAATGGAACAGATTGAGTATGAGAACAATACAATCACAGACAGAATACCAGTGTTCCACAGACTGATGTTTTTCTAATTTTTTTAAACACAATCATTTTAAATCAAGGTAAATCATGTACCACTCTGATACCTTCTGAGGTAAGGCTTGAAGCACAAAAAAAATACTACTGTATTGAGTTCACATAAGGATTTCCAAGCATAAAAGACAGCACAGAGAAAGAAATATGGGAGAAAAGGGCAAAGGAGAGTTCAAGTACAGTATCTTTGAAAGAGTGAATGAGAGACAAAAGTATGCCATTTTGAAACAAATCTTGCATTACAAAAAAGAAGGGTTCTCTTTCCACTAAATGTTTGGCATTTTGACCTTCTATACTTTAACTTCTCACAACTTGTGTTTATTTCCCAAAATCTGCCTTTAAAGTAATTTGCTTTTACTGTCCTGGAAAGCATAATGGAAAGAGCAATTCCTGCAACTTTCAAGTTCAGCCACAGCCTCCATGACATTATAGCTCAGGGTGCTCCTCTTTTGAGGAGTTTCTTGTGGCTGTTATATTGTAAAACCTTTACATCCTTCCACTACTAAGTGCTACAAAACTGGCACCCTTCTGAGTGTATCCTCAGCTGTCTACAGAAGCTTTAGAACTTTCTTTTGAATAAAAAGAATGGTTGTCTGCAAGCATTTGCTGAGAGGTTGAGTTCAAGCATACATTATAAAACTAAGGAAACGCAAAAAAACCCCAAATTACTAACATCAAAGATTCCAGTTTCCCTCTTCTGACAGTAGCTCCCAGTGAGAAATAACCTTCACTGCCAGGTTAGAGCTGGAAAGTGGCAGCAATGGGAGGAGGGATGCACATCAAAGCTAATGGTGAGCCAGGCATCTGCATTCCCTTTGAAGTCTTTCTCCATTGTTCTTCTCCAGTCACCCATAAAGGAAACTGAAAAACAGTACAACATGGGTGGCATCAAGCCCAGGCTGCTAACTTTTGATGCAAGGAAAGAAAACCCTCTGTGGCAAGCACAGGACTCTGTGGTACCAACGCTCTGGGCCACCTGTGTCAGAGCTTAGCCACTGCCTTTTGGTGCACCTCAGTGAAAGTCTGGGACAAGTTCCTCTGGCCAAGCCCAAGAGATCTTAGCCACTCCGCCACTACACCAGCAGGTTATCGGTTAACAACCGGTTATTCTTCTATACAAGCATTTACACCTAAGTTGTTTGATTCAGCAGCTACGACCCCATGACAGACTATTTGTTTGTTCTTAATTTATATGTTGTACTAAGAAGAACTGAGAGTGGCAAGACCCTGGGGTGGTGGTGGGGAGGAAGCCTTTCCTGAGGAGTACGGTAGCAAGCTGAAGTGAGGAGGAGTGGAGTGCAGGGTGAGGTAGAAAGTGGGAAAGAGGAAGGTAATCAGCCAGGAGCCTGAAGAATGCAGAGCCTGGGAAACTGCTGAGGCAGGCCAGGCTGCCAATGGTCAGTGTGCAGAGAAAGCCCTGGACCCAGAAAGCCAGCAGAGACTGAAATCAAGCTTAGAGGCAAAGAACCTGCCTGCAAGAAAAAAGCTGACAGGGAGAGAGCTGTTTATAAACTTATTTTACTTCTAGTCTTTGTTTTGCATCACTTCAAGATTTCTCTGTTTAGAGAGTTAATTATTCTAGTTTATATTCTAATAAAACATGATTTTCAGCTTAAAAGCCTTATTACCTTCTTTGGGGTGCTCACTATATAGAAAAGGAATAAACAGGTACAACCCAAAGCTCAGGCTGCCATGGGTCCTGTCAGAAACACATTAAGCCTATTTAGTTAAATTGCTCTTATAACATTTTTATTTACACATAAAAGCATAAACAGGTAAGAGCACTGCATGCCAACTCTTCCTTTCCTAAAAGGAAAAAAACATTTTAGAAAAATAAATTCCTTTATACGTGTATTCAGTACTCACATTTTAAATATTGTATGTGAACTTTTCTACTGAAAGTTGAGAGCAGAGAGAAAAATAACTCAACGAGACACTACTGACACACTGAAAAAGAAATTTATCACAACAAGGCAATTTTATATGCCAAAGTGGTACCAGTAAAGAAAAAAATGGGTTGGGGGAAAACAGCAGCTTGTAGGCCATCTTTTGGAAGCTACTGAAACACAAACCATGCTGAGCTTAATGTCTCAATGAACCTGTGTGAAACAGTCTGACAGCTTTCTGGTTTTAGTGCAATTATAAACAAACACATTCCTGCATATTCCTTGGCTAATACAGCTACAGAAGGAACACATCTGAATATTCCTGGACATACACACTCAGTGGGTACTAAAATACAGATAAAAATTCACATCACAGGAGAATACAACCAAATATCTTAGCCAAACCCACATGCAGAAGCAATGACCACTAGATGACAAGATCTACTTTAGAGCCAGCCCTCAGCTTCTGGCTCTTAAGGTTCAGGTAAAGAAAAGCATACAGTAATAGTTCTCAGAAAAAGTATTTGGAATGGAAAAAGGGTTCATTACATAGATGGTGTACTTTTCAGAATTTTTTCCCTGCTCTAGGTTATCTTGCTGGTCTTGTATGTCTGGCTGTGAAGGGACACCATTTCTTTTTGAAATAGTTTTATTTCAGAACATACAGTAGTGTTTTCAAGAGAAATCCAACTTACTGGCACATTATTGAACTTCTCATCTGACAAAGGAGATCTATTCTGAACCCAGAAAACTTGTTGTTGTAAGAATCTGTCAAAAACCATCATGTGTTAAAGGCAGTGTCGAAAGACATCAAGAAAACATCCATGAGACTCTGACTGATGTCGCTCTACAAATACGAACTATTATCAAGGAGCAAGACGTGCACGCAGCACAGCCTCCAACCATCAGAACTAAAACAAAGTTCAAAGAAGTTGCCTGTTTCACTGACATATTTCCTTCACACAGTTCTGACATGAGGTGAAGAGCATTCAACCTCATCAGAAAAGGTGCAGGAAATAATTTCCTTTAGCAAACACTTAACTTACACAGCAGAGAGCAGAAGTCATGAAAGCACATCTTGCTGCCATTTGCAGTGAAATCAACAGGCAATTATGAGACTGATCTGAATACTGAACTGCACTGGGTTGAGTGCCACTTGCTCACACACTAAACAGAAAAAAACAGCCACTTTTTTACAAAGGCTGTTGTCAGACTTCTAGCAACATCACCATCTCTACAAATATTTCTTCCTGAACGCACTACTTTCATTGACTTAGAGATGAATAACAAAAAGTGGCACACTGCATCAGTGGAGTGCTGTTTAGGTCATTCAAGAACAATCAGTAAGTGGCACTGCCACATATGAAAAAGCAGCGTTAGACCAAATTGATGGTGATGATAGAAAGAAATGAGGCATTAAAACCATAGAACAAAATACAAAACAGTAGTTCTGTAATACAAAATAAATCTTTAGTTTAGAATTTTGCTCTTTCCTTAGAGTTTGGAAACTCAGAGAGACTGTGGCCTGATTTCAGGTAGACAGCAATGCTACACAGAGCAACAGCTCTTCTTTTTCTTCTTGACAACCTATAACTCTCCCTCCAAAGACAACAACTCTAGATTATCAGCAATGACCTCCAGTGGTAATAGACTAGTTTATTCTAGCTGAATACCAGATACTAAGTAACAGAAACTTAAGATCCCTTTGAATGTCCAATGACCAAAAGACTTTTATAGATTTGAATGAATAACCAGAGTTAAATAGAGCAAGATAGCTGAAAAGTATAGGTTCAGGATTAACACTGGGGTGAGTTCAGTTTGGTTTTGTTTATTTTTGGTGGAGGGTTGTTCGATTCTTTTGTTTGTTTTATGATTTCAAGATTCAGACTGGAGTGTATCTATGCATAATTTTAAGGCAAAGTGACCCAAAAATACATGTGCATGCACAGTCTACCCTGCAGTATGGAGAAAAAAAAAAAATTCCAACATTACTTAGAAAACAGCTAATTTCTAACAGATACATAGCTAAAGCTAATCTGTTACTTCTATTGCTTCTTCCTTGTACTCCGTCAATCTGAAGAAGGTTGTTTTCTGAAGATGAGCAAAGTTGCCCCACTCTTCTTAAAACTTACTTTTGCCAATAGGGAGGTTGCTGACATGCTGAGAACAAGCAGCATTGTCTCACTCATCTTGCACTTCCTTGTCTGCATATAGCTGCAGCCTCATGCACCTACTAAGACTTAGATACTTTGGCAGCAGCTGTCTTACTTTTCTTGTTTGATATTTAACATCATCTTAATTCCAGACCAAATATTTCTGACTGCATTTTTAAGACAGGCATAAGCCAACTGAGTGACCACTGGGAAAAAGTGTTGTTCCTACACCCTTCAATCCCTCCTTCCCAATGACATGCTTCCACTCTAATTTACAATATCTTTAGCAATCATTAGACTCCTCCATGAGCCGAGAACACTTGATGAGCACAACAGAAAATTAGCTCAGTAAAGAAAACTGCAAGCTGATACAGCTCACAAAAGGATCAATCTGATACCAGTGCTGGCACAAGAGAGGAAGCAGGACCAAGTATGTAGAAACAGAAGAAAAGGGAGTAGCAAGAAACACCTATTTTTTGCTCACTCAGCTGTTTGCAACAAGGCACCCTATACACGGGTAACAGAAATAACAATAACAACAAGTGCTCATTATATTGGGGGGGAGGGGGCACGGGGAAGTGATAAATTGTTTTGGGGGTTTGGGTTTTTGGAAGGGGAAAATTATTTCTTTAAATACGGAATGACAGTGACTCGATTTTGGACATGACTATGCAAAAAGCTGTATTATAATTGGTGAACTGTGTCCAAGGGTAGAAATGAAGAGTTAAAAGTTTTTCTGCCATATAAGATGTTCATGTATGTCCTCAAGAGAAAAACTTGCCTGAATTACCATGCAGCCTAAAATTCACTTCTGTCTTTCTCTCATATTATCTACCTACAAGTTTTGGAGCTAGGTCCCAACTCTTTCTATTACTTGTATAGAAGTTTTAGTCTTCTAATCATTACTGTCTAAAACCACAATAAACACACCATCAGCTATATAACATAACAGCATTTTTAGTCATAAGGATGAACAAGCCACAGAGGAAGAGGAGAATATGGATGCCCTCCCATTCTGCCTCTGCTCAGCATAGAGGTCTTCAGCAGCCTGTGACCATCACTGGTATTTTTCTATTCCTCCAGTTCCCCATTTGTGAAGCCAAACTGGCAAAACTGATTTTCTTAAGCCTTAGTTAACCACTGTTTTAAATTATTTCCATACCAACAACTGCGCATCAATATTTAATGGCTGATTTAATGATCATGCTACCTACTAAGAATGTTTTGGAGATTGTTCCAAGTCAGATATACATTGACAGATGCTTATATTGCAGCAAAGTTTGTAAACTTGCAAAACAACTTCACCATAACAGAGTTTCTAGCTGGTCAACATTCCCCAAACCCCTGGTCATTTTATACAAAACTACACAGGAAACATTTCTTCATTGTAGAAGAAGAACATGATGAAAACTATCCCCATTGCAATTATGTTGAAATTTAGACTGGATTTGATATGCTGGTACATTAAACATTGTAACTAATGAAATAAGAATGAATAAATGTCAGCTTAGAACAGTAATAAAAATAGCTAGAATTAATATCTTGAAAATCATTAGTAGAAGAATAAGTAATACAAATGCATGCTATTATTAACCACTTTTGGTAATGAAACTATCAATAATATTTAGAGACTTTGTTCCAATAATAACATTTCATAAAAATTGGAAAGCAAAAATTGACCAGGATGCTAGTTTTCTAATTTATGATTATCTGAATAAGCATAATTTTTAATTGTATACTATTCCAAGAAAATAGGTGATTTTTATCACACAAAGCAGAACTTTTGTGAATTCGCTGAAAGCTGTCTGTGATTAATTTGGTACATAAACTTAGAAGGAAATCCAGACAGATACAGAAATATGAATTGTTTTGTAATTATAGAAAGCAAACCAGAGACGTGTACTATGAATATACTGAAACAGTGAAAACTTCCTGGAATATCGGATTCAGGCATTCACCACAGAAGAACGTGAAGTCTCCAAATACTTTAACATAATCAGGTACGAAGCAAACAACTAGTAGAATTTGATACCTACAACTTTTCACACACCCTCACTCTCTAGTTGAACAATACTTTACAAGTCCTGGTTTGAAAAAAGTCCAAAATGTGCACAATCTGTAAAACTAATGTAGTGATAGAAATTGAGCCTTTCTATATAATCTATTTTATCTTCAACATCACAGTTTATACAGAGGAGAAGAAAAATATCAGCACAGAAAACTTATTTCATCTGCAATAGCTATTCTTTCCATCAAGATTTGGTAATGATTCCATATTTAGGGTAAGAGCTTTTCCAGTGGGAGTTATTTTAATATTTTCAGCATTTTGGGGCAGGAGGGTATTATTTTAACATAAGGTGAAGCACCTTTCAGTTCTTACAGTCAACTGTCCTCATCATGATGACATTTGAACACTGATTTAAAATGTTTGCTTTGCCATTAATGAAATCAGGAAGATCGTGTTTATAACCTTCCTTTGAACTCTTCATTAAAACACATACATAAATATATACTTACATATGTGAGCATTTGATGGTTTTGATCTACACTCTTGACACTTTGATCTCACTTTACTTTCAAGATGGTTCAAAAAAGAAATTTCTAGCATATGCTCCAGTACCACTATTTGCATAGAAGATCCAGAACTACTATCAAAATATGTGTCATTCTAATAGAAAGGGAGACAATTGTTTTAAATTGATTCACTTTCACACAAAATGATAGCAATCAAGTGTTGTAGAGTCCCTTAGGCTGCACTGAATTTTTCATGTTATAGAATCCATTACATCTGACAATTCATTGTTTTCCAAAATTATTTTAAGAGGTGAGCCAAGTGGCAATGGTGATACAGGAACAAATATTGTAAGTCTTCCCAAATATTAACTTAACATTGAGTCATTTTCATGTACCAAACATACAAATCTATGTATCAGTTCAGATTTTCTCTAGTGACCAACTCCAAATGAAAGATTACTCACATATTTGTGTTTGCTTTTTCAAAAGCTGCAGGTGTTCAGTAAGCTGTGTCCCTGAGAATTGCAACCACTGTTTCTGAAAAGACAACAAGCGAGCTTGGCCTCCAACCACTGCTGTAAGCTTTCAAAAATGTGATGCACACATTAAATAGCTTGCCACTGCTATGTACCGTGTTTAGTGCTAAAACCAGATTTGATATCTGGTCAGCATGAAGTGATTGTGACCTTGTATTCGTGAAAACAATTCTGCTGCTTAAAAAAAAAAAAAGAGTTGATGAATTATTGTCTTTTACATGTTGAAGTGCTAAGGCTTGGACAATAAGCCCAAGCCAGAGTTGACCTATAGATGAATCCTGTACATTTTATAACTGATAACCATTGTGCTATTAGGTATTATACTAAGTTATAGCAAACCAACTGTTCTGATGTAAAAGGTGGGAATACTGAAGCCTGAGCAACAGGCCCTGAACTGAAACTGCTAACTCTGTATGTAGTCATTAGTGAAATATGCATAGAAGATGTAGTTTAAACATCATAAAACATGTCTATCCTGAATGTATCCTTATATTTCTTTATGTGTGGGCAAGATAACAAGGCCACGGAAACAGTTGTCTGGCCTTGTGACCTTGCTCGTAAATTAACTAGATAAGCAGGGAAACTCCCTTAGCTTCTCCCTTAAGCCCTGGCCAGGCTCTGGGGGGAACCTAACTGAGATGAAAACCAGATATTTCCGCTTAAAACAAAGGTGTCAGCTATTCTGGCTTACTGATTTTTAGGTATATAAGGCTGGGCCCGCTCACAGCGACTTTGGAAGCCTCACCTACGGGTGGACGCACCGCGTAGGATTTCCCACTTGCAGGGAAAGGTTCTCCAAATCCTCGCTGTAACCGGGGCTCCCCAGCGACTGCGGATCTGGATGATGGTAAAGTATGCAAGTGGTGATGTATCTTTCTTAATCACTATTCTCTCTCTCTCTCAAGCAGTAATGATTTGATGCATTACCCTGTATTTTCCTATTTGTTTAAGTGCACTATTCTGTCTTTTCTTACTGTATGTTTTCTGTATTATTCTGTTACATTATTTAGTTATTTCTAGTAAATACACCTGCTCTTTTCACTCTGGTGTCTGAGTTTAATTGATATCCCTGATCAGCAAAACATAAATTGGTGTCAGAAGTGGGATCCGACAAAAATGCCATTATTTAAAGTGACCATTGG
The DNA here is from genome assembly GCF_031877795.1 of Strix aluco. Classification (NCBI taxonomy): domain Eukaryota; kingdom Metazoa; phylum Chordata; class Aves; order Strigiformes; family Strigidae; genus Strix; species Strix aluco. Next base: position 74,162,437 of record NC_133934.1, on the reverse strand, counting down.
ATGTTTCAAATTGTATGAAAAGGTACCTATTGAAAAAGGAAAAGAAACTACAAATTCAAGTAAACAAGGGTGGATTTTGTTAACTGCATGTAGAAAACAACACCAGAGTAAAGAGAGGCTGTTGTTAGAGCGCTCCCAGATGGAGCGACAGATATGTGATTTGAAGAGTCAAATAGTGATGTTGCAATGCCAGAATAAGTTGTTTGCTGATAAGCTGGATACTTATCAGACAGTGGCAGAGAAAGCTGCGGTGCGAGTAGCACAATATAAGTATAGGAAAAGGAGAAAGTGTAAGAAAGTTCATGCAGTGACTGCAGAAGCGAGTGTGCAGTGGGATCCTGGTAGAGATCCTAATAGTGGGCAAGCTGTGAGGAAGGATATGATAGAGGATTATACACAGTATGAAGTAAATGATATAACTGAAAGATTTAAGCAGAGACCGGGGGAATCCTTGCTCTCCTGGATGGTGCGTTTGCAGGATCAGGGAGTGGCAGGGGTAACCCTAGACGCAGGAGATTCTAAAAAGTTTTTGATTTTAAGTTCAAATGCTTTTGTGCAGGATGCATTTCAAAACAACACTCAGGATATTAATTTGTTAGCACTGGCTGCTCTGGGATGTAATACCAAATATCCTACAGAGAATGACTGGCTGGCATCTGACCGTCAGTGGTATACTTTGCGAGATTGTATACAGCAAATGAAAGAGGAAGGGATGAAAGCAGCTATTTTTGTAGGAGATGCTGACTTTATGGTGTGGCATCCTTTGTCGGTCACTATGAGAAACAGAGTGATTAAAACCGTTCCACTGGCATATAAAAATGTAATTATACCCCTTTGCATTAATGAAATGGGGGATCCCCTCGATGAAGTAATAGAAAAAGTGCAACAGTTACGTGACCTTGAAGAGTGGAGCCCCCGAGGGAGTGCAGGGAATCGAGATACTCGAGACAGCCCTAAAGGCAGTGAAAACAGGATTTCTCGTACGGAAATGTTTACGGCTTTGTTAAAAGACAGCATGTCTCATGAAAAAATTTATGGTATTCCAACTAACGAGCCGTGGCGAATATATACACAGAGAGGGCTGAATAAACCTAGCAAGAGAGTGCAGAGTGCTAAAACTAAGGATCCAGGGACAACTCAGCCTATGGCACCCCTTCTCGAACCTCAACGGGACCCTCCATCTGCCCACGGAGGGCCCCCCGTGAGTGGATCACCGGTTCCGGGGGTGAAAGAGGATGTGGCAGCATTTTCTGACTTGTACCCTTTGCAGGAGGCAAGGGAGGGGAATCAATGTTATAATCAGCACATATGAATTAATGGCCAAGCTCCAGGGCAGTGAGTGCAGAAGGACCGATGGCCCCATGTAGAACTTAAAGTTTTGGTTTTTTTATTTTTTTTCTTTTGTTGTTGTTTGTTTGTTTTTTATCTAGAACAACCAGTTCCCACAAACTGTAAATACCCTAATTGAGGATGGAGCAGAGGCCTCCTTAATATATGGGAATCCCAGGAAATCTAAAAGACAACCTGTAATTATTACAGGTTTGGGAGAAAAATAAATTAAAACTGTACAAACACAAATGGAAATGAAAACAGGAAACCTCCCAAAATTATTATATTCAGTCATGATTGTCCCCATTCCTGAATATAAAATCAATATAGACATTCTAAGAAGACTAACTTTAAATCTTTCTGATAGTCAGTATCAATTTGGAGTTAAACCCTGTATTAGTACCAGACCTGTTACGGTCAGCAAAGTAAAAAAAAAAAAAAAAAAAAATGCCTCCTGAGCAGATCCTGGCTGCAACTAAGTTAGTTACAATGAGGCAATATAGAATTCTGGGAGGACATGAAGAGATATCACAGACAATTAGAAATTTATTAGATGTAGAAGTTTTGAGGTGACAGTCCGGTGTGGCCTGTCAAGAAAAGTGATGGATCCTAGAGAATGACAGTGGATTTTAGAGAAGTAAACAAACATACTGCACTGCTTGCAGCAGCTGTGCCAGACACTGTCACTTTAATAGAAGAAGTTCAGAAACATCCAGGAACTTGGTACGCTGTAATAAATTTAACTAGTGCATTTTTATTTTTTATTTTTACTATCCCAATTGCAGAAAAGCATTTGCTTTCTCAAGGGTGGCTGCAGAGCCCCACTATCTGTTATAGAATTGTAGCTGAACACTTAGATAAAATACAGCTGCCTTCTCACACACAATTAAGCCACTATATAGATGGTATTTTGATTTAAGGAAATGATGAGGAGGAAATACAACAAGTTCTTGAATTAGTGGTAGATCATATGAAACAGAAGGGTTGGGAAATTAACTCTGCAAAAATCCAAGGACCGTCTGAGACAGTGAAGTTTCTGGGAATTCAGTGGCATTGTGGGCATCAAGCCAGCCCCACATGGCCCTGACCACCCCAGAAATCCATCCTATTTTACAGGACAACCTGTCTTAGTCAAACTCCCCATGGTGGGAGCAGTACTATTGGTATTGGATACCCAAATAAACAAGTATACCTGGAAAGCAAAGATGCTCATGGAAAGGAGCACGAAATTAATACAATGTGGATTATCCCATCTTTCTAATTATAACCCACTTCCGGTTCTCAAAATGAACCGAGAAGCTTTTCTTTCCTTTTTCTTGCAGGTAAACCCCCCGGAGAAAGATATCCTGAGTCACGACAGGGGATCCTTATGTGAATTTAAATTTTTGTATAGTGTTGATGTTCATTGTCTTATTAATATTTCTAAGATGTATTGTCTATCATTGCAAAAATTGCTTTGGGTGACTGTTCCCCTCTCCCTTGGTTCTGGGGGAAGCACCGGCTTCCTAAGTGTTAACCAAGAATGGGAGGAAAACGAATTTGTGGATTTAAGTCAGTTACCAGTATTATGAGCAAACAACAGACACCAAATCAGGGGAAGGTCCCTTTGCTAATGGGGCCTGGGCTTTAAAAGGTCATTACTGGGCCCATGAAGGCAAGATGGAAATACCAAGACCTAAACCACACATGCACTCTGGGCTGGGGGCATGGAAATTCATTTTCCTGCTGCAAAGGCAGACCCCAGCTCCAGCGAGCCAGACCATCTTCAGCTCCACAATTGACAACAACAACCAGAATATTTTCCCTTGTGATATGTATGTGTTAGTCTTATAAGTGTCCATGTAAAACATCCTGTAATTGTACTTGTTCATGCAGACAACCACCTTCTTCCCCCAATCCCCAAGGACCGGGAGTACATCCATTAGGCCCAGCGTGGGACACATTTTAGTTAAATATGTTTGGTTAAAATATTGTTAATTGACATTGTTATTGTCACTGTTACCTTTATTATATGTTTGGTTAGGATGTTGTTAACCATTGTCAGTGTTAATGTTGTTTTATTTGTTATTTGTAGTGTTATTGCTCATTTACCTTTGTTTAAATCTGGGATAGAAGTTTCTAGGCCCAGATGACACATACGCTTTAGGATAAAGGGGCGTGGAAAGAGATTTTCCTGCTGTGTATGCTGACCCCAACTTTGTCAGAGCAGGGCAACAGACTGCGTGGACTACCAGAGCCACAAACACTCAGTGATATATTACCAGAATCACGGAGAAATAATGGATAATATGTTAGTAATAATTTCAATTCACTTTATAGCCTGACCCTTGATAATAATTTTCTTATTTGTTCTTATAATACAACTTTTTTGTCCCTGTGAATGTCAATCATGTAAACTGCCATTGTGTTCTTCTACTGATTCCTCGCAACCTTAAAATCGGTTTATAGAATGTTTTGGTTTTGTAGAGTTAGTTAATTTTGAGCATGACATGTTTGTTAGAGATGTTGTTAACTATATGCTTGTTAACTGAAGATATTCATATTTGTTAAATATATTGTTAGTTACATGTTTATTAACAGAAAATTTATATATCTGTTAAAGATGTTATTAGTTATATGTTAGTCAGAAATATCGTTAGTTGTCATGTTGCACGCTATTTCTGTCCTTTCTTTCTCTCTCTCTTTATATCTCTATCCTTCGCACCACCACGAGGACAGCAATGTCAAGCCATGGGGCAGTGTGAGAGACTGTATTGCCTCGACATTGCTGCTGCACCACTACCACTACCTGACCTCAACATCCTGTCGCCGTGAAGGAGTACGCTCTGAAGGAGATGAATTGTCCCCGAAGAAACCACTATATCTGCCTGAAGCCAGAACAACATCATCCTTGGCAGTGCCTGCCAAGCTGCGCTTGTGCACGAGCCAGGTGGAGAAGAAATCAGGGTGAGGAAGGCGTGCGGAAGCTGAAGACACCACAGGCCGACACCCCTCCTCCAGCACGACCACTGAGAACACCTGGACATGTGCACCTGGAGGAACACGGAGCGGCACGTATGACAATGAGCTCCGTGGAAATGGGTGGACTCTTTGGAGAAATTGTGGGGACTTGGACAATAAAAAGACTGCATACTCCTCTCTCAGGGCTCAGAGATGAGATTTCAGGAGAGACTGAACCAACAGGACATCACTGGATTCGTGGTGGTAACTGATTTTGTTGCATCTCTTCTGTTTGCTTGCTTAGGTATTCTGACTTTTTTTTCTTTCTTCTTTCCTCTGTCCTATTGCTATTATTGCTTGTTACAGGAAATAGAGTTTACAAGGTTGCATGGTATCTAACCTCGTTTGTGTCTTAAGATCACTACTGAGATCATTTAAGAACCCTCCCTGATATTGGATCGGGACACGCCTGACAAAACATCATCAACTGATGAACGAAAACTAATGTCACTAACCATAGAGATGGTTTGAGAGCCATGATTCACCTATAGGTCAAAGGACCGAATGAAGTGCTAAGGCTTGGACAATAAGCCCAAGCCAGAGTTGACCTATAGATGAATCCTGTACATTTTATAACTGATAACCATTGTGCTATTAGGTATTATACTAAGTTATAGCAAACCAACTGTTCTGATGTAAAAGGTGGGAATACTGAAGCCTGAGCAACAGGCCCTGAACTGAAACTGCTAACTCTGTATGTAGTCATTAGTGAAATATGCATAGAAGATGTAGTTTAAACATCATAAAACATGTCTATCCTGAATGTATCCTTATATTTCTTTATGTGTGGGCAAGATAACAAGGCCACGGAAACAGTTGTCTGGCCTTGTGACCTTGCTCGTAAATTAACTAGATAAGCAGGGAAACTCCCTTAGCTTCTCCCTTAAGCCCTGGCCAGGCTCTGGGGGGAACCTAACTGAGATGAAAACCAGATATTTCCGCTTAAAACAAAGGTGTCAGCTATTCTGGCTTACTGATTTTTAGGTATATAAGGCTGGGCCCGCTCACAGCGACTTTGGAAGCCTCACCTACGGGTGGACGCACCGCGTAGGATTTCCCACTTGCAGGGAAAGGTTCTCCAAATCCTCGCTGTAACCGGGGCTCCCCAGCGACTGCGGATCTGGATGATGGTAAAGTATGCAAGTGGTGATGTATCTTTCTTAATCACTATTCTCTCTCTCTCTCAAGCAGTAATGATTTGATGCATTACCCTGTATTTTCCTATTTGTTTAAGTGCACTATTCTGTCTTTTCTTACTGTATGTTTTCTGTATTATTCTGTTACATTATTTAGTTATTTCTAGTAAATACACCTGCTCTTTTCACTCTGGTGTCTGAGTTTAATTGATATCCCTGATCAGCAAAACACATGTTTAGTCCATACGATAAGAATATGTAACAAGAAGGAAAAAAATCAAAATATCTTATAGCTGTATGAAAATATGAAACTGAAGTCAGACCACTGAGAATTGGTTGCAAGTCCTCTGCAGGACAGGCTTGTTGGAGGGGTGGGGTGGGGAAAGACTTGATTGCAGAGACAAGGAAGAAAAGAGTTTACATGAGAGTGAACTTTACATACCTCAAGACTTCTAAGACTGTGTCTCAGGGAAACTCTATAACACACCACCTGCCATGTGCTGAGGCATAGCCTTTACTATGTGTTCCTGAAGCTTAGACTCAAAGAGGGACAACATTGACTAATGCACAACTTTGTTGACAATTTCACTTTTGAAAGACTGCTTTTTTTAGATTTTGCACAAAGGTTCTGCAAGGAAAAACTAAATTCTTCATTAAATGTTTTGTAATAATACACTTACTTGGCACTATTTACCTTCCATTTTTCTCCAACTACACAAAATTCCCAATTTATACATACACACATAGACCATTTATCTCAGACATAGGCTCTTTCTTATTCCCCTCAAAAAATTTTATGTGGAAAATTCTTCCCTATATTACCCACCATACTAAAAGCAAAGGTGAAGCAAGAGCCTGTTTTCTCACAGTGTGTGCCTGAGCAGTTCTGAGGACAGCAGTGTCAGATCCTTTACAGCCACTGAGAACTACAAGGCAGTTGTGAATCAGTAACTGTACAGCGTCCCTGAGCACAGATCGGTTAAATCTATTTCATTTCAGGCTAACCTACACTATGAAACATGTAATTGGTTATGCCTTTTGCATTATTTCCAATCTAGCTCAGATTTGCATTGTAAACAAATCAATTTGCCACTTTAATTGTTTAGCTCTGAGTCAACTTACAGGGCTGAGAGGGCAGACAAAACATAATAAATGGCTTCGTGTCCAGATTTTATCACAAGGAGCTGAACTAAATAACTTATGAGCCCAGTCAGTTCTATTGAGTTATGAACTAGCTCTTCCTCCAGAGTAAATTAAAATTCTTATTGCATACAAAAAGACTAGTGAACACAATTTATTACTGTTGCAGAGAAGTACAGAAATAATAGAGGCAGAGCTAAGGTAAATATATAACCTGATGCCTCTCCAGTGGATTGTTTGCTAAACCTTGTAATTTTATGCACTGGTGTTTGAATGTTGTATTTTCTGCCTGTGTATTCAGAAGGCTCAGTAGAAAAACATAAGTTGCTGGGACATGGCAAAATGAGAGCTTTGTGATGACAGAAGAAGGTACTGTAAACAAAGAATATGTCCTAAGAGCAATGACAATTTTCTGCTACATTTTCCAATAAGAAATCTCATCTCAATTCAGGAACAATGGGTATTTTAGTTAGCATTTGGGAAAAGAGCAGAGACCATAAAGTAATAGAAACTAAGTAAATGGGAAAATTATAGAGTTTAGATAAAATGGAAGCTGGCATTTATTCTATAGTAGAAATTCATAGTTTTAGAAATACACACTTAAATATTATAGTATATATGTACAATGAACAGTGGAACACACACTTTAAATTATTACCAGAGAGCAAGGCCAAAGTCCCTAAATGGGATAAGCACACAAAGAGAGGAACATTTGTCATATGCAGCATGAAGGTGAACTAAAAAAAAGGGTGACTGCATCATTCTGAAGTTACAGGAGGGCAACAGGCTGGAATTCATCCCCCTGGTGGCAAAATTCTTACTAATTTCAGCAGGTCTAGGATTCTGTACAGGGAAGAGAAGTTTTGCAATAATTGAAATACATGGACTAAGTGATACAGAGACAGAACAAGCATCAACCTTATCAATTGCTAACTAAAAAAAAATCTGACCTTTGAACAAAAAATAGTCTATTCCAACATTTTTTTTCTGCAATTATTAGATGAACCTACAGCCATCCCATGCATGAATAACAAAATATATTTTAAGTTACTGGTTAATAAATGTTAACCTGAAAAACAGAAGTGCTGGTTTGAATCCATAAAGAGGCAAGACTAGTACTAACCTCACAAGTTAAATATTCAACAGTGTAAGATCTTGGAAGCAACTTGACACGATTTCTAGTTTAGGCTTTAAGGATAGCTCTTGAGAAAAACATGATAGTAGTGCAACTAATGAGACTCTGAAATACAGAAAAATCATGATGTGAATTCAGACTGAGCAACAGAAAGTAAGTTAATCTGCAGATAACTTCAAAAATAACTAATCAAGAAGAATGCTTATGAAATAAAAATATCAAAATTACATGAAAAATCAAGTTCTATTACATTACTACAGAGCACACATAAAAAGATTCTTGCAAGTGGAGTAAATAAAAACATAAATAAATCTTGCATATGGAATAAAACCCAAGCACGCCTTGATCGGAAAGAATGTTACAGAGGCCATCTTATAGAGGATGTCAGCATTTAAGGAACTGAAAACTTACTCAATTAAGGACAATATGAAAGCCTATACAACAGGGGAGGATCAACCTAAAATGGAAATTAAGAGAACTAAAAGGGATTTGAGGGGTGCCTTGTAAACAACTTTCAAACAGAGTAAAAAGTTTGAAAATACATCAAAGGAAGAAGCCAAGGAGGGATTCAGAGGGACAGTCTAACAACAAAGGTGTACTTGAGATGGCTAATGCCATAGAAGACAGGCTTTGCACTGGTGGTCCTTGCTGAAGATGTTGGGGAGATTCTTGCACACAGCTTACTCCTTGTAGCAGGAAAGGTCAAAGGAGCTATATCAGCTTGGTGTAAACAAACAGTATTAAACCAGATAGATAAATCAGATGTCAGGAAGTCTGCAGGGCCCAACAGTGTTCACCTGAGAGCACTGTAGAGACTCACACTGAAATTGCATTACTGCTGGCCAAGATGCATAACATCACTACACATTACTGACAGACGCTGTGGCACAGTACAATGCAACTCTCAACTACAAAAAGGGTTCAGGTGAAGAACCTGAGACCTACACACCTCTGAATCTGACTTCCATCCTGTTGAGACAGTGAAGTCCATGATAAATAGAAAGAGCATGTGAATAAGAACAGTCTATCCAAAAAGAGTCGGCATGACTTCTGGAAAAGGAAATCCTGGCTCACTAATGTGCTAAATATATTTAAGGGTATCAGCAAGCAGGAGGATGAAGATGATCCAGCAAATGGAACGTATCTGAATTTTCAAAAAGTGCATAAGAAATTTCTACACAAAAGTTTATTCAAGAAGCTTAACTGCCATAGGATTGTAGGCATTTCTTTTACAGACTGAAATCCAGTTCAAGGCCAAGAAGCAAAAGGTGGGTTTAACTGGTTCTTTTTCAGGATGGAAAAAAAGAGTCAGCAGTGGGATCCCAAGGGATCATTGCTAGGACCATTTCTATTCAACCACAGTTAATAAATTCAACATTAACTTAAACAATCTGTTCCAAATCATCAGTGACCAGTGAAAGGATATAAACAGTGAAACTGAACACTTTCAGCTGGTCAGTCTGCCAGTGGCAAGGAATGCCAGCAGGATCTTTGCAAACACAAGTAAGTGGACAAAAAAGTAGGAAATCAGTTCAATATATAGGAATGTGTTCAGGAAAAATAGTTTAAGCCATACTTACATGTGGCTCACCTCAGAAATTTAAGTCAAAACTCAGGAGGGAGATCTCAAATTTGTCCTTGACAAATTGTTCTTTCCAAGCAAACTGGCTCAATGTGCAGAAGGAGCCAAAAAAAGAGAGGGACATTGGGCATTATTAGAAACGGTGCAAAGAATAAGACAAAGGAACCATGTCTTTCCACATCTTTAATATAGATTGCAATCCTGGTCAAGATCTGTTCAGAGGCATGTAGCAGAGCTGGAAAAAGTACAGAGGAGACAACTGTAATGGTCAAAATGTTGGAGCATCTGCCTTAAGTGAAGAGAGTAAAAAGGCTGAAGAGAAGTCCCAAGGGAGAGACAATAAAGATTTAAAAAGTCATGCAAGCAATATGCAGAACTGCCTTTCCCCAACTCTTTGTAACATCACAGCTAGGAAGTGTGAAAGACTGAAATGTCAAATGATTGTCTCAAAGCTTGCTTGTTTGTGTGCAAACCTCAAGGACAAGCTGTGGCCTTTGGATTGGTCTAAGGAATGTCACCCAAGGAAGCGGGAGTGTATCGAAGGATGCACCCCCCCACTGCCTTGCAGTTGCATTGTCAGACTCCTTAGATAAGCCTCAAAGGGAGACACATGGACTGAGTGGAACCAAATGTTTATCACTGGCTCCATCGTCTAAACCCAATACTTTGTGGCTCTATTGTGTACGCCAGACACCATGCTTGCTTTGTTAATGACTTCACGACTTCGCCATTGAACTGATAAGAGGTGAGTGTTTCTGCCCCAGAAGCCAGATGATTGCTCCAGAAGCATGAAGTCAGCAAAAACCTGTGAGAGCAGAGGAAAAACTAAAGGTGGGCAGGTATGCTAATCAGCTGATAAGATGAACTTAAAAGGCGACAGAAAACTTTGCTGTGTGTACACCCAGCACCGAAGAACTGAAGACTGAGGACCAACAGAATGCTGCTGGATCCACGGCGGTGACTATTCTTATAACTCTATTCTGGATGCTTGCTTGATTTCTGTCTTTTCCTTCCATTCTGTCCTATTGTTACCACTCTTCACTTTTAATAATAAAAACTGTTTTCGGTGTCACAGCATTTGACCTTGTTTGTGTCTTAATCTCACTCTTGGGATCATATCGAAACCTCCCCTGACATTGGATTGGAACACGAAGCACTTGCTAAAATAAAAAGGTATTCATTTAAAAAAGATAAAAGAAAGTACTTTGCACGGTGGATATTAAACTTCTGGGATTTGCCGCTATAGGAACTTGTGGAGGAAGACACCATCAGAAAGTTCAGAAAGGAATTAGACAAATTCATAGACACCATATGCACAGATCAAGACTCAGAGGACTAAAAGGATATAAATGAATACTAAAAAGCAGGGCCTCTGGTGTCCCTGATACAACTCCAAGGGCTGAGGAATAAACTGCAGAAAGTAGTCAGGCTCACACGTTGTGCCCCAGGTAGCATCTCTTTCCGTCATTGCTGAAACAGACAGGCAAACAAATTTCTGCCCCAGAAGTAAAAGTGTTTAGAGAAGTATACTTTGTAAACAAATTTAAGTTAAATTCTTCCTGTATTTTAATGAAAAGGAGAAAAGATTCTGCAATCCATTTAAGGAATTGGAGCACATACTCTGACACAAAGTCTCATTCCACATTGGCCATTAGTGATATCATCAACATATCTGAATCACTGTGACACCAGACTGGTTGATGTTTGGGTTTTGGGGTGGGTGTTGCACAACAAGGCTCTGCTGGCTTTAGCACATCCCACTTCAATGGTGGGATGATAAAGAGCAACCTTAGCAGGATCCACCACCCCTCTGCTAAGTGCTTGCATAGTCCTCATCAAACCAAAAGTGAAGAGACATCCCTTCACCAAGAAAGAGAGAGAATAATCCAATGATCAAAATGGTTATACATGAGAGACTTGATTAAAAAAAAACAACCAAACAAAAAAATCAACACCAAACCCACACAAAACCATGGACAGGGACTCTTTTTGTCTGCTGTTGGTCTATACAGATTCTAAGACTTCATGGTGCTCACAGGGTTTGACTCAGTATACAGAAGTGCTGCATGCTCTCACAAAGAGATTCAGGTAGACGTTAATGTGCCCTGACAGTCACACACAGCCCATGACTAACAGCACACATAAGATCTCAATTCTGGCAAGAGGTAAGCACTGCCTAGAACTTGCTCATAAAACTGGTCTGAGGAAGGAAATCTATAAATAAAGTCCAAGAATAAGCCCTTACTACAGACTTACTACAGATTTTTAATCAGTCTCTGGTCTTGCTTCTTCCACAGAATCAAAAAGAGGATACAGATTTCCCTCCCCCCCAAACAGCTAGGTAGTTTGGAAAGTACCCCATGTATACCATTGTCTTGTCTGCTCACTCAGGAAAAATACTGCTGTGCTTTCAATGCCACAGTAATCTAGGACTGCAGAGCCCACTCTCAACCAATCACTTGGGTCACTCCTTTTTGGCATTGACATTCTTCATGAACCTACCCATCTTGAAATGTTTCCTCGCTCTTACTAGCTCATACACAAAGTCATGTTAGTCATGTCTGTATTAATTACTTCAGTGTTTCCTAAGAGCTGGAGTAAAGGAAGCTGAGATATTCCTTAAAAAATCCCAGATGCGGCATCCATGGGAAAAATAAATAATTATCTCAATAAGGAAGAATGTCAATTCAATCAGTTTCTATTCAGGCCTTGCTCAGAAAAATTCGGTCTTAAGTAGGAAGCCAACTTCAGGAAATGCTAAGCAATAAGCAGGGATTAAACTCTCTCATAAGACACTTTTCAGTTCTCAGGTGGCCCATTAGTCATTCCTCCCAAGACAAGATTTCATATTTAACTATTTTGAAAAGATCAAAGCAGAGTTTCTTCATCGTTTTCATCTGGATAGCATTTTGCATACACTAGCACCACAAATTCAGACCTGGCATAAAATGAGTATTACTTCATTTCCTGTCCCCAATTTCCATTTGACATCAGTTTTTTTCCTTACAGCCACAATTAGGACAAGGGATCAAAAATGTCACAAAGAGCTGTTCTCCAACCACCACACAGCTATCACCACCATATATTGCATTATCAATAAAAGGGGCTAGCAATAACTGTTATTTCTAAAGAAGAGTCAAATAAGCTCTGTTTATAGTACAGCCAGCAGCAAGATGACTTTACTAATAGGTAACAAATTGCCACTCTGATTGGAACCAGCTGTCTAGCGAAAAACTGGAATCATGCATTGATGTTTTGGAGCGCTTGCTTTTGTGAAACGTTGGCTGGGTGCAGCACTATTTATATGCAGCTCTTCTGTGCGCTGCATTCGAGATGAAGTGATAGCTACCATCTTAAAACAGCTGTAAAGTCATCTCTGCCATCAAATCATATAAACTGGATGGGGTTTTAAAATTTATTTTGGTTTTAATTAGGACAGTGAAAATTTATAGTCCAAAATAAACAGGTATGCTAGTCTACCATTTAACATGGCAGTCTTCAGAACGACTCGGTCAGCTCTTGCATTTATTCTACTCTACTTCAATTGGCTTATACCAGATTTGGAATGACAGAAACATGGACACTTTCTGAGGCTTTCCCATCTTGATGTTAATACAGCCTGTTAAGGAGGGGGCGGGGGTGGGGAAAGGAAAACAGAACAGAAAGGACACTTATTCAATCCTTGCCATTCCACTCTCCAGCAGCTCACACTGACTGCATGCTGGCACACTTTCATTTCCCAGGTCTACAATTGCTTGCCCCAGTCACATCTTCCTCAGAGGCCACCCTCTTCCCCACAGATGCCTAAGCAGAGTTATCAGGTTTGAAAGGCAAGTGATGGGAACAAAAAGTGCCAGGTTTGACTGACTCTCCTCACACCTCCACCTGAATGCAGATTTTTATCTCTGTTATCTACATAAGACTTGTAGGCACACAGCTTCCTTCCTCTCTGGAGCTTCTTCATCCGTTCCTCTCACAATGAGATAACAGGCTTGCTCCATCTCTGCGCAGCCCCTGTAGTTGGCAGTCTGATAACGGATGAGCCATCCTGCAGCAACCCATCGAGCAGGCTAGAATGAACACAGATATGCCTCCATCTAGCAGGAGTCACAGAAGCTTCTGCATTTTCACAAGGGAGACCAACAAAACAGAAGCAAACTTGTTTGTCTCTCTCCAACACTCTAGTTCAGACTTTTTTCTGGTCCCTAGAACACACTTGTGGAAGTGTGGTTTGTGATGCAGATACTTTTCATCACTTTCTGAATAATTAAAATAAAAAGTTTAAAAATCTTCGGGACCATTCATAGTAGGCATTTCTAGTTTCAGGAGATTTCTTACATCTGAGGACCAAACCAAGGATAACATTAAGGTTCCAGTCAAGTGCATGAGTTACGGGCACAAGCCTAGAGATGAACACAGTCCTCTGAAACATGGACACAGTCTCTTAACCACAGCAAAACACCTTTTGTTCTAAAAATGCTTTCTTTCAGATAACATGATATATAGACATATGTCAGTGACATTGCAGGCTTGAATCAAAATGAAAGGATAAGATAGCCTGAAGAAGCTACACTGGTTTAGTAACTGGTGAGGGTCAAAGGGGTTACAGCTGCACTGCTGGGTTTCGACACATATGGCTCGTGTTTGCCAGAGGAAGACAACTCCTGGCAAACCATTCACTTTTAATGAACTTCATTTAAGAAAACAACTGTTCTCAGAAAACATGGCCAAAAAATGGGTTGTCTGCTCACATTATTATTTTGGCATTCACAAGGAAGTCACATGAACTTATAGCTTCACAGAAAGAAAATATTTCTTGAGGAAGAAGATAGTGACAGTGCTCTGCTTCAGTGGACCAGACCCTGAGCCTTTGCATATCTAAATAACCCGCTGCAGCCCACAGACTTTATTTTGATCTTTAATTATTCTAAGATTTTAAGGATAAAAGGAGCACAGTTTTGGAGTGCAGTAGCCCATATCCTTACCTCTTCTCCTTCTTTTCTTCCCCTCGTTTCCATATCATCACCACCATTAGCAGAACAACCCTTCCCAGCACTAATAGAGGCCTGGAGTTTAAGGACATTTATTTTTGCCTTTCACAGAAAAAAAAGCTGAAGCATAGAAAAACTAAGACTAGCCCAAGGCTAACCAGCCCTAATGCAGGTAAGCTAACACAAAAGGTCCCACAAGAGGTCACAGTTAAGCACTAACAGTTTTGCATACATTTAAAAAACAGAGGCACAAGGCCTAAATAAAGTACAAGTTTAAGGAATTTCACATGTTCCTTACAACAGTGAAAGTATGTACCTTATCAGAAAATTCCCAGTAATTCCTAGTAATGAATTGTCTAGTCTTCACCAAAACTGAAGACTCAAAATACAACCATGTTCTTTCTATCATATGTCTTACTGGCAGCGGTGAAAGAAAGATGAAAGAGAATACAGTTCAGATACCCTCTCTAAAATGCTGCGGAATATTATTTCAAGTTCACCAGAACACATCTGTATGGGGTGCGAGTGCCCAGGCACCAGTACTGGGGGGCTGCAGGGCAACCTCTGTGAGGAGTGGCTGGGGCTGCCCCGTGCCAGGCACAGGCAGTTCCAGCCTCGGTGAGCATGTATTTAAGAAAGGGCAAAAACACCATACAGGCAGTGAGGAGTGTAGAAAACATGTGAGAGAGAAACAGCCCTGTGAACACCAAGGCCAGAGAAGGAAGAGGAGGAGCTCCAGGCATCTAAGCAGACGTTCCCTGCAGTCATGGAGGAACAGGTATTTCCTTGCAGTCCCTGGAGAGGACCACACCAGGGCAGTCATCTACACTGCATCCATGAAGGAGCTAAATTAAGCCTGGGAAAAAGGGAAGGACAGGGGCTGTTTTAATTTTGTCATTGTTTTTCACCATCCAAATCTATTTTAAGTGACAATAAACTAAATCCCCCCAGGTGGAGCTTGTTTTGCCAGTGGCAGTGATTGACAAGTGATCTCCCTATCTCTGTCTCAACTCATGAGCTTTATCATCTTATCTCTCCCTGTCCTGTTGAGAAAGGGGAGTGAGATAGTGGCAGGGTGGGCAGCTGGCCAAGGTCAGCCTACCACAGTAACCATACTTCCATAACAGCTAATCTTTAGGCTTTTTTAAATACCTTTTTCAAATAAGTTAAATGAGTTGCAAATCAACGTGAGAGTTTGTACTTACCGCTTCTTTCAGTTTAATTTTAAGGACAAGACAACAAGGAAAAAATGGTTTGGAACTCCACACCATCATTAACAACCGATATAATATCCAAGTAGCAAGTAAACCGTCTCTTAGCAGAAACATCTTTTCGTTAAAGGTATATAAAGGATGATGGAGTTAGCGATGTGTAGTCTGACAGCATTCAAGCTGTTTGACTTGTCTCATTCATCACTAATCCTTGACAATTCCACCAGTCTTCTGCCCACAACTTTTTCTTATATTCAGACTAATAACATAGCAAAATATGTGCTATTTTAGGCACTTAAGGGACTTCCTCACAGCAGTAATACTCAGTATTTACAAAAGGAAACGCTACAATGTTAAAAAATAATTAGTTTTGTATTTTTATAACATGGGGAAGTGCTCGAGAATTTAAAACAAATAAAAGTATACAATATACCAAGGACTGAGGTTCCTGAAGGTTAGTAATTATTTTACAGAAAAATTGTGGGGAAGAGGTGAACTTTCAACTGTGATTTTACAGTCACTGGTTAACACACTGAATAAGCAATTACAATTTAAGAAAGAAAACTCAAGGAGAAATAAAATAATTTGAAAATGTCAGCACTTTCCTGAGCTTTTGAGGGAACTAAACACACACAAAAACCAAGTGGGAAATATCACATTTTCCTCATATACAAGAGAGGCAAACATGGAAATAAGGTTTTTGCAACAGATAAGTTACTAAAGACATTTAAATGAAAGAAAGTGAGACTCAGAAGCAGCAAAGTATGATGTTTTAATCCTTTCTCTTCTGTCAAGTCCTTATTTTGTCCTTCTTTTCCCCCACATCACCATATTCTAAAGATTTCTGCTACCTCTCTACCTGACCCCAAAATGGCAAGTGTTTCTAAAGGCCTGATACTAAATCTTGTACCCTACCTGCTCTTGAATTTTGTGGCGTAAGGTTTACGGGAGATTTTACTTGTTAACAGAGACCAACACCTAATAAAATATTACATCCCTCTAACCTTCACCCAACAGCAGCTCCTCCTCAAACTCTATCATCACCTATTTGCCACTAGGAGACAGGCTACTCCTGTCATCTTCTCATCCACACTGCAATCATTGTACTACAGACATAGCTAAACCAGTTATTCACCAGTTAGCTCAGGTTCTGCTGGCAGAGTGGCTGTGATAGTACAAAACTCAGTACAGGATGCAATACCCAGCTGCACAGGGTCAGGCTGTTAGCTTTCTTCACTGGCAAAAACCCTCAAGCTACTTTTTTTTAAGGCAAGCTCAGCATTTCTACATGAGCAACAGTCACAGTAGGGACTGCAATGTAGATATACTCCAAGAAACTGTACCTGCAAAGATTTCCCCTCAGAGAAAAAAGGCAATTAATTCCCTAAACCAAAATGGATCCCTGAGGATCTGTGCAGAGGTCAGGAAATTTTCTCTACTTTAACGCTGTCCGCAGCACAAAAACATCAATAAGGAACAAGTTTTCTACAGCTGCCACAGTTTCAGAGGAGTTTGTGTGTCACAGAAACAATGTTTGTAAAACCATTCTAAAAATATGTTTGTTAGTGACCCAGCAAAATTTCTGCAGACTGGGAAGGGACAATTTTGTGGAGACCAACTGTTCCACTTCCCTCCTGTGGACACTCACACGGGTAATACTCTCAAAAGGAGCCAGGCTAGAGATGATAATAGAAACACTGGACCTCACCAGTGGGGACCCAACCTCCTTTACCTAGGGGACTTTTTGGTAAGTCTCTGCGTTCAAACACTTCCTCTGGAGGACATAACCACTGGTTACACCTTAGCAAAAAAATAATTTTTCATACCAAAGGCAACGACTATACAGTGTAAAAAAAAAAAACTAACTTAATGTAGCGATTGTTCTCTGTGTTGCCGGAGCCAGATACTTCATACAATTGCCATATAAAGATTCTGTATACATTCAAAATGCCTATAATAAAACTGAAAAAGATTGTCTGAATGCAGTACAATATACAAGTAACTGCAAAGAAACAATCGTGTGTTTTTCTGCCTCCTGGGTAGTTAACACTGTTTTTAATTTCATTTCTGTCTTTTCATATTATCATCTGCAGAAGCTCATGGCCAAGAGTTTGCCCTGGTAATAGCTGACTGTTCTCTTTGATATCATCACTGCTTGCTCTTTACGGACAGGCCAATATTCATTGTGATTAGCAAGGGACAGCCCTGTCTATCCAGATTAGTCATGAATACTTAGCATTTCACTCCATGCATCATCACTAATTGCTGTAAAAGAAAATGTCTGCATTTCGTTTTTAAACAAAGACGACCGTAATTTTCTCTCTCCAGGGAAGACAACAACGCTTCACTTGTATTCACCACAGTTGCTGAGAATTTGTTTCTATCAGTAATTCCAGGAAATAACACCTTATTGGTCAGCTTTTTTATTCTTTGGCTGAAATTTAATGTCCCATGAACCTGTACTAAAATATTACTTTCTAAAAAAAAAAAAGACTCAGAAAGGTATTATCAGGTAACTCATGGTTATTCCAGTCCTTAAGCTGCATGACCATGCATTCCTAGATGATAATCCTAGGGAAAATTTAGTGACAAGTCCTCCTACCATGGGAATGAGTGTGGGTGAGAGTGTGCGTGCCTAGTCCTACAAAGATACAAAGGTATTATTTCTATTCACAGTTTAGCTCACGTTCTTAAAAGAAAAAAAACAACCACACATTTAAACAGGATAGTTTTATCTTCCCCCAAATTTGAACGGTCTCTTTGTGAGAAATTTGGTTTTTCCTCAAAGTTACATTTATAAAATTATCAATTATTTTTCATGTCTTAAGAGACATTTTTAAAATAAGTTATGTTTGGGGGGTTTGTTTTGTTGATTTTTGTTTGCTTGGGTTTTAACTGATCTGTTATTGAAATGTGTTCATGGTAGTCTTCCTGGTTTTGTTTCTGATGGCAACTGACATGTTTAAGGGAAAACATGGCCTATTTATGCTAAGTAAAATAATACTGAGATGATAACAATACATTTAAAAAGACTTAAAAGATCTAAATAGATTTAAAAATATTTAAAAGTTTTAAAAGATTCTTTCATAAACATGACATTTTACATCTTCATTCATTAAAATAAAAAACCATACAATGTGTAACCATTACATAAATCATTTACCATTTTGCAATAGGATATTTATTTTTTCTCAGAGAATACTTTTTCCTGCAATGAAAGAAAATTTGTGTGAGATTGATTTATAAAATTTTATCTGCCAGAAAAGTTCTGTTGGCTGATACAACCTCCTCCACCAAGAGCTATTCTTCTTCTATAGGACAGCACTAGAAATCACATTGCTGAAATGAAGGAAATGTAAGGAACCAAGTATGGCAGACACTAGGTCTGATGCAGTCATGAAGGCAAGGAAGTAGAAAGTTTCATACCAGCTTCACACATGTGCCTTTCTGCTACCCTTCCTTTGCCATAGCTATCAAATACCATGACCATGCCAGCTCAAGCCAGAAACTTCAGTTCAGGCTAAAGCTCTCTTTTGGGTTCATTTTGGCATGAAAATAAACTCTGATCACAGAGCTGACATAACCAATAAATCATTTCAGTCACCAATGTCTCTTTCTACATCAGTAAATAGTACAGTCCGGAAAAATCAAATCTGAAGAGAATGTCAATAAGTGCTCAGGAACACTGGTTTTCTTTTGATTTGGTTTGGGGGCTTTTTGTTTGATTGGGTCTTTTTCCTCCAGACTAGCTGTAACCCGGTCCGGCAAACTGAATGTCAGTTAGCGGTTGGGGCATGCTAGGTGCAGTCCTGGATTGCATCTTCTAGTTTAGGTTCATCCAAAAGGAATCCAGTTCTAACAGTCTGAGATGGCACCACAAACCATATCAAAGCAGAGTGAGCGGGGATAACTGAGGGATTCCCTTCACAAACGTGTTCCTTGCCTAACCTGAAGCACTTAAATAGATGCATTCAGGATGACTTTTAAAAAATTATTGTTTCCATGAAAGTAGATTTATGCACAAAATAATTCAGGACAAGGAATTTTTTTGCACTGGATATGAACATCAGTTACTGTGTTAGTGAGGAGTTAGTAAGGCACCTTCTGTCAAGACTTTTTTTAGCTTAGCTTTTTATTGAACATTTATGGAGGATTTGTGTCTTCTATATAAAGTTTTGACCTGGAGCTGCCACCATTTAACATTCGCCATAAACCATTTTGATTACTATTGTCAGACTACACATGGAAGATACAAGCCACGCAAGTAGAATGTTTAAGATCTTTCTGCTGCTCTTCCGCAAATCTGGTAATGAAATCAATCTGCTAATTAACTAACTGTTAATTCATTTCTGTACATCCATTAGCATGCTGTCACTCTAGCATCTATATATTATATTAGTTTTCTTGTATCGTTACTGTGTTCCACACTTTTCCAGAAGACACGTTGTGAACATTATTCCATATTCCAAAGCCTCCATGGCAGTATCTATGTGTACATTACTGGTTTTGATAATACACATTGCCTATGATAATAAGTTATAAAGCAGCTGGAAAAGCTTACCAGAAATTCAAGGTATTGAGGTTTTGCAACTGTTTCCATATTGATTATGATAACATTCTTCTGTACAGTTTTTCAGAAATCTTTATTGTTTACACTACATCTGGTGCTAAAATACTAGTTGTTCTATAAAACTGATCTAAATAACATACCTTCTTCTGAGAATAAAAGTCCACATACATGGACCACTTTGAAGAATCAGGGCCTTAGATTTATTAAGTGAAAGATGCTATTTCTCTAATTGATATCAGTGCCTGTAGCCCCTTAAAAACACATTTTTCTTATAAAATCTCTTCTAGATTTCTAATATCAGGCATTCCTAAATGACTAAACATGAATTAAAGACACAAATTTTAAATCAGATTTTGTCTGTCAATCTAAAACATCTTCTATTCATCTGGAAAATCTTACTTAAGGACGTATATCTTCAGCTTCCTTTTTTTTTTTTTTTTCCTAGTGACTATGGTGTAAGTCCTATTTAAAACATTTTAATTGTGAACATTTTGATGATCATCAGCATGATACACTAAATCCAAGACTAAGAATATCTGAAAATAAAATTCAGTAAATCAGTGCAATATCACCTCTGCATTGTTAACTGTAAGCTCAGGCTGTACTTGCAGGAGAGAGAGAGCTGGAGTGAGAGACATATGTACACTCCTACTCATCTGTCACCAACCATCAGGGTCTACAAAAAAATAACAGGTGCAATCTTAAACCGGTTGTTGACAATGACACCTTTTGCAGGATTTAGGACCACTAATGAAAACAGACATTCAGAAGCCCAAACAAAGGTGTCATGTTAACAGTCCAGGTGATTTTTACTCCTATTATTCCTCCATTTATGGATGGAAGAAGTTCAGTAAGAATAAGTTGATATTCAGGACTGATACCATATTATTTTATCCCTGTTCCATCTGCAGAAATTAAGCTGTGCCTTAAGTGCTGATTATACTGATCAAATGCCCAGTGTACCTGTGCTGAGTCTATTCCTAGCTCTAAAGCACAATTATTCTTAAGCTATTGTTTCAGATGCAGGTCTCCTCTATGGTCCTTTCACTAGCCAGGGTGCAACTGTGGTGGATTTGGAGCTATAGGGTCAGCAGTAGAGCCACAGAGATCTCTTGGCTGGGAATAACTAAGGAAATGTTCAGTACAATGAACTCTTTCCCTTCTCTCCTCGCCATGCCTTTTCTTTCTGCATCTGAGGGGAGAAGGTCATCTCCTTCCTGTTGCCTTCACACACAACACACATTTATTATGTTCAAGACTTCTGAATAGGGAGTACAATTCTCTGTTTGTCTCACCAACTGACTCTCATGCTGGGAGGAACTGCTCTTTCTGACAGCTCTGAAATCTAAAGGTGATTTGTTTTGGGTTTTTTTTTCCTCATGTAATAAGACTGGCAAAGCTCCATCTGGCATCCAGAGGTCTGATCTGGGATTTAGATTCCAATTCTTGCACAGTGGGAGAGTTCCAGTAATGCTGCTAGGTTAGAAAGAGTCAAACAGAAATCCTTGCAAGTCAATAAATTGCCTGGTCACAGCCTGAAGTCCAAAGGAATACATCCTGTGCCGCTAGTGAGTCTGCCTGTCTCTGTTCTATGACTCCAGACTTCTAGTCAAGGCCCCTTGGTAGACCTGCAGATGTAGATGGGGATTTTGCCTTCGCACTTACCCAAAAGTTCTAATAAATCAAGAACCATTAGAACATCTCCGATGCAATCCTGCCAGGTAACCTGGAGCATACATTCAAGTCAAATACAAAGGTATAAATGAAGTTACTATGTAACTCTTATTACCTATACCACAGTATGTACTGATACAAGCAAAAACTGCCAGTGACAGAAAAGTCAGTTCATATTTCTATAGAAGTGAAAGTAGATTGTTTCCATATGTACTTTGAGAGCTTTTCACATAAATTGAGTAACTTTAAACTAAATTTAAATAAATACATAAAAATAATCTTCACAATTCACTCCAGTTTCTCTTAGAGACATTTCATGACTTAACTTCAGTGTCAAAGAAATGCTATCTGCCCCATTACAAAATCCCAAGGAAGACATGATGCTCTAGCTTTTCACAAGGAAAACTAGACAAGGTCACATACATGGAGGGAATGAGGGCTGGAAGGAGTGAATATACGGCTATGAGAGATTAAGTAACTAATAGAAGAAACTACCAACTTACCTATGCTGTGATTTTTGCGCTATTGGCATATGTCACTTATCTTGCTGTAAAGGATGAAATATAAATCTTCTTAATAATGAAGACAGTCCAAAATTCACTGGGAGTGAGGCACTGTATAGCAATTTGCACTGCTCGCAATAGTTTTAAATATCTTCCTCGAGGTTAGACTTTCATAATGCACAGCAAATTCACATTCACTCAGAAGTGAATGTGTGACTTGAACCAAGTCTGATTTTAGTGAATTCATTTCTGAGACAAATGACCCAATTGAGTATAATGGCTCTGTGAAGCTGCCTAGAGTAAAACATATGAGTAAGTAAGTGATTGCATGATTGAGGCCCAAGACATTAAGAAACATGCTGCCACTACCCAGTAATAGCATCATTAATGCAGCCATTTATTGGTTTATTTTTACTTAGAACAGGAGAAAATGCATTGCCCTCTGAGACCATGAGAAATCAATACATTTTCAGCTTTTAATAACATGATCTAAACCAGTTGCTATAGTCTGCAGTGAAATCTGTTGTGGATATATGACACCATTCATTCTTTCCACGATATTATTTGCATTTTAACAGACACAAGGACAGACTTCACTGAAGCAATAATTAAACCTATGCTACACTACCTGAAATGAAAATTTTGTACATTAAGAAGCCTAAAAATTTCTTTTAACATCTTTATTGTTTTCATAATAAAACAGAGTCACCAAAATGTACATATTGTACAATCACCAGCACGCAACACCACCAAATTTCATATTAACAGGGTGTCATTGGCTGCACTTAAGCAGCATTTTATCTTGCTCATAGCTTTTGTTTTTTGATTTACAGCACAAGAAAACATCTCTTTGCTTACATCCAGTTTGTTCTTCCTTTCAGTCACACCAGATCAAGTCTATAGATGTTTTACTCATTACCTGATATTTTATCACCATTTTTAGGACTCTGATAGTATTTCAAGAGTCCAAGAGAATTAAGAAGCTCTTTAGGATTCTCACCTGTTGGGGTTGTCTGATAGCTCCTAAATTTTTAAGATACAGATTCAATTTCCCTTTGTGCCTTATACTTAAGATCTGACACCCCAGAGAATGCAATCGGGCAAGCTCATTTTGGCCACTGTATCAGATTATGAAGTTTCCAGTGCTGTAAGCTTCACCAACCAAAAGGAAGTCTGTGGGACTCCACATGGGCAGAGATTGTGCTGTAGGAATGTATTTCAAAAACTGAGCCAAATAGTGTTAGGAAGAACTTGATTCATCCCAAACACAATGAGGTTGCTGGTACACTGCCCTAACATATATGTACTATTACTATTTTTTCCAGACAAATTAAGAATACTTCACATCATCAGTTTGCAGATGAACATCACTCAATCAACCAGCTTAGGCAGACACGCTCAGCACGTCAGATTCTGTGAATTCTAAACCTTGGTGCCAATGAGTTACATAAAGGGGATTACAGCTGACATAAATAGTGAACCACAGGCACTGAAATATTTGCAAATATAAAACTTAACAGGGATGATGGACTCAAGAAAACCAATAAAAGATAGCCATCTGATGCTTCTCATTTACTCCTTAGGCAGGGGTTTGTAAAGATAGGTATTTTTTTCCACCTGTCTTTGCAACTTGACAGTAACAGTGGTTCTCCAGTGTGGTACTGAATTAGGAGGCATTTTGTTTGTATTGTTAGAGCCTTAATTGAAACAGTCAGAGAGAAATGCTTTATTACAGAGAGAGAAAGGACTTTTTTAATAAGACTCTAAGGAGACTCAGTTTTAATGATGCTTAACACAATGTTTTAAACCACATGGTACATCTACACGCTATTTCTTGTTAAATGTTGGTTATTTAACAGCAGGCTGGCACCAGATTGCCTGCTGTGGATAGTTAGGGCTGGTTCATACAAGTTCTGACAGCCTCAACATTGATGAAAGACAGCGTCAATTTTAATTCTTTCAGTATTTCACTTCTTGACACTTTCTTTCTCAGACTACTATTTATAACAGATGTTCTTCTCATGGCAGTAAGTGTAAACACAAATATAATCAACTGCTAAACTGTATGTCCTGACGTCACTTGGAACACTAGGTAGAAGACCAGGATTATAAAAAAAGTAGGTACATCTGTTCCTCATAGGTGTTTAACATTTAGTGCTTTTGATATAGATATGAGAATACAGATATAAGACTCTAGCCATTAAAACCTAAACATTGCAAGTCAGCAGTTGAAAAGAGCAAGCACAATATGAAAAACCAAGTTTAGCAGTATGTTAGTGATTTAGCTTATATTTATATGGATGTTAAGAATAATAAAAATTGATCAGGCAAGCTTTTGAAAAACAAAGTATGAGTTTTCAATTAAGTTGACAACATTTATTTTCAAGAATTTTTTTTTTCTCCCTGCTCCCACTTGAGGAATTTTCACATTTTTACTTCAAATAATGCAAGGGGGTTGGGGTTCTTTGTTGTTGTGGGGTGGTGTTTTGGTGGTGGGGTTTTTTTTCTCATTCTTAAAGGACACTGCAGTTGCTGTCTCAGATGAAGAAAAGATAGAAATTTTATCTGTAGAAGATTAAAATAGGAACAAAATGAAATGTAATCCATTACAAAATTACAGACCATTAAAACTTGAATCCTTCCCCTTCATAGGCAGAGCTGTGGCAAGCAAATTTTAAGACAAGCTGGTTTTAAAAATCAGAACTCTCTCATTGCCAAAATATACTTTTTTTGTCTAGGATGTGACAGCTTGTATGTATACAGGGAACTTGTGACATACAGATAAAGAAAAGGTGAGAGTTCAAAGAGTAATTGAACGTCATGGACTGAAAAGCTAAACTACAGATACTCATAAAAACAACAGTGACAAAATGCACACAGCGCATTTCTACCCGGTCTTGAACAGAAACAAATACTCCGAGTTTTGCGTTAGTTCTCATTTTTCCCCATAGCCCATTCCTAAAAGTCAGATATACCCTAAAGGAAATGGGGGGAAAAAAAAAATCAGGAATGTTGATAAGGTGACTCAATCAATCATGGGACATATTAGCAGTAGTAAACAAGGTTGTCTGACCAGAGTGTTAACCTTCAGGAAGGAGGTAGAAGTAATGAAATAATCTAAACCCCCCAAACACATCAGTTGGTATGCAAATCTAATAACCACTTACTTCATTATTGATGCTGACATTCCTTTTGTTGCTCCAAGAAGGGAATTTGCATTTTGTAGTAGAAGAACTATCTACAGGCAGTATATAAAATGAAGTAAAACATCTAAAAAAATCCTAGCAATTGTCAAAGACTTACATAATGAACTAAACACAGCATAGAGTAATGAAAGTAAACATCTCAGTTTACATAACCAAGGTCATAGAAAGTACTTTTTGCCATGGTTTCTGGTGCGTAGAAAAAACCCACTTCAATAACACATTGAAAACAAAGAAATTCTTTCCAGATTACTAGAAAACACACAACAACAACAACAATTAATAACAGACAAACTTCTTTCTTAAGTATTTCAAGTCTGGTATATTTGTAGTTCTACATATGGAAGACAGAAAAGTAATCTCAATCCAGAAGCCCACTAGACCACGTAGCATAGTGCTAAGCAAAAGTAGTGTTTCCAGGGACTCAATATGTGTGCATACCCAAATATTTAGCAGTGAAAGACCAGAGCTGTCTGGATGGGCCATGTGTTTGCAGATGTACACCCAAATGGTATGAGTTCTTACCGAAAAGCCAACTGAAAATCCGACTCGAAGTGCATTAAGTACCTGACAATATGAACAAATTACAGAGCAGCAGAATTAGGATGAGGATAAAACCTTACATTTCCACCTTCTAGGCTTTCTTGAAGTCAAACATTTAAATTCCCAGGCAACAACTCCACACACAAGACCTATCCTTTACAAGCATTATTGTATTCATACTTGCATAAATACATACACAGAGATCAGAGATGATAGCACCCATGGTCCATTACTCTATTCTTTCAAAATGCCTGTCTTTTCCAGCCTGTACATCTTTTAATGCTTAGAATAGTTACATTTTAAGTTTTCCTAGCAATTGTTTCTCTGTAGCTTTTCTGGGGCTGCCATTCCACACCCTAGAGAATTTAATTTTCATCAACTTTTTTCTTCTCCTTTTATTGCTATTCACCTTCCTTCTTTCTGTAAGTTAATTTAATCTTTTTATTTTCATTTTGTTGCTCTGAACTACATTTTAAATTTCTTCTCTATTCAAGCCTTTGAGATGGTTATCATAGCCCTTCAGTTACTATTTCCCTATGTCTCCTTTTCTGGCTCTTGCCCCTCCAAAACCAAATACATAATCTTCCGCTGAATTTTGCCTGCATGCAAAGGGCACAATCAGACCATTTAATCTTTTCCCCCTAATTGGTCCCTTCAATCTCCAATCTGTTTGGTAGCTTTTTCCCCCCTGAATTCCTTCCAGCATATTCACATTTTTGTTGTGCCAGCTCCAACAGTGCTAGCATACGTAGACTAAAGCATGAGTGTTTACATATTGAAAAGTGTACATGCAAGTGTTGAGTACAAACTAGAATGAATTTAGAACAAATTTTAGACAAAAATCACATGCCAGTGCAAATTCTTTGGAGAACACCCAAATGTCCTGGAAATAAACTTTACCCTCGGAAACAGCTGGAAGTGATATGTGATAATACATACACCTATCTTGATCAACAGAGGCAGTAGAAGAACAATGCCTGTTTATATCATATGAAAATCCAATCTGAATATTTTAAAAATTTTACAATTATCAGACATGTATATACTTCATTTGTTTAAGACACTATCTCAGATATAAGATAGAACCCACATTGGAAATTAGACAACTAATATGCGCACTGTGAGATGTTTTTGTACCAACATAAATTGGATTTGAAGCAGACTGAAGGACTCCAATTTGAAGGGTTAAAACAGCTTACACTGTCAGGTATGGAAAGAGGGAATATAGCCTTCTTGAGAATCAATCTGACCAACCTGTTGAATCTACTACAAAATGTATTTAGAAGAAAATGTAGCTTAAAATGCAGCTGACTGATAACCGTAAGTCCATCCAGAGAGGACAGGTAGTGGCATTTGACATTAAAAAAAAAAAAGTATTCCAGCTTGGTGTTTGCCAGGTGAAATATGGAGCCTAAAACAATCTCTGCTCATCACGGACAGTCTTCACTTCTGCATGTCTGACCTTCTCATCCTGAAAAATTAATTCTGCTAGTCATAAACAATCTTTTTACCATACATATGCTCCACCTTAACCTTGTGGTGCCTCCAGGTAATTCTCCATGCTGATTTGTTCTAGTCTGACATCTCTGTGTGCTGGGATTTAGGTTAACCTTTTATGCTTCCATAACAGATGCTTCATACACTCCAGTCAGGGATTTTGTTAATTGCTTCTCCAATGGTGAGGACATCTCAGCTGCAAGGGATTAGAAAAGAATCAGGTAATCAACAACAGGTAAATTAGAAGTGGATCAGACACTTCCCCATTGGAAAAAAATGTAAATATTAAAAGCTAAGTTTGATCCTCATGTTCATGCATGCTTTCATAATAGGATTTGTCAATTGCAGATGCAAAGCAGCTCCAATTTGATATTAGTCACTTTGTCTAGTTTATATTCTGAAACATTAAAGCTGCATAAATGACCTGCCAAGTATTGATGTAAGCTTATTGACAAAACAGAATGCTTCACAGTAAGGGCATCATCTCACAAGGCTCCACACAGTGACTCTGTAATTACTGTTTCAGCCTCTGCATATCAGATCTCTAGTATACTGTGCATGATTCACCAAAAATAAAAAAAGAAAGAATTAGCTGATGTAAGTAGGAATAAATTATCTGAAACCAATAATCTTTGAGAACTCACAAAAACAGAATTATTCTAAAATGATCAGTTACACTTCTTTCACTAAGGTTTAAAAATAATGGATGAACTCAGCAATTTCTTTAAAAATTCATTAAATCCTTATCCAGTAGCATATAGATCCCTACCACATCCTCTAGAAAGCCACAGCAATACAGCCAAATGACCTAAAAAAGAAGCGTAAAAGACCAGATTTCTTTCTAGCATTCCATGTAAAATAAGTACACTTTTGTATTGTGCAAAACATACATTCTGAAAGCCAGAATATCAGAAGATCTGGCCAAAGCTTCCAATTTGGGCTGGACAGGGAGGCAGAACTGTTATTTCACGGGGAGGGGAGAGAAAAAAGTAACAGAAATGGATACCAGGTCCAACTAGACCTGCATACCTCAAGTCCATAAATTACGTCCGTATTTAGTTTCTTCTTCTCTTGACTTTCACTGTCATCTTGCATGTTCATTCTGCATTTCCACTTGCCTTCCACTGTCCTTGTCAGTCTACACTTGCTTAATAGTTTGCATATTTATTTCATTGGGAATATTTTCATTATGCTATTCCTTGATAAGAAAATCAAATTTAGAAAAAAATAAATCAAAATCTTAACTGTTTTTAATCATCTATGAAACGTAAACAAATTTATGCAATCTTTTGGGAGTGGATATTACACTTATTTCTTCTACCACAGAAAACAGCTCTAACAACCGGGTTGCCAACAATGCTTTTTTGCCTGGTTTTGGTTGCTTGTTAGCCAACTCAGGGTAATCTCAAACTACTACATAAATCTGCCTCAGACACAAAGGTTAGAGCAGGTGGCATGAGTTAATGATGCAAAGGTTTCATTCAGGCTGCTTTTATAGGAATGACAACCTTGCAAATTAACTCCAAAGACTGACTTAACAGATAAGGAGTTGTGCTACGAGGAATCACTCCTCTATATAAAGAGCAGGCAAAATCCGATGCATAAATGTGCATGGTTCAATAATCCATCAGTTCAGTATCAATAATATTATTATTTATTGAATTGTGCAATCTTTGTTCAGTTGCTCTATTTCAGAAAGTTTTTATTCAGAATTCCTCCAGGTTTTTACCCCTATTAATATTCATCTACAAGAATGATGCCTTTAAATACCAATAACTGTCCCACTTCATCCATAATTTATGAACCTCTTCTTAACACAAAATCCATAGGTATCACTTTTTGCCCCTTGACTCCAAAAATTAAAGCCAGACAAAGCTGTAGAGAACAGCATAGGAATATAACTGTCATTTTGTGCAATCTCAAAGAAATCTGCAGTTTAGATAAAGTTCATATTTATTTCACATCTGAGACAAAAGCTATTAAAGGCACCCTGTGGCTTCAAATCCATTTTATTTACTTTATTTACATTTTAACAATGTTTGACAAGGTAAACCTCTTAAGAAATATTGTATCATTTGTGAGAAAGGGTGCTGAATCTTAAGAAAGCAAATATTCTGAGCTATTACAAAGGATTCCCTCAAAGGGATATTTTCTTTAAATTACAGCTGTCAATCAAAAAAAATGACTTTGTTCTTTGTTATATGGAGACTAGGTTTCAAAGGGAAGAGTAATGCAAAAAAATAAAAACCTGTACTCAAATAAGGATAAACAGCAGACTGGATAATCAGAGATATTTCAGAGAAAAGATATAAGTCAAGTCTATAAATCAGGCTGATAAATTTTTAGAAGCACTTTCTAATATGCACTCAAGTTATTTACAACTAAAATGATGCCATTCTTGTTGGTATCTTCCAAATCTAAAGAGCAAATTTAGTGTGTTATATAATGTGGAGGACAATGTTAACTAAATGTTAACAGTAATTTTGAAAGACAAGGAAGGACATTAAGCACAAGCGAATGAGTCTTCACAATTCTATACAAGTGTCCCATATAAGGCTGCATATATACAATCACATGTGTAAAACACTAGCGCAAAAGATAAAAAATATTTACCCCTGCATGAACTGCTGTTTTTATAAATGCAGAATGTCACAGAGGACTGGAGTCTGTAAAGATCCCTCATGTATTTCCCCAAAAAGCTCATGCATACACAACAGCACAAAGGCATGCAGCAGAGATCCCCAAACCGACTGAGACCCAAACAAGTCAGTCTACACTTTGCAGCCCAAGAAGCGCCATTGCCATGTTCTCACTGCACCAAAAATCAGCCTATAAAGCCCTGCCTCCTAGCCCCGTGCTAACCAACACAGATACACCAACCCAAGTCACCCACAACTAGTCCAGGCAGTTTTCCCACCTGGAAAGCTCAGCGCTTCCAGTTTCAAAGCTGGTATGGGCAGAAGTGACAGTGACCACACAGCGGAGTAGACATGTTCTCAGGAAAGGAGATCTGCCAAGTCTGGTGATGATACTGGGAAACCATGCATGGGGGGATGCCCTGGCCAGGAGAGAGAGAGAGAGAGAGAGAAGGAGAGGGATGAACCATAGGAAGCATCTATACTAAGGCCTACTAGTAGACAAGCACAAGTACAAGAAGAATTTAAGAGTTTACAAATGCAATATTATATACCCACACATTAGGTTAACCATTTAAAAACTATCAATATTTGCACCCATGCAACACAAAACTACTGTTGTCATAAGAAAGCATAAAGAACAATAGTTCAATATGAAGCTGTTCATTTCATCAACCTTCATTTTATTACCATTTTAATAGTAATTACTGTCGGGGTGCCATGTTTTCCTATAATTCTGTCATTCTAAAATCAATCCTCATGATTTTATATAAGTCCTGCATCATAGGTTTACAGGCTGGATTCCACTTTCAGCAGGAAAGCTTAACACAGAAATCAGTATTTAAATCAGAATTTGTACAGGTTTTAAATAAGTCTAGTCAATTAAATTAACTCTCTCACTGTACTAGGTCTGGCTGAGCCAGAGTTGATTTTCCCCTATAGCAGCCCTCATGGTGCTGTGTTGGGAGCTGGCAGGGTGTTGATAGCACCCTGGTGGTGTGGCTACTGCTGAGTAGTGCTTACACAGCACCAAGGCTCTTTCCGACTTTTCCCCCCCACAGTGGGACAGGGAGGGGACACAACCAGGACAGCTGACCCGAACTGACCAAAGGGATATTCCAGACCATATGACGTCTGCTCAGTATAAAGCTGGGAGAAAGGAGGAAGGGGTGGGGTCACCCTTGGTCCTCCGAGGCAACCACTACGGGTATTGGAGCCCTGCTTCCTGAGAAGGCCTGACATTGCCTGTTAATGGGAAGTAGAGAATAAATATGTTTTCTTTTTGCTTCCGCACACAGACCTTTGCTTAACTTTGCTTATATTAAAACTGCTTTTGTTTTACCCACAAGGGTTGGGCTTTTTTTTCCTATCTTATTTTCTTTCCCCTCTTTGCTCTGTTGAGAAAAAAGGGGGAAGGGAGGGGAAGTGATAGAGTGACTTCGTGGGTACCTGGCATTTAGCCAAGGTCAAACCACCACACTCACTCAGCAACAAAAAGACAGTCTGAATACAGTATCAGAAGAGTAACAATCCAGGCAAAGCAAATATCTTACTAGCATAACCAGTCTTCTAAACTTTTGTGTTCCAGTGACACCATAAATTGTTCAGCTTGCTGACCATGCTTTACAAATACCTATACGGATAAATATATTACCCACACACTGAAAGCACCTACTTTCAAAGGTAAAAAGTGCTTAATATATGAAATATCAGTGCAATAAAATTGATAATTGTGAATAACAAAGCACTGATCAAGATAGGTCATTCTGTAATCCTGGTGCTATGAATTAGGTTTTTCATGGTATATGGGACTGGTATATCACTAGGTTTGAACGAGGTAAAAAGGTAGATTAAAATTATATATATAGTCCTTAATTTGCAACAAGAAGTGGCTGAATGGGGTAGCCACAGATTATTTGCTTATCATACAATCATTTAAAATGGTATTTCTTTGGTAGATCAAGTAGCTGTGGAGTTAGTTTCATCACTAAAACGACATGTTTTCTCTGCTGGTGGGTTTTAGGCTATCAAATGTAAAAAACATTCTGTTACTCTGAAGTTTTCTCAGTGTCTCCCCAAAGGCGATGCATAATGACTTCTTGTTGAAAAGATTAAATATAACATTTTTTCAGTCTCTCTCAAGATAATTCTTCTTTGATTTCAGAGATATAGCAATCTATCTGACCAAGCTGTCAAAAAGGCATACACTGCAGCTCATGCTGAACATGGACAGGCCACAGCCTGGAAGGCTATCTGCACAGACACACACATGGAGAGCAAACGAGCCAAATTGTTTCAAGAAAGCTTGCGTGAAGTCAATTTGCGTGATGTGCAGTGATACCACATCCTATGCAATGATCAGGATTGATCTGATGGGTTTCTTTTAAAAGAAAAAACCCTCACATTTAAGGAAAAGCAAGTATATTCTCGCACAAGTTGCCTAACCTGAACTTGCCCCAGGTCCCGCTGTCTAATGTGGGAATAATGCTTGTAATGTGGATTTGTTACAAAGTTAAAATGCAGTTATAATTAAGCAGTGCTCAAACAATAAACAAATAGAAATGCATAACCAACTGAAACCCAACTGACTGAGATGCAGGCATTATACTGGTCTGTCTTGCTGTTCATCCATTTACAGAGCCTCTTAAGCACACATTACCAGCACACACAAAATTAATCATGTTATATAGTCAATAGGTATAGCCAATTACTATTTTGGATAGAAAGTCATTTTTTCCTCATACAGTAACAGAAGGGAGCATTTGTCTTGCCAGCATCAACATGTACAGAGGTTTCTAATTTCATTGCTGTTCACTGAAATTCTGGTGTGAATATCTGGTGATTGCAGAAGTAAAGTCTAGAAAACTGGGGGAACTGGGTCACTTTAAGTGACCCAAGTGCAGAGAGATGAATACCAGTGCTCCTGTATCTCTTCATGTAACTTTCTCACTAATTTCAATAGACACTATGCAGATTCTAGAGTGCATGAAAACACATTTGTAGAGGTGTAGGTCTATTGTTTCCTCCTCCTGCTCTGAATTTTCTTTTCCCCATCCTTTATACTTCTTACTCAGAATACTATTCTTCTGCCTCCCCACCATCATTCTTCACTGCACTTTTAATATTTTTGTAATTATTGTAAATATTTTGTCATCTTTTACAGTTTAATTGCATACCATTAGAGACTAAGAGTTCAGTTGGATTTCTTTTTTCCTTTAAATATATCGGAATCAATCTACACATTGTGTTCAACACCCAGTAGCATGACCATCACTCTTACACAGGGTCTCTGTGGCTCTGTAGTACACAAGATGATGCTCTAGAAGAATTTTGTGGCCACCAGGACTGGACTGAAACCTTCAAGTTACATATTCTATAGCAAAGCCATCTTTTTAATCACCCCAAAAACATGGGGCCACCTGTTCCTTTTGTTCCTTTGGATAACATCTCTCCAGGCTCCTAAACACACTACACGACTTTGAGACATTGCGCAACTTCACAGCAGTCCAGTAGGCAAAACAAAATCTATCTTTATTCCCAAGTGACTGTAATTTAACAGTGGTGAAAAGTTGCTACGACACAAGGCTCAACACTGGTTTGCCAGGTCTGTAGCAGTGCTTAGGGGCAAACTTGCTTCACTTGCACTAATGTCAATATGACATGACTATGTTTAAAACCACAATCCAAAAGCATCCCTACAACTCTTGTTGCCATGTCTGAGCAAAGTTTAATTATCTGGGTTGTGGATGAAATTCAGTTTCAATGTGATCTCTTTGAACTGGAAGGGATATAATCTATGGCTGAGGGTCTCACTACTGCAATTGTAGTTTTTGCTGCACTGGCCAGGCAGTGGTGACTATGTCCACAAAGACTGCAATTGCACCTCTGCATTGCAGTCAGGCCATACCTTTTGCTTCCTTGACTGTCATGGGCTAACCTCCCACCAGCTGCCATCATGACACCCTTCTATTTGGGAGCAAATGGCAAAGGTCATGCTGCTGGTACTTTTTACTGCTTAGGTGCCCAAGGCCAATACTCATCACCGAGGGCAAAATCTCAGTAAAAGACCACCTGAAGTTAACTGATGCCTTGCCCCACTGTTTTAACCTGACCTCATTACTATCCAGACACTGAAGCAGTCCTGCTTTGCAAAAAGTAAAATCATCGGATAAAGACTTAAGAGGAAAAAGCAAAGCAAACCATATTGTGGCTGTTTTGCTTTATGAATCCAGTTGCACTACAGAGAGATATGCGTCACCAATGAAGAGAACTGCAAAAAAAAAGGCTGCTTTTCTCTACAATTGTAGAGTAAACCTTATTACAGTTAATACCAAGTGCTATCTCCAGAACTGCTTTGTTTCCACTCTGTTTCACAGTTTAGAATACACTTAAGTTTTCTTCTGCTCTGGTAAATTGGTTTTTGTACACCATGAGGGGACGTTCTGCTTCCGACTATAGATTTAAAGAAATACTACACATCACCTTACACTGAGTAAAAATCAATTTTCTACCTGTAGGTGATGAAACTCTCACCCCTGCTGAGCAGTCATATATCTCATAAGGCTTAAAATCATAAACTGGTTCATTTCAGCATGAGCAAAAATAAAAGGTGATCTCTTTAAATATATTACTTTACATGTTACTCAGGTGTTCCTTTCCAAAGGTTATCTGTAGTCTTATCTACTGTATTTAATATTAAGCTTTCTCCTCCTAACTCTTACATGCTCAGCTGTTATCAAGAGACTTTGGTCTTGGTAAAACCCCAAAACACATTACATCTGAAAAATGCAAAGCAGTTGTCTCTTCCCTTCTCCTGGTGATAAAGGGCATTCTAGAAGAAGAGCTGCATTAAAAGCTCAGATCTGAATCTGAGCACAACAGAAAGCCAGCTGTTAAGATTTGGCTGTAGACTGCTGCAAAATTATCTTATTTGCAAAGCTTGCTATGTGGTGAGGCAGATAAATGATAACACTATGAACTAGTAAAAAGCAGAAAGCTTTATTCTACACATATCTGGGTCTGACTTCAAATTTGATATTGAATATGCAGCTTTGAACATATATTCATAAACATTCACTCCAAGTAGTTCTGCACATGCAGCATTTTAATATGGGGAAAGCAGCACTAAGCTATTTCCCTGCATAATGGTACAGAAACAAATATTTTAACATTTGAGTGGAATAAAATCTTCAGAAGAGAAATGGCTGGCAAAACAAGGGCTCATTTCTGGCAAAGGATGCATTTCCAGCCAAATGAGTAAAACTTCTCCCTGTCAGTCAATCAATCAGAGCATAGTTTATTTTAAGCTGGTGATAATATGGCTTTGGAGATTAGGAAACTAGTGAGCCTCAAAGAAGATCAAATTAATTTTCCTTAAGTGAAAAAAATAAAAATCTTCAACAAATAAGCACAAAACTTAACCCTTTCTATCAAGTTCAGAAAGGAAAAACTATTCAGAAACATTATCTAATGTGAATTTGGTCAGTATCATGAAGTGGAAATAAATGAGCCAGCTGAGAAACAGGAATTATGTACCACATCTCTGAGCTGGAAGAGTTTATTATCATGGTTTCTTTTGTTAATTGACTAATTAACAGAGCTGTGCAAATACAAAATGAAGAATGGAAAAATTTACTGCATAGACAGCCTCAGCCAGAATTTGCAAATTTCATGCTTAAGGTTAGCTGCAGAGATGCAATATTTAGCACTTTAACTGTGGCAGTCTCATTTTAAAGTCAGGTAAGCACCCACAAAATGTACCACTGCTGCAGAAGGTGCAAGTTCAGTGCCCAGAAAAAACACAATACAATTTTAACTTAAATTCCTAAATTCAGGTCCAATGTCAAGCAACTGTGTTTGACAAATCTGGTCTCATTCATCTCCCAGCAAAAAGCAACGGGCCACCTCTGCACCCCATAAAAGACAGTCAGTTATGTCCTCTGCAATTCACAGTGGGGAGGCTACACACCATAAAGATGATTTAGGAGCAGGGAGCTGCTCCCCACACGCACTCCCAGTGACTTGAAGGTAGAGACAAGGCACTCAAACTTGAGGGGCGGGGGGAGGGGGGGAAGTTGGGGTCCCTCCTCTTCCTCTAAGAGCAGGCTCTTGTCCCACCTTCCTATGGGATGGTGACCGAGGTCACTGGTACCAATATCCTTGCCTGAGTCTAGCATCAAGCAGTTCCCCTGGGCACATGCAAGGTGATATCACGCAGCAGGGACAAGGTCTGACAACTACCTCATGTGTAACACTGTGTTCATAGGTGAAACATAGAGTCACTTTGGCCTGGCATGCTCCAACAGGCAAACTAGTCTAGTGGGACCTTTTGCTATGTGTGCTGCTCCTGTCTTCCATATTATTATATTACAAGGAAATTTTAGTCAAAAGCCCACTGAAAGTTCCTTTCAGTTTTGCATTAAAAAATGTACTACTGTACTTTTCATGGACTAATCTTCATCAATACTGTTAAAAAAAACCACTCCCTTTGATTCCCCAAAAAAGGATCACAGTTAAAATGAGAAAAAGATTATTCTAAATGGGGGCACAAACCCCAAAGAAAACATGCCTTTCAAATAAGTGCAGCAGCTTTTAATTTCTGAATTGTGCAGTCAAGCATATACATTCTTGTCTAATGAAGAAGAATACAATTACCTAGGGGCATGTCAAAAATAACTGTTGCTTTTCCCTTCCTATCCTTTCTTGGGAGAGCAGAGTTTGGTGAGCCAATCAAGAAATTAAAACTGACATTTCACAAACTGATCGTCATGTTGCTATTTATTTATTTTTTTGTTTGCCTATTTAGAATGAGTACAGCTACGGGGCAAATACACCAGGAATCTGAGACAGCCTCCAGCAGTATCTGAACTAATCCTTAAGAAAATTAATTCCCTAAAAAATAAACCAGGAAATCTCAGGAGGTTATTGTGCTGTCCTACATCCTCTATAGTGAACATAATGCTTTAAATTCCAATAGAGTTTCAGACACCTACCTTTCATTTTAAGAACTATCATATTCATCAGTTAAAGACATTTCAAGTTCATCCTGTTTTGAAATAGCAGAGGTTAAGGGAAAGCAGAAGAGTTGTTTGGGTTTTGGTGTGTTTTTCTTAACTTTCTTAATTTTCACCCATTATCAGCAGAATTATTTTGCAGTCTTTCCTTACTGTTCACACAATTCTCTTAAATACAATGGTCACAGATTGATTAGCATTTCTTTTATTGACCTAGCATAGCACACAGCAATAAGATCATTCCGGGTTTTTTAAATATTCACCCCCAAAGTATATTGTACAACAATATTCTGCTGTCTTTGTTGTACAGTAGCTTTGTTTACACAGAGACCCAAAATTTGGTGGTCAGCTTCAGAAGTCTAGACCCCTCTGTTTCCGATTTAAATAAATTACTTCAGGTTACACTGTTGTAACTGCTGAAAATTTGCTTATGACTTAAGTTAGTTTAATTTCCAGAACAGTTCATTTCAAGAACAAATCTGTGTAATCAAAAGAGTGTTGTCCCACAGATCCCTGAAATATGAAGAAGGAAGTGTTTGCACAAATAAATTTTAATCCTTGACACTAAGCCTTAGCATACATGCATTAAAACTTCCATTATAAAGACTATCTATGAAGAAGACAAGGGTGTGAGGTAAATATTACTGTTTTTTCTTAACAAAGTATATCTTTCTCAGGGATACTGACAGACTTTCAAAGAATTATAAAGAACCTTTCCAGTATCGGAGAAATACATTTATTAGCAGTCACACTAAAAAAAACCCAAAAAACAACAACAACAAAAAAAACCCCACCTTGAATATTCAGAAAATTCTTCCCTGATGTTCATATCGATAAAAGTTCATAGAATCATACAATATCTCAAGTTGGAAGGGACCCATAAAGATCATCAAGTCCAACTCCCTGTGGAGTTCAAGTAGAAAGTCCATTTCTGTTAAAAGTTATCATGAATAAAACAGTATTTATGACCCGTTAAAGAGAAGGTCAAAAGTTTGGAACTTAAGTTGTGTCTTTGGTACGTATCAATAGTTTCTATACCATTAAATGGTTCCTTAAATTACTAACTGCCTGTGACACTAGCAGATTCGCTATATTATACAGAAGCCACATTGCTAATCACCAAATAAAGAAACCAGTATTATTTAGAGGTTCATTAAAAGATGCGCAGTACTAGCACACCTATCAAGATTCTTGAGATCATCTCAAGCACTAAAGAAACAGCCGAAGTTTACTTCATCTAGAAGCAATACTATTCCATCAACGACAAATAATACTTTTAAATTGGATGGATAATACCATAACTTGCTTGCTTTAATGATTACTGTGCATTAGGCATTGGTCAGGTTAGAGTTTTCTGGAAAGAACAATGCTTTTTTTGAATGACATAACTGTACGCACACCTACACATTTTTACCACCATTTAAATTAGTTGGCTTGATGATGCTGTCAGCATCCATTTCAAGGTCATGGCAATGCAGAATTTATCATGAAGTAATTTACCTTGATAGTTTATGGCACGATATTCATATTCTCACTTCTAAGTGAAAGAACTTTTCAGAACAGTTCCCAGTTCTTTAAATAAAAAAATATTGACCAACAAGTCTTAGCAATTTCTAGAATATTTACAGCATCATTAACATAGCCAAATAGTTCATGTATTGCAAAAATCCCTATAATCTACATCCATGTGCTCGTATGTATATACAGGCACTCACACATTTTTTCAAAACAAAGGGATATTAAAACATTAAAACTAGCCAGAGATTATCTGTAATGATACAGTTCATTGTAAACATCTCATTAACTTTGGTCAGACTAATGCAAGTTGGTAATGGCTTCCAATGTAAGACAATATAACAAAATTGTTAATTATAACATTCTTGAGAATATAACTATTAATTAAAATGCAAATAATAACCACTTTCATTAAAATTTACAGACTCTGCCCACAATAAGTAGGAAATTTTGTTCTGATAGTATCAAATATGTGGACCCTAGTGCAAGACTGTAGAGAATCAGTCACTCATTTCTCTCCTGTTACTGAAATATTACCTTGATGTTCCAATTCAGTGTAAAAATATTTAAAGAGGCATATCTTACCTTGCAAAAATTACATCAAGTGCTTTGGTTTGTACCAGTAGAAACGGAAAAGTAGTTTGTCTCACTGCTTTGTAAAACCACAAGTCACACAAGATTTGCATCGTCTTTCTTCTGACACAAACTCAAAATTCTCATATAACTCAACAGGTAATATTTGCTTTGTGTTTCAGAAATCTGATTCAGTGAGATGGTTTCTAAACACAGTAAATAATTTAAGAAACTGCAAAGTCTACATGTGGAAAGGTTCACAGGAACCTTGAAAATTCCTTTGTTGCATTATTTAGTATAGTTATAAATGTCAGGTTACTGTTCATAGAGGTACGTCTGTTTAGAATAGCATTTGCAGAATAATGTTTGCAAAAGTTCATATGAGTATTCTTTCAGTGTTGCTGGCAAAGACTTTTTTTTTTTTAATTCTTCAACATGGCAGGTCCATTGAAAGGAGATGCTTCATCTTTGTTGTGTTTTCAGCTCTGCATGTCCTATGCAGGTCAAAAATGTTCCAGAACTGTATAATTGCTATTGCTATTGTCTTGGTTGCATACAGAAGTTCCAATCAAGTAACAGGATTCTCCACTGAGCTTTATGCTGTACAGTTACGATTTTAAAAAAACAAAAAAAAACCAACACATAAAAAACCCCCAAAACTCCTCCCCTCCAAAAAAAAATACCCCACACCCAAAAAACACCCTCTACTCCAATGAGTTTCCACTCAAAATGTAAGAAAAGAAGATGAAGACAGTGAAATGTAAGGAAACAAAGAAACAAAATTTATTTGCCAGTATATATCCAAATGCCCAGGGGAATATTTTATTTTAATTAAAAGCACTGAGCATATGGAGTACAATAAGTCAGAACACCCACTCAGGGCATTAGTTTCAAAGTACCCGTCTTCTGTTTTCACTCTGAATTCTTTTTTTGGAGATGGAAATTATTACTGCATGTCTGACTGACACCTACTATTTATGATCATATAAGCAAACCTGATTCATTGAAAGTGCTGTCTCAACCACCATTACTTTGAAGCTTAAGATAAAAACTAGCAGGCCAACAGGATCTGAACTGTTAAAAAAACCTACCTGCTCTTTAGAGATGGTCTACATATTGTTCAAAACATTTGAGCTTTTTATGACATGTATTTTTTGTTCAAGGGCAATTACTCAGAACACAGTAAAACGCCCTTTTATATAGCAGCTGATCAGATCAAATTAGGTGAAAAAAGTTCACTCCCAGTCTGATATCATACCCGCCGAGCTCATACCTAGAAGGAAGTCATTAAGGAATAAGGCACTGAAAATAAGCAGCTATATCACTGACCCCTTTCCCATGTTCTTTAGCACCAAAACTCGTGTCTACTGATATGACACAGCATGAAGTACTAAGAGACAGGGTACCTGCAGCATGCAATGTATCATATAGGTCTTTGCCAAGTTTACGCTCAATTGGCCCAAGGGATAGGTTCAATTTTTTCCTAGAACACATAGTTATTTGGTACACAGAACTGAGAACAGGAAACATCTCACCAGATATGCCACCAAAGTAACAAATCTAAAATATGACAAACAAAAATATGACAAACAAAAATATGACAAACAAAAATATGACAAACAAAAATATGACAAACAAAAATATGACAAACAAAAATATGACAAACAAAAATATGACAAACAAAAATATGACAAACAAAAATATGACAAACAAAAATATGACAAACAAAAATATGACAAACAAAAATATGACAAACAAAAATATGACAAACAAAAATATGACAAACAAAAATATGACAAACAAAAATATGACAAACATACTCGGAGAAGCACCAAACCAGTACCCTAAAAGTTTTCCTGTTGAAACAGCAATGCCATTCATGGTGCCCACAGACACTTCAGCAAGGCTCTTGCTGTGACTGGTGTGCTCTACAAGAACCTTGCTCTGCCTTCCTCCCAAGGCTTCTTTGTCACCAGTGGAGATGCACCTCCAAACTTTGACACTCAGCCTATTTGCTTAAAGACTGGCAATGTGAATGGTGTCTATGAATCTAATGGTTCTAGTTTGATTATCCAGTTATCCAACACTGGTAAGATCACAAGTTTTTACAGAAGATGTGTAATACAGCTTCTTTTCCTCCAAGAAAAATGTTTTTCCCTATACCAAATACAGAACTGTTTCATGTAAATAAGAGGACAAATGCTTATCATAACTTTTTTTTTTTAAAAAAGTAATTTTGAATCTCTGCAGACAAATTAGGACTTAAGGCTCAGCTTAGCTGCTATGCTATTTTAAAATACAGTTGATTCATAGAAGAGTAAAAATAAATTGTCATATATTGGTCACAGGAAACATTTTTAATTCTAAAATCGGATTTCATTCTACAGCAAACAAAATAGATATTATGAAGTCTTACAGTATTCCAGTACAGATACTTATGAAAATCTAATTTTAGGCTTCCATTTCAAGTTTTACCTGCTTTATTTTTCCGACAAGTATATTTTTACATGACATCTCAGTACAGGATAGTAAATTAATACATTCCATTTCTTTCATTTAATTTCTGCTATTTAAATAAGTAACAGCTGTTGCCATATAAAACTGCTGGAAGTATCTTTTCCTTTGTCAAAATGTTTTCTATTTATATTTCTTTACTGCAACAAAGTAAATTAAAAAATAAAAAAACCAACAACAACAACAAAAAAAACCCCAAACATTTTCTTCATATGATCTCCTGAAAAAAATTTAATCAAAATAACCTTCTGATAACAGCTTTTCCAAGGGAAAAGTTCTTAGCTATACAACTCAGAATTTATACAGAGAACACAAGACAAAGATGTCCTAGGAAATGTCTTCCATAAAATATTCTAGTTCTGTTTGTTCTAATAATTGAAACGAAAATTGATCTATACAACAAAGGTAAATTAAAAAT
The DNA here is from genome assembly GCF_031877795.1 of Strix aluco. NCBI lineage: Eukaryota > Metazoa > Chordata > Aves > Strigiformes > Strigidae > Strix > Strix aluco. The sequence continues at coordinate 74,120,254 of NC_133934.1, read as the reverse complement.
TTTTAAAAAGGTTAACCATCCTTTATCCTGGCTTAATCCATGACTGGAAAGCAAACAAAGTCTGAAGGTGTGATTTATCCATGTGATGTAGGTTGCACTATAAAACATGAATTGTTATCTACTGAAAACCACTGGAGAAGCAGTGAAGCTCCTGAAAGCAAAATTATTGCAAGCAGTAAATATGAGACATGCAGTATGGCAAATAAAATTACATAAGCCAAGTTCTAAATTACCAACATTGGATATATTCTTTAGACATTTACAAGTTTCAGCAAATGCAGTCTGACACCAGATCTGCTCCAGAAGTCTGAGCAGGGCTTAAGCAGTTAATAAAACCATGAAATAGTAGGTACATAACATGAATAAAAGCCTTTATTCCAACCAGACCCTTAGGCAGTTCACAAACTTCATAGTCAAATGCCTTGATAGAATTTATAATAAATATTTATTGCCTGAGACTCTGGTCTCTGCTTCAGCAACATAAAACACCTACACATGTTTTTCAAGTGACATATTCCAAATGCACACTGGCCAGAATTTGATCCATAACACTTTAAGGACTGCTTAAACTCATATACTGTGGGTGTATCTCAAAGCCCATGTCAAGCTTCACCAGTATGGGCAGAACTCCCCATAAAGCCCAAGGCGGGCCCACAGTGTTTCTTGAGCGTACTGCCATGTAACTGAGAAAATCCACCTTTAAATACTGATGAATGCTTTGCACTGTGGTTTTGATAGCATTTACAAGATTCAACATTTCATACCACTTACCATACAAGCCAACACTATCAACTTTTTTAACACCGGGTATCAATGAAAAAATAAATGTTTCTGCTGACAAAAATTTGCCTTCTATTCTGGCTATGTCTCTACACAAAAGACATTAAACATCATCATCTCTTACTTAATAAAATGTACTCAAAACCACTGTTAATTTTCTTACCACAGAGGATCCTGGACAAAACTTAACAGGCAGACTAGAACAGAGTCATATAAGTGAAGCATCTGAAGAAAGATGAAAGATTTAGATGTTGGTATAGAAGTAATTCTCTGAAGTCCAAGTGTTAAAGGATTCCTAACACTTAAAGTATGAGAAATCAATTAATGGTAAATAAATATAGAAAAGCATTAGCTGCTCCTAATCTGTTTACTATTTTCTGTCTTAGACGAGAAAACAATAATACAGAAGTTTGAAGATAATGCTCACCTTTCACCTGCTAGTCCCAGTAAACACTCAAGACAATATAGTAAAAGAAAAGCTTATGAATAATTTTGAACTGGTGCTGTTAGCTTTTAAATATAAGAAATCATTTAATTAGATCTTCCAAAAGATCCAATTTCAATTGAAAATTAAATATTAAAACAACAAAGCATCATCTATAAACAGATTGTAAAATCCTTCTTTGAATGCATCTTTCTGTGCCACCAAAACACAAAAAAATGCCTTTGTTGAATGGTTCTCAGTAACCAGCACCATCTATTTCAGCTTTTCCCAAAAGCAGCTGTTCAGATTTTTTTTTAATTCATTTTCCTGAAACAACATGAACATTAAACAAGAAAAAGTCAACTCCCCCCTAAAAGTTATGACACTCCATGAGAGCATTTTAAAAGTATATATTTTAGACTTTTTCATTCAACCCATGGTTTCTAACAGGACACACTCATTTACATTTTCAACTTGCATCTTTCTTCTTCCTAAAAGATAAAAATCTTATTTTTTTCCTCAAGATGAAACCAGTTCTTTTCTACTACTATTGACTGCAACAAGAAAACAGCAAGTTACCACAAAACTCATTAATAGACTAAAAATGCTGGCAACATAGGACCAGAGTACCTGTAACATTAATTTATGTTTACTATATTTTCCTATCTTCATATTTCTATGTTTAAGCTATTCTTTGCTAAAAGTGGAGAATGAGAGAGACCTAGTCTCAGCAGAGCTCAAAAAAGCCTGGGAAATGGAAATTTCAGTTGAATTGAACATTTTGAAGGTGGTTTTCTCTGAACTAAAAAGAATGCAGTTTGAGTTCTTCCCCCCTCTACTCCTTGGTTTCATTACCCCCAGTGCTTTAGATTCTAAAAGGGAGAGAAGAGAGAAATCTTGGCTGTCCTCATTTCTCCCACCCTTTTTAATTTCTTCTGTGACTTTAATTATATTTCTTCTCATAAGCTTGTCTTGCCTTTATTTTATTTTTAAAGAGATAAGAGCTTGCAGCAAGGCTCCCTAAAATACTCTTTCAGCTCTATTTTTAATGCACACAGTAAAGTCAGAAGCATGCATTAAAAAATACAAAGAGTAACTGATTATTAATTCCAGTTAAACTATTACTGAGAGAGAATCACTGATCAGAATTATACTAATTAATTTTACATAATCAGTGATTTTCTACAAGAGCAGCTTTGTGAGCACTTAGAGTCTGTCAGGCTTTGCTTAATGTTAAATCCTCACCTTTTGTGCTTGCACACTTTACAGCATTGTTGAAAACTTGTCGACAGAAGTAACATTTAAACTTTTAGTTTCTGCGTGAGCTAAAAATGGAACTACTTCCTTTTGATAATTAATTACTGCTTTGGAATTGCTAAGTAGGAGAAATGTTTATTAATCTATGTACAAAGTTCTCTTTAAGGGTAATCATTTTATCGCTTTGCAGCACAATTCCAAAACACAATCCAGCACTTGACAGCTTTTGTTAAGCTTGTTTTTGATAATTGGATACAGAAGTCGCTTGTGGCCATTTGGATGGAAGTATTCTAGCTTCATGGAGCTTTTGAAAGTGATCAGTCTTAAACACATCACTCATTCTGCTGAGCCGGCTTGACAGTTTTGATAGCCCATTACAGTAGTTTATATTTCATTTCTGGAAGATTTCAATAGACATCTCAGAATTAGGCTACCTTGGAATCTCAAGTTCCAGTGGGTTCTGACTTTGATCTCAGGTCATCATTACTTAATGAAAATAACACATGGAGAGTCCTTTCATATTAACATTAACCAGGAACTTTTGCAGTACCCCTTTCTCACACCCTTCTTTATTTGTAACCATGTTGGACAGCTCAAGAGGCACCTCTGCGAAACATCGAGAACTATTTCTTAATAATTTAATTAATAATTAACTTGAACAGTAATTAATGGGTATGGTATTTGTTTGAATAAAAGCAAGCCAGCGGTAGCCTTGTGGAAAATGAAGTTGTCTGCATTTTATTAACAGAGAAAGTGAAAGAGAAATGCATATTGTAAATTCTCTCTGTTCTTTTCTCCTTTGAAATGGTAATAGCGATGGAACGGGGAGAAAAGCTGGATCAGGACTTAGCAAATATGAGGAATGTTATTTGTGAATATTCTATGATGTATAAACCAAGTTTTGACTTGATATTATTCGTGCCCTTCTATTTAAGATCTTAAAAATTCATAAGGCCAGTAGTGGCAATAGTCAGACAGTAGTGTTGCATTTCAATCAATCTGACCACAGAAGACAGACATGCATTTTTAACTTTCTAAAGAACAACTCAGAAGAGAAAGCGATAGTGTAATATGACTGAAAAAGCAGCAGAAAAATTCCTCTAACCAGGTGGTAAACAGTACAAACCTGGTTTATCAGCAGCAATCTGACCAAAGATGATTTACTATCCTTTCCCACAGAAGAATGCAAACACACAAGAAAACGTGAACAGCTTTCTGTATATCAAAGACAAAATACTCTTTTTGAACGTATACACAATGTGAACGTAAAATACGGTTTTAGTAAAACTAAAAACCATCCCATATAAGAATCTGCTCAAATAGTCCACTGCATTTGATGGAAACACTTCCACGTTGTACACACTCCATTCTGAACTCTCATTTCCTTCCATCATAAGATATGCTCAAATTATTGTCAAATATAAAGCAATGTTAATTTAAACAATATGTATTTGCATCAGCTAACAATCTTGCCCCTAGTTTTAAATTAAATTACTTTGGTTTAGACTGTTTATTGGAAATACAAGATAATACATGAGGAAAAAATGTAAAGAAGGAAGGGAGCTACTCTATTCTCTTTAGGATTTTCATTGTGAAAAGGCCTGGATTTAACATTTTTCTCCTGTTTGGTGTCTTCATATAAGAATGGTGCCAAACACAAAGACAGAAAGGATCAAATAAATGTAGTTACGCAACTGGTTCTCAGTCAAGGTACTTACAACTGAAATATGTTCACAAACTACTAAAATGTTCCTGAACAATCTGCAAACAAAATCCCCCAGACTCTGTACATTAACATATGCTACTAAATAAAATTTCTATCAAATATGATCAGGAAAGATTATTTTTAGGTGACCCAGAAAGATGGTCTGCTGCTTTCATTATTGCTTTTTGTTTTGTTTGGGGTTTCTTGTCGGGGTTTTAGAGGTTGTGGGTGGGGGTGGGTAGGGTGATTTGGTTTAAATCTCCAACCTCCTCACCAGTGTTTAGATTGAATTTAGGCAGGCACTAAATTAAGCCACGCACCCAAAGGTGGAACTGACACTTTTATGATCTTTTTCCTCTCCTAAGCTTAATAACAGTATCAACCTTATTTAGAGGGATTCATAGAAGGATTATGAAAAGGCACATGGGACACTGTCCTGTTTCATCTTTTCCCCATCTCACTCAGAATAAGTGAATGCTACAGAAGTTTTTATCAGAAGGCACTTGTATTTTTCCTACCGCATGCTCTCCTCTACCAGGAAAAACACAGGTTGAATAACATACCTTAACCCTTCTGCAAAGTCATGGCTGAAGTCACCCACTTAATACAAATAAATACATTGGCCAGGGTCAATGAGGGCAATGCGTTACCAAATTATGTCCTCCAAATACTAATGCCACTATTATCAGTACAGGATTCTACATGATTCTACAGGTAAAGTTACCAGCAGCAAATCCTACTTCTCTTCACCAGAAAATTAGAGAAATACCATTATATGTTTTTTCTTCTCCATGGTAAATATAATGGTCTCAGTGAGCATTAGGGAATAAAGCTTTATCATAATGATAAGAAGACAGCCAGTTAATTTTCTTATTTATATATGGAGATAAATAAAGCTCAGAGAAGACAACTGACTTAGTTCATCTTTAGAAGCTTGTGACAGAGCCAAGAGCAAAACTTTCTTAGCCTTGTGTTTGAATTATAATACCAGTCATCAATTTAGTTCTAACATTTACATGTATTTAAGTTTCAGCTGTATCTGGTTAAGATACCATTATGCAGTAAACATTTAGAGAATGTGTAGATAACATGGCTGTATGATTAAGGAAATAATGTTTTGCTATGAGACGTTGAAACAATGGGGCAAACCAGAGGGACTAGCAGCAAACGGATTCAGTCTACCATGAAAAAAATCTTGGCAGTATCTACTAGAATGTTAATTAAAAGGAAGAGAAAAATCAAATTACAATCCCCAAACAGTTAAATAGTATCCATACCAAGAGCAGACTAGAAGAAAGTTTGTCAGCATACTTTGTAGATTTCCAGTGCAGATCACAATGATTTTATTTTCCCCAGCAAAAAAGCAGTTCAAAGTAGAGGTGACAAGGTATTTTCAGCTATGAGGGGCTAGGGTTTGTGCAGGTTTGAGAGACTGTGAGCATGTGTGTATGTGACTTATTTTTAAATTTGGTTTTCAATTCTTAAGATTCAGCAGACAGTCTCTTGGGTGTCATTATTTTGTCCCAAATGCAGCTCATAACTGACAGATGCAAGTAAGTAAATGTGTTACCAATATTTGCAACAAAACCTAAGGTCTTTCTCTTTTTTTTGTGAAACAGTAAACTCAGGGTTTTTAGTAAAATGCATAATTATACCAGGCAGGAACATTCAGACAAGTAGACTTTGATGTGCCTAAAATTTCTAATGTTGAATTTTGTAGTAGTTAATTGCTAGCATTAAAAACTAAAACTCACAGAATCACAGGCTGGCTGAAGTTAGCAGGCACCTCTTGAGATCACTTAGTCTAACCCCTCCTCCACAAGCAAAGTCACCTAGACCGGGTTGCTCAGGGCCCCATCCAGTTGAGTTTTGAATATCTCCAAGGATGGAGACTCCACAAACTCTTTGGGCAACTTGCTGCAGTGCTTGACCAGAGTAAAAAAAAAAAAAAAAAAAAAAAGGAGGGGGTGTGTGTACATCTAAAATCTAAATAGGATTTCCTGTTCTTCAGTTAGTGCCCATTGCCTCTTGCCATGTCACTGGATACACTGAGACAAGTTTAGCTGAGTCTTCTTTACTCCTGATGATCAGTATTTATACATATTGATAAGATCCCCCTAAGCCTTCTCTTGCCCAAGCTAAGCAGTCCCAGGTTTCAGCCTTTCCTCATAAATCTGATGCTCTAATCCTTCAACATCTTCATTGCCCTTTGCTGGACTCACTCCAGTATGTCCACATTTCTTTTGTAGAGCCCACCGCTGATGCCAGCACTCCAGATATGTCTCACCAGTGCCTGGTAGAGGAGAAGGATCACCTTCCTCGACCTGCTGGCAACACTCTTCCTAATCCAGCCCAGGAGGCTGTTAAGCCTTCTTTGTTGCTGGCTCATGTTCACCTTGGTGTCCACCAGGAACACCAGGGTATTTTCTGCAAAGCTGCTTTCCAGCTGGTCACTGGTGCAGGAGGTTATTCCTCCTCAGCTGCAGGACTCCACGTTTTCCTTTGCTGTACCTCACAAGGTTCCTGCCAGACCGTTTCTCCAGCCTACTGAAGTCCCTACATTGAATTCCACGTTATCTATGCTTTGATAGACCTTCTTCATATTGACTCCAGTCATTTCACCAACACTTTTATTACGCAGTAACAACATACATCTTGGTATACACAGTGAAGGATTCCTTATGTTAATTTTGCCAGTACTGAATTACTGTCTACTATTTAAAGTACCCAAATCACTCTCTACTGTGAAAACTTTTTGCACCTTAGTTATAAGTTACCAAACTGTTCACCATCTTTTCAAGATCCTTAACAAAAACACAAACTGTACAAGTAGTGTGGGATATCCTAATCCTCCTTCTCAAGGAACTTTCTGTAGAACTGAAGTCTTTTCCATGTTTATCTTCCAAGTTTTCACTTATCTCCTGCTGATTAGGTTTGCCAGACTGGATGACAACTTTGATATAAATAAATGGAGTATTTTCAATTTCTCTCACCTTGCACAGAGAGTTATTCTTACAGTTATCCTTATTGAATCCCTGTTAAATAAAAACAGACGTACATCTCAAGACATGCAGTACATACCTAAAAAAAATATTGCATTTTTAGACTCTGATTAGATATTTTAAAGCTGTGGAATAAGCATAGAAGAACAGCATCCATTAGGAATAATGACTCTGAAAGGAAGGTTGAAAACACAAATCAGACTGAAAAGTTATGCTTGCATTTACTGAAATCATGAAAGTGGATTTTCCTCCACAGACTGTAATCATGGACAGCATGGTATAGTTTAAAGATGGTTTCATTTGACACCAAGTCTGAGGACAGATCAATGTCAGTGAAACCCATGTACTGGAAAAATTTAACCCTTTTAAGAACAGCAGATCAGGAATAACAACATATCAGAAATTATCATATTCAATCAATAACTTTTTTTTTACCCCATGATAAAATTCTTAGAGCAAATTTAAACAGAATTTAAATTAAAAGAGAAAGGTATATACAAGAAAGCTCTGTAGTCACTTAGTTTCTGCTTCCTGTAACATTTATCATCACAGCAGATGAGCACAGGACTGCTTTATACAGACATAGCATTTATCTCTCTTCATAAAATCCTAAACTACTAGACCTAAGTTTAGCACACAATGCATGCAAACCATTTTAAAAGGTCCTAAAAGTACTCTGCCCACCTCACCTTTAGAACCCTAACTCGTAAATAAAATCCACATAGAAATATGACAATAACGTTAAAAATCCACATACACACATAACCAAATTTCTCAGCTTCATAAGAGAGACTATCTAGTGTGCAAATCTTTCCTGACCAGATCTCATGTCACCACTGGACCCTTTTCTGTCACTAAGTTAAATCAAGCAACTGGCCTTATTCTTAAACTGTTATATCTTGGTTCCACACTTCCTGGTTTCAGCATCAACTCTTTCCTTCCAACAACCTACCAGTGAGTTTCTCAGCTAATATTGATTTGAAATTCGCAGAATCCCAGAATCATCTAGGTTGGAAAAGACCTTGAAGATCATCTAGTCCAACCATTAACCTAACACTGACAGATCCCAACTACACCATATCTCTCAGCGCTATGTCAACCCTACTCTTAAACACCTCCAGGGATGGGGACTCCACCACTCCAACACCTAACAACCCCTTCTGGAAAGAAATACTTCCTAATATCTAGTCTAAACCTTCCCCAGCACAACTTGAGGCCATTACCTCTTGTCCTAGCGCTTGTTACTTGGTTAAAGAGGCTCATCCCCAGCTCTCTGCAACCTCCTTTCAGGTAGTTGTAGAGGGCGATGAGGTCTCCCCTCAGCCTCCTCTTCTCCAGACTAAACAACCCCTCAGCCGCTCCTCGTACGACATGTGCTCCAGACCCTTCACCAGCTTCGTTGCCCTTCTCTGGACACGCTCGAGTAATTCAATGTCCTTTTTGTAGTGAGGGGCCCAAAACTGAACACAGTAATCGAGGTGCGGCCTCACCAGTGCCGAGTACAGGAGTAAGATCACTTCCCTGTCCCTGCTGGCCACGCTATTTCTAATACAAACTTGAACCTTACAGCTCTGATTTGTCACTACATTCAGCCACACTCAAAAGTAGTAGAGAGAGGTGGCCACAGGAAGCTGGCTACATCTCCGTTATTCATCGCTGCTAGGTATAAATCAGAGATACAGTGTGACTGCAGTGAAAGACAGCAGTGGAAAACTAGATGTTCTACACCTCTGCTCAGCCACCTTCTCCTACTTCCTTGTTCCCTTTTCCTTAAGGCACATAAAGTATTTCCAGCAAAAATGCTTTAAAAACCATGTCAGACTCCCAAAGTCATAACATTAATAAAACAACTTATTAAAAGTGGATTTTCTAAGTGTTTATGTCACCAAACTTTTTTCATAAAGATGAAAGCCTATCCCTTTATTAAAGGAAGAGAGATTCTTAGGTAAGCAAAAAAAAAAAAAAAACCACACCACAAAAAAAACTAGCTGAAGCTTTCACAAAGAGCAGTAAGAAAACTCAAAAAACCCAAGATAAAACAGAAGAGTTGGCAAAACTGCCAGTTGGCCTCTCTTTCATGTCTGGGATTTATTTGCACAGGAATTGTGCCAACATATATTTGCTGTGCACCTTATGGCTAGACGTATAGTCTGGCAGCAGGCGTGGCAGTCCTGAGGGAGAGCTTTCCATCAGCCACAGCTCCTCCAGAAGTCCAAGTGCTGGCCTGAGACCCAGATGATGCAGGACACTGACCTCCTTCATGGTCAAGTTATTATTTGTGGTTCCTAATGAAAAGTGACTTACAAGAACTATTTTTTATTACTATTATTTTATTTCATCAGGAGATTTGGCTGTTGTTTTCTTGGTCTGAAATACTTTTTTCGAACTGCAGTTGAAGTGTTTGCTGACATAAAGCTGCTCCATATTTAAAAGGCCATTTATTTCCAACTTTTGGGTTACCTATTTCCAAATCACTGGGGAGGTGAGATGTTCCCTACCTACCTATCTAGCCATGCAAAGTACAGGAGGGAATTAAGACTCAAAGACTTCGCCATAATGTTCTCTACTACCCCAAAGTTAAAACTGCCCCTGCATCCACTTTAAATATTAATGGTGCCATCCAATATTTCAAAACCACAGAATTAGAAAAAAACTGCTACTGCAATGGAAGTACAAACACTTTTTTTGAAATATTTTAATTACCAATTCTTTTTCATAAATGAATTAAATAGCACTTTGATTGCTTTAGAAGAAATATATACAACAATTAAGGAAAATTTGCAATAATTTTACCTGCTTATACCTAATCAAAATAGAAGACAAAAAAAGAAACAAGTTAAATGCTGAATATTAAAATAACCTTGTCATATTTTTTAGAACAATCCATTTTTAATTTTATGGCATTTATAACATAATAGATGTTAGTTGTCAAGTCTTATTAGCATAATAAAGAATTACAACCTGTAGCCATTGGGAAACTAAATTACTGCCTTTACATTTAAGTATTACATTGACAAATACATTGACCTTTACATTATGTTATGCTTAAAGGTTAAAAAAATGCATTACTGTTAGTTTTACTGTCTTTAGACATGAAGTTTCCTCTGAAATGCCTATTGAAAGATAAAAGATTTATATAAATGGGGGGGATAAATTTTTAATATCATGGGACAACATACATAGCATGTCTTCCACAAGGTCAAGACTAGATAGTCCCATGGGAACGAACAGAATATGTAAGTAGAAAAACTACTTTTTTGCCTTTCTAGGGATACTCATCTGAGAATGGCATCTTGGGTAGTGTTATTTTTTAAGCTTCACCTTGCATTGACCATAGTCATAATTAATCTCTTTTAGGTTTTGGATACACTTTTGTATGTTTCATTCATAAAATTATATATAATTTCTTACAGCTGCTTTTCAGAAAGTTTCAAATGGCTACTGGAAGGCCTACCAACATTGCATGGCATCAAAGAGATAGGTAAAACACAGAAATGCATGAAGTTTTAGGATCTGTAACACAGGATTTATTGCCTAGTCCCTTCTGATATTAATATAATAGAACAGAACAGTTCACTTGGAAGGGACCTACAACAATCATCTAATTCAACTGCCTGACCACTTCAGGGGCTAACAATATTATAATAACAATTATAATCATTATGTTATCCTTAAAATAACAATTACAGTCATCATAGTATCTTGTAAAGCAAGTTTGAGAACACTAATGATTCACCAAGCCCAACCACAGTCTTGGTAGCTCATCCTCAGGTATGGTAGTTATCAGGATGAATGTGCCACTGAAGGAAATAAAACACCAAAAGTGTTTTACTCTTCATCTTGTGGGGGAAGAATGTCTTATTTCTGGTTCAGTTTAGGAATTTCTCTCCTTTGTCTCTATATATTCCAGAGGCCCACTCAGAAGCACCCAGCAATGTGAAGAATCATAAGGTTGGGGGTTTTTCACATCTTTTATGCAAAAAGAAATGAGCTGGACATAATACAAAAAACACCCTTCCATTTCTATGCTGATTCGGTTTCAACATCCTTGTGGCAGTAGCACCTGTACTCACAAGTACAGGGATAAATCTGCTGAAATCCCTTTTTATATGGGTTTTCAACCAGCCCTTTTCTTTGGCTTGTAAGCAGTATGCTAACCTGGGTGTTTGCTGACTGATCTGTTAGGATGATGTTAAACTCACTGTGCATTTTTCACTGGCTGTCTACAACGTGGCATATTGATTTTGCCTTTCCCTGGTTCACTTCTAAAACCTACACAGTCAAAACTGTTACTTATTTGAAGCTTTCTGCTTCTCCAGCCCTTTTCTGACAGATATCTGTGTTCTGACACCATCTGCTATCTTCATATTCCATCATTGAACCACAGGCTAGCACTTCTGCTGTGACAGCTTTTGAGGTGTAAAATACACTTCTCTTGACGTCTGCCTCAGCTCATCCATCCTCTATAAAGGTCTGAAAATATTCTTGAGATACTTTACATTTTAATTTCTCTATAGGATCCTTCTTCACCAGAAGGATGCCAATTTTCTGTGGTTTATTGTCTTTTGATTTTGAAGAGAGTTCACATTTTTTGTGTACAAGCTCACAGTGCAGTAGGCAGGCAGGGAACACCTGATATGCCAAATTAATGCTGCTTATTCCTGTCTGCTGTCTGTAAAAGCACAGAGAAATATGCACATGTCCCTTATAGGCGTAAGAGGGCTAGATACTCCAACTCTGTTGACTGCAATGACACACTCCAGTTAAAGAAACCATCTGCTCTCCTAAAATGAAAAGGAAAATACAAAGCAAGCTGATTAGATGAGTTATGGTCTACTGGACTAAGAAATGAAAGCTAATCCCATCTGAGACTACCTCTGCACACAATCAGTCCACCTAATATCTTTACCTTTAAAGTTTTGATGACATTCACCTGATTTTCTCATAAAAGTATCACTGTAAAAGCACTTTGGCAGTTCAGGACCTAAGATGTAGCTCATTCTCCAGCCTTTATCAACCACAACACAACAAAGTTATTCTAGAGCAAGGCACGTCTAAAATTTATTACCTTACCAAAAAAAACACATACACTTCTAATCACAGGAGGAGTGAGGGTTGTGGCTCTTTCTTTTCAAACTGTATCTGATCATCCAAAATTCAACATAACCAAACATATGTGGAACATATTAGAATGTTCATGAGTAATAACAACATGAAAGAATACTTATGAAGGACAACATTAAAAAAATCTCAGTTACTAAAGATGTAGTAAAATAGAAAAAGAATCTGAGAAAAACATCAAAATTATAAACAAGAAACATGGCTAGGAACTGGTGAACTTCCATCTTCGCTAAACACATAAAGAGAATCCGTATTACTGAATGGAGGAGTGATGCTACTTCACAAATTTGAGTAATGCAACATGACGTAGAGAGGAGCACTCTTAAGCATTCCAGTAGACAAAATCACAAATCTAATGGGTTATTGTCATTCAGTTCAAGCGTTACTATTATGATTCATTTCTTATAGGCTTCTTATAGGTCTTCAAACACATTTAATCCATAAACAAGATATCTGATAGTTTGCATTCACATCTTGTCAGAGAGTCTGGCATCAGCAGTAATGTAGTTTGTAAGAAGTTTTATATTAATGAGTATATGGATTTCCATCCCTCTCTTTATTGTTCCAGCGCCTCTCTCACCTGAGTCTTCCATTGCTCATTTTTCCCAGTCATATCATTCAGAAATAAATTTGAACATATTTTAAGAAACCTTTTTCGCCTAAATTCCACATTTGTAATGTTTATAACTTCTCGTCAAATCTATTTCTAAAGCTTATGCCTGCCTAATAGGCTCTACATATATTGTCATTCTACCCAAATACCTACTCTACATCAAGTAAAATAACTAGTTTATGCTTTTTTATACAGCAGGTCCAGAACTCTCATAATAGTACTTGCAAATAGTCTTCCTACAATAATTCCCAACTGATCTAGGTGCATGTATCTAACTAAAGTACTTTCTAAGTTACCTGCCAGCACACTGCCAAAAATCCCTCTATCAGCATTTATTCATGAAATAGACCTATATTCTAAGCAGTTAGTCAAGCTCTCTCCTTTTTGGTTCTTATAAAAATCCTTATTTCCTTCCAAGAGAAGAGGCCTCCTCCATGAATGTTCATAATAAATAAATCTATCAATGCAGTAGTTCAAATTTCTTTCAATGTCCTGGAAAATGAAGATACAAGGATATCTAGGTCTGCTACCTTATTTATCTTAAGAACATTTCACAAGCATCCACATCTTTATGATGTAACTAAGAAATTTTTTTCTTATATTTCTAAATGAGTGGACAGGTACTTAAGATACTTGAACTATTTTAATCACTCTTTTGGTTTTTGTATTTCTCTGCAGCACATAATTCATAATAAAACTTATGCAAAATTATCTGTTACCTCTTATGAAGTAATTGTTAGCTGCCTTGTCACAAATTTTATATCAATAATGTTTTTCATAAATTTTCTTGCTAGAAGTCTGTCTGTACTAATATCCTACTATAAATTTATATATTTTTATTCAATATATGACATTATTATATCCATTTAATATTTATCTGTTTACATAAATGCTTGTCATTTTTTCATTTACATGTAAGTTTTCAGTTACATATGTAACATCTTGAAAGGTACTCTTCAGATAAACATAGTTTTTTCTGCTTTATCATTTTGCCAAAGCAATAGCTTTATCTCTAACTTTATCTCTAATTTCTTTTTTTAAAAAAGAAGAAGAAAGAAGGAAAGAAAGAAGAAAAAAAAAGAAACTATTTGTTTATGTTTAAATTGAATGAAAGGGCCTATGAGACAACCTTCTGCAGTTTTAGGAGGCTTTTTTAATTTGTTCTGCTTTGGTCCTTTTACAAGGGGAAGCATCACCAATAAAACTGCCTATAACTACACTCTGCCAATACTCCACAGGATTTCTTTTTCTGACATAAAAGGAAAACAGTTAAATTGGTAGTCACAGAACTCTGCTCAGTCCTTGGGGGTATTACCAGGTTGCCCAAGTCCCATATTCTATAGTCCAAAACCCTAAACATATCCTGCTGCTATACCTCTTAGCCTTTTTTGCTTTCCCCAGAATGTATAAGCTCACCTCCACCCTGCTTAGTGCTATCACCTCTGCCCAGAGAACCTCTTACAGCTGCCCCTAAAAAGCCAGGCAACTGCACCACAGTATCCCATGGACCAGGCTCTCAAGCAACACTCAAGTACTCTCCCACACACCACTTCCTATCCCATCCCCTCCCCACACATTTTCTTCCATCTCTCACCTTTATGCTTGCTTCAGAATGTGTCCTTCCTGCTGCTTTCTTAATCATCATCATAGGAAATTAAATATGATCTCCCTCTCATATTTCTATTTTTCAGTTTTCTTTCTTGAATATTACTGTTCAGAGTAGCACAAACCTTAACTAACTTTAATATTGATATTTTTCTTATCTTCCCTCCCCCTTGTCTTTTGGATCATTTTGCTCTTGAGCTTAACAGTGTAGCAATCTGTACTTTGGTGTGTTCTCACTTTCTGTGTTGAAGGAAAACTGAATTTTTCATACTCTTCCACTAGATTCAATTTCTCAAGGATTTAATCCTGTCTTTTCTATTCTTTATGATGTACTGCTGCTCTTGATGTGTTTAAAAGGGAAAAAAAAATCCTATTTTATATTTTCTGTTTCAAGACAGACTGTAATCTTCTTCAGGTCTTTATTCCTCAGTGTAGCTTGTGACAGGTCTTGAAACACCAGTACCATATGTTCTCCCAGAGTAAGATCAGAAAGCTTGCTGCTTTTCTTTTTTTTTTTTTTTTTAAAGACTCTTCTTTCCACTCAAAACGGTGCAGTCTTAAAATTGTATTACCATGTTTACCTGAACTGAGAATAGGAAAGATAAAGAGCTCTATGCACTTGTCTACCTATGAGCCCTGCAATTATTTTCTATTGTAGAAAGGCACAATTCTTGCCTTAATATTTAGCACACACTCCTCCTTCTAAAAAAAAAAAAAAAACCCTCGAAGCCATATTTGTTCTTTCACAATTTTCTACATCCTCTTCAATATCTTTTATTTTCTTTGTAGTTATATTGATTTATTTCATAAAGCTATTATATATCAGATCTTTATCCATATTTACCTCACAGATAAATATTTGATTTTTGCTTCCAATTCTTAACCTGCTCAAACTTCAGAGATCAGACAAAAGTGGACCCCTCAAAATCCTGTCCAGCAGTAGGAACTGGTCTGTCTGCCCTCTCAGCACATACTGGCCCTCCTGTGGTGGTCATTTTTGAGCTCCATGGAAGTTTCTCTGGGAAAAATCCCCAGATACAAGTGTCCACCAGTTCCATAAAAAAGGAAAGACTTTTTGGAAGTTCAGCATAAAAAATTATGACATTTGCATTTTCCACCATCCCATCCTCTTTCCCTCCATCTTGGAGCACTGAAAGCAAGACACCATGTGCTGTGACAATAATGCCCCCGGCTAGCCTGGATCTGTATGGGTTCCAGACTAACCTAGGATTTAGTAGACCAAGTGCTCAGTGACAATAGTATAAAAAAAGATGAGAGAACTGGTCTTAGGATCAGCATAAAGATTTCTTATTCCACCTGTATTTTGCATGTACTATGTTTTCAGAAACTTAATTTTATTAACACTACTTCCTCCATATTAATAAATGATACACTAAAGATTATATGCATTAACAAGAACGTATTCATGCTAGCAGTAGTAATTCAAATTGAGTATCCAAAGAAACAAACATGTAACATATATAGCTCTGGTCTCAAAATGGCTAAGCACAGGCAGGGAAGATTCTTCACACATCTTAATACAAATGCCTCTCAAACTCTTGCCTTGATTTGACTAACTACACTCCTTGAACATAACTTTATCAGTACTTCACCATACTTCACAGATGGTACTATGGAAAAGTTCAGCGATTGGGCCTCTCCAGGAATAAAACATCGCAAAGTTTTACCAAGCTTATGAAAAAAACTATTTTCATAACGAGAAATTGATATCTCTAATTTTCATTTGCTCTAAGTTTTAACCCTGCATTAAATTTAGCACAGAATTTTTTTGCACTACTAGTAGACCTGAAGCCATTCAGGATAATACCTTTTTTTATTAAAGGCTAGAAGAAAACCACAGCCCACTCACCTTTAATTAGAGACCTGTAAAAGCATACTTTCGCTGCTGTATTAACAGACAGATGTGCTTCCCTGAATGCCACCTGCGATCAAAGCCATCCAGTTCTTGCAGGGCGTGCTGTACTGCTAGACATGACAGTTTGACAAACCACAGGTGGATGTCAGGCCAGTAAAGACATACATAACATCAAACTTTTTCAGCTACATTCAGCTCCCCCTCGACACCGCCAGGCTTTGTGCAGGTCCACTTCATGCACACCTCACTGAAAGATCGGTGTGTACCTAAATGAGTATAGATACGCCCATCTCACGCAAGGGAGAATAGCACAGAAACACCAGACCTGGCACAAACCCATGTCGGGGCTGGGTGGTCTACAAAGCCTCCACAGAGCACAGGTCAGTGCTCAAACTGCTGGCCCAGGTCCCAAAGTGCGGTCAGTAGCCTGTGTTGCTGCTGGCAGCAAGTGACCTGGCACCCATGCTGCCAGCACCACCCAGTACAGCACTCCTACAGCCCACTGAAAAGGAACTAGGATCAGAGATACTGTGGGACAAAAAGAGCTGGGCAGGGAGGGTGGTCAAGAGGCAATGCCTGAAAAACTGAGGGCAAACTCAAAACTGGTGTCCCTGCCCGTGGAAGGGGGCTTGGAACTAGATGATGTTTAAGGTCCCTTTCAACCCAAACCATTCTAGGATTCAAACATATGCTCCCTTGCCTACTCCTTTTGTAAAACTCAGTAACAGCCTTTATCCCTTTTCCCTCAGTACCTTATTCTCCTCCAGTAAAGTCCTTGAAAATATAAAGACTTCTGTCTACTTTGTCTAAAAGAAAAGATTACAGCCCCTTAAACATGAGAGGAGGATAACCATCCATCAGCCAGGGCACCTCAAAACCTCTCATGAACTGCAGTCTTGGAGAACCTGGGAAAGAAAATGGGTTCCTCATTCCCAGCTCTAAGCCCAACACAAATGTCATGCTTGGCAAGATGATGCCTTCAGTTTCTTAAGATGACAAATCACTTTGTCCTTGATACTTAGGTATCCCAGACTTCTTATTACTGTAGCACATTTGTAGGCTCTGGCAACAGAACAGTGTATTTGTAAACCTAAAACAGACAGCATTTTAGTGACATTTAGTGTCACCAAAATGAAAAATAATTGCTCACCACTGGCTATAAATTAAGTATGTTTATTTTGCCAAGGGCAACATTTACTAGAAATTGTAAATAGCAAGCAAGTCAGAAATCACGTAAATCATGATCCTAGCTAATTAAATTTTGCATCTAATGGACTAAAATTTATTGACAGCTCACTAAAATGAATTAAGAAATGCAGTAACTGCATTTGTTGAAAGTAATAAAGTGTTGCTGGGGTTGATGGGGGGTGCGGTTGGTTGGGATTTTTTTGCAAGCACTTAGAAGGTTATTATAAAATTGCTCTGGGCCACACTGTTAACATACAACAGCCAATTACTATTCTTTAATCAGAGAAGACATTCCTATTTATTGGAAAATAACTTGCTCAGGCTATTGTTTCCAATTTTTATTCCTGCTTAAGGAAGTGGACACTTACTAAATATTGAAACCTAAGAAGGCAATAGAGAGATGCGAGATACATGTGCCAATTTACTTTCTATTAACTTTCTTCAGTCATTCCAGATTTCCATCCTGTAATTTGGAAATAATTAATGTAAACATCTTTGTTATTAAGCTAACTAATAGTCTTCACAGTGGGAGAATGCACGTGTTCAGACCTGCACTGCGATTTGCCATATGGTTGACAGATCATACTTTATCTTTACTTGCAATGCACACTAACTTCTAACCAACTCATCCATTGACTGGTTTAAGCATTAATCCCAGAAACACAAACCACAGAAAATAGATATTCTGGCAACAAAAAGAATATAAAGCAGAAGCCTGAAGGTGGAGGCACATTAATTAAATCAAAGGAAGAAGCTCCACTGTTCTGTGGTAAAGGACAAGAATACAGGCAGGGATTAAATAGCAAATAAAGAAAATGGAAAAATAAAAAGAGGGTTAGAAGAAGAAAAATGTGCAGCTGACTCAACAGAGCAACACATTATTGACAGCTATATTGGGACAAAAAAAAAATGGTACTTTATGGCACACACAAAAAGGCATTACTAAAATAGCTAGGATGCTAAATGCAGGAACTGGAAATAACCACATGTATAACAATGGAGAGTGTCTGATGGAAAAAAACAGCTGGAAATTCCCACAGAAACAAGATGTTTCTGAGGTTAACAATAGGTGATATGTCACTAACATCTGTGCTAATTAGTAAATTCAAGGATTTGTATAGGACTTTCAGAGATGGCCTTCACCTCAACTGTAAAGGAGCAAGCAGATTAGCAGCTAATTATCTGAATAGACTTTTATATTAACAGTGATGGTCAGAACAGGAATTGTGTATATCCACCTTTAATGAAGCTATACAACTGAATAACAACCGTGCCTTTCATTCCCACATAATTCCTGCACAGCAGGATGGTAAATTCTCTGGGAATGTTTTCTGTTGTGTGTGACTGCAAATGTTGAACATGACTGATATCTTCCTTGAGCTATATTTTTTATTTCAGCACACTTGCCTCCATCGATATGATTTTTAGATCACATTTAAATTACTTGGTACTCATCTGTAAAAGCAATCATCAAATACTTTAATTCATTGACAATATTTATCTTCATAAGCCCAAACTCAAGGTGTAAGTCTAACATATTGCCTTTAACAGTTATGATACCACACTTATCTTTCTGGTCTGCCTCCAAAATGCTGAGCTTCATCATAAAAACTTTTTATATTTTATTATTCTTACATGCATTCATAACTTCTTCTTGACTCAAATTACTTCTTTAATGAAGATGATCCTACAATAACATCTTAAATTAGTATGCCTTAAGTCCTGAAAGAAGAAACACTTCACATCACCCCTTCTTCCCCAAGAACCCTTTTCACAATACTCAGCAGGGGGAAATGCTAGGGGTGGAAGAGGAAACAGAGAGCTGGGAACTCCATGGAACTCAGCAGCAGAGATTTTGGCCTCAACCCAGAGCTGTGCAACATCTCACCACCAGGACACACATCTGTGGTCACCAACCACTGTCATTTACAGGCTCTTGAGAGTAAGAGAAAAAATAACATGTATAATAAAACATTTATGAATCTTAAAAGAACTAGTCTGTATTCAGTTGTAGCATGTATTTACAGTGTACAGCCACACATATTTCACTTCAGGCCCCCAGGGCCATTTTTCTATTTATATTCTGTTATCCCAGTGAACACCAGCAGAAACTGCAATTCAGTTGACAAAAAGCTTCCCAATCTTTATTTTAAATCTGTCATACGGTTCTTTTGACAAAAACAAATGAGGATCCTAAAGAAAACTATAGGTTAAGCAACATAACTATTCCCCTTGGACCCACAAGTGAAAAAAATCAGTTAAAAGTATCTGAGATGCTACAAGTTTTGCTTTAAATCATTGTTGATCAAATCAAAGAAACTAAACTTGAACTCCTTTCTTGAAACCTCCTACACTGCAAGTAGGTTTAGGCAGCTGGTTCATGGATGAAGTGTAACTGCTTTTAATTCTCCTCCTTGAGACAGGCCATGTGAAAGTATTGACAGAACAAAAGCAAAAGGGTTTTTTTAACTGCAAAGTATTAAAGGGTTAACACTGCAGTCTGCAACAAAAATAGTAAGTAGTGTCCTCTCACTCTACACTGATTATCAGAGCCAATATTGTACACCTTATCTATCCATCTTTCAGACCAATTATATACCTAGTAAAATAATTTCAGTTATTCAAGAACTATACAAAATTTTAAGTAAATTTAAGAGAAAGATATTTGGATCACTGATGTTTATTTTAAAAGCCATACATAACAACATGTGAAAATTAGGGAAGCTACTTAACAAACTAGGTTTTCTAAGAAATCGTTTCCACTTTGGATGAATGTACTGATTTGCAGTGCCCTGCTTCAGAATGCAGAGAGCAGTGCCTGGGGAATGCACAAAAGTTTTTGGAAGGTGTTTTAGAGGTTTTCTAAATGCCTTATGCAAGCAAGGTTTCCCTTCTGTCTCTTGTTGAGAAGAAAAAATAGACAGTGAATAAGAGATGAAGATAATACAAAATCTTTGAAGTCCTTCTGGTTATTCCCAACAAAACCAACATATACACAAAAATTAAGTATTAAAGCAGGAGCTGTTAACATGCATTTTGATTTGTAAATATTAGAGATTTGATTAAAAGAGTGCTGGAGAAAAAAGTCAATTATGTGTATCACAAGTTCACTTCACATTTTTTGTAATAATTTATCACATAATCTTTCATGCATATGTAACAAATTTTCCACCCAGCTATAGCTCCTACATGGATACATGCTACATGCAGAACCAGAATCACAAGATATTCTATATAGGAATATACTGCATGCGAGCCAAATAATAGTTCAAAACATGCACACATTGAAAATTCAGCTGTCTACTGCTTGGATTAGAGAAGCTGCAACTTTTATTATCAAATATCATATACAAGGAACCTTTATCTTCACTTGTAGATACTGGGTAAGATGCAGCTGCCCCACATGTTCTTTCACCGTGATGCAGCAGCACGACAAGGCATTTGGCAAGCCACAAGCAGAGGAGAGCAGTGGCTAAGTGCAGGGGGCAAAAGGCTATGAAGTCTAATAGACATTACATCATGCAGGTGGTAATAGCAGCAGCAGATGAACAAACTCAGCATGGTTAGAAAACAGTTATAAATGCTTTACTATTTATAGGCTGGAAATATCCATATGCACCACCACAAGATACAAGCAAGAACCGGGGAATGAATGCATACATATACACACACACTCTATAGATGTGATGATTTTTAAACAGAAAAATCTTTACTTCCAAACCCTAGATCCCAGTAGAATTACACAGCTCTGGGTCATTTTCAACTTTCTCAGCATCTTAAGAAAGAGAGTCATAAGTTCAGAGAGAAACAAGGTAGAAATTAGAGAATATATTTTACTCGCTGGTACCACAACTAGCAGATATAAGCCATATGTAGCCAAATGGATCAGCTTAAAATTCTGCATCATTCAAAATCCTCAGCCCGGAGAGGACTTTTCTTGGAGAGAAATCAGAAGAAATAAATCAGATTAACTTATCAAATTTTTAAAACACTTGAATTGCCTTTGACCCATTTAACTCCAGAAAAGGTCTGGCACTTTGTACAATCCCTTAGGAAATATCTTGCATTTTCTTCTTTCAAAATTTAAAATAAAACATTATTCGCTTATTAGTTATTATTATAAGTGAATCATGCCTTACCAAGATAACCACTGCGAACAGAAAACACTCTTAAACTAAGCAGATGCTAACCCATGACTCTCAAAAGCATACACAAAGGTTGGAAATTTAAAAGGATACTGAAGTAGTAAGATGCTCAAATCTCACTGAATTAAATGGGAGTTTGGCACCCAATTCCTCTAGATTGCTTTGAAAAGTCTACGTTGAACAATTGCCAATAATAAATAGAAAATCTATTTAAAAAACAATCAAGCTGTCCAGAAGTATTTTACGAACAGAAGGAATTAAATTTAGACAAGTTCATCTCTAATAATTCCACAACCTCCACGCAACTCTGCACACCCTATAAATAAAAGACAAAATCAGACTTTTCAAATGGCATATGGCATACCTTTCCATGACAAATGAAAGAGAGATCAGTTTTTCTAAGCCCTTGTATCTTTGCTGTACAGTGTAGTCCCCCAGGTTACAGAAACTTCTGTCACTGAGTTTTCCATTATTTACATAATTAGCAAGATGCAAGTTATCCTAGCCATTACAGCTGTCAAAAAAATATTATTACTGTAACTGAATTTTATGTTTGCAAATGATAAAAAAAACATTAAGACAATACTTATAGAAGATAGGTGAACTTGGTTCTTTAATTCCTGAACTTTGTCTTTGAAGGGAGGTTGTTTAAAACATTCGGAGTGCTTCACCATAATTTCCAGTCCCCACAGAAATAAGAATTCTTAGTGGAGCTTTCAATTCAGTTTTCATGCAAAGCTATTTAATTTTATTATCAAAGTATAAAAATTAAAGACATTAACAACATTTGATTTAAATAATAATCTGGCATATATTATTGCTTTTCTAGATTTCATTTTGAAACTATTTCATACAGCAATATGCAAAACAAGTTAAAATGATGGGACATGTGACTTAAAAAGATATTAATAAACATTTATAATGCCAGATGTTTCCTTCATATTATTATCAAAGATAAAAGGTGGTTAGATCCTTTGTTTAGTAAACTAAACATAGTAGGAAGTTTCCCTGCAAGACCCCTGCACACTTATGCTGCAAAATCATGGATAGAAACACTCTGCTCCCACAGCCAGATCCCAAAGGCACTCCAGACATATCTGTGGGAAACTCAAATGCAAACTTCAGGGAAACTGGGGAAGGAACATCCACCATAGACACGGGGCAACAGCAGCAAAGGAATAAGCAGAGCTTCACAGGATTACTGGACTACGACAGGGACCTCATTCTCAGCTTTTGTCTACTATTTACACCTGTGTAAGGGAGTCTAAAATACCATCGATAGACTTCAGTGGCATTTAAATATCCACTTTATGCAGTGTGCCTACCACCCAGCAGAAAGGCCAGGAGTTTTTGAACAATGATTTAAAACTTCTAATTATTATTCCATAGCAATCTTAATAAAAGAATTATATAACAACTCTCACCTTATTTAAAATTAAAAATAGTTTCTATTCATTATCATCTGAAGAATGACACTGAAAATATGTAAGAGAAGAGCTACAGGGAAACTTTTTGTCTAAGCAGGTACAGCAGTCACCATTTTTGGCTTATAATTATTTGATTGTATGCGTCCATCTCATATCCCTGTACTAAAAAAAGGTTTTGACATTATGTACCTCTAGACAGATGTTCTGTGCTGTAGGAAGCGGCCATTGGAGAGCAGCAGCTAGAACTGACTTTATAGATATATGAGATGTCTGGCAGAGTATTGGACCTCAACCTCAACAGACTGTGCTTTCAGATCATAGAGGCTCCTAACACAGCCCATTGGTCCATGAGCACATGGACACCATGAGCAGCATGAACACCACTGATACTGCTCTAGCAAAACAACCACCAATATTTTCTTTTATATCAGCAATCTGAGATAGATTAGCAAGCAAAACTGCAAGCCTCTCAGGTAGGACAAACTTATTTTAAGTGAAATATATCTAATTGTATTTAATAATACCTATTGTTTAGAAGTAACTTCCTAGCTCATAACAGTACACAAAGATAATCCTTTACATTTATTTAGTTATTACACATTTTCCATCAGTATCTAGCACAATAATTTACATCTCTGCTGTTCCATTTTCTTCTACCTTGCCTCTTACTCTTTCACTTACACTTTTAGCAGTGTTGGGACAGAGACCAAGTCTTCATCAGGAACACACAAGTAGTCTTCTGCAGCCTAATCACCCCCTCTCAAACTCCAGTTAGTTTTCACATTACTAAACGTTGTAGCAACCATTTTGTAATACTGCACTGGCAAACAGCTCCAGTAAAACAAATTCCAATGGAACAGGCAGAAATTAGGAACTTGGTCAAATGATGAATGACAAAATATCCCCAACTTCCACAACAGTCCATCATCAAAAAACCCCATTTTATTACAGTGATAAGCTTTTTGTCCCTTGCATCTCACACAAACAAAAGTTTGCAAAGAATGAAAACTGAAGGATAATGAAAGAAACAGTGTGTCAGGTTTTACATTTTACTGAAAACTCCTAAAATCAATTGTGTCATCATTCACTACATTGTCGGACATATGATACTTTCTCCAGCTGCAATATACTGCTAACAGAGTCACCTTCAAATCACCATCACACTCATCTCACCAATGAGAGAAGGAAGTATATTTCCCTGGGATTCAAATATTCCAAATTATATCAAATTGTTATCTGTTCTGCCCATACAAGTAGATTCATTTTCCTTGGATCTCATCAAATAAAGTTTCAGATCTTGGGTTCAGGTCCTTTTTTTTTTTCATTTTTGAGCTGCACAGTTCTATACTAGTTCAATAAAAAAGCTGAAGAAAAAGAACCATTTCTGTCCCTTCTAAAATTACAAAAAAAAATTATTAAAATTTAGTTTGCCCTCTCTAGAACAAAATTATAAATAGCAGCACAAAGCGGGAATTCTCAGTTACTCCAAAGTTAGAGGAAGTGGTAGAAAGCAATTCACAGATTTCTGAGAAAAACCAAAATTCTTCCCACATGCCATTCTGCTCAATGAATCTGTACAAGCATACTTTGAGATCACTGTCAATCTGTAGGTAATATGGTGTCAGCTTTGTACAAAAACATGTTCCCCAGACCTGGCTTTCAGATTCCTGTCTTTGCATTTTTGTGAGCAAAGACTCTGCTGTCAATGCTAGTAAGCTACATCTTTCAGTCCTCGTTTCCTAAATGCAAAACCTTCTCCACCCAGAATGAGATCCCCGAGTGGTCAATACAGTGAAGCAGTCAGGATCTGCTTTTTTTCTTCTTCCTCCTAGAAAATAAAGGAGCATGGTTCAGACTTTGAAAGGATGGGAACAGTTGTTCCTATCTGAACAACCACGGTGCAGCTATTTGTTCTCCAAGATCAGAGAACGAGAAGTACTTTTTAAACTTCAACCAGTAGTTCTCTGGAGAGAACAGACTGCTTTCTGAAGAATAAATTAAGCATTCAATTAAACTCTACAACAGGTAAGTACTGTTCTTACCCTTTTGGGGAAATGTGTTCAATGCTATTATTACAATCCCCTGCAAATGACTCCAATAAGTGACATTGAACTGAGAAATTCTCTTCTCAGCTCAAGCAAAATGTTCAACATAAATAACACATAGATTTAAGAAGTGAGAAAAATTAAATAATTACTTCAGTTATTTTGCAAAATATGAAAAAATGCAGAATACTGTCACTATACCAGATCCTGTTCCAAAATTGCAGGGCTAGGTCAGTGGACATCTCCATTTCTGTAGATCCATATGTGCAGCAGGGCTTCCCATTCCCTTTCCAATTCTCTACTTTCCAGAATTACAGATGCATATATATGAATATTGAGGTATTTCTAAATGCAAAATAATGCTATAGAAATATGGTATTAAAGAATTGATCTGTCTCTATTGATGGAGCATCTAATTCAGGTTAAATGATTATGTTTATGAAATAGCTTCAGGATTTATTATTTTTTGAGCATGATAACTCATCAACTACAGTTTAGCTTGCAGGACTTTAAGCAGAGAAGTTAATTAACAATAATTTTCAAACTGCCAAAAGCTGCTATAGGTTCAGCAAGTATTCTATATACATATGAGCATGACCTAAATAAATAAATAAAAAGATAATGCTTCCAGACCACTGTGCTTATTACTAAAATTAATTGGGCAATATTGACTTGGATATTTTAATAATCTACAATAGTAGCCTCTGAAGATACAAATATTCCTTTTACTTTAGTATTAAAACACTGACCACAGTGATTTGATTAAGCAACACATGCACCTCTAGCTTCGATGCATTTTAAGTAAATATTATGCTGGACAGTAGGTACCACGTTGAAAGGAGTTCTCCAAGCTTGACTAGGTAAAACAGAAAGAGTAAACCAAAGTAACGAACCAATTTTTAAGGTTTGTACCTGATTTAGTAAAACTATATTTGGACAACCTAGTAGGGCTGGAAGAAAAAATGAAAACAGCAATATCTGTGCCTGAGCAAAATTTGGAAAAAATATTTCATATATCAATAGGAAAAAAAAAGTTATATCACAATACCATGAGATAAACTTTCAACTCTTGAGCAACAATAGCTGTAAATTTCCACTGAACATCTACTTTTTATTGCTGTGTATATCAGACTAGTTCTCTTGGCTTCTAAGCCTTACAATGCTGTGGCATTTAACACTTAATTACCTTATTGGATTCAAGCACTCTTGAACTGTAATGTTCTTTTAATAAGATTTTATACAGTGTTTCTATGCAAGCAAATCATTATTACAGGCACAATACTTTCTCACACTAAGACCCTTTTCACTATTAAAACAAAGACTTGAATCCATTCTTTATTGCAAGAGTAAACAACAAATAATTTACAGTAAGTTACTCTGAACGAAAGCAAACATCATTTTAGAATACCAAGCAAACAACAAACAAGAAAGAGTAGCCACTTGGGTAAGATATGAGTATACACTACTCATGTAAGCATTGCGAGATTATAATCACAAAGCACATTTATTATCAGTCTAAATTTAACAGGGCAGACATGATGGAAAGAAAAAATACATGTATATGTGTGCATGCATAGCATTCTCCTGGCAAAACTGGCTGCTCGTGGCTTGGATGGGCACACGCTTTGCTGGGTAAAAAACTGGCTGGATGGCCGGGTCCAAAGAGTGGTGGTGAACAGAGTTAAATCTGGTTGGTGGCCGGTCACAAGTGGTGTCCCCCAGGGCTCGGTTTTGGGGCCACTCCTGTTTAACATCTTTATTGATGATCCAGATGAGGGGATCGAGTGCACCCTCAGCAAGTTTGCAGATGACACCAAGTTGGGTGGGAGTGTTGATCTGCTCGAGGGTAGGGAGGCTCTGCAGAGAGACCTGGACAGGCTGGAGCAATGGGCTAAGGCCAACTGTAGGAGCTTCAGTAAGGCCAAATGCTGGGGGCTGCACTTGGGCCACAACAACCCCCAGCAGCGCTACAGGCTTGGGGAGCAGTGGCTGGAGAGCTGCCAGTCAGAGAGGGACCTGGGGGTGTTGATTGACAGCCGGCTGAACATGAGCCAGCAGTGTGCCCAGGTGGCCAAGACCACCAATGGTATCCTGGCTTGCATCAGCAGGGACAGGGAAGTGATCTTACTCCTGTATCGGCACTGGTGAGGACGCACCTTGATTACTGTGTTCAGTTTTGGGCCCCTCACTACAAAAAGGACATTGAATTACTCGAGCGTGTCCAGAGAAGGGCAACGAAGCTGGTGAAGGGTCTGGAGCACATGTCGTACGAGGAGCGGCTGAGGGAACTGGTGTTGTTTAGTCTGGAGAAGAAGAGGCTGAGGGGAGACCTCATCGCCCTCTACAACTACCTGAAAGGAGGTTGCAGAGAACTGGGGATGAGTCTCTTTAACCAAGTAACAAGCGATAGGACAAGAGGTAATGGCCTCCAGTTGCACCAGGGAAGGTTTACACTGGATATCAGGAAGCATTTCTTTACAGAACGGGTTGTTAGGTGTTGGAATGGGCTGCCCAGGGCGGTGGTGGAGTCCCCATCCCTGGAGGTGTTTAAGAGTAGGGTCGACATAGTGCTGAGGGATATGGTGTAGTTGGCAATTGTCAGTGTTAGGTTAAAGGTTGGACTGATGATCTGGGATTCTGTGATATATATAAATATATATATATATATATATATATATATATAAAAAATGTACAGTTAATGAATACACACACATTTTTCTCTGGATAGAACCCCTGTTTTCTTGACCTACCAGTGTGCTATGATCAACCTAAAGAGAGAGTGCATTGCTGAAACAGGATCTTAAATCACAATCACAGAATTATTTTCCTAGGTGAAGTTACCAGCACCTCTGAAATGTGTAAAAACCTGTGAAACAAAGACATGTGATAGCAGGTGAGAATGGCTTCCAGCTTAGCACAGCTCTTGAAGCAGTGCTACCAGATTTGCCGATGGGATGTTGGTAATTGGTTGATCCTGCAGGAACATCTCTAAGTTGTTCTCTGTTGGAAATCACTTACATCCAGTACCAGGATGGGAAAGTCTGCTAATTGACTATGTCTATTCAGAGAATCTGAGCTGCAGTTGGCAGCCAAAGGAACTGGCAACAAGAATATTGTTAGCTTCAACACTTACTAAGCTTTCCATCTAGGAAACATTAAAGAGGAATGTATACAAGCAGCATTTCAGGATTATCAGAACACACGTTTTACTTCTGTGGACAGAGAAAAACATGCCATGCCAATTTTCCACAATTCATTTGTCATTACCAAAGTTTTGTGTGATTTCTTCCAGTGTAAATCCAACACTTGGACCCTTTTCCTGCAAATAATAAGCTGAAGGACAAGCCATTACATCCCTTGGCTAAGTTTTTTGTCCTTAGTTGACTAAAGATCCATTGCCCGACTGATGCACAGGAAACCTGTACTTGTACTTCTGCGCAGACCTACATGTCTATGTAGGTTGCCGTAGCACTGACGGCCTAAGCCAGGCAGACCTAGTCCGGAAGCCACATCCATACAAACTTCAGGGCTTCTCAGCAGAGCTAGCTCAGGCACCCTACCTCAGTAACACAGCTGCAAAATTTCTGGAACAAAACTTTTTTTTCTTTTATTTTTTTAAAGAAATGCACATCTGTATGAACCTACTCACGTAACTATAACTTAGAGTGGGGAAAGAGTGACAGATGGTTACAAAATGAAAAGGATATGATCAGGAAGAAAGTTCTTTCTTGAGATAAAAGTTCTTAGACAGAACTGCTGAGGCAGAATGTAAGGTATGAATAATTTTAAACTATCTGCCTCCCAGGAAGCTGGTTTCATGTGACAGAGTATGCCTGTGGAACAAAAGTGTGACTGCCACAGCTGAAGTGCTACATTTAATATAGTTACCTCAGACACCAAAACCTCTGAATTCACATCAGCTTGGATTTCAGGGCTGCCCAGGTTGGGTACAAGAGAGTGGTACAGCCATGCGGGACCCCGTAACTGCTCCTCCTCTGGGAGCCCTGAGCTAGTGCAGGTACTCCAAGCCAGGCACAGTGCAGAAACGCAGCACAAACACAGTTTAAGGCCAAAACAGAATTGTGAAGTTTACCTTAAATTATACCCAACCACTAGAGCCATCTGACCTCAGCCATGCACACCCTCAGCATACCTCTGTGAATTCTCTGTCCCTGGACAACTCCAGCCACTTGCCACCACCAAAAGTCATGCAACAGCTTGATTAACAGCAAGAACCTGGCCACAGAAGCTCTATTTAAGATATCAAGATTAAGCTGATTTCAGTGGGAGTCTACTGAAATGGTGAATTTAATCACAACCATTAAGTCAGTAAAATTACATGTCAGTAGGTGTGATAACTGTCAGATGGAGAAGGGAAAAAAAGGAAAGAGAAAGCATAGATAAAAATTACAGCTTAGGCATTCTGCTAGAATGATAAAAATACGTGGGATGGAACTGAGAAATGAGCTCCAAAGATGACCTAGGCGAAAAGAAATGTATGAAGAATGTTATTCTGTATGACTTGAAGACTTGGCAGTTAATTTTCAAGATTGGAATAAATTGTCTTTCAGAAATGATTATTTTTTTAAAATTCTTATTAAGAAGTGATATGGTGGCAGTGGTTAGTAACTCACAAGTTTATTACACATTTACATGGAAAGTGCTCCAAATATACTTCAGCTTTTCAGTGTAAAACTCTTTAGATAGATACGTACAGTCAGATAAACAGGTCATGGTCATCTGCGCAGATCATACATGTAATGCTACAGGAAATATTGGTTTAGAAAGTGTCCTTCAGCTAGCAATACACAATGTAAAATACATAGACACAGGCTGCAATGATTGAAAAAAAGCTATTTGAAAGACCTTTTATGCAGTCACACAGGTTTAGAAATGGATAAACATTTAAAAGTATAAATTCACATACCAAATCCACAAACTGTAGAATAGCCTGTTTGGATCAGAAAATTCATCACTCAAAAAAAAAAAAAAAAAAAATCAGCATTGGTAATGGCATTGCAACTCCTTTTATTCTATGCAAGCCTTCAAAGTTCCTATACACCCACATCTTTAGAAGCAGTCTCAAACCTCTGAACGCTGGAGCATAACAGAAAGTTATATATGGAGAAGCCTTTGTACATGTGTGAAATTACATAAAGATGATAAAGAAGTTAGAGGAAAAGAGGATTGCCAAGGTGAAAAGCAGTCATAGAAAGTAAAAAGATAATCCACTTTATTTCTGGCATTTTCCGTATTCATGAATTTCAAGCCAGTTCAGAAAATAATGGATGCATGATTGCCCAATCCAAGAGTTGCCTTTCTTGTTTTCTCCTCCATTAATCACCTCAGTTAATCTATTTACACACGTGGTGCTTATATCACTTAGCCCGTGAAAACAAGAACAAATCAGACAAACAAAACCAAAACAAAACCAACCAAACTTGGTAGTGGGTTTTTTGGCTGGTGGTTTTGGGTTTTTTCCTCCCAATTGTGGAGGCAAATGTCTTGCTCTATGCTGCTCGCTCACTGATCCTGCGATTCCTGTATTTGTTGCTGTACAGGGAGACACTCTGAGCTAACCCTGGATGCAGGAAACAGTTGAAACATCATGATTAAAAGTGTAAACTATCCAAGTAGTCTAACTTCTGGCTTCTTTATGAAGGGACACTAGAGGTGTAAGTAGTGTTATATACTTAAAAAAAAAAAAGTTAATAGTCTCAAACCCTACTCGGAAAGAAAACTTAATTCAAATACCCAATCTCCCACAGGGCACAGGGTTTAAGACCAGACTCTACACCTCACATTTAGGTAGCTTATAACTCAGCACAGAACTTTTGGATTACCATGCACTTGCACCAAATGAAGCATTCATGTTCTGTTCCTGGAAACACCACCAAAACCAAGACACTGCAGAAATTTAGCCCAGTCACATTACATCATGAAACGGGAAAAGAGACACCCTTAAGATTTCTACTAACAGGTGCTAGCATATCACAAAACTATAGGCCTGCCAGGAAAAGAGAGACAGGATCAATCTTTTACTTCACATGTTTGATACCTAATCTTTTTTGCTTGTTGAGATGAAAAAAGTTGAAAAATATTTCTGCTGTTTATGCTTAAACCTCTCAATTCAAGTTTCTGCCCTGGCAGGTGGCTGCTGCATGCCCATACTTATGGAAATAGAACTGCAGTTATCCCATCAAATGTCTTGCCATGGTCTGAGGTCACTGGGCCCTGCACACTCCTCCTACAAGGACAAATGATTTCACTAAAATAGCTCCAGCTCTTATTCTCAGCTGAAAAACAAAGCTTCCAGTGGGCAACTGTTTTACACCCTTCTGGACAGGAGGTAGAAAGTGTTCAAACCTCTCTTCCACTTTATTCACAAGTTTGTATCATACATGCCATCAAGAGGACTTGTTCAATCAACAGAAAATCCCAGCAAACTCAATTATTTCAAATGTCAGTTGGTTTTGTTTCGGTTCATACCTTCCAACCATAACTGCACAAAGTATTAATCACTATTTCATGTATCTACAGCTGCTCTTGTATGTCATGATCAGCCAAATGATCCTCTGTAATAACACCTGCTAACTTAAAACCATCCGGGAGAAAAATAAGAGGGCATAGCAATGTATTTTACCCAATGCCACAATGTAGATACTTAGTTCCACCTCTCAGTTAAATGAAATAGTCTATTTCTCGGTTCAGACAGTTTATTTAGTCTAAAGACAAATACCTTGATGTGCAGATATATCTTAAAAATCCAGAAAGGAAGTTAGGTTTTTTTATTAAAAAAAAAAAAAGATATTATAATAATGCTGATGAATTTCCTAATCATTATTAGAAAATGACAGGTGCAACAAGGACTGCTGATCTGGAGAAACAAAAACAAGAGGCTGTGGAAGATGGGGAGATAGGAAAAAGACAGACAAAAGTGACATCCAGTAGGACAAGACAAAAAATCCAGAAAGGGTAGGCAGAAGAAAAATGAGAGAAAAAAGAAAAGCTGCCAGCAAGATGCATTTAGAGGAGGGAAGATGAGAAGGACATGCATTTAGTAAGAGGTCTGCAACGTACACGCTGTTACGGGGCAACTGCAATAGCATTCCAGACTAGGGATATTCAGGTTTATTTGCTTTTAGTAAAAGTGAATTAAAAACATCAGCAAGATGCTTGTATTAAAGAGCTTCTTTCAGCTCCTTCTTGCCTTGTTCCCTAAAGTCCAAATATGGGATAAATTAAACCTTCTGAAGAATATTTCAGTTCTGAAGCATGCTGTCTTCTGTTCCCCAGTGGGAATTAGACTTCATTAGCAGACCTGGAGGGCATGCTGCAAGGCACTTCCATTTTTATAGCCTGCTACACAGAGTGGGGATTTGATCAAGGTGAGATCAGCATATGGGAAAACAGGTTAATGTTGCTGAATGGTTGAGTTCTGTCTGTCCCTGCAATTTGTTTCAGCAGTAATGAAGATCTGGGAAACAGTTTTGTGAAGTGAATCACAGACACTCATCCTGCTGAAACATCTCAGTAGACCTGAACAGGATATTTTGTGCAAGCTTCAAGAAATTGCTGGAATGTACAAGCCATTGATCAGGCTTTATATGAAAGTACAGAACTATAGACAGAAGAAAAAAATAGAGTCCATCATATTATCAAATTGTTTTATTTTTTACCAATGAGATCAATTCCCAGAGAGCAAGACTGGTCTTTAGCATGACCTCTCATGATAACAGTAGCTATTGAATAGTTGTTCATCAGCTATCAGCATGAAAATTTTTCTATTTTTAGTAAACTATCGATGTTCAGCAAACCTTTACACTCAAAACGAACTGATCTGTGGTGCTCAGAAGAGCAGATATTACTATGCTATTATATTCAAAATGGGATTTGAAAGTAGAGGAGTCATTAGTATCATATGCTGTGCATTGAAAGCTTGCATGCACTTCACCTTCCTAAAACTAGGTGAAACTAGAAGAGTTTCCAAGGAGAACATTAAATTTATCCCACCAGCATTAAGAGAGGCAAGCATTCAATAATAAAGCACTACCATGAGTATGCACACATATTCAAGTTTGGGCATGGAAATGGAAGGCAACAGCCTTCACCTACAGAGAGGTTTTTGAACACATTGGCCCCATTTGCTGGTTTAAAAACGTTTGTTTCATTTATACAGGACCACTACACCCCAGACTTAAGAATCTATCAATTACATGTTTACACATTCACAAAGAAAGCAAGAGGCTGGAAGAAGTTTTGATTCTTTCTTCCTTACACACCTTTATAAATCTGGATATCTAAGTATTAGTTTTTCAGAGCAACTCGTATTTAATATTTGTATTGTGTAGAGAACTACATCCAGCAAACTAACCAAAATCTTTCCCAAAGAAACAGATGTGGTTGTCTGTAACAGTAAAAAGATTTGACTTGGACTCTAAAAAATTTTTTTCTGCACTTGACCTAGGCTTTAAATGAATTGGGAACACTTACTTTCCATTCTAACTCTAATGTTTGCTATGACCCTGCAACTCATTCTCTTCTAGTGAGATCATCTTTTGTTTCAATGGAGTACTTAGAGAATCAGCTGAATTATGTGACTTATCCAAAACTATGATCCTGAGCAGTCCTCCTCAACTGCTGCCCAATTGCGAAGGTGCCTACATTTCTCAAATTGTATCTTAGATTTTTCTGGGTGTCTAAAACTCCATTCCTTCAAATGTCCAGAGTTGTCAATGACTGGGCAGTACTATACAGCCTAACATCTATTCTGATGTTGCTTTTAAATGATTTAGACCTTGTAATAGAGCACAGACAGTAAATTTCTGACAACTAGATTTTAAAAGAAGTCCCTACTCACTGGCTAAAACATATAACATTTTAAAAATAGATTTGATAGAGACCAACCAATAACAAGTTTTGCTGTTTGATTTACAGAACACTTTATTCAATTTTCATTTAATTTGTACCTGCTCAGCAGATGTATTCAGCTCAAGAGATTTAATTAGGCAAAATTCAAATTTAAGATTCATGTTTAAATTTCAATTTCTAGAGAAAAAAAAAAAGAAAATGCTTTCAACAGTTTCTATCATTTAGAGAAGACTGTGAAACCAGCCCAGATCAGAAAAAAAGAAATGCTACCCCAGAAAAAAAGGAAGTTGAAGTGAAAAAAGATTTAGGAAAAAAATACAATCACATTTTTAAAAGCTGTTCTTCAATCCTGAAAATGAGTAAAACAACACTGTGAGATACGTTCTTTATTGTGTCTAATAAAACTGCTTAAAGTTTAAGAACTGTGCAACCTGACAGTCCCACAAAATGGCCCTGGACTCTGGAAGTCAAAATATCTTTGATGTAGTTCATGCTTCATCATCACCAACGAGCAAGATACAGTCTAGTCTCATGGCTGTATTATGTTCCTTAGGTCCTTCTGGGTTTTATGTTGTTTATTGAAACTAAACGTTTTATTAAGCCACCAAATAGTAAGCAATTAGCCAGAGACAATATGAAGTAAAATGGAGAAACGGATTATTTAATATATATGTCAAAGTTTAGGTAGACATATTATGGCTCTTGGGACATAGCTTTGAAAAATTTAATCATCATTTATAAGTCTAGATTCACATGTTTCTTTCTAGAATAGAGATCATTCAAAGGTCATTTGTGAAATCATCATGGAGCATATATCTCATTACAGTCTGTGACACGAGTTATGCTTTCCCAGTAAACCTGGGGAAAAGAAAATATACCCCAAAGAACAGCAAGGTAATAAAATCTGACAATCTGACAATAAGAGAAAATTTATCATTAAAAAAAATCTAATAATGGCTCCTAGCACTTTTTAATCACAGCTACTGAACTGTTGCATCCTGAGGAACACGGCTTGTTTTAATTATTTATTGGGAGTTGATGGTTTATTTGGGAAAAAATGCAATTATATCCTGACACTATCAGTTTGTTTTGTTCACCTGATACTGCTAAGAGGAAGGTTACCTTCCTGTGGAAATTCTGACATTTCTATAATTGGTTTTGCAACTGTTCCAAGAGACTGAAAGTATTCATATTATTAAATTTGTGCAAAAATTGGAGTTAAGACATTATTAAGATTGATGGCTAATAACACCAATAAACTGAACCTCAAATAGATTAAATTTCCTTTCTCCTTTCCTGTTAGACACATGCTATATATAGGCTTTGGGAAGCAAAATCTCTACTGACATCAAAGATGGAAATCAAGCACAGCCCATTAACAGACCCATTCAAATAGCTCCAATATCCAGAAAAAAAGTTTAGGAAAAAAAAAAATTTAAAAAAATAATCAAAGACTAGCAAATCAAAGCCTTATAGGATGGGTAAGAACTTCCACTGAAGTCAAAGGGAATTTTGCTAAATTTAGCCTTCAGGTGAGAGATCTGTTCTTGCCAATTGATCAAAACCAGGAAAAATAAATGACATTCTTGAAAATGCTGTGGAAAGCTTTGGCCTGTTTCAGTATTCAGAGTTTTTCAGAATATTCAGTATAATATTCACACAGCTGTGAGCAGCTGAATTAAATATTTAGCTTCAAGATCAAGTTAACTCATTCAGCAGAGATTCTAACGATGTTTATACATGACCACATGATGAACCTGCTACCTATTTTTCAAGGAGCTCAATGCATATAGGTGTAAAAGTAGAAGGGAAGGGGAAAGAAAAACACCATAAACAGCAGGACCAGATCATAACAACATAATTTAGGCTGACTTCAGCACCCATACAACTGCACTTTCATCCTTCTATTGTACTTTCCAGGGACTTTAATGTATCCTAACTTATTCTGCAAATGAGAGGCAATCCTGGTTATCAGGCGACTTTTAAGTGACCTAAACATGGCTTGGCCATTACTGAGCCCGAGCTTCACGCCAAAATTTTCAGTAGGACTGATGCTCTGGCTTAGTGCTGAATGAATGGTTACACAGCTCCTGGCCAGCACGGAACAAGCTCAGGCCTCTCCAACCCTGGAAAGGGTCCCTTCCATGCTCTCTGAAGAACACAAAAGCTTCAGGGGCAAGTGAAGCAGATATCAAGTGCCAAGCACTTATACACCAACATAAGAACAGGGATATACATTTGTTTCCCCCCACCCAGAGTCTCAACCACACCATTGTATAGTTCAAGTAAATGTTAACACACCTAACTGCTTATCTCTACCAGACTCATGTTATGTGGCCTTAAAGGCTTACCTATGTCAACCAACAAGGTAAAAAGTAATCTGGGGTTGCAGGAAATTGGATGGTCCAGATGCTCAAACAAAGCCTAGCCTCCTAAAAGCAGACAGTGTTTGGACAGTCAATAGTTATGTCAAATATAGCAAAAGGGAGAGAGATTTTAAGTTCTCGATGTAGGATTTGGAGATAACAGAGGAAAACACACATCGGTGAATGTCAACAACAGAGCCCCCCATGCCAACCCAAACAGTATGAACCATTCAAAGAGAACTGATTTAAAACACACTTATCTAATATTAAAGTGGCAATAGGTAATTTGAAGAGAAAGATACGCTTGTTCAGATTATCCCCCCATGGCTCATAACTACCTCACTTTGTGCCCTCAGAGTCAGTGTTGTAGAAGACATTTATTGGCTTTTATTTTCCCTTCTGTTGCCAAAGCACACCAAGGTTAATGCAGTTACTCAGCACCTCTGAAGCAGCCAGGAGAACATCTGACTTTAAAACATACACACTTTAACAACCCAAGTATCAAATTGCTTAAGGAAATAGTGATAAAAATTGTTTTCAAAGTCTCACAGTTGACAATGACAACTGTGCTCTTTGCTTCCTGTAAGGGCAAAAACTAACAAGGAGCTGAACATGTGCAGAATCTGAATAAGGTCAGTCACGGAATTAGACAACATCCCACCAAAAGCCATCAACAAGTTGTTGAAGGGGATCTCAAAAAAATTGATCAATACCGATCTGTGGGCCCTTTTATTGGAAAAAAGGTCCTCCTCAGGTTGCCATGTGAATTACTCAACCTACTTTTCTGTTTCCTCTGGGTCACATTTGAGACCTGAATCACAGGAACCTTTACATTCAGTCCCTACACTTCATGTGTCTTCCGGGAAGGAAAAAAAAAAAAAAACAAACCACACCAAAATGAACAAAACCAAAACACACACATGAAGGAAAGCAACTCCTTTAAACAAACCTGGCACCTTTTTCAATATTAAGTGTACCATATGCCTAATTTAGGAAGCTAATCCCCCCCATTATAGTCGATAAAGAGCACGCACTTTCCCATAAAATCTAAAGCACTGACATAATGCTTATTTGTCCACCATCCTAGACCTGATTCACTTCTGTACAGTCTGTTCAGGTGAATTACAGGATTCCACTCCCTAATTTTCCAGTCTTCATGCAAATAAAATGCATCAGGTTTTCTTAACATATGCACTACAAACATTGTAAACATGCACAACTGATAAACTTCCTCAATTACAAAGTTTTTCTTCAAAGTTAAATCAGCCTAAGGGTAGATGGCTTTCCACTGAAGGTTAACAGTTCTTTTGTGTGAAAAAAAGAAAACCTTCTTTAGCAGAAATCACAGCCACTTCTTGCACCTGAAAACATGATTTGAAATATACTGCACGTCTTCACGGAAATCCCAGGGTAGGGAGAGCACGAAATCAAATTGTGAGGGTTTTTTTAATCCCACTTATTTAGTCACATAAATCTTGTGCCATCAGACTTATCTAAATCCATTATAGGACTTGCTTTATCTTTTAGCTTCATTTTTTTCATTCTAGCTTTTCATTTTTTGAAGATGACTTTATAATCTACTTTATTATTGCTCTTATTAGAGAAGGCTACTGTATTCCTAGCTGCAGGTAATTCCTTACAATCTGCTTTTAGAATTTCCAGGCCACCAGCTCCTGATGTGATACAGCGAGCTCAGAAGACAGACATACAGTGTAGTAAAATAAAATATCCTGACATTGCAAAAACAAGTATTTTCTAAAGTAAATACTGTTATTGTACTATGCCTAGTGTAAACCACTACATCTAATTCAGGCAAGTATTGGTACACATCCATTTGCCTGATTTAGATGAAAGATTCTCATAGAAGCCCATTTTCTCTGTTTGCTAATGCACTAAAACATGAAAAATATTTAAGCTTGTTCCCAGCTGAATAGTATGAAATATCTAAGTCATTCACCTGCATACTATTCCTTAATTACGTAGCCCTTGGTACTCCCACTGAAAGAATACATTCCATTATAAACCAAGAAGTAAACTGCTGAAATAGCATACACTGATGAACTCCAGTGAAAAGGTTTTCCAATCCAATTCAAGCTTTAATTTAAAACAGAGATCAGAACAACAGAGGTAGACGCAGGGATACACACTAAATGAGGAAAAGCCAAACGTATATTCTATAATATTGCTCTCTGTTTACAGTTGACGACATATGTATTTTTGGTCTAAATACTCTCACACTATAAAATGGAGTATGCCATTAAGTTAGGAATTTCACCGATGATTTTTTATATTCAGTATCTTCTAATACCCAATTAACACAGATTAACATAATTACAACATGAAATGATCAAATGGTTAACTGAATGCAAAGTTTCAGGGTAGAAACTAAACAAAGTACTTATAAAAGGTGAAATGATAAGAAGGTGTTTAGTTGTACAACTATTAATATTTTAGATGTCTACTACGCCACCAACAGTTCTGTGAACAACTGATCTGGTCCAAAGACACAAATAAGCTCAGATGAGAAAAGTTTCCCACTTGGCTCTTTTTGCATCAGTTTTTTTAACATGATACCACTCACATTTGTGAAGCTGTACTATCATAAGCAGAAGAATAATCAAGATACTGATCACTACCAGAAATTGAACACAGTCAGAATCTTAAATCCAGCCATTAATCTCCTAAAATTTCAAGTTTACTTCCAAACAATTTGATCCAAAGCTATTCTTGTATCATTTCTGGAGTGGTTCAAAGTCAAAGATGTACGTCAAAGTTAACCAAAGCTGGCTGAAATCTCAAGAGATCAGCGCTTCTTTTTCTTTTCCCTTTTTAATCAGTATGATGTTGATTTCAGTCCCTCATGTTTAACAGATTATTTCACTGCAGTTGTCAGCAACTTTTTTATTAAATATTCTTCTCATATGGAACAAACCATCGCTTTTACCTTCCTTGAGTTCAACAGATCCAGAACATCTAAAAAACGCATGGGTTTTCACCTTGAATTTGCCTTCATATTAATGCATCTGTATTTTCCTGTAAGAAACATCTGGGACAATTTCAGGCAGCCTTTCAAAAAAACGGTAGTCCATATGGCAGAACAAATGCCAGGAGAGGAAAAATAAATTCTCTTGTTATTGCCATTTAGTTTCACTTGTAGTTAAATGAGAAAATAACAAAAGGTGTTTCTATAGCCAGCAGCCTGATTTGCTGACACTGTGTGCCTCCAAGCCAGAAAACACAAGAGCAGCCCTCTTCTTGGCCTAATCACCTTATATTGATAAAAGGCTACAAAAATATTATTCTCTTAAAAGTCAGGATGCACAACCAAGCCCAGTAATTGCTATTAAAAATCTTTTAAAAGAAGCTAAAATCTAAACTACATGATATACTGAATAAAAGACAATTACCATTAGGCCTCTATTGGACAAGGACAAGAACATGCAGGTGTGGAATGCAACTTATATATTTTGCAGTAAACATACATTATTCAATGCTCAGATCTAGTAGGTAGGGATAAGAGCTCAGGTCTTCCCACTTGCAAATAGGCATCCTCACAAGTAGCCACATTTCCTCCTAGGCTGGGGCATTCTTTGCTTATAACAGTCAATTCTGCTCCAAGAATACCTTTCATGATGCTAAAACTCTTACCCACGCTACATGAGCTTCACGTTTTAATTGATATACCAAAGCAAACTTAGATAGTCATAATCCTCACTATCACCATTTACTTAACTCAGTAAAACAGTAGGTTGCACCAAAAGAATCTAACACACCAACTTGTTAGGGGTTTTTTTTATTATTATTAATAATGATTCTGAGGCATTACATTTAAACTGAATGTGCACAAAACAGAAAAATCCATTTTGTTCACAACTGTAAGTTACATGTGCATACTATATCATATCACAGTAATGCCCTACATACAGACTAGAGAAAAATATTTTACCGAGTGGGAATCCCAAGAAGGGTAGGCAGCTCATAGACACTAGATTTCTCCATTGTGAGAATTGCTATGTGAAAGCTATAATAGATCTAGCTAAATTCTCTGGGTAAGGAGACACAATGAGAACACATCAGACAGCCCTGAACAAAGAGCTACATAAGACAAACCACTGTAGGAACTCCCATGCTCAGAAACATCCTCGAGGCATAATTCTGCCGTTAGTCCCTTTATGAGAGTGGATTAAGAAGTAGCTGCTGATATACCTTGGTTGAAGTTGACTGCCTTTTCTGAGCTACTTTCCCTACAGTGCTCAGAGCAGGGAAGAGGGGTACTTAAAAAAAAAAAAAAAAAAAAAAATATGGAGCTTTTCCCTGCCCAGAGAAAAGGAACAGGAAATATGTAGCTCTAGATAGTTCCCTGTAGGTCATGAACAGAGAGGAAAGGTGAAGGCAGGTTCCCCTAATACAATCATGCTAATCAAATTCCCATGTCAACTTAAAGCAGCAAGAATTTAATGTCTCTTTAGTGACGTCAAGACCTGACTAGACTCTGAAATTCCACATGAATCTCTCAAGTTTCACTCTTACTTGCTGTAAATATTTTCCTACATCATGCAAGTAATGGTAAATTCATATCATGCTACTCAGCTACTACACCTCTCAGAGTATGCTTCTAAGACTTATTAGAATAGTATTTGTGCCACTGGCATAGCTGCGTCCCTCACTAGGGGCAACTGCGTACGTTATCATCTTTTAATGGAAGCAGAAGTTTTAATGTTTATGGTATTTTATGCAAGACATTTCATAGTTATAGAATGTAATCAGTAGACTTATTTCCTTAAAAGGCTTTATAAACATTGTATATGCCTCAGAAGAAATCATGTTGTATCTTGTGTCACATTTTTATGTATCATTATGGTAACAACTCTTTAACACTCCTAAAAAAAAAAAAAAATTCCCTAAATATCTTCAAGCACAATTCAAAAGTTAAAAATTTTGATACTAAGGAAAAAATGTTTGGTACTTGAACTGTACAGATAACAAAGTAGCTGATTTTTCAGCAGATTCCCAAAATGACATTTTGAACAAGATGAAAGGGTAAATCTTAATTGGATTACTTCTATCACTGACCTTTCAACCTTCCCAAACTTCTTTGTGGATTTATCAAAGGGTTTTTCTTCCCAGGCTTCAACTACAGACTTCACAGGGTGTAGCATTAATCAAAATTCTGATATGCAACCTCCAGCTATCCAGTTGTACCAATTCATTTGTCAGTCTGATCCTCCTGCTGAACCCAAGCAAGCCCACCCATTCAGGACTATCTGTAGGGCATAGGAAATCAAAGCATCAGGTCACGAACAAATCCTCTTTCTTCAGACATATCTCTAAGTAAAAAGCCTCCACATGATGACTCAGCATCAGTCCTTTGTTTCAGGAAGGAAGCGGCTGATCTAGAGAATACTTCCATCAGCAGGAGCTACAGATCTGCTCCCAAGTGGATTTTGCTTTCCCCTTTTCAAATTCCCCCCTCCATGCCTCACATTTCTCCCAGGCTTATCAAGGCACCAAGCTCACCCTTTCTATTAACCCCATTAGAGACCTAGAAAAGACAGACCCAGTTTCACCTGCCCAAAATAGGAAGATAACTGAAAGTGGATTCAGAACCA
This sequence comes from Strix aluco, assembly GCF_031877795.1. Taxonomy (NCBI): domain Eukaryota; kingdom Metazoa; phylum Chordata; class Aves; order Strigiformes; family Strigidae; genus Strix; species Strix aluco. The sequence continues at coordinate 74,078,220 of NC_133934.1, read as the reverse complement.
CAAACAACTAAAAAACCCTGCAACGTGACAGCGGGCTGCTCCAGGCTGCCATCCATGAGCAGTGCAGAGTCCAGATTATCATTCAGAAGGCAGTGGGGGCCAGCTGAAAATCTACTCTGTTTCCTCACAATTTAAGTACAGGGTCATCCTCAAGCAATCAGCCTGAAAGTCATGGTAGGCACCTAATCAAGACAGAAATTGCTTCCCTGGTGTCAGCTTAGATGGGAAAAGGAACCTGCATATCATCACCCCAAATAGCTAGCTGGAGTTATATATCTGCATGATGGCAACTTTAAAGTAATACACAAACAAAATGGCATGGGTCCAAAAATTTTGCCCTCTAGGATTTCTCAGAGAACATCCCATCTGTAAAATGATGTTTACTGCGTGAAATAAAGTTAGTGTGAGATACTTCATGCATCCTCCAGATACTGAAAAGGCTATTGAGAACTACTTTGAAATAAAAGAAAACCAACTGTAGTGAAGGAGATGTTATAAACTAGCATTTACACATGAATCATTAACACATTAAAGACACATTGAGCTCTGGAAATGTCTGAATCCCAAATGAAACACTTTTGAAATTACTGTAATACTGTTCAATGTACTGTAACAGTCAAAAAAGTAATACATTGCTATTTTACATAAGAAAAGGAATAGAATAAGGTGAAAGATAGTATAAAGTCATCATAGAAATCAAATTTATACTCAAGCGGTATATTGTGTTCACTTCAAGATCCTTCATTTCAAAAGGAACAGATGATAGCCGATTAATTCAGGGACAGGTGATAGATGTGATTAGAAGTGCTCAGTCTCTGTACCCAAGTGATAGGGCAAGGAAGAGATTCTTGAAGAATAAACCGACAGAAAATATAATTTATTAATTTCTATTCACCTTCTCTTGCAAAAGACAACCACTCAGACAAGTAAAAAAAGGAAAATTCAAAACTCCTATTTATCATCCCTTCTTCCCTACACAGGGCAATTAGTCTGTGAAATTCACTGCTACAAGGTTATGACCTAAATGACAACAGAAGAATACATAAGTGGTCAAAGTAAATTTTTGTAATCAGTCAGGAGTAATGACAAACAGAAACCAATCAACAACTACCAAGATCAGCCTTGTCAGTTCATGAATTTAGAGAAACAAGTTTCTTCTGTCTTTCAACGGAACGTTTTTAAACCCACTTTTCCCATTTAATATTTGTTTTTCTTTCATCTCCTTTTAAAGCCAGTGTTTGGGAAGACAAATTCAATCACTGAAGTTTCAGTTAAGAAGTCTAAACACGACAAAAAACATTCTTAAGTTTACTGTCTTCCCAAATATTTTTTTAACACACACACATACTCTCTCTATATATATACACACACACACGCACACTTGATTTAGTGATTATAGACTTACCATCAGTTTCCACCAGTATTAAGTCTGGGGGATGAGTGGTGGGATATCTTCTTACGGAGAGCATTTCATTTACCACACAATTACAATTTTACAGTGGGCACTGCATGTAAAGGAGATTTTATTTTGTGACGAAGCATACTTACCATAAACACACTCTTTTTGCATATATCCCTTTTCCCCCAGTGATAATAATTTCTTTAAGTATCTCTTTAAAGCAGAGATTCATCCCTGGATAGAAACCATTCTGTTACAAAAAGGAATCTAGAAAATAGAGCAATGAAGCTGAATTTTTAAAACAAGGGAAACTAGATTACACTTTTACTAAGGAAAAGATTTCATTTACACCTATTCAGCTGTTCAATCTTGAACACATCTTGGTCTCTCTTCAGAAGAGCATGCTCCACTTCAACAGCTCACTACGAAGTATTATCAAATTACCCATCTTTTTTCAGTTCAACTGTTTTTCAATTGGAAGTGATTATCTACATTTCCCTTCATCTTGATTTTCTTTTTTTTTTTTTTCTGGATGGCTCATTATTCCCCTAGTTTGCATATGAAATCAGTCTTCCTTTTAAACTGGGAATTATCTCTGCTTCCCAGAGAGGACAGAGTGCTCCGTCTGTAATGAACTTTATATGAACTACATAGAATAAGACCATACAATATGGAGCAGCAGACTTTAAAACATAAATATACCTACACACATTATTTGAGGTCAAAAGTAACAAAAGGTATTTTAAGTATTAACAACTGTGAGATGAAACAATGATTTTCTAAGAAAACAGGCAATTTGACAGGACACACAGGCTCAGACTATGCCAGCCACAGTGAAATATCTTTTGGAAGTTAGGTGGGTGGGTGATTAAACAGTGCTCCTGCCTGCCCGTTTTTCCACTAGGCTACTCTGCTGCCCGGCAATGAGCAGAACAAAGCAAAAGCCATAAAGTCAGCCTCAGAGCAGCGTTTTCATGCACACTTTAAAGCGTCATAGCCTAGAAGTTTGCCTTAATAATAGCCTTCCTAGCCCAAAAGCAGACTTGGTGAAGACGAAGCATGTACTGCCAGAATTGTATAAAACCAAGAAGTTATCTGGACACCTTGTTTCCCCATTTGACTTTTAAGTAGTCTGGGTACCTAATATTATGTCTTTGGAAACACTCAAAACCAGCAAGATCTAACCAGTTTGTGTGGAAGACCAATTAAAACCTAAGGACAAAACAGAGTTCAGCATTTGCACTTCAGTTAGACAACATATACCTAAAGGACAGTGCCTGTCACACTACTGCTGGGCTGCTCCCTGCCCTCAGCAACTGCAAGAGCCAGACCACAAACAATGGACTGCCACTTCCCAAAGGACAGAGAGCTGAACGTGATGTATTTCAGCTCTGTCCTGGGCCCATGGGCAGGGGCTGTGGGTGGAGGCCCCAGGTGAGGCTTGTCAGGGCCCTTAGGGATCCAGACACCCATTTCAGGAGCAATACCTTCCTCCACAGCCACATTACACTTCCCTCTCTCCACAGCAGCAGCTGTTCAAGAACCAGCTTGCACCCAGGACCACCCTTCTTGAGGGCTGCCTCCTCCCATCAGTGCGCACACACACCCTTCCCAGGCAACACCCAGCAGCAGGAGCTATTGCTCTCTGCCTGGCTGGGGCAGTACAGGGTGCTGTGGTCAGGTACAGGAAAATGCTGACATGTGCCAAAAAGCCTACAGTGATTACCACTGAATAACAAACAACAAAACGGAAGACCACCTGTAAGCCGGCCTAGGACAAACTAGAACCCCAGATGTATTTCCTCAGCCTTCCGACTTGCTAGGCTACAGATTCAGGCTTCTTGAAGATGACCTAATGATATTATTTAGCAGAGAGGTAGACAGACACAGATCACGTGTACCATCAAGACACAACTTTATAGAGTCACTACCAAGCCCAACCAAGGACATACAACAGTCATTCGTTATTTCCAAATGTGTAACTCAGCATATGATCAACATGATCAAACAGTTGTTTCCCCTCCCTCTCCCAAAGATTTACCATTACCTCAGTCATTTGTGTTTACAGACTTTTTCCAATAATGAATTAATTTTTCTTCTACTCCATTGGTATGATTTCTGATTTATAAGTACATTTTGAGCTGTATCAATTATTATTTTCCATCCTTTTAACATGCATTAGTTGACTGTACATTTGCTTATTTTCTTAACTAAAATGCCAGATGGTACCAAGTCAAATTGCTCTAAATACTTCCATTGCTTTAACAACACTACAGTTACAAACCAAACGTGTTATCACATCAGAAGAGATAAAGTGAGTTTAAGAAAATCTATTGTCTATAAATGCATGCCAATTGGCATTATCTTATAACTTCTCTTAATTTTGTATTAATTGAGTCTTGTATCAGGCTCTTCATTATCTTGCCTGGATTAATATTGGTCTGACAAGCCTATAATTATCCTGGTCATTGAATTTACCCATATTAAATACAGCACAGCATTATCTTATTTGCAATCCTCTGGAACCTGCCTAATATTCCAAGACTTTTTGAAAATCAAAATTCTATTAATTTCTTCCTACGGTATATTTAATTGTCTGGTAAGTATTCACAATTCAACTTGTAAGTCATTTTCTTTACTTTAATAGATAAATATAGGTATGTATAAAACCCCACAAACACCTTAATTATTTCTTCCAGCAAGACACTGCATGCCACACCTCCCATCCCTCTCATTTTAATAGTTGCTAGTTTCATTTCTTATTATTTTCATTATTCTCACATAAGCATAAGTAACTTCTTTTCAATAAACACCACAAGCTACTGTCTTTATCTGTCTTTACCCTAAATTAGCAAAACACTTGAGCTTATGCACTCTTTCAATCACACGATGTAAGAAATTAAGCTCATTAATTTTCTTTTCAAGAACTGAAGTATATTTGAAGGTGAAAAAAAAAAAAAAATCAGTTCTTCGGTTATAAACTTGCTTCCTTGAAAATTAGCACATGTAATGGGGCTTTGATATACCAAGAAGTCACAATATAAAGTTACTTAAGTTTCCCCTGCCATCTGTACAAAACTATAACAAGAAAAAAAACGAAACTAAACATTTTTTTTTTCCAAATTCTCACAGAAGCTTTTTTGCATTCCTTTTCAACAGGAGATAAAGGTCTTTCATTAGCCAGATTAGATCAAGAACTGTTTTAAATATTTGTTGCAATTTTGATAAAAAACTGTGAACATGTATCCTAACTGCTTTGAATGTAAATGTTAACAAATAATCATATTCCTTTCTTAAGCAGAAAGAGAGCAAAAAGGTTTAAGAAATCCTCAGGCATTATCCTACCAGTTTTCAAACTAGCTATAGTTATAAACTATGATTTTGGTCTAGTTTAATTTGGACTGATTCCTAACTGAGCTTATCAGGATAGTAACCTAAATATATCAGCAAGCATTTATTAAAAGAGATCTTTCTCCCTTTGCAATCAAAGTTACAAATAAAGAAGAGAATTTGCTTTGTGAAGAAATAACAAAGCAGCAAAAAGCTTTTGGACTTTTTCCAAATTAAAAAATTAACTTTATTTCCAAATGCATCAAATTCATGAACTTGAAACCAAAGGCTAGTATATATTTGAACACAGAGTTTCCCATTTACCTAGTATAGACAATTCCACACATTACAGCATAAACCCTAGATCTTTGTTTTATGGTATTTTGTCTCACTTTCACTATTTTCTATTTAACATGACCAAGTTTACTTATTTAGGAGGCAGATCACATTTCTTCCATTTTTGCTACATCCTCCTTACAGGTTTGCTTAGAGACAGACTATTGTCTAACAATAACTCTTCTCAATATCCCAGAAGCCCAGGTGCTCCACTGCAAAACATGCCTTACAAAATATTTTGGGCACTCTCAAAGAATTAGAGGTTCTCATTTAAATTTTATGACACAGAAGCCAGAAGCAGCATTAAAATTGTTAGGTCTAGAAGGGACATCCAAATGCCATCACAAATTCTAATCATATGCTGCTGGGACATCTAGCCTTTGTAAGCATGTCTTTTGGCAAGGAGAAAATCCTTTGAGTAAACATCAAAAACTTGTTTTCACATCTGGCATTTCCAATTGGAGGGTCACATTTTGGCTCTTCTCACTTTCTCGCTTACTTAAGTCCTGTGAAAAATGCTGATACACCTTTGCCTCCTGACCTCACAAGAAAACACAGAGAACAAAAACACTGCCATACACAAAGATAGGTTGATCAGAGACTACATCAAAATTCTTAAGCAGCTAGGAAAATTTTAATACGAAGTACACACCAGCCAGAATTTAGACCTGTCTCTTTGTCCAGGTTCAGGGAAGCAGTTAGACAAGTGCCTAACATCTAACACCAGCCTCGTCTCAGAACAGTTGTATTTCAGCATCTTTGCAACACATACAGACTTCAAAGCAACACACACCACCACATACCGCATGCATCATTGCTCAGTCATCTAGCAAAACACATTTTAATTTCAACACATGGGCTAATACTTTCAATAGGATTAGACACATGCACATACCCAAGCAATCAACAGGTATCTGCATCGTCAGGACTTCCCAGCTCAGGTGCAGGTTTTGGCTGGTGCATTTCCCTTCCCTGTCAGGACTGGAGGATCAGGAGCACCACTCGTCATCATCCAGGTCAAGGATCAGCTCTTTAGTTCTACCGTTGTTAAGTGGCTTCTGGATTTCCTCCTCTTGCAAAGTGTTTTTCACTGCTGTTCAGCTAGCATCACCAATGTGCAACAAACAAGTTCACTTTCTATTTTTTTGCTACTTTTTAACTGAGAGGAGATCAGCCTCTACCCTCAACTGTTTTTTGGGGTTTTTTTGGTTTTTTGGTTTTTTTTACCCTCAACTCATCTGGACAACAAGGAAAGGTTTTGTTCCGCAATGAATCAAAGCAAATACTAACAATTATATTTTCCTTCAGCACCCTGAACTCACTTATTACTAGATTTTTAATTCAGTTTTCTACTAGCCAATATTAAAATGCCCACCGTATTTTTCTGAAGTATGGCAAGAATTAAGCATGCATTTTGCTTATTTCTGTGAAGCTCCTAAAATACTATTCCAAGTACTCCCTGAAACACAAAAGAAATAAATGAAGTGCTGTTAACACATTTTTATCCCACACCTCAGTCTGCTGTTTTTCTCAAATCCTCAGGTCCTAACCTCATGTGATTACATAAATTCAAGATGATTTATTTTTGTTTGCCTTTTTTTCAAATATATTTACAGTTCTGTGATTGCTGAAAAAAATTTCAAAACTCAGTTCAGGTGTTCCCACTCATTCGCACACATACAGCCTGTCAAATGTTCTGTTAAATCAGCTGAAAAATGTTAGAGTAAATGTTCTCCAGTTATGAAATTAAGAGAGAACAACACAGGTTTGTCTAGCTGCAAGTCCTTAAGCACAGGACCCAGCCCCAAAATTTGATTTCATCTAGCCAAGGAGAGTAGATATACACACAGTGACTCAATGTTTAAGAGGAACAGACAGCCAAGCACCTTGTAAAGACTGAACTTAAATATTTGGTTTTGCATGCTGGAAATGGGATGTTCTCCAATCACACATGCAGCAGACTAGAAGCTATAACATCACTACATGTATATGACATGGATATCTTTCTTAGCACTGCACTGTGAAAGTTAGAAAGGATTTCACCTTCCCCCCCTCCCCCCTCTCATGTTTGTGGTCATCTGAGAATCAAGAAAGGGGGTCGGGGGGAAGTATTTTCTCCTTCTTTCAGGAATAATACTATAACAAAATAAGCAGATGCAAGAAACATTTATGTGTATTAAAATTCTATTATTTCAATCTATAATTGATTAATATGTACTATGACTCCATTTTACAATGAATAATTTTATAGAGTTCTTCCTACGCAAAAATTGCTTTTTTTTCCTGTGGTTGATCTCAGATTCATTGCAGCTAATTTTGTTACACATTCCAGTGATTAAAGCTGGAGTCACAAGGTGCTTATTCAATTTCGTTAATGCCAAAGTGCCTCAGGGTTTTGTTCAGCACCAGTAATACTAGATTTGCCAGGAGCTTAATGGTCAAAAACATGTTCCAGGGTAGTCCAGGGACTTCATATCAAGAACACTCCATGAGGTGAACGCTTCCTGGTCCTCATTTAGATCTAGTAGCAATTATAAAGCCATAAAATAAAATGTCCTTTTTTTTTTGCCTAATATTCATAGTATTTAAGAGACTGGAAAAAAGGGGGCAGTGTAAAGTCATGAAGGAAAACAAAATCCTTGTCTGATTTTCTTGCGTTACCTGTTTAGGTATGCAGGCAAGTCCCTCAGCATGCATCTCCAAAAGTACAGTTCTAAACAGAATTTTGAAGGAAGAGAAGAAGGTTAAGTGTCTTAACATCCACTTAGCTTAGGTTTAGCTCTCAGCACAGCAAGCATTCCACCTTAAAAAGAAGCATACAGGGAGAGAAGTAAAACAGCATGACCAAAAGTGCATATTTGTTTGCTTCAATAATGGTGAGTAGCCTCATTAATAAAAAAATAAAAAAATATGTAATTAAGAAGAAAGATACCAATATTGCTTCTAGGTTAAGTGAGATTGCCGCAAAGCCTTCTGAAATAGATTTTAAAGCTTTCACTAGGGTGAAGGTAGCTCATATCTCTGCTGAAATGTGAGTCTGCACAAAGAAAAAGAAACTGAAGGTATCTATTGAAAATGCACTTGAAAAAAAATCCTGAGAATCAGTGTTAGAAAGCCATTTTTTAATCAAGTGCTACATTTACTTGAGCCCATTTTGAAACCCCACATAAAGCTACTGTATGAAAAGCCCTGATTTCTGTAGTAAGCATGGGGACAAGAGGCAAACACAACATAAAACATTTGATAATTTGACCACCCTGACAGGGTGACAGTGCTTCCATCACTGCATCTATGAAAAAAAATTATTCCATAAGCACGTATCATTTTGACACTGTTACAGTAGAGCCAGTGAATTTTCCTACATGCACAAAGATAAGCAGTGACTTAAAAACTGCTGTACATGATCAGTGGCATGGTGAATGATCTGCATATGCAGATCTGAAGGGCATGACTACCCCTCAAAGCCTGTTACTCCACTGATTTATACGAGTGTAGCTCTACAGTCAGCAGAGCACTGCCAACTGACAAAAGCTGGGGAATGCGTCCCAAATCTGCAGTCTTTCTTGCCAGTTCACAGCAACCTGCAGCCTTTATTTCTGTAAGCAGTAATGACAACTGGAAGCATTCAATCCCATGTCATTTTAAGACCATTTATTTCAAGTCTACTAGCTTGCTGCATTTGCCAAATCAAAATTGAAATGTGTTCAAAAAAATTGTCTGGAATGTAATTCACAGATACAACAATGATGTGAAAGAAAACTCAACTGTATTGGGTGAAATATATATATACACACACACACAACGTTTTAAAAGTACCAAGAGAAGCTGAATTAAGTTTAGAGCTATGACGTAAGGATTAAAGTCCAGTTTACAGCAGTTAGTTGCAGAAAGTGTTCCTTATGAACCTAGAGTCTGAATACAAAGACATGGGCATCATTGGCCTTGCCTATTAGCTTCAGTAGCATATTTCAGTAACAGCTGAGTATACAGAAAATATGGTCAGTCTATGTATATGCAAGAGTGAGGTGACAGGCTTCAGCATCATTACATGCTAAGTTACTGTCAAGTTTAGCAGCACAGAAGGATAATGCATTGAGTTCCAATCTTCTGATGACATTTGATCATCCTGTACTGATTAGTAAATATTAGTAAAATAATTGCAAGGAGAAATAAAAGAGGGATGGATGGATGGATGGATGGATGGATGGATGGATGGATGGAGAAATTAAGCACATGAATTGTGTATCTTTTCCACTTTCCCTATTATCTCTTTCTCTTTTTTTCCCCCCCTGTTTTTGAAACAAAATAAAAAGGACTCCTCTTATGCTGAATTAGAATGAAACTGGCATGGAAAATTCTGTCTAGCTCATGTCCTGGTACCACAAACCTTTTTCATATGATTACAGTGGGTTGATTAAGAGTTTTCTGTCAACATTCACACCAATAGAACCAAGCAATGCAAATCACAAAATTTCCCAGAGCCATACATTTTTACTGTTAAAAAAAGCTGTCAATAGACACATTATTTTCAACATTTTGGTCTTTGAATCAGTCAGCAGAAAATTTACTGGAATATACTTTATCTATGGGCTGTTCTCCACAGAAACTGCTTTGGACATGTGTTAATTAATCTGGCCAAACACATAGTGGGTAATTCAAAACCTCAGCTTGAAAGAAGAGTGCATTGGTGTTAGCATGACTTTTCACTGAAACAGCTATTTACTGGCTGTTTCTGAAACTCAAAAAAACTGCAAGTCTTTTTATGTACAAAAATTCTATTTGATACAGCTGTTTAAGAAGTAGTCTCTGACAGGACAGGGAGAAGTTTTCCATTATTGCCTACAACAGGAGCTCAGACCAATAAAGAAAATCATAGTACTTTTGTACCCTTTCTCCCTCCCCCTTCAAAATAGATTGGGTTAGGGAGGTTCTTTATTTTACTCCATGTAGAAAAGCTGCTCCAGAATTAGGCTGATTTCAAGGTTAGCAGCCTTTTCTCTGCAGATTGCAGCTGCGGAGCTGGCACAGATCAAGCGATTTGCCAATGTCTCAAAAGGGAAAAAGGATCCCCACCTGAGCCAAGCAACAGCGCCAGATCTCTCCAGACCTACTTCAGTGCCCAGCTTGCCAGGCCAGCTTTTTCCACCTAATCAATAAAGCCAGCCACATAAACCAAAGAGGGAAAACGTTTACTGAAAGGAGAGGGCTGAAGTGAGACAGACATGCAGTTCATTCATTTAAATTTGTAAGGATCAGAGCCCCCAGCACAGCACACTTACAGGAGCAATCTAGTAGGGGTCTGACGGATTGGCTCAGATATGGCTCTGACAGATATTCTGCACCCCTGCAGACTGTGCTTGCTACAATGTCTCAACTCAAAGTCAGACCTTTCCTCGACTGAATGCTGCTGGAAAGCCTTGCCTTCCCTTTAACATCCTCAGCTTTGAAAGAGTTGTTCAAACTCAGATCTCTAAAAACATTTACATTACATTAAGCATTCAAATGTGGAGATCAGCCAGACCTCCTGTTCAGTCCTACTGAAGAATTAACCACTTTTGAAATTTGCCACTAAGTCATTTAGACACAGAATTAATTAAAAAAACCCACACCTAATATTGATCGGCATGGTTCATAAGTGACCTGTCATTTATGCCCACTATGAATCAATAACTTTTATCCTTTTGCTTTCTATCCTTAAAGCAGTTGAGCTGTTCCAACATTTTTTGCTCACATCAAATGTCAGAACGAATAGTGATTTAGTTCAAACACTTTTCCAAACTTTGTAAGCTCTCTGTTCTCCTTTCTTGTGACCCTTCAGTCCTTTTTCTTCCTCATACATGTAAAAACAACATCAATAATTTCTCTACAGTATGAATAAACCATCTCCTGTTTTCTCTCTCAGTATGCCAATTGTTCCCTCTTTAAATTTTATTTTTATATAAGGTATGAATGTATATATGGATGGACTTTCAAACATGGGTTTGAAATTATATATAATAGTAAATATTAATGTATACTATTATGTATATAAATATATTTTTTACCTATAATTTAGTCCATCCATACATTTAGAACCTACTTCATACTTCAAGGTATTACAACTGCTGTTCAGTATCTGGTGCTCTGAACTTTCACCAGTTCTGTAACTGTCAACATCCCCTAAAACATATCCTTATTTCCTTCAGTACCTCACTCCATTAAGGAATATGTGCAACCTAAAACATGTAGGTTTTCTGAGCTATCAAATAGGATATGTATTAAAGCCTCTTAAAATAAAAAAAACCACAAAATTATTTGCCTGTATCAGCTGGTTTTGTCCCCAAAATGATAACTTACAATCTTCAAATTCCATGCTGAGTCAAAGAATACATTTTGATCCACTGCAGCATTCTCCTTTTTTGTCCTTGTACACTGAACATCTTCAGCATTACTCTCATGCACATGATTATGTTTATGTTTAAATATAGGGGAACTTGAAGATTAGTAACATCCTAGTTTATTATGAGTCAATAGACTCAATCAGGGTATAATACGCTGTTGGAGCGTGGTGGCTCCCAGAAAGCATGCTCTCGATTTACACACAGGCACAGGCTCACCAAACACTGATGGACACAGGAACTACCTGTCACAACAAAATGAAACAATGAATTGAAAATACCAGAACCAAAACAGAGCGCAAGCACAAAGCAGTTACAAAGCACAAAGCCTGCAGTGCCAAAGCAGTTGAGAGGAGCTGAAGAGGCTCCACCACGGGAACACACCCAGAGGGCCACTAGAAAAAAAGCTGTGAGAAAGCCATGAGAGACTCCTGCCAGGGGACCGCTGCTTCTAAACAAGAGTTGATAGCTTTCAGGTCAATTAAATCGTACATTTTTTACATTCTTTGGGTAAGGAGTGCCAGAAGCACCAGCCTTCGTCACCAAATTGTCCTCCCAACAGAAACAACCTGGAATGAACATGAATATCACCAATTTCTCAGACTGATTAATGTTATAGTACATAAGACAGCTGAAAAACACATTTGCTTACAAATTCATCCCTCATCCATGTTTCTACACACAGACTGTGAAAGAAAACTAATGTTTCTAAGACCAAGTTTAACAGAAAGAGTACATTACTTTGATTACAGCATGCATTACAGTTCGACAACTAACTCTTACAAGCAGTCTGAGAACTGATTGCAAACTGAAGGCATAAAACCAAAATTGGGTCCTTCACCTGAAGTACCAAGGGAAAAAAAAAGAATCAATACACACAAAATAGCTGCAGAAGTATAAGTACAAATGTTTAACATGGCATGAAAACCTATTTAAATGAGAATAAAAATAAAAGGTATAAAGATGACTTAAAAATATTTCCAGAAAAGCTAATCAACTGTAGTATTTTCTCTTTCCTTATTAAACATACCAATCAGTTTTGTAAACCCAAGTGATTATTTTGAAGCAAACAGCACAAACATAATTTGATAGCCTTTAGAGTAAGAAGCAATCTCTCCTACTCTGTTTTCTCCTTCAAGGTAAGAAAAAGAACAAACTTCTAAGCTGTCCGTAGACCTTCAAGGATTTTGCATGCTTAAACCTAATTTAGCAAGAATATCCATAAGAAAGATGTCACCATATTTCAAAAGAAGAATGCTTTAGTGGCATTTTTGTAGCAAGGGTATTATATCAAGACAGTTATCAAAAAATACAATACAGATGGAAACTTGTCCTGAAGCAAAGCATCCTTCTCTCCAACTAAAACCACACTAATAGGATAAATCAAGTCCCATGCCCATGAAGGACCCTGATAACACACAGCTGACATAGCCTGGGCTTACAACAGCTACAGCTGTAATACACCACAGCCCAGGAACCTTTACCTTGTGGATCCACCATCGTTTGCAACTACTCTCACTTATGCTGATGGGCTGCAGGCATCTAGTTTCCTACTCAGCCTCAAGTAGGGATAGCACTTTTACATTCACCAGTAAAAAACCAACCAAACAAATGAAAAAAAACCTCAAAACCAAACAAAAAGAACCCAAAACTGTTCATTAAGCCACTGCTTACAAACCAAAATATGTGATTCACAATAGTTAAAAGAAGTTTTAAGCACCCAGATCTTGTCACAAAGTATTTTGAGAAATTTTTGCAAGTTCAGAGCTGAAAGCAACCAAAAAGAATATTAGAGGTAAAACTTTCAGAAAGATTCAGTGTTGTTTCTGAACAAAAATACTATTTTAAAGTAAAGATTATTCAAAATTATAAAGTTTCTCAAAAAAAGTAATAGACAACTTAGAAATGGCTTTTAGAGAAGGTTCAAAATTTAACAGCATTTTCAATAAATTCAGATACAATTTCCTGATCAAATATTTTCTAACCCAACAATTGCAATTTTATCAAATCTTACATCTATTTAGCATTTAACGGTAAAGTGTAAGTGACTAGTTTACTAACAACAGATCAAAGCATCCAAGCATAGCAAGTCCTGAAAGTTATTAAGATCCTTAGTTTCAAATCATTATGTTTTCTTCTGTTCAGGTTAAGATTCTTTGGATCCCACTCACAGCATGAGCAGTTCTTACATGAGAAATTCACATTTAAATTAATCAACTATTGGGATTTACCTCTTAAAAAGAGAAGGTTTTGAGATACATTGGCAAAGCTTACAAATTTTGACTACAAGAGGGTATGTACTAGATATTACCATAATATATACCATACTCGGGATCATACTATCAAAGTAGTTAATAAAAACCAAGTCATTTTGAAGTGTTTCTTCCTGGCAGAAAACCAAACTATCCATTGAAGTCCAAGAATTCATACAAATCGTAATAACACATAAAAGAATTGACCTTGGGCAATGAAGTGCAATTAATTAATGCATTGCTGGATTAGTGCTTATTGGTGATAATTAATTATTCATTTTTAAAGTAATTAACATTATCTCTCTTCAGAAGTTAAAAATTGGAAAAAAAACCCCACACTTGTAGATCATAAAAAAGTAGCCCTCATCTTTTTGGGGTTCTTTTGAATTTGGTGGGATTTGGGGGTTTTGTTTGGTTTGGGGCTTTTTTATTTAATCTTAACTGATGGTGCCCATTCTTCTTTCAGATTCTGTTATGAGACCCTGCAAGTCAGAGGCAGCACAGTTTACTTTCTTCAAACTACAGGAGCAAGAAAACTTTACAAGAACTGAGCAAATTACATGACCCCTTGATTTGTTTTCCAATGCTATGTAAATCACCCATTATTCATATATACCCAGTCTATAAGGAACAAAAGTTTTCTTTTACACAGGAAGTGACATTAACATCACAGTCTGCAAACAGAATGAGCGGGAGGTCTGGTGCTACTACAAATAAATCAGTAATAACAGTAACCAGTATTTCTATAGTCCCAAGGACAAAGAGAAGAGAGCAAGAGAGAGAGACCGAGCTTTTCAAAATGATTTACATTAAACTTAGGCAATCAACCCTTCAGGCAGCTTTGCAAAGTGAAGCCTAAAAATTCTTTTTATCTTAATCTTTCTTTAAAATTCTAGCCAGAGGAAGAAATTCAAGGGTACCTTTTCTGTGGAATAATGCCATCATTTATCATCCAGGCTGATATGCAAAGTGTCATAGGATATGGAAAATCTCTTTAAAAGATATGGGATAAAATCCTGGACTCCTTGAAGTTTCTAACAAAATTTGCATGACCATTCATTGGACAAAGTTGCATCAGTGGTCCTTATTTCTGAACACTATGATTACAACCTTTCAGTTTGCAAGGAAGTCTCCTAAAATATGAATGTGTAATTCTTGCAGCTATTTTTACACGTATTCTAAGACTCATTTTTGAGAGCACAGATTTTTTTTTAATTTTTCCCTCCAAATGAAATATTCAAGATTTAACATTAGAGGATGTGTGTGCACTGAAAAAGACTGACATATGTGGTAATTATAAAGTTTGATCAGGTGAAAATAAAAGTCAATGGTATACAGTACTCTAAAAATTATAATGGTGATTAATTCATGTATTGCTCCAATCTACCTACTTATGCCTACTGTGCATATATCAAATGCTGTTGAAACTACAGTTTTAAAGGGGCAGGACACAATCTGAATCTTGTTAGACATTAGAGCTAACTTAACTGTTTATCTTTTATCTTGTCTATCTGCATACCTGAGGAACCCACTGAATATAATTTGATTATTAAATATAGAGTATTCTATTATAATCCAAAACATTTATGTATGAAGTTGAATAGAAATAGGAGCAAGTTCACACTGTAAAAGGTCACACAAGCTTACCTAAATACAGCTGTTACACTGAACAGAAGAATGAAGGAAAAGGGCAGGTGAGTGGCAAGAGCAGAAGACACAGTGATAAACTACAAGAGAAATTATGAACTGAGCAGATCTTCAATCAAATTCCAAAAGCAAATGAGGAGTACACTCCTAGTGCAAGCAAGACACAAGACAGATATGCACAGGGAACAACTATTACAAAAATTCTCAAAAAAAGAGACAGAAGATAAGTGGCTTGTCAAAAGAGGATTAAAAAGAGAAACTGAGAGCTTAATTATCACCTCATAGGAATAGGCTATTCAAGCAAGATAAGTAGAGGTAAGATGGATGATAAGAAAGATTTAAGTCTGGAATGTTAGATGCACAGCTGAGCCTCAGAGACTATTAGTTATAAGTAGATGTACCAAGCTGGCCAGAGAGGAGTATGAAGTACAGCATGATAAAGTTGGCAGAGTTGCACACTGCTTGCTTTGTAAAGAATGATCTGCAGGCAGTACTACCATCTGCCAGATGAAGTTGGAGAACATAACAGGAAAATTTCATAATATTTTTACACTCTTGTTATTCTTCACGAATCATACACTATAAAACTGGTTAGAGTATGCCAAAATATTTCACTGGAAATACAAGGATTCTGTTAGATGGGAACTGAGAAAATCTTGGTCATAGAAAAACTTGTACATAATACTGATTTTTTTTTTTTTCCCCTCATGTTTTAGGACTCATGATGATGATCTCATAATACAGAACTATAAAAAACAGTAGCTAGCCAACACTCTGAGAATACAGATCTTTCCCCAAAGGGGTCTCTTGAGTACCAATTTGGGTGGCAGCATTCTGAATTCACCCATGCATTAGTCCACATGGCTGCAATGACAGTGAGGGAAATCCCAGATCATCAAATCCCATGTGAAGGAAACAAAAGTCAGTCAACTGTGAAACCACTTATCAAAACAGTCCAATAATTTATTTTACAAAACAATATTTGCAAACTCTAGTGTTAGAGCTTTCTAATGGCTCAACGTCCAAATGGAGATCAGTAACAAGTGGTGTCCCTCAAGGGATCCATACTGCGATCAGTACTGTTCAATAACTTCATTAATGACATAGTGGGATCAAGTGCACCCTCAGCAAGCTGCATATGACACCAAGCTGAAGTGTGCAGTTGATAGCTAGAGGGAAGGTATGCCATCCAGAGGGACCTTGACAGGCTAAAGGAGCGAGTCTGTGCAAACCTCAGGAAATTCAACAAGGCCAAGTGCAAAGTCCTGCACTGGGCTCAGAGCAATGCCCTACATCAATACAGGCTGGAGAATGAATCTATTGAGAGCAGCCCTGCAGAGAGGACTTGAGGATACTGCTAGATGAAAAACTGGACATAAGCCAGTAGTGTGTGCTTGTGGCCCAGAAAGCAAATTGTGCCCAGGACTGCATAAAAATAAATGTGGCCAGCAGGTTGAGGGAGGTGAATTGGGCAAGTTATAAGACTTCAGAAAAGTATTACTTTGTCCATGGTAGAGCATGATCTGAGTTCGTCTCATGATTTGAGTTAAATTCCCCAAAGAATGCAGCCATTCTAGGCATGCTCTAGCAGCTGCAGAATCTGAGCAGGATTTCCCTGCATTTTGCATCCTCTGGACTGCTATGGGCCAACAAAGTCTCTTTGATATGGCTTCTCATGAAGAAATCATCAGAACAGACTAATCAGTCAGATTTAAGAGACAGATGAGACAAGACCTAAATATTAAGTACATAAGTGTGTGAATGGAATAAGAGAATAAGATACAGAAAATGGAAGTTAACAACTTAAGTAAGATAGGACCAAATTAGCAAAAAGATTGAAGCTCAAAGCAATCAGCAGTAGTCATAAGAAACAGGGACCAGCCTGTCCAGAACACTAAGTCAGAAGTCAAAACAGAGATGGGATAGGACACTAGCATCTAAATGATGAAAAAACACAACAATTTGGAGGGTATGGATACTTCACGAGACATATGATAATATTTTTCATTACTAGAAATTTATACTGCAGTGAGTATGGTCAAAAGAAAAAACAATGAGTATATGATTGATCAGTCTGGTGGAGTAAGAAAGCCCTTAAATTTAAACAGTAAATAATACTGCACATGCTCACTTGGATATTCCTGTGAAACATGTATTGTTGAAATCAACAGCTCTATTGTGAATAAAAACTTTCATTTTACTAGGAGAAAGAAAATATGCCATATAAACCCATATGACCACTTACAACAGACTTTCAGCCCAACTCAGCATTTAGACAGCAATCAAAACATCTTAAGTTTGCACTCAAATCATTGCAGAGAATGCTGGAAGCTGCTAGCTGAAAATAATATTACAAATTCTTTCCCCCTTTCACTCTTCTCTTTAGCAGTGTGGCACTTGTGAAGCTGCCATTTGCTCCATTAGGATTCATTATTATGTACACAGAGCCTCCCACACAAGGATATTGCTATTTGTCACCTCAAAGTAAACTAATAGCATTTTCAAAATGCAATTAGAACCTTTCAGGAGGAAGCTCAAGCTGTGTTTGGATAATATGAAGTTAACTCTCTACTACATTTCACAGACAAGCACACCAAAGCTAATAAATTCTTCTCATGTCTTCAGATTATTAACACACCTACTGGCAATGTCAAGATGTTAGTTTAAAGAATTTCAAATATGAAACAGTTCAATAATCTGGTTTACGACAGCTGACTGACAAAGCTAATTAACTGCCTGGAGAAGATTCTTTATAAATGAAGCAACTTCTGTCTGAACATATTCCCAAGAAGAACAAAATGTTCGTTTGTCTTTCTTCTCCCTCATATTCTCTCCCTTCTAGCCTTCTCTATCCCATCTAATCTTTGACAAAAGGTTTCTTGATGGTATTTATATATTGCTCTTCCTGTGATTTGGTGGTTTCTTATTTTCTGTGCCCTTTGTAGCTTCCTGCTGGACACTTCTACTCCTCTCCTCCAGACCTTTTTGTTAAAAGATATCTTTTCAGGCACTCTACAGAGCACTTTCACATCTCCTCTTGCATCCTGAGGGATTTTCATGTTTGAGTATCTACAAGTTTTCCCCAGCTGTGAGGTTGCTGTTTCGCACCATCCACCTACTTCAGGTATTTTTCTCATTTACAGACCTTCTATCACGCACCATTTCCAAGAAGAGATCCTGTTTGTATCCAATTCTAGTTGCACACAAGGAAAACAGTACTTCAAGGTTTTTTTCCCCCCACTTGACTCACAGAATTTTACAACTGGGGGGAATTTTTATGCACAGGAAGCTGACACTGATAGCTCTAGTTATTATTAGCCTTTATTATAAGCAGGCACTATGTAAGCACATGTGTTGCTGTGCCAAAACATCTCAGTCTTGCCCTGAAAGACATCATTATAACCCATTAGATGGTCTCCTTAGTGAGAACAACCTATTTATTATACCAGATAATGTACCAGTTTTATGAAATGAACATACAGTAGAGCCAATAAAGTTACCGATTGCATAATATTCATTACAAATCAGGGGCACTGACAGTACTGAGATTAGAAAATACCTGCAAAATCCAAATAAAAACACCTGCAACAAGAGGAAGAGTTGTTTCATGAAGATGAACCACATCAGACTTTTATTCCCATCAGAACCCAACTCTGAATGTAAGTATTGCTGCATTTGAGCATTACAGGCAGAATAATAGCAGCAGGACTGGAAATGCTTATTTTTAGGCTGATGCTAAATGGTGCCTGTGACGCAGACCAGCAGCAGATTAATTTTATCTGGAATTTTTCTTTTTGTTTTGTCATCACAAGTTCATACAAAACTATAGATATTCTTCATACAAAGCAATTTATTGCCCACATCTTTTTCTAACACCAACAGAACAGATTAAAAATATCGGTGCATCTCATCGTAAATACCAAAACAATGAGATATCAGATTACCATCAAGACTAGCAAAAGTATTTGCAGAAATTCTAGTTTCAGGTGTCTGATCCTGCTCAATCCTCTCAGAATGAGGGAAACCCACCCAGAGTCACTGGAGAGGAGGTGTCTGTCCTCTGAGTTCCTGCTTCACTTCCACCCTGCCCTTTCCCTTGCTGATAGCATCTTCAGAAAAGGCTCAGGTTTTCACACTGAATCATCACATCAAGCAAATGCATGGCATTATGCCCATATTACAGAACATCCTCAAGGAAGAAGGGTGAGATAAAAATACTAGAGTAACCATCTCTTGTCAAGTCTCCTCTCACATTGATCATTTCTCTTTAAGAGGAATAACTTTGTTGATCCTGCCATATCTTCCCTTCTAGCTTTGTTGTGGAAGACACATTCACCATCTTCAAAATGTCTACGACTCCCACTGATCAAAATAGAGGAGGAACAAATATTAGTAATTTATATGAGGCTAAATGAGACATGAAAACTGACTTGTACTATAAAACTAAGATCTGAGTTATTACTTTTGTCCTTCCCCATTCTGCCCTCTCCAGAAGTCATATGTATTCACATTTGAAGCTCTACTTAGACTCAAAACTTAAATTCATGGAATGTGTCAATTTAGAATAAAATATTTTGCACAGTTTCAATCAAAAATTAGTCTGGAATTACCATTTTCCTTTCTGTTGTCACATAAATTAGATCTGAAGACAATTCTTAACAGACCAGCCGGGCATTAGATTTTGGGGAAATAAAAATACATGAACATGTGTTTAAGTATGCATATATTATTAAAGGATAATTGGTAAATAATGTTTATTAATGAGTATGTCAGGCTTGAGTCAGAGTCCAGCCATAGATGAGTCATTTTTCCCCATCTCTCTTTAAAACTCACTGATTGTGCTTTGCTTTTAAGGTCTATGCTAGCTAATTAGGGAATTTCAGTAATCTATTTTTAATATGTACCATCTTCTGTTCTTTTTAGTGCAGCCTTAAGATAGACTTTTATCTTACTGCTGTGCACAGATCATCTGAAAATATAAGTTCTCTACTACATGACAACTCATAATGAGCCTTAATGAAGCTTGGGAACAGCTGTTAAAAACTCCATTGAATAGGTTTGCCCAAGCAGCAGTAGCTTAGGATGCTTTTTCTCTTATAGCTCTGTTGAGTCATCTGCTCACCACACATATACTGAGAAAAGTCAGAAATGAAACACTAAAGCAGCTTAATCCTTTTTCCTTAGACATTTTATTTTAATCAGAGTTTTAATATGAACATTATGAACCATCATCTCTTAAGCCTTTCACCTTTTTAATTATATTCCTGCTCTGAACATTAACAAAAGCAAATGTTATTATGCAAATTTTGCTCCGAATTCATGTCCTTACCAAGAGCATAAGAAACAGAGTTCAAACTCCATTTTTAATTATACTATAGATAAACGGGCTGCAAATTATTAGAAATTACAATAAGCTCTCACAGTTCTACATGTTACCTAAGCTAAAAGTCAAAATATTATATATTTTGGGTAGGATAAAGGACTTAAAGAACTGTGAAGGTTAAATATGATTGAAACAAACAAATTCCAATACTTCATATTGTTTGTCTTCTCTTCATTGCTTAGACACTAAGCTGTATAACATATGGGACACTCAAGGTTTTTGCACTGCTTTTCTGATTACAAAGATGTGTAGGTTCCCTCCAGGCCTCCTTTTTTTTTTTTTATTTAACATGATTTGCCAATCATTCAATCAGAACACATGGGAGCAGTTCATTTTCACGTGTCAACTGCAAAGCACTACTTCATAAAACATCAGATTTTTTTTTCCTCCTGGTTATCTGGGTTTGTTCCAGTAACACCTATAGGCCTAATTCCCACTCTACTAGGCATGATACAGCTGCAGCAACGAGACAGTATAGTTCAAAAGCACATAGCTTAAGTTCTAGAGCCAATGGATGAATTGGAACTTAGATGACAGGAGACAGGAAATAGACAATTGCATTAAACCTGATTATCAGGTGTTCTGTGGATTCTGATTAACTTTTTCCTCTTCTCCTTAATCAATGTTTCAAAGAGCCAACATTTCTTGCCCTTGTCAACATTTTGAATGATTTACCTCTACCTAATAGAGCCAAAAACTAGCCATAGGCATTGGGCTTCAGATCTTTAGTTAATTTAATGTTTCTGAGCTTTGAATGTTTCACTGTGAAATTTTTCAGTTGTTCTGTAGGGAAATGCCAAGAAATAGAAGATTCTTAATAGACCTGTATATGCTGAGCAACAGGAAGTCTGCCGATGCCCTGGTCCAGTGAAGTTCTACTGTCAACTGCAATGACATCAGAATTCATTCTTTCCTTTGATGATTCTGAACTCCAGTATGATTTGACTGCCTTTCACAAAGACTTGGAGCGGTTTGCTGGTGGAAAGAGTGTTACTTTCTGAGTTTTTCAAAGTTCTAGTCTCATGGTTCATTACGCTAGTGATACCAACATTTTATTTTCGTGATTGTTTGCTTTGGAGTATACTACACAATTACCACACCACCACTGTCCAACAACGAATATGTAACTAGAAAAAAAGGATCTTCACACCTTAGACCTGAAGTTGGCAGCATATACACTGACTTCCTTTCCAAATTGTGACCATCCTAGCAACACTGCTATTCTAAGTCCACTGCAAACAATTTAAATAATGCACTATATCTAATAACTCTCAAACAGAAAAATAAAGACTAAGGCCATGACTCTTCATTATAAGAACCTTATCTGAAGAAGTTGCACTGAAAAGAGTGTAAAGCATCCTATTAAGAATCTGATGCAAGACAGTTTGGGTTTTGTGAGTTTCTGTAATGTACAGTGTTATGCACCAGCGTCTTCCGCATAAAGCGGAAATCTAAAGCTTCTTGGACTCCTTTATTTTCAGAAGGGAAGAGTAAAAATAGAATAAGGGTGGAGATTTTGAGGCAGCTACTTTCTCCAAAGGGGCCCTCATAGGTCACATTATCTGCATTTGGTTAGTGAATTCACTCCCAAGAGTCACAGAATAACAGCAGGATGGTGGCAATGCTGTATAATTCCGAAGTTGTAATAAGTAATATTAGCAAACATTGAAAGTAGTAATGGAAGCTATACATGTGAAAAATAGTGCAGCAACAGTGACATTTTAGAACAGTAAACAGAAGGGACATATTATAGTTCCAGAGTCATTCACAAATAGGCCTTTTCATGCATGAGAAATGCCTATGAAAAATACTCTGCATGATGTAGAGAAGAGAAAAATCTTTACACACTATAACAAGAAAACAAACCAGCCCTCTGAAAGTGGAATTAAAAGTCCAGAAACTGTTTCAGAAGGAAAAAAAAAAAAAAAGGAAAAAAACTTCCCAATTTCACCTAATAATATACCTAGTCTCAAAGCAAGGTGGCTTTATCAGGTCTATCAGGCCATTAATCTAACATGATACTTGGTGCCTTTAAGCATTATTCCCAAAGATGATATTTAGTCACTCTAAAGAAAATTCACCCTTTTGCATCATAAAGCAAAAAAATGCAGCAGAAACCTACTGGCTCACAGTCTATTTTTCACAACTGCTCTCTTTTTCCTTGATGTATGTAGGAAAGAGTTTGGATATCCTGATATACACATCAGTTATTGGGAAGAGGGGGAAGACTGGAAGAGAACAAGAGAGCAAAGAAGGAATTTTTCTGTCAGATTAGATATAGGTTTAGCTGGAGGGAAGAGGAGGCCATCTTCCAATAGTTCAGGGACAACTCCATACACAAGACTGCAGAAATTGTATTCTGGCAGATTCCCAGACAAACTGACCATTCAGCAGAGTCAAGTTCCTGGCTCAACAGAAAACATCTTCTTAAGATATTAAATAAATAGCCCTCTTCCCTTTCTCTGTAAACTAACTTACTTCAGAAGAGAATGGCAAAGGGATCTCCACACAACACACAGAATGATGTAAATAGCTTGCCAGAGCCAGTCTTCACATACAGATTACCGCAATGACAACATACAGTAAGTGAGCTAAAAAAATTGCATCTGAGTTGCACCCCATTCCTGAAATCTTGCCTCTGTGTAGTGCCTGGTCAAGGTATTAATTATTCTAAGAAACTGAAGCAATAAGCAATTGCAGATACATAAAATTTTTTTTTCCCCCAAAACACATAGCTCTTCAACTTCTCTCTCAAGGGGTTTAAGTTCTCAGCTATTGTAAACATAAAATGCCATCAAATGTGAAGTCAAACAGGGAGAATGGAAGTCTCTAGTTCTAGTAATTGAGTCTCCCTAATGAAGTTACTGTGTAAAACACTCAGGGACGCACGTTCCATTTTCATTCCTCTAAATGTGAATAGTCAAGTTCAGCATTCAGAGTAAACAAAACTTGATTCACTTTAGCAAAGGAAGGTGGAAGTGGACATTTGAAAAAAACTAAGTCATTAAAAATCAGTTGCAGGCAATCATTTTCAGGCAATCATTTGCTGAAAGAGATCGTTTTCTCTCGCCAACAGATTTATTAAAGAAGATTTTTAGCCTAGTCTTTTAAGGGAAGCAAAGCTAGCATGCTATCCCAATTGCCAACAAGTTCAGAACCCATTAGTAAAACCTGCTGAAATATGAAAACAGGGTAATAGTCTCAGACACAGAATACTCCATACTACATGAAAATCAGCCGCTGAACAGAGAACAGATACCCCATTTATTACTTCCACTAAGTGTACTGTGTCTTTCCATAGACAGCAGCCAACTAGCCAGGGAAATTTCCAGCTAGTCAACTCAGCACATATGCAGCTTCAAACCAGCAAGCTTAGGCAATAGCAGTCACCTCAGCCACATTGGTAAGGCCTACTGAAGGGAGAGGTGGTTTAGATAAACAGAGGGAAATATTATTATGGAAGACAAAGGCAGGCACTGGGGGCTTAGAAGGCACAAAGCAAACCAGGGTCTACAGTTTGTTACAGTTCAAATTGCTTTAAATTAATATTCTCATTCAAAACTGTTCTACAGTTCTAGGTTAAATCTAGTCTTCCATAAACTATTCAGACTCTTTGGTGTTTTAACAGGACATAAAAGACTCAAAAATGGACCAGGTATGCTGCACACCTTTCTTGAGCAAATGTTTATTGTCTATACTAGCACTTGTCACAGATATTCACCTACATTCACCTTTGTGTAATTAGCTGTTTCAATCAAACAGTATGGTTTCAACTGAATAGCTTAATATAATTCAGATAAATAGAAACAATGCAGAGAACATCTCAGAAGTCTCAAAACACTTAAAGGGCTTTAATGATCTATCCTGTTACCACAAATGGGTCGTCAGGGTTGACAGACCTTCTCCAAGACTTGACTGCATGTGTAGATGACTTTGGGTGCATCTACATGGTTGGGTAAGTTAGCTACACAGTTAAGGCTCAAGTTCAGATCCCCTAATCACATCATATGTACGTTACTTCAGACTTGGGCTCCCTTGAGCATGATTCTAGGGATCATTCACTCCAGGAATTGCTCTTGTAAGCCAACAGAGGTGAAATCACATTAGGCTTGGCTCTCTGTACCCAACCAGGCCTCCAACACAATCCCACCTAGCACCGTGCTCTCAGATTTTCCCCTGATGTCACACAACCCTGCTCTGGTAGACTGCAATATATTGTTTCAAATGCTGCAAACTTAAAAAAAAAAAAAATTTACAGCCCAGAACAGACCTAGGCAAAAGCTATGCAATATGGATGGATCCAGTCCACCCTGCACCACTTAAGTTCAGGATCAGAGATTGGTCCTGAAGTAGCAGCTTTAGAAGTGCACACAAACCTATTTGACTACACAGTGAACCACAAACATCTGTGTCCTGGGGTCCACGTACAATGAAGACTCCAAATGACAGAGCACAGACACACTTGTAGCTTCCACAAAACAAGAAAATAACACCATAAATTAAAGCTTTGCACTTCTATTCTACATCTGTAAAATACAGAATTTTGAAAGACATCCTGTCCCAGGAGGCCCACTGGAGTTTTACCATTAATCTCCCAGGGAACAGGGCTTCTCTTACTCTTTTATCCAGATTTTTGTCAATGATTATTAACTGTGCATTTAAGCAGTTATACCAGGGAAAACAGAAACAAATTTCAGAGAAAAATAATTCATTTTTCTAGTCCTTGATGGCAAAGCAAGTGACAATAACTGCCTACTAATCCTTAGTAATCAAACCTTAGATTTACAAAAAAAGAGCAAGGGTAGAAGTACAGGCCTGTGCAAACCTCATGAAGTGCAACAAGGTTGAGTACAAGGTCAAGGCAATCCAATGCACAAATACAGGCTAGGCAAGGGTGAATTGAGAGCAGCCCTGCAGAGAAGGACTTGGGGGTGTTAGTGGATGGAAACTGACTATGAACCAGCAATGTGCGCTCGCAGCCCAGAAAGTCAACCATATCGTGGGCTGCATCAAGGGAAGTGATTGTCCACCTTTACTCCAGTCTCATGAGACCCCACCTGTGGTACTGTGTCCAGCTCTGAGATCCCAAACATAAGGACATGAACCTGTTGGAGCAGGTCCAGAGGAGGCCATGAAGATGATCAGGGGGCTGAAGCACCTCCCTTACGAGGACAGGCTGAAAGAGTTGGCATTGTTCAGCCTGGAGAAGAAGACTCCAGGGAGACCTTTTAGCAGCCTTCCAGTACTTAAAGGGGGCTACAGGGAAGATGGGAAGGGACTGTTTATCAGGGAGTGTAGGGATAGGATGAGGGGTAACGGTTTTAAACTGAAAGAGGGTAGATTTAGATTAGATATAAGGAAGAAATTCTTTCCTGTGAGGGTGGTGAGGCACTGGCACAGGTTTCCCAGAGAAGCTGTGGCTGCCCCCTCCCTGGCAGTGTTCAAGGCCAGGTTGGATGGGGCTTTGAGGAACCTGGTCTAGTGGAAGGTGTCCCGGCCCATGGCAGGGGCGTTGGAACTAGATAATCTTTAGGGTCCCTTTTAACCCAAACCATTCTAGGATTCTATGAAGCCTAAGTCAGAGCAAACAGGAAAATTCATTGCTTAAGTGGTAAAATGAAAGTAATTACATAATTATTCCTCATCTGATCCAATCCACAAACAGCTTTGCAGCTTGTGTCAGACTATGTTGGGCAAGAGTTACCAGTCTTTAAAAATGCAATGATTACTGCCAAATGAAAACAGGCTGAAAGTATCAATCATCTGATCTGGAATGGGAATGTCTCCTCCAGCCCCCAAAGCATGTCAGTCTTGCTTGAAAAACTATACACCTTGAGCTACTGCACCAAGGATTAATAGAATCTTTTTTTTTTTCATTATATATTTCAGTTGATGTTGAGGACAGGGGAAACTAATATTAAGGCAAGTACTTGGCCTACTCAGATTCCTACTTCTTTGGTCTAAGCTATACCCAATAAAATCTAACTGGTCTAAAGATTCAGCACAAATATTCTATTAGCTTGAGAAAAACATAGCTATTGCACTTCTAGCAATCACATAAAAGCAGAAATTGCTTTAATCTTAATGACGGTATAAAAGATTTAAAAAGATATAAAAGACTTTAATAATAATAAAAAACTAAAGCACACTGGTAAGGCCATGAATTCAAGCCTTGATTAAGCTCTGTAATTACATATTAGGTAAAGAGCAAAGCATCAAAACCAAACAGTACCAGTTTGTACAACAGCAGTATGCTTTAATGAATCCCTGGAGCTACTGTTTCAACTATTAGCAGTTTTGGGGTGTTTTTTAGGATAATGATTCAAGCAGGACTGTATTTCTAGGTACACTAGAAAAAAAAAATGCTAGTTTCTGCTGAGCATATTCAATTCATTCCAGCATTCCACTGATCTTATATAAATGACATAATAGATTCAAGTAACATTAAAATCAACACAGAAAATGACTAGCAGCTTCTCTCTTCCCATTCACACTTTCTTCACTTCTACATATATACTTAAGATTTGCATATTTCTACTTTTCTGTTCCTCCCAGTGCCCATTAAAATTAGAATAAAAAACTTGCATTTTCAAAACAGCCATCTTTGTTTCATAAATTCCCCCTACTGTTATAGGCTCCCTAATTAACATTCTTCCAAGTCCAAATACTCAGAAATAAATATTAACAAATATTCTAATAAAACGATGGCATTATTTTAACCAATATTTTTTTCTTTATTCACTAAGCTTTTCTTATTTATAGGCTTAGCAATTCTAAAACATTCCCACCCTCCCACATACTAAAGGGTATTTCCTTATTTTCTCTAGTTGGATGCTCTAATATCATTTAATGCCTTTTTTTGTTTGTTTGTTTCCCCCATGATTCTAACAGCTTGCTTTATTGACAATTTCAGCTGTCTGCATAACAGGCTACAGCAGGAGATCTGTGCCTGTAATGACATTCTCCACAATATCTACTTATGAACAAATTTATAAGGCTTGTTTTGTTAAGTCAGACTAAGAAAGCTTTATAAATACACTTGGTATTGCTGACATCCAAACACTAGTTTCTACAATAATTTTATTTACTTCCTGAATCCTAGCAGCACAATCACAAGAGCTACAGCACGAGATTATAGAGGCCATAACGCCAACACCAGCCACAGAGGGAAACAGGGTACCAGTAGACACACTCAAAAGCAAAAATTTTAATCTAGTCAGACTGCCTTTATCGTATGGCATAAGCTGGTATGATTTTGTGCACATGCAATCTATTGCAAAAGGAGCAACTAGCAAACCAAGCACCACTTTCAGACTGTGGCAGAAAGGCATCTGTAGTGACAGCAACTACCAGAAAACACTGCTAACAAGATACCTGTAGTTGATATCATGGTTAACTTTTCAGAGAGAAAGCACTAAAATCTGAAGACACATCACTTCCACTTTTTTGCTACCACTGTTTTCATGGCATTAGACAAGCCTACAGCACAACCCTACTATTAGACACACTTCTTGAACAGCATTCTGAATGATGTTGAAAGGGTGAGATCCTAGCACATCAACAGCAAAATCAAGCACAGTACTGTTTTCACATATATGAGAGCAATTAAAGGAAAGGTATCTGAAACAGATGTGTGTGCATAAATATCTGGAAACTCTGCTATTACCACCCACCACTTACCCAGAGATTGCCAGAAAACACGTGCATCCTGCTAATGGCCCATGAAAATTCAGAATATTTTGCCAAATCTGAATTTTCAGCTGACAGTCATATTGGCAACAGGAAGAACAAAAACATGTTTTCAAGACCTCCTATCAATTCTTCCTAGTGGGAGATAAATAGTACGAGTTTTCACAGCCCGTATTCCACATTTGTCACTTGTAGATATTGCAAATATCTTATCCACCTGTTGTACAAACACACGTAAAACAATTAAAAGCTTTTCGGATTTCTTTAATATCTGTGCTACCTATTTAGTGAGCCATTTTAGCATGGCTATAGACACTGTAGAACTAACTTTCTGCCATACATGCTTTTCAAAGAGGAGCAAACAGTGTTATAGCAAACATTGCTATTACTTTTGCTGTACTTCTGCGAAAGCTATTCTATATTCTGTGGTCATTGAAATCCTAGCACAAGGTAGTATAGCCATGTTAAATCTCCATAATGGCTAGCTATAGAATAATCCATTAATATGGAAATATTTCTAAATTTTTCACCATTAATTTAGAAGATGTACAGAAGCATATGCTTTCCACTGTAAATTATCTTAAAAATTTAATATCCCAGAATTTTGTGCTAATTAGCTATTTTGTGTCCTGCTTAGGTTTTTTATTTGTTTGGTTTTCTTCCTTCTCTTCTCCACAGATCAACATTGTATTTGATATCAACAATATTTGATATCACCAACCTAGATCTTGATGTAGAAAAATGCCTACTGCTGATGGTTTCATGCTGAAAAATGTACCACACATTCCTCCTCTGATGATGTTTCTTAGTTTTCAACACAGGAAGAAATCTTGTCTTGTATGGTATGATGAGCTATCTTAACAGCCGTTTAGAAATGAATTGCCACAATCCTTTTACAAGTACAAAAACTATAATGAACATCCACTGCTGAATATTTATTAACATATCCAAAAACAGAGACAGATAAAAGATGTAGTATTTTCCTTTGCATAAGAAGTTTACTAGTTCTAATATATTACTTCATCATCCTGCTTTAAGGAGGGGAACGTTTTCAGAAAATTTTCCTTATAGAAGGTTAAGACTTACTCTTATGTATTCCCAGTGCTTCTTTAAAACTTGGGGGTTTTTTTAAACAACCTGTCCTCCCTGCGGCTTGAAAAATGAACTGAATGACAGGTTAAATATCTGGCAGACTGGCCGCTTCATACCTGTGTTCCTGTACAGATTTTTTTGATGCTTATTATCTGTGCAAGCTGACCTAAGTGCTCCATAAGGTACTGATCGCGAAAGGATATAGCGCTCACCTTTGCACCTGTGAAACAGCCCAGTGGGGCCACATGCAAATAAACAAGCGTAGGCTACCTTAGCAACATATGTCTAAAGATGCGACTAACTACACATAGCCAGTACCTCAGAATAAAAATATATTTGCAACATATTTCTTTCAGAGCAAGATATAGTTACGTCCCTAAAGAAACTGGCATTCACTGCATTTTTTAATCTTATCACATCCCAGTACTAGCCTATATTCATTCACCTTTCAGAATCACTGACCACTGTTTTGTGATTAATAATAGTTGGATTATTTGTAATCATTAGTGTCTTCGGCTACTTCTGACAACTCTGTATGAGCACAATACAAATTCAGAAACAAAAAAACATCTCATAAAGAAGATATGGATCCATGTCTATGATTAAGAATCAAGACTAGGAAAGGAAACTGAATTTACTGAAGAGGGAATCTTGTAGCTGTCTTATCTGTTGGAAAGGTATGAAGAAGATGGAGACAGACTTCTCAGAGGTAGGCAGCTGAAAGGAAAAGAGGCAAGGGGAAAAATCGCAACAATGAAAATTAATAAGATGCTAGAAAAAGAATGTCTAGTACAAGAGTAATGAAAAAAGAATGTCTAGTGGAAGAGTAATGAAAAACTGGAGCAGGTTGCCCTGATAGGCTGTGCCCAACAGGACAAGGCCCCGAGAAGCCTCACCTCAGTTGACCCTGGGGGAAGGGTGAGGGGTGCATGCATGCATTAAAGCAGATAACCTCCAGAGGTTCTTTAAACATAAATTACTGAGATTCAAATTTTAATACAAAAGTTCTGTGTATAGGTAAGCCCACATACAGACTCACTATCCCTGCTCTCCTTACCTGCTGAAAAGCAAAGAGAAGGTATCAGCAAATATGCAAACAGCTTACCCTTTCGTAATGTCTTCACTGTTAACATCTGCTGTATTTTGCACAGTTTCAGAATTACAAAAAACCCGAAAAATACATGAGTGAAAGTTTTATTGTTCTACCTACACACATTGGAATGACACAAAAAAAAAACCCAAACCCTTCACAGAAAGAACTATTGTTTTTCAGTGTGAAATAAAGCTTCCCCTCCCCCTGCCATATTAGCATCAGTGGGACTTGTTTTTAACACATATACTATATTTTTGTAAAGTCTGGGGTGATGTACAGAAAACTAAAACTTTGTTTGCAGCTAACTCCCTGCCTGTGCTTTCTGGCTTTGAACTCTGATGGGTCCACTGTTCTGCGATTGCAACCTAACAAAATTTAAACCTGAATAAATCTGTTGAAAATAAGAAGACATCTGTATTTTTGTTATTGTCATGGTGAAAGCCTGACAAGTAGAATAGAGTCTGAAGTCTTAAAAGGATTCCTCTAAAGGTGGGAGGGTTTTGGTGGCTTGAGTGATTTTGGGGGTTGTGGGGGTTTTTTTTGTTTTGGTTTGTTGTTTTGGGATTTTGGAAACTAATGCAAGTATATTCCTGGGCTGACATTAGTCTTACTTCTTAGAACTAGCACCATCATCCAAAACACTGAATAATCAGAGCTAGTCCCTTGCAAGTTCTTTTTATTAATGTATTAAAGACAAATACCAGAAAAAAGCCTATTTTAATCTATCATCTTTTACAAAATATGGCTTTATATTACCAAGTCACAAACAGCCACAAATTAGGGAAAGTGGATTAGGAGTCTATTAACTGTGTACTTTTATTACTTTCAAGACTCCAGTGAACTATATGTAGGCATCCCTACCTTCCTATAAATGCTTAGTTAGGGTGCACACTTGCAAGGGCTTCTCAGACCATTGCAGTGTCATTAAACACCGTTACATCATTATTGTTTCTTTATTTTTCAGTTCTGTCCACATAAGACAAGGACCATTAGCCACAGACAGAATTTATTTCAGGAGGAAGAAACACATGAAATGCCTCAGAACAAGTCAGCAGAATACTTGCAGAGTGACAAGCAGTTATTTTTCCTCACCCATCACCACAGTGCTATACTAAAATTTTTGTTATCATTACTCATTTCTTGATAAAATTTCAACCAATTTCAAAACAGTTAAAAAAACCAACCAAACAAAACATAAAGTCTCTGTCTTAAGCCATGTCTATCTTTAGCATGGTTTTGTTGGCCCTGATGAAGATAATGGCAATACTTTAAATTATGGTTGCTCAAGGAACATGTTATTTAAAACTACCAAGATTAAATGGTCATTTACTATAAAACATTTGATAATTTCTTAATCATCCTGGGAATTAGCACCAAAGATATGATACAGTAGCTGTATAAACACCAAATCCTTCTCATTTTATATCATTATACCACTTACTTTTAACTTAAATGTATTTACATGTAACTGATAACAGCCACATAGTAGCCAAAGCCTTTTAACACCATGCTCTTAATCACCTTGCAACTTGATGAGGAACCATAAAACATAGGCCATGGGTTATTGCTTTCCAAACATATCCCTCCATATCTTTTCCCACAAAGAACAGTTTAATTTTAGGAATGGTAACAAAGGCTGAGACGCCTCCTGAAACTAAAAGAATATTGATAAAACGTAATCTGAACACTGTTGGGATGCCCAGGATTTCCTCAAATAAAGGAGTTTGGTTAAACCTCCAACATAATTAGCAAATTTTCCCTAGGCAAAGAATAAAAAAACCATTTCTTGGCAACTGAACTTGGTGCAATGTCATTTATTGTGTTACAGCGGTTACATGCCCCAAAACCCTAACAATGCCCTCAATGCAAGTAATGCAGGTTTACCTTAAAATAATGAGCCAACTTAAATCTGGTTGCACTTTCCAGGGAATCAATTAGACCTAAGCTAATGCTAAATATGACCCACTGTACACCACTGACAATTGTGGCCCATTTTATGCTGGCACTTTGCCAAGCAATCGACTTGGCAAAAATTGAAAGGGTCTTTAATCACAGTTTCAGTTAAATTGCATCTTCAGCAAAACATGCTCACAAGAAATGATAAACTGACAGACACTCGCCTCACAAATCCAAGGTACAGCTACTCAAACAGAGCCATTGCCAAATAAGTAAACTAATTTGAACTAAAAAAATATGGTCTAGTAATGAACCTTTTCCTTGAGTGGAGGCATGCTGCCATATGCAGACATAAGACACAAAATTATTTAGCTTTTCAAGAATAGGTCTTTTCTTCCAACCATAAATGTCAGTAATTTCAATCTAACTGAATGCATTGTATAACTAAGTTTCATAAATTTTTATTGTTCAGTCAACAATTCCCAACGAATTCTCTTTGCAAGCTGCTAAGTCTTAAGGCGCTACTAAAAGCAACAGTATGGGGATAAGTAGATCAACAGAGATCAAAATAGTGATCCCACTTTATTATTTTAAGTAAAATAGATACTAAAAAGGGATGAGAAAGAGCAGGTACTTTGGGCTGGTATCACTAAAGGATACCAAAAAGATTTGCTTAATTATATCACTGGCTTAGTAGAGAATTGCACAAGTACTTAATGCTAAGCATCTACTGAGCTGCTTTGTGATTCTGAGTGTTGACAAGCACATTTCAAAGGTCTTTTAATTTCTGTTTCTATCATATAAGTGACACTATTCAGAATGGATATGTTAAGCACAGAAAACCAAATATTTTCACTTCACTTCTCCAACTTTTAAAAACTTTACAAGAAGTGAAAACTTTTCACTTCACTTTCACCTGTTAACCAGCAGATACAAGGTCTCTGAAGTGCGATTACAACGTAATTTCTCTGGGTAGCACACACCTGATAAGAAAAATATCTGCTCAGTGCAATCCTATTCAAGGGACAGAGAATCCTATCTTTGAGCAGCAACACAGAATATGTTGGGGGTTTTTTTAAGAGAAAGTTATGTCTCACAGCTCGACACTTTACTTTGTCAGCTCCTGTTTCTCAGGCTACAGCTGCCAGACATCCTTCTGTTCCTCAAGTGCCTAAGACTCTGTGGGGCAAAATTACCAAAATAATGGGTACACAATAATGCCTTAAACTCTGGTAGCAGTAATGGGACTAAGGCAAGGCATTCCCTACTGTACTGCTATGAAAACATGCTTCAGTAAGTTGCCGCATGTTGTTATTAGAGCTCTCTTAATAAATATCATCAGTAGATACACAAAAGTGGTAAGTTATTTGATTTAAAAGTATATTTCAGGTCATTTATTTTATTTGTTGTTATTGGCTTTTATCTATAAGTGACAGACAAAATAGTCATTTATGTGATTTAGACACCTAGCCATCTCGTTTTCGCACTACGTGCACCAAGAAAAGGCAAAGAATTACATGCAATGTTGACAATTTATATTCAGCAGAGCCACTGTGTGACATCTCAATCTGTTGAGATATATCATACAGTTACCACTGTAGGGCACTTTAAAATTATCCTACTTCCTTTCATAACACTATGTGGGGAGGGAGACATGCCGGCTTCTTTTTAAGTTCTTGCACCTCCTCGCTCTAAAGTCCTCTGCTGAGTAAAAATATCTGTCAGTCTGGAGATTTCATTGTCATCTACTTTCAACATATTGATTTCCCCAGGGACATAAGTCAATTGATTTTATTTTTTTAAGCTACCTTATATTTCAACAGAGATGGTAAAGTAGCAGCAAAACTAGACACTTTCAAGCTACTATCATATGTAAAACTCTCTACACAGTTCCATTTCCTTTATGCTAACTAAATAGGGTTCTCTCTTTTCCAAAAGAATTTTAACACATTAGACTAGACCCTTCTTCTGAATGTGTTACATTAAGTCAATGGAAACCAAAGAATGACCTTAGAGAAACAGATCTGTTAACCTGACTTGTAGTAGACTAGCTGGTTTTTCCTAGTATTAATGACTGGCTGTGAATATTCTTCACACATTTTCTCAAAATTTTCTTCCCTTTTGATTTAACACACACAATCAGCTAGGCAATATCAAGATGATAACTTGAGTACATGGTATTTGCTCAGAAATTAAGGGACATGTTTCTCATTCCACCCTGCTCAGTTTATGCCTTCTTAGCACACCAAGAATTAAATTAAGACCTTAACATACAGTTTTTAAAGTGGAAAAATAAAGTCTTGTAGAAAAGGTAACTTTAGAAAAATACCATAGATCAATATATTGGTCTATTTCTCCCAAGCAAATGCTGTGAAGTTTTGAAGTTTCATAAGCAGATACAAATGAACAGTCAGCAGAACTATAAGGGGAAGTAAGTAGCTGAAAAGACCTATTTGTTTTTAGCTTCCTTTCAGTGCTTGTTAATAAATGCTTTAGTTCAGAAAGTATAAATAGAAGGGGAACTGCATTCTTAAAGGTACATTTTTATATATATATTCCGAGTAGAATTTGACAGCAAAAAAAATCTTGACAGACCACCGCATTCCCAGACCAGCACATTTTCTCATTCACATGAATTAGTTTGTGATCTTATCACCAGAAACACATGAAAGATCATATTTAATTTCTGACGGTACCTTCCATAGCAAGACATGTTAACCCATCGCTGGATTATGATTTCACTAGTAGAATTTTTGAAAACACTATTAAGCAGTATTAAACATCCCTAAATGAAAGAACATGCTGATAGAAGACAACATGGGCACATGTAACAACCATATTCTCAGTATTCAAAAGTTGGCTGATTTCTGATGTTTCTGTAGGCATACAGCAGGGCACCGAGGGCCTCAATGCTACTTAAGGAGTCAAGTATTCCAGTTGTCAGATTGCCAAAAAAATGTCATTTTGCAGCAGCTGTACATGCTGTCAACAATTACTTTCAGACAACATAGTAAACCAATGGCAAGCATACTTTTGGGCTTTGTTATTAACAGATTACTGCAGGGGATGTATGAATGGGAGCACTTTATTCTATGACAACTGGAGAGAAAAGCATGAGAATAAAAAAACCACAGAGGTAGGTAATTCATTTCCTGGTATTGAAAAGTCACCTTGCTGCAAAACAGATATACAAAATCTGGTTTCTATATTGCAGAAAGAAAATAAATTATTAGCATAGTTTTACAATTGTGTTTTATTAAGAGATCAATATGTACAGTACAATTTACTATCAGCACAACAGATTATGTTTTCAGTCACAGAAGATCATTAGGTAGTATTGAATCAAATACGTAGTTTACAATTCAGCAGACATCTACAGCAATGTAAGTCTGGGACAGTAGATTGTAATGCCAAGAATTCACTGACAACTACTGACACTTCCTCATTTACTGTTTGCATGATGTGGAATTCACAAAGTCTTAAAAAGTCTTTTAATTAATGATCATCATCTTTGATCACCAGAAAGTTACTATGGCATGTGTATAAATGAGATTCATAAGAATCTTTACACTCTTGGCAGAGAAATTAATTTAGTGATTATACTGCATTTAAAAAAACAAACCACGCCAAAAAACAACAAAATAAACAAAAGCATAGTTAAATTCTCAACAAAATAGATTAATCCAAGTAATGGTCATCTGTATTCAGTACAGCATGAAAAACTTTTTCCTAAAGATAAAAGAAAGTTCCATGAATGCATTTGCAGCCTGCCATACATATTCATTTCACCGTACTGCACCATGAATTAGTCTTTTATAATCTCTACTAAGATCATTTGTCACTCATTTAGGTCTCAAACCTTCTGAAAGTGACAAATCTTTTTTCCTACATTTCTAAGTACTAAGAAATGCATTTTAAAATAAGAAGGTATTAAAAAAAAATGCAGCATTAGTTGTTTAAGCTGTTCTGTATCTACACCACAAAGCAGTATTTCCCAGTCTTGGCTGAAAGACCTCGTCTTCACTCACAACATCATTAACTATTAACATCATGGTTTGAATCTTGTCTTCCATAACATCATAAACCAACAAAGAACAATATCTTCAAGTAATTACACACGTATATCTGAGTTCACAGGATCAGCTCACTCCTCAGTACAAAATATGGAAAGCATTAAGTCTTTCTTTGAGATATTTTGAGTCATAAAATAATAACCTTACCCAAAAGTCTCTCTTCATTTATTTATGTATACAACAGCCACAATAAGAATCATGACTAGATCCTGATATCACTTAAAGGCTTCACAGGTAACTGTGTTTTTCCTGGAACCTAGAAGAGCCAGAGCACCTGCACACATTTACCATGTTATAAGCTCAATGGCACACAGCACTGTGAAAGAGTACAGAAAGAAATACTAGAACGCTGAAGTCCTAGTAAGTTCCAAGACCAACTTCTTAAG
Organism: Strix aluco; assembly: GCF_031877795.1. NCBI lineage: Eukaryota > Metazoa > Chordata > Aves > Strigiformes > Strigidae > Strix > Strix aluco. The sequence goes on along the minus strand of NC_133934.1, from coordinate 74,041,267 downwards.
TGAGCTTTACATAAGTCTACTTTACATATACTATCAAAGATGCTAGATCCTCATTCAGCAAGCAATTTCTACAACACCAGTTTTGTTCTGTTATGGGAAACCTTATAGCCATCAACACTAAAATCTCCTTAGAGAAAGGAGAAGCAAGATAAAAAAATGAATAAAATGGGTACGTGAAGCAACATGGACATTGTCTTTTACTGAAATAACAATTAGTACTTATGCTTTGTAAATTTTAAAACAGTTGTCTGTTGTGTTACAGTGACTAAAAGGCTGTAGTCATTAAAAAATTATTTTAGCATTTGTTCTTACCAAACCAAGTCCTACATAAGTAAATACCAAAAGCTCTGGCTATTTTAATATAAGCATCACAATAAACAGTTCAACCAGAAAAGGGTAATGCTTTCCAGTGACAAGCTCTGTTAGAAGACTACTCGTTTTTAAGGGAAATAAAAAAAAAAATATTTACAGTGCTATGAGATTGTCTCCACTAGCAATACTCAGCTGGTCATCACAGCATTACTTTTGGACTCTACAAGATTGCCAAAGACTGGAAAATCAAGTTGTTCATTATACCACTTCTTAATCAAGACTGGGAAATCACTATATCTCTAAATCAACAGTAATAAGAAGAATCAGCGCAAACATTTGTTGTACCACAGGCAGTTACCCAGATCCACACCCAGAAGAAACATACTTTTACAATCAGACAGCCTAGGGCTCCACAACTCCTGCAGAATTTTTCACTGTGAAAACTACTAAAAGAGCTTCATTGCATAGAATGCCCTCCTGTCTCTACAAGAACAAACATACCTCCTTCCTCCAGAGACAAAAGCAAAACCTCTAAGCACAGAGAAGGAAAGGAAAAAAAAAAAAAAAAAGAAACTTCTAAGCCTTTCTTCCTCATATACAATCACTAATATCACCCAGCTGCCTCCCTGTCAGGAGCACTCATTAGTTTCACCTGAAGGCCATTTCTGTCCCACCAGAGCACTAAGCTATTAACTGCTGGGTGAAACAAGTTACTTGCTTGAAACTAGGATGTACTCTGTTCCTTTCTTGCTAAGTTTAGTGTATAGAATATGTTCTATCAAAGGCAGACACTTAAATTTTGAGACTGAGTTTAGCTAACAAGATAATGTTCAAAGAATGGAAAAGAAAGGTGGCTTTCTGATTAATAAAATAAAAACATTGATAACTATGTAATGCAAGTTCCCAGGAAGCTCTTTCCCCTACTTATTTCATTTGGTATCAGCCAAGCATATGACCACTGGATGGTATTTAATGTTACTAAGCTGGGATATGTTACCTGTGGTAGCCAATAGCATTTCTTTCAATAACAGCCTTTTTTATTCCATGTGAAGTGCACAAGCTCAGTGCCTCAGTCTCCTTTTAGCATTATTCATTAGACTTAAATGAAAAATGCATGATAGCTTCCAAGATCTTCCCCCTTTTCATATTTGTTATGTTCTTTCCTTCTTTTCAGGAGTTACAGTACCTAAGCACGCATCCCTTTTTCTGCTGCTGCTGTCATTGAACATTACATCTTAGTTCCTGAATGCAGCAAAACTCCAAGCATGCCCAGCACTCACTTTAAGCAGACTTCATGTAATCAATGAAGTATTATAGCATTGCTAACCAGTGTACCACAGGAGTAAGTACCCCATAATATGCTCCAGGAAAAAAAAAAAAAAAGCTCATACACAACTGCCATGATTTCATCTGAAAGAAACTATTTGGAAAATTTTGTAAGATTTAAACTTGAAGCATATGTGTACAGACATTTAGTATTCATTATGACAATGGCTATTGACTACATAGTAAGGTACCAAGTGTGCTTTTAACATCAACGGAGTAAAATACAGAGATGAACTTTTGAAGAAAGTCCTAACATTAATACTACTGTGATTTTAACTGTGCAACCCTAATACTGCGTTAAAAGTTTATGGCAATTGCCTTTGCCTTTTCCCCCTTCTTCGGGCAAGCAACTCTGCATATTTCAGAGTCAAAGGCCCCACAGTAAGTTGAATGAACCTTCTGAATACACATATCTGCAGACTCATTTTTAACAGTTTCCTTAACGGTTTCTACAGCCCAGTCAACACATATAGGGGAACCCAAGATGGCTGATCCCTCACTCTTCTAAGGAAATACCATCTCACAAGTATGAGGGCAGCTCTCTTCTCCAATTTATAAGTATATAATACCCAGAGAACTGATAAAATCTGAACAGATTATTTAATTGGACCCAGCAGTGAAAACATTAGAACAGACCCTTCTGCCAGAGTAAGCAGACATTCTGCAACCCACTTCACTGTTATCCTTATGCACATGTCCAAATAAAACTATTAAAACTTTGAAAACAGTGAATTGACATGGAAGAGTTCAAAGAAAGCTACATTCCTTCTTGCATTTTGCTTTCTCTCACTCTTTACTAGCATTTTATAAGATCATAAAGAAGGTCCCTAGAACCCTATTAAACAGAGCTCAATGGATTGAATCCATTAAGTATTGCACAGGACTTCTTTTGCAAAGGTGAAGCCTGAAAATTGAGGCACTTAGACCTAGCTTTACAAAGATCTCCCTGGAGAGTGACTCCTTCAGTCATCCAGGAGCCCTTATAGAAGGGAACTCTAATTAAGGGCCTAACAACATGGTTAGATATCTAACCTGAGATACCTGCTTTGAAAAATACCATCCCCCTAAGAGCTTGGTTTGGAAACCTGTTCAGAGAAATTTGCTTTAAATCTGTTGTTAAAAAAAACCCAACACTTAGCCTCTTTTCCAGTGGGAAAGAGGTCACTAAGAAGGATTGTTATTAATCATTCTCTTCCATCAGCCACTGCCAACATCACTAATGCTATTCATTTGCTCACAAATTTCATACTCATTATAGAACTTTTAGATTTTTATTCTTCAGTACAGCTAGGAAATAGATTACTCTGCCCAAGATCAATGTAATTATAGAGAACCTGGCAGGTTTGGTATCCTTTTCTTTCCTGTTAAATCACAGTCATTAGCCTCAAGTTGGACAATCATGATTCAGCAATCTAATATCAGCAAAACCCACCTTTACACAGGTCTGGTAGAGCTCCTACAACTAGGCCCTTATCAGATTGCTGAGTTTGTACACTCCAACAACTAGCTTAATTTCTGTAGGCTACAGTGCCAGCTCTTTCCTTGGCTTGCCCAGTACTCTTCTGGTGCACAAGCCATCTCTGCCTGCCATCTGTTTGTGCAAATGAGATTTTGCAGCACAACTCCCCAACGCTGCATGTTCAGACCTGATCTTCCAGACTCATCAAGGACATCCTCTTCTGGTGCTGTGTTTTGGGTTATCAATTAACCATTTCAAAGACATACAACAGCTGAATCAAACAGTACACAAACCTTGTAAAGGTTTCAAAAAAAATACACTGTGCTCTAAATAGTACAAGAGAAAGATACAAGTAAGCAAAGCAATAAAACATTTCCACAAATCTCCTATTTAATATACACCGGTAACTAATGTGAAAATCTAAAAGTAAACATATCCAGAGGGAATTTATCTACCTAACTTCCAGTAAAATCAACAGGATTTAGGTACATATGTGATTTTGATTATAAGGCATCTAAATATTTTTTTCTGAATTGGCTTTAAGTCACTTATAAGAACGGGACTTAGGTACATCATTATTACTGGACTCTATATGTAGTGAAACCTGTAAGAGACATCAAGTCAAACCTGCAAAGGCATTTTAGGCATCTGATTCCTACTGAGTCAATGAAAGTTAGGAGCCTATATGACTTAGTGCATGAGAATGTAAGCACATTTTAAACACATGCTTTTTCAGAAGTTATTAAATATAAATTTGCCATTTTAGAAGCTTAGACAGAGTTCATTAGAATAAATTATATGAGAGCCTTAATGCAACAGGAAATGCCTCAATTTGTTTCGTGGCAGTGCAGACCCACCTTTGGGTGTAATAAAAAGGAGCAAGCAAGACTGATGCATCTCATTAAGTATCTTACACTACGCGTTTTGTCTGGAGATTTTGCAGCTCAAGACACTATTATATTGACAGCCTGAATGTGTGAAACATACCTGTTAGACTAATATCTAAGAAAACTGTTTTAAAAGCTTAAAAACTCACCTTTGCCATTTTTCAAAAGTTGAAAGTCACAGTATTATCTGCACCTTGGAAATTCTTTCAGTAATGCCCAAGATTACTGGAAATGAGAATTTGAAAGGTATAAGAATTATACAGCATTCTAAAGAATACATGAAGATAAAAATTGTTGCAACACAGAGTAGCATTTTCATCAGAAAGTTGTATTTAAAGGACTCAAGTCTGAAATATTGAAATCATATGAGATATCCTACTTTCGTATTATTTCATGGCATCAGACCTAATCACTTCCCTTGACTTGATGAATCTTATAGAATTACTGTCAAGCTATATTTGGCTGAGAGATCTGTTTATATGAAGCTGATTCGTAGTTTTGCTGCTAAGTAAAAAGATAAATCCATCTGCTGTCTTTCATCTCACCTTTTTATGAAAGCCTGCAAGTGAAGCCTGTAGCAATTTTTTTTTTAATCTTTCTTTGGCTGTTCCATTTTCAAATATCAAACGAGGGTTTTTCAGCATAGCCCATTGAAGCTTCTCTCCACTGAGGTTATAAAACATCATTAATTCTTAGCTCTAAAACCTACACATGCAAGATGGTCACATATTGAAATGCTCATCAGGTTCCTGCTTCAAACAAAGGTTGTGGTGCAAGAAATGTCATGAGCAGGTTCTTACTGAATTGAGTTACTTACTTTAACTACACTCTAAAGAGCATATTACTTAGAGCCAAAGAAGAAAGGCAGGATATTTCACTTACTTAACACTCCATATTTTGAGTCTGTTTAATATTTGGGGGCCTGGCTTCCTCTGTTGACATACTATTTAAATTCTAGACTGGCAAAGCCTTCAAGTTAAGGTTAAACACAGTACACGGCAAGCGGTATCTGTGTTGTTTTCATCCAGCATAGAGTTACCTGTGGGAAAATGAAAAGGGGTTCTAATGAGATGCCTAAAGCCATCCTCATCTGCAGCAGCTTATAGCATCCTAATAAACAGCCTCGCATTAAGGACTAAAATAAAACTAAACCTGCAATGTTCATCTGAGTAGAGGACAAGATCTTTGCCTAGCACAGAAGCAGGCACACTGAAGCTGCTCAGAAGCAAACAGAGTATCCACCCGGCTCTGCTAACTACCTGGTTGCTACATCTTGCAAGAGTCCTGCTAGCATTTAAGGATTACAAAACATCATTGCTTATGGATGCTCCATCTTCCCATGCCAATCATCTAGTGCCACCTGTGCAGACAATGCTAACCAGAAATTCCACCTTCACTGTTCATGAGGAAGATACTAGCTCTCACATAGCAACAGATTTTTTATGAAATTTGGGTTTACAGCTCAGAATAAAATTTACAATAACATCTGGCAATAGGCTGCAGTTTAGAGTTTACATTTCATTCAGAGAAGTACAGAAGGTTTGGGCATGAAGCCATAAATTCATAACAATCCTAAACAGTGTCACTAAATACTAAATTCTGGAGTCAAAAAATGCACATCTCGCATGATAAAGTGAAAGATTGAACCAGTGAAGCATGAGTCATCACCTGTTGACATTTAATTTAACAGAACATTAAGAACAAGAACATTTATAATGCTGGAAGCTGATATCAAAGAAGTAGAGGATTTGAAAATTTATTCAAACAAAGATACAGTCAAACAGAAAAAAAATTGTAGTGTCTTCAGTGCAAAGAAGTGACACGGTGTACAAATAATATGGTATTCAGTAATGCATATTAGAAGGGATGTATCAACAGAGATACATGCTCTCTGGAGAGCAACAGGCAGCCCCTTCAGCCTCCAGAGGTAAAGGGGATAAAAATCACTGTTCTGCCCAAAAAGGCCTTGAACAGGCAACATTTCAAAGTGGTTTTGGACAGACAGTTGACTTAAATCCCCTTGACATCCAGAGGCAGTTGGTTAAGACATAGTAGCGTT